>NC_060124.1:503749935-506149935 GCF_021461395.2 Schistocerca americana | reverse complement strand
CCAGTCAGCTCAATGGAAGCACACAGATTCACAGCCACCAAAAAATTTCGGGTAACCGCCAGTGCTGAAAAAATGATGGTGTCCATGTTCTGGGACAGCGAGGGCGTAATCCTTACCCATTGCGTTCCAAAGGGCACTACGGTAACAGGTGCATCCTACGAAAATGTTTTGAAGAACAAATTCCTTCCTGCACTGCAACAAAAACGTCCGGGAAGGGCTGCGCGTGTGCTGTTTCACCAAGACAACGCACCCGCACATCGAGCTAATGTTACGCAACAGTTTCTTCGTGATAACAACTTTGAAGTGATTCCTCATGCTCCCCACTCACCTGACCTGGCTCCTAGTGACTTTTGGCTTTTTCCAACAATGAAAGACACTCTCCGTGGCCGCACATTCACCAGCCGTGCTGCTATTGCCTCAGCGATTTTCCAGTGGTCAAAACAGACTCCTAAAGAAGCCTTCGCCGCTGCCATGGAATCATGGCGTCAGCGTTGTGAAAAATGTGTAAGTCTGCAGGGCGATTACGCCGAGAAGTAACGCCAGTTTCATCGATTTCGGGTGAGTAGTTAATTAGAAAAAAAATCGGAGGTCTTAGAACTTGAATGCACCTCGTATTAGAGGGCCATCAGTTTAATAAATTTTGACTGCAAAATATTTACACGAACTGTTGATAGAAGAAGCCGAGCTCTGGGAATATCCGTCCGGGTCTTGGAGAAATCTAGAACACACACGTATCAATACGGATTCCACTGCTTGATTCAGAAGATAAATAAGGCAGACATATACTGATGCGCCAAAGCATTACAACCACCTGCTTAATAGCTTGTATGTCCGTCTTTGGAACTAAATACACGACTGATTCTGCGTATCAGGGGTCCGATGGTTTGTACGCACTATAACGACCCAGGTGGGTTCCACAGGATTTACATCAGACGAATTTGGTCGCCAACATATCAAGGTGAGTTCACTGTAATGCTCCTCAAACAACTGTAGTACGGTTCTGGCTCCGACAGCGGACATTATACTGCTGAAGGTTCACATCGCCGTCGGGGAAGACATTAAAGCGTGAAGGAATGCAGGTGGTTCGGAGCTGCCAGCGTGTCTTCGGTTACTACCACAGGTCCCGCAGGACAATGTCTCCCGTAGTATAATGCTTCTCCCACAAGCATGCGTCCGTGGCACAGTGTAGATTTCGATCCGCCGTTCACCCCGATAGTGGCGTTTATGAAGACTAGCGAGCTAATGCAGCGAAAGTGTGTTTCACCTGAAGATCCGGCACGTTTCCATTGATCGACTGTCGAATCCCGATGGTCCGTGCCCACTGCAATCGTAACTGAAGATGTCGTTGGGTCAACGTGCCAATACGTAGTGGTGGTTTGCTACGGAGCTCCATGTTCAACAATGAACGATGGTGTGCCCCAAAACAGGTGCGCATGCACCAGCGTAGTGTTCTTTCAGCAGAGACGCCACCAGGCGCATCCAACGTCGCGGTGGGCAATGGTCATAACGTTTTAGCTTATCATTGTATGTCTATAACATTTGCAGATTTAGAGAATGCTTTTAACAATGTTGTCTGGATTTTAATCTTTGAAACTCTAAAGGTAGGAGGAATAAAATACAAAGAAAAAGAGGTTACCTACCATTTTTACACGTATCAGACTGCAGTTGCAATAGTTGGCCATGAAAGAGATGCAATAGTTGAGAAGGGAGGAGACAGGTTTGTAGCTTATCTACCATATTATTTAGTTTCTACCCTGAGCAAACAGTAAATCAAACCAAGCAGAAGTTTACAAAGGGAATTGAAGTTTGGACAGAAGAAACAAAACATTTAAGGTTTGCCGATCGCATTGTAATTCCATCAGAGGGGCTTGAGTATTAGTAAGATGAATTGAGTCGTAACTTCTAATGGAGCGATAAAATGAATATTAATGAAATTAAAGCAAGTGCAGTGGAATGTAGTCGAATTAAATGAGTTGATACTGAGGGAATTAGATTAGGAAATTAGACTCTAAATGCATTAATGAGTTACGTTATTTGGTCAGCAAAAATTTTTTGGAAATTTATAGTAAGTTCCTATTGCACCAAACTACTAAAGTCATCGGTCCCTAGGATTACGCACTACTTAATCTAATTTAAACTAATTTACGCTAAGGACAACACACACACCCATGCCCATAGGGAGGACTCGAACCTCCGACAGGGGTAGCCGCGCGAACCGTGGCAAGGCGCCCTAGACCAGGCGGCTACCCAGCGCGGCATTTGGTCAGCAACATAACTGACGATGTCCGAAATAGATTTGCAATAGCACTGATACACAGTAATAAGGATTAATTTACTGAAGAACAGTTTCAAAAACTGCAGACATAAAATGACTAATGTCTTTATCATAGCTGTGGGAACAGCTCAGGATAGAAGGTCTGTGCAGCTGTTCCATTGGATTCAGTGAACCAATGCACGAAATACATGTCAGTGAACCCCTCATTAGTAATTCAATACAGTAGCGCTGTTAGAGTACAACTAACACCGCCGGAAAAACAAATACGAAACAGAACCAAGAGTTGCAGAATGCAAGCTTGAAAGGCATAGAGTAGAATGAGCATTAGTGTTGTGAACTACAAGACCGTGAACGAAAGAAATATGTTTGTAAACAAGATTCAGCGCGACTGTTGTGTCTAGGCAAGACAGCCTAGACACAATGAGAGGAAGCCGAAAGGCACGCGCTTAAACTCACGCAGGCTGGCGTGAGGTCTGAAACAGGATACGTAATGAATGCTATAAAGAAAAATACGTAGCTGCTGGAATACTTAACTTTAATCCACAATTGGTGAACATTGGTCTTGTTGATCTCAATATAACTTGGTGATGGCGCCTTGCTAGGTCGTAGCAATTGACTTAGCTGAAGGCTATGCTAACTGTCGTCTCGGCAAATGAGAGCGTATTTGTCAGTGTGGCGTCGCTAGCAAAGTCGGCTGTACAACTTGGCGAGTGCTAGTACGTCTCTCTAGACCTGCCGTGTGGTGGCGCTCGGTCTGCGATCACTGACAGTGGCGACACGCGGGTCCGACAAATACTACCGGACCGCGGCCGATTTAAAAGCTACCACCTAGCAAGTGTGGTGTCTGGCGGTGACACCACAGCGACATTTCAACCGTTGATACCCATATTTTCGGTGGAGTACAGTGACGCAGGTATGTGCGGAAAAAATGGTTCAAATGGCTCTGAGCACTATGGGACTTAACTGCTGAGGTCATCAGTCCCCTAGAACTTAGAACTACTTAAAACTAACTAACCTAAGGACATTACACACATCCATGCCCGAGGCAGGATTCGAACTTGCGACCGTAGCGGTCGCGCGGTTCCAGACTGTAGCGCCTAGAACAGCTCGGCCACTTCGTCTGGCTGTGCGGAAAAGATTTCAAACAAAACAAAGTTACTCTGTAACGAGGCACCGGAGGTCGCAAGCCCCTCATAGGAAAATATTCAGAAAAAATCCCATAACGATGTCCGAAATTGTTTGCTGCAGTTCTGGTTCACTCTGTAAACTGCGTAGCGGCAGCATTGTCTCACTCAATAGATTTGCTCATGTGTGTTTTACTAATACGAGACTGTTATGGCACTTATCTCTTCCTAGATCTCACTATACTTCTTCTGCCGATTGGCTTAAATCTTTTTATCTGGAGAGGGAATTACTGTTAGTCTTAATTCCCCCGTTGAAAATCTCCTTTCATTTCCAGACAGTGTCATGTAAACAAATGCTAAAATGTGTGGGTGAAATGCTGCACCCTTGTCTTAGTCCTTTGTTTGTTGCTATTGGCTGCGTTAATGTGCCGTCTGTATCTATAGTTACAGTCGTGTAATCGATATCCTCTTTTTCTCCACAGTTTCTTTTTATCAACACTATCGAATTTCTTTCTTTCTTTCTTTCTTTGGGCGTTTGCCCCGCTTCAATGTGAGGTCTGTCTTGTTATCACAGATTTGGCAGTGTTAGTTGCAGAGGGTGGCCGGATGCCCTTCCTACCCCCACCTCGAAGCCTGTGGGGTGTGAGTAGTGTACCCCAGCTGTCTGCATCTAGTGTAAGCCATGAAATAGTGCCACCGGTTTCAAATGTCTGTGACTTGTGTAGCTGAGGCGGAACGTGGGGACCAGCCCGGTATTCACCTAGCGGGATGTGGAAAACCGCTTAAAAACCACATCCAGGCGGATTCGATCCGGGGCCGGCGCGCCTACCCGAGTCCAGGAAGCAGCGCATTAGCGCTCTCGGCTACCCTGGCGGGGTTTTATCAACACCATAGAATGCCTTAATGAAATCAGTGAACACTACATGGGTTTCCCCATTATATTCTCTCTATTTTTCTGTTATTTATTTTATTGTAAACACTGTAACTGTTGTCGATCTGCCTCTCCGAAATCTGATTTGTCCTTCGCCTAACACACTCTCGTCTCTCGTTTACAATGCTTGCATTAAGTTGGCATGCGGTATCAACTAAGATGATTCCTCTATAGTTCTTGCGGGTATTGCGGTCTCTTTTTTTAATCAGTGATATCACCTTTGATTGTGACCCTGCTTAAGGACTAGTTACCTTTCACCAGCACATACTTAATAAGTGCAGTAATCTCTTTAGTGGTAGAGTGCCTCCGTATTTTAGCAGTTCGACGTTTACGAGTATAGCATCCATATCAGTCGCTTTTCTATTTTTTGTGGAGTTGAGGGCTTCTCTTAATTCACACATAATCGTCTGCACATCCGATTTCAACTTAATTCTCTATATTCTCTGTGGTGCGTGTTTCTTGTAATTCTCTGTCTATTTCATTTGTTGGATATTATTTATCTGTACAACTGCTTTTTCTGTTTGATTTACCATTTTCTTTGTTTCGTAAGTTATCATTTGGCTTCCTTACGCTTATAAACATACCCCAAGATTCTTGATGAGACAAAGATGAAAGAAACACGCCATGGAAATTATGTTTATACCGGGATGTCCGTGGCACTTCGTTCAGTTCCTGCTGTTAATTAATTATCTAAACGCTTCAGATGTTCATTTGAACACTGCTCGGCGTCAATGAGGTTGCGTTATGGAGGTAAATGACTGACGGTGGGGAGTCAGGTTTCAGTACGAGGTGGTGGTGTCACACAAAGCCTTAGCAGTGCTGTGTGCCTGCGCGACAGATGACGCTATGGCCGCAGCTGTTACTGCTCCAGGGCTTCCCGGGAGCTGGCGCCGTATTTCAACAACTGCAGGGACCACGGATGTGTAAGATCAGGAACCATGTTACACACGATTTTACGTTCACTGGGGGAGCATTGAAGCTAGTGAAAGAATTCTGCAGGAGAAAAATAAAATAGTGAGGGAGATTGATACCAGTCCTGCTCTCAGACGGCACAAAGTTTCTAACTGAAATCAAGGAAATTGTGGTATGTCTTTGGTGACTGGTAGTTCTCACTTGAGAAAGTTCGGCGAGCGAGTTGCAAGTCTTTTCAGTTGACGCGACATTGAGCGACTTACGTGTCGAAGACGATGAAATGATAGTGGGGACAACACAGCGGATACGAGAAAATCTCCAGTCGACTCCGGGAATCGAACCCGGGTCCGCTGCATGGCAGTGAGACGCGCTGACCACTCGGGAAAGTAGGTGGACTGAAAGCAAGGATGACGTTGACAGGAATGAACAGCTTACAATTATGTCGCTTAAATCAAGCCCAATATACAAGTGATGAAGGCTAACAGGCAATAAAATTCCGTCATTCGGACCTTAGACAGGCCCATTTGAACCGACCGACCGCCGTGTCATCCTCAACAATCATGTTGTTCGGATGCGGAACGGAGAGGCGTGCGGTCGGCACACTGCTCTCCCGGCCATTGACATCATTGTAGACCTAGAAGCCGTTACTTTTGTTTAAAATGGCTCCGTAATTAGCCTCAAGAAGTTCAGTGAACCCTGTTCCATTCCTCCCTTTGAAGGAAAGATACGTGGCAGTGCGGTCGTCCGCATGGCAGGCAGCCACGCCCACCGCTCAGCCACGGAGTTATACAGACAATAGTGAGTAACTAAATTACTAAACTGGAGAACATACAACACAACCAGTTTAATAGTTTTACTACCCATTCAGAGACAGATTTGAAGTACGATAACCAATGGTAGGAAAATAGGAACAGGAGATCCCTACGAGAAGACAGATTTCTTTAACGAAAGTGTTCTACTGAGATTAAATATTAAGAGCAGAGGAAATGCTCCTGAAAATCTGGAGCACAACGATGTATATAAAAGGGACGGGGATCTTGAGGAAAACTGAAGAGAAAGTTGAATGATTTGAAATATGGTTTCTATCGAAGGACGTCAAGGAAATAAAGATGTTATCGATCTGAAAGTTGGTTTGAACACCACAGAACTTTACTGCACATGGTCTGTTGTAGGTGGTATGACGTTGCCTTCCTCCGACCTTTGAAATGACTTATCCAGCAAATTGTGGGATGACGTACAGTTTAGCATGGACTCCGTATCGTGGTGCAAATCGGCATTTTCTCATTAACGAACATTGGCACAGGTGAAAGAAATGATTAACAGATTAAAATCCTAGGAGTGGAACTTACCACCTAGGCACCGAGGTGCACGCGGCAATATTAAGTCGCAGTGAGAAGTGTTACGATCTGACGAAACTACAATAGTCCAGTTATAACTGTGCATTCTTTGATAATTCTGGGAGATGGCTGATCGAGACTACAACATATGAAACATTAGGTTACCTTCCATTGGGAAAGCTGTTGCATTCTGCGACTGTTATACTGACTTGTAAATTATAGGTTTCAGCGATCAGTCGTCAATTTTTTAAATTTTATTGGCAGACCTAGATTTTAGCTAGAAGTTATCCATTCGCAATGCACTATTATTTTTGCTCAATGCACGTAATGCCTGTTGGTCGGGCTTCATCCACAGTTCATTGAATACTCACACAAGTCTGACCAGCTTCGGCTAACTCTCGTAACGTAGTCACAATGGCTCAAATTTTCCTTAGCCATTACTCACGATTCTCAAAGAGTACTCACACGATGTATTCTTTGAGATCGTTGGTTCTACTTTGCTAATTTTAATTATAATGATTTTGCGATTTACTGTGATTTTGAGTTTGAGTTTACTGAGATTCTATCTTTGTTTTGTAGGTTGATAAATTACTAAGTATTAGGTTCTTGTTTCAATTACTGGTTATTATCCAAATAGTAGTGTTAAATGGAACTTTGGTTACATGTTCACTTTTCACGGAATTTGGAACTTGTTTTGGTGAAATTTTTGGGGTATTGGTTGATATTTTTTCTTTTTTCATTTTTCGTCCGAGGAAGTGGCATTATACTTTATATAATCCATTGTCACAGGTATGTATCGAATGTTTACAACTTTCTTTGAACAGTAAAGCATCACTCTTCTCTTGAAGTACAACATTTACAGAAGTACAGTTCCATCTGAGACATGAATGGCACTGGCGTCTTAAGTAGATGACATCGACTACTTCGTCGGAGATCACGAACTGCTGCCGAACGAGTTCGTGCTCGGCTGTGTGTCGACCTGCATGCGCTGGTGCTACTGAGCGAGAGGGCGAGTCTTCAGGAATGCCTCTTATTCGTCGTTGGCGATAGCAGCGAGAGGTTGTTAATGGCTGTGGTATCGTTGTGCGTTGCAGACTTTGTTGTGGCACTGCAGTCGTTGGCCATTACCGCAAGAAGTATTTGAAAATATCTTACCACAAGGAGGGACACACTACAGGAGCACTTGCTATGGCTTCCAGGAAAAGGTGACTTGACGTTCGGAGAAGGAATAGCAATAGACAAGTACCTAGGTCAGGCGTGCACTACACACCGGAAGCAGCTACTAGGGTAGCAGAGTACGTGTGGCGTGCACACGGGGGTTTTTTAGGTTAGAGGGACCCCCCCTTGGGCGAAACGATAAAATACCTGACGGCTTACCAGAGAGGACATTATCATCGTTGATAAAGAACGTCCGTCCTCAGAGACCAAAAACAGGAAAAGTTAACGTAATATTGGTAAACTGCAGGAGTATCCAGGGCAAGGTTCCTGAATTAGTATCTCTTATTGAAGGAAATAGTGCGCATATAGTATTAGGAACGGAAAGTTGGTTAAAACCGGAAGTGAACAGTAACGAAATCCTAGACACAGAATGGAATATATACCGCAAGGATAGGATAAACGCCAATGGTGGAGGAGTATTTATAGCAGTAAAGAATTCAATAATATCCAGTGAAGTTATTAGCGAATGCGAATGTGAAATAATCTGGGTTAAGTTAAGTATCAAAGGTGGGTCAGATATGATAGTCGGATGCTTCTATAGACCACATGCATCAGCAACCGTAGTAGTTGAGCGCCTCAGAGAGAACCTGCAGAACGTCGTGAAGAAGTTTCGTGATCATACTATTGTAATAGGGGGAGACTTCAATCTACCAGGTATAGAATGGGATAGTCACACAATCAGAACTGGAACCAGGGACAGAGACTCTTGTGACATTATCCTGACTGCCTTGTCCGAGAATTACTTCGAGCAGATAGTCAGAGAACCAACTCGTGAAGCTAACGTTTTAGACCTCATAGCAACAAATAGACCGGAACTTTTCGACTCCGTGAATGTAGAAGAGGGTATCAGTGATCATAAGTCAGTGGTTGCATCAATGACTACAAGTGTAATAAGAAATGCCAAGAAAGGAAGGAAAATATATTTGCTTAACAAGAGTGATAGGGCACAAATCGCAGAATATCTGAGTGACCACCATCAAACGTTCATTTCTGAGGAAGAGGATGTGGAACAAAAATGGAAAAAATTCAGAAACATCGTCCAGTACGCCTTAGATAAGTTCGTACCGACTAAGGTCCAAAGCGAGGGGAAAGATCCACCGTGGTATAACAATCATGTACGAAAGGTACTACGGAAACAAAGAAAGCTTCATCATAGGTTTAAGAGTAGTCGAATCATAGCTGATAAGGAAAAGCTGAACGAAGCGAAAAAGAGCGTAAAGAGAGCAATGAGAGAAGCATTCAACGAATTCGAACATAAAACATTGGCAAACAATCTAAACAAGAACCCTAAAAAGTTTTGGTCATATGTAAAATCGGTAAGCGGATCTAAATCCCCTATTCAGTCACTCGTTGACCACGATGGCACCGAAACAGAGGACGACCGAAGAAAGGCAGAAATACTGAATTCAGTGTTCCGAAACTGTTTCACTGCGGAAAATCGTAACACGGTCCCTGACTTCAGCCGTCGCACGGACGCCAAAATGGAAAATATTGAAATAAACGATATCGGAATTGAAAAACAACTGCTATCACTTAGTAGCGGAAAAGCATCCGGACCAGACGAGATACCCTTAAGATTCTACAGTGATTATGCTAAAGAACTTGCCCCCTTTCTATCAGCAATTTATCGTAGATCGCTGGAAGAACGTGAAGTACCTAGCGACTGGAAGAAAGCGCAGGTCGTTCCCATTTTCAAGAAGGGTCATAAATCAGATGCGAATAATTATAGGCCTATTTCGCTTACGTCAATCTGTTGTAGAATAATGGAACATGTTTTGTGTTCTCGTATTATGACGTTCTTAGATAATACAAATCTCCTTCATCATAACCAACATGGATTCCGCAAACAGAGATCATGTGAAACTCAGCTCGCCCTCTTTGCCCAAGAAATTCACAGTGCCGTAGACACTGGCGAGCAGATTGATGCCGTATTCCTGGACTTCAGGAAAGCATTTGATACGGTTCCGCACTTACGTTTAGTGAAAAAAATACGAGCTTACGGAATATCGGACCAGATTTGTGATTGGATTCAGGATTTCCTAGAAGAAAGAACACAACATGTCATTCTTAACGGTTCAAAATCTGCAGATGTAGAGGTAATTTCGGGAGTACCGCAGGGAAGCGTGATAGGACCTTTATTGTTTACAATATACATAAATGACTTAGTTGACAACATCGGTAGCTCCGTGAGGCTATTTGCAGATGACACGGTTGTCTACAAGAAAGTAGCAACATCAGAAGACTCGTACGTACTCCAGGAGGACCTGCAGAGGATTAATGCATGGTGCGACAGCTGGCAGCTTTCCCTAAACGTAGATAAATGTAATGTAATGCGCATACATAGGGGCAGAAATCCATTCCAGTACGATTATGCCATAGGTGGTAAATCATTGGAAGCGGTAACGACCGTAAAATACTTAGGAGTTACTATCCGGAGCGATCTGAAGTGGAATGATCACATAAAACAAATAGTGGGAAAAGCAGGCGCCAGGTTGAGATTCATAGGAAGAATTCTAAGAAAGTGTGGCTCATCGACGAAGGAAGTAGCTTACAAAACGCTTGTTCGTCCGATTCTTGAGTATTGCTCATCAGTATGGGACCCTTACCAGGTTGGATTAATAGAAGAGATAGACATGATCCAGCGAAAAGCAGCGCGATTCGTCATGGGGACATTTAGTCAGCGCGAGAGCGTTACGGAGATGCTGAACAAGCTCCAGTGGCGGACACTTCAAGAAAGGCGTTACGCAATACGGAGAGGTTTATTATCGAAATTACGAGAGAGCACATTCCGGGAAGAGATGGGCAACATATTACTACCGCCCACATATATCTCGCGTAATGATCACAACGAAAAGATCCGAGAAATTAGAGCAAATACGGAGACTTACAAGCAGTCGTTCTTCCCACGCACAATTCGTGAATGGAACAGGGAAGGGGGGATCAGATAGTGGTACAATAAGTACCCTCCGCCACACACCGTAAGGTGGCTCGCGGAGTATAGATGTAGATGTAGATGTAGATTACACAGCAGTCTGATCAACACGAGATAAGGGAGCCTTGCGATGCATACATTTTTTGAACAAAAAACGTCAAATAGCACACAGTTGCGCGTGACAAAATTGACAATCCGTATTAGTAAAAATACTATGTTGCAACAGCAGCTGGACTTAAAACTACCGGGTAGTTATAATTAAAGTGTAGCTACTCACAGAGCCCCAGTGTGGGCTGTGCTTAACATATGGCAGCGAAACTTGGTAGATATGCTAATGCATCGATACGAAACCGATTTGCATTGGAAAAATTAAAATTAGTTCCACCAGGTGCAAATCTGGCGCAGTGCACACTTTGTATGACGCTATGACATTCACGCTGTCATTTGACTAGCAATAATGTGAATGAAAAGTATGGCAATCGAGAACACAGAACGTGCACTGTTAATGAAACTGTTTTATTTAGGGGGGGGGGCGAGGCACGAATTACAATGCTGTACTGACAAGGGAACCTCCCCATCGCACCCCCCTCAGATTTAGTTATAAGTTGGCACAGTGGATAGGCCTTGAAAAACCGAACACAGATCATTCGAGAAAACAGGAAGTTGTGTGGAACTATGAAAAAATAAGCAATAGTTCCACACAACTTCTTCCTGTTTTCTCGATTGATCTGCGTTCAGTTTTTCAAGGCCAACTTATAACTAAATCTGAGGGGGGTGCGATGGGGAAGTTCCCTTGTGAGAGAGCATCTCCGACTGAAGAGTCTGAGGAAAGGATCGATGTCATAAAATGGTTTAAAAAGACGATAATGGAATTCGAAAACACGGATGAGCTCGGTGTGGCATCTGAAAGAGGGAGGCGTTCTTTCCTTGTAGAAGTTGTAGAAGAGGTCGTTGTTGCTGCAGCTGATCACAAACCACGCGCTCCGGGTAGTGCTAGTGCTGGTGCAGACTTACGAGAATTCTCCATCCCACGGTCAACAATACGGAAAGTTTTGCTGTCTGTATCACACTGGAACCCGTGTAATATAGAGACGGTGCACCAAGTGAAGCCTCATGATCTGCAGCAATGATCTGAATTTGCTCTTTGGTTTCTGGCGTGTACTTGGAGGTACTAACCAACCTAAAAACATACTGCTCCTAACAGTAGCTGGCCGGCGTGGCCGAGCGATTCTGGGCGCTACAGTCTGGAACCGCGCGACCGCTACGGTCGCAGGTGCGATCCTGCTTCGGGCATGGATGTATGTGATGTTCTTAGGTTTGTTAGGTTTAAGTAGTTCTAAGTTCAAGGGGACTGATGACCTCAGAAGTTAAGTCCCATAGTGCTCAGATCCATTTGAACCATTTGAACCTAACAGTTATAATTATTAGTTTGCAAATGATGTAAATATGGAGTTAATGTTGCTCAGTACACCACTCTTAGTCACCAATAGAAATATTTGCGCTTTTACTAATTACACCCTGTCTAATGCTCATATAGTAAATAGTTATCTTAATTGATCCGTTATGTACAAAACAGAAACTAGGGAGGGGAAAGTAATAGCGATACCAAGAAAAGAAAAGCGGAGTAAATTATATTTGGAATACTGACCATAAAATGCGTAGAATAACTGGGCTCTAGTCTGCCAAGCTCATAGCCCCACAAATGACCAGTGAAATAAACACCTGAATTAATAACATAGCCTTCACCATGATACTTATTTATTCCAAGACAGTTATGATTATTATGAAAGTGCATCGTAAAATTAATATAAAAATATGGTTCATCCTATTCAATTATGTGGACTCTATGAAATAATGTTAGTCAGGAGACACAATGAGGCATAACCAGCCGCACACAAAATCAGTCGAAGTCAGTGTAATGGCAGGGACAGAGCACCTGGTACGGAGAACTAGCGCCCGTCCTTTCTTTCTGAAAGCACGCATTCATCCATACAGCGGACAGACTCATACTGGCCCTTGGGGAAGCACTGTATGTGAGACACTCACGCAGCCCAAGTCGCCGCCCCAGTTCGTGTTCACTAGGAACAACTTTCTTTTACAATTATGTATTGCATGTAAAAATCCCACCACCTGGATACTGTTAAGTGGGCAGTAAAAAGTAGTAACAAAATTACTTTGGCATTCTTATGACAGTGAATATTGCAACTACTGTGCATTACAATACTATATGGCCTCTTAGGCGCCCCGGGTAGCCTCGGGATGTTGCCCGTCTCTAACCAACTTGGAGGTATGTCACTACTACCGCAAACAACACTGCCTAGAGGATATTTTATTTTTTCTTCCGCCCTTAAGGAATACGCAGAACTACTACCATCGCATTTATACGCATCACTAAATGAATTAAAGCGCTTTTTGCTCTTAAAACTCATTCCTTTAACTACATAGTTGTTATTTTAAATACTATGTCACGTTTGGTTAAGTCAAAGTAGGTAAATAATCGCAGTTAGGTACATTAGGGCCAACGGCCATACCGCAGTGGTAATTCGGTTCCCAGCAAATCACCGAAGTTAAGGGCTGTCAAGCTTGGCTAGCACTCGGATGGGAGACCACGTTGTGAGGCAAATTGAGGAACTACTTGATCGAAAAATAGCGACTCCGGTCACGAAAAGTGAAAATGGCTGGAGGTGAGGTGAGCTGACCGCATGCCCCTCTGTATCCGCATCCAGTGACCCATATGGGCTGCACGGCGGTCGGTCGGTAGCGTTGGTCCTTCTGATTTCTGTTCGGACGGAGAGAGAGAGAGAGAGAGAGAGAGAGAGAGAGAGAGAGAGAGACGGGGGGGGGGGGGCGGACAAGTGCGGAAGTGGTCAGCAAGGAATCACCCCGAGACATCATGCTTATTTATGTTTATCCTTCTCTACCACCTTGGCCCTTAGACTGTCCTCTAATAACTGGTGATTCAAGATCCGTTTCGCACAGTGGCCGTCAGGCCAGATGCCCTCCACTCCACGAATGACGGCGGCGGAAGCCCCATTTCAGCAGTGGTGGGCAGGCCACAGACCTGCCATACCACTAACGAAGGCACCTGTCTTGTTAATGACCTCCTTTTTTGACGCCAGTACATCACAGACTGAGATTTCCTCACATTTGTTTTCTATCTCTGATGGAAATGGGCATGAGAGTTTGGCTTCATTGGCCGGAAGGCACCTTGGTGCAGGTCTTATTACACTCGAAGCCACATTGGGCGACATGCGGGCCGGATGGGGATGAAATGACGACGAAGACAGCACAACACCCAGTCCCTGAGCGGAGAAAACCCCGACCCAGCTGGAAATCGAACCCGGGCCCGTAGGACTGCAATCCGCCACGCTGGCCACTCAGGTGTCGGGTTGACTCTATCTCTGATAGTTTTGTACGAGTATCTGTTTCGCTTGTAATGATACTTAATGGGGTAATGATGCTTCATTTACTAGCTTCTGAAAAATAGGGTACGGTATTTATCAGGATCAAGAACGATATCATGAGTGCGTCTTGAATAGTCGCCGAGACGTCGGGATTTTACAGTTGACAATGCGGCCTCAAAAGCTGAAGAATTTTATTGACTACCACGAGTGTCATTCGCCGCTAACTGTCTCCTCTCTTCGGCGACAGCTTGTGCGGAGTCTGAGCTATCGTAAAACACATGCTAAGGCCTTCATACAGGAGAGCCACGCCCACATTCTGATGGTGGCCTCCTTCCTATCCTATGCAGATACCCAGGAGAGGGCTCAGGTCCAGTGGGAAAGTACACACTCCTTGTGTTTAATCCTCGGTCTTTGGCTGATACGCTGACGAGAAAAAAATCGCAACATCAAATAAAATGATTAATGTAGAGCCATGAAATTTCGGGAATACATTTGTCTAGGTAACATTTTCAAGTGATTACCGATGCAAGATGACATATTAATGTACGCGCGAGATGAGCAATTGCAAATGGTATATACTGGTAGAGTAATAAACCGGCATAACCACCAGAACGTCGAATCGTCGAATGCAAACATGTAAACGCGCATGCATTATGTTGTACAGGTGCAAGAGGTCGGTCTGTGGGATGCAGTTCCACCATGCCTGTTGCACATGGTCGATCCATATAGGGACGGTTAATGCTGTTTGTGGATGATGCTTGAGTTTTCGTCAGATGATGTCCCATATGTGCTCCACCGGTAGGGAGATGTCGTGATGGAGTAGGCCAAGGCAACAGTCGACACTCTGTAGACCACGTTGGGTTCCAACAGCGGTTTGTGGGCGAGCGTTATCCTGTTGGATAATACCCCTGGAATGTTGTTAATGAATGCCAGCAAAACAAGTCGAATTACCAGACTGCCGTACAATTTTGCAGTGAGGGTAAACACGAGAGTGCTCCTGCTGCCATACGAAACCGCACTCCAGACGGTAACTCCAAGTGTAGGCCCTGCGTGTCTAGCACGGAGAAAGGCGGGATGCAAAAGGCGTGCCAGGTACATATAGTCTGCGACCGCGAGCACGGCTCCAGTTCACCACCGGCATTGGAGGGTGACGCTTTGACAATGCCAGCCACTCGTGCTGGTGAAACGTCAGTAAAATCATCAGACGAACGTCGGCCGAAGAGCCCGAGGCAGAAGCAAATAGACAGTTCGTCAACAAGTGGCCACGAAAGCCTTAACAATTTTGTATTTGGGAAAATGTCAAAAACTGCATCTGCCACAGATCTCTAGTTCTAATTTGCTTACCCCAGAGTGTCTACCCATAAGGTACACCCATGATTATCGAAATTCCTTTTATTTAGCCAGTTCACAGCCGCATTTGGTATAAGAGGATATCCAGGGGACAAAACATCGTTATGACTAATATACATAGGTGAACGTCGTACCAGACGCTACGACGCATCGCAGGACGCCCCAAAAACAGTAAGTACCTCACTCTTGGACGACTACAACCTACTGCCAGCGGCAACCGCCACTCTTATCCCAAGACGCACGCTCTGCAGCTCAGCGGTTCCGCCACTGCTTCACAGCAAGTTTACACCAGCTGGACGATGCATTTGCCAGCCACCAATCGTGATTCGGCTCTCTCTCGTGGCGGGCGCTCCAAGACCGAGCGGTTCCGCTTCTCACTGACAAACCGTGGGACCGAACACTCCGGGACGAAGCCGGCACCGTACGGCGCGCTCCCCACGCGCGTCCACTGCTGCCACAAAGTGTTGCCCCCAGTTGCCTGTCAAGGGACTGATGACCTTAGACGTTAAGTCCCATAGAGCTCAGAGCCTTCAGTTGCCTGTCACCCACGGTCTCGACGCTGGCTTCAAGTTGTGGCTGCCCCGCTGTGGCACACCAGACTCCTGTCGTCGCTATCGGCCCGCTTTTCGACTCGTCGTGTGACCGTTCCTGATGCTTGGCGCACTTTCTACCCTGACAGGAACACATCACCAGCCCTGGCGTCAATTGTCGTTGTGGTCTTTAGTCCGTAGATTGTTCCGATGTAGCCCTCCTAGGCACTCACTCCATCCAGCAACCCACATCCAATTGAACGTGCTTAATTTACTCGTCTCTCGGTCTCCCTCTGCAACTTTTAACCGCCCACTTCATTCCAGTATTAAACTGATGAGTCATTGAACACTCAGAATGTGTCCTATAACTGACGCCTTCAACTTACACCACAATTTTCTTTACTCCCCAATTCCATTCAGTATCTCCTCATAACTATTTTGTTCATTTGTAGATCTATAGTAGGCTGTATAGTTATGCTTTATTTGTTGTGCGATTGGCCAAGTTTTCATGTCTATATAAATATGTTGTCACTTGAACCTCTTTATTTACTTGCTATTGCTCATATATAATTTTGTAGGATGAAATGTAGAGACAGGTCGTCAACTTGTGTAGGAAACAGTTAACCACAACTTTGTCTTACAAATGAGGATATGTTCATTTTACGAGCAAAACACTAGCATCTGGATGTTATTAGCTGTTTATTTCAGTTTTATTATCAATAACGTTGTACTTAGGTTTTCTTGGTGATTTAACCACGGTTACATTTAACGTTGGTTGTTATAACTTACGACTTAGGTACAATACATGTAAAGTAATGTGGTGTGCTAAACTGACAATAGAAGTTGTTTCATACATTTAGCTAGCATTTCATTAATCTTTTTTGACAGACTATTCAGTTTGTAACGTGTACACTATGTGATCGAAAGTATCCGGACACCTAGCTCAAAATGACTTAGAAGTTCGTGGCGCCATCCATCGGTAATACTGGAATTCAGTATGGTGTTGGCCCACCCTCAGCATTGATGACAGCTACCACTCTCGCAGGCATACGTTCAATCAGGTGCTGGAAGGTTTGTTGGGGAATGGCAGCCCATTCTTCACGGAGTGCTGCACTGAGGAGAGGTATCGATATCGGTCGGTGAGGCCTGGCACGAAGTCGGCGTTCCAAAACATTCCTGAGGTGTTCTATAGGATTCACGTCAGGACTCTGTGCAGGCCAGTCCATTGCAGGGATGTTATTGTCGTGTAACCACTCCGCCACTGGCAGTGCATTATGAACAGATGCTCGATAGTGTTGAAAAATGCAATAGCCATACCCGAATTGTTCTTCAACAGTGGGAAGCAAGAAGGTGCTTAAAGTATCAAAGTAGGCCTTTGCTGTGATAGTGCCACGCAAAACAACAAGGGGTGCAAGCCCCCTCCATGAAAAACACGACCACACCATAACACCACCACCTCCTAATTTGACTGTTGGCACTTCAAACGCTGGCAGACGACATTCACCGGCCATTCGCCATACCCACACATCGCCACTGGATCGCCACATTATGTACCGCGATTCGTCACTCCACACAACGTTTTCCACAGTTCCATCGTTCAATGTTTACGCTCCTTACATCAAGCGAGGCGTCGTTTGGCATTTACTGGAGTGATTTGTGGCTTATGAGCAGCCGCTCGGCCATGAAATCCAAGTTTTCTCACCTCCCGCCTAACTGTCATAGTATTTGTAATTGATCCTGATGCGGTTTGTAATTCCTGTGTGATCGTCTGGATAGATGTCTGCCTGTTATACATTACGACCCTCTTCAACAGTCGGCGGTCTCTACCAGTCAACAGACGAGGTCGGCCTGCATGCTTTTGTGCTGTACGTGTCCCTTCACGTTTCCACTTCACTGTAATACCAGAAACAGTGGACCTAGGGATGTTTAGGGGTGTGGAAATCTCGCGTACAGACGTATGACACAAGTGACACCGAGTCACATGACCACGTCCGGAGTCCATAAGTTCCGCGGAGCGCCCCAGTCTGCTCTCTCACGATGTGTAATGGCTAATAGGGTCGCTGATATGGAGTACCTGGCAGTGGGTGGCCGGACAATGCACCTAATATGAAAAAAATATGTTTTTGGGAGTGTGGGGATACTTTTGATCACATAGAGTACGTCTTAATTACTTGATGCACTGACATGTTTTACACTGTGGAACACCAAAATTTACAAGCTTGTTGACCATAGGGAATTGTGTACCGGTAATTAGATAAAAGTAATTTGTAAATATTGTTCAATGTGTAATTGCTCTATGCCTTAAACTACCATATTTTATGAATGCATCTCCGATATGTTCACGTGTCATTAGTAGCTAAATTTTCTTGCATAGTTGCGTCTCATTTTCTTCGTAAGAAAGAACCGTTAATTACTTTATTCCGATTATAGGTTCTTCGTACAGTTATATTACATTTAGAAATAACTGGAATATATACAAGTGTAAAGCACACATCCTATGAATTAACTGTATTTTATAGAGTTGATGTATTTCTATACCATGGGTGTATATGTTGGATTTTAGATAAAGAATATGACTAAACCCATCCCTCTCTAAACCCTACTGTCCTAGGAAAAACTAAGAATATGCACATTAACATGAAAGGAAACCAACAGAGACCTTTCAATGTGATGAAACGGTTATTTGCATCTAGTTTGACGTTTTCGATCTCATATTGCTATGCAGATGTATTTTTCCACGTATGGATGCGCGTAAGGAATGGTTTTTTCGAATGTACGCCACAACACGTAGGGTTCATAACATACTGCTTGGGAATAAGTGAGTAAGACTGCCTCTGTGGAATGTAAACGCTATTACTGTTATGATTAATGATATTCCACGATGTATATATTTTAATGTAATACTCCTCCACGCTCACATATATTTGTTGGTGCTCAAAAATAAACCGAAATTGCTCAAACGCACGAGAAATAAATATAAATATACAGCCCACTACGGGCAATGTTTTCTTTCTGAAAGAAACCTCCTCATCAGTGGTGACAACTACCCATTTAATTTTCAGAATTATTCTGTAGTACCACAATTAAAAAGTTTCTATTATCTTCACGTCAGAACCGGTTATCGTTCATGTTTCATTTCCGCAAAAGGCTTCACTCCAGACAAATACGTTCAAAAAAGAGTTCCTAAATCTTAAATTAAAATTCTATTTTAACAGATTTCTCTTCTTCATGGGCTCATTTATTAGTGCCGTTATTCTAGGGTTTATATCTAATTCAGCCACTACAAATTATTTTACCGGCCAAAAAGCAAAACTCATTACTACTTTTAATGTCTGATTCCCTAATCTAATTACCACAGCACCTCCTGATTTAATTCCACTACTTTGCATTACTATTGTTTGCTTTTCCAATATTTATCTTACATCCTCCTTTCGAGACACTGTCCATTCAGTTCAAATTCCCTTCCAAGTCCTTTGTTGTCTCTGACAGAACAACAGTGTCATCGGCAAACCTCAAACTTTTTATTTACTCTCCCTGAACTTTAACTGTTACTAAAATTTTTCTTTAGTTTCCTTCAATAATTCCTCGATGTACAAACTGAATAAAATCAGGGATAGCTTACAACTCTGTCTCATTCCCTTCACAAACACTGCTTCCTTTTCATGCCTCTCGAATCTTATAACTGCCGTCTGACATCAGTAAAAGTTGTAAATAACCCTTCGCTCCCTGTATTTTACTCCTGTTACCTTGATAAATTTGAAGTGTATATTCTAGTCAGCACTGTGAAAAATTTTGTCTAAATCTACAAACGCCAGAAATGTAGGTTTGCCTTTCCTTAACCTGGCTTCCAAGATACGTTGTAGGTTCAATATTGCCTCGCTTCTTGCAAAATTTCTCTGGAGACCCAACTGATCTTTCCCGAGATTGGCTTCGACCAGGTTATCCGTTCTTCTGTAAATAGAAAGTGTCAGTAGTCTGCATCCACGGTTTATTAAATTGATGGTTTGGTAATATTTATCACTTTCAGCACCTGCTTTCTTTAGAATGGGAATCATTACAGTCTTCTTGAAATCTTGGGGAATTACCCCTGTCAGATGTCTTGCACACCCGGTGTAATTTGTTTGATTATGGATGCCTTTCCCAAACACACCAGCAGTTCTGATGGAATGTCGCCTGCTGACGACAACTAGACATGGATGACACTATTCTTTTCAGGGACTTGGTCAGAACATCTGACTCACTGGAGTGAACTAGCTCTTTTTAAGGATTCTCCACTCACCATACAGTTACTAAAATAAATTAAAGTAAGGCACCTTGACTTTTTAATTCTAGATCACTGTACCTGTACTTTTACCTTTTCTTCACATGTTTTGAAACAAAATAGAAAGACATTTAATCATTTTCTGTTACATCCATTCTAGTTCTAAAATTTCCTAAAAGTCTTACATATCATCTACATTAAAAATTAGAAATATCGCTATAAAATTCTAAATATTTTAATCAAGTTGGGTAGTTATAGAAATAAAACTCTTTCTTGTTATTTTTTCAGAATTAAATTGAAAACAAGATACTATATAAGAGCTACAACATAAATGAAATTAATTTCCTATTTTCTGAAAATATCTACTGTGGTCATTTACAAACAACGCCACAATATATGTGTCCAAGAGTAAGGAACTGACATGTTTTGGGCATGCAGCCGGTTGTCGTCACCAACAGTCCACGATATTTGGACTGGGAACCTGCCAGTCATCCTGAGATGAGTCATCAGTCTTGGAGGGCACACCGGAAGATGCCTGGCAGGCGCCAGTCGAAATATCGTAGAGTGTTGTTGACGACGACCAGCTGGAAGCTCAAAACTTCTTCGAACACTCAGTTCGCCGAGAAAATATTAAGATTCAGGAGGGAGCTAATCAGTGTTATTTATTATTAACAAAATTTGTTCAGTTTTCCTCCAACTGAGTCGGTTCGTTTTCTCAATGCATATCTGACCTCCATTTCAAAAGCTACACTCACAGTGCATACGCGTAGCTGCAGTATACAGTCTTTTCGGTACGAACTGGTCAAGCGATGTCAACATTAGTTATCCTGATTCCCACAAGTTTAAGAGATCTCTGCTTGTAAGCAAATATTCCTCAGATGAAAATTTGTCTAGTTCGAAAATCGCCATAAGTCTCAGACCGTGGTTTCCTTGGAGCTGGCTGATGATATAATCGAATTCCGCCTACACTGCAGAATTCGCACGGAAGACGGGGGAAACTGGTTATTGTTCTTTTTTTATATGTCCTTTGTTTCACAAGTTTTCTTATTACTACTTCTACGCTTTGCCAAGAATTACCAGTAGTTCTCTGTACTGTATTCCGTGTGTCACAACGACTTTTAAAGAATAGGAAAAGCATACGACGTGAGGAAGTTTCGAAAGCATGACAGCTGATTTCGTGTTTGAAGCACTGTAGCTTATTACGACAGAGATTTTAGTTTGGTGTTATAGTTGGTAATATCAATCTTTGCTCAATTTGGAATACAGAATGGTTATAATTAAACTTTCGCAACTATTTACCGCATGTTACCCAACTTTATAGGAATGATGATCAGAGCTTGCGCTCCAACATTTGAATTTTTAGTAGTGTCAGTGTCATGGCGTTAGGCGCCGGTACTGGTACGGAGGAACTAGGGTCCCAAGGTCCAAGGACACGCAGAATGAACGCCACAAGTCACTGTCATCTGCTTCGCCAACATGTCACCCCTGCTGCACGGGAGAGGTGCTTTGGACTAGTCTGGTTTGATACACACAGGAGCTCCATCTCACATTGATCGCCAGGTCACTGGGCTGCTACGTAACACATTTGGAGAAAACCGAGTCATTGGACGATTGTCCCAAGTTACGCGGCCACCAAGATCATAAGATTTGAACCCGTGTGGTTTCTTGCCGTGGCGTTACCTGAAGGACAGATTTCATCAACGGGACACCATCAAACGTTGGAGCTTGAAACTAAGCAAAGCGAGGGAGGTAACAACATCATACCTGAGTTGTTTCACGCAACAGTAGAGAAATTTCTAGTTCGGTTCCAGGCTGTCGTGGCTACAGGCGGTCGTCACAATGAACAAAGTTTCTGTCCTGCAACCTGTAACGTGAACATGGTCTACCGTATCGTCCTTCGCCGTCGGCGTTATCGTTGTTACCGTGAGATACCGTTATACCAAGAGGAAAGGCGCGTCGATCTTAGAGCATGAGATATGACGACCTTAAGCCATTGACAACACACAAGGGTCACGGTAGCACCTGATTCCAGAATAGCTGCAGTAGTTAGAATCTACGAACTATCCCCTCTTGACCAGGTCCCCAAAACTTAACTCGTAATGAGATCCCTTCAAAGCAAATTGTCATAATGATCGTCTATAAACGCTTCGTACAACGAGAAGAAAGGTTACAGTTTATGGAATAATAACAGATACGAGCAAACTGTCTTGTCTCTTCTGCTTTATTTAACATAACTTCGTTCACAGTTTCATTTCGCATTCACCACTCATTCACCGAAACCCTTTGATGAACAGTTTTGGTTGCTTGACACCAACAGTCAATGATAATGATACAGCTTTTCTCCTTTTTATAAATTGAAGCTTGCTCTCCGCGATATAATTAAAAAAAAAGAAAAAAACGGTCTCAATACCGCGTCCCTCGTGAGATGCGAATAGACTTATCCCGGAACTGACCACCCTGTAGGTGTACTCAGTTTAATGACCGCACTTCGCTATCCGCTATTTCGCGTAACTGAATGTCCATTTGTTAGTCTGATAATACACTGTAGCTATTTAAAATTCGCCCCTATATTTTTCACAACGCACAATTAGCACTTCTTTACTTTTTTTTTCTAACAGTAAACGAAAAAAAAAGACGCCGTATCATCGGCTTAGTCGATATAAAGCAAAACACCTTAATATGCCCAATTTTACCTCTTCTTATAGGATCGGCTACCTTACTCATTAATTTACTACACATTATTTCCAATAACACTAAACAGGTATCGCCGTTATATTTTAATTGTATTCAAAAGCATGTTACTACTATTATGACCGACCAAATCGTAACAAATCGCGCGGCGTGCGTTTTTAACGATAACTTTACGCTATTCAAGTTCCGTTACAGCTATCTTGACTCGTAATGTTATACGGCCCCCCAGACTGTGATGTCTTGAAGAGGGTTCCAGACAGAACAGGATAATTTTTTTTGTGTACTGCGACAGGAGAGGGTATTTGTTCTGGCGAATACACTCACTCTCAAATTCACTCAGCAAGTCAGTACATACATTCTACAATATTTAAGTTGAGTTAATGGGCCTAGACAAAATGCCCTTAACTAAATTCCACATTTGTTTATAGGTTGTCTTAGAAACACTTCGCACTAATCACTTCATATTGACACCACATTTTTTTTCTTGGATGAAGCCCTCAGTTCTTCAACCGACTGTGCAAGGCAGGGATCACAGCCGGGTTCGACGATTGGAATCCTAAGCCAAAACCCTTATCAGGCCACTTGTTTAACCAGAGAGGATTTGGTCCTTTTCTTTTCCTCTTAATTCCACTTTTAAATCATCCATCCTCTTTGTTCGATGAGAGGATAAATCGTATTTCAGTGTCGTCATTGTTGCTGATACCAAGAAGGTATCTCACGGAAATCTTCGGTACTTTCTTTAATTTTCTTTGTAAGTTAGTATAAGTACGTATTTATCCACTGGTGCTTTTATTTAGTCCACTCTGAGTGTAGTCTTGGTATCATTCAGTGTTTCTTGAATCTATATTTTCTCATTATTGATAATACTTCTTCAGGTTTATGTGAGGGAACAAGCCCTTAATTACATCAGTATCACAATCTGCCAGGAGGTAGCTCCCTTCATGAGGTATTTTCATTATTTTGTATGGACCTGTATATAAATATTGCCATTTCTTATTCAGTCATTTCCTGGTTGATGCTTTTGGGTGATTTCTCAATAAAATTTCTTACCCTATATCATATGTGACTACTTTCTTCACATTTTTATCAAAACGGGTTTTTCTCAATTGTGCTTGATGCTTAAGGTTTTCGTAGACCTTCTTCACCATATCTTCATTCTTGCTAATCTTTTGTTCTATCGCAGGTAATTTCTTCATCCATTCTGGCACAATACTTTCACCAAATACTATTTGGTTATTCACGTACGTGAATAACCTGTCGATAAGTGTGGTAAGTCATTATACACTTTCTCAAATTCATTAATCCAATCGATCCATTTATAATGTTGTTTGGGTATGTACGTCTGTAAACATCGGTTCAACTCTCGGAAGATTCTCACAACCGAATTTCCACTAGGGTAAAATCTTGAGATGTAAATGGGCTGGATTCCTTCTTCTTTCATAGTGTCTCTCCATACTTTGCTTGTATAATAAGCAGCGTTGTCTGTCAAGATCATTATAGGTTTGCCGAGCTCAGTTATATAGTTGTTGATAAATTTGCGTAACATGGGTCAAACGTAGAGATTTTTCAAAGGATATAATTTCACATATTTTGAAAAGACATCATAGAATGCCAAAACATATTTGAACCGTCCACGTGTCATGGGACATGGCCCACAGACATCACATGACACCAACATTAAAGGTTGTTGTGGGGTGATTGGATGTAATTCTATCTTCCGACAATTGTTTATGGGTTTTGCCTTCTGACATATTTTGCACTTCTTAAGAATATTTGTAGCTAGACGTCCCAAATTTGGATGATAGCAGTATTGTGCTATTTTGGCTGTACATTTAGTGGCACCAAAATGACCCAAATTCAAGTGGGCGTACCATACTAGTGATTCTAAATATTTATTTGGAACACAAACTTTCCAAACATCTTCTTCATCCTTCCTCCGATGCAATATTCCGGATTTTAATTGATACTGTTCTTGAGAGTGACTTAGCGTTTTGCTTTCAACAGCATGTCTAATGGCTTTCCACAACTTATCATCTTCTTGCAGTTGTGGAAGACTTCGACATAGCTGTGAAATCTGCCTCTCACAATATTGCCTTGATAAATTCATGACTTTAAAGTCAATAGTCCGTTCTTCACACTCGTCGTCATTCTTTCTTTTCCGTAGTCTTGAAAGAGCATCGGCTATGATGTTGTCTCTCCCTCTGATGTATTTGAGCGTAATATCATATTCTTGCAGTAGCAGGGCCCACCGTGTTAAACGTGAATGGAACATCCTTCCTGTTAAAATAAAAAATAAAGCTTTGTGGTCGCAGAATACAATGATCTTCTTTCCATATACAAAATAGCGAAACTTTCTAAGGGACCAGACCACGGCCAGTAGTTCCAATTCAGTAGTACAATACGCACGTACACAGCTAGAGAGTGTTCTGCTGGCAAACCCAATTGTTTTGATGGTACTGATATCTTCTGGATTGTCCATCTGGAAAAGAGTGGCACCCAATCCTGTTTCAGAAGCGTCCGCAGCAATATAAAAATCTTGATCAAGTCTCGGATGATGTTACAGTGGAGCATTAGTCAAAGCATTGCGGATGTTATCAAAAGCTTGCGTGCATTCGGAATTCCACTCCCACATGATATTTTTTCTTAACAGCCGTAACAAACAGTCTTGGCTTCCTAACTGATTGGGTAAAAATCGTCGAAAAAATGAAACTAAGCCGATAAATGACTTTAATTCCGTTCTATTCTTTGGATAAGCACATCTGTTAATTGCATCCATCTTTTTAGGATTTGGTTTTATCCCTTCAGGAGTAATTATATGTCCAAGAAATTTCAATTGGTTATGAGCAAACTTGGATTTGCTCAAATTTACAGTAACTCCGTATTCCAAAAATTTCGCAAAAACTCTTCTTAATAAGTCCAAATGTTCCTCCCAAGTTTCAGAAGCAATTAGCAAATCATCCACATATAAAGTAACTTCATTCAAAAGGTCTCTGCCCATTACAGTATCTAATGCCGATATGAAAATACCACCGCTTATTTTCAACCCAAATGGCATGACGGTAAACTGGTAACTTCGGCCCAGAAAAACGAATGCAGTATAGTTTCGAGATTCTTTCGATATTCTAGTTTGCCAATATGAACTACGCATATCCAAAGAAGTTAAGAAGCGGCCACCATAAAACTTTTGTACTAACTCTTCTAGGTTCTCCGGTCGCGTTTGTACAGGTATAATGATCTTATTGATCTCTCTGGCATTCAACACCAATCTGATGTCACCATTGGGTTTAATTACCGCCACAAGAGGGTTACAATATTCGGAATCTGAGGGCTCAATAATACCTCATTCTAACATTTTATTGGTTTCCTTTCTGAATACTTCTTTCTTTGTCCATGGGATAGAATAGGAAGTACGACAAAAGGGTTTATGTGCATACGTCTTTATATGGTATTCAAAGTCTTTTATTATACCCGGACGTATACTAAAAATCGAATGATATGCTTCCAACAAGTAGTACAATTCGTCCCTTTGGATAACAGATAAATATTCTGATTCTAACACCTTTTCCTGCAATGACATTTTATCCATCATTTCTTCAGAACATTCAATAAGGCAGATATCATACACATTTTCATCATCAATACTGACGTATTTTACCATTAGATTCATACACAATTGATTTGGAATTGTTCGGCCCTTTCTCAGGGTGGCTGTCAAAACATTACCATTGGAATTAAATATACATTCACCTTTCTCTAAATTAATGATTGCACCGCTCTCACACAAAAAATCCAAACCCCAGATACATGGTACTGTCATTTTAGGAACAACCAGGAATGTACTTTCTATTTGAGCCCCCCGTATTGTAGCGTCGACACGTACCTGTTTCACAACTTTTTGCATTTTTGCGCTGAACGCGCCAGACACGGTACATCCTGTGATAGGAAAAGTGGGCATTTTTCCCCCTCGGCTTATCTGTTTTAAACAGTCCAGCGTCATGACACTAATAGTCGCTCCAGTATCAATTAATATTTCAACATCAACATTATTTATACTTGTTGGAATTATTGCCTGTAAAATTTTTCCGCGTTTATTAGAAACTTCAGGTTTTTCTTCAATTAATTCATTCCTTATGTCCTGATCATTATTGTACCTTAATGCTCTCAGTTCAAATTGATGCCTGCCTTCCTTCTCCTTTCCAGTCAGGAAGGCATTTGGTGACTGGTATTAGTTTAATCTATCTCGTTGAGTCATCGGTGGGGGTTCATGAACTTCCACAATCCGTACAGTATGATCCGAGTTATGGTATTCACCCCGTCGCACATTGGAGGCTCCTTCGTCCATTGATATAACTCCTTGTGCTAGATGAGGACTCGAGGCATTTGTTCCATCCTGCCGATGAACATTATGCTTAGAATTATCTTCCCAAGGTCGAATACAATTGGGTTCTTCACTTGGGTACCTGTTACTCTTATTAATATCGCTACTATCGCTACTATGCACATTCGCGTCACCATATCGGGTTTACCTCTAGCACAGTCAGTATCTCTTCTATATTTATTATAATCATTGTTTTTATTGCAACCATAGGACGAAGATTGTCCACGCTCCTGTGATGCGGGTTTGACCTGGTTTTCAGTATTATTATTATCATACGTTAAATTATTATTATAATTATTCGTATTACTATGAGTGTGAGTCGACATTTGATTACTACTCATTTGTCTTGCGTCTTCCATAATCATATCTATAGAGTCAATCACCGACAAGAATTGTTCTACATCGTGGTCAGGAACATTTATTAACTTTTCACGTATATTTATGGGCAACCTTCCCTTCAAAATTCTGATCACTTCCTTGTGAGAAATTGGATCACTCCAATAACGTGTCTTATTTATGTACTTTTCAAAATATTGCCTTAAAGTACTTCTTTTACTGTTAAAATACTCAGGTTGATAAACCTCTTTTCTTAATTTCTCTTGTTTGCTCGACGATCAGTATTTAGCCAAAAAAAGTTGTTCAAACTCAGCGCAAGTATGGCAACTTTCACTTACTTCGGCGGCCCATAATGCGGCTTCTCCGGTAATTTTGGATACTATAAACTGAAGTCGGTCGTGTTCTGACCAGCTACGTGGAAATATTCTTTTGAAATTATTGATAAAGATTTTCGGATGCAGGTTGTTCTTTTCAGTGGAGTATGTTGGGAATTGTCTACTTTTAAAAATGCTGTTCTCCGCCTTTAAAGAAGACAAATATCCTCACTGACCAAAAGAATCATCATCTTTACCAACCGAATAATCAACTTCCCAATGCAAATTTTCACCACAATTGTACTTCGTATTATCACATGTTCGGTTGTTTTTCGACCTATTCTCCGAACGTTCGTCCTCTGTCAACAAATTTTGTGATGACTTTCGTTCTAACTCCGCCAATTTATGATTGGTTTCCTTTTGCCATTTAGGTAACTCATAAACTATTTTGTCTTTTATTTTCTGAATTTCGCTAGTGAAGAGCTTAATTAATTCATCATTTCTACTTAGGTGCTCACTGATATTTTCATTTGGCTGGGATCCTATAGTAGTCTTAACCTTGTCCACAATTTCCTTTCCTTTTATCCTTGACCAGGTCCCCCAACTTAACTTGTAACGAGATCCCTTCAAAGCAAATTGTGATAACGATCGTCTATAAAGACTTCGTACAACGAGAAGAAATGTTACGGTTTATGGAATAATAACAGATACGACCAAACTGTCTTGTCTCTTCTGCTTTATTTAACATAACTTCGTTCACAGTTTCATTTCGCATTCACCACTCATTCACCGAAACCCTTTGATGAACAGTTTTGGTTGCTTGACACCAACAGTCAATGATAATGATTCAGCTTTTCTCCTTTTTATAAATTGAAGCCTGCTCTCCGCGATATAATTAAAAAAAAAGAAGAAAAAAACGGTGTCAATACCGCGTCCCTCGTGAGATGCGAATAGACTTATCCCGGAACTGACCGCCCTGTAGGTGTACTCAGTTTAATGACCGCACTTCGCTATCCGCTATTTCGCGTAACTGAATGTCCATTTGTTAGTCTGATAATACACTGTAGCTATTTAAAATTCGCCCCCATATTTTTCACAACGCACAATTAGCACTTCTTTACTTGTTTTTTTTTTTTTTTCTAAGAGTAAACGGAAAAAAAGACGCCGTATCATCGGCTTAGTCGATATAAAGCAAAACACCTTAATATGCCCAATTTTACCTCTTCTTATAGGATCGGCTACCTTACTCATTAATTTACTACACATTATTTCCAATAACACTAAACAGGTATCGCCGTTATATTTTAATTGTATTCAAAAGCATGTTACTACTATTATGACCGACCAAATCGTAACGAATCGCGCGGCGTGCGTTTTTAACGATAACTTTACGCTATTCAAGTTCCGTTACAGCTATCTTGACTCGTAATGTTACAATCGCATGGAATTAACAATATTACCCTCTCATGTGGAAATTAAAATGTGTTTCTTTCAATGGTTTTTTTGTTATTTCTATTCTGCATTTCCTTAAAAATGTTTCGACAGTGTCTCATTGTCCTACGATTACCAGTTTTTCTCGGGTGCCCCAACAAGTAGCGAAAGTCTAATCATAACTACCCTATGCTTTCTGCTGTGTGTCTTTCTTCATGTTGGAAGGATTCAAGAATGTACGTCTCTGAGTCATCTTATCCAGAAAGTGTCACTTGAGATAAAAATCAAGATTATTTGTAGTTGTACACCAGTATTTGCTTTTGCGGCTATCAGATCATTTTCAATTTTACCAAATAACTGGGAATCGGAGATTCTGAAAATCTTTCCCGAATTTGTAAACTATAATATGGGCAAAACAAATTTATAATTTTTCATGATGTCGTTTATATAATGCCATACCTTCATTTAATGTGATCTGCTTTATAACAGTGACAGATTTTCTTTTGGGTTGTTGTAAACGAAAATCGGTTGACGTTGGGGGCATCACAAAAGAAAATATATTAAAATGTGATCAGGATTGAAATTCCAATGGCGGCCTTGATACAGATTTCGATTAGCTTTGACTTTCTGGAAGGAAAACTTCATCTGAAAGGGAAGCAGGCATCAGCGAGGATAATTCGCAGCAAAAGATTTCGCAAATATGTGCACAAGACTCATCGTTCGACTGCGATCTTGATCTGTTTCCTCACCCACACCGTTCAAGAGGTACTGCTGGATTCCTGGACATTAGACGTCTCCTCGGGTTTCATGAGGAGCCAAAAAATCTGAATTTATCTACTGGCAGTAACGGCATTTTTTAAAAATCGTTTTTGGTGAAATGATTCAAAATATCTTTCGAAAGTCTTCTAGGCGAAGGCTATGTAGCTATATCTTGTAGCACTGAAAAATAGGAGGGCATGCTGAATAGTAATGTCTCCGAATTATACTGTTCTCAGTATCGGTTGGGGAATTACATGTAAAACGTAAACTTTCACGGCCGGAAATGTTATAGTTAACAAAATGTTTAGGGCTATTACGGCTAGGTGGAATGGATTGCACCTTAATGTCCAACGTTTCGTTCCATCTGCGATGGACTTTTCAAGGGAGATCGTATTAAATTTGAATGTCCGAGTAACGAGCCAGTGTGTGAATTTGACATTCAAAGAAGCTACGATTTCTCTTGAAAATGTCCTCCGCAAATGGGGATGACACGTTGGGTCTTAAGGTGAAATCCATTCGACCACGGCATGATAGTCCGGAACATTCTGTTAATTGTGACGTGTTACATGTCACGCATATTACTCGGTCGACTTTCCCATTTCGCTGACGCAACTTGCAGACCTCTGCGGCTAGAGAACTCCGAACTGTAGCCTGTAACATTGCCGTGCGTAGCGCAAATATGCCGGTGCGTGAGAAACAACATATTGCAATCGATTTTCTAAATGCTGAACAGTTCGTCCACACATGGAACACTTCTCCCTCAACATTACAAGGCCAGACCGCACACTAGCGCTGCGACATCTGCAACAATCCGACGCCTTGGCTTCACAATCATCGATCATCGTCCATACAGTCCCGACTTGGCCCCATCCGATTTTCATCTGTTTCCAAAACTTGGAGAAAATCGCCGAGGACATCACTTGGATAGTTATGAACTGGTGCTAACGGAGGTGAGGCTGTATCTCCGTCAACGAAATCAAAGTTCTGTAGTGACGATATCAACAAACTGATCTCTCTCTGGGAGAAATGTGTTCGTCGCCAGGGTTAATATGTTGAGAATTACATATGTAATCATGAAGAATGAAGTTGTAAAATGTTAATAAAGTTAGTTTTACTTAAAAACTTACAGAGTTTTCATATAAGACATTTGAAGGCGTTACTTTTCAATAAATATATAACAAAAGATAATATGTAATAGATATATAATAAAATACCGTCATATAACGTACTATAATATAACGACAATATGTATAATAAAATTAAAATACTTACTTTTTTAAGACGCAGTTTCTTAAATAGTAAAAACTTAAAAGGAGAACAAGTGTAGACACACTGTATTATGTAATACACACATGCCCTAACATGTGTATAAAATTTAGTAACACATAGTTTCATTTTAAAATAAATAATAATATCCATAATAATACCTATCCTTAAAAATGGAGCACTGTGTCAAGAAGGAATCAGGTCAAACAGCGAACTATGTCAATGAGAGAGGGAGGATGACTGCAGCCTGAGTCGCTGAAAGGGCCAAGAGCACAAAAAGTGAGGTGGCTCCAGAGTCAGAGATGCAAGGGGAGCTCTTACGAGTCTGTGAATCTGTACATTCCAACTCTCACTCACTGTCAAGTGAGCTGCAGTGCGCTCCTTGCAGGATGTCTTCGCAAATCAAGAGAGAGAGAGAAAAAAAAAGAGAAAGTATTTTCTACACTCATGAAGCGCTCTAAAGAACTGATGTTCCTTCGCATTCCACATCTTCCATGGCTGACAAAAGCTACTCACAACAGTAAAGTATGTGAACACCTACATTCGTATCATCTACACCATACTTTTCTGCAACATGGGAGACATATCATATTACAATGCTCTATGGCACAGTGACTAATCCAGCGTGTTGGGTGAAATGATGCTGTAGCATCCTGTCCTATAATCTCCGTTTCACTCACTCACATCACTGGGAGACATTTGGACCTGAAGAGCTAGTGCCCCATTCTTCTGACTCACCAACTGATCACTCTGTAGAAGGAGCTAGCTCTCTGAATCGGTTCAGGGGGCAGATCGTCCATCTGTAGCGTAAGTTGCTAAGCAGGGAAGGACTTTAACCGTGCATTGTGCTGCTAAACCACAGAAATAGGTTGTCACAAGAAGTGCATCAGCTTCCTTTTAGTATTCCCAATGAAGTTAACAGAGCATTTCGATTACACCTTCGTATGGGCTATTCGATGAAATAATTCCAATTCAATGAAAGCAGGTGCTGACAAGTCTGAATGTAACCAAACTGTCAGTATTTTTCAATTGTGACTTATTAAACAGACATGATGTATTTGCAGTAAGAAAAACTGCTAGTAGCCAACCTTAACGAAGATCAGTTTGAATCCGAGAAATGTAGGAACTTGCAAAGCAGTACTGAGCCTGAGACTTGTCATAAAAGATAGGAGAAGGTAAGGAATACTTAAGTTTACACCTTTCGTAGATTTGGAGAAAGGTTTCAGCAGTGTCGACTGGAATACACTCTTTGAAATTCTGAATGTAGCAGGGGTAAAATGTAGGGAGAGAAAGGTAGTATACAACTTGTATAGAAACCAGGCTGCAGCTCTAAGAGTTGAGGGGCGTGTAAGGAAAGCAGTGGTTGAGAACAGAGAGAGACGGTTATTCAGTCTGTACGTTGAGCAATAAATAAAGGAAAGCAAAGAAAAATTTGGAAAAGGAATTAAAATTCAGAGAGAAGAAATAAAAACGTTGAGTTTTACCAATGACACTGTAATGCTCTCAGGGGCAGCAAAGGACTTGGAAGAGCAGTTCATCGGAATGGGCAGTGTCATGAAAGGAAAACGTCAGAAGAACACCAACAAAGCAAAACAAGTGTAATGGAATGTAGTCGAATTTAATCAGGAGATTAGATCAGGAAACGAGACACTAAACGTAGTGTATGTCTTGCTATTTGGGCAGCAACAAAACTGATGATGGTCAAAGCAGAGAGGATACAAAATGTAGAAGCAATGGCAAGGAAAGCGTTTCTGGAGCAGAGAAATACGATAACATAGAATATGTGCTGTATAGCCGTGTATTGAAGTCAAATGTGGTCTATAAACAGTTCATACAAGAGGAAAATAGAAACTTTCGAAATGTGATGCTACAGAAGAGTGCTGAAAATTAGACGGATATGTCGTGTAACCAATGAGCCGGCACTGAACAGGACTGGAGAGAGAAGACATTTGTGTCACAACTTGAGTAAGAGAAGGAATAGGAATCGGTTGTCAGGACACATTTTGAGACATAAAAGGATCACCAGGTTAGAATTGGAAAGAAGTGGTGGCGGGGAGGGGGGGGGGGGGGAAGGGTGGGTTAAAATTGTAGAGGGAGACCAGGAGATGAATACAGTAAGGTAGTGCAAAAGGATGTAGGCTGCAGTACTTTTCGGAGTTTAAGAGACGTGTACAGAATAGAGCAGCATGGAGAGCTGCAACGAACGAATCTTCGGACTAAAGACCACAACAACAATGTGCTCTTGCGACTTCTTACGATGAATCCGTTCGAAGTCTGTTGTCACTCCTACGTGATAAGGGCCCCAGACACTGCAACAACAGAACTGGTCTCAATAGCGTCTCGTATGCCATTTCCTTTACGTATGTATTACGCGTACATAGAAACATTCCAATAAATTTAAAGCCTCGATTTGCCTTCCTTATACTGATTTTTACGTGACCATCTCATTTCATATAAGTCATTAACTTTATGTAAATGGGCTTTAGACGTGACTTGCACAGTATATTAGTTAATAATATTAGATACCATGAGGTTCATTTTATTACGGGTAGTGATTTAGATTCATTCACATTTGGAAAGAGCTGCCAGTAATTACACCGAACGTATATTTCGTCCAAATCTTCCTGCATTATCTTACGATCGTCCAACGACAATAATTTTCTGCAGACAACATCGTCACTGCTGATTTTTATTGAAGAACGTAAGAGATTCTTTTAGACTTCCCTAGGGGCGCACTCTATGTTATTAGCGTAAATGTAGAAAATTTGTCGTCCAGTACAACGTACTGGGTTGTATAAATCAAATATTCCGTATATCACATCCGGGAAGATATCTGGTATTAGAAATCAACGATACAGCGCTGCGCTGTCTTCTGCTGTCAGATGGCTTACTTTTACCGAACAGGCTAAGTACTTGTTATTACAGTTTGACGACATGTAAGGGACATCAGATGAGCAAAAACGCTGACCAGTGCAGCAGAACGGTGAATAGTGTGCTGGCTTTCGTCATTTTCACAAAATGTTAATGAACCCATAATTACTTATCGAGAAGCGACGGCTGCCGAGGTGGCCGCGCCATAAAGATTACCATCGGTGCGGTACGGTGGAGATATCGATGTAATTGAATTCCGTACGCCGCTACGTCTGTCCGTTCTTTTATCGTCGCCCATCTAGGTTCCACCGACTCCATCACGAATTAATATTATCGCTCGTAATGCCGTTTCCGTCGAAACAAACTGCCGTCACTTTAATAATGCATACACCGAGTTTACGCAAATTAATAAACTTTGGGAACAACATTTTTACGCTGTGTAGCTGCGGCGCAGTATAAAGGGGATGTATTTCGGAATTATAATGATTAATTAAAAACATTTTTACTTCTAACAGAGAAATTATCCTAAAATCTTTGGATCATTGACGCAGCGTACAATATACTGTCAGTGGTTTGGAATTAAAGATACTTGATGACAGACAGCAGAAAGCAATGGAGCAAGAGAAAACAAAGAAAACGAGTACCTTATTCCGTGATCATCTCAAATGTAATATGATGTAGCGCTAATCCGAATCAATATTATGTTATTGCAAATGTACCATATAATGTATTGCAATTTCATAGAAAGAAAGATCATTTATTGTATGATTATATGATAGCGGAACAAACACTGGTAGCAGTTACTTCTGTAAAATATCTGGGAGCATGCGTACGGAACGATTTGAAGTGGAATGATCATATAAAATTAATTGTTGGTAAGGCGGGTGCCAGGTTGAGATTCATTGGGAGAGTCCTTAGACAATGTAGTCCATCAACAATGGAGGTGGCTTACAAAACACTCGTTCGACCTATACTTGAGTATTGCTCGTCAGTGTGGGACCCGTACCAGGTCGGGTTGACAGAAGAGATAGAGATGATCCAAAGAAGAGCGGCGCGTTTCGTCACGGGGTTATTTGGTAAGCGTGATAGCGTTACGGAGATGTTCAGTAAACTCAAGTGGCAGACTCTGCAAGAGAGGCGCTCTGCATCGCGGTGTAGCTGGCTGTCCAGGTTTCGAGAGGGTGCGTTTCTGGATGAGGTATCGAATATATTACTTCTCCGTACTTATACCTCCCGAGGAGATCACGAATGTAAAATTAGAGAGATTCGAGCGCGCACAGAGGCCTTCCGGCAGTCGTTCTTTCCGCGAACCATACGCGACTGGAAAAGGAAAGGGAAGTAATGACAGTGGCACGTAAAGTGCCCTCCGCCACACACCGTTGGGTGACTTGCAGAGTATAAATGTAGATGTAGATGTTTAGATGTAAGTTGCACACCGTCTAGTCACATTAATGTGACCACCTGTTAGAGGGCTGAGTAACCACTTTTTACAGCCGGAGCCACTGTGAGACGTGCAGGAGGAGAGTCAGTGACAATCTGGAAGGTACCGACAGGGATCTGGAGTCCTGCCGACTCCAGGGCAGTGGACAGCTGTGCCAGGTCCCTCAAATTCTCGATTGTGTTTAAATCCAGGGCGTCTGGTGGCCAGGAGAGTACGCTAAACTTCGAACCACGGATGTACACTGAGAGCTATGCGACACGTTGCATTGCCCTGATGATAGGTGCCATGGTGCCGATGAAAAACAGACTGCATGATCCTCAAGGATAGATGCATGCTTGTATTGATCCATTGATCCATTATACCTCACAAAATGTCTAGATCACTCTGCAATGCCATGAAAATATTTCCCAGACCACAACGCTTTCCCCAGCGGCTTGGACACTTGCGACGATTGCTACAGGGTGTTTGGTTTCAGACGTTTCAGGTCCAGTGGAGCATAAAACACGATTCACCTGGGAAGGCGTTCACTCAATGGACGTTCAGTTGTGGTACTGGCGTCCTAATTCCAGCCTTCGTCACCGATGAACAGCAGTCGGCACGAGAGCACGAACCAGGCGCCTTTTGCAGAGTCCCATACGTTGCAACGTTCACTGAACGAACGTTCGTTGAGCACACACTGTTGGTAGTAGCCCTCTTGTTCATCTGGATAGTCGGCGGCTCAACAGTTTCACGTCTATTCTCCCGTACACATCTCTGCATCCGTCGTTCAGCTCTGCCATCTATGCCACATGGTGCACAGTGCCTCGGTGCCGGCTTTGTGTAGCGCCATTTTGCCATGCACGGTATGCTTTAACCGCAGCGGCACGCGAACGGTTTGAAGAGTTAGCCGTTTCATAAATGTTTCCAGACTTGGCTGGAAAGTCAATGACCATGCCCTTTAGGATGTCATATAAATCACTCCGATTCCCCTTTCCGCATTACAACAACGACTGTGCTGCTTTGCGCCCAATTCTCCCCCCTCCCCCACCCCCCCCTCCCCGCCGCTTCACGGCACGCTTTCATTTGGTTTAACGTTATTACCAGGCCGGATAGCCGAGCACGTGAAAGTGCAGGTGAACCAAGGCTACTCAGAATCGACTCCGCTTAGTGAATTCATGACGGGGGCTGGTGAGCAGACCATTCTGGATGTGATTTTATGCGGTTGCCCACACGGAATATACGTACCGCCTCACATACACGCTACGGCAACATTTAGAAAACGTTCTTACACTTATTCAAACATCACGTATTCAAACATCGTAAAACTACATAATCTGTAAGTGCACATGTTCGTTAAACCATCTGTGACTAGCGATGGTTTAACGAACATGTGCACTTGCAGATTTTGTTGTTTTACGATGTTTGAATACGTGTGCTCACACTGTGTAACAACGTCGCGAGTGTATTTAACAGTATTGAGAACGACATACAAATGTGTCAGCTTACATCACTTTGACATGGCTTAAAGCCACGCTATCACTTGATAATGGCCTAAGGCCGAAATTGCAATAGTGTAATAAAAACTTATAACAGCCACTGGCGTAAAGATAATGTCCTGCAGAAAAATTTTTATGACTGTGAATCCCAGCTACAACAAGTTTATTCATAAGGAAAATAATACTTTTATGGGTGTACAAATATAGCAGACCGATTCTACTACATGTCCTATGATGTCCTTCCAAGCTAAATTACGTACATACTACCTACAGTTATTTCATTGTTCACATGAGAAATATGTCCTAAAGTAGTGTCTGAGCAAAATGCTCAAAGTTATCAGTTCACAGGCACAGTCAAAAGATGCCAGAATAGTGAAGTTAAGAAAAGGGGGTTCAAGTTAGATAGGTTATTCATCAAGGAGACCAGAATAGACTCTGTCACTGTACCTGCAGTGGCTAGATAGAACAGTTATTCATTCACATTTTATGTATTTTTATATATTTATATGACACCTTTTGGAAAGCGAAATTTATCATTTTTGTGCCATTGCTTAGTGATTACCGTAAAATGACTCAGCTGGCAACTCCTCCAGAATGCTCACATGACAAACTTAATTCCAATTTAGCAAATATATAATACTCATTTCACATGCTGGTACTAAAACAGAGCTAAGCAGGTATATTTAGTATTTAAACATCTGATACAAAACGTATTCATTTTCCATTAGTGGTCGTATTCATTTTCCATGAGTGGTCCTACTATCAAAAAATATAAAACTGCAAACTGTCCGAACTTCTTTGCTCATGTATCTCATTTCTGTCTCTTATTCAGGCAAAAACTCAGCTTGCTTCACTAATTAACTCTCATTCTTCAAACTTAAAACAATGTCCAGACGTCCTTCCTAGGTGGACATAAGAACATCTTCTCAAGTCTGCCCTTCCACTTAAAAGTCATCAACAACGACAGCAACGACCCAAAGCGCGATTCATACCCTGGTAGTACAGCAGATAACGAAGAAAAACTTCTTCACTTACTTCGTCATACTCTTATGAAAGAAATACGTAACTTTTCCTTACGGGTGCTTCTTAGCTATAAAAAGAAATACATTGAAAGAAGTCTGGGCAAATTTTCAGTCGAAACAGTAACAGAATTCTGACTTTGATTTATTCAAAAAACACGTACTGCTCATCAAACTTTTGTATCGCCTCTCATTAATCGCCCCCCTCCCCCCCCACTCAAATGAAAGGCCACAATTGCATGTGTAGCCCTCTGACACCAGACGATTATCCATTCCTTCAATATCCTTAGCTTTTGCAAAAGGAAACAAAACTTAATACGAACATATTGTTATGCAAATCAGCACAGACAAACCAAAAAATGAAAAAGGAAACACAACAATACACTACAGTAACGGATCTACAAAACGCTTCAGAAGACACATAGCTTTACATAGACTACACGTTCTTTGATAAAACCATCATGAAAAATACGTAATAAAATTTTTTCAACCGTGGAACGACAATCTATAATCACTGGAATGACTCCTGCAGACTCAGTTCTGCAAACAGATGGCCGTTCTACAAAAGGTTTGATATTGGAGACGTGGTTGACTCCGTGAGACTTGAGGGTCTCAACTTACTACTGGTAAAGGTTTCCTTGGACAGCACACTTCCACTTTCCTTGAGTCATTTTTGTAGTGCCGGCCGGTCACTATTTATACTTTTCTGCATGGAGAGTCTCGCGAACGAAGCTCCAATCTTCGGTTGCCTATCTGCTGCGCCCTGGCCCATCCAAAACTAGCTGAGATGGATACCCCTTTTCTGCGAAATTTTTCCGGTTACTACGATCTGTCATTATGATTTCCGTTTCTGTAGAGCTGGTGCCTGAAATTCGGCTCCCATGGCTCGTCCCTAACTGCGTCATGTACTTTCGTGAGTTCCAGCTCCTGTAACAGGCCCTTAAAGGCTAGCAACTGTAGGCAGTTCACTGGTAGCGTCATTTAACAGAGCCAGCCTCGGCAGGATTGAATGTTACGTTGAGTATTTAGTTCTTTCGTAACACGCTCTTCAAAAGTTTCACTCATATGCTGAATTTCGATCCTCCGAAGTCCTTATCATTATATTCTTCTTGATATCCTGTAGGCACTGAGCGAGCGAAATGAATGAAATGTCGTGTGGCAAGCGCCTTCAGTCGGGTGGACCGGTTGCTTGGGGCAGCTTGCGTATTGATGAGGATGATATGATGATTACGGCAATACAACACCAACTCCCAGAGTGGAGAAAAATCCCCGACTCAGCCGGGAATCGAACACGGGCCCCGCGCATGGCATACTGCCGAGCTGACCACTCAGCTAAGGAGGCGGACACTGAGCCAGTTATTTGCCAGAAACACCTCTTTTACGAACAGTTTAAAGTCCCACTCCTGAGTCACAGATCGCATTCGGATAGTAGTTTCACCCTTGAGGTAGCCACACACGAATTTGAATTTGTTATCAAGGTGCCAGTTAGGAGGCAACGAATGATCGAATAGTTCAGTCCAAATGTGCATGTGTAACACATTCCTGTCACTGTGGTACACGTGGTACTTGTGCGCGTAAAGGAAATGTTTTAATCAAACTTCTCTATTACACGTGACATTCAACAGTGCCTTCACGCGCATTTGTAGCTTCTTGTGTTATTATTTCCATAGTACTAATGGTAAACTTCTCTTCCACTTCAGTCAATCTATTTTCAGTCTTTTGTGACTTTTTTTTGATATCCTCTTTCGCTATATTTGAACTATGCGCTACTCGCTTAAAAATTTGTCTCTCTTGGTAATTTTGGCATTGTCGTACCAGACTCACTTCCTGTGAGCCGACTTTCACTAATCGCTTCTCCATAGCTGCTAATTTCACACCTCGAGACATGCAGTCTCCTAGCACTTTTTGAGCTGTTCTTACAGCTTTTCTGCGATCCCACTAATCTTTTTGTGGAGCTCCATTGTCTTGTACAACCCCTCGTTCAGTGCTGCCTCCTAGCGACTCAACATTTCCTTCGATTTCCGTTCGATCCTTCATCACTTCCTCCATGAAGCACATTATTTTACTTAGCTTGTCCTTTACACCAGAGGATTGTGCTAAAGAAGCAGGGGGTGGCTGATTAAATAGAGCACTGCTGCTTGGAGTGGAATCAAAACATTCTCTACTGCTTTCATCCACCTTTTCATGAACCATCACATATTCTGATCGTCGTGATATTCTCAGCAGTCTCTAAACCCCCATGCCCTCAAAATTTTATACGTTCATAATACTCCCCGTGACTTATTTGTTCCCCATGAACATCCAACATGGACACTTAACTGCATTTTCAGTAGCAACAAGTGCAGCTCATTTTGTTGCGTGGGTTCATCGGTAATCACCTCCGTAGCTATACAATTACTCATGGACTGAGACACTCCCATTATCCTAATCTTGTTGCACATCGTCAGGAGCGTACATTTTATCTAAAACACGACCTGGCACTATCTTTTTAACAGTGGACCTACATATGGAGAAACCTCTTCTAAAGGTGCAACACTAGTGTTACAACACCATGAAACATCAGACGCAACAAAGAATATCAGATCAAAAAAAGTGCACACACGGATGTGTATAAAAAAATCAGCACACAAAAATTAAGCTGAAAAGAAACAAGGATTAATTGGTGTGCGCCAGCCAAACGATTAATAATTTTGTACATCTGTCCGAAAAACATGCCCTCTATTTTCACTACCTAACTGCGTTTCGTTAGATAACGATTCGTTAGAGAAAATCGTGCAAAAGGGTCGCCATATTATGCAAGTGGCCGCTTGTGACCATCGATTTATTGGTGTAGTGCCTGATTCTGTTTGGAATTGACGGAAGTGAGAACATGCCCTTTGTGTTGAGATATGAAATTCAAAAATTCCGCACAATAGGTGACATTGAAAAACCCTCATGTCATCTGTGCCAGTCTCGAACAAATTTTTCAGTGGTAGGAGCAGGGATTGTATAACTACGGAATAGGTACAAGAAGTCCATATTTGCTTAGTTTACTGGTAATCACGAGAACACGCATGAGGAACTTAATATAAAGGTTATTTATATATTCAAAAGAAAAAAATTGTAAATATGGGAAAGAATTACTATCATTCCACATTAAGAACTTATGAGTGCGCCAGAAGGACCTGGTAAAATAAAATGAAAATTATCGTCTCTACGGGTCTGGCTCAAATTTACATTCACTGATGATGCAGAAACAATTGCACTGATCATCTCATGTGAACGGGGGGTGTTATTCAGAGATACAAGAAGTTAATGGTATCCACTTGGCACTGTATGGGCAGTCTTAAGAAAATGTGTGGAAATGAGTCACTAAGCTAAAGTCCACACATTAATGAGAGGAAAGAATTAATGAAATCATTAACTTGGTACTGGGTAAGTCAGACATCCCCATGAAATACCTTAAGAATTAATTATGCCTACTCAAACCTACATCCTGTCCACAATCGATCTACATCGACTACCAGAGCGATGTAGCCCTTACCAGAAGAAGAGTCTGATAGTAGAGTCTGTACTAGGCGAAATCTACCGGCAGTCGGAAAACTGAGGTACTCTATTCTCTCTAACGTACCCACGAAAAAGAAATAGCATTTACATTTGCATTAACCGACCACGAAGTGTAACCAGTGGCCACCCAATAAAATGAAAGGAGATCGGCTCTTCGAATCTCTCTCCTAAAAGAGTTTTGAAAATAATGGATTAGACCTTCCGACGTGTTAAGGGAAAGCGTACTGGTAACCAACCGGCATGGCGCCAGCCTATCCCTATGACCCTTTATCCAGAAAACTTGAAACGCAGCAGACAAGCTGCTCCCGCAAAACAAGATAAGTGTGCCGGAATGAAATTTTCACTATGCAGTGGAGCGTGCGCTGATATGAAATTTCCTGGCAGGTTAAAACTGTGTGGCAGACCGATACCCGAACTCAGGATCTTCGCCTTTCGTGGACAAGCGCTCTACCGACTGAGGTACCCAAGCACGTTTTTGCAGTATCCGTTCTTCCAGAAGTGATAGTACTGCAAGTTTCGAACTGTGAAGTTTGGAAGGTAGGAGACGAGGTACTGGCGGAAGCAAAATTATGAGGGCAGGACGTGATCGTGCTTGGGTAGCTAAGTCGGTAGAGCGTTTGTCCGCGAAAGGCAAAGGTCCCGAGTTCGAGTCTCGATCCGGCGCGCAGCTTTAATCTGCCAGGAGATTTCATAAGATAAACGTGCCTTGGCTTAGTAGCTGCATAAGCTCAGCAGCCGCGGTGCCAGGCTGTCGCCTCCCCCATATCGAGAGAGGCGACCTTCCTCAGAAGTTCCGCCCCAGAAAATTCGAAGCGTAATGCTCGTAAGACTGGCTGCTCCCACAACACAAGAAAGCCCCATCCGCCAACAGCGGTCAGACTCGGTCGCCCGTCCGTCACCATTCCAGGGCGATGTGCCTGCTATTCTCTTCTCTCTGCAGAAAAATTTATCTACAAAGCGGCTTTAGAATAAAAAATTTCTCTTTCGTTGACTCTGCAGGGAAATAAATCCAAATCACTAGCGGAAGATAGGATGTGAAAGGTGCTAGCTATTCGTTTTCTGCAATTATTTCTGTTGTTTATGGAGTTCCATAATCATTTTCTTTATTACAGTGTCAGATACGTACTAGTAGCAAATGGAGCAAGTCAGCCAGACAAGTGGTAGATGAGTTCCAGCCACAGAATGAGGTGGTCAGAGGGTTGATCGCTCTATGAAACAGATCAAACAGTGATCTGTGGCAATGCTGGTGAAGACACAAGTGTTACGAATCTCACAGTGCAGCGCACACTGCTGAACATGGGGTTCCGCAGCTGATGATCCGTACATGTTCCAACGTTGACCCAACGGCGTCATCAGGTGTGACTCAATTGGGCACGGGACAGTTGAGACTGGCGCGTGGATCAACGTAAATCTACATCTACATCTACATCTACATCTACATCCATACTCCTCAAGCCACCTGACGGTATGTGGCGGAGGGTACCTTGAGTACCTCTATCGGTTCTCCCTTCTATTCCAGTCTCGTATTGTTCGTGGAAAGAAAGATTGTCGGTATGCCTCTGTGTGGGCTCTAATCCCTCTGATTTTATCTTCATGGTCTCTTCGCTAGATATACGTAGGAGAGCAATACACTGCTTGACTCCTCGGTGAAGGTATGTTCTCGAAACTTCAACAAAAGCCCGTACCGAGCTACTGAGCGTCTCTCTTGCAGAGTATTCCACTGGAGTTTATCTGTCATCTCCGTAACGCTTTCGTGATCACCAAATGATCCTGTAACGAAGCTCGCTGCTCTCCGTTGCATCTTCTCTATCTCTTCTATCAACCCTCTCTGGTACTACCCCACACCGGTGAGGAGTATTCAAGTAGTGGGTGCTAGATGAGATGAATCACGTTCCTTGCTACACCATGTCAATGGTTGTATCCAGATATGCCGTCAGTACAGGTGAATGGCTGCTCATAACATGCATTGTGTAGCAGGTGCAGGCCATTGGGAGATACATTATGCTATGAGGACATTCACCTGGGCTCCCATGGGACCTGTGGAAGTAATTGGAGTCAATATGACAGCTGTGAACGATGTGAACTTTATTACAGGCCACCTTCATCCCATCTAGCTTGATATCATCCCCGACAGCTGCGACATCTGCCAGGGGAATAACTTTCCATGTTACAAAGCTATAGTTCTGCTACAGTTTTGAGGAGCATGATAATGATGTTGACACTTCGGCCATCAGATTCATCTAATCTGAACAGGAGGGAACAAACACTGACCCATAATGTGTAGATATCTGATGTCACATACCTCTGGAAATCTATCAAGCTCTTATCGAATCCTGCGCAGCCCTCCCGCCGGAGGTTCAAGTCCTCGCTAGGGCACGGGTGTGTGTATTATTCTTAGCATAATTCAGGTTAAGTCAGTTTACGTAGTTTGTAAGTCTAGGGACTGATGACCTCAGAAATTTGGTCCCTTAGAAATTCACACACATTTTTCTTATCGAATCCCAGTCACAAAGAATCGCTGCTATTCTGCGTTCCAGAAGGTGGTTAGAACGTTTTACCTCGTCAATGTATCTTCTCGTGACACAAGGGCCTCCATGAGGGAATTATTAAGCATAGTGTAGACACAAATATTCCTGATAGTCAGTGAGTGAGTCCTCTGGTATTTTGCAGAGATCGTGGTGCCACACCAAAGTTGGTAACGCATATTGATTCAACAGACGTTAGCGAGGGCTCGCAACAATCCGCAACGGCATGTGGAAGGCAGTGCTGAAAACCACATCTCTTCCCCATCACTTCAGTGCCCTCGCACTGAGGTCGATATAGGATCAAGAGTGCAAAAGCGCAGCACAGTTGGTGACTGTGGTGTCACCGCCAGACACCACACTTGCTAGGTGGTACCTTTTAAATCGGCCGCGGTCCGGTAGTATACGTCGGACCCGCGTGTCGCCACTATCAGTGATTGCAGACCGAGCGCCGCCACACGGCAGGTCTAGAGAGACGTCCTAGCACTCGCCCCAGTTGTACAGCCGACTTTGCTAGCGATGGTTCACTGACAAATTACGCTCTCATTTGCCGAGACGATAGTTAGCATAGCCTTCAGCTACATCATTTGCTACGACCTAGCAAGGCGCCATTATCATTTGCTATTTATCTTGTGATGCATGTACCGTCAGACCGATGTTCACCAATTATGGATTAAAGTTAAGTATTCCAACAGATACGTACTATTTTTGCTAGTCTCATATCCCTGATCTGTTCCAGACCTCACGCCATCCTACGTGAGCTTAAACGCGTGCCTTTCGGCTACCCGTCACAGTGGATTGGCTGTCTTGCCAGTCCACAACAGTGACCTCGTGTAAAGGAGTCAGCATCATAGTGCAGGACCAACGAGTTACTAAAATTTCTGACGAATTTTAGTAAATGTTGAACGTAGAACCTCAAGAGAACAATTTGTTAATTAGTGAATCAAATGATGCTTTGCTAGTCAGTGAATCAAAATTTCTGACGACCTTTAGTAAATGTTGAACGTTGTACCTCAATAGAACATTTTTTGTTAATTTGTGCATCAAATGACGCTTTGCTAGTCAGTGACTGTTGTAAATTATCCAGTACGCTTGTGGCAAAGAAATATGGCAAAATTAAGTAAATCTTTTATTCATTAATGTACCAAAGTGAACTAAAATCTCACGAGTGACAGTTTCTATGTGCCAGATAGAACCTACAGTTCTACCTATCTTCGAAGAACCTACAGTTATTACCAGACGAAAGCAGTTTTGTCTGGTCACAGCGGATCCAAAAAAAAATTCGTGGAAATACACTCAATTTATACCTTAAGAATGCAAAGTCTTTCAAAATCCATGATGATACTGGAAACTGCAGCTTTATCTGCCGTGTGACGGTATCAGTGGAAAATTAGTATTTAATTTTCTTACATTCTTGCACGAAATATTCTCCTCATCGCGTTACAGCATAAGCGAAAGGCCGCGGTGGTCTAGCGGTTCTAGGCGCTCAGTCCAGAACCGCGCGACTGCTACGGTCGCAGGTTCGAATCCTGCCTCGGGCATGGATGTGTGTGATGTCCTTAGGTTAGTTAGGTTTAAGTAGTTCTAAGTTCTAGGGGACTGATGACCACAGATGTTAAGTCCCATAGTGCTCAGAGCCATTTGAACCATTTGAACCATAAGTGACAAGTGTATATAATTTAAGTCTTCTAATGACGCTGCGTCATACGAATAAGTTACGGAATATCTGGGACGTTACTCGAGAAATTTTCTCGACAGAAGCGCCTCCTTTTGACCTCATTCAGTTCAGTACCACTTATACGAGGGGCGTTCAATAAGTATTGCAACAATTCTTTTTCTTGGTCAGTTTCGGTTGACAAATGCGAAGTTTGTTGTGGGACATCGTGAAACATTCTCGCTTCAGTTTCATGAATTCCAGTAGGTTGCGGCGCTATACGTAGTCTTCAAAATGGCATCTGTAACGGAGGTACGTTCCAAACAGGAGCTATCATTGAGTTTCTTTTGGCAGAAAACCAGAGCATCACAGGTATTCATAAGGGCCTGCACAAAGTCTACAGAGGCGTGGCAGTGAACGTAAGTACGGTACGTCGTATCCTGAGTGAAAGTGAAGAAGAATTAAATGATCTGCTGAACGGAATGAACAGTCTAATGAGTACATCGTATGGTTTGAGAGTAAATCGGAGAAAGACGAACATCAGGATTGATGGTCACGAAGTCAATGAAGTTAAGGAATTCTGCTACCTAGGCAGTAAAATAACCAATGACGGACGGAGCCAAGAGGACATCAAAAGCAGACTCGCTATGGCAAAAAAGGCATTTCTGACCAAGAGAAGTCTACTAATATCAAATACCGGCCTTAATTTGAGGAAGAAATTTCTGAGGATGTACGTCTGGAGTACAGCATTGTATGGTAGTGAAACATAGACTGTGGGAAAACCGGAACAGAATAGAATCGAAGCGTTTGAGATGTGGTGCTATAGACGAATGTTGAAAATTAGGTGGACTGATAAGGTAAGGAATGAGGAGGTTCTACGCAGAATCGGAGAGGAAAGGAATATGTGGAAAACACTGGTAAGGAGAAGGGACAGTATGATAGGACATCTGCTAAGACATGAGGGAATGACTTCCATGGTACTAGAGGGAGCTGTAGAGAGCAAAAACTGTAGAGGAAGACAGAGATTGGAATACGTCAAGCAAATAATTGAGGACGGAGGTTGCAAGTGCTACTCTGAGATGAAGAGGTTAGCACAGGAAAGGAATTCGTGGCGGGCCGCATCAAACCAGTCAGTAGACTGATGACCAAAAAAAAAAAAAAAAGGTTGTAGGACAAGGTGTCATCGAAACAAGGTCGAGGAAACCCACCCGATCTCCCGCGTGGCGGCTGGTCGCATATAACTGTGTTTCCTGCAACGTTGAGGAAACGTGGAGGCACTCTCATTCGAGGTGATCGGTGGCTGACAATCAACTGGATGTCTCTGTTGTTAGTGTTGACACACCCGTCCACCAGTTAGGATACTGTAAGGTGTGTTCCCTCTGCATTCCTCGCTCCTTAACAGAATACCATAAAGAGCAACGAAGGACCATCTATGCGGAATTGCTTGTTCTTTACGAGGCTAATCGTGACACTTTTTTTGTCTAACATCGTCACAGGCTATAAAACACGGATTCGTCGCTTCGAACCGGAAGAAAACGACAATCGATGAAGTGGCGACACGCTGCGTTTCCTCCGAAGATAAAGTTGAAAGCTGCACCCTCCACCGGTAAAGGCATGACGATGGTCTTCTGGGGTCTCTGAAGGGGTTATTGTGTTTGATGTCCTCTTTCATGATGCAACGGTCAAATCTGAAGTGTGTTTTTCTAACCTAAGGAAACTCAAGAAATACAAAAGAACTTCTTCTTCTCTATGACAACGCAAGGCCTCACACAAGTCTGCGCCCCCGACAGGCGCATTTTCCGAATTAAATCTGTTTGACCCAATGAAGGATGCTCTCCGAATGAAGCAGTACGCGGATGATGGGGAGGTTATTCATGCAGCAAGACGTTGGCTCCGACGTCGACCAGCACAGTGGTACCATGCGGGCATACAGCGCCTCCTAGTAAAGCGGTGTCGCGGGGTAGCCGCGCGGTCTTGGGCGTCTTGTGAAGGTTCGCGCGGCTCCCGCCGTCAGAGGTTCTTGTCCTCCCTCGGGCATGGGTGTGTGTGTTGCCCTTTGCGTACGTTAGTTGAAGTTAGTATGGTTCAAATGGCTCTGAGCACTATGGGACTTAACATCAGACGTCAATCAGTCCCCTAGAACTTAGAACTACTTAAACCTAACTAACCTAAGGACATCACACACATCCATGCCCGAGGCAGGATTCGAACCTGCGGCCGTAGCAGCCGCGCGATCCCGAACCTAGAACCGTTCGGCCACCGCGGCCGGCGTTAGATTTAGTAGTTCTAGGCGCTCAGTCCGGAACCGCGCGACTGCTACGGTCGCAGGTTCGAATCCTGCCTCGGGCACGGATGTGTGTGATGCCCTTAGGTTATTTAGGTTTAAGTAGTTCTATGTTCTAGGGGACTGATGATCACAGATGTTAAGTCCCATAGAGCTCAGAACCATTTGAGCCATTTAGATTTAGTAGTGTGTAAGCTCAGGGACTGATGACCCCAGCAGTTTGGTCCTATACGACCTTACCACAAATTTCCAAAAATTTCTAAGGCGGCGTAATGTCGTCGCACTGAACAATTATTATGGTGAAAAGTAGATTTTTGTAACCAAAATAGTGGGAAATAATATGGTGTGATGGAATCCTGAATAAAACTAACCTGCTTTCAGAAAAAAGTGTTGCATTACTGACTAAAGGCCCTCGTTAACTTCCAAAGATGTGTAACGCTACTGTCTCACGGTCTGCGTCGTTAGAAGGCTAAGGTTTGTATCTCTATTAGGTAGGTGCGTAAGTTCATAGCGTTTTTGTTTCACATGTTGGTATTTCGGTTGCTAAGGTTTTGTCATTTTTTATTTCTAGTTCACTGTTGCTATTTGAGTTTACATATTGTCATTTTGTCATTTGGAGACAGTGAGTGGAGCCGTGGATGCAAAAAAATGGAGTGTCAAGTGGAGAAATTGGAAGATTTCCGACATATTCTTCTGTCTGAGTTCAGGGTGACAGCAGTGAAGACAGCCAGACACATTTGTGCCGTGTGTGGGGGTAATGCCATTGGACAGAGCAGGGAAACAAAATGGATTTCTCGTTTTAAGGATCGTTTTGGCATTAATGACTCTCCACGTTGAGGAAGACCTTCAGAATTTGATGAAGATTGTTTAAATGGAGTAATCCACAGCGATACACGTCAGAGGACTCTAGAACTGGTAAATGCGACGAACTGTTATCATTCCACCATCGTCTGACGTTTGCATGCAATGGGGAAGGGTCAAAAATTGGATGTATGGGTACCGCAAGCTTTAAGCCAAAATTACGAAAATCAGAAGGTGCAAATATGTTTGCTCGCCATCAACTGGCTCGTGAACAATACCGTCAGTTTTCTAGCTTGTATCGCTACTGGTGGCGAGAAATGGTGTGTTTATGCTAACACAAGTAAAAGGAAGGTTGAGCCCGAACAATGCAGCAGTTACCCGTACAAAGACCTCCTCGCATCCATGTGCGTCTGCTGAAACAGCGACGGTGTGGTGTACTATCAATTGCTTCCTCGAGTTGTAACCATCACTGCTGACATTTACTCTCAACAAGTGAGACGTCTTGCAGACGCGGTCCGAGAACAACGACCAGGAAGACTGCGCGAAATGCCGCAACTTCACGATAACGCCGTGCGTTCTGCTAGACTGAAAAAATGCTATACAGAAGTTGGGTTTGGACGTCATTCCGCACGTGCCTTATTCACGTGATCTTATGCTCTCAGATTTTCAGCTTTTACTCTCTCTATCGAACAACTTTCAAGGAATTTCTTTTGTGGATGAAAATACTCTACGAACATGGCTCGACAAGTTCTTCGCCTCAAAACCATGTTATTTGTACATCGCGGTATCGAAAGGTTAGCACACCGTTGGCAGACTGTTTGTAAGCACCAACGAAAAAATGACTGACATCGAAATAAGTGTCCAAGGAATAGAAAAGCAACTGAAATCACTCAAGAGAGGAAAGTCCACTGGACCTGACGGGATACCAATTCGATTCTACACAGAGTACGCGAAAGAACTTGCCCCCCCTTCTAACAGCCGTGTACGGCAAGTCTCTAGATGAACGGAAGGTTCCAAATGATTGGAAAAGAGCACAGGTAGTCCCAGTCTTCAAGAAGGGTCGTCGAGCAGATGCGCAAAACTAATGGCCTATATCTCTGACATCGATCTGTTGTAGAATTTTAGAACGTGTTTTTTGCTCGCGTATCATGTCATTTCTGGAAACCCAGAATCTACTTTGTAGGAATCAACATGGATCACGGGAACAGCGATCGTGTGACACCCAACTCGCTTTATTTGTTCATGAGACCCAGAAAATATTAGATACAGGCTCCCAGGTAGATGCCATTTTCCTTGACTTCCGGAAGGCGTTCGATACAGTTCCGCATTGTCGCCTGCTAAAGTAAGAGCCTACGGAATATCAGACCAGCTGTGTTATGGGACCATTGCTTTTCACAATATATATAAATGACCTAGTAGATAGTGTCGAAAGTTCCGTGCGGCTTTTCGCGAATGATGTTGTAGTATACAGAGACGTTGCGGCATTGGAAAATTGCAGCGAAATGCAGGAAGATCTGCAGCGGATAGGCACTTGGTGCAGGGAGTGGCAACTGACCCTTAACACAGACAAATGTAATGTATTGCGAACAAGTAGAAAGAAGGATCCTTTATTGTATGATTATATGATAGCGGAACAAACACTGGTAGCAGTTACTTCTGTAAAATATCTGGGAGTATGCGTACGGAACGATTTGAAGTGAAATGATCATATAAAATTAATTGTTGGTAAGGGGGGTGTCAGGTTGAGATTCATTGGAAGAGTCCTTAGAAAATGTAGTCCATCAACAAAGGAGGTGGCTTACAAAACACTCGTTCGACCTATACTTGAGTATTGCTCATCACTGTGGGATCCGTACCAGGTCGGGTTGCCAGAGGAGATAGAGAAGATCCAAAGAAGAGCGGCGCGTTTCGTCGCGGAGTTCTTTGGTAAGCGTGATAGCGTTTCGGAGATGTTTAGCAAACTCAAGTGGTAGACTCTGCAAGAGAGGTTCTCTGCATCGCGGCGTAGCTTGCTGTCCAGGTTTCGAGAGGGTGTGTTTCTGGATGAGGTATCGAATATATTGCTTCCCCCTACTTATACCTCCCGATGAGATCACGAATGTAAAATTAGAGAGATTAGAGCGCGCACGGAGGCTTTGCGGCAGTCGTTCTTCCCGCGAACCATACGCGACTGGAACAGGAAAGGGAGGTAATGACAGTGGCACGTAAAGTGCCCTCCGCCACACACCGTTGGGTGGCTTGCGGAGTACAAATGTAGATGTAGATGTAGAAGGCGAATATATTATTGATGACTAAAGTCTCTCTTTCGTGTATCTGTTGTGATTAGTAACTTATGGAAAACAGCAATGAACCTATGTATCAACCCAATGAATGTGCCACTGGCTTATTCCATTGCTTTGTTTAGCACTTAGGTTGACTTCCACAGCCAGGCCCTGGATTTCCGGGATTTTTGGTTCTGGATATATGTGAGTGTCTGACTTGTTCCCCTTGAGAGACGGTATGGCTCTTTAGGAGCTAAGCCCTGAGACGGGAATGACCGTTTTGTGTTTACCGAGACAGGTGGAGCAGCATTTAGCATACTGGACTCACATTTGGGAGGACGATGGTACAAATCCCCGTCCGGCTATCCACATCCAGGTTTCCGTGATTTTCGTAAATCACTCCAGCAAGTGAGGGATGGTGCTTTGAAAATGGCGTGACCGATTTCCTTCCCCAACCTTTCGTAATGCGAGATCGTTGTCTTTCCCTGAAGACCACGCTGTCGACGGACCGTTAAACACTAACGTTCTTCCCCTCCTTTCGTTTTATGTTTTGAGACTGATTTTACTTGAACCGGACCCAAAGCCGCTAAGAATTCTTCATATGAGTCGATCCCACGTTTTCCAGTTTATGGATTATTTTTTGTTGTATCGTACAATCTCGACCTTATGCTATTTTAAAATACAGTGTGATTATAACTGAAGTCCCAGTTTCAAAACGGTGTAAAAAACGAATCAATTCTCAAATTTGAATGGAACCCAAGTATTATCGAAGAAGAGAGGATGTTTGTGGAAACAAACAAAAAGCAAAAATTTTACCTCTAGGTGGCACTGTAAGCTGCGGAATATGCAAAATAAAAGACGAGGTGGTCTGCGTCAGAGACACCCGACATGACTACCTCAATTGTTTTACAAGAACAGTGACTGCGCACCAGTAGCTCTGCGGAAGTTCAGGGCACTCAGTGTACGAGTGTCACTCCAAAAGAAATGCACACTATTTTTTTTTAAATCCATCTTTTATTCTACATGTTTGAAAGCTTTACAGTGTGTAGATACACCCTTTAGGGACAATACTTTCATTTCTCCACATAATTTCCATGCCTCTCAACTGCCTTACACCATCTTGGAACCAGCGCCTGTATACCCGCACGGTAAAATTCTGGACCAACCTGTTGGAGCCACTGTTTGGCAGCGTGCACAAGGGAGTCATCATCTTCAAACCTTGTTCCACGAAGACAGTCTTTCAGTTTCCCAAAGAGATGATAGTCACATGGAGCCAGGTCAGGACTGTAAGGCGAGTATTTCAGTGCTGTCCATCCGAGTTTTGTGATCGCTTCCATGGTTTTTTGACTGACATGTGGCCGTGCATTGTCGTGCAACAGCAAAACATCCTACTTTTGCCGGTGTGGTCGAACACGACTCGGTCGAGCTTGAAGTTTCTTCAGGGTCGTCACATATGCATCAGAATTTATGGTGGTTCCACTTGGCATGACGTCCACAAGCAAGAGTCCTTCGGAAACGAAACACACAGTAGCCATAACTTTTCCAGCAGAAGGTGTGGTTTTGAATTTTTTTTCCTTGGGCGAATTTGCATGATGCCACTCCATTGATTGCCTCTTCGTCTCTGGTGAAAAATGATAGAGCCATGTTTCATCACCTGTCACAGTTCTTACAAGAAATTTGTCTCCACCATTCTCGAACTGTTTCAAAAGTTCGCTGCATACCGTTTTTCTTGTTTCTTTGTGAGCCGCTGTCCACATCCTGGGAACCCAACTGCTACAAACCTTTTTTAACGCTAATACTTTCAGTATTCTGCAAACACTTCCTTCCCCTATCCCAACGTAGCGTGACAATTCGTTCACTGTGATGCGTCTGTTAGCAGTCACCAATTCGTTAACTCTCTGCACATTGTCTGGAGTGTGTGTGCAGTGCGAGGCCTGCCGCTGCGAGGACAATCCTCAGTATTTTCGTGCCCGCTTTCATCATGTAACCTGCTTGCCCACCGACTAACTGTACTGCAATCGACAGCACATCTCCATACACCTTTTTCAACCTCTTGTGGATGTTTCCCACTGTCTCGTTTCACAGCAGAGGAATTCTATGACAGCACGTTGCTTCTGACGAACGTCAAGTGTAGCAGTCAACTTGAAGACATCCTGTGATGGACCCACTCACGGGAACAGGTCGAACTAAGTTTGAAAACAAGCGGGAAGGATGTATCTACACACTGTAAAACTTTCACACATGCAGAGTGAAAACTGTATTTTTCCAAAAATAGTGTGCATTTCTTTTGGAGTGACCCTCGTATGAAAAAAAGCATTAGTCCTAAGTCTGCAAAGGATCTCTAGAAAATGATTACGAAATTCGAAAAGGCAGGTTCATTTTAAAAGAAAGCATGGCTGATGGAGGAAAACATTTGGTCCGACATCAGCGTCGCAGGCGGCGTCGAGCGATGGTGTGAAGAAATGCAGTGCACGGAGAACTGTCCCAACTTTGGACATGCCTGTGAGCGCAGTGCGTAAAATTCTACGAAACATCCTGCAAGGTGCTACCCATACAGATTTACCCACGTTCACGAGTTGCTTCATGCTGAGCTGACAGTAAGACAAACGTTTGCTCTAGAATTTGTCGCTCTAATGGTGCTGGACAATGAATGACCCCGGAACGGTGGACAGACAAAGCCCATTTCCATCTCCAAGGACAAATCAATAGACAGAATTGCAGAATATCAACTGGTGATGCTTCATCCCGCAAAGGTGTGGTGCCGACTGACGGCATCGTTTATCGTAGGGCCATATTTTTCCGAGGAGATGAGTCCTGTGGTTCCTGCTAACTGTATCATCCCCTGGTATACGCTGCGACAGTCGTTTCCGCACCAACGTCATTCCAGCCTTTCAACAGTGTTTATGTGTGGGAAGGATCCAGAACGAGATTTTCACTCTGCAGCGGAGTGTACGCTGATATGAAACTTCCTGGCAGATTAAAACTGTGTGCCCGACCGAGATTCGAACTCGTGACCTTTGCCTTTCGCGGGCAGGTGCTCTGCCATCTGAGCTACCGAAGCACGACTCACGCCCGGTACTCACAGCTTTACTTCTGCCAGTATCTCGCCTCCTACCTTCCAAACTTTACAGAAGTTCTCCTGCGAACCTTTTAGAACTAGCACTCCTGAAAGAAAGGATATAGCGGAGACATGGCTTAGCCACAGTCTGGGGGATGTTTCCAGAATGAGATTTTCACTCTGCAGCGGAGTGTACGCTGATATGAAACTTCTGTGAGTACCGGGCGTGAGTCGCGCTTCGGTAGCTCAGATGGTAGAGCACTTGCCCGCGAAAGGCAACGGTCCTGAGTTCGAGTCTCGGTCGGGCACACAGTTTTAATGTGCCAGGAAGTTTCACATCAGCGTGCACTCCACTGCAGAGTGAAAATCTCATTCTGGAAACATCCCCCAGGCTGTGGCTAAGCCTTGTCTCCGCTATATCCTTTCTTTCAGGAGTGCTAGTTCTGCAAGGTTCGCAGGAGAACTTCTGTAAAGTTTGGAACGTAGGAGGCGAGGTACTGGCAGAAGTAAAGCTGTGAGTACCGGGCGTGAGTCGTGCTTCGGTAGCTCAGATGGTAGAGCACTTGCCCGCGAAAGGCAAAGGTCCCGAGTTCGAGTCTCGGTCGGGCACACAGTTTTAAAATCTGCCAGGAAGTTTCATGTGGGAAGGATCATTTTCATGCAAGATGGCGCATCTCCGTACGTTGCAGCACCAGTAAAGCAGCTGCTGCAGAGCTATTTTGTAACTGCTAGAATTTTCAGTCATCATTTCCCTACAGCCTGGTCGCCCAGATCACCTCATCTTACTCTGTGAGATCTCTGGCTGTGGGATTATTTGAAAGATCCTGCATTCAGTGCTCCGATTACAAATGTAGCTCAATTGAAGGCACGCACTTCGCAATGTTTTCTGAATGTGATCCTGGGACACTACGCTCTGTTGTGAAACAAGCTGTTCCTCGATTTCACCTTGTGGAAGAAAGCGATGGACAGCGTGATGATCACAGTCTTGCGCCAATCTGACGACACTTAGAAATCGATTTCATTGTTGCTTTTTATGTGGTTTTTGGCCTGAGGAAAATTAAAAACCGATGACGGTGTAGATTTTTATCCGGTTTTGGCCTCAAATCAACTAAAAAACTATTTTCCCCATCCGATGTGGTACGACCTTACCGTGGCGAATGGGCTTAGCTAACAAATAGTCCCACAACTGTTGTGTGCCAGACTTGTTTACTCACGCACATTGCGCAGTGCGGTTTGTTTAATGTGAAACCTATTCACGTTATGAAGCTTTTTGAGGTGTCACCGCCAGACACCACGCTTGCTAGGTGGTAGCCTTTAAATCGGCCGCGGTCCAGTAGTATACGTCGGACCCGCGTGTCGCCACTGTCAGTGATTGCAGACCGAGCGCCGCCACACGGCAGGTCTAGAGAGAGACGTCCTAGCACTCACCCCAGTTGTACAGCCGACTTAGCCAGAGACGGATGACTGACAAATACGCTCTCATTTGCCGAGACGATAGTTAGCATAGCCTTCAGCTACGTCATTTGCTACGACCTAGCAAGGCGCCATTATCAATAGATGTTTAACTTGTGATGCCTGTACCGTCAGACCGATGTACACCACTTATGGATTAAAGTTAAGTATTCTACCAGTTACCTCCTGTTTTGCTAGTCTTATTTCTCTGACCTGTTCCAGACCTCGCGCCAGACTGCGTGAGCTTAAACGCGAGCCTTTCGGCTAACCGTCATAGTGGATTGGCTGTCGGGCCAGTCCACTACACTTTTAGACGAATCTAGAGGGAAATTTTCGTTTTTATTGTGCTTCCATATCGTTCCCCGATTTTCCCATACTATTCCATTTACATTTGCGTAATCCTGAGTAGCGTTATTTTTTTACAGCATTTTCAACTGGAACTTTATTCATAATCACCTTGTACTTGAATACATTTGTTGACCGTATGATCCTGGCAGATTTTAGAGATCATGTTGCCAACAATGTATTTAGGTACCTTAACATGGCCTAAGGCCAAGATTTTACGATAGCGCAGAAAATAAACCAAAACTGACAATTGGAGAAGGGAATGGAATTATTAAAAAACAATGTTTGAGGTTACTCGTATTCCCATTATCTCCTGTAGCTCAACGTGAACCGTTTGAATATGGTTGCACTAAATAAGGAGACAGTACGCCAGCACAATAAGCACTAGTACCAATGTCGACGTCCTTGGTGTGCCTGTAGCAGAGGGCCAAGACGGTCCCACCAAGTCACCCAAAGTAGAATTAATTTCTTCACTGCTCTCCTGATTCAAACACAGTTCTTACCTTAAGCAATAACAGTTTAATCGGTTCTGCTTGGCAGACAGATGGCGCAGATGGACTGTCGAATCACGGACTGCAACTTTATTTTGTCACTTTGTCGTTTCCTAAAAAGATTACTTGCCCATCAACGTTTAGTAACACTGGTTCTTTTTGTACGCGTAGGCGCCTCATTATCAAAATCGCGCGCATTTCTGTCTTATTTCTTTGTCGAGATAAGTGCACGCTATAAATGTTTCAGTGACTATCAGTCACCGCGTAACCACCAATTATGATGCTGGCATACTCGCCGAGGAGAACTTGCTAAGAATTTTTTTTTTTACCAGCCGCTAACATTAATAACATTCCCAACGAAAGCTCTTTTTTTGTCACCAAGCTGGATCTTATGCAAAACGTAGAAACGATGCCATAGTTCATGTTTTCTTGCTGAACGAAAGTAAAATGCGCCAGTCTAGTCATAGCTTACTGACGCGGTAACTACAGGTCGCTGGACTAAGAACACGTTCGGATGTTGCCTTATACTTTTGCTGAATAACCCGTAAAGACGAGGAGAAGCAGACGAGAGTGATTTAAAGTGATTAAAGCCGTGTGGTCTGTGTCTGTCGGGGCTCCAGCTGAAAAATGAGATCTACGTATGAAATATTGCATCATTCGTGCCTTCAGTATTACGGCATACGGAACTGTCCTCATATTTATTTACATAAAGTGATACATCGACGGGATATAATGAACTGCATAGAAAGCAACCAGAATCGTTTCCTTCTATAACGACTACAGACGCTGTGTAATTATTGGCAATGTCGCGTGGTGAAAAAGTGTATGAGTAAGAACCATAGCATGTTATTTAAGCTGCAAATGAAGCGAGGGAGAAAATGAAACCAAAATACAGAGCGAGAGAACAGATTTAAGACGCCTGGCAGTCTTGGAGACAGCACTGGCCTTTTGAACGGCAATATTTAAAATGTAAGAATCCAGTGAACAACGTTGTGGGAAGTACAGCATGTTGTTTAAGAAGCAGAGTCCTTTATAATGACCGTAACGTGAATGGCAGTTATAAGGAGGGGAAAAAATCAAGCGCACATTTGTCCGGATATCATAATTTTTTTGTGGTATGTGTCTGCTGTGTTGAATTATGACACAAAACGCACAAGGTAGACTGTTACGGTTCGTGAGAACTGAAGCCTATGAAATATTATATAGAACAATTTCACGAATTACGAGGTGCATTCAAGTTCTAAGGCCTCCGATTTTTTTTTCTCCGGACTGAAAAGAGATAGAAACATGCGCATTGTTTTAAAATGAGGCTGCGTTCATTGTCAATACATCAAAGAGACGGCAGCACCGTACGGCAGATGGAATTTTACCGCCAGCGGCGACAATGAGAACTGTTTTAAATACTTAAAATGCCGACGTTTTCCTTGCTTGAACAGCGTGCAATCATTCGTTTTCTGAATTTGCGTGGTGTGAAACCAATTGAAATTCATCGACAGTTGAAGGAGACATGTGGTGATGGAGTTATGGATGTGTCGAAAGTGTGTTCGTGGGTGCGACAGTTTAATGAGGGCAGAACATCGTGTGACAACAAACCGAAACAACCTCGGACTCGCACAAGCCGGTCTGACGACAAGATCGAGAAACTGGAGAGAATTGTGTCAGGGGAACGCCGAATGACTGTTGAACAGATCGCTCCAGAGTTGGCATTTCTGTGGGTTCTGTGCACACAATCCTGCATGACGACCTGAAAATGCGAAAAGTGTCATCCAGGCGGGTGCCACGAATGCTGACAGACGACCACATGGCTGCCCGTGTGGCATGTTGCCAGGCAATGTTGACGCGCAACGACAGCATGAATGTGACTTTCTTTTCGTCGGTTGTGACAATGGATGAGACGTGGATGCAATTTTTCAATCCAGAAACAATGCGCCAGTCAGCTCAGTGGAAGCACACAGATTCACCGCCACCAAAAAATTTCGGGTAGCCGCCAGTGCTGAGAAAGTGATGATGTCCATGTTCTGGGACAGCGAGGGCGTAATCCTTACCCATTGCGTTCCAAAGGGCACTACGGTAACAGGTGCATCCTACGAAAATGTTTTGAAGAACAAATTCCTTCCTGCACTGCAACAAAAACGTCTGGGAAGGGCTGCGCGTGTGCTGTTTCACCAAGACAAAGCACCCGCACATCGAGCTAACGTTACGCAACAGTTTCTTCGTGATAACAACTTTGAAGTGATTCCTCATGCTCCCTACTCACCTGACCTGGCTCCTAGTGACTTTTGGCTTTTTCCAACAATGAAAGACACTCTCCGTGGCCGCAAATTCACCAGCCGTGCTGCTATTGCCTCAGCGGTTTTCCAGTGGTCAAAACAGACTCCTAAAGAAGCCTTCGCCGCTGCCATGGAATCATGGCGTCAGCGTTGTGAAAAATGTGTACGTCTGCAGTGCGATTACGTCGAGAAGTAACGCCAGTTTCATCGATTTCGGGTGAGTAGTTAATTAGAAAAAAAAAATTGGAGGCCTTAGAACTTGAATGCACCTCGTAAGTGAAATTAGGACAAGAGTGGTGACACCTAGTTAGAAGAACAAGCTGTAGAAAAAATGTTTCTAGAATGACACGGAGGACCGTGTGATGATTGATTAGATTTATTTGTGAGCGTCATGTGAAATATAATTGTCGGGACGGAGTTGGGTATTTACAGGGCCGGAATTACAGGACGCAGTAAGCAGACAGAGATGAACAAATCGCACAAGTTCTGGGAGAAATGGAGAACAGAGTAAGCTCACTCATAACACATATTATCGTGAATAAATCTGTTCAGCTGTTTCGTTGAACTTTGTCCTCCAGTCAGGTTACCGTATCTTTTTCTACCTGTGCTTCTTTTCGTTTCGTTCTATCTTCAATGATATCTTTCGGTACCTTCCTCTTCCCAATATTCTTCAAGTTCTTTGCTCGTTCCAGCGAATAATCATTCTTTACTCTGCAAACTCATTAAATTTTATTCATCGTCTTTGTTTCGATCAGAGCCAGTTAATACTCCAAGCCCAAACTAAATACAATTGTCTCAAACCATAACATCACTTAAAACTAACTTTGCTGTCCCAGCTACCTTACACCTAAGCATGTCAGAGTCGCCGTGACATAAGAAAGGGGCTCTTTTTGTACTGTAATTCATTACACCATAAAATTTACTCTTGCGCTCCACAGACCAGAAACCGTGCGTACACTGATGCAGCTGATGAAATTTTACTGTGTGTCATTAACAAATGGAGTCATTTCACAACATTTGCTTCATGATTACAAATTAAGCGTTTGGACAATGTATACACATGAGCTCGATGTAAGTGCTGAACAAGGTAATCAAGAACGTAATATCAGAAAACTGAGTCCGCCTTGATGCAAAAACACCTTGTTATTCGTTTACGGTGTTTTGCATCAATGCGGACTCAATTTTCTGATATTACTGTTTTTCTGTGCAAACAGGGACCAAATGGTAGAATTCCAAGATAAAATGAAGGTAATCAAGATTAAATTTAGTCGTAATGTTGCTGTAAACACATCTTATACACTTCCCATTCTCTAAGATGTTCTATGCTACTTCTCGCAAATTTGCGCTTACTGCTTCTTTTATACAGAAGTATGAAAATATCAGACGTTTAGTTTGCTGTGCTGCAGTTCCTTTCTTGATTAGTTGCCCTGCCAAGTCATTACCATGATTTTCAACATGTGATGGTACCCACTATCTTTAATAATGACGATGGTTCCATGCTCGTATGAAAATGGCGTGATGGTGAATTACTCAAAGCACTATTTAGTGTAACTCGGTTGTTAAGTGCAACATTTATGGCCAGAACTTTAAAATCAAAGCTGTTGCTAAACCTGTGAAAGTTATATTAGAAGGGAAGAAACGGCTATGTACTCCTCTACCTCTTCCAATTGCAGAGCCGCTCACGTTAAGGGGAGGTTTACTATCTTCGGTCCAAAAAAAGCATGTTTTTGGATAATTTGTTCCTCGGGATGTGTTATAGATATCAATGTCAAATTTGTTGACAATGTTTATTGATATTTCCTCTACAAACTGGAATTTTTTCGACCGGAAATGTTGAAGAGCAAAGGCGGAAGTGCCGTCGGAACGAAACAAAATTTAGATGTAGACCTCCATGCGCGGTATGCCACATTTTCTGGTGCTTACAGTATTACATTAACATGGAGTGACATATCACTCCATGTTAATGTAATACTGTAAGTACCAGAAATCCTTCTCATATTTTGTAATACAAGATTCTCCTAATATATGTTACACTCTATTCTTGATTTATGTTTCATACCTTTTAATATAAATTACGATGTTCATTGTCCTCAGGCCGCCTTCTGAAGAAGATAGATTTAAATCTATCGAAACCTAGGTAAAGATTACTTTATCCTTTGCAACTGGTTGGGAGTTTTTAATCTTATTACGTGGAACCGTTGCTGTTGCGCAGCTATGGCAACAGAAATCACTTATTAGTAAATTTTCATACTGCTGACAATCATGTCATTTTTATAGTATTTCCCACACTTTCGGAACGTAGTTCAGGTTGGTGGAAAATGTTGAAAAGTACTTCATAAGAAAGAAGATCCGTAAAATAATGTCAGCAGCACAGGGGGGGGGGGGGTCTATATTGATGCCTCCTACCACCATTAGGACGCAAGGTATACCGTCACTCATTTTATTGTAAATGGTTGTTGCAATAGCTCCATCTTGGAAATGTATTTTATAGCGAAAGTGGGTTCTGGGCAGTTCTACTGCGGGACCTATCTAGAACTTACTTGAGCTGCAATCGAAGATTCGAGATATATGACGACTGAGTCGTACAGAACATGTCCCATTTCAACTTTCTGTTTGGATCTACCATTGCGGTTCGCCAGTGTGGGGACTGGATTTAGTGCTTTCCAGACGTTGCCACTCTACAAACATTTCACCGATAACGGATCTCGACACACAAAAATCTTGTCGGTTCCGTATGTTTGTATATCCCAAGCTGCGGTTCCCTACGTTCGAAATCGCTTAGCACTGTACGCTGCTGACTCATCCTAAGAGGATGCGTTTTTATGAAGCTTGCAAAGCGTTGTGTGTCCCCTTGTACACCTCGAGACGCGTGGTTTAACGTCACATACAGTATATTAATTTGTGTGTCCTCCACTTTTGATTTCACATTGTGTTTAAGAAGCTGGAAACGCTAAACACTAATTCTGAAACACAGTTATTTAACATCACCTACTCTCACAAAAAAGACATTTGCTTAAAAACGGTTTTCATTATTTCAGTACGTTTTTTCCTAGCTATAAACACGAAATATCAGATATGTAGCCTGTTACTGAGCAAAGTTGTGTGTTACAACACGAATTGAGGAATGGATTGCTGTGACATTTTGAGGAAGGGAGTATTTTATTGGAGTTTTATGAGTGACGAAGAGAGGATAAGCAGCTGTGGTTTCATTTGTCACGAGACAACCTATCAAATACATGTCGATATTAGCTAACATTATGTGTAGAAAAATAATGAAAGCAATAAGCCCTGAATTTATCGTTAAAATTTGGATGTAGAACTCTCTGGGTTTTGTGGTTTTTACTGGTTGAGTAAGACGTATTTCTACACAGATCTCTAGGGGATGTTATCGAGCGAGATGGTGTGGTGATAGGACAATGGAACTGAATACTGGACGACGGCGTTTCATTTTGCCATTTGGCCATTCTGATTTAGGATTTCTGTGTTTTACCTAAACCGCTTACTGCGAATTTCCGGGTGATTCCTCTGAAACGGAGTGGTTGACTACGTAACCTATCCTTTTATAAATCGAACTTTCGTTCTTGTGTCTAATGCCCTTGCCTTCGACGAAAGTTTAAATTTCTAACTGTGTTCTACATTTACGTGACTACTCAGCAGTTAACACTTAAATGTTTGTCAGAGGGATCATTGAACCACTTTCAGCTTATTTATCTACCGTTCCACTCTGAGAGAAAAGATGGCAAAAACTAAAGCTAAATATTTTCGTGCAACCTTTGACTTCTATTGTTTTATTACCGTGGGATTTCTCCCTTACATAGGTGGCAGTTAGCAAAATGTTTTCACTTTTGGACGAGAAAGTTTTTGTGTAAGCACCAGAAATTAAGTTAAATAGATCTTTAACTAAGCGTGAAAAAAGCCTGTCCTAGAGTGCCACCCCAACTCGCGTTCATGTCCGTGATAGTCTGTGTGCCATTTTTGGGATAATACTAAACGAGCTGCCCTTCCTTCAACTTTTTCGATGTTCTCTGTCAAACCCATGTGGCAAAGATGCAACACTGCGCAGGAATACTCCAAAAGAGGACGGACAAGTGTCGTGTAGCCGGTCTCTTTAGTAGATTTGTTGCATCTTCGAAGTGTTCTGCCAATCGAACGGAATATTTGGTTCGCCTTCTCTACAACATTTTCTCAAGTTGTTCGTATCTGTACTCGCTCTATATTAAGTTAAGTAGATCTTTAAATAGAATTGATTTATCGTATGACTGAGATGTAACAGATTACTTTTGGTACTCACGTGTCAGACCTCATACTTCTAATTGTTTACAGTACATTGTCACTTCTCGCACCATACAAATATCTTACGTAAATCACTATGAAATTGGTTTTGAGATTCTGATGACTACACGGTAAACGGCAGCATTGTCTGCAAACACTGAATAATGGCTACTCAAATTGTCTTCTTCCCTTCTTTCTTCCTCCCTTCAAGATCATGTTGTTACAGGCTAGCATATTTTCTCTGCGTTTTCTGCATAGAAACGAGCATTACTATTAACTAATGCTGAAAGATAGCCATGTCGATGTGCTGCTGATATTTCTGGTTTTCTAACGTGTTGGTGTCACCCATCAGCGCCACGCTACAGAAGCATGACTTGTAACACGAATGGGAGTTTTCGGCATGATCGCTGGTGTCAAGATATCATGAATGTAATTTTTATACCGAGCCCGAAGGTCTATGGGCAGCGTGGATTTCAAAGCGGAAAAAGCGTATGTGCCCAGACAGTCTTTGCCGGGAAGGGGACTGTTTTTTTGACGGCCATATGTGCGGAAATGCTGGCGATTACTCAGTTTTATTTTTTCGTTTTACAGGATGTTTCAACCTCAAATTCACTATTGGACTTTCACTGTGACGGAAATGCTCTTCCTGGTTCTTCATTTTAACTGGTAATGCCCTGATCTGCCGGGAAGCATGTCCATTTCTTCTGTTCACTGTCTTTTGGCGAACGAGCGCTTTAGGCAAGGCATTCGGATCTGACACTGTATGAGCTCTGTGTGCTATTCTTTAGGGAGACTCATAGTTTGAGTCAGGCGACGACAAGTCTACGATTGTAAATAAAAATCAGTGTGAGCGTGTTTACGATAAACTGAATGCCACAGAGAGCCATTATTATTCCGTCTAACCAAAATGTCCAGGAAAGGCAGACAATCATCTTTCCCTTTATACATGTTGAGTGTTTCTATGAATGGAGTTAAGGTGATGCACAAAAGTTCATCAATCCACGCACGGAGTCATACTACACTGCGCAACAAAGTTAAAGGATAAATTTTTAGAAATCCCGTAATTATCTGCCATTGTGACGCAGAAGGTTAAAATTTCGGTAAAAGGTACCTACAACCTGCGTCTACAATGGTGCAAAAGTGTGGCGCACTGTGGCATCACCCTCGGACTCGACGACGCTGCAAACAGCAAGGTGTCGACACATGCGAAAGGAAGGTCAGAGCTCAGAAGTTCATGTTACGTGGAAAGTGTGTTAATGATGTCACAATGGCAACAGATGCCGCCACAATTCTGCTCAGCGTCGACGAGAAAATGTCACACGATGGGAACGTCGTCACACCCATTGTTAACCATATTTTACTCCTTCTTTTGACGCCTGCTACTATGGAAGACAGAACCGCGGCGCCCACCGCTGAAATCATGCGCTTTTCACATGAGTGTCCGAGGAAAACATTTCACACTACCGCCGTGAACAGACACTGAAATGCCGCAGCGAGTAGCATAATGGGCGTCACCGAAACCACCACTTTCCTTGGGACGTTGATTCTCATACATTTCGCGATCAAAAACGGCAGCTCACAGTGCTGTGAACAACATGACGTTCTTGACAACCATTGTCACTGATGAACCCCCGAACATCTCAAATCTTCTCTAAGGACGTTGTGGGCCTGCATCCCCACTGAGCGTGATCGGACACCTTTGGAACGCGGTGCGACCGCAATTCTTGCTCTCTTGTACAGATTGGAGCCATTAGTGAACGATCAAAACCACCCGATGGAATCCAAATGTGATCAGAAGTATTAATGGGTGCTTATGCATTTTCAGTCTCTCTGTTTCACGTTCTCTTGCGCCATGATCAACGCCGTGCGACATTGAGACACGTGCGAATAAAACGGCAGAGAGTATCTCTAAGACCCCCCCCCCCCCCCTACGTGGGCAGCACCGTCGGTAACAACCGCACAACTCTAATGATAATTATAAAAACGTGCCTTTAGAAAGAGACAACCTGAGAAGTAATTCTAGGCGACTTAAGGCACACATCTGGTATCGGAGGGATGTCAAGATTTTTCCTCCCTGCAGGCACCTGCGACTACTATGCAGGTTTTCTCTATATAGGTACTTTTTAAAATTCTCAGTAAAGGTGGGTGGGTGATGCCGAGGGAGCTACCGAACAGGAGGACTTAAAGGTACTCTTTGCCGTTTCCTTCACACATGTCTCAATGTCGAAACCCCGTGATCACGTCACAAGAGAGCGCTAAACAGTGGGGATTGATAATGCATAAACACCTTTTTTTACTTCGTATCACGCGGAGATTCGTCGAATGTGTTTGAACGGTCATCGTGTTTCCAACCTGTAAAAGAGAGCAAGAACTGCGGTCGGACTGCGCTCCAAAGATCTCTGTATATCCATCCTTTCAGAGATGCTTGCGGGACCTCGGCTGTTCTGTACAGAACGTCAAATCAAACAACTTTCAGCCATCTAATTTTCAGACTGTTATTTTGTTGTACTACCAGTTTCTTTGTTATATTACCCCATCTTCAGGTCCCGTGACCTACGTGTAGGAACATTCCAACCTCGGTTCCGGTACAAGTAGGGGCCAGCATTCAAAGACTGGTATCTGAAGATTTTTGATGCATTGCTCTCTTGAGATATCATCTGGCGAGGTTTAAATCTTCCTACAAGTCGGTCAGGGGCATGAAGATGGCATATTATACGGCCGAAACTGGTAGCCCAGTAAAATAACAGTTTGTAAATGACGGCTGAAAGGTGTTTAATTTGACCTTCTGCGGTAATGCTGAATGGGGTTGCAGCCTTGCAATGTCCTTGGAGAAGGGTTGAAACGTCCGGGGATGTCAGAAGTGTCAAATGTTGTCAAGAATATCGTCCTGTTGCTTATCGAACTGCGAACTATCGTTTTCGACTGCAAAATGTGTGGGAATCAACGCCCCAAGGAAAGTGGTGGTTTCATTATAGCACTCCCTGAGGCCTCTCCTGGTCGATTATGAGCGGCAGTGCGTCTGAAACGTTTTCCTCGGCCACCCATACGAAAACCGCTTGGGCGTCGCGGTTCTCACTTCCATCGCAGAGGCGTCAAAACAAGGGGTAAAATGTAGGTAAGAATGGGTGTGACGCCCTTCCCATAGTGTGACAGGTCACGGAAGTACTGTCGGAATTGCGGCGAAATTTTTTGCCAGTGTGACACTATTAACGCAATTTCCAGGTACCATGAACATCTGAGCTCTGATCGTTTTTACCCATGTGTTGACAGCTTGCTGTTTGAAGTGTCGTCAAGTCAGAGGGTGACACAGCATGTGAGCCACACTTTGCACCATTACAAAAAAATGGTTCAAATGGCTCTGAGCACTATAGGACAGCCCCCTAGAACTTAGAACTACTTAAACCTATCTAACCTAAGGACATCACACACATCCATGCCCGAGACAGGATTCGAACCTGCGACCGTAGCGGTCGCGCGGTTCCAGACTGTAGCGCCTAGAACCGCTCGGCCACCCAGGCCGGCTGCACCATTACAGAGGAAGGACGTAGGCACCTTCTAGCGAAATCTGGGACATCGCGTTGAGAGACAAATTAAATTTAGCGTTTGAGAAATCTTTCACGCAGGAGGATCGTACAAACATACCGCCGTCTGAATCTCGTACAGATTCCCGTATGGATGACATAGTGATAGACATCCCTGGGGTTGTGAAGCAGCTAAATGGGTTGAAAATAAATAAATCGCCAGGTCCTGATGGGATTCCAGTTGGTTTTTACAGAGAGTACTCTACTGCATTGGCTCCTTACTTAGCTTGCATTTATCGCGAATCTCTTGCCCAACGTAAAGTCCCGAGCGACTGGAAAGAAGCGCAGGTGACGCCTGTATATAAGAAGGGTACAAGGACGGATCCTCAAAATTACAGACAAATATCCTTAACATCGGTTTGTTGCACAGTTCTCGAACATATTGTCAGTTAGAATATAATGAATATCCTTGAGACAGAGAAGTTGCTGTCCATGCATCAGCACGGCTTTAGAAAGCACCGCTCCTTGGAAACGCAACTCACCCTTTTTTCGCATGATATCTTGAAAACCATGGATGAAGGGTATCGGACGGATGCCATATTCCTTGACTTCCGGAAAGCGTTTGACTCGGTGCGCCACTGCATACTCCTAACTAAGGTACGAGCATATGGGATTGGTTCCCAAGTATGTGAGTAGCTCGAAGACTTCTTAAGTAATAGAACCCAGTACGTTGTCCTCGATGGTGAGTGTTCATCGGAGGTGAGGGTATCATCTGGAGTGCCCCAGGGAAGTGTGGTAGGTCCGCTGTTGTTTTCTGTCTACGTAAATGACCTTTTGGATAGTGTGGATGGCAATGTGCGGCTGTTTGCTGATAATGCTGTGCTGTACGGGAAGGTGTCGTCGTTAAGTGACTGTAGGAGGATACAACATGACTTGGACAGGAATGGTGATTGATGTAAAGAATGGCAGCTAACTCTAAATATAGATAAATGTAAATTAATGGAGATGAATAGGAAAAAGAATCATGTAATGTTTGAATACTCCATTAGTAGTGTAGCGATGGACACAGTCACGTCGATTAAATATTTGGGCGTAATATTGCAGAGTGATATGAAGTGGGACAAGCATGTAATGGCAGTTGTGGGGAAGGCGGATAGTCGTCTTCGGTTCATTGGTAGAATTTTGGGAAGATGTGGCTCATCTGTGTTGTGTACACAGTTCCGCGTAGTCAGCACGTACACAACTTTCCCACTAGAGCGCGCCCCGCTAAGCACAACAGCGCACGCGCAGCGCTAGTCTGTCTCCGCACTACGAGATGGCGCTGCCATAAAGACGGACCAAATTCTGCTTCCGCCGATCCGCGTGTTAATATGTCTCGCAGTCAATGAGATTGCTGCTAACGTAGAACCTTTTCTCCTCGCGGATCACACTCGAGCATTGATACCTGAACGTTCGAGGTATTATAATGAGTGTACAGACCTCTGCATTTGTCTCCATTAGTCTGTAGTCAAGTTTCAGTTTGCGCCTAATAAGATTACCATATTTCTGTACATAGCCATGAAGATAAATGTATTGACACTTTGTCAAGTATCAGAGATATGTGAGAATAAGATTAACGTACCAAGACCAAAGGAACTTCAGATTGTCAATTGTAAACAGCATCCAGAATCAAGTTACGTAATGTCTATGTTATTTATTATTTTAATAAATGTGTGTGACAATAAATCAAGTTCTGTTTAAAGTTGGTCACCGTCAATCTGCTACTCTAAGCGTGCAAGTTGCATTTCTATCGTCTGACCTAACGACAGAAGATAAACACGCCACGATAAGACCACGAGACATATTGCTGACATTCGCCTACTTCGTTATAGCGACAAGTCAAATAATCTGATGGTGTGTGTATCGAAGGTCTTACAGTACGCACACCAAAATCTGCAAAGGAGACCGCTTATAAAACACTAATACGACCTATTCTTGAGTACTGCTCGAGCGTTTGGGATCCCTATCAGGTCGGATTGAGGGAGGATATAGAAGCAATTCAGAGGCGGGCTGCTAGATTTGTTACTGGTAGGTTTGATCATCACGCGAGTGTTAAGGAAATGCTTCAGGAACTCGGGTGGATGTCTCTAGTGGAAAGGAGGCGTTCTTTTCGTGACTCGCTACTGAGGAAATTTAGAGAACCAGCATCTGAGGCTGACTGCAGTACAATTTTACTGCCACCAACTTACATTCCGCGGAAAGACCACAAAGATAAGAGATATTAGGACTCGTACAGAGGCATGTAGGAAGTATTTTTTCCGTCGTTCTGTTTGGGAGTGGAACAGGGAGAGAAGATGCTAGTTGTGGTACGAGCTACCCTCCGCCACGCACCGTATGTTGGATTGCGGAGTATGTCTGTAGATGTAGATGTAAATGTAGATGTAGAAGTACCGTCCACGTACTTCCAAACCTACAATTGGTCCAAGGGCCACTGATAGCAGTGTTCCATCCCGAAAGTTATCCATAATCATGTTGTCCACTGGCATAGGAGGGGGGCCACCCGTGGTGACTAGAATTTTAATATAAATTCCTTTGACACTTGAGATCAGGATAGTGTAGTGTTCATAGACTCTCAAGTCCAGACTGTCCGATACAAGATTCGTCGTAGGAATATTATTTGCCGATGTTGAGCGTCGGCTACCAGTCATCGCACCGTGCGGTGAGTTATAATAAGAATCTCCCAAGAGAGCGACAGTTTCGGTAAGAGAACACGATTAACGACTGACCGACGATATCCGGTCAATCGAAATTGCTTTGAAAAAAACTGATTGGTAAGTGGTAGTGTGGGACAGACGGAAGCCAAAGGTGAACCTAACACGCCGTCTCTATTCCGATAATGCCGCCGACAACAGTATTACTCCGGAGATGGGGTGTGGGCTTCTGTTCGCACAGTCTGCGCTCGGAATGCCCTGAGACCGAGTGCGCCCACTTACGAGCAATTTTCGAACCATAAAGGCCGATATAACAATTACTCGCGTTCGGCTCCTGTTCGGGACGATTACGTATCACTTAATGCAATTACCCCTCGGTGTGCTGGCCCGCTTTTTGTTTTGTTGAGGCGGGCGATTAGTACTGTCCCACTACGGCTGTTTTAAATACGGGACCGTAATGGCGGGACGGAGCCTTCCGCGACCGCCGGCGTACCCTGTAATCAAATTGTCAAAGCGGACCGAGTTATGGCGACAGGCTGTGCGCGCGCGGCGAAATCCGGCGGCCCGTTTCTTCCAATTGCTCGGCCATTCCTGGAGAGATGCCCTTTGTCCGAGGCGCCTCCGTCCCCTCCTCATCCGCCCACAATTTTGTCGCATTACCCCGTCCGTTCCGGAATCCGGACGCATAATAAAAAGAGTGTGGGAAGGAGAGTGAGCGAGAGACAGAGAGAGAGAGAGAGAGAGAGAGAGAGAGAGAGAGAGAGGACAGGAGAAGAAGGGACGGCGACGACACCCATCGCATCGGAGGCGCGCACAGTAGTTCCACACTGGCGCTTCACTAGTTGTTATTTGTAACAACGCTGAGAAAGAAAATAACCGAGATGGGATAGTCGTTACTCAGCCTTTACTGCCCATAAAACGATTATTAAACATTTATGATAATTGTTCACGTTAAAACGAAACTTAGGCCCCAGTTATAGCACTGAGTTGTTTTATAGTCGTATTATGCAGACTGGCATCAAATGTTTAGAAGAAGTTTCGATAATTAAATGAGGGGGTGGCGGGAGCAGAGGGTGGTGGGGGGAAGGGGAAGGAAGGGGTCAGTGCGTCGTTACGGCGGCGCACGGTAGCCGAAATTTGAGCGCCGCCGACTGTATTTTAGTTATAATGGCGGCCGGCGTGAAGGCAACCGGCTACCTGTGTTAGGCCATACGTTGCCGGGTGACGCGCCCCCTTTAGCGTCACGAAATATTGTGGCAGCAGCGCGGCACCCCACCATCACCGCAGTCCCTTCAGTCGTCCGGCCAGCACGTCGCCGTAAGTCAGCCGCGTGCTACCCACAGGGTAGCTACTGCCGACTACCAGACGTCAACAAAGCCATTTCGTTTACGGCTTAGAACTAGTAAAAGTAACTTTTCTTATTTTGTTTCTTCAGCACTGTCCTCCATTTAGCAGTAGGCTGTATTTAACAAGCGCTTAATTTGCTAATATTCTTCAAAAATGTTTAAATGCGTGTCAAATCTTACGGGACTTAACTGCCAAGGGCATCAGTCCCTAAGCTTACACACTACTTAAACTGAATTATCCTAAGGACAAACACACACACACATGCCCGAGGGAGGACTCGAACCTCCGCCGGGACCAGCCGCACAGTCCATGACTGCAGCGCCTTAGACAACTCGGCCAATCCCGCGCGAATGTTCTTCTCAAGCAATAAAGTTCCGATACATTTTGCACATCCTAACGCATTTTAACAGTTAGCTATGCAGTACTGTAGCACATATTGTCAGCAGATATACTGGACTGCACAAGTGCAGTGATAGAACCCAGTATGTTGTCCTCGATGGCGAGTGTTCGTCAGAGACAAGGTTATCCTCAGGAGTGCCCCAGGGAAGTGTGATAGCACTGCTGTTGTTCTCTATACACACTACTGGCCATTAAAATTGCTACGCCAAGAAGAAATGCAGATGATAAACGGACAAATGTATTATACTAGGACCGACATGTGATTACACATTACGCAGTTTGGGTGCATAGATCTTGAGAAATCAGTACCCAGAACAACCACCTCTGCCCGTAATAACGGCCTTGATACGCCTGGGCATTGAGTCAAACAGAGCTTGGATGGCGTGTACAGCTACAGCTGCCCATGCAGCTTCAACACGATACCACAGTTCATCAAGAGTAGTTACTGGCGTTTTGTGACGAGCCTGTTGCTCCGCCACCATTGACCAGACGTTTTCAGCTTTATAAATGGAAAAGAATTTTTTTGAACAATTTCTTTTTAAAACGATGGAAGGTAGATGATATTTAGTTTTTGTTGGTGTTTTCTTAGAACACGAGCTAATGACTCAGTGACACAACTCATCAAGCTTATTTCTAAAAAAACTTTTTTTGTAAATGGATGAAGCAATTATCAGATCATTGCAAGTGTTACCTAAAACTACGTCTCAGAAAAGAAAGCTATCTGTCCATAGGGAAGGTACACAACGATTAAAAAACATGCTTTCTGTGTACCCTAATAACACTTGGTTCACCCACACGCTGCACCAAAAGTCAAAATCAAACAAATTAAAATGTGTGCACTATACAGGATGTTTCACAGTGAATATACGGGATTTAAAGCTTTGTATCATTTTTTATATTCAACTTACAAATGTAAATAATACATCAAATAAAAGAGAAACATTTTTGCTTGCATACTTGTGCGCAAGAGTGACTGAAGAACGGTGTGAACGAGTGAATTTGTTTCACGTGTAGTCCCAAGAAATCAGTGCGGAAGGCTAGTTGTGAATTAGTAATTCCAAGCTGTAAAGCCTACAGGGTACGGTTTACGTACTATCTGTCCAAACGAAATGTTGCTGCCGGAGGATTAAGTTTTCTGGGCCGCGTTGTCTTCAGTGATGAATCGACATTTTACCTGAGTGGAAACGAGACCAAAAATAATGTGTGCCTCTGGGGTTTAGCAAATCCTCATGAGATGGTATAGTTGCATAGATACTCCCCAAAATGGAATGTTTTTTGTGCCATAGTCAAGGCCTTTATTTTCCAGTGAAGCAACTGTAACTGGTACTTCTTATCTTGAAGCGCTAGAACTATGGCTTTTCCTCAATTGTAAGAAGCTGAAGCATAGAACTTTATCTGGCAGCAAGATGGTGCGCTGTGTCACTGGCATAACTAACAAAAAAATGGTTCAAATGTCTCTGAGCACTATCGGACGTAGCTTTTTAGGGCATCAGTCCACTTGAACTTAGAACTACTTAAACCTAACTAACCTAAGGACATCACACACATCCATGCCCGAGGCAGGATTCGAACCTGCGACCCTAGCGGTCTCGTGCTTCCTGACTGTAGCGCCTAGAACCGCTCGGCCACACCGGCCGGCGGCATAACTCAGTACGTGTTTGTACCTGACCGCTGGGTTGGTCACAAGAATTCGGATGACAGAGCTTGTTTTGTGTGACCTCCAAGTTCACACACGATCTGACGCCACGTGATTTTTAGCTTTGCGGGTTCATAAAGGATCAAGTACATGTGCCTCCTCTACCAACTAATCTTCCCAACTTTAGAAACAGCATTGCTGCAACAATTACTCCTGAGACGCTGATGGGTGGCGAATGGTGCTCAGATTGATCCCTTGTAAGAAAACTATTTGAGTTGCTCTTTCATTTGATGTTTTATTTATAATTGAAAATTGAATGTAATTAATGATACAAAGCCTTAAAACCCATAAATTCATTTTGAAACACACTGTCCTTAGGGATCCTGTTTGTAAATCACTTGATTGCTGGACTTCGTACTTTTGAACTGGAAGAAACTGGAAGACCTCGGACTGCCAACGCTTTTTGTCTGACCACTGCTACTGCTACCTACAGTTCGGAGAATGCATTTTAACGATACATTTAAGCATGTGTGATGTATGTACTTAATTTTACTGTTGTAGATGCATAGAAACAACTTTATGTGTAGTTGGTGAGCTATGTGAGGAAGATATTCATTTATTCATTTAACAACTTGTAACTTCCACAACATGGTCAGAGTTGATGCTACTACTGGAAAAAATGTTGTTATTATTAACTTATGTAATCAGCGGTGCAGTCTTATGGAATAGCGATAATATACTAATGATCTAAAAATAACTTGGTTTCGTAACCGAAACACCAATTCACCCTTTTGTTTTTACCCTCAGAATTATTACATTTTATCCCTCAGGGGTAATAGCCCCTAGGTTGGGAACCACTGTCATACGATGAAATCTAGGCAATCATGTGGGGCATAATGATTTTCCAACGATGAAGACACTTACACAGCGTTTCCTGAATGGCTCCTCGACCATGGGACGAATTTGTGTAGTCGGGGCACTGATCTACTGATACACCTGTCCCATCGTTGTTTACAGAGACCTGAGGGCCAAGCTGAAAAATAGTGTCATACATCTGTCAATTTGCAGTATGGTGCAGCATTCAGTTAAGGTCACCTGACCTGCCATAATAATGTGCAGCTTACTTTCTGAAGTGCCCTCGTAGGAAGACCAGCATACTCGAAAAAAAGACAGCAAAGAAATTTTTTCTTAAAATTTTAATGCAGAGCAAATAAAAAATTTAAAGAAATCATTTTACTTTGCAAATATAAAAAATATTTTTATTAATGAATTCTTGCATTACTTCCTTGTAGAAACATTGGGTACTTAAGAATAAAAAACAGACGAACCAGTTTTCGGCTTATTAGGCCATCTTCAGTTTGCGAGTAAGTAATTTTCTGAAATTTCTTAGACTTTCCCGGCGATTTGATGACATCTCGTGGAAATCGGGCTTTCTGCCGGATATCGGCGTCTTCCAAACACGATATTTCGACGTCATTACTTGACGTCTTCATCAGGTGTGACCTGAGACTGGTCACACCTCTCAGGTCACACCTGATGAAGACGTCAAGTAATGACGTCGAAATATCGTGTTTGGAAGACGCTTATATCCGGCAGAAAACCCGATTTCCACGAGATGTCAATTTTCTGAAAGTAGATTATCAACTGACAAATAAGCAGATTCCTGTTAGTAGGTTTCCACCCGATGATCCCCTAATCAGCTGAAGAACTGGTTCATAATGAAAAAATGTTAACGGAATGAAACATAATTTCTCTCCTTTCGAATCTAAAACGCCATAACTAGTGAATTTCAACAGCTTTGTTGAAACATAGTTCACACAAGTGTACTATTAAGCATGTTGGTCGAGCATGTCGTATAAAATACTCCTCAGTCATTAAAAATATTTGGTAGACTCCACATATGCCTGAGTTGTTGTACGAGAACTATAGTAAGTACAGGAACTATATTAGAAAAATTGAGTTTACCCTATTTAGAATATATAATATGTTTTAATGTCCGATAAAATCTATGTACGATCTGTTAGGAGAACATGCTTGATCGTATATTAGTGTTAATGATGATTCAGCTGAAATTGCCAATTAAGTCAAAATTGCGCAAACAGAAATTTATTCCAATGGGTGTAAAAATATAAAATTGCCATTTATTATAATGGAACTTTGTCAGTCAGTTTGAACTCTCGTAAAATCCGCAGAATATAATTTTGTAGGAGATAGTACGCAGAACTTATTACAGGTCAAAGCATTAATAATTATTCTCTTAGCATTTTCTGTAGGTTCGTTAGTATAGAACTCAAAATATTTAACTGATGTCGTTAATACATACTACATGGAAATTTTTATAATAGTTTTTGACCAACCAACAAAATTAACATCATCAGGCAACGAATGAAAACGTGGCAAAAATCAGTCCACAGATGCACTCAACGGATAAGTATTGCTGGCGGGATTCTTTTACATTTGATATTTGCATAAATTAATATGGTGCAGTGGCCTGCACAGTTAGTGCTTAAGTTACGGGAGTCGGCCTACAGTGTTCAGGTCGTATGGCGCCCCTTGCAGCCTGCTTCACATTTAGGAATAGGTAATTCTTCGTCTGTGGTGATTTTGGTAGCAATTCTGCATTCTGACTGCGGTGTTGTCCGAGGTGGAAATAGTAAAAGAAAACGAGAATCTCACTGTAGAAAGGATACAATTGGTGTTCGTGCAGCCAGAAAAAGCACCAGCCAGCCAGTAATGATCCAGGGACTGGTGTTAGAAGATAGAGAAAAGAAAAGCTCCATTTATAGCATTTGTGGGCTTAGAGAAAACTTTTGCCAACGCTGACAGTTATCTACTCTTGGAAATTATGAAGGCATCAGGCTAAAACACAGGGAAAAATTTGAAAATTTGTGGTAAGGTCTTATCGGACCAAACTGCTCAGGTCATCGGCCCCTAAGCTTACACATTACTTGATCTAACTTAAACTAACTTACGCGAAGGACAACACACACACAAACGCATGTCCGAGGCAGGACTCAAACCTCCGATGGGGGAAGCTGCACGGACCATGCCAAGGCGCCCTAGACCGCGCGGATACCCCGCGAAAAACACCGGGAGCGAAGGGTATATACATCATGCACAGAAACCAAACTGCAGTTCTAATACTCGAAGGACGTGAGAGGGAAGCAGTGATCGAGAAGGGGTGAGAGGCGTTTGTAGCTTCTCCCCAACGTTATTCAATCTGAGCACTGAGCAAGCAGAAAAAACAAAGACAAAATTTACAGAAGGAATTAAAGCTCAGGCAACAGAAAAACTCTGAGGTTTGCCGACGATACTATAATTCTATCAGAGATGTTAAAGGACTTGGAAGAGCGGTTGAAAGGAATGGATGAGGTCTTGAAAGGAGGTTTTAACATGAACACTAGCAAAAGTAAAATGTGGGTGACGGAATTTAATTAATTCAGGGGATGCTGAGAAAGTTAGATTATAAAACAAGACACTAAAAGTAGTAGATGAGTTGTGCTGTAGGGCAGCAAAATATTTAATGATGGACGACATAGAGAAGACATAAAAAGCAAATGGTTCAAATGGGACTTAACATCTGAGGACATCAGTCCCCTAGAACTTAGAACTACTTAAGCGTAACTAACCTAAGGACATCACACACATCTATACCAGAGGCAGGATTCGAACCTGCGTCCGCATCGGTCGCACGGTTCCAGACTGAAGCGCCTAGAACCGCTCGGCCGCACCGGCCGGCCATAAAAAGCAAACTACGAGGAAAACCATACCGAATAAAGGGATTTTGTTAATATCTATTATAAAATTAAGTGTTACGAACTCTTTTCTGAAGATGTTTGTACGGAGTGTATGGTGTTCTGCCTATCGGAAGGTGAATTCTGAATGTTCTTACAATGTCTGTCTGCGTTCACTTTTTCGAGTCTGGGGGCGCGAAGAATATCATTTCCGGTCCAGGTGAGAGCACCCGCAATACGGGCTTAAAATCAATTCCCGGCAAATGCATAATGGTTAGTTAAAATGATGTGCCTTACCAAAATGTTCTTCATCTTTGTTGTTGTTAGCTAATCCCCTTCCATGCATGCGAAAAGTAAAAATTTCTAGAGTTTCCAAAGAATAAATGCTCTGCACTGTTCGTAATTATTTGTCACGCTCTGAAAGTAAATTGTTCGATACATTAAACTACAGTTGAAAAATCACATCAAAATACCGTCGTTTCAATAATTCCGAGAGGTTAAATGCTGCAATGTAGTTCTGGTATATTGTGAAAAACACATACTGCATTTTACCTACCTACCTTGAATGATAATATTCCAGTTTTAATTCAGCCTCAGTTGCCGTAAGAGTCTTGGCCTGGTGCAACATAAGATAATACATCAGTAGATCAAGTACATTAACGTCAAGACTGAATTCAATTCAAAATTTCTTGTTCAGCAACAGTGGTACCCCGACACTATGACTGCCACAGTATTGCTGCCGTCTGTTGTTGCTCACGCAGTCTTGGCCAGGAAAATCTTTCCCAACAGCTCTTGATAAGGCGTGGAGTCGTATTATTCTCTGTCTAGAAAGTATTTACGCATGTATAAACAGAAAACTCGCCCTTATACTTGTGACTACTTCAGTCTTCCGAGCAGAACACGTATATTATACGAGGAAGTACGTTGTCCTCGATGGTGAGTGTTCATCGGAGGTGAAGGTATCATCTGGAGTGCCCCAGGGAAGTGTGGTAGTTCCGCTGTTGTTTTCTATCTACATAAATGATCTTTTGGATAGGGTGGATAGCAATGTGCGGCTGTTTGCTGATAATGCTGTGCTGTACAGGAAGGTGTCGTCGTTGAGTGACTGTAGGAGGATACAACATGACTTGGACAGGATTTGTGATTGATGTAAAGAATGGCAGCTAACTCTAAATATAGATAAATGTAAATTAATGGAGATGAATAGGAAAAAGGATCATGTAATGTTTGAATACTCCATTAGTAGTGTAGCGATGGACACAGTCACGTCGATTAAATATTTGGGCGTAACATTGCAGAGCGATATGAAGTGGGACAACGGCAGTTGTGGGGGAGGCGGATGGTCGTCTTCGCTTCCTTGGTAGAATTTTTGGAAGATGTGGTTCATCTGTAAAGGAGACCGGTTATAAAACACTAATACGACCTATTCTTGAGTACTCCTCGAGCGATTGGGGTCCCTATCAGGTCGGATTGAGGGAGGACATAGAAGCAATTCAGAGGCGGGCTGCTAGATTTGTTACTGGTATGTTTGATCATCACGCGAGTGTTACGGGAATGCTTCAGGAACTCGGGTGGGAGACTCTGGAGGAAAGGAGGCTTTCTTTTCGTGAATCGCTGCTGAGGAAATTTAGAGAACCAGCATTTGAGACTGACTGCAGTACAATTTTACTGCCGCCAACTTATATTTCGCGGAGAGAGCACAAAGATAAGAGAGATTAGGGCTCGTACAGAGGCATATAGGCAGTCATTTTTCCCTTGTACTGTTTGGGAGTGGAACAGGGAGAGAAGATGCTAGTTGTGGTACGAGGTACCCTCCGCTACGCACCGTATGGTGGATTGCGGAGTATGTATGTAGATGTAGATGAAAAGTGATCCCTCCGAGTTTTTATGCGAAAGCTCTCGAAGATTTTTAAATAAAACAAACATTGTTAACACTCTACATATTTTTCTGCTTCTACCGCTTGGTCACTATTCAAGTGATGCTGTCGAATTTTTTTTTTTTTTTTTTTTTTTTTTAATTTTAGGAAGAGATGAAAGTCGGATGGGGTCAAGTCGAATTTGTATGGAGGATGATTGATGAAAGTGAACTCAAGGCATGGGATTGTTGGATATGTCGCAGCGTTCGTGTGTGGGTGTGCCATTGTCACGCTGAAGAAGAGGGTGCTCCATGTGCAGAGGAAGTCCCTTGCGGTTAGAAACTGGATTACAACACGCTGTTTCTCACGCACCGACATAGTTACGTTACACACCGCCGTTTTACGCGCTGCCCTTCGGTGCCCTCCAACGGCAGGTGGTGGCAACTCGCGGCAGCGAAGTGGGAAAGTCGACAGAGTAATATACATGACATGTGATTCCTCAACCGACATTGAGAACAGTATAAAAAATTCGGAGTCAATACTTTTCGGAGCGCTCTGGTGAATTCTCCTATCATTATCATTTGTATAGAGAATAAAATCACCTAACTAACCGTCATCCTATGCGAGCCGTAGCAAGTGTAGCCTTGTACTCTGGGTATCTCAGCTATCAGTTTAAACAAGAGTCACGCTTATGTTTCTGGACTGCAAGTATGCGTATTATGTTGTTTCGAGGAGGGAGGGTGACTCCCCAAGTTTTACTGTCTTTTCTCTTTTTCTTTCTTGTGTTTTATTTATTCATTTTTTTACACTTTCTTACACGAAGCAGAGAGGATATAAAATGTAGACTGGCAATGACAAGGAAAGCGTTTCTCAAGAAGAGAAACTTGTTAGCATCGAGCATAGATTTAAGTGTCAGGAAGTCGTTTCTGAAAGTATTTGTATGGAGTGTAGCCATGTATGGAAGTGAAACATGGACGATAACTAGTTTGGACAAGAAGAGAATAGAAGCTTTCGAAATGTGGTGCTACAGAAGAATGCTGAAGATAAGGTGGGTAGATCACGTAACTAATGAGGAGGTATTGAGTAGGATTGAGGAGAAGAGGAGTTTGTGGCACAACTTCACTAGGAGGAGGGATCGGTTGGTAGGACATGTTTTGAGGCATCGAGGGATCACAAATTTAGCATTGGAGGGCACCGTGGAGGGTAAAAATCGTAGAGGGAGACCAAGAGATGAATACGCAAAGCAGATTCAGAAGGATGTAGGTTGCAGTAGGTACTGGGAGATGAAGAAGCTTGCACAGAATAGAGTAGCATGGAGAGCTGCATCAAACCAGTCTCAGGACTGAAGACCACAACAACAACAACATGGTAGAGCACTTGCCCGCGAAAGGCAAAGGTCCTGATTTCGAGTCTCCGTCTGGCACACAGTTTTAATCTGCCAGGAAGTTTCACTTTCCTATGTATTTCACCAGAAGAAATGAGCCCGCTCTGCTAATTCATTGTATGGCTTGTTATCTCATTACGACTTTTACGTGGTTGAACCAAATTTGAACTTTTATCTTGCTGTAGCGTTGCTATTGTCTGCCCCGTAAGCGAGTGGTTATCGCTTCTGACTATCATGCAGAAGATCAGGGTTCGATTTCCGGTACCGCCAAGGATTTTTCCTAATGGGAAGAACTGGAATATGGAGCATTCAGCCTCGTGATGTCAACTGATGAGCTCCTTGAATGAGAAGTAGCGACTCCTCGGTCTGCCTCATCATATCTACGTCGTAACACATGGCAGAGAATGACACAGCTGTCGGTTGACATCGCCTGGCCTTCAACGCCTAGGCGCGGAGTTTCATAGTGTTGGTGTTGGGAGATTTTCATGTAACTAAACGTTTCGCTCATCAGCCATGTTTAAGAGGTCGTTGTCTACAAAGTGTCTGTGTCAGCGTGTGTCTATGCCGCCCTTGTGACGCGAGTGTTCAGTTGTGCATGTGCCACACTGGCAGTCGCTGGGGACTATACGGTCTCCGTCTTACTTAGCATCCAGTCCTCTTCATATTCTGCTGGCACCCCGGCGCTGGCCTGACCATTGCAGTGCCAGAGTGCTGAAGTGGGAACACTGCCTGTGGCGCCCCTTAGGTGGTTCTTTGGAGAGCCACAGTCTGCCATGGAGACTATTCACTTACATAGTTCTAGTGAGTTACTGGAGTCTCACGTTTCTGCAAAGTTGGATATTCATTTCGTAAGAAGAGAGAGAATCTATTATTGAGAAATCAGAAGAGGAGGAGGTATTCTTGAAAAAGGACTGGTGGCAGTGGAAGATTCCAGCTGGATTACATCTTGCAAAGAAAGAGATCCCGAAATCACATATTGGGTTGTGAGGCGTACCCAGGAACAGTTATAGAATCAGATCACAATTCAATAATGATAAAGAGTATTTTGAAGTTTAAGAGAGTCGTCCGAAAGAAGTGGGATACTGAGCACTGAAGCTGTGGATATTGCGTTAATGAATACTGCAGCAGGCAATTTATTTAAAGAGGAATGAACTTGTTTAAGAATGGCACTCTCAGAATTTGGGAAGACCAGTGCAGGTACATGGTAGGTATGCGAATAAATCTTGTATAACAGAAGTAATATCAGGGGGACCAGACAGTAATGTCGTTTCTGTGCATGTCGTATCAAGGATAGTTTAAGGTTATTACTCTTATTTTCTAAAACAATTTACGGTGAAATGGCCAAGCAAACACTAGAAGAGGTACACATCCGGCATCATATGCTTTTCAAGTTTCGTAGCGGTAGCAATGCAGTAGTTACTACCAAAAACATTTGCGATGTTTATCCACGTTCATTAGATGTTTGTAAATGCCAAAGGTGGTTTTCTAAGTTCAATTCCAGTAATACTGATTTTCCAACTCGTATCTATCAGGAGGACCAAGACTTTTAAACAGTCTAATGTTAAAGGCGGAAGTGGAAGCAAATCCGTGCCCCACAATCGGGGAACTGTCGAGCATTCTTAACCAAGTTTGGTCGACCAGCCAAGAATATTTACTGCAGTTTGGTTAAGACAGACAAAGCTAACCCACAAACTAGAAGCAACTTATTGCTCACTTGACACTCGAGATGCAATTTAGGTCCTCTATTATAATCCAAAACTCAAAAGGCAGTCTCTGTCTCCAAAGAGATTGCCAGTAAATACTGTTCAGCTAGGCTTACACTCCAAAAAAGACGCTTTTGTGTGTTTGGTGGAGTATTTCCGGGATCGTTCATTTTGAAGTGCTGACACCTGGATAAACTGCCAATGCAGACTTTAACTGTGGACAACTGGACGGAGTAAATCACTCTTTGATTGAAAAGTGCCCAGCATTATTCTGCAACACAATAATGCAAGATCACACTGCCCATACAAACCCTGAAAAATTAAGGAATTGGGGTGGAAGGTTCTTGCCTCACACACCATGCTTATCCTATATTGCACCATCGGACTTCTATTTATCGCAATCGTTACATTTTATAAATGACAAAAAATCTAAAAATATGGGTTATGTCGAAGCTCTCTCTCCAGATATTTTGTCAAAAACCAATTAATTGTTATTGATCCGGCATAGAAAGACTTTTGATGACGAGAATGATTAATTAAAGCTTTATCTGTTTGAGTTTAATGTAAAGAAACGACATTACTTTCCGGCTAATATAAATCACCAAGAAAGAAAATAAATAAGAAGTGCAAGTTAATCAGGGCGAAATGACTGCAGGAAAACTGTGAAGAAATCGAAAAAGAAATGAAGAACTGATTCATTTACAGGAAAGTCGCAACAATCGTCGGTGAAATTAAAAGCAATGGCAGCAACTAAGTGTGCATTGGAATTCCACTGTTAACTCCAGAAGAGAGAGCGAATATGTGTAAAGGTTTCATTGAGGGCCTCTAAGAGGGGGAGGGTATTGATATGGAGGATATACAGGATCCAGCACTGCAGTCATCGTTTAATGTATATGCCTAAGGCTTGCAGTAAAGTAAGAGAGAAGGGACAGATAACGTTTCTTCGGAATTTCTTATCACAACGACTATTGAAGTTGATACGTAGAATCTGTGAGGTTGGAGACTTTCGGAGAAATATCATCCACGCAATCCGAGACAGCAAGAACAGGTAAGTGCGAGAACTATCGCACAATTAGTTTAAAGCTCAGCCATCCAACTTGCTTACAAGAACAATATACAGAAGAAAGGGTGAAAGAAAGGGCGAAAGACGGGTTTCCGACACCTTAACTGGAACTTTTGGCTACGTGAGGAAATCGTGACAAAAAAGATCAGTTGCCCCTAGATGGAGGCCCGACCACCAGATTGCTCTGACTAGTTAGGTTGGTAAGTAAGCTCTCCTAGAGGAAAGTGGGAACACTCATGTGGAATAATCCCGGAGCAAAAATCCCGGACGGATCATTTAATGACAACCGGATTACATAAAAAGTAGGTACTAAACACAAATTGAATCTCTGTCCATGGACTATGTGTGGTGTCAATCCAAAAGACAATGTGTTAATACCAATACTACGACAAAGGGGAATAAATGTTGATCCAACAATAGAAAGTAAAAAGAAGCGCAAAATGACTAAGGACGTAGGCAACTATCTTTTTACATACAGTGGAGCGGAATGGGAAGCAGAGCACAGGCACGTGTTGCACTGTTCATACATAGATGCTAAACGGAAGGCAAAATTCGTGTTCTGCAATTGTATATTTCAAAGGAGAGTATCAACAGGCACACAGTAGAAAGGAAGAAAACTTGCTACGTTATGAACTCCTTTCTCGAGCTAAAATACAATCACACATAGAAATCACACACATACACATGTTCAGGCTGGACCCACAATGTCAGTGCTGCAATTCAAACATATAGGGGCATAGATGTGTGTATGCGTGCGGGTATATGTTTGTGATTTTTGTGTCTATTTGTACTCTATTTAGAGAAACGAGTTACTACGAAAACTAGCAACATCTCTTTCCTTTTTTGCATGTGGTATCAGCAAGATTTAAACTTGTCGTGTAACAATCTTTGCAGTGTACGCACCGGAGGAAGAAGGAAGGAAAGATAATAGAAACGTCTGATCACACACTTCGGAAACAACTGGATAAACTGAACAAGAATGACTCCCTTGTTACAAGTGGAGATTTAAGCTGGCAGTACACCAATACCAAACATCATTGTAGTCTATTACCGACATACTGTGAGCGAGAACAGCCACCAATATACTTTGGAAACGATGTATGTTTTAGCTTCTAGTCCCAATCTTTTGTTTTGCCTACTGCTAAAATAAAATTAAAGAAATTGCGAGTAGAGACTACAATATACATTATTTAAGTAGCTGGAACCTTTGCGGAACGTTGCGAGAACGGCAACGGAAGAGAGCTCAGAAAGATTAGAAATTTCGGTCACCAATAAGCACACATAATGTGAAGAGGATTGAGGTCGTTAATAGACTATTTTAATGCAAACCAGAAAATGTCACCACTCATTACCAACAAGCATGGGTACAGTGGACGTATTAATTCCATCCACGAATTCGCAAGAGAAGCCTTAGGGGAAACTTCCAAAAATCCGAAAAAGAATAGGTTGCCAAGATGGACGGAAGGAACGAAGCAAGCAGTAAAAGAACAGTATAGAAAATCCTAGTGATGCAAATGAAAATCTCTATAGCAAAAACGGAGAAAGTAAAAATTATGACCATAGAAACTCATAGAAATACTGCAAATTATTTACTTGAACATCAGCAGTTTGCGTATAAGATGGCTAAACAGCTAAACGAAACAGAAAACTATAAAGTATTATGGTATGATGAAACAGATCAACAGGAAGATTTTGTACACGAAAATTTGGCGCTGACATAATATCAAAGGAAGGATTAAAAGAAGCTCTGAAAACCGGCAGAAATAGAAAAGAAGCAGGAATAGACAGTAAGGTAGAACTTCTGAGGTACGGTGAGACATCCCTTAAATTAAGGTTACTTCACATGTACAATTTGTGTGCGGTACAGCAACATGAACCCCCATGAACCATGGACCTTGCCGTTGGTGGGGAGGCTTGCGTGCCTCAGCGATACAGATGGCTGTACCGTAGGTGGAACCACAACGGAGGGGTATCTGTTGAGAGGCCAGACAAACGTGTGGTTCCTGAAGAGGGGCAGCAGCCTTTTCAGTAGTTGCAGGGGCAACAGTCTGGATAATTGACTGATCCGGCCTTGCAACACTAACCAAAACGGCCTTGCTGTGCTGGTACTGCGAACGGCTGAAAGAAAGGGGAAACTACAGCCGTAATTTTTCCCGATGGCAAGCAGCATTACTGTATGGTTAAATGATGATGGCGTCCTTTTGGGTAAAATATTCCGGAGGTAAAATAGTCCCCCATTCGTATCTCCGGGCGGGGAGTACTCAGGAGGACGTCGTTATCAGGAGAAAGAAAACTGCCGTTCCACGGATCGGAGCGTGGTATGTCAGATCCCTTAATCGGGCAGGTAGGTTAGAAAATTTAAAAAAGGGAAATGGATAGGTTGAAGTTAGATAGAGTGGGAATTAGTGAAGTTCGGTGGCAGGAGGAACAAGACTTTTGGTCAGGTGAATACAGAGTTATAAATACAAAATCAAATAGGGGTAATGCAGGAGTAGGTTTAATTATGAATAAAAAAATAGGAGTGCGGATAACCTACTACCAACAGCATAGTGAACGCATTATTGTGGCCAAGATAGACACGAAACCCATGCCTACTACAGTAGTACAAGTTTATATGCCAACTAACTCTGCAGATGATGAAGAAGTTGATGAAATGTATGATGAGATAAAAGAAATTATTCAGGTGGTGAAGGGAGACGAAAATTTAATAGTCATGGGTGACTGGAATTCGAGGGTAGGAAAAGGGAGAGAAGGAAACATAGTGGGTGAATATGGATTGGGGGAGAGAAATGAAAGAGGAAGCTGTCTGGTAGAATTTTGCACAGAGCATAACTTAATCATAGCTAACACTTGGTTCAAGATTAATAAAAGAAGGTTGTATACATGCAAGAATCCTGGAGATACTAGAAGGTATCAGATAGATTATATAACGGTAAGACAGAGATTTAGGAACCAGATTTTAAATTGTAAGACATTTTCAGGGAAAGATATGGACTCTGACCACAATCTGTTGGCTATGAACTGTAGATTAAAACTGAAGAAACTGAAAAAAGGAGGGAATTTAAGGAGATGGGACCTGGATTGACTGAAAGAACCAGAGGTTCTAGAGAAACTCAGGGTGAGCGTAAGCGAACAATTGACAGGAATGGGGGAAAGAAATACGGTAGAAGAAGAATGGGTAGCTTTGAGGGATGAAATAGTGAAGGCAGCAGAGGATCAAGTAGGTAAAAAGACAAGGGCTAGTAGAAATCCTTGGGTAACAGAAGAAATATTGAATTTAATTGATGAAAGGAGAAAATATAAAAATGCAGTAAATGAAGCAGGCAAAAAGGAATACAAACGTCTCAAAAATAAGATCGACAGGAAGTGCAAAATGGCTAAGCAGGGATAGCTAGAGGACAAGTGTAAGGATGTAGAGGCTTATCTCACTAGGGGTAAGATAGAGACTGCCTATAGGAAAATTAAAGAGACCTTTGGAGAAAAGAGAGCCACTTGTATGAATATCAAGAGCTCAGATGGAAACCCAGTTCTAAGCAAAGAAGGGAAAGCAGAAAGGTGGAAGGAGTATATAGAGGGTCTATACAAGGGCGATGTACTTGAGGACAATATTATGGAAATGGAAGAGGATGTAGATGAAGATGAAATGGGAGATACGATACTGCGTGAAGAGTTTGACAGAGCATTGAGAGACGTGAGTCGAAACAAGGCCCCGGGAGTAGACAACATTCCATTGGAACTACTGACGGCCTTGGGAGAGCCAGTCCTGACAAAACTCTACCATCTGGTGAGCAAGATGTATGAGACAGGTGAAATACTCTCAGAGTTCAAGAAGAATATAATAATTCCAATCCCAAAGAAAGCAGGTGTTGACAGATGTGAAAATTACCGAACTATCAGTTTAATAACTCACAGCTGCAAAATACTAACTCGAATTTTTTACAGACCAATGGAAAAACTGGTAGAAGCCGACCTCGGCGAAGATCAGTTCGGATTCCGCTGAAATTTTGGAACACGTGAGACAATACTGACCCTACGACTTATCTTAAAAGGAAGACTAAGGAAAGGCAAACCTACGTTTCTAGCATTTGTAGACTTAGAGAAAGCTTTTGACAATGTTGACTGGAATACTCTCTTTCAAATTCTAAAGCTGGCAGGGGTAAAATACAGAGAGCGAAAGGCTATTTACAATTTGTACAGGAACCAGATGGCAGTTATAAGAGTCGAGGGGTATGAAAGGGAAGCAGCGGTTGGGGAGGGAGTGAGACAGGGTTGTAGCCTCTCACCGATGTTATTCAAATGGTTCAAATGGCTCTGAGCACTATGGGACTTAACATCTGAGGTCATCAGTCCCCTAGAACTTAGAACTATTTAAACCTAACTAACCTAAGGACATCACACACCCATGCCCGATGCAGGATTCGAACCTGCGATCGTAGCAGTCACGTGGTTCCGGACTGAAGCGCCTATAACCGCACGGCCACCGCGGCCGGCCCGATGTTATTCAATCTGTATATTGAGCAAGCAGTGAAGGAAACAAAAGAAAAATTGGGAGTAGGTATTAAAGTCCTTGGAGAAGAAAGAAAAACGTTGAGGTTCGCCGATGACATTGTAATTCTGTCAGAGACAGCAAAGGACTTGGAAGGGCAGTTGCACGGAATGGACAGTGCCTTGAAAGGAGGATATAAGATGAACATCAACAAAAGCTAAACGAGGATAATGGAATGTAGTTGAATTAAGTCGGGTGATGTTAAGGGAATTAGATTAGGAAATGAGACACTTAAAGTAGTAAAGGAGTTTTGCTATTTGGGGAGCAAAATAACTGATTATGGTCGAAGTAGAGAGGATATAAAATGTAGACTGGCAATGGCAAGGAAAGCGTTTCTAAAGAAGAGAAATTTGTTAACATCGAGTATAGATTTAAGTGTCAGGTAGTCGTTTCTGAAAGTGTTTGTATGGAGTGTAGCCATGTATGGAAGTGAAACATGGACGATAAATAGTTTGGACAAGAAGAGAATAGAAGCTTTCGAAATGTGGTGCTACAGTAGAATGCTGAAGATAAGATGGGTAGATCACATAACCAATGAGGAGGTATTGAATAGAATTGGGGAGAAGTGGAGTTTGTGGCACAACTTGACAAGAAGAAGGGACCGGTTGGTAGGACATGTTCTGAGGCTTCAAGGGATTACAAATTTAGGATTGGAGGGCAGCGTGGAGGGTAAAAATCGTAGAGGGAAACCAAGAGATGAATACACTAAGCAGATTCAGAAGGATGTAGGTTGCAGTAGGTACTGGGAGATGAAGAAGCTTGCACAGGATAGCCGGCCGGAGTGGCCGTGCGGTTCTAGGCGCTACAGTCTGGAGCCGAGCGACTGCTCCGGTCGCAGGTTCGAATCCTGCCTCGGGCATGGATGTGTGTGATGTCGTTAGGTTAGTTCGGTTTAATTAGTTCTAAGTTCTAGGCGACTGATGACATCAGAAGTTAAGTCGCGTAGTGCTCAGAGCCATTTTAACCATTTTTGCACAGGATAGAGTAGCATGGAGAGCTGCATCAAACCAGTCTCAGGACTGACGACAACAACAACAACAACAACAACACTGCAACTGATACTAAAAGGCTGGACAATAATGAAAGTGATTTCAGTCTTTAAGGAGGGAGACAGAACAGTTTGAATTAATTACAGTGGAATTACTATTTTGATAACTGACTATAACATCTATGTAAAATTAGTAAATCAAAGATTGAAAGCAATTATGGATACCTTACTGGTTGAGGAATAATGTTGCTTCAGGCCAGGCCGCTCGTGAATCGTATACTCGTAGTAAACAAGATCATTGAGGAACATAGAGAATTCAAAACAGAACACATCTAGCGTTTATAGAATATGGAAAGGAATTTGACCGTGTGATGTATTTGTGGGAGAGTCTGGGTAAGAGGGGCTACCCTACACAATTAATTAAGGTTGTTAAAAGTATGTATAAACGCACAAAGATAGTCATAAAAGCCATGAAGAAGTGAGTAAACCAATAAATGTCAACAAGGGCCTATGTCGGGGCTGCAATTTTTCACCTTCACTATTTAATGTTTACACTGACAGCATCTCACGAGAATGGAAAGATGAGTACTATAGTTTTAAAATAGGACGTGAGAAAAGTCTAAGCACTCTTATATTTCACATACAACTTTGTAATATGTGCTGTGCCACAGCCGCTGAAATTTATGATAAATTGAATTTGAAAAAAAAAAAAATGCAAACAGCTGTTTAGTGATGATTTATTAACGACCAGTTTCGCTGGGTTAAAGCAGCATACAGGTGGTTGTACATTGAAAGGAAAGCATCCTCGTAATCTGTATGTTAAAAAACTGATTAAAGGACGGTCAATAAAAATGCATTTATTTGGGGGCGGCAGATAATCTTTGGGAAAACAGAAGATTAACTGTGGATCCTGGTACACACACGCCCAAACTGCCAATAAACACACTTTGAAGATACTACGAAATTTTTTTTGCAAATTACGAATCCAAACTGACTTCAACTATACCATCTAGCAGTTATAGCGAACGAAGCAAGGAGGATATAATAATTAGATTAGCATATACAAAGAAGGCATTGCTCGCAAAGATAAGTCTACTACCATCAAATATAGCACTCAATTTGAGGAAAAAATATCAGAGGATGTGCATTAAGAGCACAGTATTGTATGGATGTGTTTAGAGTGATAAGATAAGAAATGAGGAGGTTCGGTGCAAAGTCTGTGAGGAGAGGAACATACAGAAAAAAACGGACAAAATTAAGGCGTAACTTCGATGCAACTTGAGGGAGCTGTAGAGTGTAAAAACTGTAGGGGAAGCAAATAATTGAGGATACTGGTTGCAAGTTGTACCCCCAGATGACGAGAGTGGCGTGCCTCATCAAACATGTTAGAAAGATAGTGACCCTTCCCCCTCCCTAAAGAATCGCATTTAATAATGTGTAAGTGGTGACGAATGCAAGGACGCACAGCTGCATTAATACTCTTTTCCATAGAGCAGACTGCTGAGTCATCTAGACTGCTGAGTCTGCATTACTAAGGCAGAATCCGTAGCATGTCAGATAATGGATCTAGGCACTCCAATATCTGCACGTGCACTTGACCAGAAAGAACGTATTGTGTAGGCTGTCGTAGGTGATGCCGGTATAAACAGATGACACGTTACCGTAACATGTGACACGTCTCATAGTACCATGTAGTGGTAAGGGCTGTTTTCGTATCCTTATCGTCTTCAGTGTTCATGTTGTTTCACTTCACAATCGCTGAGCATAGGAAAACGTTTACTTATGATTTGTTGCGCCAAATGCAGTTCAATATTTGCATGTCCAGTCTCGGCTGCGGGTGAGGCAATGTTTGGAAGAGTGTCCGCATAAAATTTTCACGACACACGTTTGTAGGTAGATGAAGATCCTCTTGCTAAAACTAGGCTAGACACCAGTAGCTATTTAAGGCTGATGTGTGGACTGAAACTGTAGGGGGCCGTCTGGAAAATTCACATTTTCTCCGAGTGTGTCTTAAAGGTGTTGTTCACAAGAACTGTTTAGATATCAAAACAAAGAAAGGGAAGGAGATTATAGCTTAACTTCCTGTTGACGAGGAGGTCATTTAAGACGAAGCACAAGATCGAATAAAGGAAAGATTGGGAGGGATTCATCAGTGCCCTTTCAAAGGAATCATCCCAGCATTTGCATTAAGTGGTTTAGGGAAGTCACGGAAAACCTGAAGCTGGATTGCGGGACAGGAATTTGATCCATCGTCCTAGACAGTGCGAGTCCAGTATGATAACACTGTGCCGCCTCGGTCGGTGTTTCGAAACCATTTTCCAGACACGCTACAAGATTTACCCCTGCCAATAAAATGGAGCACGTTGTTTATGCTTGAACAGGCTCTAGCGCATTTCAGTCGAATTATTTTGAAATACATTGGATAGATGATATCTACCACGACAGATGGATAGATCGGGAGGATGGGGGGGGGGGATGGGGGAGGAGGAGAAATCAGTTTCTCTACAATTCTCTGGATGTCTGAGGCCACGTAAGACAACTGTGATGCAGAGCACCGATTCTTAAAGTAAAGACACTTCATGAACGTGTCATGTACGCCTGTGAAACTATTTAATATCCACTATGAGTGGTTTAAATGGCTCTGAGCACTATCTTAGGTCATCAGTCCCCTAGAACTTAGAACTACTTAAACCTAACTAACCTAAGGACATCACACACATCCATGCCAGAGGCAGGATTCGAACCAGCGACCGTAGTACCATGAGTCTATGAACGTGTACAAAAGTCCGTGATGCTACTGATTCAAGCATTTGCAGAAGCAAACAGAAGACTTTTTGGAATTTTTTACCTGTTGGAAATGCGAGACGTTCTTTCATAATAACATAAAAATATACTCTTTTGAAATAAATATCTGAAATTTTTCTTCTTTTAGTGTGAGGAATCTGCCCCATACCTCATAGTTGTTCAGGTATAAAAATTCTCATCTCACCATGTTAATAGATTTGCTTAAATACTTCCAAGTTTTATTTATTTATTTATTGATTAATGACCGTGATAGATTATTTGTGTCTAATGCGATTCACACTCAGTGATCGTAGATTAATGTAGTGAACCGCCAAATACCACATTAAACAGGCTGTAAAGTGATCGTTCACTGTCTGCTGTCCTCGTATTGCCATTTGACATGTTTTCATGGCGCCACGCCAGTTAAATGAATAATCTGTAACTCTGTTTCTGCATGTTAAATGGCGACTATGCTTCTCTTGCCCTCTTGCTTCAATTTTTTCTTTCTTATTTTACTTTGGTGGAGAAAACGATTCCATTTGCAACTGATGTACAGTGAACAACCAAAAAATTACACCTGTTGCCCACTGTGACGTTGTTCGCCACGTTGTGGAGTTGCGGTCACGTGATGCGGTAACAAAAGTATGTAAGCGAAGCACAGACAGACGGGGAATCATCCTAGCGAAGATATGAGCTGCAAATGAGGAAATCCATTGAGATAAGCCGCTTTGACAAAACGGTGCTGATCCCGCTAGGACCACGATCACTGACCATCGAACGCCCATGGTACCGAGTTGTGGGAGAACAACGTATCTTGGGCCTTGAGGTGACTGCCTGTCCGCAGCGCATGTTAACACTCGCGTGGAGGTGGCTTCTCACGCGCATCAGAGGACTTTGCGTGAGTCACGCTGATCGACGACTCGACCTCCATCAGCAAATCCAACTGATTAATACTTACATCCTATCACGGGCATGGTATGTAGCACAACTCCTTACGCTATCGAAACAAACTGGAAGAGCCATCTCACAAACAGTATATTGGCTCTTGTGGCGGCATGCACTGTTCAAAGTTGATGCACATACTTGTACACTGCCAAAGGTCGATGGTGGCCTTGGACTCATTGACTTCCCCGCAAATGTGCGGCCCTCCTGATTCACCGTATCGTCACTTTGCGTGAAACTGACCCAGGTGGGACAACAGCGGTTCTTTTCGACCGTTATCGCCCACAATCGGCGCGTGCACCAGTATGTTTGACACATATTCCGTTCGGGATGACGACAGTCAAGGACTATTACCTCAATCAAAGTTACGTCCTAACAGTGGCCACTGACAAGGCACGCACGTCAAAGCGCCTTTACCAGGCACTTCGAGGCCAGCCCACACCACATAAATTAGAGGACAGACGACCGTCGGTCATCTGGCACCAAGCTTGGGCTAATATCAACAACCCAGCCCTTCCCACGGAAGTTTCAGCGCTATGGTATCGTGTCGTCAACAATTTAATACCCACTAATCATCGCCTAGCGGCTGCTTGCGGCCGATGTGGTGACGTAGACACCAGAGAGCACCGTCTCTTATGCCCTCACGTCACAGAAGTGTGGGACCTTGCACGTGTGCTATTAGCGCTGATCGGTGGGACGACACCAGACAATGTGTCAATCGACTGGTTTCTTACCCCTGATATTCAGACCAACCCCCGAACGCGACGTAACGCAATGGTGTGGCTCTTGGGCCACACCATTTTCACGATCTATGACCTTTCCCTCACCGATACTGTCTCTTTCATGGACTACCTGTGGAGCCAGCATCGCCTGGCGGAATCTGACCGGAAATATACCAATACTTTTGCAAGATTTCTGAAAGTTGCAATGGTTCATGGTTATCAAAAGGTGTTCCGGGTTGACTAAGGCACCTCGTCCAGGAATTGCCTGAGTTTACCCCTGGATCTTTGTCACTCGGACTTTCAAACTACCCTTGACTTGACTATACCCAAGATCTGACATTGGCCTTCGGGGCATCACTAGAATAGACTGCTCTATGATACTGATAATATGGCAATTGTTAACATGGGAATTGTGTGAACCTTGTATGACAAATTATTGGAAAATTAGAAAACACGTAATCTATCTTAGAGGATTATTACTTCGTAAATTCTATGAGCGATGGGATTATCTCGCCAGTTTCGTTTTCATTTGTATGTGCTGCCGTCCCTGATTTTAATTTGCCTTCATTTCTGCCTTTATTTATTTCTTCCTTTTTAGTTTCTAAACTCATCACTTGCTTCACACCTGCAGAGAGAGAGAGAGAGAGGTGCATTTCTGAGTAGTGTGTCGTCGCCCCCTGAGGCATAGCAGAGTATGTCTCCGCTTTTATTTTCGGTTTATGGCAATAAGTCTTGCTATTAACAGCACCCTGCTTTGTGTGCTGCGTCGACACTAGAGGATGGCGGCATTTTTGGAGAGGAAAAGGTAGGGCTACACAGGGAAAAAAAAAAAAAAAAAAAAGGCAGGTTATTACTACGCAGAGCCTGAGAACGTATATCCCGAAAACGGCGAAGGTGATCGAATGTTCACGGGCCACTATCGTGATCATCTACGGAGAGAGGTAGAAGGACACTCAAACTATCACTAAGGGCTAAATGGTTAGCTGTCCACGACTCTTCACAGAACGTGGGGTTCGGAGGTTCAGATGATGGCTCTAAGCACTATGGGACTTAACATCTGATGTCATCAGTCCCCTAGACTTAGAACTACTTAAACCTAACCAACCTAAGGACATCAAACATATTCATGCCCGAGGCAGGATTCGAACCTGCGCGCGTAGCAGCAGCGTGGTTCCGGACTAAAGCGCCTAGAACCGCTAGGTCACAGCGGCCAGCAGGGTTCGGAGGACTGTCTGCTCTATAAAGTAGGATAGATAGTGATCTGTGACATTTCTGCCGAAAGAGCAGAATGCTGGTGAAGGCACAAGTGTTTCGAAGCACACCGTTGATCGTACATTGTTGAACATGGAGCTCCGCAGCAGACCACACCTGCGTGTTGACGTGTTGATCCAACGATATCGTCAGTGACGATTGCAGTGGCCACGGGATCATCAGAATTCGACCGTCGATCAATGGAAACGCGTCCGCTCTTGGGGTGGATCAAATTTTTGCTGCACTACGTCGCTGGTCGTCTCCACAAACACAGTCATGCAGGTGAAAGGCCGCTCGAAACGTGCGGACTGGTGGGAACACTGTTATGCCGTGGGAGACATTCTCCTTAGTATGCATGCGACCTGTGTTTGCAATCGAAGACTCGCTGACAGCTGCGAACCACCTGCATCCCTTCGTGCTTGATGTCATCCCCGACGGCGATGTCATCTTTCAGCAGTATAATTACCCGTGTCTCCGAAACAGAACCGTGCTACATTGGCTTGAGGAGCATTATAGTAAATTCACGCTGATGGCTCGGCGACCGCAATCGAATGTTATAAATCATATGGAACTCATCTGGGTGGTTATCGGGCGACATCGCCGCGTACGCAAATCAGTGACCCGCTATTTACGCGAATTATATGACGTGTACCCGAAGTATAACGGCACATGCCTCCATAAACCTACCGACAAACTGTCGGATACCTGATACTCACAATGGAACCTCCCCATCGCACCCCCCTCAGATTTAGTTATAAGTTGGCACAGGGATAGGCCTTGAAAAACTGAACACAGATCAATCGAGAAAACAGGAAGAAGCTGTGTGGAACTATGAAAAAAGTAAGCAAAATATACAAACTGAGTAGTCTATGTGAAAGGTAGGCAACATCAATGAAAGTGTTAGCTTACGAGCGCCGTGGTCCCGTGGTTAGCGTGGGCAGCTGTAGAACGACAGGTCCTTGGTTCAAATCTTTTCTCGGGTGAAAATTTTAATTTTTTATTTTCAGATAATTATCAAAGTTCAGGCACTCACACATAATCAACTTCGCTCTCCAAAATTCCAGGACATATTCAGATTTGCTTGGACATATACAGAATTTGACGGTCTACGCACGGAAACATTTGAAAACGTAAAAAACATATGCTTTGACAGAGCACAGGGAAAACTGTGCGACTCTGAAACTGTTGCATTCATTTGATGCAGTTTATGTGACAAACTCTTATGATTTCATCACTTTTTTTGGAGTGATTATCACATCCACAAGAAAAACTAAATCGGGCAAGGTAGAAAAATCTTTTTACCCATTCGCCAAGTGTGCAAGTTAGGTGGGTCGACAACATATTCCTGTCATGTGACGCACATGCCGTCACCAGTGTCGTAAAGAATATATTAGACTTGTTTTCCTGTGGAGGAATCGGTTGACCTATGACCTTGCGATGAAATGTTTTTGGTTCCTATTGGAGAGGCACTTCCTTTCGTCTACTAATCACACGGTTTTGCGGTGCGGTCGCAAAACACAGACACTAAACTTATTACAGTGAACAGAGACGTCAATGAATTAACGGACAGATCGTAACTTTGCGAAAATAAAGAAAGTAAAATTCTCACTCCAGGGAGGTCTCGAAACAAGGACCTTTCACTCCGCAGTTGCTCACTCTAACCACGAGACCACGGCGCTCATCAGGTACCATTGTGCTTTATGTTGCCTATCTTGCACATGGACTACTCAGTTTGTATATTTTGCTTATTTTTTCATAGTTCCACACAACTTCTTCCAGTTTTCTCGATTGATCTATGTTCAGTTTTTCAAGGCCTATCCACTGTGTCAATTTATAACTAAATCTAGGGGGGTGCGATGGGGACGTTCCCTTGTCAGAATCAGTAATGTATTTCGTTCGACAGACGGAAAAATAAGCAATTAAGCCGGTGGTAATAACGTCCTGTCTCATCAGTGTATTTTCTGTATAAAATGGATGTGTTCTTTACAGTCTGCTACAATAGTTCCCCATATAATAATGAATGTATTCTCGGAGAGCCAGCGCAGGTTTTAAGGTTCCCAGTTTACTTTTGATATTCAAGGAACGTGATCTGAGTTTTATATTTTCGATGGGTGTGTCGTATTTCATATATGTACACTAAACATTTTTCAAACGGTAGTTTTTAATAGTTAATATGTTACGCCACAGACTTTCTGAGTGCAAGCTGTGTGATCTTTGCAGCAGGCATTCTAAGTGAAGCTAGTGACAGGGTTGGGTGTTGGTTACGCTACGCATCGGATGGAAATCGCTTGCAGAGCACAGAGATAAAGATGCATAGATGGATGATCTGGTAAATATTAATTTTCAGAAGTGAAGGCTACCTGGTTGCTGCACTGTTTGCTTGCACGTAATTGTGATGTGTTTGAATAACAAAAAGTTTTGTAGGGTTTCCCTTTGTTAGTGTGGGTTAGTTAATTTCAGTTTCAGACATGATTAAGTAAGGTTATCTGTTCATTTGGCTTGCCACTCCTTTACCATTTTTAGTAATTAATTTCATGACAGAGAAGTTTTTATAATAAAATTATAAATATCATTGTCATTCCTTTACCATTTTAGTAACTAATTTAATGACAGAGAAATTTTTGTTATAAGAGATAATTTTTGTAAAGAACATTTTGATTGTTGAGTTATGGCTATCGGTTTTAGTAATACAATTTTTAAAGGATGAAGTAACTTCAATCAATTCAGATTCCAGCAGCGTCTCTGATGCTGCTGTTTCCCTATCTACTATGCTTGTACCTGACTGTTCCCTGGAAAAGTTAAGCATCTCGTCACTGCATGGGTTTACATGCCTGTCCAGATTATGCTCCTTGCTGTTAAAACGCGCTCTTATTGTCCGCCTGTTCTAACCTCGCTTCGCTCATTGCTTTCATTCATATCAGCACAATTGCCACACTGTGTCTAAAATACCCACAAAAATAGACGACATTGATATAGACACCGGACAATATCAGCAATGCGTGGTGCAGACACCACCAAAGAAACATGTGTAAAATATACAATGAGCTTAAAAGTAAACATATGATTATTTAAATTCGTGCCAGGAAATATGACTATCGCAGACCTAAGTATCCACAACTCTTGAATGAAAGATAAATTAATAGAAATCACATTTAAGGTTACTGACTACTCATTAAAATCTTTCTAACAAAATCTCATCAGCGGTGGCGTCGCCAATTTATGAAAGATGCCACAGTGCTTGCATGTCAGGCGACATTCCGGAGCAGAAATTTGTCACAGGTAATTCCCACATTACCATACCACAGTGGCATTTTCTAACTGTTCCACTATACCAAAACTGGTAATGGAATCAACACACGAAGTGCGCTACTCTAACTTAGTTCACCCTCTTCACCATTTCACTATCGCGTACCTGACGTCTAGAAGACGAGACACAACACTCTCAACGTTCTAAGTTCATGGTTCTGGCACAGTCTATCATGTGGCGGAAGGTTTGCATCATAAGGCGCGACCGCTACGGTCGCAGGTTCGAACCCTGCCTCGGGCATGGATGTGTGTGATGTCCTTAGGTTAGATAGGTTTAAGTAGTTCCAAGTTCTAGGGGACTGATGACCTCAGCAGTTAAGTCCCATAGTGCTCAGAACCATTTGAACCATTTTGCATCGTAAGTCTGCCACCCACCCGAGTAGGGCATCGAATTCGAGCTTCTGGTCTAATTTTCATTCGATAATATCTGTGACCGAAACGCGGTACAATGAACAATATACACATTATGTAAGTGGAAAAAATAATCGCAGACCTCTAAAACAATCTTCTGACCTAGGCATAGGCGACCGGAACAGGCGAAGAGGGAGGCAGGATGAGTTGCTTGCTGGAACGTGGGTGTGTAGATTTTGTACTAAACATGTGAATGCTTGCCCTTGTGATTTATTAACAGTCATATTGTACACTAATCTTGCCAAAAATTGAAGCCATTTAAAGCTAAACAGTAAGTTGTCTAAAACAAATCAAGTTTTTGGTATGAATAGTGACTTACCTTCTCATTTCTGGTTAATATTTCCGCTTGTACGGTGTTGTTTAGAAGCTTTCTGTGAGAGCATAGCGGAGAAATTGATCGAATATACGAATTGCATTTGGAAGTTTACGATTTCATCTTGGTTCATCGTTGCATCAGTGGGTTTAAATATTGCTCCATCCCCTTGCATCATATTCCGTATTCGTTGATTTGTTTGTTGAACTACGGCATTTTTTTGTTATTGAAATTATGCGCTCACAGAACAATTTTAGCGAGGATTGTCTGCTAAACGTTCGAATAATAGATTGAGAATTGTAGCGGAAGGAAATACTGTGCTCTTTTTATAGTTTATTTCCATTCCTCCACATTGCCACATTGACAAATATTGATTTGGCATTTTCCCCTGATTGTTTTGTTTCTTTCCAACAGGATTTTCTACATTATTTTTGATTATTTTTATGGTTCACTGTTTTAATTTTCATTGACAACGTAATGTAATTGGTACATTAATTAAAATATATCTTGTACCAACTTATTGAATATTCTGGAATTAATCTTGAATTGACGTAATTTCAGATCGTTAAATCAATGTAGCGGTTTTTCATATTAGCAGAATCTTCCATCGGTTCTTGGTAGAACAACATTATAATAAATGAAAAGCACCAGTTCGCTTTTGTTCTACAATATTACTTTTATTTTTAACCGGTTTTCGGCTTACAAGGCTATCTTCAGACATTTACTGAGTATTATCACCAAAGAAGTTAAATGTTAGCAGACAACATTGGAAGAGAAGTAACACATCTAGACTGAAGTAGTAACATACAGTAAGTAACAGTTTTGCGATGAAAAAGTAAAAACTGAACAGTACATAAATAACAACCGAGTAGACACACTCTCTCTCCCTACATATTTCCATTTTCCTGTGTTTATTAAGTTGTTTTGTTTGTTGAAGTTGTCTTTGTATTCCACATAGACTGTAGTTTCAATAGTTGAGGCTTTCTTTTAACTGGTACTTGTATTACTGTCCATGTTTAACACCCCTTGTATTGTCTCATCAAATACTGTTCATATTTTACTTTGCTCATTTATTTAATGAAAACTGATACACAGCCGCTGCTTTGATCATAATGTTAATGTTAAAATGCAGTACCACCACATTCTCAAACTGTAGGTTCCCTGAAACACCTCCATTTTACTGCATTTATTAATTTCTTATTGATATCGCTTAAGTTCCTTATGTATTCTGTATTTACATAGATAACTGTCTCTTCTTTTGTTTGTGTATCACTCTCCATGTTTCATACCTCCTGATGCAGCCTTGACTAGTATTAATTTTATTTTATTTTATTAGTTTTGTTTATTAATAGAAACTGTTACGTAGGGATGATATTCCTATTTTGTGCTAAAGGTTTTCCTGTCCACTCCATTGGTATTTATGTACTGTCCAGTTTTTACTTTTTAATTGCAAAGCTGTTACTTACTGTATGTTTCTACTTCAGTGTAGATGTGTTACTTCTCTTCCAATGTTGTCTGCTAACATTTAACTTCTTTGGTGATAATACTCAGTAAATGTCTGAAGACGGCCTTTTAAGCCGGAAACCGGTTAACAATAAAAGTAATATTGTAGAACAAAAGAAAACTGGTGCTTTTCATTTATTATAGCGGCTTTTGTTCTCGTACTACTCATCTAGAGCTGTATACCAAAAAACACTGGATGAAACCTATTAATCGTTTAAGACTCAATGCATAGTAACTCAAATTTAGTTCATGGGGAGATATACGTTCTCAAACTTACTATTTTACTTGTATAAAAAAGAAGCAGTTTTAGAAACTGGAGAACAGTTTTTACGCAAAAACAAATAAAAAAATTTCATTTACGCTCCTTCTCTTGTAATAATTTCATATACATTCCTCCTCTTGTAATAATTTCAGCGCCGCTCAGAATCCTGTGTAGTGACAAGCCTGGTATGAAGCAACCCTTGTTACGGACTGTTTGCACTGAGGTCGAAATACCTCACCGGATTTTCGGTCGTTCGTGTTCGCAGTACTCATTCTCAAATTGTTAGGCTTCCCGGTCTACCAGGCGACATGAAGAAGTGCAAGAACTGGAGGAGGCGCAACAACAAAAGGAAGAATAGGCAGCCGAGCAAACAGCGTACGAGGCGGCGCCCTGCGACCAAAGAAAACGCAATTACCTGTCGTGCGAGAGCGTTCGCCCGCCCCGGGAACCGGTTGCCTCGGCCCGTACGGACAGCGGGGGAGCTGCAATTTGGCGGCAGACCACCGCGCTTTACAGCCGGTGTCTGCCGACGGAATCAAAGAGAGAAGAGAGAATGCGGGCCTCGCTACGTCGTGTCCTCGGCGCCGCTCAAGTTTTTTCCCACACTGCTTCTGCCTCCGGGCAGTACAGCGGGCAGGCCTCGGCGGTAGCAATATTGCGAGCGGGCCGTGTTATACCTGTGGCGAGCAGAGTGGGCGACACTACAGCGTCTGCTGTAGCATACATTCGCAGCAGACGAACTGTGCCAGCCGGTATGGCCGAGCGGTTCTAGACGCTTCAGTCTGGAACCGTGCGACGGCTACGGTCGCAGGTTCGAATCCTGCCTCGGGCATGGATGTGTCCTTAGGCTAGTTAGGTTTAAGTAGTTCTAAGTTCTAGGGCATTGATGACCTCAGATGTTAAGTCCGATAGTGCTCAGAGCCATTTTTAGACGACCTGCCACTGACTTCTTTCTTAATTGACTTTGGTTTATTGAACCATACTGCGGACAGTTTTGTATGTATACAAAACATAATCCGAGGTGCCAAAGAAACAGGTATATGTATGCGTATTCAAATACGACTTTGGTTTATTGAACCATACTGCGGACAGTTTTGTATATATACAAAACATAATCTGAGGTGCCAAAGAAGCAGGTATAGGTATGGTTAGGTTAGTGGTGTTTAACGTCCCGTCGACAACGAAGTCATTAGAGACGGAGCGCAAGCTGGGGGTAGGGAAGGATGGGGAAGGAAACCGGCCGTGCCCTTTCAAAGGAACCATCCCGGCATTTGCCTGAAACGATTTAGGGAAATCACGGAAAACCTAAATCAGGATGGCCGGAGACGGGATTGAACCGTCGGTATAGGTATGCGTATTCAAATACAGAGATACGCAAACAGGCAGAATACGGCGCTGCTGTTGGCAATGTCTGTATAAGACAACAAGTGTTTGGCGCAGTTGTTAGATCGGTTATTCCTGCTACAATGGCAGCTTATAAAGATTTAAGTCAGTTTCAAGTCGTGTTTAGTCAGCGCATGAGCTACGGGACTAGCATCTCCGAGGTAGCGATGAAGCAGGGATTTTCCATTACGACTATTTCACGAGAGTACCGGGAAGATAAGGAATCCGATGAAACATCAAATCTCCGACACCGGTGCGGCCGGAAAAGGTTCTGCAAGAACAGGACCAACGACGACGGAAGAGAATCGTTCAACGTGACAGAAGTGCAACCTTTCCGCAAATTGCTGCAGATTTCAGTGCTGGGCCTTCAACAAGTGTCAGCATGAGAACCATTCAACGAAACATAGTCGGTATGGACTTTCGGAGCCGAAGGCCCACTCGTGTAACATTGATGACTGCACGACACAAGGCTTCACGCCCCGCCTGGGCCCGTCAACACCAACATTGGACTTTTGATGACTGGAAACATGTTGCCTGGTCGGGCGAGTCTCATTTCAAATTGTATCGAGCGGATGAATACAGGTGTGGACCTCATGTGTTCATGCAAAGTGTATGTTAGCACGGGACTGCTAAAGCTGGTGCGGCCTCTGTAATGGTGTGGGGCGTGTGCAGTTGGAGACATATGGGATACGTTTCGATACGACTCTGACAGGTGAGACGTAGTTAAGCGTTCTGTTTGATCACCAGCATCTACTCATTTCCATTGTGCATTCCGCCGGACTAGGGCAATTTCAACAGCACAATGTGACACCCGACACGTCCAGAATTGCTACAGAGTGGCTCCAGGAACACTAACACTTCCGCTGCCTACCAAACTCCCCAGACACGAACATTACTGAGTATATCTGGGATGCCTGCAGCCCCTCTTACTCTTACGGATTTATAGACAGCTCTGCAGGATTTACGGTGTCAGTTCCCTCCATCACTACTTCAGACATTAGTTAAGTCCATGTCACATCGTATTGTGGCACTTCTCGCTGGGGCCTAAGCGACATTAGGCAGATGTACAAGTTTCTTTGGCTCTTTAGTGTAGGTAAAGAGAAATCACACCATACACAGTTCTTACCATGTAAATTCTTTAATTTTCTCGGAGTACTTCTTCTTCTAAAAGTTATCTAGTGTGCAGCCGGATCCCGTCGACATTCTGCCAAGATATTCCGGCCTAGAGGCGTCCGGCCTTCTTTAAATGATTAGGCAACTACTGAAGAGCGCAGGTGCATTCACGGTATTAATGCCTAATCTCGTGCATGCGAAATGTACTGACGTCTTTCGTCGCATGCTCAGTTGGCGATATGCTCGGGACAGCCGAGTTGCGTGTGCTGCCTTCGGTGGTGTAAGTCAGAGATAATGTAATCACTATCGAATGACCCCGACGATTCCGCTGGGAATGCATAATTTCAATTATAGGATTCCAGTTTTTATGCAGTGGAATGCTGTTATAACGATTTACACTAAAGAGCCAAAGAAATTGGTGCACCTGCCTAATATCGTGTATCAGGGGTCCCATATCACTCCATCTGCACTCCTTCACCACCATTACAGAGCCTCCACTAGCTTGACCAGTCCCCTGCTGAAATGCGGGGTTCAGGGATTCGTGAATTTGCTTCCATACCCGTAGACGTCCATCTGCTCGATACAATTTCAAACGAGACCCGTCCGGACAGGCGCTATGTTTCCAGTCATCAACAGGACAGATCCAATATCGATGATATTTCGTTGAACGATATACACGCTGACACTTGTTGATGGCCCTGCATTAAAATCTGCAGCAGTTTGTGGAAGCATTTCACTTCTGTCATGTTGAACGATTCGTCAGGCGTCGTTGGTCCCATTCTTGCAGGACCTTTTTCCGGCCACAACGATGTCGGAGGAGATTTGATGTTTTACCGGATTCCTGATTTTCACGGTACACTTGTGAAATGGTCGTAAGGGGAAAATCCCCACATCGTCGCCATCTCGGATATGCTGTGTCCCATTGTTCTTGCGTCGACTATAACATCACGTTCAAATTCAGTTAAATCTTAGTAACCTGCCATTTTTGTAGCAATAACCGATCTAACAACTGCGTCAGACACTTGCCTTATACAGGCTTTGCCGACCGCAGCGCCGATCCGTAGTACGCCAGTTTTCTTTCTCCTGATAACGACGTCCTCTTGAGTAGTCCCCGCCAGGAGTTTCAGGGAGAGCATAAGGGAACAATTGACAGGAATGGGGGAAAGAAATACAGTAGAAGAAGAATGGGTAGCTTTGAGGGATGAAGTAGCGAAAGCAGCAGAGGATCAAGTAGGTAAAAAGACGAGGGCTAGTAGAAATCCTTGGGTAACAAAAGAAATATTGAATTTAATTGATGAAAGGAGAAAATATAAAAATGCAGTAAATGAAGCAGGCAAAAAAGAATACAAACGTCTCAAAAATGAGATCGACAGGAAGTGCAAAATGGCTAAGCAGGGATGGCTAGAGGACAAATGTAAGGATGTAGAGGCTTGTCTCACTAGGGGTAAGATAGATACTGCCTACGGAAAATTAAAGAGACCTTTGGAGAGAAGAGAACCACTTGTACGAATATCAAGAGCTCAGATGGCAACCCAGTTCTAAGCAAAGAAGGGAAAGCAGAAAGGTGGAAGGAGTATATAGAGGGTTTATACAAGGGCGATGTACTTGAGGACAATATTATGGAAATGGAAGAGGATGTAGATGAAGACGTAATGGGAGATAAGATATTGCGTGAAGAGTTTGACAGAGCACTGAAAGACCTGAGTCGAAACAAGGCCCCGGGAGTAGACAACATTCCATTAGAACTACTGATGGCCTTGGGAGAGCCAGTCATGACAAAACTCTACCATCTGGTGAGCAAGATGTATGAGACAGGCAACGGGTATGGAGGGCTGCATCAAACCAGTCTCAGGACTGAAGACCACAACAACAACAAACAACATATCAGTTTCTTTGGGTCTTCAGTGTACAAGCTTATTGGCAAGACGTATTTCCACCGAGTCTTTGATTACTGTATCCCAGAAACTGGAAATGGAGCTGAAATTTTTGTTCTATTGTATTCCACTGAGTATGCCTTGGAAGTACAGTGTTTCCTACTGTTTATTATAACTGTTGCCGAAGGCGGGTGTATCTTCACTTCGACCAACGAGGGCAGCACACACAGTTCGGTTGTCCCGCTCGTTTTATCGCCTAACGCATGCGCCGAAAGACGCCAGCAGATTTCGCATGCCCAAGATTCGGTATAAATACCGTGAATGCATGTGGGCTCTCTAGTAGTTGCGCTCGAGCAGTGGAGGCGCGCGCGTCACTGGTGAAGCGCGCTACCTGTGTTTGGCCAGAAGAATGACTGCGTAGCTGTGCTTGGACTGTGGCGTGACGCAAAGCAAATTGTCGTGCGTCGTTATTATGACACAGCAAAACTGTCGTGTCCTCGCGTCACAGAATGGGCAGAAACGGACAGAAGAAGAAGGCAGACACAGAGAAGAAGCATTCGACACCGCAACGCAGCAGGAATTCGGAACGGAAACGCGAAGAACGTCATACACCTGTCCCCGCTCTGTATTTTCAGAGCAGTAGAGGGTCGTGGACGGAGATGTATGTTGTGATAGCCAACTGCTGCAGGGAAGAGGTAGGCGTAGAGTCCCTTGGCTCAGACGCCATCATCCAGCTGCAGGCAGCGAGCGTGGCCCACCACCGCACATTCAGGAGCTCTGTGCTCGTCCACATTGTTGATCCACCTACTGTGGAGAAGACGAGCGTGCCGAAACAGCGCGAGAAGCAATCCAAGGCCCCCTTATCAGGGGGCTGCCTTGGATATGTGACGAGAAGGGGCTGTCACGTGCCGGATTCCGAGCTGCAACTGTGTAACATTCTGCATGATGTCTGTTTGTTCTAAGTCGTGTCTCCATACCGCTTTCGCGCAACGACGCTCTCAGCGTGTTTTTTAGGGAATTTGCGAGGTGCCGGGGCTAGCATTGTATTTAACACTAAATTCTTCTTGAATCTACATATGTAAATGATGCTCTAAGCACCCCCTATTCTAACTCCGACTTTTGCTGTTGCACAAGGATTAAAAAAAAATACGCGAACTGACTCTAATCAACCCTGCCAGTGGAGTAGAAGAGAGTTTGGCACCTGCAATAGTTTAATTTGATAAATAAGTTAAATAAACGAAGGTTTCATTAACATAGTGAGGAATGATAGGGTTGCTCTACCGATTAACAGAATGAAAGTTCTGTCCAAAATAACAATATGATTTATTAAGACTAAACACAAAATAATAAACAAAGACACATGAAACATTTATAATACATCAAATTGGCTCAAATTGGATACTCAAACAAACTCTGTGAAGGTGAAGTTGTCCCTAAACTAGATTGTGAGGTTTGTGACGAAGTGGTATGTGGAGCCAATTCCTTGCCACTCAAATCTTAAGAGAGACACACAGCTAACCCAACATTAATTGCTGCTACTCAAGACAGAACAAAGTTAGAGAAAGACGAACAGGCGCGCTCTGCTGAGCTCTGATTATCACCTAGGAAAATCCCTATCTGCCGGTGCTGCGGACATACATTAAAAAACTGTCTTCTTAACTGCCAGAACACGATCTGGCGTACCGGAGGCGATGGCTGGTTGCTTCGACGTCCTCGACCGAAAGGCGAGAGCCGACTACCTAGAGCACCCGTACAGGCCGAATACACAACATTCCCACCCCCACGACAGTGGCCATGGTTAAACGTTCCAATCAGCAACTCGAAAACCGGTGGAAAATTCCACTCTATTGCCGGAGCACTACCATTCCACCAGTGGAGATTCTTGGCGCCAATTTCTGCGCTGATTTTGCTACGTCACGGAGCTATGCCCTGAGCAAGTCAATCACAGTTACTATTTTGCAGAAAGCGCGGGAATTTTCCCGCCACAACTGCCTGGGTACACAAGTCATTCCCACGCCTTGCTGGTAGCCCGCCAGAAAGTGTTTTCGCTAAGTTTCTGCAAAGTAACGGAACCTCTAGCCCAGGCGCTACTTCAGACCCCTCCGGGCGTGTCTTTTGACAATGTCGGCGTCTGCAAAGCATTCACTCGACTTCCTCACACCCGTCGGCTTAACCCTCTCCAGATCAGCTGAGCCCGCCTGTCACCGGACCACCCGGGTGACGAGAGACGCTGCGTGGGAAGTCCGCGTGTGAAGGAATAGCAACTTTTCACTGCATGCAATTAGAGAGGAAAATCGTAAGATAGAAATATGAGAGGGGGCTCATGCCACCTCTCAAATTAACTAGTTTGAACCTGGGACCTGTTGCTGGCAAGGAGATGCCAGACCACACATGACATGTAGGGTTCAGAAGAGTTCAGTGAGACTAGCGAAGATATAACCAAATACTTAATGATTTCAGCGTCAGCTCCACTGCACTCGCCGTAAAAGAATCTTAATACTAACTAAATTTAGTGGAAGAGGTTCAAGGCTTTCCTATTTTTAGTTAGCTGGTAAAATAACGTCGAAAAAGCAGTTAAGTTTACCATTGGAATTTTTATTCTACTCAGAAAACAATGTTTCTAAATTGTGCTATTGTTAAAAGTAAATATTTTAATACAGGATGATAAAAACCAACTGCGTTCAACAAAAATGTGAACGAATATTCCCTGAATGGATTTCAAAGCTCTGTAATGTATCGAAGGATGAACTACGCTATATCACATCTATAATCTAGGTTTAAATAAAGTTTAACAAAAGAGAAAACTATCAAAAATGGTCTACAGTGACCCTCAATTATCTTTAATTACTTATTTAACTTGTCGTAAATTACAGTGGCCGATGTGGCTTCTCAATAATTATATAACAGAAAAATCATCGCGTTTCAGATTTTAACTTCAAGTAGCAAATGTGAATACCCCGAAGTTTAATTGACGATCGACACTAGTATTACATAAAAAGGGGATGTAACAGATGAGACTTCTGCAGTTCTGAGTGAAGCCTTATGCGCTCTTATGCGGCATCGCGTGCGTTCATTACCTTATCGATGGTTAGGCAGCGTCAGAGCGGCTGGCGTCGCAGCTCCACACACCTCGCCGTCTTGGTAACAACTCTCTCGATCTTATCCTTACTACAGTTTACCGACGTTCGTTTAAGAGAAAGGTACCTGGCTGTGTTTTCAACTGACCAATCAGTGCCTCAATGTTAACTTTAAGCTCCGCCTACAAAAACTCTGTCTATCCAATGAGAAACGTTATACTTTTCGTGGTGGGGCAGTGTTTTTAATGTTTGCTAGGTAACAACACACATATAGTCTCTCACTAAAACTTGCAGCTGGTGTGGCCCTTTTAGTGTTATCGTAAGATCTATACTGTTCATCTGGAGGGCTCTATCTTTTAACATGGGACGGGGGATGGACGTCTTGGCGGTCGGCCGGAATGCGGGTGTCCCATTATCCCCATAGGGCCTTCTAGCCTACATGGCTCTGATCTCGGCTTCTGTTCTCGTTTCCCCCCTCGGGACTGTGTCTGTTTCACGGTGGGAAGGTATGACATGCATTTAGGCGTTCTTGTGTTAGTCTGTGGTATTTCATTTACTCACTCGATGATCGTATTACTTTAGTCAGGATTTATTCGGAGCTATGTGACATATTGCCGGATTTGCTATCATGTCAGGGTTTTCATGGAAGGTGTTGGATAAGAAGAGGCCGCCGCTGTATATCGTCGTAGTGGGAACTGCAACGGATGGCAGCGAAATCTTCGGGTGAAGGAAGCTCTTAGGCTTTCCTGTGACCGCCGAAGCTCTCCCCATAGGCATGGGCCCTAAGCCACAGTGCTACAGGTGCCAAGCCGAAGGGCGTGTGGCTAAGTACTGCCACACCTCGCCACGGTGCGTCAAGTGCGCCGGTGAGCACGACACCCGCGCCTGTGACAGACGACTGGAAGAGGCGCCAACTTGTGCTCGCTGCGGCGGGCCACATGTGGCAAACTGGCGTGGCTGCCCGGCTTTCGCCAGCGACGGCTGCGCTGGTGACAAGGCGCAAACCGAGAGGACACGAAACGGCTCCGTAATCGCCGCCGAACGAAGACACAACCGAAAGAAGACAGCTCCCACTGACGAAGGGCGACCGGAATATCGCGCCAGCGAGAGTGGCGCGGGTGCCGGCCACCGGCGGTTGCACAGCAGGCGCCGCAAGTGCGGGAGATGCACGCCATGCTGGCGGCCGCGGCGCAGGAGGCGACTGCGGCCTTCAAAGCCGCTATGGACGCAGATCCAGCTTTTAAGGCCGCCATGACTGCAAAGGCGGAGGAGGCATGCAGCCAACTGCAGCAATTGCGCTCGCAGACGACACACGACATCTGTGAGGACACCGCAGGCGAAGAAGCCTGCCGCCGCTCCGTAAATGGAGCACCTACGGAAGGACACACAGTGACGGACACACTGGTCACACCAAAGAAGAGGAAGACGGAAACCGCCGCAACAACGCCGAAGTCCATCGGTTCCGAGCAGCTGAACTTCTGGGAGTGGGCTACTACAGCGGTCAGAACGCTCAGGGGTTTGGGCTACGTCATCCGCTACACAGGGGAGACACATCAGCGGCCCTCACTGAGCCTGTCAGTGCAGCCAACGAGTGAGGATTGGTGCCGCTATGCGACCACTCATCTCCGAGCGCTTGGCTTCTACTCTCGCCCATCAGAAACCGATGGGGCACCTGGGTCTTCCCTCGCGCAAAGTCACCACTGACGCATCGCGGCAGGGGGCTCCCACAGCCCAGACTTCAGCCCACCGTGCTGCAGCACCGTCACGGACTGATCTCTTATGACGAACACATGGCATGACAGGGTATCCGCTTGCATGATGCCCGCTTCTAACTTAACCCATCCTTGCATGACCTATCGCAGTCAGCAAGACATCCGCTACTACCCTTACTACCCGACCTAACTATGAGGGTAATCCCAAAAGTAAGGTCTCCTAGTTTTTTATAAGTACATAGACCTGTTTATTTGTAGAGTGGTTTACATCAGTTAACAGCTTGAGCATTTAGCTATTTTACGACATAATCACTACTTGTGTCGATGCATTTTTGTAGACGCTGTGGCAGTTTTTGTATGCCCGTGTCATACCAGCTCGCCGCCATACTGTTCAGAAAGTTATGAAACTCTTCTTTCATCTCGTCGTCGGAGCTGAATCGCTGGGACCACAATTAACGCTGACAGGTACTGTGAGACTGAAAAAACTCGAACGGGCAATTCAGAACCGGAGAAGAGGAATGTTGACCAAGGGCGTACACATTCTCCATGACAACGCTCGCCCACACTTCGCTCGGCAAACCGTTGCTCTCCTGTAACAGTTTCAGTGGAACATAATCACCTACCCACCCTATAGTCCTGACTTGGCGTCTAGTGACTATCACCTGTTCCCTAGGTTAAAAGAACATTTGGCATGCTGGCGAGCTGGTATGACAGGGGCATACAAAAACTGCCACAGCGTCTACAAAAATGCATCGACATAAACGGAGATTATGTCGGGAAATAGCTAAATGTTCAGGCTGTAAACTGATGTAAACCATTGTAGAATGTAAAAGGTCTATGTACTTATAAGAAATAGAAGACCTTACTTTTGGGCTTACCCTCGTATCACAGAGGTTTTTTCCCCTTGGCGCTTGACTTGGCACATTTTCCCTCTGCCCTTCAAACCGCTACCCTTCGTTCCACTTTCGACCCAATCTATCTCCAGATCAGCGCTTGTAAACGGTTAGCTTTAACCAGACGTACTCAAAAATCGTAGTGTTCACATCCCGCGACACCTCACTTTAGTGAAAACTAACCCTTATACAGAGATGTCAGTAGACCTTCTGAGTTGGCCATCATGCCGGTGTGGGCGTAGAGGGGCTCCACATCTTAAAATAATGGGCTCTCCAGTAGTTTCCTACTCACCTGAAGACTGCCGGACGTCTCTGGGCCGAAATGTGGCAGAATGTCGACGGGATTCGGATGCGCACCCGAAAATTATTAGAAGGAGATTCTTCAATGATTTAAAATTGCACAGTGCCTAAGAAAGTACAATACATACAGATAAGGAAACCTGACTTCTTGACGAGAGGCAAAATGAAAAATAAGCCAACAGAACTTGGGGCCATACACCGTGGAGAACAGACTGTATGCAAAAACAAACAGACCAAAAATTCATATTCATGCTTTACAATCTCGAAGAAAAAAAATGTGTTTGTATATTTGACGAATCTCACAACATTAAAACAGCAGTGCCGGAAGGAAGGTATTTGCATTAAGCGGCTCCCCTGTGTTTCGAAGGAACTGCACGAAAGCAGCTAGTGCCTTACCTTTCCTTCTCTTTTCTTCTCACATTTGTAGAAAGGTTTATCTTTGATACCTATCCGATGTACACTACCGGTCAAAAGTTTTCGAACACCTACCAGAACTACGTATATTTTGTTAAAAAAGGGATTTCATTTTGCGTATTCCATCATATCCCCTTTCTGATAGTAAAACAAGTATAAATGTGTAAAGATTAAGTGGCTCTGGTGCGTATTTGACTCGCTGTTCGCACAGAGGGCTGCTGATGGGTGTCAACTTCAACAGTTACGTACCTTTACCTAAGACGTTTCTACTGAAAGCTTGCCGGGCGGCCGAACGGTTCTAGGCGCTTCAGTCTGGAACTGCGCGACCGCTACGGTCGCAGGTTCGAATCCTGCCTCGGGCATGGATGTGTATGATGTCCTTAGGTTAGTTAGGTTTAAGTAGTTCTAAGTTCTAGGGAACTGATGACCTCAGAAGTTAAGTCCCATAGTGCTCAGAGCCATTTGAACCATTTTTTTTTCTATTGAAATAGGCTTAATATTTCAGCTGTCCGTGAAGCAATCAGTTCTCATAGTTTACAGTACAATGTATGCATCGAGCACTGTCTTTGTATACCTGATTGTGTTCATAATATATTACCTCGTAATGGCATGGAAGGATGAGGTTTGAACTGTGAAACCCTTTTTTAATCATAGCTCTGCATCAGGAAGGCTAATCACGTGGGACAACAGCAACGACAGCTGGCGTAGCACAAACTAGAGTGGAGTGTACATTGCAGTGGTTTAAGCAGGCTGATATCAGTGCAAGTGTCTCGCGATCTGGAAGACCCCTAGTTACGTGGACGATCAGTTCATATATGTACAAAGTAAAGGTCAGAGGAATCGTACTATACGCGAAATACACGAGGAAGTAAATAGTATGGGGGCAGCTGGAATTTCTGTCCTAACAGCGCAATGCCGTCTTCGTGAAAAAGATTTAAGGAAGTGCACAGAAGCTAAGAAGCAGTTACTATGCAAAGAAAATAAGGTGAAAAAATTACCATTAGTACAGAGATAACAAAAACTAGAGCTTGCAGCAATGGTCCAAAGTGCTTTTCACAGTTGAGTCTAAGTCTAAAGTATTTGGAAGCAATGGTCGAATGTTTGTTCGTCGAATCCGTGGAGAAGCGTGTGACACCAACGATGGAGATGTTTTGAGCGTGATTAAGCCGGTTATCTAGTGAGCATTAGTGGAACATTAAAGAAGGAAGGATATCACTGGATACTGGTCAACAATGCAGTTTTATATGGCAGGAGACTCATTAGTCGCAGCTTTATTCTGCAGCAGGATAATTATCCCAACCATGTTTCTAAATTGTGCAGAGGGGATACAAAAGATAAAGATAAATTTGCGGAATTGAAGAATGTGCTATTTTGTCTAAAACTGATATTTTGAGTCCGTGGCTGTGTACAAAATGTAGGTTGACTCATAGATGATAACAGCAACCAGCCACTTCTTACAATGCTATTTATTTATTTAAATAGCGCCGTTACCAGTTTGGATGCAACAAGTTCATCTTCAGACGGCTGGTTCACGTTAAGACACAATTTACACTAGCTTTCACTTTTTGTTTTCCCAACTGATGAAATTTTCTTGGGGTGGTGGTGCAGATGAAAAATCCGCTCCATTATGTTCCAGTGCTGACTGCTTGTGATCATGCAGCTGTGGAAACTGATGATGCACTTCTTTTATTTATATGTGTACACATAATCTGAAGCACTATCCAGACACCAAGAAGTTTCACCGCACGGAAGTATACTTCTTGGTGTGTGAGTGGTGCTTCAGATTATATTTACACATACACATAAAAAAGTGCACTACATGGCCAAAAACAATGGACTCCTTCGCTTGTTGGTCGACCTCGTAGACCAATCCTACTTGAGCTACGGCTCAGTGATGTAGGGCTGACACCTTCCCAGGGGGCAGGACTTCATTTTTTTGGGTCATTAATCTTCTGACAGGTTTGATCCGGCCCGCCATGAATTCCTCTCCTGTGCCAGTCTCTTCACCTCAGAGTAGCACCTGCAACCTACGTCATCAATTACTTGCTGGATACATTCGAACCTCTGTCTTCCTCTACAGTTTTAGCCCTCTACTGCTCGCTCTAGGACCGTGGAAGTCATTCCCTGATGTCTTTACAGATGTCGTATCATCAAAAAAATGGTTCAAATGGCTCTGAGCACTATGGGACTCAACTGCTGACGTCATTAGACCCCTAGAACTTAGAACTAGTTAAACCTAACTAACCTAAGGACATCACAAACATCCATACCCGAGGCAGGATTCGAACCTGCGACCGTAACGGTCCTGCGGTTCCAGACTGCAGCGCCTTTAACCGCACGGCCACTTCGGCCGGCCCGTATCATCCTGTCAGTGTTTTCCACATATTCCTTTCCTCTCCGATTCTGCACAGGATATCCTCATTCCTTACCTTATCTGTCTACTTAATTTTCAACATTCGTCTGTAGTACCACATCTCAAATGCTTTGAGTCCCTTCTGTTGCAGCTCTCCAACAGTGCATGTTTCACCACCATAAAATACTGTGCTCCAAACGAACATTCTCAGTAACTGCTTCCTCAAATTAAGGCCTATGTTTGACACTAGAAGACTCTCTTGGCCAGGAATGTCCTCTTTGCCAGTGCTAGTCTGCTTTTGAGGTCCTTCTTGCTCCGTCCGTTACTCGTTATTTTGGTGCCGAGGTAGTAGAATTCCTTGACTTCATCTACTTCGTGATCATCAATCCTGATGTTAAGTTTCTCGCTGTTCTAATCTCTGCTACTTTACATTAATTCCGTCTTTCTTCCATTTACTCTTCGTCCATGTCCTGTACTTATTAGACTGTTTATTCCATCCAACAGATCATTAATCCTTCTTCAATTTCACTCAGGATAGCAATGTCATAAGCGAATCGTATCATTGATAACCTTTCACCTTGAATTTTAATTCCACTCCTGAGCCATTCTTATTCTTCCGTCATTGCTTCTTCGATGTATAGATTGAGCAACAAGAGCGAAAGGCTACATCCCTGTCTTATATCCTTTTTAATCCGAGATCTTCGTTTTTGGTCGTTCACTCTTATTATTCCCTTTTGATTCTTGTACACATTGTATATTACCCGTCTCTCTCTATAGCTCACAGCTATTTTTCTCAGAATTTCGAACATCTTGGACCATTTTACACTGTCGAACGTTTTTTCCAGCTCGACAAATCCTATGAACGTAACCTGATTTTACTTTAGTTTTGCTTCCGTTATTAACTGCAACGTCAGAATTGCCTTTCTGGTGCCTTCACCTTTCCTAAACCCAGACCGATCGTCATCGAACACTTTCTCAGTTTTCTTTTCTATTCTTCTGTGCATTATTCTTGTCAGTAGCTTGGATGCATGAGTTGTTAAGCTGATTGTGAGCTCTTGCAGTCTTCGGAATTGTTGCCACTTCCCCCAATGATATTAGAAATTCTGGTGTACTTTTACTGTTCAAATGGCTCTGAGCACTATGGGACTTAACTTCTGAGATCATCAGTCCCTTAGAAATTAGAACTACTTAAACCTAACTAACCTAAGGACATCACACACATCCATGCCCGAGGCAGGATTCGAACCTGCGACCGTAGCGGTCGCGCGGTTCCAGAATGTAGCGCCTAGAGCCGCTCAGCCACCCTGGCCGGCATCTTACTGTTACCACCCTTGCTTTTAATTTCACTTAGGGTTACTTTGAATTTCCTATATGGTGAGTCAGTCCTTTTGACAATCATTTATTTTTCGATTTCTTCATAATTTTCATGCAGTCATTTCGTCTTAGCTTCCCTGCACTTCTTACTTTATTCCTCAGCGACTTGGATTTCTGTGTTCCTGAATTTTCCTTAACATTTTTGTACTTCCATCTTTCGCTGATTAACTGAAGTATTTCTTCTATTACCCACGGTTTTTCGCATTGACCTTGGTATCTATGTTTTTCTTTCCCACTTCCCCTTTTTAGAGATGTCCATTCCTCTTCAGTTGCATTGCCTACTGAGGTATTCCTTATTGCTCTATCTTTAGCCTTAGAGAACTTCAACCGTATCTCTTCATTCCTTAGTATCTCCGTATCCCACATCTTTGCGTATTGATTCTTCCTGACTAATGTCTTAAACTTCAGCCTACTCTTCTTCACTACTATATTGTGAACTGAGTTTATATCTGCTCCTGGGTACACCTTACAATCCAGTATCTGATTTCGGAATCTCTGTCTGACCATGAAGTAATCTAATTGAGATCTACCCGTATACCGCTAACCTTGTGATTCTTGAGCATAGTACTCGCTGTTACTAACTTAAATTTATTACAGAACTGAATTAGTCATAAGTCCATATTGTCCTACAACCTTTTCCTACACTCCTTCCGCTACAAATGCATTTCTTTCACCAACTGTATTGCTCTTTCAGCATCCTTATTCACTTTCTCTGTCTCATCATCTTCAGCTTGCGTCGTCGGTATGTGTACCTCAGCCATGGTTGTTGGTGTTCGTTTGTTGTCGGTTCTGATAAGAACAACCCTATCATTGAACTGTTCAAAGTAACACAGTCTCTCCCCTACCTTCCTACTCATAACGAGTCCTACTCCCGTTAAACCATTTTCTGCATCTGTTGACATTATCCTACACTCATCTGACCAGAAATCCTTGTCTTCTTTCCATTTCACTTCACTTATTAATATTATTAAGAATGTTGTCTTCTGTAGCTAACTCATCAGCTAGAGAGACAAAATATTGTTTCCTTCCTTTACGGTGATGACCTTGAACACATTTGTCACATAGTTACCAATTAATTTTTTAGTGGATTTTCCATCATATGTAGGATAGCCTGCACCAGCAGGTTCAATGATACTGAGGCTCATGTGCAACTGAGAATGATTAGGATGAATCCTACCATGGCCAATATTTATATTAATCTCTGTGTCCCTGTTGTGGAGATTTAGATTACTTTTAGTCTTCTCATTCTCAGGGAATGAGTAAAACTTATAACTCCTGCCTTTGTTCATTATTTATTTTGGGTGAAATTTGCTCATTAACTTCAAAAATGACCAATCAACCGACCGACTGACTGACCAACAAACCGACTGACCATCTAAGTGACTGAGTAACTAAAATATAATTTTAATATTTTTTATTCTATAATAAATTTTAGCAAAATATGATCTGGAGGTTGTGGAAAAAGCTAAACGAAATAAGGAACAGTTGGAAGAAGAATTTAAAAAAATTGAATAATCAGCCAAGAACAGAATACAAAAAATATAAAAAAGATGATCAGTCTGTTATTGATGCAATCGAAAAAGATAAAGAGGGAATCATGGGCTTAGGTAATAATCTTCTAAAACGAATCGAAGAAAACAGAGAGGTTGAAAAACAAACGTTTCCTTATCACAAATATACTGAAGAATTAACGATATACTGCCAGTTAATCAAAAGAAGAAACATTACACATTAAGTGAATACAGGAGTTTTAGAATAAATATGAAGAAGAAAAGAGAGATGTCAAAAAAATAAAGGTCAGTGATGTTGAAAAATAAATATAAGTGAAAGAACACTAGAATATGTCAACTATAGTGAAGGTGCTGATTTTGGATGAAGGCCTGTTGGTGCCTTTAAATATAAAGTAAGATTACCAGTAACATTTGACGGAGAAAAATTAACTGTTGGTGAAAAGACATATGAATGAATTGATGGTTTAATGGATCTACTACCTAAAAACAGATTACTACTAGTGACATGAGCGAAAAATGCAATTCAGTTGATTTATCAAATTATGCAGATCTATTGTGTAATGCAGGAGTATTATATACTGAAAATTCCAAAATGCAATGAAAACAAATGGAGGAATCAGATATAAAGGTTTCATAAAAGAAACTGTTAATGACCATTTTCCAAAATTAAGAGTGCTAACTATTTATTCTTCTGATTAATCAGAAGTAAGTTCACCTGAGAAAAAAAGGTGAAAGGTGAAGACTTAATAAAAAAAAGTATACAGAAAAACCAGTATCTTTGGATGAATGATGTCAGCCAATCGATTGATAGATTAGCTGTAATAAATGAAGAAGAACTGGATGGAAATAAAAACTATCACAACGAAAACGTTGGTGTAGTACAGATATTAACAAATAAATGTAGTGAGTTCACAATCAATAAGCCAAAAGGAATTACATATCTAATCAGGCTTCTCAATAATCTTCCCACTGATTTGGAAAAGTGAGAAGTATGGTAAAGAAATAGTAAACTGGGCTTTAAATAATCTGCCAGTGCCAGAGAGGAATCTTCCAGGATACTTATACTGCCGGTCTTTTACTAAACTAGAAGAAAGACTAGTACGTGGTAATCCCAGAATAAATAAATTAGATGAAGAATGTAAAAAACATGATACTGCTCATAGAGATCATAAAGCAGTAGAAAAAACACATGAAGCGGATAAAGAACTTCAGCTTGCTGCAAAAGAGAGAATACACACAAGTCCTTCTTCTTTAGGAAAAAACTTAGCTGCAAATGTTTTAGAGGAGAAATGAATGGAAGAAGGTAATTAGGTACGAGCTTAGGGTGGTTGAAAATGGTTGGGGAGTGTACAAATAGTAATCCTTATAAATGTTTTATCTATATAAATGAGAAACTTTACAACTGATTATCCCTCACTACCTAGTGGCAAGACTAAACTAAAATCAGTTAAAATTAAACTACTTAATAATCATTTACATAGTATCGATCAATTCTTATCAGGGAAGAGGTGTAGGCCAGTTGCTACGGTATAGGCTAGGAGTCATGTATCAGGTCACAAGCATTATGAAACCTATTGCTAAGCTTAGCCAAGTTACAGAAAACTTAGGGCCCTTGTAGAAAGATTTTGATGGTGAGGACCATGTTCTGGCTAGCAGTTCGTACTATAGTATTAGGTGTGACTTGTATGTAATAGGAGCAGCAACAGCTCACACTCTTGTGGGGTTTGTGGATGTTTTGCAGCACCATGACCAGCCCTGGGTTAATACAGCTGCAAACTGTGTTAGCAGAGAGCTGGGGCTTACTGTTGGCAGAAACTAAATCTCATATCTGTGCTGTGCCTGTTGATGCAATTGGAAGTTGGGGTTACACTAGTCATGGCCTGCAACTGAATAGGAGGAGAAGGCTAGATTAGTTGATGTTCTTGCAGAAAATGTAAGTGGGGCCACATGCACACAAGACAAAATACCTGTGGTTACTGGAGTCAGAGGGACACATTTTTTAGTTTAGAGTCAGGTTACAGACAGAGAGTATTGAAAGAGATTAAAACAGAACAGTGCCATAATGTATGTAGCAGTTCCAAAGAAATAAAATTTGTGTGTTTCATCAGAACATTAGAGGATTGAAAAATAAGGTAGATGAGGTTCTTGTATGCCTAGAAAATGGGGTAAATTCTTATGGTATAGATGTTTTGTGTCTCTCTGAACACCATGTAACTGCAGGGATGGAGAAGTTAAATTTAAGGGATTACAGATTAGCATATTATTCATGTAGAGTCAACATAGAAAGAGGAGGAGTTGCTACTTATATAAAAACTGGGCACAAAGTCAAAAATATTGAAACAAACAGTTTTTGTGTAGATTAGATCCTTGAAACATGTGCTTCTGAGTTGCTGCTTCAATATACTTCTATAGTAATTGTAACAATCTACAGATCCCCTCAAGGTAGCTTTCAGCTATTCATGAAAAATCTAGAGGCATTATTGAGCTATTGATCAGACAAAAGGAAGCAGTTAGTGGTTTCTGGTGATTTTAATGAATATTTCTTGAAAGATATGGATAGGAAAAACTAGCTAGAATCTTTGTTTGTTTGTTTCAATCTAGTATCTGTTGTAAATTTTCCTACTTGTGTGCAGCGGGATAGCAGGTCACTCATCAATAAGATTTTCATAGACTGTGCTCAGGCAGCAACTATTAATGTGTACCAAGTTGTTAAGGGGCTCTCCCATCATGATGCACAGTTAATGGAAATAACACATATAGCACCTTACAGACTTCAGACAGGTTCATACAAGGCAGGGAGGCTTATTAATGTGTACAGGATACAGAGTTTTAATAGCAGCCCAGAAGAGGTAGAATGGGACAAAGTATACACAGAAAATGATGCTGATGCCAATTCAATTTATTCCACTGTAATTTATCTCAGTATTTGAGAGTTGATTTCCCGAAAAGTTAACCCAAAAACAAGCCATTACGAAGTCAAGTAAGCCATGGATTACTAAGGGAATTAAGATATTGTGTAAGAGGAAAGGGAAATATAGGTACAGGCCAGAATAAGTCACGATCCAACATTACTTGCTTACTACAAAAGATACTGTAATATTTCAAGAAAAGTCATTAAGGAGTCGAGAAACTTATGTATTCTGACAGAAATTAATAATGCGAATAATAAGATTAACAATACATGGAATACTGTCAAATGCGAGACAGGCAGCCTTACAGTGCACAGCATACCATAGCAATAAAGCGAAATGATGATGTTGTGAGTGATAATTCACAAGTTGCAATATTTTTAAGAATCACTTTCTGAATTTAGTAGCTAAAATAGGATTAAAGGGTGCAGTTGAAGAAGCAAAAAAAAAAAAAAAAAGTTAAAATGTCATTCTCCAGGACTTTAGGCCTTTGCAAATAGCACTAACATCACTCACTGAAATTAATGGAATCATAAATATACTGAAAAACAAGAGATCATTTGGTGTTGATGGAGTCTCTAACAGAATTTTTAAGTGTTGTTCTAATTTAATAACTGGAGTCCTTAGTGATAAATGTAGTGCTTCACTGGCACAGGGAATATTTCCAGATGGATTGAAATATGCAATTGTCAAACTTCTTTGCAACAAAGGGGACAAGAGTTACTTAAATAATTATAGACCTGTCTCACTGCTGACTTTATTTTCTAAAATATTCGAAAAAACTATATATTCCAGAGTAGTCTTACATTTAAGTGAGAATAGTTTACTCAGCATGTCATAGTCGGATTCCAGAAGGGTTACTCGACTGAGAATGTTATCTACACATGTACCCATCAAATAGTACAAGTCCTAAATTCAAAATTATCGCCATGTTGTATTTTTTGTGATCTTTCCAAGGTATTTGACTGTGTGGATCATGTTACACTCATAGAAAGACTCAGGTTTTATGGAATTGAAGGCTATACATACAGATGGTTTGAATTATACTTAATGAACACAAAGCAAAAAGTTGTGCTGAATAACACAAATAATGTTGGGAGGGTGGTAAATTCTAGTGAATGGGGAGTTATCATAAACGGAGTCCCACAGGGATCAATTTTGGATCCTCTGCTGTTCCTTGTTCATGTGAATGACCTCTCACTAAATGTTCAGCAAGCAGAATTAGTACTTTTTGCAGATGACATAAGTGTTATAATAAATCCCCTTACAGAAGCAGCTGAAGATATACTTAAGGATATCTTTCAAAGAATTATTAAGTGGTTGTCAGGAAATGGACTACCCCTTAATTTTGAAAAACTCACTATATCCAGTTTTGTACACCAAATAGAGTCATACCGATAATTGATGTAGCATATGAACAGGGCTCAGTTAACAAGGTAGATTTCTCCAAACTTTTGGGTATTCACATTGATGACAACTTGAACTGAAAGAAGCATATTAGTGAGATTCTCAAACAATTAAGTTCAGCTTTCTACACTCATCATATAATCGCTAGTCTTGGTAATAAACAGATCATCCTCCTAACGTACTTTGCATATTTCCACTCAATAATGTCTCATAGGTAGTTTTCTGGGTTAACTCACCACTTAGACATAAAGTATTGAATGGACAAAGGAGAGCAGTGAGAATAATTAGTGGTGTTCACTCAATGACGTCATGTAGGCACCTATTCAAGGAGTTACGTATTTTAACTGCACCGTCAGAGTACATATATTCACTAATAAAATTCGTTATAAATAATTCATCTCAGTTTGCAAAGAACAGTGCTGTTCATACATACAACACTATAGGGAAAATGGCCTTTACTATCAGTTATTGAAGATGTCAGTTGCTCAAAAAGGAGTACATTATTTAGCAACAAAAATCTTTGATCATATGCCCAACAACATAAAGTGTCTGGCAGGTAGCAGATCAAATTTTAAATCTAGCTTAAAATAATTTTTTTGGACAACTACTTCTATTCCATGGACGTGTTTCTGTTTTAAAACTGGGAAAAAACTGTACCTCTAAATGTAGTTGCATGTGTAGAACTAAAAAATTTCAGTAATATTAATATTAAGCACTATTCATGTATGTATATATCATTCTTGTAATCTGACTTGTTCCACATCACATCGATAAAAGAATCGTGAAAATGATATGCAGAACATGAGATAACTAAACTAAACTAAACTGATGCACCAAAAGGAAAGAGAGAGGAAAAAAACTGGTTGAAGTGTACTTACTACAGTAGGCACTCTAATTCTCAGAAAGATTATCGAATATCTAACAAAAGAGAAAGACGTTTCTGGATTAACAAAACATGAAGGTAGATTTTTACCATAACTGCTATCTGAATTACCATATTTATCAAATATTGGTTCACTACCTGGTAGTCCTGCAGCAATCGAAAATGCAATAATAAACAAAAAACTGATAAACAATTGGAAGAAAAAAGATATAGTGTGTCAATGGAAAAGAGAGGAAGTGGAGCAAAAAAAATTGCAAGAAGTAATCCACATATACCCTAATGCATTAAGTAATTTTGATCATGAAAAACATGCTAAGCAATTAAAAATTGAATAATTTGGGGAGTATATATTATTGATGATTTACATAATGAGACAAAAATATTTGAATCTGGAATAATTTAGGTAGATTTGATAATGTTGGTAGTCATCAGAAAAAAATAGTATTTGATTCATTTGGAGTAAATTTTCCAAAAGAATCAGTTAAATATCTCGGTTCAAGTGAGTTGTACTATAATGGACAACAAATTCAGAATTGTGATGAAGAAATATGTGGTCACTTTTTACTATTTGTTTTAAAACTGTTATTGGGTAAATATAAATTTAATGAAATTTTGGATTTAATAAATGAATATTTTTGGTAATAAGATAAATAAACATGGGACTTAACTTCTGAGGTCATCAGTCCCCTAGAACTTAAAACTACTTAAACCTAACGAACCTAACGACATCACACACATCCATGCCTGAGGCAGGATTCGAACCTGTGACCATAGCGGTCATGTGGTTCCAGACTGTAGTGCCTAGAACCACTCGGCCACTCTGGCCAGCAAACAAACTAATGGAGAATTAAAAAATTTAAAAAAATGATTTGATACAACAGTTGGGTAAATATAGAAAAAATATTATTTAATGATCTATTTTAATATTCTATATTACTTTTACAAAAATATCTTTGTTTAAACTTATTTCAAAAGTGTTTCCATGAGAAATTACTGGTAATCTTTCATTCATTAAATTATATACATTTATTGATTTTGTATTTCTCATCCTTAAAATTATTAATGTTTCTGTATAATCTTGTAATTCATTCAATCTAGAATTTACAGAAATAGGTTGATTTCTTATAACATAATATGGATATTCTCATATATGATTTTTCTTTATTAATATACATTCACTATGTTTACTTTCATTAATGGTTGGAGGAGTAGCATGAGTTTAAATAAGTTCATTTTTCTCTTGAATTATATCTCCAGCAATATTGAACATAATTTTGATAATATTTTTCATAATTTCAACTTTATTTTCGAAATCGTGGAGCTCATTTTATGAATAGTTGTCTTTATTTTGTAATTTACATCGCCATATTTTCTAACTGATGGTAAAAATTCATGTGTAACTCATTCTCTAATTTGTTTGGCTTAGCAGTTTTTAGATTTTAAAATTAATGTATATGAGCCAGGTTCATTACAAAATACTGCTGATTTTTCATTGCCTTTTAAACTGTCTAAATTGGATAGGTTTAATTTTTCTAATGGAATAGACTCTTCAATATGTTAAAATGCTCTATGTATTTGATTATATTCCAATATCTCTGCAATGTCCCTGGCCCTGAACCATGGATTATTTTCTTTATCTATTATCACAAGTACTTTTGTGTTCTATTTGGTTATTGTAGAAATGTTTCATTTCCTTTCTTATCCTATATTCACCACATTTTCGAATTGATGGCAAAACGTGATTAGTCATCCAACTTGTAAATTTTTCAGCTGAAGGTATTTTAGATTTTAATATACTTGTAAGTTTGTAGAGAGCTGATTCGTTGATAAAACCAATTTTTACATCAATATTATGAATGTTGCAGTGAACAGGATCTAAGAACTCTATAAAATTCTGCATATCTTCTATATCAAGGTTTTAGTAATTGTATCTCTAGAGTTAGAATTTCTAAAGCATCACAAACATCTTTGTTTTGAAAACACAGACTATTTTGGTCATCAAGTACCATATAGACATAAATGAAATTTTCACTCTGCGGCAGAGTATGCTCTGATATGAAACTTCCTGACAGTGTAAAACTGTGCCAGATGAAGGCTCGAACTTGGGGTCTTTGCCTTTTGCAGGCAATTGTTCTACCAACTGAGGTCTTGAGTTTGTGCTCAGTCTGGCACACAGTTTTAATCCACCAGGAAGTATCATATAAACTTGCTTGCCATGGTATGCAAACTATTTATTGACCACATCCATTTATAAAATTGTTAATAGTTTTTTTATATACTTACTTTTCACATTGTCTTTCAAAGTGTCTTATGAATTAACATATTCTAAAATATCTCAAACATCCTTAGCTTTAAACCATGGATTATCATATTTAATTTCTGTACATTGTTAACTGTAAGAAATTTAACATAATGTTTTTTATTTTGCTTAAAATTGTCAGGGGTCAAATAATTTACACCTGGAATTTCACATAGAAATGCTAAAATATTATTTGTTATTAACAAAGAATATTTTAAAGCATGTCATTGAAGTACTTAACTTCTATAATAATTTTCAGCCAATGGAGCCACACTGAGAGAAAAGTTGAATTATTCTGGAGGGACAGAATAGAAGCCCTAATACATATAGTTAAAATTCTTTAATGAGATGTTTTTATTAATAAACTTAAGATTTTATAATGTCCCTACAGTAATTTATTTGCTTCATTTTCTAAGACAGATCTCCTGTTGTCATGCAGGGTCAACACTTTCTTACCGACTTCAACTGTGTAGATATTGTATTTTTCACTTTGAACCAGGTTCATTGTCCTGTATTTTTCAATAATGTTGAACACACAGTGCCTTGTAGTCTTGAATTTTTCTTTATCGAACATTTCTTGCCACCTTTTTATTTTTCTCTTCACTCTTACCAACATTATATGTATAGATTTTTGCTCTCAAACCACCAAGTTCTTCCATTATTTTTCCATTACATTTGTCCTTCATTTTGCCTAAAACTGTCTTGTTTACTTATGAAATGTTATATATATGTATATTATCCTTCAGATAGTCACTTGTATCAAAGTAACCAATCACCGATTTCATGCCTTGGTGAAAATCTCCTGTTTTCATATTGTAAATCTAACTGTCCATATTTTGATAACATAATTCAATATTTTCTACATCTTTTGGTTTCATTATTCAATAGTGAAAATCGTACACCAGTTCTTTTGGTACATTGAGTATGCTTATACCAACATAATAGGTTTATTGAAAATAATTTTTATTTTACTCACGTGCATGGCAAATTTACTTTAATGGTTGGTACTCCTATAAAGTTAGATGCTGCAATGAGTGTTTCACATTTCTTTGCCTCTGTGACTAATTTTATATTCACTCTGTTGCTTATATTTTCTGTTGTCTTGCCAAACTCTGAGTTATTCTTCAACTTTTAAAAATCTCTTTCGAAGTCATTTGTAGCTTTGGACCTCGTCTGAGTGTTCAAATCTATATATTCTTTAGCCAATCAGAGTGCTTGAATTTTAATTGTATTTTTATGAGCTTCATTCCTAGAGAGTGGCAGTGTTTGAGATTTCTGTAGAGATCCAAATATATGTATTTCTCACTCAGTGTTGTCACCAGTTTGCTTTCCATCGTTCTTGCCAGTTTTATTCTCTGGAGGTAATGGTAAATCTTGGTGCAAATCATGCAGTTCCCTAGGATATTCTAGACCTTCTCAGAATACGTATCCCTCCAGACAGGTGTTTGACATCTCACTTATTTTTGCAGAATCGAAGCTTTTTGGATCATCCCATTCAAATCCCGCATATTGTAAATAATGACTCATAACCTACCCATGTAGATTGTTTGCATCTGCCTAAGATAAATAAGTTGATATAGTCACATCAGAAGCATTCATATATTTGTTGTTTACCTTCACATATCTCTTGCAAAACTGGGATATGTCGCTTCTTACACATTTTTAGAACATTAGGATCATATCATAACTGTGTATTAAATCGAGTGTTAGTCTAGTTATTTATAATGTTATTCCCATGGTAATTCTGGTGCTGTGTAGTACCGAGAAAGGTCAAGATGATAGGCTTAATCTCATTCGCAAATGTTCTGTCCTCTTATGGAAACTAATATAACTGTCTACATTGTTTGGTATTAAATTTATCTGTTCATTATCATTAACCATGTTCTTTCACAAACAGATGTGAATCATATCCTGACAAAGCTAGGATGCTTCAGTTGAAAATTACAGCTATTGCAGAATGGGGTAATGTATTTTCCAGTTAGATGATCATGGTGATGGACTTTTTGGTTTTTTCTTTTTTGAAAGTGACATCTGCATAGTTACCAAATTTTGATCTTGTATGCCTTGATTGTTCTTCAGGTGAAACTGGTTTCATTTCTTTGATTTCACAGTAAATTCTGATTTCTTGTTTTTTCATACACTCAATATATTTTTACGAGCGTTTAGTCCTCTATATGCAACTGAGTCCTTATAATGTCCACTAATGTACTTGATATAGTAACAGAAACCGTTTGGTTCATGTTGCTGATGTTTCATAGTGTATGATTCTTCAGGATCTGGTTGACAGTTGTCAGTCTCTCGTAGTATACTTTCAAAATCTGCATAAATAACGACTGGTACTTTCTGTGTGTGTTGATAATTTTTAAAGCGAACATATGAACCTTTCTTTGGCATTTCTACTTATAATTGTTTGTTGATTGAGCAATTTGTTGTGTCATAATCTAGTTTTTCTTTCCTATTGAAATAGAGAATGCACAAATCACAGATAAATTTTGACTCTTTATGCTTTATTATCTGACCTGAAACATGGCGAGGCAAAACTTTAATCCAACAGTAGAGTGAAGTTTCATATTTTTTGAAATAAAGCAAATTTATATGTTTTTCTTTCTTGCATTTCTTAATTTTTAATGGTTGTATTTCATATTTTTCATGAAACAAATAGATGTGGATAGATACATTAATTCTATTTTCAGTTTTCGAAATATTATTAACCACCATAGGGAATCCAAAATTTTCGTGTTTTTCATAAATTTCAAGACCGATGCCTTGGTATTTGCTTACCCTTAGCAGGTCTTTCTTTGCTGGGTGTAATGCAGGTTTTATTGACCACATGAAGCATTTTCGATCATTATTTTTCACATCGATGCAGACTTTCTTGGCACTTTTTTTTCTGGCTGTTCAGTAGACAACGAATCCCTCAGTGGAATATATCGATTACTTCCTACTTGCAGACTGAAAATTCTTTTTAGTGTCCATCCCGAAGCTTGAGCTTGAAAATTAGACATTTTTGCTACAATATCTTGCTTCTCATGCTTGAATTTTTGAATCAAATCCTTCTCTCTAGTGATTGTGTTTGTTTGAAAAACAAACTCCATAATTTTTTGATCTATTTGCATCTGGCATTTGCAGAAGAGCACGAATTAACCCTCACTCCCCTATGAAGTTTTAGTTGATCCTTAATGGTTTCCATGGTTTTTGGCTTTGTTGCATTCTAGAAGAAGTTTGGGTCAAGCATGTTTAGACTGTTCTCAGAATCTGTTATTTGCAATCTCTCTACAAATGCTTTATTAACTAGATATTGGTTAGATGTTGTTCTTTCTCTTTGTCTCTCGAACACATTGGTAGAAAATGGAAATACTTCTTTCAATGTTTCTTTCTCAACACTTTTGAAGATATCATCAGTGCTTCCAATTTTAGAAGAAGACATTTTTCTCTGAGGGCTTCTATTAGTCCTTTTTTGAATTATTTGTATGATTACAAAAATCAATTAACTCTGGTTTTCTCATCTTACTATTTCTTTCCTGACCTTGTCTCCTACATAAGGAGGGAAGATCAGTAATGGTGAATTGTTCAAGTAGGCTACTCATTTATAAGGATACTTTTTTATTAGGTTTTAATGATTGAACATCAACAGCGAAGATTGTACCAATTGGATATATATTTATAAGGATAAATTTCTATTACGTTTTTAATAATTGAAGTGTGCAATATGAATTTTATTTTAAATTTTTCTATTTTTAAAATAAATCATAAAATTTTGTTATTGAATTTCTTAAATGAAAATTTCTATCTGATTTCGATATCTGTTCGAAAGTAGAAGCATGCAGTTACACATCACTTTTTCTATCTTCTAGTTCACAAGTTATACATACCATTGGATCTCTGTCCTTTGCAAATGGATTTGCATAAAATCATCCAGTATCTTTAATTATTTGGCACATGTTGCATTTGTGTTATAGTTTCATAAGCTTTCATTGATGACATACGTTTTTGTTAGTAATATAAAATTATATTTATTTCTGAAATATTTTATAGTATATTCTTTGCATATATTATTATTTTTATCTCTATTAAATCATTTACAAATGATATTCGCCCAGTACCTTCTCCTCTCCTCACTGTACACAATGCATTAAAGTCATTTCCATTTATAAGGATACAATTTTATTTAGATTTTTATAAAAGTCGACTTTTGTAGGTCAAAGATGTAAACGACTGTTCTGTTCTGCAATCTGATGCAGCTGTTAGTTATCAAACTGCGGTCTGCCAGTTGCGATATTTATCCTTTCAAAGTTCGTAGTTGTGTTTGAATTCTAAAGACATTTGCTGTGATTTGTTATGCCCACTTGTAACTTTGTGGTAGTATGGAGCCATCTCATTTTTGTTTATGGAAGCTACGTGTAATGTATTTGTTGAGTGATCAAAAATTCGTTGTGCGATGAGGATCTTTTATATTTTTACTATGGAATTATTTTCCGCTAAATTTATATATATTTTGTGAGCTGTGCCAGAAATCCCCTTAGGGAACTACTCTTTCCATACCTTATTTGGGAAGAACATAACCCTTAAAGCAGTGGTCATCAAAGTATTCTGCTCAAGAGACAGTTTTCACGTTGTGGGGCGGCACCCTGGGCCACATATGTACTGATCTCACTACTAATATGTATCCTATGCAGAAGTAATGCGACAATTGGGACATCAGCTCAATATACCGCTATCCAAGATGGCGGTGATGACGTCATCAGAGATGGCGTCATCTGAAGACGTCATCCAAGATGGTGGCTTTTGGCGGGAAGTTTTAATTTTGGCGGGCAAATAGATCAGTAGGGCTACCTCCACTAACCTAACCCCCTCTTGCAGGAAATAGGTGGAAGTTCAAATTCCATCAGGACAATGCAACACACCTTAACTAACCCAAAAAAATGGGAGGAAAAAAGATCACTTGGGCTACCTCCACTAACCTAAGACATCCTATCACCACCTCTTCCTAGTGATTGGTGGGAAAAGGACCCACCATGCACTGGGCTGCTGCCGAGAGGAAGGAGTGGACCTTATTTATTTTGAAAGGGCACTTGTTCTACCTCCAATAACCTAAGTCATCCAACAGCCACCTCTTACGGGAAGTTGTGGGAAGAGGACTCAGCCTGTGCTGGACATAAGACTTTATTTTGTATGCACTATTTTATTTAAACAAGTAGAGGCAGTACGGCCATCCAATGTGGTCGCCAAGGGGTCTATAGTCGAACTGACCTAGTACACAGTACCACCCCCAAAGGGCGCTGTCATCCATTCTGTGATGTAATCCAAGATGGCGGGGGAAAATGGCGGCAGACAGTGTCTCCAACTGACCATGTACACAGTACTGCCACCAGAGGGCACTGTCGTCATCTGTTCTGTGACGTAATCCAAGATGGCGGGGGAAAACGTCGGCAAACAGATTTAACCATAAGGTCTGGAGTCCAACTGGTCTAGTACATAGTACTGCCACCAGAGGGTGCTGTTATTCACTTCGTGACGTAACCTAAGATGTTAGAAGTACATTTCAAGAGGTGACGTACATCCTTCTTCCCAGTTTCTCTATGGTAAATTATGTTATCGAACCGTAAAACGAGAAAACTACTTCCTTAAAACATTGGCTCTGTGTGATACAAGTAAAATATAGCTTTCTGGAGATGTATAGTGCCCACTGTTCACATCCAATAACGGTTTGGAAATTATACTGCTGTAGGTAGCAGTGACATGAGAGCGATGTCTCGCACTGGCTTGGGTCTGGCAGTCACCTTAATGAGCGCGTGCCCTTGGAGCATCTGTGCTCTGCAAATAGGTCTTCGTTCCTGTACAGTTGCATCAGCAATGGTGCATAGGTGATCGCCTATTCCGAGAGGAATTTCTCAGATGTCACGTATGAAAGAAATGCCACTGCCTCATGCTTGAAGGACCCAAATGGGCATCTGTGCTTGGCTTGGCAGCAATGGCCAGATCACTTCACAGCAGCTGCTGGTAGCCTCCTGTGCTGTCCAACGGACATGGGGCGGCAGGCGGTGCTTGCACAGGTTGATTGCGTGTCTGTTGCATTATTTTGTGAGGAGATCTGTAAGTTGTGCTGTGTGTTACTTGGACAGTTTACGAGTTGATTTTGTGTCTGCACATCAGCGTACTGCATTATTTAGGAGGATTTAGCATGTCTATGTGCTGTGTGTGAAATTATTTCGGTAAATTAGGAGTTGTTTCTGTGTCTGTAGTGCATTATTTAGCAGTAGTTTACAGGTCTGTAGGCTGTGTGGTGTGTCTCCAAGCATGTCAGAGCGTTTGTTTTGTATCAGTGTGATGAATATACTATCTCTCAAAATCCTTCATTAAATAAATTGTTGCAAAATAAGTAAAGTACACTCCTTTCCTACTCTCTCCAGCAGCTCAGCGCAGGCTGAGTCATTTTCCCCTCCAGACAACCATCTTGGGTTACATCACGGAGTGGATGACAGTGTCCTCTGGTGGCAGTACTGTGTAATAGACCAGTTGGACTTCAGACTTTCTGGTGTGCACACTGTTTGCCGCCATTTCCCACCACCCCAGCCCACCATCTCGGATTATTCATGGAATGGACGACAGCGCCATCTGGCAGCAGTACTGTGTACTAGGTCAGTTGGCTCCAGACCTCATGGCGACCACACTATTTCCGGCCATTTACCCCCACCATCTTGGATTACATCACATAGGGACAACAGCATATTCTGGTAGCAGTAGTGTGTACTAGGTCAGTAGGACTCTGGATCCCTTGGTGGAGACACTGTCTGCCACCATTTCTCCCCGCCATCTTGGATGACATCACAGAACAGATGACAGTGCCCTCTGGTGGCAGTATTGTGTACTAGGTCAGTAGGACTCCAGATCCTATGGCGATCACACTGTTTCCAGGCATTTTCCCCTCTCATCTTGAATTACATCACAGAACAGATGACAGTGGCCTCTGGTGGCAGTACTGTGTACTAAGTCAGTTGGACTGTGGACCCTTGGCGACCACACTAGATGGCTGTACTGCCTCTAATTGTTTAAATAAAACAGTGCATGCAAATAAAGTCTTATGTGCAGCACTCCCCTTCCCACAATTTTCTAGAAATAGTTGGTGGCCAGATGACATAGGTTATTGGTGGTAGTCCAAGTGCCCTTTCAAAATTAATAATGTACACTCCTTCTGCTCTGCAGCAATCCAGGGCAGGTTGAGTCCTTTTCCCATCAATCCCTAGGAAGAGGTGGTGATCAGATGACTTAGGTTGGTGGAAGTAGCCCAAGTGCCCATCCTTCCCGCCATTTTCTTAGGTTAGTAGAAATAGGCCAAGTGACCTTTCGCTACTGCCAAAATTCAAACTTCACAATCAATCCCTAGGAAGAGGTGGCGGTTGGATGACTTGGCTTAGTGGAGGTAGCCTAACTGCCCTTTCTTTCCCGCCATTTTTCTTACTTTAGTAGAGGTTGCATTATCCTGATGGAATTTGAACTTCGCGCCATTTTCTGGGGGAGGGGGTTAGGTTAGTGGAGTTAGCCGAATTGACCTACCTTCCCACCAAAATTAAAACTTCCCGCCAAAAGCCGTCATCTTGAATGGCGTCATAGCCGCCATCTTGGATGATGACATGAGCTGTTGCCATCTTGAATAACAGTTCTTTGTGCTGACGTCCCCCTTGTCCCAATGCTTCTGGGCTGATCAAAAAGTTTCTTTCGATGACTGTATCGTCCAGAATCGGCATGCCAATCAGGCAAAATCACCGTGAATAGTTAGGCGATCATCCTACTTAGGCATTGAATTGAAGATACCCATTTGGTAAAACACCGTGTTCTGCTGTGTGAAGTCTGTAACTGGCTTCTCCATACCCTCGTCTGACGGGATCGTCAACCGTTCAAGGCCATTTTTAAGGGACCAAAGACTTAATAATCACATGGGGAGGGATCAGGACTATGGGGCGGATGCTCAAGTGCCTCCCACATACGTTATGACATTTGCTATATGGGACGTTGTATCGCGACCAATGCGAAGCTTTGAACACCATTTCACAATGGTGATTTTCTACAGACATGCCGCCCGATACACATTCTTCATTCTCCTATGGATGTCTACTGGTGTTTGTCTTTGGCAGCCAAGGAAAGAATGACATCACCTTTGGACGCATACGGTAATGACGTCACCATAGTTCAGGTTTCTGTGTTTACTGCATGCACATTGTAAAGACACGAATACCACACTAATACCTTGCTATACACTATGTGATCAAAATTATCCAGACACCTGGCTGAAAGTGACTTACAAGTTCGCGGCGTCCTCCATCGGTAATGCTGGAATTCAATACGGTGTTGGCCCACCCTTAGCCTTGATGACAGTTTCCACCCTCGCAGGCATATGTTCAATTAGGTGTTGGAAGGATTCTTGGGGAATGGGGGCCCATTCTTCATGGAGTGCTGCACAGAGGACAGATATCGATGCTGGTAGGTGAGGCCTGGCACAAAGTTGGCGTTCCAAACCATCCCAAAGGTGTTCTATACGATTCAGATCAGGACTCTTCGTAGGCTAGTCAGTTACAGGGATGTTACTGTCGTTTAACCACTCCGCTACAGGGTGTGCACTACGAACAGATGCTCGATCGTGTTGAAAGATGCAATGACCATCCCTGAATTGCTCTTCAACAGTGGGAAGCAAGAAGGTGCCTGAAACATCAAAGTAGGCCTGTTCTGTGATAGTGCCACCCAAAACAACGAGGGGTGAAGCCCCCTCCATGAAAAACAGGACCACACCATAACACCACCTCCACCGAATTTTACTGTTGGCACTATACATGCTGGCAGACGATGTTCACCGGGCATTCGCCATACCCACACGTCCCCATTGGATCGCCACTTTGTGTACCGTGATTCGTCACTCCACACTGGGTTTAAGCCTGTTCAGTCGTCATATATTTACACTCCTTACACCAAGGCGTCGTTTGGCATTTATCGACGTGATGTGTAGCTTATGAGTAGGCTCTCGACCATGAAATCCAAGTTTTCTCACCTCCCGCCTAACTGTAATAGTACTTGCAGTGGTGCCTGATGCAGTTTGGAGCTCCTGTGTGATGGACTAGATAGATGTTTGCCGATTACACATTACGACTCTCTTCAGCTGTCGTCAGTGTCTGTCAGTCAACAGACGAGGTCGACCTGTACACTTTTGTGCTGTACGTGTCTCTTCACGTTTCCTCTTCACTATCACATCGGAAACAGTGGACCTAGGGATGTTTGGGAGTGTGGTAATTTCGCGTTCAGACATATGACACAAGTGACGCCGAATCACCTGACCACGTTCGAAGTGCGTGAGTTCCGCCAAGCGCCGCATTCTGCTCTCTCACGATGCCTGATGATTACTGAGGTCGCTGATATGGAATACCTGGCAGTAGGTGGCAGAACAAAGCACCTAATAAGAAAAAGGTATATTTTTGGGGGTGTCCCGATACTTTTGATCATACAGTGTATGTCGGTGCTTATACACTCTTATAGGAGTTGTGCTACGTTGCATGGACCCTGCAGCATCGTCCTCAAACGGAAACTTTTTGATCGTACCTTATATACTTGTATAAATTAGTATATTATCATCCTCAGTAGACCAGTAATGGTAAGGGCGTGGTACGAACTGATCCTTAAAAGACGGCAGCATTCGGAACGCTTCGTGTCGAACGTTCTGCGTTTAAGATTTCTGCCATCTTAAGCGACTGCAAAGTTTCGAGACTGTAATTGTGAAACAAAGGGTTAGTCTGTTGTCTGTATGAATGGATGATTAATCAATTAGTAACAGTAATTGTTCTTATATTTAAATATGTCGTGCGGTATGAGACACTATCCCAGATATTAGCTAAATGTTTTGAATGTCATTTGTCTGCTCCTCATTGCATTGTATTACAAGAGCCGTAACTTGATTTCAAATTCGACCCAGGAAATACTCTTATTTATCGTATCTGAGGATGACCTCCTCAATAGCGGGCATTCAGGAATCAATGTTACTTCCGTGGCAAAATTTATAGCATAGCAGCTGATTGGTGCGAGTTGTCCATGCCTTTGAGTGATCAATGTTAGCAGTAGTAGTACTAGTAGTAGCTTTATTCATCTGTAGATCTCTTTTTACAAGAATATAGGACATGTCAAAGTATTTACAAATTTAGATCAATTTAAAATAAGCTAATTCGTATACACATATATTTACAGACTTCTAGTTAGAGACAATAATTAGATTTACTCCCGGTATACAATATTTTTTTTTTTTTACACATAACTTATTAAATAATGTAATGCCACACTGTTCACTCATATCTCACTACCAGTCACTGCACACACTACACACACATTGTTTCACAACACTTCATTCACTACACACACACACACACACACACACACACACACACACACACACACACACACACACACACACACACACTGGTGATCTCTGGGCCATTTTCTGTACCGCAACTTCCTATATGCTATCCTGAAAAGCTGAGTCAGCATCCCTCCATAATGAGTGCGATGTTGAGCTCAGATTCAGGAAGAAGTGTTAGTATTGTGCTATGCGTAGCTTGGGGGTAAGTATTTCTAGAAAGGAAAAAAGATGGAAAAAAAGTTAGGTGAAAGTGTTATGTGCAATGTTGGATGTTTTATAATCATTATTATTATTGTTGTTTATTTTTATAAATTTCTTTTATCAAACCCCTACTCTGGTGTAGCTAAGTAATCCTTCAATGTATAAAATGTATTGCATAATGGGTAATTTTTAGCTCCCTTTTTAAGTAAGTGTATTTTGCAATTTCTTTAATCTCTTTTGATGATTTATTGTACAGTTTTATTCTTGGTAGAAAATGCTGTTTTGAGTTTTATGTTTATTTTTTCTTGGTAAATGTAAGTTGAGTCTATCTCTCGTTGCATGGTCATGGACAGAACTGTTTGTGCAGTAATTACCAATGTTATTTTTGATGTGTGCAACTAATTGGTAAAAGTATTCGCATGGAGCGGCTAAAATTCCCAGTGTTTTGAACATATCTTTACAATGAGCTTAACTAGTATTTTTGGTTATTATTCTTATGGCTCTTTTCTGGAGTTTGAAAATTGTGTTCATATTTTGTGCATTTGTTCCCCAAAAAAGAATGCCATAGCTAAGAATTGAGTGTAGATATGAATAATATGTAACTAAAAGACACTGCATGTTATACACTGATGATAGGATTGTAAGGCCATAATGTGCTGATGACATTCTGTTTGCAAGTACCTTTGTGTGTTCACACCACTTCAACTGAGAATCAATATTCATTTCTAGAAATTTTGCATTTGTTAGACAATCTATAGAGGTGCCATCTACATTTAATTTAACATTATCATTGTTCCTCTTCAAACTGAAATTAATGGCATTAGTTTCTTTGCATTCAATGTCACTTTATTGCTCATTGACCAGTCATAAACTTCCTTGATGGTTTCATTTGTCTTCTCAGCAAGGAGTTCTCTTGTTTTCTCGATGACTATAGTATTGCTGTAATCAGCGAAGACAATTTTTTCACCATGAGTAACACTAGTGGGAAAGTCATTGATGTATATCAGAAACGGTATTGGTCCTAATTTGCTACCTTGCAGAACCCCTATATTAATGCATTTTGGTTCTGATAAGTGTCTTATTAATTATTTAAATCTATTTGAAGTGTGTGTTATCTCTCCTCTTTGTACCCTACCTGTTAGGTATGATAGAAACCAGTCATTAGCAACCCCTCTTATTCCTAATGCTTCTAATTTATTTAATACGATCTTGTGGTCGACTGTATCAAACGCCTTAGAAAGTTCCAAAAATGTGCCTGTGACACAGTCATCTTTATTAAGTGCATCAAGTTCAACTTTTGTGAATTCTGCTATGGCTGATTCCGTGTTTTTGCCACTGTGGAAACCAAGCTGTGATTCTCTTAAAAGATTGTATTTATTCAGGTAATTCATTAATCTATCTTTCATAATTGCTTCTATTATGTTCGATAATGGTGACAACAGGGAAATGAGCTGGTAATTTTCTATGTCTTCTGCATTACCTTTCTTTAGCAAAGGTACAACTCTTGCCTGTTTTCATTTATGATATTTGTAAAGGGGCCTTGTGTAATCCCTATTAAGTACACACATTGGTACTTCGTCTAAAGCTACTGACATTTTATATTTTAGTTTTTGAACAGATTTATTGAGTTCATTCTCTGTGGTTGGAGGTAACATCATTGTATTTAGTGCAACATTATTTGCAGGCATCATATTTGTTTGGGGGAATTTTTGCTGTAACTTCCATGCAATACTTGAAAAACGATCGTTTACGTAGTTTGCTAATTGTTGTGGATCATTTATTACCTTATCCTTCTCCCTTAGCAGTATGTTATTCTGCGTTCGTTTGCCCCTCCATGTTACCTTTTTAATAGCATCCCAGACTGCTTTGCTTTTGTTCTCTGCACTATACATTATTTTGTCATTAAATGACATTTTTGCAGTAATCAGCACCTTCCTGTAGATCTTTTTGTATCTTCGATAGAGATTTAAAATTTCTGGATCATTGCCAATTTTTTTCGTGAAACTGAGATGGTTAAGTGTTTGGGAGGACTTCTTAATAACCGCTTTTATCCATCTGTTTTTGTGAGATATTGATACAGACATGCGAATTTTTGGAAATGCCTTTTCAAAGTTCAATTTAAACGATGTGGAGAATTTAGAGAACTTCATATTCACATTGGTTTCCTTATACACTTCATCCCAGCTTTGTTTTTCTAGTTTTTTTGAAAAGTCATTTGTGTTGATATCTGATAAATGTCGTTTGTAGGCTTGTAGGTTAGGGAATGATTCGATGCCTGATTTTACTGTTGTTATTTCACAGAGATGGTCTGATAGTCCGAGATCCTTTACAGCTACATCACATTTCTCCCTGTCCATATTTGTTGCCACGTGGTCAGTTACTGATGAAGTCATGGTAGCAACCCTTGTTGCACTATTGACCAATAGGGACAAGCCAAAACTTTGAACGATGTTTATGAAGGTGCTGCTGGATTCTTTTATGATATTAGTGTTGATGTTAATGTTCCCACACAGAATTAGGTTGACCTTTGTACTTGAGACTTTATCTAGAACTTCTGTTAACTTATTGAAAAAAGTGTCCACACTACCACTGGGAGATCTATACACACACAAAATGATAATTTTTTTCGTGATATCAAGCCATGTTAATTCAAAGCAGATATTTCGAAGTGTTTGTCTTCAATTACTGTACTTAGGTCACGTCTTTGTGTCCCTTTTCTGATGTAAATGCGTGATCCTCCATCCCTTGAAGTAGTTCTGCAGTAAGAGTTTGCCTTTTCATTCAGTGATAATACTATGTGTTGGATTTCTGTGTCTCTACACCAGTGCTCAGTAGTACAAACTATTGTGTAGTTCAAAGATTGGAGCTCAACTTCTAATAGCTGTATTTTATCTTTTATTGATTGCATGCTTTGATGGAGGACTGTCAAGTCTGTCAAATGCCCCATGTTACTCTTTCTAATGGTTTGTTTTTCTTTGTGACCTCTGATATATGATTTGAGGTGTTAAAATCTGTCTTGTGAGTGATTGTTTCAGTATTTTTTAAAGTGCTGGAGATACTCTTTAGGCAGAGGAACCTGTTGCCTGGATTTATCCTAAAAAGACCTACTTTTCTACCTATCACAACAGGTATTTGACCATGTGTGGTCCGAGAACCACCACCTATACTTTCATGAATTAGCTGTACCAATCTTACCTTCCCAGTCCTGTTTAGGTGTAGGCCATGCCTAGTGAAACCCCATCTGTTGGTGGTCCCGACAGGCACCAGAGAAACATGAGCATAGTTGGCTGACCTCAGAGTCATCCCTAACTCCACACTGAATCGCCTCACAGCTCCATCAATGTGTGGTCGATCATGACGCCGGAACCGCTCAACAAAGTGTACGTTGATGCCATGAGTCAGGGAAGCTATCTTGTCCAGGTCACCACCTATGTCATATGCCCCATCCCTGTCCAAACTGTCTCCCACCCCACCCACTATCACTATATGGTCCTATTTTGTAAAGTCTTTACATAAAGACCTGAGGTCCTCTATCACATGACTTAGCTCTGCATTTGGCTTGAAGATACTGGTTGTCTGGTACGCTGCCCCTAAACTTTCCTGTAACTGAGGGCCTACACCTCGCCCATGTCTACTACCTAGCAGCAGCACTTTCTTCTTCCTAAGACTTTGTACATTCCTAGGGTTCTTGCCTGGGTTGAAGTGTGCTGCACATTTCCTTCTCCTACCTGAGGCTCTTGTCCACTTAACTCTGGCAGTGGTAGATACCTGTTTTTGGTGTTGATGCTAAAACTATCAGATCGCGTTCTCTTTCTTCCTATCGTCCTACCAGCTGCCAGTTCCCAACCACCCTACTCCCCCCCTATCCCCCTTGATCCTTATGAGTTCATTCCTTGCTTCCTCCAACTGTACCTGAAGGGCAAAGATTATCCTTCCCTGTTCCCCAATCAAAATGTTCCTACTGCATACTCTGCAGTTCCAGGAGAGAGCCTCTTCTGTTCTCCCAAAATTCTCTCCACTGCATCCCCCCCCCCCCCCAAGTGAAAATATTTCCTACAAGATTGGCAACAAATCCCTCTACTCACTACCCTATAACAGCTATCACATTTCTCACTCATGGTCACTTCTGGGAGAATATTTCAGTTTAAAGGAGTTTTAAATTTGTCAAGGACGTGAGATTAGCTGCGTGTAAACAAAACAGCGACGCAAAGGTCTTATGAGCTGTGGTTCAAAATGGCTCTGAGCACTATGCGACTCAACTTCTGAGGTCATCAGTCGCCTAGAACTTAGAACTAATTAAACCTACTAACCTAAGGACATCACATACATCCATGCCCGAGGCAGGATTCGAACCTGCGACCGTAGCGGTCACGCGGTTCCAGACTGAAGCGCCTTTAACCGCACGGCCACACCGGCCGGCGAGCTGTGGTTGTTATTTTTGTAGTGATTTAGAAATACAATGCCAGAAGAATGAATTTGTAATTACTTTTAGAGAATTTACGTTATCAGACGTGTTTGGTCAAGTTTTTAAACGTTTGTATCTCGGAAAATTTAGATCGCGTGTATCTAACTAGTACACAATATGAAACGTGTTAGTTAAATACGATTTAGAAACGTTAAATTACACTTTTATTGCGACAATAGACACTGATGAAACAAGTAGCTTTCTTTTTTAAACGAATTCTGCACTATCAAGAGAACTTGAATAGAATTTTTTGTGTTTATGTCTCGCAAAATTTCGGGCTATGTCGCAATTATCAGGACTTCAGCTAAAGAACAAGTTTTTTCAAGAACAAGCGCTGCTGGGACGCTAACATTCAGTTGTGTGGCAAGAACGGACAATACAGCAGGTATAACAAACAAAGAAAATTTACATTTGACACTGTTTCCTCATAAATAAGTTATTTTAGCGGACGAAGAAAATACCTGTGATCTAACTCGGCTGCCATCTTGGTTGAACGTTGGTTGGAAGACAGGAATAAAACATTCCCCACTCACATCGTCTACACCGCAGTGGCCGTCTTACTTACCGTCTGCCCCTGAGAAAGTCGACCAACTTTACTTAGCTCACGGTTGAATTCATCAATGCCACTTAAAATTAAGCACATCACAAAATATTGCGGTTTCTGTATCTTTGTTTTGTTACTGAGCAGGAAGATTGCTCTTAAGTAGTTCTTAGCGTTAGCTGATGTTTCTGTTTCGGCTAGTTAGTTGCCAGATGCGTGTTATTATAAAGTGCGCTTGAGAGCAGCAGGCCGCAGCAGTATTCGATTCAGGCCGCCTTAAGGGGTCACTTCGTTTCCCGTCTGTCTGTACATCTGTTAAGGCCCCTTTCTCTCATGTACAAATAGAGGTATCAGGTTGAAGTTTACATCAAATGGTAAAGTCTACAGCCTACAGAGCCTTGGGGGAGCAAAGAAACTAAGCTTCTGAGTCAATGCAATCAAAAGTGTAAGTAGGCTGTTTAGGTTTTCTTATTGATAAGCCACGTAGAGCTCTGTATGAAAATCACTGGTTGTGCTGTGTGCAGTCTGTGGCTAGTTTGCATTGTTGTCTGCCATTGTAGTGTTGGGCAGCTGGATGCGAACAGCGCATAGAGTTGCGTAGTTGGAGGTGAGCCGCCAGCAGCGATGTGGGGAGTGAGATGGCGGAGTTTTGTGAGCGGATGATCTGGACAGAGACAGTAAATTTGTAAGACTGGATATCATGAACTGCTATATATATTATGACCTTTGGACACTATTAAGGTAAATAGATTGTTTTTTCTCTATCAAAATCTTTCATTTGCTAACTATGCCTATCGGTAGTTAGTGACTTCAGTAGTTAGAATCGTTTATTTAGCTGGCAGTATTGGCACTCGTTGTATTGCAGTAGTTCGAGTAATGAAGATTTTTGTGAGGTAAGTGATTCATGAAAGCTAGAGGTTAATGTTAGTCAGGGCCATTCTTCTGTAGGGATTATTGTAAGTCAGAATGCGTTGCACTAAAAATATTGTGTGTCAGTTTAGTGTTGATCAGAATAAGTAAAGAGAGTAATGTCTGAGTACGTTCAGTTTTGATCAGCTGTTGGAAAATCAAATAACGTAAGGGGTTTAAAAGCACAGTCATTTATAATTTTTCTAAGGGGACGTTTCAAAAGATAGTACCATTTATGTCAGATGTTTTGACATACGCAAACTCACTCATCAAAACCTATAGAATAACTCTCTACGCAAAGTGAACCACCTAAAACCTGCACTGCAAATGGAAAGTGCAATTGATCTGCGGTTTTTACGGACTGGATTGCTTGTCAGAGGCTCGTACTGTCAGCCAACAAACACGTCGTAATAATACTTAGTGAAAGTCATTTACGAGATGTCGTACCGGTATTTTGAAAAGTTCCACAATGACACTTGTTTGTACCATTCAGCCGGAGTAGTTGCTAGGTATGATGTTTTTAGGTTTGTTTACAGCGTGCTTGTGTGTTCCTTGAGTGCCCTGCGACTTGCTAGTCAGTTAGTGTGTGTCAGTCCAACCGAGAGGTCTTGAGTCGACGATGTGATTTACCAATGCAGTAAAAGCTGACATGCTCGTGGTGTAAGAAGAGTGCAGGAAGAATGCAGTTCGTTCTTCTGCGGTGTATGCAACAAGACGTCCCAACGGACGTAAACCATCTCGGCAATTATTTATCAGTCTCTTCAACCAGTTACGTGAAAGTGGTATTGCAATTCCTAAACAATGTATTAGAAGGAAACAAGTGACAGAAGAGGAGCAAATTAAGGTTCTTGCTGCTGTTGCAGTTAAGGCGGGCGTTAGCTTCCGCGCAGTGGATCATAACCGTTTTTATACGCTATATCCTGAATAACCTCATATTGTTCCCCTTGACCTTCAGTAAGGCGAACTTAACATATATAAGGTTTAACAAGGCTTGGAAGGTCGCGGATCCGGGATTTGCTAAGTCAATTAATAGAAGTGAGACGCCCGCTAAACCCGCTGGGCAGAACAGGTGATTAGGATTGTGGAAAGGGCCAAATAATGTGTCTGTCAGTTTCACTCCAAAATTGTAATGTATTGTAATTTAATAACACCTTTAAACCAAAACGACACATAGCCGAACCTTTACAACTACGAGTTTCAAAATCCAATTCTGTCACGGCTGATGGCATCGAAACAAGAAATCTTAAAAAGTAACAAGATAAATTTCAAGTGACTGAAGACATGCAGTTAAAACTGCAAATAAAATAAATAGGCGGAAACCCTCAAGGCAAAAGTGGATAGAACAAACACATACAAGGTGCAATACAAACGGCTGAAGGCCACAATTTAATTTCAACATTTTAAAATATATTACCATAATCTTTTAAGACAGAAGGCCGCAATGTTTTCGCTTAAGGGGAAATTTTGTGAATAAGTCTTTAAGCGGATCAATGCCCACAGCTGATTCTTTAAAAATTTCAAAAATACCTCAACAATAAATGAAAAAGCAGCGCAACGACAATAACTAAACTTAGGAATAAGGTTTTAAGGGGCTGAAGGCCCACAATTGATTTACATAAAACACAATAAAAAAATTTCTTTTAAGGCATTGGCTATAATAGATTACCAACAGACCATTAAACACCCATGAGGAGGACAGTATAGACAACGGCACTCAGACGCCTCCATGGGGGTGGGGGGTGGGGTGGGCTGCCCTCAAAACATTAACATTGTCGAAGGTGAGACAGGTGGTGGACCAAACTACACTTGATATCTCGGTAACCCAACCAAGAGACAGTCACAGACCGACCGACCAAACGACTGGCATACCACCAATCGGTACATAAACACTCAAAGACCAAATTGTTACGGACGTGATTATCCACAATGAAATGTGTATTAAACTGTCAAAACCACACATCATGTTGGACAGCGACAACAGGTGAGGAAAGGACGCAACCTAAAATTATGTTAGTGGCCAGGGCAGGTAACCAGAACACTAATGGCCACAAGGCAGAAAATTCCGCTGGTTCACTTGAATTGTAGTGAACCAATATAGTTAAATTCCACCGGTCTGCGGCTCGATTTCACCACTACAAACACTCGGTGTTGCTCACAGGAAAAGCTCCCCAACAGCGAACCACCGAAGAGAATGACACAACATGAACGGACTTGGATTGGGTACTTAACACGCCACTCAACTTTGACGTCCTGGGTCGGTGAGCCACGTAGCTCATAGCGATGGGACAGGTCCACACACGCTCCGATACTGCGCAGGGACCGCCAGTGGACCCAGGCAACTGCACAGCACGGAGATATCCGCCCTAGTCCGCACCAACCGACCGATTACCCTCAGAATGCCGACAATATCTAAAATAGTCGTCAGTGTAAATAACGCCAACTACACACCCAACCTGACAAACACTTGCACGAAGAACTGAACAATACCCAACAGTAACTAAGCACGCACGAAGACAAATCAGGAGTTGATGCACACACACACACACAGCCGACTCATGAACTATCGGCTAGCCAAAACGCGTCGTCTGGTAGAACGACTTACCGACGATCCACCAAGACCGTGGCCCGGCTCAAGTGATGCGTGGCGGCAACGGTCGGGCGAGCCATGTCGACGCAGACCTCACAGCTCCACCACGACTGCACTAGTGCCAAATGGTTCAAATGGCTCTGAGCACTATGGGACTTAACTTCTGAGGTCATCAGTCTCCCAGAACTTAGAACTACATAAACCTAACTAACCTAAAAACATCACACACACCCATGCCCGAGGCAGGATTCGAACCTGCGACCGTAGCGATCGCGCGGTTCCAGACTGTAGCGCCTAGAACCGCTCGGGCACTCCGGCCGGCATTAGGACTTCACCTGGTGGTCTACTCCTCTGCGGACAGTGATGGTGTCGGATTCTTCTTCACGTACTGAAGGGATTTCTATTGCTGACTGAAATAAATTGATAAATGAAAAGAGTAGGTGATGTGAAGGACCAGTAATGGACAGCTACAAGAACAGGAGACACATTCTTTGGATTGAATTTTCTCAGTGTGAGAGTATTGGGAGGGCGATCTGCTGTAATTGCTAACAACCATTCAAAAGCCTACATCGCACAAAACATTTTTTATTTAAGAAAACATGTTTAACTCTCTTAGATGTCATCTTCAGGTCTTAAAATTCTTTTTTGTTTCTTGTTTCACTAAAAAAAGGCCTGAAGATAACAGCTAAGGCTGTTGAAAGTGGGTGTTTTGAATAGAAACAATTTTGTGCGATCTTGGCTTTTGAATGGCTTTTTAACAAGATATGTTCTCGTAAACATATGGAGAGGCGTTCTCAATACAGATACATGGTAACTAACCAATCCACGATTTCGGACTACATAAGCCATCCGCAGACTTGCTCTGGGCCAAGACAGTTGTAGATGATAAGACATAAAATACGGACGTAAATAACGATGACCATTCCAGCTCCTAGAGAGAGTCTTCGAGCAGCTTATCAGCTTATTAAAGCAGAACTCTACGTTTAGAATCACAAATTAGTGCAAAGAGTCGTTAGTGGAAACATGTTGAAGGACATAGACAGGGACGGCTCGACAAAGACCACAAATTTAACAGTCATAAAACCGTGAGGATCATCTCTTGCGGTGCAAACCAAATATTCACATCTTAAGCACTGTCGGCTACCATGAATCAGTTGATAAAAACTGAGCGCATCTATGTATCGGTGCCTCCACTGCTGCCTCCGAGAGCAAAAGCTGCCTGGTACTAACATCAGTGGGGGCGGGAATGGCTTTCAGGAGACGGGCAGTTCGACCCGCCCACGCACAGGCTGGCATTACTTGGCTGGCGCCCGGCATCTAGCTTTCAGAGAGGTCACTGTCCTTCCAGCAACTGCTGCCTCGTCACGGATTTTTTAAACCAACAGCCACTGTATCTTCTGCAGTTCTACTTTATTTTGAGGAATTATGAGTTAACTGATAGGTTAACCCAGAATTTTCTCCGTCGCCACCATTTGATAGTCTAGTGCTCAGGCAAAGTATTTGTGATTACAATGGCTCGACAATATTACTTTGCATATTCAAGCGAATTAAATTCATCGTCTCTTTAGTAAAGGCAGCATTATGCTTAACACCACTTAGCTTGTTAGTATACAAACAACCCGACTCAGCGATTGGAACAGCAGTTAGAATATTATTTTACACTTTATCTCAGCGGACAGGGGAGGACTGGATCGCTGTTGAGTATTCAATACGTGCTCTGAACATCTAAGGAAACTTTCTGTGTCACATAGCCTATATCTTCAACACCATTATTTCGTGCACACATGGTGTTGAAGACGAACAAAGAATCGTGTTTCAGAAATAGAAAAACGAATCCCTAATTCCGTATTCTGGTTCGAGTAACAACGGGAAAGAATACAAGTGATTGTTCGAGGCAATAACTCGAGTAAACAGATGCAAGCAATCTACTGCTTTCCACATGCGATTCGTCATGTGGAAACATTTATCTGGTTAGGGTACAGGAAATGATTTAAATCAGCATTGTTATTTTCCCAAATTTGAATTGTACATTATTCTTAAGAAAAGCACGGTAGGTATTTAGACAAAGAGAGATCAGTGATGGTGGCACGTGGTCACTTTCGGTATGAACAGACTACCAACTAAAGCGTTACTACGGGAAAAAGTGAAAAGCTGAACGAAACGAAAAGAACAGCACTGGCAAACATTCTGAAATTGTTTCTTCGTGGGAAACAAAAACATATCTGCATTATTCGGATAACAACCGTACCAAAATATGTTACAAGGAACATTATGTCTTACAAGGACACTGTCAGGATTCGGACTGCCACCTCGAGGAAACCCTCAAAATTCCATTTTTTCCAGGTGGGCCGGCCGGAGTGGCCGAGCGGTTCTAGGCGCTACACTCTGGAACCGCGCGACCGCTACGGTCGCAGGTTCGAATCCTGCCTCGGGCATGGATGTGTGTGATGTCCGTAGGTTAGTTAGGTTTAAGTAATTCTAGGGGACCGATGACCTCAGAGCCATTTTTCCAGGTGGTAGAGGGACGTCTCCCAGTGTGTAACGAGAAAAAGCGGGAAGCGCACTGATTCGCAAAGAAACAGCTTTGTTAGATCTCTCTGGGGAAACCTATCGATACTGTTACTCCACAGCCAAAAGCTCACAAGAAAGTCTCTGCTATCCTCAGTGGCAGGTTTACACACATGCATCGACAGATCCATTCGCAGTGATTATTCGGGAAAACGAAGACGATGTGGAGAAGATGCTGGTCGACACACAAAAGTAGTCGCACCATGCGTATTCTTTTACCATCACACACAGGAACATCACACAGAAAACCCTTCGATGTAACCTCCATGGGACAATTAAGAAGTATCAAACAGTGAAAACGGATGATGTCTATACAGCCACCTTTCACTATGCCTGTATTTGTTTTCTTTCTCACATTTGTGTCACGTACAACAACCATGTTGCCCCTTTTTTCGAAAATTTGCCACCACTTTCAATATGCTGTCTTGCCGCCGTGCCTAAATATGAGCTTACGTAAGCGGTACAAAACTATCGATGTGTCGCTCGGTGCACAGTAATTTGCAAATGGAAGTAGTCGTCGTCTACGAAGAAATGTAGATATTATTATTCCATGTCTCAGACTGTACTAGAATACTGCTTCTTTTCTTCTGTAATGCTATTCCTCCGCCATAAAACTTACATAAAAATAAACTATGAATTTGTTTGGACAAACGTAACCGAGCAGTAGTAAGTATAACGCAAAGCAATGATGATTAGATTTCATTCAGGGCAGCGTCTAACTGGGAGACGGAGACTACATCAGATCGACGGGGCTGAAAATGGAAACCAACAGTCCCATTTATTGACGACAGCAAAATTGGATTTGCGATGGCGAACATGTCTACGTGGAAACCACCAACAGACATCGAAAATTACTGCATCGCCGTGGGAGACATTCAGTAAACACTAGGCCATTTCTAGCAAATTGTTAGTTCGCTCCGCTCAGTTAAAATGCTGCTCTGTACAGGCATTAGTTGCAATTTAGTACCTCGTTTAATACCGACCTAGTTTTATCTCCTCGTTCCGCATTAATGGAAAGCGAACAAATTGCAACCTCGACGCTTTGGAAATATTAAATTTCGCTTATCTGGGGCAGCGCTATTGTGGTAAAGCGAAACGAAGTGGCCGGAAATAAACACCGCCAATTGTAGGGAAATGAAAAATAAAATGAGAAGAAAGCGGCGGCAGAGGTGGCCCCGGTTAGGTTTGGGGCAGCGCGGAATACCCTCGCTGAGTCATACGTGCCGCGCACAATGAGGACAGCACGGCTGCGTCATTATTTTAATTAGGCCGGCACAATGCGGCTGCGATGTGGCACCCAGGGGTAGCCGACTGCCCGCTGTTTACTGCCGGAGTGGCGTTTTATCGGGGATGGGGTGGGGGGAGGGCCTGTTATAATCGGACAGCAGGGAGGGGGTGGGGGAGGTGGTCTGCGACACGACACCTGAGCTCCGGAGTTGGCAAAGGTTGTCCACCGACGATGCCTGCCTTGTTAGGTCGCCGGAAGGTATACACTCCTGGAAATGGAAAAAAGAACACATTGACACCGGTGTGTCAGACCCACCATACTTGCTCCGGACACTGCGAGAGGGCTGTACAAGCAATGATCACACGCACGGCACAGCGGACACACCAGGAACCGCGGTGTTGGCCGTCGAATGGCGCTAGCTGCGCAGCATTTGTGCACCGCCGCCGTCAGTGTCAGCCAGTTTGCCGTGGCATACGGAGCTCCATCGCAGTCTTTAACACTGGTAGCATGCCACGACAGCGTGGACGTGAACCGTATGTGCAGTTGACGGACTTTGAGCGAGGGCGTATAGTGGGCATGCGGGAGGCCGGGTGGACGTACCGCCGAATTGCTCAACACGTGGGGCGTGAGGTCTCCACAGTACATCGATGTTGTCGCCAATGGTCGGCGGAAGGTGCACGTGCCCGTCGACCTGGGACCGGACCGCAGCGACGCACGGATGCACGCCAAGACCGTAGGATCCTACGCAGTGCCGTAGGGGACCGCACCGCCACTTCCCAGCAAATTAGGCACACTGTTGCTCCTGGGGTATCGGCGAGGACCATTCGCAACCGTCTCCATGAAGCTGGGCTACGGTCCCGCACACCGTTAGGCCGTCTTCCGCTCACGCCCCAACATCGTGCAGCCCGCCTCCAGTGGTGTCGCGACAGGCGTGAATGGAGGGACGAATGGAGACGTGTCGTCTTCAGCGATGAGAGTCGCTTCTGCCTTGGTGCCAATGATGGTCGTATGCGTGTTTGGCGCCGTGCAGGTGAGCGCCACAATCAGGACTGCATACGACCGAGGCACACAGGGCCAACACCCGGCATCATGGTGTGGGGAGCGATCTCCTACACTGGCCGTACACCACTGGTGATCGTCGAGGGGACACTGAATAGTGCACGGTACATCCAAACTGTCATCGAACCCATCGTTCTACCATTCCTAGACCGGCAAGGGAACTTGCTGTTCCAACAGGACAATGCACGTCCGCATGTATCCCGTGCCACCCAACGTGCTCTAGAAGGTGTAAGTCAACTACCCTGGCCAGCAAGATCTCCGGATCTGTCCCCCATTGAGCATGTTTGGGACTGGATGAAGCGGCGTCTCAGGCGGTCTGCACGTCCAGCACGAACGCTGGTCCAACTGAGGCGCCAGGTGGAAATGGCATGGCAAGCCGTTCCACAGGACTACATCCAGCATCTCTACGATCGTCTCCATGGGAGAATAGCAGCCTGCATTGCTGCGAAAGGTGGATATACACTGTACTAGTGCCGACATTGTGCATGCTCTGTTGCCTGTGTCTATGTGCCTGTGGTTCTGTCAGTGTGATCATGTGATGTATCTGACCCCAGGAATGTGTCAATAAAGTTTCCCCTTCCTGGGACAATGAATTCACGGTGTTCTTATTTCAATTTCCAGGAGTGTAGTATCATGGAGGTTATTCACTGATGTCTTAACCAGTGTCCTATCATTCTGTCCCTTCTTCTTATCAGTGTTTCCCATACATTCCTTTCCTCGTCGATTCTGCGGAGAACTTCCTCATCCTTACCTGATCAGTTCACCTAATTTTCAATGTTCTTCTGTAGCACTACATATCAAACGCTTTGGTTCTCTTATGCTTCGGTTTTGTCTATGTCTCACAAGCGTACAACGCTCTGCTCCAAACATACATTCTAACAAATATCGTCCTCAGATTAAGGCCTGTTTTTGATAATAGTGTGTGGCATGAAAGCCGTTTTTGACAGTGCTTGTCTGCTCTTTATGTCCTCCTAGCTCCGTTTTGCCCAGTTCTGATATTAAATTTCTCGCTGCTCTCATTTCTGCTACTTCTCATTACCTTTGCCTTTCTCCAATTTACTCTCACTCCATATTCTCTACTCATTAGACTGTTCATTCCACTCAACACATCCTGTAATTCTTCTTCACTTTCTCTCATGGTAGAAATGTCACAGCGAATCTTATCAATGATATCCTTTCACCTTGCATTTTAATCCCACTCTTGGACACTTCTTTTATTTCCGTCATTGCTACTTCGATGTATAGATTAAACAGTAGGGGCAGAAGACTACGTCACTGTCTTACATCCTTTTTTTCCACTCTCATTCTTCCCTCTTGGTTCTTGTGCATATTGTATATTACCCGCCTTTCCCTAGAGCTTGTCTCTATTTTTCCTCAAATTCGAACATTTTGCACCATTTTACATATGAACTCACAATGAATTCACGGTGTTCTTATTTCAATTTCCAGGAGTGTATTACTCAGCTTCTTAAAAGAGTAGACTGGTCGCTTTGGTGCGTATGTGGTATAGAACGGTGTCCGGACATTTGCCACACCGGACATTTGCCACACCGGGCATTTGCCACGATTTTACCTGCTGCGAAGGGATGGGTCCCATGTCTCCCCTCCCCCTCCTCCTCCTCCTCCTCCTCCTCCTTCTCCTCTTCACCCGCCCGTCCAGTTTGCTTTCGAAGTTCCTAACGTGACCATCAGTATGGAAGTTATTACAACGAACAAGGGCAGGCGTTCTGCTCATTACAAAGATTATGCGTATCTTAAACAGAGGGAATCTAAAGAAGGTGTTGTAACGAGGATGTGCTTACGCCGAAAAGCGGATCATTGCAAGGGAAAGCTGCTTCCGAGGAACGGAGAAGTGTTGAACGTATTAGAACATCTCTGTGGACCACCTGACGATGGATCTCTGAAAGTGAGAAGGCAAGTGGAAAGGGCGAAGAGAAGGTCTCGAGAAGAAACTACACAGTTATCGGAGATATACGTGGATGAAATGGGAAATCTACGTAATAAAGTTTATGACTTTGTTACAGTGATACCTAATTCAGAATCTATGAAGAGAACCATGGGTCGTCGATGGAGTCAAGAGCGGGGGAAACAACAAGAGCCTAAGAACTGTTATGAAATTGATCTTCATGAAGATCTATTAAAAATGGGAGGTTGCAGTAGTTTTCTTCTGGAGACGATAGATTAGAGGTGAGAATAATGATTTTTAATGGAAGCAAAATAAAAGAAAGTTTAAAAACATGTTCCTATTTTTTTATTGATGGAACATTTAAGAGATGCAGCAAGCACTTTGCAAAAATCTACACCATACACGTAGACTTAGGAGACCATATTAAAGAAACAAACATTCTTCCTACTGTATTTGCACTGCTCCCTAATAAGAAGAAAGACATATGTTCGCCCGTTTCGTCTGATAAAACAGGCTGTCTCTGAGTGGTGTCCTAAACAAGTAAAGGTGGACTTTGAGGCAGCTCAGATATCGGCCATTCGTCAAGTTTTTCCCACAGCTGAAATAAATGGATTCTATTTCCATACGAAGAAGAGTTTATGGAGAAGAATTCGAGTTCTCGGTCTAACTGAGGAGTACCGCTGGAACGAAGAGTTACGACTTCACGTCAGCATGTGTGCAGCGCTGGCAGTTGTAAAACTGGAGGACGTAAGCAATGGATGGATTGAGGTTCATGCAGAAGCTCCTGATAACGGAAGATTCTCTCAATTTTTTGACTACTTTGTGGATAACTGGCTAGAGAAGGAGGATATCGCAATAGAAATGTGGGACTGTTACGGAAAAAAAGCACCGAACGACGAATGATGTTGAAGGGTTGCGCAACAAAATAAATAGTATTATTGGAACCCCTCACTCTATAATCAACTATTTGGTGGAGTGATTGAAAAAGGAAGCAGAGCTCACAAACTGCATGTACATGAAATTGGAAATGAATTTTGAAGGTAAGAAGAGGAAGAAGAAGTACTTGAAGCTGGACGACAGGATAGAGAGAATCGTAAAGAACTATAAAGAGACTGGCAACATTAGGCCTTGCTTGAAAGCCATTGCCCATATTCAGAAACTGGACTAAAATACGTTAAAAATAATGTATTAAAAACTATGAAGACCACGGAGTACTCGCAGATTACTGAGATAAAATTATTAAAACATTGAAGCAGCATTATAGGAGCTAATACTAAGTTATAATTGTAAATAGAGTGCACATTATTTCAGCGTGTTTAGGCTGATTTTACACCCGCCAGAATGGTAGATGGTCGTTTATCATTCTCAAGGACCAAAGCCTGTGCAAAGTGTGATGCGAATCACCCTTAAATGTAAAAATTAAAAAGTGTTTCAAGCCTCACAAAAGTATCCCTATTGTTGTCACGTTAAGATAACTTTTTTCTACCTCCCAATATTATAGCCATACTATTAAATAATTTTGAGTTCTAAAATAATTTTCTGAAGCTCCAGAATCGCAACTATCATCTAAAATATCATGGTTTGTTAAACGGATAGAATACGCTTTTGTAAAAGAAAATGGGAACTGAACCTTTGAATTGCACCTAAAATTGACATCCCAAAACTGATCTGATCCTAAGGATGACAATTTTGGTACCTCAAGTATTTTTTATTTAAGTTTAGCTGCAAACATTTATAGTAGATGTAAATCTACTTAACTACATTTCAATCTAGTCCTTTAAAAATTAAAATTTCTTACTAAATTGTTGATTATCTTTAAACAGGTCATTAATTATTACTAAAAAACATCAGAAACATATGTATTAGACCTACTTTTCTTATACATTAGGGACTTTTTGAAAAGATATTTGATCATTTCCTCTGTCACTGACAGTGCAATTTCAGTTGCTTTACAACACCAGGGATATCTACTTCTAAATTATGTTTGCAGCTATTCTCATTTCGAATTCTGGAATATTTACTTCGTCTTCTTTGGTGAAGGAATTTCGGAAAATGCATTTACTAACTCCACTTTAGTGGCACTGTCATCAGCAACATTACCGTCGCTGTCGCGCAGTAAAAGTACTTACTGAGCCTTTCCGCTGGTTTACTTAACATGGGGCCAGTATCTCTCTGGATTTTCCGCCACATTTCTAGAGCGAGTTGCGTTGTGGAAACTATTAAATGCAAATCGCATTGAAATCCGCACCAAATTTCGAGCCTCAGTGAAACTTCACCAATATTGGAAATTTTGCGTTCGTCTAAATTATACGTGCCTTTTGCGGTGCTCCTGCAACAGCTTTCTGTCATGTTTTGTGTACCATGAGGGATCAGTTCCGTCACTTATTAATTTATTTGGTATGAATATCTCGAGTGCTGTTGATACTATTTCTTTGAACTTAAGCCACATATGGTCTTCATTTACATAGTTTGGAGGGATTGGAGACTATCTCTTAGAAAGACGTCACCCGAATTTTTAGCTGCTTTTATACATAGATATATTTCGCGTTTAGTTTTGGTGAATTTCTTTGTTACGGAAGTGAGCCTCGCTACGAATGCGTGTTCACTAATCCCTGTACCCGTCGTGATGCTCAGGATTATTTGTGGCTAAGAGGTCAAGTGTGTTTTCGTAACCATTTACAGTGTGAATGGTTTCGTCAACTAATTGTTAAAAATAATTTTAAAAAAGCATTTAGAACAATTACGGAAGTGGTTTTCTATTTACAATAGGGTATGAAAATGTATTTTTGTCAACATGTGGAAGGTAGATTGAAGTAACTGGCAACTATAATTGTATGAGTAGGGTGATGAGACTCAAGTTTTCTTTGAACTGTTTCATCTGAGACAGGGGGTCGGTAAAAGAAGCCAGTTATTAATTTATTCCGGTTATCGAATATAACCTCTGCCCATACTAATTCACAGGAACAATCTGCTTCAAAGTCAATTGTGAGCTTACATTAATTTTCCTTAATTTGTCCTTGTTTCTGTTGTAGTGCAGATAATTTCAATTATGGCTTTTCCCTCCAGAACCTAAGATGCTTTCTCTGTGACCCTGTAAATACCAGAACTTAACAATGTAGAACAACAACGTGCGTTACAAGCGTAGCATTCTGTATTGCTTCATTTCCTTATTTCTAACATTTTAAAATTGTAAGTCGACTTTAGATGACATGTCAATCATAGATGTTCTTATCTCTCTTTAGTCCCTTACGTACTGGTTGTATCGAGTAAGATGTGGAGACGGCGGTTTGAAAGCGGACAGAGGTAGTGCGGGGAAGGGCGTCCCTTACCTGAGGGATCGCTACTCAAGCTACCTGGCGAGGGGGCAAGTGTGGCAAATGTCCGGCGTGGCAAATGTCCGGTGTGGCAAATGTCCGGCATTCGTATAGAACTGGTAGAAGACGGTGATGTGTCCCTCCACAGTTGTGATGTGGCGTGGATGTGTCAATCGGTTGTATGGAAAAGGCGCGCTGAGATTGGACGATATGGAAACGTGCATAGATGGCAGAAAGGAGGTATAATGCTTGGAAGTGTGAATGACTGCACCGCGAATAAGTTGCTCAATGTTTTCATGTATCAACGACGCGTGTCCAATATGTCTATAAGGGAAGGTTTGCCACTGTTAAACATAGTGTAAGAACTATGATCGTATAAAGATCCTAACCGACAGAATTCTTCAGCCTATCCTATGTTCGAGTACAACAAATTTCCTTCCGGCAGAAAAGCTTCTGTCCACAAATTAGAACGTATTTAGGCAGCATCGTCTATGTGAAACTCAGTTTACCATTTTCTCATAACAGTTCTACAAATCATGGATAAGGACAATAGGCAGAATCTACATTCATAGATATCCGGAAAGTGCTTGAACAGTGTCCCATTACAGAATTAAATGAAAGTCCTAGCACACGGAATGGGTTCTCATAAATGACAGTGGCTCGAAGACTTCTTAAGTAATGGAACTCGCTACTTTTCCTTGACAGCGAGTTTTCATCAGAGATAACGGCATCATCAGGAGTGCTCCAGGAAACTGTCAGAGGACTGATCTTGTTATCTCTATGCAGGGTTGTTATCTCTAAAATTAAAATTACAGTTTCACAGCGCTGTAAAAAAGAATGACTGTTCAGAATGACGCCAAATTTGAGTAGAATATTATCTAAGAATTTGGAAACGTTGTGGAAAAACTAACGAAAATTTTACCCCTATGTGGCACTTTATGCGTCATAACATAAGTGGATTCAGCTACAAATAAGAGATATTCTGCAATCAAATAAGAGATATTCTGCAATTATGGTATACTGACATGTTCTTGGAGACTGCCGGCCGAGGTGTCCGAGCGGTTCTAAGCGCTACAGTCTGGAACCGCGCGACCGCTACGGTCGCAGGTTCGAATCCTGCCTCGGGCATGGATGTGTGTGATGTCCTTAGGTTATTTAGGTTTAAGTAGTTCTAAGTTATACGGGACTGATGACCTCTGATGTTGAGTCCCATAGTGCTCACAAGGGAACCTCCCCATCGCACCCCCCTCACATTTAGTTATAAGATGCCACAGTGGATAGGCCTTGAAAAACTGAACACAGATCAATCGAGAAAACAGGAAGAAGTTGTGTGGAACTATGAAAAAATAAGCAAAATATACAAACTGAATAGCCCATGTGCAAGATAAGCAACATCAAGGATAGTCTGAACTCAGGAGCGCCGTGGTCCCGTGGGTAGCGTGAGCAGCTGCGGAACGAAAGGTCCTCGGTTCAAGTCGCCGGCTCGGTAGCTCAGCGTGTTCGGTCAGAGGGTTAGCAGCCCTCTGTAATAAAAAGAAACTGAGTTAATCGATCAACAATGAGCCTAAACGGCTGTCTTACGACGTCCGCCCCGAGCAGATGCAACGAACAAAAGCGAACAAAATGAGATTAAAAAAAAAAAAAAAGTCTACTCTCGAGTGAAAATTTTACTTTCTTTATTTTCGCAAAGTTATGATCTGTCCGTTCGTTCATTGACGTCTCTGTTCACTGTAATAAGTTTAGTGTCTGTGTTTTGCGACCGCACCGCAGTACTGTGCGATTAGTAGACGAAAGGACGTGCCTCTCCAATGGGAACCGAAAACATTTGATCGCAAGGTCATAGGTCAACCGATTCCTCCACAGGAAAACACGTCTGATGTATTCTATACGACACTGGTGACGGCATGTGCGTCACACGACAGGAATATGTTGTCGATCCACTTAACTTGGACACTTCGCGAATAGGTAAAAAGAGTCTTCTACCTCGCCCGATTTAGGTTTTCTTGTGGATGTGATAGTCACTCCCAAAAAAGTGATGAAAACATATGAGTTTGTCATGTAAACCGAAAATAAAAAATTAAAATTTTCACTCGAGGGAAGGCTTGAAGCAAGAACCTTTCGTTCCGCAGCTGCTCACGCAAACCACGGGACCACGGCGCTCCTCTGTTCACATTTGCCTAGATATTCCCTATATTGCACATGCACTACTCGGTTTCTACATTTTGCTTATTTTTTCATAGTTCCACACAACTTCTTCCTGTTTTCTCGATCGATCTGTGTTCAGTTTTTCAAGGCCTATCCACTGTGCCAACTTATAACTAAATCTGAGGGGGGTGCGATGGGAAGGTTCCCTTGTCAGAGCCATTCGAACCACTTCTTGGAGATTGAAATGGACTTCGTCTGTCCACAGAATTTTCACGGCAAGTTATTGTCCACTTTCACGCTAACAAGAAATTCTAGAGCAAACTTTTGCCTTACCGGCAAGAAGCATGAAGCAACTCCTGAACATGGATAATTTTGTATCGATAGCAATGCGTAATCTTTCGTAGAATTTTATGCACCATGCTCACAGGCATGTCGAGATTTCGGACATGTTCGCACATTCCTGCGCGACCCCTTCTGCAATGCTGTGGCCACATCATACCGTGGCCAACGTCGTATCAGTTGTTTCCTCCCTCTGACACAATGCACTTAAAAAGAACCCGTCTTTTCGAATTTCGTAATAATTTTCTCCAGACTCTTGGCAGACATCGGGCCACCGCCTTTTTTAATACTCTTGAGTGTCGGCAGCTTTTGAAGAGCAACTGGCACGCAGTCACCGTTCTTATAAAAGAGCTTTATCAGTGCGCGCTCTAGCACTGAGACAGTCAGATCGAGCGTCTCAGACGTAAAGTGACATACAGCTATGTACCCGGCATCTTTTATTTTGCATATTTTGCCACTTACAGCGTCATCTAGTGGTGAAATTTTCGTTCAGTCTTTCCCCATAATGTTGGCCACTTATACGATAGTATTCAGTACAAATCTGACGCCTTTTTAAGCGGTGACTGTTTATTTAAACTGTTTTGAAACTGGGACTTTAATTGTAATCATCGTCTAAATAAATGATCTGACGGATGGGCTGAGAAGCAATCTGCCACTGTTTGCTGATGATGTTCTAGCGTACGGAAAATTATACTCGTCCTATGACTGTAGCCCCCCCCTTCCTCCCCCCCCCCCACCCTATGAACCATGGACCTTGCCGTTGGTGGGGAGGCTTGCGTGCCTCAGCGATACAGATAGCCGTACCGTAGGTGCAACCACAACGGAGGGGTATCTGTTGAGAGGCCAGACAAACGTGTGGTTCCTGAAGAGGGGCAGCAGCCTTTTCAGTAATTGAAAGGGCAACAGTCTGGATGATTGACTGATCTGGCCTTGTAACAATAACCAAAACGGCCTTGCTGTGCTGGTACTGTGAACGGGTGAAAGCAAGGGGAAACTACAGCCGTAATTTTTCCCGAGGGCATGCAGCTTTACTGTATGATTAAATGATGATGGCGTCCTCTTGGGTAAAATATTCCGGAGGTAAAATAGTCCCCCATTCGGATCTCCGGGCGGGGACTACTCAAGAGGATGTCGTTATCAGGAGAAAGAAAACTGCCGTTCTACGGATCGGAGCGTGGAATGTCAGATCCCTTAATCGGGCAGGTAGGTTAGAAAATTTAAAAAGGGAAATGGATAGGTTAAAGTTAGAAATAGTAGGAATTAGTGAAGTTCGGTGGCAGGAGGAACAAGACTTCTGGTCAGGTGACTACAGGGTTATAAACACAAAATCAAATAGTGGTAAAGCAGGAGTAGGTTTAATAATGAATAGGAAAATAGGTATGCGGGTAAGCTACTACAAACAGCATAGTGAACGCATTATTGTGGCCAAGATAGATACGAAGCCCACACCTACTACAGTAGTACAAGTTTATATGCCAACTAGCTCTGCAGATGACGAAGAAATTGAAGAAATGTATGATGAAATAAAAGAAATTATTCAGATAGTGAAGGGAGACGAAAATTTAATAGTCATGGGTGACTGGAATTCGAGTGTAGGAAAAGGGAGAGAAGGAAACGTAGTATATGAATATGGATTGGGGCTAAGAAATGAAAGAGGAAGCCGCCTGGTAGAATTTTGCACAGAGCACAACATAATCATAGCTAACACTTGGTTTAAGAATCATGAAAGAAGGTTGTATACATGGAAGAACCCTGGAGATACTAAAAGGTATCAGATAGATTATATAATGGTAAGACAGAGATTTAGGAACCAGGTTTTAAATTGTAAGACATTTCCAGGGGCAGATGTGGACTCTGACCACAATCTATTGGTTATGACCTGTAGATTAAAACTGAGGAAACTGCAAAAAGGTGGGAATTTAAGGAGATGGGACCTGGATAAACTGAAAGAACCAGAGGTTGTACAGAGTTTCAGGGAGAGCATAAGGGAACAATTGACAGGAATGGGGGAAAGAAATAGAGTAGAAGAAGAATGGGTAGCTTGGAGGGATGAAGTAGTGAAGGCAGCAGAGGATCAAGTAGGTAAAAAGACGAGGGCTTGTAGATATCCTTGGGTAACAGAAAAAATATTGAATTTAATTGATGAAAGGAGAAAATATAAAAATGCAGTAAATGAAGCAGGCAAAAAGGAATACAAACGTCTCAAAAATGAGATCGACAGGAAGTGCAAAATGGCTAAGCAGGGATGACTAGAGGACAAATGTAAGGATGTAGAGGCTTATCTCACTAGAGGTAAGATAGATACTGCCTACAGGAAAATTAAAGAGACCTTTGGAGATAAGAGAACGACTTGTATGAACATCAAGAGCTCAGATGGAAACCCAGTTCTAAGCAAAGAAGGGAAAGCAGAAAGGTGGAAGGAGTATATAGAGGGTCTATACAAGGGCGATGTATTTGAGGACAATATTATGGAAATGTAAGAGGATGTAGATGAAGATGAAATGGAAGATACGATACTGCGTGAAGAGTTTGACAGAGCACTGAAAGACCTGAGTCGAAACAAGGCCCCCGGATTAGACAACATTCCATTGGAACTACTGACGGCCCTGGGAGAGCCAGTCGTGGCAAAACTCTACCATCTGGTGAGTAAGATGTATGAAACAGGCGAAATAGCCTCAGACTTCAAGAAGAATATAATAATTCCAATCCCAAAGAAAGCAGGTGTTGACAGATGTGAAAATTACCGAACTATCGGTTTAATAAGTCACAGCTGCAAAATACTAACACGAATTCTTCACAGACGAATGGAAAAGCTAGTAGAAGCCGACCTCGGGGAAGATCAGTTTGGATTCCGTAGAAACACTGGAACACGTGAGGCAATACTGACCTTACGACTTATCTTTGAAGAAAGATTAAGGAAAGGCAAACCTACGTTTTTAGCATTTGTAGACTTAGAGAAAGTTTTTAACAATGTTGACTGGAATACTCTCTTTCAAATTCTAAAGGTGGCAGGGGTAAAATACAGGGAGCGAAAGGCTATTTACAATTTGTGCAGAAACCAGATGGCAGTTATAAGAGTCGAGGGACATGAAAGGGAAGCAGTGGTTGGGAAGGGAGTAAGTCAGGGTTGTAGCCTCTCCCCGATGTTGTTCAATCTGTATATTGAGCAAGCAGTAAAGGAAACAAAAGAAAAATTCGGAGTAGGTGTTAAAATCCATGGAGAAGAAATAAAAACTTTGAGGTTCGCCGACGACATTGTAATTCTGTCAGAGACAGCAAAGGACTTGGAAGAACAGTTGAATGGAATGGACAGTGTCTTGAAAGGAGGATATAAGATGAACATCAACAAAAGCAAAACGAGGATAATGGAATGTAGTCGAATTAAGTCGGGTGATGCTGAGGGAATTAGATTAGGAAATGAGATACTTAAAGTAGTAAAGGAGTTTTGCTATTTGGGGAGTAAAATAACTGATGATGGTCGAAGTAGAGAGGGTATAAAATGTAGACTGGCAATGGCAAGGAAAGCGTTTCTGAAGAAGAGAAATTTGTTAACATCGAGTATAGATTTAAGTGTCAGGAAGTCGTTTCTGAAAGTATTTGTATGGAGTGTAGCCATGTATGGAAGTGAAACATGGACGATAAATAGTTTGGACAAGAAGAGAATAGAAGCTTTCAAAATGTGGTGCTACAGAAGAATGCTGAAGATTAGATGGGTAGATCACATGACTAATGAGAAAGTATTGAATATGATTGGGGAGAAGAGAAGTTTGTGGCACAACTTGTCCAGAAGAAGGGGTCAGTTGGTAGGACATGTTCTGAGGCATCAAGGGATCACCAATTTAGTATTGGAGGCCAGCGTGGAGGGTAAAAATTGTAGAGGGAGACCAAGAGATGAATACACTAAGCAGATTCAGAAGGATGTAGGTTGCAGTAGGTACTGGGAGATGAAGGAGCTTGCACAGGATAGAGTAGCATGGAGAGCTGCATCAAACCAGTCTCAGGATTGAAGACCACAACAACAACTATGACTGTAGAAGCGCACAGGGTTACTCAAACTGAATTTCTGTTTGGTGTTAGGAATGGCAGCTTCTTTTAAAGATGTAAGTTAAGGCAGATGAGTAGGATAAACAATCCTGTGATATTCGAGTATAGTATTAGTGGGGTGTTGCTTCGGACAGTCACAACGACTATATATTAATGTGCAACAACACAATGCAACGAGCGTGTGAGGTAGGTAGTAGGTGATGGCGAATAGAAGACTTCGGTTAATTGGGTGAATTGTAGGAAAGTGAAGCTCATCAGTAAGGAGATTGCGTACAGAACACTTGTGTTTGGTACTGTTCGAGTTTTTAGGATCACCACAAGGTGTAATCGGAAACAGTGAAGAAATTCAGGCATGCAGCTGGACTACGTACCAGCAGATTCTATCAGCACGCAGGGGTCGCGGAGATGCTTCGTCAACTCAGATGGGGATTCGTGGAGGGAAACAGTATTGTTCGAGAAACAGTATTGAGAAAATTTCGTCCGTGCATTTGCGGCTGACTGCAGAAAGATTCCACGGCTGCCAACGGACATTTCGCGTAAGAACCGCGAAGGCAAGATACGAGGGCTCATGCTTATACATACAGACAGTCGTCTTCCCCTCGTCCCAGTTGCGGATGGGACGGGAAAGGGAATGACTAGCAGTGGTCCAAGGAACCCTTCGCCATACACCGTGTGATGTAGACTGGTGGACGTTTGTAACATTTTGACAACTGCGGGCTTTCAAATAACTGGAAATGTGAGATGATGAGGCGGGGCCCTCAACTACGTATCCTCCGACTCAACGTTGAAATATTAAAAGTTTTGTTTGGTTTCGTTATCTAGGGGCTGGGATACGTAGTTGTCGCATTACAGGCCCAATACTGCTGAGTCTACAGTATACGATAAGAAAAAACACATGAATCGAATGGTCGAAGGTTTCTATCACTCGGCAATTGCGAATTGTGAAAGTAACATATAAATTTATAAATGAAAGTTTGCAATTAAATTAAATCTGCAGGTACTATCTTAAGACTTTAAATGATGAGTACGATAGTAGAAGTACTTTGAAGAATGCGGTATATTTCTGCAAAACACTTATTGGTGTCTATGGTCCAGCTATTAAATAAAATATAAGTTGAATAACAAGGAAACAATAGATTCCTACTACACGTAATTAGCTATAAACAAGAACATAGCTCGCGAGATATTCACTTCTAAACGCCCACTAAGTCTTCCCTGTAGAAGCTACTGAAATCTCACAAGTGCACAAGTCAGCACTACGAAATATTTCTATTTCTCGCGTCACGCGCAAAGCGCTCCACTGTCCAAGTCTTACCGTTCGTCCGACGCGCTGTCGCGTCCAGCGCTTCCCGTGTCCTGTGCCGTATTGTCCAGAACTCGTCACCAGAACTCGATTCCATCCAGTCTCCCCATTCATGAGCGCTGTGATTGGCTAGAGAGCTCGCGCCATGTCTTCATGCCAGCGCACCCACACAAACATAATGAAACACATTCGAAGCACTGGATTTACATTTAAGTAACTTGAAATTATGTAAATATTCCTACGGCTGGACCATAAACACGCTCTAACGCACATTATTAGATACATAAACAAATTAAATAAACATATATCAAAGGAACAGAACAAAAGGTGGGCCAGTAGCCTAATGTCTATGTGTTTTCTACAACACAGTAAACATTTAACCAATTTCTTCATGAATAGTATACATCGGATATAAACAAAGACATATATCAATAAATATATTTATAAGCATGCTGCTACCGTTTTACCGTTTTTTCGTGTAACTGTGGAGTAATTAAGACCTGACGCCATCGATAGTAATCGGCCACTTTGACCTCCAATAACTTATGTACTATTCAAGTTGCATGCCTGTAATTTATACCAATTTGGGTTTACACTAATAGCTTTCTAAAGACACGTCGATCGAGGAAATCGGATGAAGCGTTTAAATTTTGGAAATTCGTTGCTGTGTGTTACTTGTACAATTTAACGTCAGATACTAAACTTTAAATTAAAAAAGATATTGAAAAACTGATTACACCATCAGAATCGTCGTGCAAGTAATAGTAATGTACCGGGTGATCAAAAAGTCAGTATAAATTTGAAAACTGAATAAATCACGGAATAATGTAGATAGAGAGGTACAAATTCACACACATGCTTGGAATGACATGGGGTTTTATTAGAACCAAAAAAATACAAAAGTTCAAAAACTGTCCGACAGATGGCGCTTCATCTGTTCAGAATAGTAATAATTAGTGTAACAAAGGAAGACAAAGCAAAGATGATGTTCTTTACAGGAAATGCTCAATATGTCCACCATCATTCCTCAACAAAGCCTGCAGTCGAGGAATAATGTTGTGAACAGCACTGTAAAGCATGTCCGGAGTTATGGTGAAGCATTGGCGTCGGATGTTGTCTGTCAGCATTCCTAGAGATGTCAGACGATCACGACACACTTGCGACCTCAGGTAACCCCAAAGCCAATAATCGCACGGACTGAGGTCTGGGGACCTGGGAGGCCAAGCATGACGAAAGTGGCGGCTGAGCACACGATCATCACCAAACGACGCGCGCAAGAGATCTTTGACGCGTGTAGCAATATGGGGTGGTTATAATAAAACCCCACGTCATTCCAAGCAAGTGTGTCAATTTTTACCTCTCTATCTACATTACTCCGTGGTTTATTAAGTTTTCAAATTTATACTTACTTTTTGATCACCCGGTACATGTTGCTTTTTGAGATATCATGATTCATCTGGCTACTATTAATTTCTATACGAACTGTGAAATGTCTGCCATGATGGTTTCACAAAGTCCGCCATCTTTGGCGCACAGCGTCACCAAGGAATTCCCAGCCACATGCTCGTTGGACCACGTGCTCCGGCCGTTGCGAGGCACCACGCAAATGCTAACGAGCTCGGCTTTGCCGCGCAGCCCGAGATGTGGTCGCCAACTCTGAACTTAGAATATTTCCAAGGCGGCGCAACTCGACCTTTACCTCCACAAAATCCGTTTCAAATCCAACAGGAATTACTGATCTCAGTGAAAGCTGGTCCAGCTCAGTCCGTTTCCAAGCGAACGTTACGGAGGGAACTGCATGTAACTGGATATTTGGAGTCGGCTATCCCGCAAAACGCTGTCACTTACAGCGGCACATAGAACTATACGTTTTTATTCCAAACAACACTGAAACTACTCAGTATCTGACTGGAGATGCGTTCTATTTTCAGACGGGTCGTGATTTTGTTGCTTTTCAAATTATATAAGGTGTCCCCACCGGCCCACTCCTTCAGGTTACCGTGAGCGGGAACCACAATATTTATTACAGCATCACATTCTACATTTTCACCGGGAATGAGTATTGTAACAGACCACTTCAGTAAAGCGCCCACTGAACGAACTATCGTCATTATTCTGAAGGAAGTGTCACTAAAGGGCGTGTTCACTTTACCAAAATATAACTTCCTAATTTGCTGATTGTCTCGAAGTTGGTCTCGCTGTTTTCTTATCAGGAATATGACTTGACCACATTTCCTGAATACACGAAGAGACACAGATTTCAGGATTATGAATGTTAAATTAATGAGTAACTATGAAATACACTACAGGCCATTAAAATTGCTACACCACGAAGATGACGTGCTACAGACGCGACATTTAACCGACAGGAAGAAGATGCTGTGATATGCAAATGATTAGCTTTTCAGAGCATTCACACAAGGTTGGCGCCGATGGCGACACCTACAACGTGCTGACATGAGGAAAGTTTCCAACCGATTTCTCATACACAAACAGCAGTTGACCGGCGATGCCTGGTGAGACGTTGTTGCGATGCCTCGTGTAAGGAGGAGAAATGCGTACCATCACGTTTCCGACTATGATAAAGGTCGGATTGTAGCCTGTCGCGACATTGCTGCTCTCGTTGGTGGAGATCCAATGACTGTTAGCAGAATATGGAATCGGTGGGTCAGGAGGGTAATACGGAACGCCGTGCTGGATCCCAACGGCCTCGTGTCACTAGCAGTCGAGATGACAGGCATCTTATCCGCATGGCTGAACGGATCGTGCAGCCAAGTCTCGATCCCTGAGTCAACAGTTGGGAACATTTGCAAGACAACAACCATCTGCACCAACAGTTCGACGACGTTTGCAGCAGCATGGACTATCAGCTCGGAGACCATGGCTGCGGTTACCCTTGACGCTGCATCACAGACACGAGCGCCTACGATGGTGTACTTAACGACGAAGCTGGACGCACGAATGGCAAAACGTCATTATTTCGGATGAATCCAGGTTCTGTTTACAGCATCATGATGGTAGCATCCGTGTTTGGCGACATCGCGGCGAACGCACATTGATAGCGCGTATTCGTTATCGCCATACTGGCGTATCACCCGCCGTGATGGTTTGGTGTGCCATTGGTTATACATCTCGGTCACCTCTTGTTCGCATTGACTGCACTTTGAACAGTGGATGTTACATTTCAGATGTGTTACGACCCGTGGCTCTACACTTCATTCGATCCCTGCGAAACCCTACATTTCAGCAGGATAATGCACGACTGTATGTTGCTGGTTCTCTGCGGGCCTTTCTGGATACAGAAAATGTGCGATTGCTGCCCTGGCCAGCAAATTCTTCAGATCTCTCAGCAACTGAAAATGTCTGGTCAATGGTGGCCGAGCAACTGGCTCATCACAATACGCCAGTCACTACGCCTGATGAACTGTGGTATCGTGTTGAAGCTGCATGGGCAGCTGTACCTGTACACGCCATCCAAGCTCTGTTTGACTCAAATGCCTAGGCGTATCAAGGCGTTATTACGGGCAGAGGTGGTTGTTGTGGGTACTGATTTCTCATGATCTATGCACCAAAATTGCGTGAAAATGTAATCACATGTCAGTTCCAGTATAATGTATTTGTCCGATGAATACCCGTGTATCATCTGCATTTCTTCTTAGTGTAGCAATTTTAATGGCCAGTAGTGTAAAATAAACTACTTTCATTTATATTTTGTGGTAAGTTCCTTCTGAGGTCATCGGTCCCTAGGCTTTACACACTACTTGAAACTCCAACGGTCGGGGGGGGGGGGGGGGGGGGGGAGCCTCGTGAACCGTTGCAAGGCACCTTAGACCGCGCGGCTTCCATCTATAGCTTACATATTTTCATTTCCTCAGATATCTGATTGCCAAAATTTTACAATTGGCTCCCACGATCTACAAATTCCAACTAAACATGCCTCCTTCCAACAGTATCTCAAAACATTAGTTCACTTTATTACACAACACCTTCCCGCCAAGAACAAGAAGTACAGAGATTGCATTTGAGGCAAAGAGCTTTAGGTGATTTACATCGTTGTCAAAAACATTGTTTCAATTAACTGATACGTAATTTAGCAAGACGTAGCAAAATTACGTTTACACATTTTCATATTAAAACTCAAACAAAATTATCCTAATTACATAAAATATGAGTAGTTATTCATAAGATAATGAATTTTAGAGTCCATAGTTTAAAAAGAAATTTTCTACTCATCAATGAAATTACCCATACCCATTGCTGTCGAAAGTTTCTAACTGTGTATCAGGCTCGATTACTTGCTGTGGACACTACTGTCTTGCTTGAATACGGCCATGGTCACAGGGCTACATGCATACGATCCTGGTTTGACAAATAGTCAGGCACTGCACCACACCTCAATTGATCCCATAAATCAACCGATCTGAATACCGAAAAAAGTCTGCGACTATATGGAACCACGGGCGAAGCTTGAAAATCAACATCCCCGAAATATGGTGGCGCCAGCGCTAATCATCATTGCGTGGATTCAGCTTTGTGTGTCAGACGTGAAGGAAGTTGTGCACTCTCTACCTCACCGAAATGGGGTCGTTAGCAAAGCTAGATGCTGTGCGGTATTAGGTGACTATTTTTGTCCAGTGTGCTTACCTTCATGCAGCAAGCAAAATAATTTCCGCATCCTTGTCTTGTACGAACTTATTCTCCGTTTCCAACGACCACCTCGTGGACGGGACGTTAAACAGTAAGCACCGTTCCTTACTAGGAAACCAGCTTGCTTCTCACCAGGAAATCTCGGTTTGCAGATAATATTTCCGCACGGCCACAGGAACTGAATTCAATAGTTTCTTCCCTCACGTCAGCAGAAGCGGAAAATTCCAGTGATTATCTGGAAATTACCCGCAGTTATCAGGGTGGCAGTGGTGGGGAGACTTCAATAAAATGTAACTCGGCATAATTTCATTTCCAGTAGGGGAGGGGGTGAGGGGGTCAGATCAGAGTTTTAATTAGTCCCAGACGAACTGCCCCGGCGAAGCTCCAGGGATTTCTGCGGTCACTGGAAACGGACCGGAAGGCGGCGGTATCGGCGACTGGAGGCGGGATTAAATTTGCGGCCTGCCTGCGGTCTGGCCGTGGATTCGTTATTCCGAGTCGCTTGCCGCCGGGGGTAGTACTGACCCTCTGGGGTTACACCAGGAGCTGGGGTGTCCGATCTGCGGACATAGCGGCCCCACCACGGAACGAAAAGATCGATTTTTGTTTGATTATATCGTCGTCGAGCAATCATTGGAATAAGTCACACGGAACAAATATCTGGGAGCAGATATACTGAGAGATTTGAGATGGACAGACTGTGATTCAGCCGACCCTAACGATGGGTTTTATGCAACCCGCAACACCTTCAAAAACCATACGCAAGGTTTTCATGTTCTCTCACTTGTTACATGCAAACAATTTGTCACACTAAAAAATAAATAGCAACTTCTTGTAGGAAATTTAATGTAGTTAAATTTTGTGCTAGAATACATTTTCGCTCGATACCAAAGCTTTCGAGTTATGACCACAGTTTTAGAGTTATTCGAGAAAAATTCGTTTGGAGGTCACTGTTGTACGGTTTTCTTGAGTAATTGGAAAACTGCGGCCTCTAGTGAAAATGTACACCGGTAAAAAAAAGTAACTGCAGTAACTTTCTTTAAAATCAGTACCGCCATTAGACTTTTTCTTTCATTTGCAGTGTTATATTTACACGATCATGATTTCGGCTTTAAGTTGCCATTATCAAGTGTTTGTTTTATCACCGAGCACTCAGTGATAAAACAAAGCAGTAGGCTTTTACCAGAAATATTGACCCTTAGAGAATGTGTCTAATAGAGTATTTTAAATACAACAGTATGCCATCTTAGGAGCTGTATAATTAAAACCTTGATAATGGCAACTAAAAACCGAAATCATGATCGTGTAAATGTAACACTGCAAATAAATAAAAAAACGGTCTAATGGCGGTACTGACTTTAAAGAAATATATTATGACTGAGGCCACATGTTATGAAAAACTTATTAACTGCACTAAATTTTCTACAAAAAGGTCCCGTTCATTTTTTCTGTAGGACTAGCAGTTTGCACATAGCGTTGGTGGGACAGCTGAATCAGCCTACATAACTGTTCATATATGGACCATAAATGTCAGAACGAGATTAACTGAAACAAAACTAAGGCAGTATAATGCTCAAAAGCTCGTTTAGAAACTGTCATCTCGAATACGCTCAAAGCAAGACTTCGTGCCTCCCTGTTACAAACGTGAGATATTTTGTCTCAAACTTCAAAAATTTTCAAGATGGCTACTGAATTGAGGAATGTCTTAGTTATGCATTATTTATTGCGTCTTGACACTCGAGGAAACGTGTTACCGAATATGCAAGGTCTAAAGAAGTAAATAAGAATTCGTCCACCACAAATTTTTGAGTCGTTTTATAACCATAATGACTTTAACTTCCATACATACCACTGTGGATGTAGGGACTGCGTTCCTCGAGTAGGCTAATTTCACTCAATGTCTGCGATTAAGATTTGGAGCAGATTGTATAAATAGAAATTAACATTAGCTTTACTCACTACTGTCCATGTGTGTTAGCTTTTTTATTTTGAGAGCTTACTGATGAGGAAATTTCAGCGTAATTAGCTGAATCCAAAATGGAGGACTTTAGTGGGTTTCCGACAAGTAATTGGAGAAGCGCTAATTTCTTTATCTTTTCGTGAAGGACAGGTAAGAGCCAGTAAACAAAACAAACATATAAACCAGTAAATACATCATGTGGTGATAAGAGGTTAGATGGGTATCAGCTCTGGTCTATTGTTCATGATTTGCACTCTGTTCATTGCTACAGGCAATATAATCGCAAGAGGAGGACAAGAACAAGAGGTGTGAAGTATAACATGTACCTTGTTCGTCAAAAGCATTTCTTACACTGGTGTTCATGAAATCATTTATCATTGAAATATATAAGATACTCCTGACCTACAAAATTCTGTGGGTCCTAAGTTTTTGTGAAAATGAAATTTAAATTTCGTAACGACTAATATCTCCTTCTATCAATATTTTTTTTACAAAATCCCATTAATTACTAAATTGCCATACCAAGTATAACGTTGAGTATGAAAAGGTTATAGATAAATGGAAAAATTCAAGTGAGGAAGTTATATTTATTTCTTAATGGAGAAACTTTTTCTGCTTTTCTTTCTCTTCTTCTGTATCTCGTTTTCAATTTTCGCTTCGTTCAGTTTGGCAACTATTAATTGAAGCTGGCACAATCCTTACCGCTGTTATACCTCTGAGCTACTTTCTCTCTCTGATATCTTCTCCAACTTTGTTTCCTCTCTCTCTCACAATGCGTGCGTCAATTCCAACCTACGATCTGAGTAACCTATCCATACTTAAACCTTGTTTCAATAATCACTCTTAACTCCCTTGAAAAAGAACGTACAGTCTCGGGAAGCTATGATTAGTATTTTCCACCTAAGTGTTTCTCTCAGCATTACTATGAATTATAACTATGGCCGTTTAGTATTGGCCAACAGTACAGTCTCCTCGTGGTTTTATAGTTTTGGTGTGAAATAAAGTTAAATACTGGTGTACTCGCCGCCAAATGGTTCAAATGGCTCTGAGCACTATGGGACTTAACATCTGAGGTCATCAGTCCCCCAGAACTTAGAACTACTTAAACCTAACTAACCTAAGGACATCATACACATCCATGTCCGAGGCAGGATTAGAACCTGCGACCGTAGCGATCGCGTGGTTCCAGACTGAAGCGCCTAGAACTGCTCGGCCACACCGGCCGGCCTCGCCCGCCACCGGAGGCTTCAAATGATTCTGGGCATACTACCTTACAAAGGAGATTTTGTACATTTAAATTACAATTTAAAATTTTTTGTGGCTACCCTGTGATTGTATTATATTACATGCTCGTGGAGTTAATCAGAGAGGATAACCTTGACTACTCTTTGACTCACATCCATTACCAAACGAATGTACTGTATCTTAAACAGAATTACGGATGACCGTGGGTGATATGGAGTAGACGACATATATTCAGGTCAAAAATTCATCATCTACTCTTACACATTTGCAGCGTGGCTATTGTTTTAGAAACTGGACTAGTATAGCCAGTAGCACTTTTAGGCCCTGGTTTGGTGGAGCTATGCCGCAAAATCAGTATAGTCATGACTCAAAATATCAATTATGCAAAGCAATTTGACTTCGAGAACAGAAACAGAAATAGTTACAGTAACACAAACGTTTAATAAAGAGCTGAATTAGTAACTGACCCCCATAACGTATATAACTGAACATCAAATAATGTGGAAATCACTCGTAAAATCTGATCAGGATTATAGTGTGTACAAATGATCAACTTTTAGCTGAAAACAGGGCAATAGTATCGTATCCCTTATTCATGATCACAATGTTTTGAACACGAAATTGGTTAAACCTCTCCAAATCGTTTGAATAACAATGCCGCTAGAGAGACTGAATCTGTAAGAACTACTATCAAATATGAAGGTTTTAGGAAGGGTGCAAGTTATTTTGTGGAGACATGAACACATATACCCCTGTACGAAAATCTGCCACCGCAACTCTGCGTTCAGGAAATATATGTGAAAACTTACCTTTACACCTGAAATTTATACGTGCAGAGAACGGAATATTTATCACTGTTAATATGAGAAAACTCTGCACAATTTGTAATCACTTAGTAAGCAAGAGGGAATGCTTGCAAGAGATGCGCAGGAGGTGGAGTCACATACGAGTGCAGCTAAATGTTTACAAATATGCAGTAAATGATGTAGGAAAGCGGAAATAAGTAACAGCGAAGTCATATTCCCTTCAGGTCAAATAACAGTGGACCCAGGCCACATGTCGTGCACTATACATGTGACATAAAATTGGAAATTCTAGGAAGCAGAAATATTTAAATTCTGTTACACTATTTCCCCCAAAGCGTAGAAAAGTCTAAAATGTAGGAGAGAATGATGGAAATGAATTCATATTACTTCGAACTGAGTTATCAGAATACAAATCAGTAAACAGTTTACGATTTACACATAACACAAAGACCCTGAGACTTTTTAATGCCTCACGATTAAATATCAGTTCATTTTCGTAATTCATCACAATTTTAGCATGCGAAATGACGAGTATCACACCAATGAAGTTACTCAAAACTTTGTTTATTAGCAACCACTGCCAATAAGTCACGATATCACCAAATCTCCATGCTGCCACTGCCGCGTCTGAACTGCCCCAAATAATCGCTTGACGTCTCGGAACAGTAGTGTTTACCACTTACTCGAAAGTACGGTTCAGTCCTGCTGCCAGATCTCCTAATGGCTCGAAACGTGCGTAAAAACACTCGTCTGCGAGTTCTCAGAGAGACGACTCTAAGTGTGTCTATGGTAGTTAGTGAACTACTTTACGAAAGTTTGCAAAAACAGATTGCAAGTTAAAGAAAACAAAACTGAAGCAGAAATTGAAAGTACCGTTTTACATGCAGCTTTCACAATGCGTGCGCTGTAAAACATTCAGTCTTTGTACCTAGCAATAAACCAGTCCCCGCTCCAAACAGAGCGCATTCCTCCGCGTACAACAGCGAAAGTACGGAGCAAGGTGATATTCTACTGGTTAGCAACCCATGTGGTTACGCTTCATTAAAGAAACCAAGCATTTCAAGATCAATTTCTTGCCAGCATTTGGAGAATGTTAGCGCAGGTTCCGCAGCTGTGGTTTCAGTTTTGAATAAAATGCCAGCACCAGCTGCATTTTAATTTTTATTTTAAAAACCCAAAGCCTTTATCTATTGATTATCTACATAGAGCCAAAAAACATAGTACAACGTAATTAATGAACTAGAGACGACTGTAATAGTGCGCATTATCAACAGTAGGCACAATAATCTAAACCGAAAAACAACTCGACTAGAAACTTCATCCAATATTACAGAAATAGATACGCGTGGAGTGGACAAAAATGTGGAAACCAAACAGAACGACACATTATCATGTTTAATAAGATGCAGGAAACCCATTGACACTGAAGACGGTTTCCATTCGTCTCGGTATGGATAAACAGACGTGCTCTATGGTTTTCAAAGGAATATTGTGCAATTATTCGTGCAATCTTGTGGCAGGCTCAAATAACGATGGCAGAAATTTGCAGATGATGATAGTGTGTAGCGATCATGCACACTTCTCTCCAAAGCAGACCAGAAAGGCTCAGTAATTTTGAGATCTGGTTACTGGTGACTACTAAATGTGACACTTCAAACTTAACCTAAAGTTGGAAACAGTATGCATCAAGTCTCGTCCGACCAAACTCCCCTTGGTTCTGGTTTTATGGCTTCGGCACCACGTTTTACTGTTACAGGCATTTTCATCAGTGATGAATCCTTTTGGAATTTCAGCCCGTCCCTCTAATTCCCTGCTTTTGGAGCTCCCTTCGCGTTGTTTTGGTGCTGACAGCATTCACGAGTGCGAGATTCAATTCTACACTTTGAAGCTGACGTCATCTTATTTTTCGTCACAGTCCTATTTAGTGACCATCCGTCACGATCAATCAACAACTTTCGACCGCGCTATAATTTAACGGACGACTTTTTTTCCGCTTTCCCTGTATGCGGTATAAATTTTCGATACGGTACCTCTTGAAAGGTCAAACAGTACCACGGTTACGGAAGTGGCTGACGTACAAGTACCAAAAATGTGCCCACGTTGGAATTCTCTTAGCTCCGATGTAATGAACTCGCAGTACACACAACACTGTCCTGGTTCAAATGGCTCTGAGCACTATGGGACTTAACAGCTAAGGTCATCAGTCCCCTAGAACTTAGAACTACTTAAACCTAGCTAACCTAAGGACATTACCCACATCCATGCCCGAAGCAGGATTCGAACCTGCGACCGTAGCGGTCTCGCGGTTCCAGACTGACGCGCCTAGAACCGCACGGCCACACCGGCCGGCCAACACTGTCCTGACCACGAGTGACTCACGTAACGTATCGAAGATATTGCATAAAGGCCGTTCGTGTTCAAATACAACAGCGCAAGCTGTAGACTCGGCTAGTATCTGCATTAATTTTGGAGCATACATTCTTTGCGGTGTTTCCACATTTTTATCCAACCCTTGTACGTAGCACAAACATAATAACGTTGATGACAAACGTCTTAAAAACAGTATACTAACTTAAATTCGTTTTTGAATTACGATGTCTGTGGACGAGTTGTTTGTCAACATTATTTTATTACGCTTGCTGTTGATGACTTATTGCTACACTGTCCTCTGTATGTCTACTGCCATTATGCTTTGTTTTTCGATAGTATGTAGAAAGTCACTGGATAACGGCAATGGGGATCGAAATCGGTCGGGGTTTATAAAATTCATTTCAAGATCAATTTCTTCATCGTACGCAGCCAACAATAACCAGCTGCAGCGCCGGCATCGAGCATCAGTAACTGAACCTTGCAATGTTTGTACACAGCTCTGTGAGCGGACACTTATGACACAACACTCTGAAGTGCTAAATAGCGCAGGAGTTTTGCTGGATTTATTTCCAAGTCCGACTTGCTTTTTTTTAGCTGAAACCGACACCCCATCTTCCAGTGTCCGGGCTACAGCCGGAGTGCTTGCAGCTACGTGCACGGCACCGTCAGCATTCAACTTGAATTCCCCGGCGGCGCTGCCGAACGAGCGACATCGGGGGTGCACTGTTGTAATTGCTTTAGCCAAGATGGAAGGATAGGCCTCTGCGCCGCCCGTGTCGGGTCTTCGGTGGGAGCGGGACCTGTGGCGTACCTCAGAGCACTACGGGAGGTACTAGTTACAGCGGCCGTCATAGGTCACCACTGCGCATTTAAGTAAACTCACGTTCTTTGTAACGAATCATAAGGACTGTCAGGTAACTTTTCGTCTTTTCTCGCCTGGCCTCAGAGTGGCAGAGCGTTAGCGATGTACGAGGTGCATTCAAGTTCTAAGGCCTCCGATTTGTTTTCTCCGGACTGGAAATAGATAGAAACATGCGCATTGTTTTAAAATAAGGCCGCGTTCATTGTCAATACGTCCCAGAGATGGCAGCACCATACGGCAGATGGATTTCACCGCCAGCGGCGAGAATGAGAACTGTTGTAAATACTTAAAATGGCGACGTTTTCCTTACTTGAACAGCGTGCAATCATTCGTTTTCTGAATTTGCGTGGTGTGAAACCAATTGAAATTCATTGACAGTTGAAGGAGACATGTGGTGATGGAGTTATGGATGTGTCGAAAGTGCTTTCGTGGGTGCGACAGTTTAATGAAGGCAGAACATCGTGTGACAACAAACCGAAACAACCTCGGGCTCGCACAAGCCGGTCTGACGACATGATCGAGAAAGTGGAGAGAATTGTTTTGGGGGATCGCCGAATGACTGTTGAACAGATCGCCTCCAGAGTTCGCATTTCTGTGGGTTCTGTGCACACAATCCTGCATGACGATCTGAAAATGCGAAAAGTGTCATCCAGGTGGGTGCCACGAATGCTGACGGACGACCACATGGCTGCCCGTGTGGCATGTTGCCAAGCAATGTTTACGCGCAACGACAGCATGAATGGGACTTTCTTTTCGTCGGTTGTGACAATGGATGAGACATGGATGCCATTTTTCAATCCAGAAAAAAAACGCCTGTCAGCTCAATGTAAGCACACAGATTCACCGCCACCAAAAAATTTCGGGTAACCGCCAGTCCTGAAAAAATGATGGTGTTCATGTTCTGGGACAGCGAGGGCGTAATCCTTACCCATTGCGTTCCAAAGGGCACTACGGTAACAGGTGCATCCTACACTGCACTGCAACAAAAACGTCTGGGAAGGGTTGCACGTGTGCTGTTTCACCAAGACAAGACACCCGCACATCGAGCTAACGTTACGCAACAGTTTCTTCGTGATAACAAGTTTGAAGTGATTCCTCATGCTCCCTACTCACCTGACCTGGCTCCTAGTGACTTTTGGCTTTTTACAACAATAAAAGACACTCTCCGTGGCCGCACATTCACCAGCCGTGCCGCTATTGCCTCAGCGATTTTCCAGTGGTCAAAACAGACTCCTAAAGAAGCCTTCGCCGCTGCCATGGAATCATGGCGTCAGCGTTGTGAAAAATGTGTACGTCTGCAGGGCGATTTCGTCGAGAAGTAACGCCAGTTTCATCGATTTCGGGTGAGTAGTTAATTAGAAAAAAAATCGGAGGCCTTACAACTTGAATGCACCTCGTATGACGGGTAAGACAAGTAGTGGGGATTGGGTTGGGTTGTTTGTGGGAAGAGACCAACCTGCGAGGTCATCGCTCTCGTCAGATCAGGGAAGGACGGGAAAGGAAGTCGGCCGTGCCCTTTCAAAGGAACCATCCCGGCATTTGCCTGGAGCGACTTAGGGAAATCACGGAAAACCTAAACCAGGATGGCCGGACGCGGTATTGAACCGTCGTCCTCCCGAATGCGAGTCCAGTGTGCTAGTCACTCCGCCACCTCGCTCGGTCCAGCCAAGTAGTGTTACAAGTTGCTTGCGGGGCCCTATTTCCCGTGGGCCCCGGGCGCGGGAGCAGCACTGAACATCAACAAGCAGGTGAGCGTTTACAAAAATTTATTTGTATGTCAAAAGACATCAGAATGGTATGAAATTTATTTTATGCTTGATTATAGCAAAAGTTAGATGTAAAAGCAAAGTCATTATACAGTAATTTGACAATATAATTTACTGCAAATATTCTAGTGTGGTCGGGGTACTTTGTATTCAATTTTAAGAAAAACTAGTTTAACACGCATTTCAGTGTTTATAACGTTGTATGTCCTGAACTATGTGCCGTACAGCGACACTGGCCAATTTTGGGCTGGGAACATCGCTATGTCCGAGACGTGAACACAAAATGTTGTTTGATTCCCATTTAGCACCTAGGTGTATAGTGGGTATAACTATAATGATATTTGCACTCTGGAGTGGAGTGTGCGCTGATATGAAACTTTCTGGCAGGTTAAAACTGTGTACTGGACCGAGACTCAAAATTGGGAGGTCCCGAGTTCGAGTCTCGGTGCGGCAAACAATCTGCCAGGAAGTTCCATTGCGGAGATTGTTTTTCGAAGTAATCATGCTCAAATGAGTCCATTTTCTTTGTCACTAGTATGGTACAGCTGTTCCTTGCTCAAATATTATAATGGCGATATCTTGTGCATGTTCTTCCTGATGTCAATACTATTCAATGGCTAAAGCGGTGCGTGGTGCACGGTGCACATTCCAAGTTTCAGGCTGCCTATCTGACAGCCTCCTGGGCAACAGAAATTTGATTTTCAATATTTTACATAATTACTGACCGACTTTAAAAATTTAAAATGCTGCTGTAATTACTCATAAGAAATATAATCTTACGTCAGTGGTTTAACGCAAGAGTGAAGTATTAAAATTAGAGTACATACGGTGAGGCAGGGTGACTGACGGCACGGAAATTACCCAGACTATATTCAGGAAGTATTTGAGGATGAAAACACATTCCAGAAAACTTTACACGTAATATCAATCAATCTAACTTTTGGAATAATCAAGCCTAAAATAGATTTCATATCAGTCTGATGTCATTTGGTATACAAATAAATTTTTGTAGTTCAAAATGGGCTAAGACCGAAATCTGGATCGAATCACAATAAAATAAATATTATTTCAGTCTAATGGTTGCAGCATCGTTAAAAAATGTACCACGACTGTGGCTACAGCCAGAATAAAAATTATACAAAATAAACGGTTTGAGACTAAGCACTGTTTACCAAAAGGATCTTATACGAGCGTATGAACCTGTACAGGTATACAATAACAAACTTAAAAATAAGAATTTTCATTTTAATTCAAAAAATTTTCGAATGTGTGTGAGTTCTTAAGGGACCAAACTGTAGAGGCCATCGGTCCCTAGACTTATACACTACTTAAACTAACTTATCCTAATAACAACACACTCACACCCATGCCCGAGGGAGGACTCGAACCTCCGGCGGTACGTGCCGCACAGTCAGTACATTTTAATTACTGGGTAGTTTGTGAATAGATTCAAGATATTTCACATCATTTGATACTTACTGAAACAAAATGATCCAGTTACTTTACATGCAACATCTTCATTGAAGTAATTAATGTTACGAGAGTCACGTGGCAACTATGTCACGGTGAAACAAAGATTTCGTTTACAAAGCATTCGTGAAACAACCAAAAACGCATAAAACTACGTCACTAAAGAATGTATTACTTAGATCAGAAACGAATCAAGTATTCTCTATAGGAACACGAGAACTGCCCCCACTCGTCGAAACTGCGAATCCCACTTTGTTGCTGATAATGATCTAGTAGAGACCAGAACACCTCGTTTCAACTTTGTTCGTCAAGCACGCGTTTGAAACAAATACTACCTTGGTTTTCGCCGCTCGTGCGCAGTAAAAATGCTGTTCGAAATTCTCATTATAATCTGCCACATCAGTCACATATCAGTCTCCTTCCTTCTCTGTGTATTTCAGAAGAGTCTCGTTTATTACCACACCACAATACACACAAGAAGCGAAGTGAATGAGAGCCAGAACGGAATAGGAACATTTATAACATTTGTGTGTATCAAGAAAAGAAAAAAAAAAAAGGAATTGGTAATCCTTTCTGCTCAGCCATCTCTGTCTCTCACTTGCTGTGCCATTGCACGCCACAAAGACCATAGGTAAAGCAAACCAGCAAAGATAAGCCAAGAGTGACTACACATAATATCGGCTAATGGGCACACATATCACAGCAAAGAACACTCTCGAGCAACAGGAGAAAAAAAAATAACTAGGATAAAAAATTATGAAAAATTGGCCTCGATTGCGCAAACTACCTGGTGTTTACCTAGGTTTCAGCGAGGGTAACCACGCCTTCTTCAGAACAAATATAAAACAGCTTGCCTAAAGCCGGCCGAAGTGGCTGTGCGGTTCTAGGCGCTGCAGTCTGGAACCGCGAGACCGCTACGGTCGCAGATTCGAATCCTGCCTCGGGCATGGATGTGTGTGATGTCCTTAGGTTAGTTAGGTTTAACTAGTTCTAAGTTCTAGGGGACTAATGACCTCAGAAGTTGATTCCCATAGTGCTCAGAGCCATTTGAACCGTTTGAAGCTTGCCTAAATAGGCATAGTCAAAGGTTAAAATCAACACCTATAGCGGCAAGACCCGATAATTTTTTTTTACAAATACACGGTACATATGTACCAAGTCAGTAATATTACTTATCTCAACCCTGTGTGTGCTGCCCCGCCCCAGCCAACGTACGATGGTCACAGGCTCTCCACCGAATATTATTGACTTGGTACATATGTACCGTGTATTTGTAAAAATTTTCCATTTGGTCTTGCCGCTGTAGGTGTTGTTTTTAGCCTTTGACTATGCCTATTTAGGCAAACTGTTTTATATTTGTTCTGAAGAAGGCGTGCTTACCCACTCTGAAACCTAGGTTGCAATCGAGGCAGATTTTTCATAATTATTTCGATACTTACCTTTACTGACGCGCTGCAATGCTGAAAGTTCTTAACTAGGAACAAGCTACTTTCAATGTGAATTAATTTACCCATCTGCTATCAGATGTTTGAGGCTTTTCTAAAAACATGGCCGTTCGCTTCTTTAAAGAATAGTTGAGAGGGGAAGTGTTGCTGGTTTTTATTACACTTTGTAATGTATGATGTTGAATAATCCAGTGGTGTCAACATGCAATCCGCTGTCATCCCATTCCTCTTCCGGCCGGTATCAGTCACTAGGCCGTAAGTGAACCCTTACTGATGTGACCCCTCCTCCAGGACTCTAGAGTAAACCAGGAGACATGGCGTGTGGGTGTACCAGAGGTGCCTGCTTTGCTCGGACAGAATTCCGCGACGCCGCTGCCGTCAGGTCCGGTCTGGAAGAGCACGCGTCTCTGTGGGATATACGATAGGCGACAATCACAAGGGGCGCGGGGCGCAGGACACAAATCGGATATCGTGGCGCTCCCCCCGCTCTTTCAGGCATGTCGGCAAATATTGCAAAACCGCCTGCCATTCGTACCGCAAGGAGGGCCGGCGAAAATATGTTTTGTCGCGGCCGCTCTGTCCGGCTGTCGATCGATAGCGACGAAAAAGCCAAGGGGAACCGAAATAAATTCCAATGTCGTGTGGGACACTGCTCTGGCTTATGCAGACTCTGGAAATATGCCAAGCAAACGTGAAAAGCGTACGCTTAAATCACAAATGGGTACATAGTAAGCTGTCCAGAATCTGTGAAATTGTTGCCAGAAGAGGACAAATGTTTTCACAATGTACGTAGAAAATATATCGGTGACCTTTGAAGCGCTGTCTCATTTGTTAAGGTATTTTATATGATTTATTCCTATTATTCGGTGATTACGTATTTCAATATCTGTTATTTAGGAGCTCAAACAAGGGTTAAAATGGGGGCTAACTTGTCCACAGAAACAATTCTGGTGGAGCAATGTCAGTATTTTGTATCCACATGTTACATTCTTCGATTTGGCGACTCGATAGATGACTTTCATCCATTAACACGCATTACAAGACACAAATTTCTTAGCATTTCTCGTCAGAAACCTCTCATCCATTATGGGTGAGAATCAGTGCGACTGTGATGAGTAAAGGTTTCTTGAAATTATATGTTTTCAACATTATGCGGCCGAGCGCTATTAGCCGAGCGGTCTGAGGCGCTGTAGTCATGGACCGTGCGGCAGGTCCCGGCGGAGGTTCGAATCCTCCCTCGTGCATGGGTGTGTGTGCTTGTCCTTTGGATAATTTAGGTTAAGTAGTGTGTAAGCTTAGGGACTGATCCCCCCCCCCCCCCCCCCCCCCCATGAACCATGGACCTTGCCGTTGGTGGGGAGGCTTGCGTGCCTCAGCGATACAGATAGCTGTACCGTAGGTGCAACCACAACGGAGGGGTATCTGTTGAGAGGCCAGACAAACGTGTGGCTGCTGAAGAGGGGCAGCAGCCTTTTCAGTAGTTGCAGGGGCAACAGTCTGGATGATTGACTGATCTGGCCTTGTAACAATAACCAAAACGGCCTTGCTGTGCTGGTACTGCGAACGGCTGAAAGCAAGGGGAAATTACAGCCGTAATTTTTCCCGAGGGCATGCAGCTTTACTGTATGATTAAATGATGATGGCGTCCTCTTGGGTAAAATATTCCGGAGGTAAAATAGTCCCCCATTTGGATCTCCGGGCGGGGACTACTCAGGAGGACGTCGTTATCAGGAGAAAGAAAACTGCCGTTCCACGGATCGGAGCGTGGTATGTCAGATCCCTTAATCGGGCAGGTAGGTTAGAAAATTTAAAAAGGGAAATGGATAGGTTGAAGTTAGATAGAGTGGGAATTAGTGAAGTTCGGTGGCAGGAGGAACAAGACTTTTGGTCAGGTGAATATAGAGTTATAAATACAAATTCAATAGGGGTAATGCAGGAGTAGGTTTAATAATGAATAAAAAAAATAGGAGTGCGGATAACTTACTACCAACAGCATAGTGAACGCATTATTGTGGCCAAGATAGACACAAAGCCCATGCCTACTACAGTAGTACAAGTTTATATGCCAACTAGCTTTCCGGATGATGAAGAAATTGATGAAATGTATGACGAGATGAATGAAATTATTCAGGTAGTGAAGGGAGACGAAAATTTAATAGTCATGGGTGACTGGAATTCGTCAGTAGGAAAAGGGAGAGAAGGAAACATAGTAGGTGAATATGGATTTGGGGGAAGAAATGAAAGAGGAAGCCGCCTGGTAGAATTTTGCACAGACCATAACTTAATCGTAGCTAACACTTGGTTCAAGAATCATAAAAGAAGGTTGTATACCTGGAAGAATCCTGGAGATACTGAAAGGTATCAGATAGATTATATAATGGTAAGACAGAGATTTAGGAACCAGGTTTTAAATTGTAAGACATTTCCAGGGGCAGATGTGGATTCTGACCACAATCTATAGGTTGTGAACTGCAGATTGAAACTGAAGAAATTGCAAAAAGGTGGGGATTTAAGGAGGTGGGACCTGGATAAACTGAAAGAACCAGAGGTTGTACAGAGTTTCAGGGAGAGTATAAGGGAACAATTGACAGGAATGGGGGAAAGAAATACAGTAGAAGAAGAATGGGTAGCTTTGAGTGATGAAGTAGTGAAGGCAGCAGAGGATCAAGTAGGTAAAAAGACGAGGGCTAGTAGAAATCCTTGGGTAACACAAGAAATATTGAATTTAATTGATGAAAGGAGAAAATATAAAAATGCAGTAAATGAAGCAGGCAAAAAGGAATACAAACGTCTCAAAAATGAAATCAACAGGAAGTGCAAAATGGCTAAGCAGGGATGGCTGGAGGACAAATGTAAGGCTTATCTCACTAGGGGTAAGATAGATACTGCCTACAGGAAAATTAAAGAGACTTTTGGAGATAAGAGAACCACTTGTATGAACATCAAGAGCTCAGATGGAAACCCAGTTCTAAGCAAAGAAGGGAAAGCAGAAAGGTGGAAGGAGTATATAGAGGGTCTATACAAGGACGATGTACTCGAGGACAATATTATGGAAATGGAAGAGGATGTAGATGAAGATGAAATGGGAGATATGATACTGCGTGAAGAGTTTGACAGAGCAGTGAAAGACCTGAGTCGAAACAAGGCCCCCTGAGTAGACAACATTCCATTGGAACTACTGACGGCCTTGGGAGAGCCAGTCCTGACAAAACTCTACCATCTGGTGAGCAAGATGTATGAGACAGGCGAAATACCCTCAGACTTCAAGAAGAATATAACAATTCCAATCCCAAAGAAAGCTGGTGTTGACAGATGTGAAAATTACCGAACTATCAGTTTAATAAGTCACAGCTGCAAAATACTAACACGAATTCTTTACAAACGAATGGAAAAACTAGTAGAAGCCGACCTCGGGGAGATCAGTTTGGATTCCGTAGAAACACTGGAACACGTGAGGCAATACTGACCTTACGACTTATCTTAAAAGAAAGATTAAGGAAAGGCAAACCTACGTTTCTAGCATTTGTAGACTTAGAGAAAGCTTTTGACAATGTTGACAGGAATACTCTCTTTCAAATTCTAAAGGTGGCAGGGGTAAAATACAGGGAGCGAAAGGCTATTTACAATTTGTACAGAAACCAGATGGCAATTATAAGAGTCGAGGGACATGAAAGGGAAGCAGTGGTTGGGAAGGGAGTAAGACAGGGTTGTAGTCTCTCCCCGATGTTGTTCAATCTGTATATTGAGCAAGCAGTAAAGGAAACAAAAGAAAAATTCGGAGTAGGTATTAAAATTCATGGAGAAGAAATAAAAACTTTGAGGTTCGCCGATGACATTGTAATTCTGTCAGAGACAGCAAAGGACTTGGAAGAGCAGTTGAATGGAACGGACAGTGTCTTGAAAGGAGGATATAAGATGAACATCAACAAAAGCAAAACAAGGATAATGGAATGTAGTCGAATTAAGTCAGGTGATGCTGAGGGAATTAGTTTAGGAAATGAGACACTTAAAGTAGTAAAGGAGTTTTGCTATTTGGGGAGCAAAATAACTGATGATGGTCGAAGTAGAGAGGATATAAAATATAGACTGGCAATGGCAAGGAAAGCGTTTCTGAAGAAGAGAAATTTATTAACATCGAGTATAGATTTAAGTGTCAGGAAGTCATTTCTGAAAGTATTTGTATGGAGTGTAGCCATGTATGGAAGTGAAACATGGACGATAAATAGTTTGGACAAGAAGAGAATACAAGCTTTCGAAATGTGATGCTACAGAAGAATGCTGAAGATTAGATGGGTAGATCACATAACTAATGAGGAAGTTCTGAATAGGATTGGGGAGAAGAGAAGTTTGTGGCACAACTTGACCAGAAGAAGGGATCGGTTGGTAGGACATGTTCTACGGCATCAAGGGACCACCAATTTAATATTGGAGGGCAGCGTGGAGGGTAAAAATCGTAGAGGGAGACCAAGAGATGAATACACTAAGCAGATTCAGAAGGATGTAGGTTGCAGTAGGTACTGGGAGATGAAAAAGCTTGCACAGGATAGAGTTGCATGGAGAGCTGCATCAAACCAGTCTCAGGAGTGAAGACCACAACAACAACATAGGGACTGATGACCTTAGCAGTCCCATAAGATTTCACACACATTTGAACTTTTTTTTTTTGAACCACATTTCGCGGCCCTGTCAGCAACTGTATAAATATTAATTTACCTAGAATTTACCTAGGTTTCAGTCGGGATAACCCAACCTTCTTCAGAGTAACAGTAACTACCGTGTGTCCGTGGTGGACATTGTCAAGCTAAAACTACAAATCCATAAATTTTCGTCAGACTGTAAAAACGTATCTGGAACTGCCTCGGGTCCACTTCGCGACCGCGACGCGGCAGCCACGAGTACTGTACTGGAATTTTTCTTGAAATTACTGCACCCAGTCGCCATTTGTTTTATTCTTCAATTTTTATTATCCCATTACCGTTTTCGAGCGGCCTACCGACTCATCATCAGACACTGTATATTTATTGATTGTCTGCAGCAGTGTGGAAGTCGTGTAGAGTTAATATTATCCGTTGGTTGATTGTTCGTGCACACAGTGTTATTTACGTTTCGTAAAGCGCGCGTAGAACGTGTTACCTGTGGATAATTGTGTGAACGGCAGTAAAATTAACGTCACTGGAAATAAATGCACCGCAATCAATCAGTGGATGCTAATAACTCCACATGACTCCCACACTGCTGCAGACAATCATAAAATATGTACCATCTGATGATGAATCGCTAGGTGGTTCGAAACCGGTAATGGGTTAATAAAAATTGAAGAAGAAAACAAAATAAGACTGGTTGCAGTAATTTCAAGAATCCTTTAAACGGAATATTAGTTCCGATTCCATCGAACGGTTCCCTCCATGTGATCATTTTGGCTTCGTTTAGCAGTTGTTTGGAGCATCTGTTTAGGAGCAGTGCACTCCACTCCTATCAGCGCACTCTTGGTTGAAGTGCATGAATCTTGCAAAAACATCGCACTTGCTTTAAACCTCCAGAAATCTATCAGTTTAGCCAGTGAGTCCTTAGAGGATGGTATCAGATGAGTACAGTATGACTGGCCGTGCTTTTCCATCCAGTTTTGCAGAGATTAGGAACACAGGGTACTTACAAATGGTGGAAAAATCGAAATTTGTTCTGATTTTATTAAATATTTTAATCTTTCCTGATTACATTGATATATATATTATACGTTTTCAAATGAAAAAGACCTATGTATATCGAATTTTAAAGTTACGTTAATGTATGCCACCACGCTCCCTTTATTTCTGTTACAGAAAGCAGTATTATTTCGAAAAGAACTATAAACTTTCTGTTTCCAGCGATTATACGCATGATACATTGTTAATGTTGGCAACTTTGCAGGTTTCTAGTGTCTGTAAATGATCATCTTTGCTAATATTTACATTTGTTTCGATGAAGCAGTATGTTCACGTGATACTGAATGTTTGTTGCTGACGTGCTAAATGTATCTGTGGAAGTACGTATCCCTTAGTGTGCAATAAATACGAACTATGTCACGCATCAAGAAATTCAGTAAAATGAAAGTCCTTGGTAACCAGTTCACAAACAAAGCAAGCCATACTGTTCAAAGTAACCTACGTATCAGTTCTTCAGGAAAGAAACTCCCACATGGTCCGCCTCCAGGTGATTGTGTTAACATTGACGCTGTCGCTGTTTGTAGTGGATTTGTTGTTGTTGATGTGGGCATCTTATCTTCTTTGATTAAGGAAGTGATGAAAGGTAAACAATGTGATGGTGTAGGCTCTCTGGATATAACTGAATAACAAAGTAGCTGGAAGGGCTTAGCGTCAAAAGTAGTTGTTCTGTGTAGACCCTGCAATTAATCTACCTCGAAAATGATTTCGAACATTGTGCGTTATTCATATGATGTGAATTTGAAGTTAGTGTATGCAATGCGTGCAATAGGAAAAACGAAAAAAAGGCTGCTCAATCGTTTTGTGGTTTGATGGACCTTCCTCCCCCTTCCCCCAGTAGGAGGTGGGAGCCTTGACGGTTGTGTCTAAAGCATCTATGAAACATGCAGTAGAAGAAACTGTAAATATTAGTGGAACCAGGGACATTGCTGTAGCACTTTTTGATGGGACATGGCAACGTCGAGTACATCGTTCCTTGAATGGTGTTGTAAGTGCTACTTCTCTGGAGAATGGAAAAGTTGTTGACGTTGAGTGCTTACCTAAGTACTGCCACACATGCCATGGTAACACTGAAGGACATATTGAACATTATTGTTCTAAGAATTATGATGGTTACAGTGGAACTGCATTTTTACTGCGGAAGAGCGGCGAAATACGGGGTAATATTTGCTTCAAACGCGTGCTTGACGAACAACGTTGAAACAAGGTGTTCTGGTCTCTACTAAATCATTATCAACAGCAAAGTGGGATTCAGACTTTCGATTAGAGTGGGGCAGTTCTCGCTTTCCTACACAGTATACTTGATTTGTTTCTGAGCTAAGTAATACATTCTTTAGTCACGTATTTTTTTTTCATTTTGGGTTGTTTCACGACTGATTTGTAAACGAAATCTTTGCCTCACGGTGACATATTTGCCAGTGGCTCTTGTAACATTAATTACTTTAATGAAGGTACTGCTTATAAAGTAACTGCATCATTCTGGTTTCAGTAAGTATCAAACGATGTGAAATATCTTGCATCTATTCACAAACTTCCCCGTAATGAGAATATAAATTCTTATTTTTAAGTTGGTTACTGTATACCTGTACAGGTTCATATGCTAAATAAGATCCTTCTGGTAAATAGTGCTTAGTGTCAGACAGTTTATTTTATATAAATTTTATCCTGGTTGTAGCCACAGCCGTGGTACATTTTTTATGCAGTGTGATGGAGCTCTAAAAACATTTCAGAGGTCAGTGTCCGTTTATAACGTTAGATATACGAAGTACCTAGGCGATGGAGACTCTAAGGCTTTCAATAAAATTAATGAGTTCAATGTTTATGGTGATACCTTGGTAACAAAACTGGAGTGTTGTGGACATGTGCAAAAGAGGATGGGTGCTAGATTGAGGAAGTTACGAAGACAAATGAAAGGAAACTCGCTATCTGATCGAAAACCTCTGTCTGGACGAGGAAGATTGACAGAAGCTGAAACAGACCTTCTTCAGAGGTGTTATGGACTGGCCATTAGACGAACTGCACCTCTGAATGATGTTACAGCAACGAGAAAAGCTGTATGTTCAAAATGGCTCTGAGCACTGTGGGACTTAACATCTGAGGTCATCAATCCCCTAGAACTTAGAACTACTTAAACCTAACCAACCTAAGGACATCACACACATCCATGCCCGAGGCAGGATTTGAACCTGCGACCGTAGCGGTCGCGCGGTTCCAGACTGTAGTGCCTAGAACAGCTCGGCCACCCCGAAAAGCTGTATGAGCCACCTACTTTCATAAGTTGCCCACAGATGACCACCCTGTTCACGGACTTCGCTCTAAAGAAACAGATTCTTGGCGTGGTTACCAAAAAGCAAAAGAAAGTGGTTAAATATACCATCATAAGCATTCTCTTCCTGAGCCTGTTGTAAATGAAATAAAACCAATTTTTAGAAACCTGAGTGACCCTGTTTTGCTGAGTAAATGGCTTCATGGGGGCACTCAGAATACAAATGAAAGTTTCAACCATTGCATATGGTAAAGATTACCAAAGAATGTTTTTGTAGGACTAAATACATTAAAATTTGGTGTACTAGATGCAGTATATGTTTTAACGAAGGAGTGATAGCAAGGTTGGAAGTCCTGAGAAATTTAGGCATAAAATGTGGCTCTTAACATGGAAGATCAATTGCTTGCATGTGACAGACAACGGGTGCATGAAGCTGAAAGATTCGCTCTTCAAGTTACCAAAGAAGCAAAGTGCTAAAGGAATGCCAAGAGGAACCTTGAAAATGAAGAAATGCTGCAGAATGAAGACTACGCTTCAGGAGTGTTCTGAGGCACAGTTTAAATCGACTCATATCTTCGCAATTTCCCGCAAGTTGTACTTTTCAGAATTCAGGTACAAATATTTCTTAAAGTTTATAAAGCATTGCTCTATTTTTTTCTGTAACTTGCAATAGTAGATTCTCATGCAGTAGACCTGAGCTTTATTGCAGAATCAACTAAATTAGAGAAAAATAACATTTTTATTAGGAAAAAATTATAAAAATTAAAATGTAAGATGTGAAATCTTTTTATCCTTGTAATACACATAATAGGTGGAATTAAATAGGTCTAGTACCTCAGCCATCATGTAATGCATATCTGCTAAAAATTTACTCTCCTTCAAATGTATGACATTGGATTAAATGGTACGTCAATTTAAGGAAGCATTTTGGAAGAAAATAAATTGCATCAATTTCTTTGTAATTTTTTTAATAATCCTAGGCAGGTTCAAAAATATTCAGAATACTTCTAATTTGTTTAGAAAGTGTGCTGCAGTACCTGATATCAACAAAAAAATCTGTAAAAGATATACATTATAAATAGTGCCTGAAAGAAATAGATGTTGATTTTAACATAATATTGAGCCGGAAAAGTAGCCTGTATCATTAAGACAATCGTACCTGGACTATCTTCCTGTTTTGCCGAGAAGCTCTCTAAGTTTATGTCCCACACAGAAGCAGAATCAGCGCCGTCGCATTCTCTGTAAAGTTCAATTCTACTTCCTGTGAGACTAAGTGATGGAGTGGGAAGCTATATTATTCAGAATAACGTTCAAAATGGATGCGATTTTGATGTATTTATAGACTAAACAACATACAATGATAATATCGATACAATTAATAATGATTAACTGAAAATTAAAGCCAAACGAGATGGTGAAGAAGTTAGAACACTGGACTCGCATTAGGGAGGACGACGGTACAAATCCGTGTCCAGCCATCCTGATGCATGTTTTCCGTCACTTTCCCAAATCACTTCAGGCAAATTCCGGGATGGTTTTTTCGAATCTCCACGGCCGATTTCCTTGCCTATCCATACCGAATCGAAGATTACTCTCCGTCTCTAATGACCTCGTTGTCGACGGGGCGTGTAATATTACTGGATTTCAGATACTTTGCATGTGAGATATTTGTCATAAAAGGAAAGGACAGCCAATGAGCTGTAGTTCGTAAAAATGCTAAGCATCACAGCGCGAGAGTAAAGAGTCGAAAATTTTTTTTAATGTGCGCCTGTACCAAGATGCGCGGCCAGCGTTTAAATACTCTAAATAAACACTGTGACCCGCTGGGTGCAGATATTTAAAATCATTGCCGCAGCGTATGATAGCAAGAAGCTGCGAAACAGAAGAAAGAACAATCTATCTTTTGTTAAGAAATATTCTAGAGACTTCATTATCTCTTGTACTTGTGGTCGCCGACATGTTAAGACGTACTACATAGCATTGCCACAAGTTATATTTTTATTTTGTGTAAAAGCTATGTGAAACGACGAACAAACATTTTGGTAACTGGGGTGAGGATACAATGTACTTACGCACACGCAAGGACATTTAATTTTAAGAAGGAACGGACTGACAAAGCAGTGATTATTGGATTGCGCCATGTACAAAAGAAATATCAGATGTAAATCATGCATTTATTGTGTATTTGTCAATGTCTAGAACATTAAAGCCAATTTGTTCAAAATATATTAATATTATACGATGCAGTAATTTTCTTCTTATTCTTTTCTTTGACTAACCAAAAATGATGTTCAAATTGTATGTGAGATTTGTTACAGGTTCGCTCTTTATCGCGGTGTCTCGATTGTATTTGGGAGACCACTAACGTGTTCAACTTCCGATCTGTTAATCTTTCTCTTACGAAATTCCACTAATCTGCTTTCATTTCCATTTTTATATTCAAATAGGTCCCTTAGGTATTTTCATCGAAGATTCTGACTGAATAAATGCAATCCGGGTCAAAAGGTCAATTGAGAAAACCCCTTCGCGTAATCAATCCGTACGTCTCCTAAACACAATCGAGAACCGACGCATCCCTGATCAATTAATAATCTCTCTCTCTCTCTTTAAGTCATACTAAAAAACATATATGCTTCTCCCAATATCTGTACTGGAAAAAGCGACTCCTGTCAGCAAATATTTGTTAATCAAAATTACTTGCTTTGTGCCAGAATAACTGTGCTTTCCCTACGTACTTCTCTGCTGACCTTAACAGGCTTTCTCACGTCTAGCCTCAGCGCCTCACACTACTGTCCGCCGGCTCCTTCAGGCAGCGTGGGAACTGAAATCCTACTATAGACTGTGTGCGTTCTGCAGTGCCGTCTCAATGCTCTCCAAATATTCTCTTAAGAGTTTTCGGTGGTGTTGATCCACAGCCACACGGTATTTTGTGAAATAATACACCGCCATTTGATTGTATATTACTAACAAACTAGAAATCTCGACTGTATAGAAGAAAAAGACAGTAACATACAGTCAAATGTTCTTCCAAAAAATTTCTTATCAGGGTTTGTCATTAGATGTGTTGAATTGGAGGGACATCTGTCGTGTTGGTATTACACTGACTGGTACCACACTGATTCCCTTAGGTCCAGCGAAATGTCCTCCAATAACTGTGGCAGGAGCATATCTTAGGATCTTGAGGCAGTTGTATGCATTTAGACTCCCATCAATAAAATAGGGACCAATGATGCGTATCTCGAAAAACACACGCGTAAACTTGATATACCAAGAGCGTTGTTTTTATTCGCTTCTTTGAAAAACCGTGGATTTTCAAATGGCTCTGAGCACTATGGGACTTAACATTTGAGGTTCAAATGGCTCTGAGCACTATGGGACTTAACATCTGTGGTCATCAGTCCCCTAGAACTTAGAACTACTTAAACCTAACAAACCTAAGGACATCACACACATCCATGCCCGAGGCAGGATTCGAACCTGCGACGGTAGCAGTCGCGCGGTTCCGGACTGAGCGCCTAGAACCGCTCGGCCACAGCGGCCGGCTAACATTTGAGGTCATCAGTCCCCTAGAACTTAGAACTACTTAAAACTAAGTAACCTAAGGACAACACACACATCCATGCCCGAGGCAGGATTCGAACCTGCTAGCGTAGCAGTCACGGTTCCGGACTAAAGCGCCTAGAACCGCTCGGCCACCGCGGCCGGCCGTGGATTTTCAACTGACAATTATTCCATATTGTGAAGACTACTTGCCAACGGCTTCCATACGATGCTCGTTCCTTAAACAAAATTTTGCATAGATTTGTCACATTACTTTGAACTTTTCATGGATAACATTCGGAGAATTGCAACCAATTTTGGAAGTCATTGTCATGAAGCAGTACATGGAGAGAAATATGAAGAGAATGAAATGCGATGGAATATACTGTTCACAGATAACTCGTTTGATTGACCCCTCTCCTACTTTCAAACTGCCTTTTAGTGATATTTGAAGTTTATTGTTGCTGCTAAAATGTTAGTCTCATTTCTCTCATCATTTTCTGTTCTGTTTTCTTGTAGTATTTTATTCCCCATACTTGACGTGTCTAGAACTTTTTTATATTGTTTCCAGAGACAGATGGTGAGTGCTTGGTAGGACTCGGATACTCTTAAGCATTGAAACACAGCGCTGATCCAACAGTTTTCTGACATTCGTCATAAACTATATTAACTTTTTCGACTACCCTATACATTGTGAATGTCTCAGTAGCTTTACAAGCAAGATGTCTAACCGCTACGACAGCAAAACACAGCTTGCAGGGCTTCAAGTGCACGGGTAAACAAAGAATCATACCTAAGATGGATTTGCTTACATTTGGTATAATAGAGCACACTTTTGGCCAAACTCTTCTGCTGAGTGTGGGACAGGAGTTTTCGGCGTTGTTATCTATATACTATATGATCAAATCCCACACGTTTTATTATTGAAGTTCTCTTTGAAGCGTCGTTCACAATCCACAGAAAAAAAGAGTATAGTTCCATTTAAGAAAATAGTTGTGCAATTCTGTGACTACAAACGATAAAAATTGTTTTTGAACTTCAGGAAATTCGCCATATTGTCCGCTGTAACATGGAAAGAACCGCACGTCAAAACATTTATTCCTTCTTGACATATTTTGGGTGGCCTGTCTCAGCTGCCTCACCTTGTACATTTATAATGACGAATCTAAAGCCATTGACTTCGTCGGAACTGCGTATTCCAATCCCTGTTTGTAGAAATATGGGCTATTCAAATTACAAACAGGGATAAGTATCATTATCGTAGAACTTGTTGCTATACTAGAAGCGTTTACCTTCTGCTCGCGGATAACAGCACCTCTAAAATTCCCACTCTCGAGGAAGAATCACCAATTTCACCACATATTCCAGCGCGAAAATTTGGCCATAATTGTGATAGTACATAGATATGACCCTCCGTGGTATAGCTCGCGCTAACGCGACCGCTTCCGGAACGGGGACGTCTGCCGGACTCAGTTCGAATTCTCCTGGCGTGTTAACGACGAGGGTTTTCTTTCCCGCCGGACTGGATGCGGTTTTTAAGCGGTTTCCCACATTCCAGAGAGGTGAATACTGGGCTGGTTCTTATGTTATTCCTCAGGAAGACTTTCTCACACTTACACACGCAGTTTACTCTGTATGCATCAAAAAAATGGTTCAAATGGCTCTGAGCACTATGGGACTCAACTGCTGAGGTCATTAGTCCCCTAGAACTTAGAACTAGTTAAACCTAACTAACCTAAGGACATTACACACATCCATGCCCGAGGCAGGATTCGAACCTGCGACTGTAGCGGTCTCGCGGTACCAGACTGCAGCGCCAGAACCGCGCGGCCACTTCGGCCGGCTGTGTATGCATCATACTGACTGGGTACACTGTTTCTGTCGGAGGGGGGTGCTGAAAGAGACTGATGACCTTAGGTGTTTGGTCTTCTTAAACGATTAATCAGCATCGGCATGCAATTGCGGACCTCCTCAAAGGAAAGCTTTTACAACATGGTGCGCACTTATTTTTGTCACTCGCTCCAACCTACTGCAGCCGACTACTGCCCGAGGGCTGCTAAGTACTGTACAGCAAAGTGACAAGCAATGCTCTCCCCTTCGCAAGATGCTGAAAGCGAGAGAAGAGGAGGGGAGAGTGGACACGTCTACCGAACATATTTTGAAATCTTGTTCCAGAACTCCAGGTATTCTACGCGAAAAATAGTAACGTGAGTACGTGATGTGTCAACCTCACGTTCACTACTTTTGACAGTATTCTCGTACCGATATTCTGTATACAAGGAGGTGACGTGCAAAGACAAACATGTCCACTAAATGCTGTTTTGCACAATGAACGAAAAACGTATTCCAGGCATACATATGAATGAGAATAACGTATTGCAAAGCAAACGCTTTTATTTTTGGGCCAAAAGGCAGTTCATTGCTGTAAATCAAATCTACAACGAAAATATTCCGTTAAAGAGTACCTTTAAATATGGATATGTTCGCCTTTTGCATGAAACACATTTGGCCATGTCCGACTATGAATGATCTTCAAAAGCAAATATCTTTTTTTTAAAAAAAAAACTTACCTTTTATTGTGTAAGGCTGTAGAATATCATATAATGTATCTGTAGCAATTTAGCATGTGATATCATGGGAAAAAATACGAACTTCAACTGCAACATCGATATTCAGTGTACTACCGAAAGTTCTGATTTAATTGTTGCCTCGAAATTATTTAAAATATTTCAAGTTAGCGTAAAAGTATACTATAATGTAACAATAGCATTACCTATTAATAGAACGGTTCTTTAAAACAACTGGTACACTTAAACACATAAACCAGAAGTATTTTCAAAAAATCACAGTTCCTCTACCTCTGTGTTGAACAGCATGAGTATATCGTCAATGAGGGATGTTTACCAACCAAAGTCATCTTTATTTTGCCAGTCTTCATCGAAAACAGTTTTCAGTTTTCTTCGTGTTATTCCCGATTGAATAACTAAGAAGTGCTTCGGATCGTGGTTAAGAAAAGAATCCGGTGTTTCTAAAGAGATTTCCGCTCTTGTACATCTTGCTGAGACCTCTAGAATGCAGTTATCTCCATATCGATGTAAGTGGTTTCCATAGCTTTGTGCTCATATATGAAAATTCGTTTCATTTCATTTATGTGATCTGTGTTTCGTAGACCTTTCGAAAGGGATGTCACGCCTGTCACTGTCTAATCTTCATCAATGTTTATCGCATCACCTACTGACTGGTAGTTCGTATTATAGTCCTCTTTTTTTTTACAACTGTCGGTCTTTTTCGTATAAGCCTCTCTATCGAAAATGCGGTTAGCATGTGACTGCGTCCTCGTAATAATAATTAATAATAGTAATACTACGCAATATTACTACGAGGAGCGCAGAAGAACAAGCTGATGTTGACAGCAGCTCTGCGCCAGAACGATCGGCCGTGACTACAATGGAAATCATGTGACTGGAATCAACGAATCAAATTGGCCGTAGTGGACTAGTTCTTCTTTGCATGAAATGTATATGTGGACAGGTTCTTCTATGAACCTTGTGTTTCACTTTCTTTTATCACAGCATATGTTCGATTTCACTTAAATTGAGTGGTGTATTTAGAGTCTGTATGTCCCATATGTATACCGTTCAGTTCTGTATCTCAGTTTTTTATATGGCGGACACGTTCGCCTTTGTGTGTCACCCCCTCATGCATACACCTCAAAATCGAAATGAATAAACCTAAGCTACTAAAGAATATCATGAAATGAACTTTTGAATTTCGATTTACAGCTTAACTCAAGCGAATCACCTTGAAGGATACTGCATCTCCTCCACATGTACGTCACCTTAATAGTGATAGCTATAAAATCCAAAGAAGATAACGTTCAGCAGCGATATTAATAATGAAGTAGCGCTAGGCTGCTTCTTTAATGACACACCTCATTCGTTTTGTTCATTTACACTATAACTGAGAACCGCAGCACAAAAATGTTCAAAGCAAGGGTATCTCTGGCACAAGCTGCCTGTTGGAAACCGCGCTCTTTGACACAATAAATGAAGCGTGTTACCAACGTCAAAACAGTATTTCACAATTCTTCTACTCACTGCTCTGTACGGTACTTGGCGCTCGGGCATTAGGCGGCTGCAATGGGGCGGAGTGAATGAAAAACAACAGGCGCCCTCGAAAGTTTAAAAGCTGTACATTTAGAAGGTCGTAACTCCTATAAACAAATTTTGGGGCGGGATCGATTGCTGGCACATATATATTGTACGTGTGCTTTTTCTCCTTATATGAGATCAAGTTAATGATGTCCCATTGTCAGTGACTCTGTTCACTCTAACACTTCTTAAAAATATTAGCATCTCTTTGACTGAAAGACCCATTGTACACAGGACTACCGCAGTGTGTCGTGCGGTAGCGTTCTCGCTTCCCACGCCCGGGTTCCCGGGTTCGATTCCCGGCGGGGTCAGGGATTTTCTCTGCCTCGTGATGGCTGGGTGTTGTGTGCTGTCCTTAGGTTAGTTAGGTTTAAGTAGTTCTAAGTTCTAGGGGACTGATGACCATAGATGTTAAGTCCCATAGTGCTCAGAGCCATTTTTCTACCGCAGTGTGTTATTTCGCTTGGGTGAAATCACACTGTGAGACTACTGGCAAAATGCTGTCAACAGCTTTGTACAAGAAGCTGCTGTGAGAGGACATACCACCTGGACTGCAATCACAAGTGAGGTACAGACGCGCGATAGAGGACTGGAAACGGGAAAGGAAGGAAACAACAAAACACAGAGGCACGATGTACGCTGCGCGGGATTGGCCGAGCGGTCTTAGGCGCTGCCGTCATGGACTGTGCGGCAGGTCCCGGCGGAGGTTCGAGTCCTCCCTCGGGCGTGGGTGTGTGTGTTTGTCCTTAGGATAATTTAGGTTAAGTAGTGTCTAAGCTTAGGGACTGACGACCTTAGCAGTTAAGTCCCAAAAGATTTCACACACTTTCGAACATTTTTTTGAACATGATGTACGCAGTAATTCACCCATCGGTCCCCTGTTCCGCGAAACCTCATACAAATTCAGTGCCGGGGCACCTCGCTTCTCTGATAGCCAATCTGAAATTTTACCACGGACGTTTCCGTAATTTTCTTCAAATGTGCAAGCGCGCGCACGCGGTGTGGACACAAACAGCCAATATTGTAACATTAATTTTCCATCACTTCTTGTATATTTTACATAAGTATGAGCTGCCTGTATGGAGTAATCTAAAGGTCAATAAAATAGTTTTGTCTCAGTAGGAAGTGCAAGGAAGCTAAGGCGATAAGGCTGCATGAAAATCGTGAAAGAAATGATGTCAGAAGGACAGACTCAGCATACAGGAAAATCAAAAGAATCTTCGGTGATATTAAAAGCAAAGGCGGTAACATTAAGAGTGCAGTGGGAATTCCACCTTCCCCTCTATGAGGGAAAGAGCTTGTCTGATGACGTGACAGAAGAAGAAACAAGAATCGGCAGGGAAGATATAGGAGATCCAGTACTACAATCAGAATTTAAAACAGTTTTGGAATCCTTAATACCAAACACGGCAGAAGGAATAGATAATGTTCCATTAGAATTTCTAAAATCATTGGGGGAACTGGCAACAAAACAACTATTCACGTTGGTGTGTACTATGTATAAGACTGGCGATATACCATCAGACTTACGGGAAAACATCATTCGACAAGGGTGAGAATTATCGGACAATCAGCTCACGCAACCAAGTTTCTGACAAGAATAATAAAACCGAGAATCTGTTGGATGACGGTCAGTTTGGCTTTCTGAATGGTAAAGGCATCAGAGCGACGGTTCTGACGCACGACTGAAGAGAAATCAAGACACGCTCATAGGATTAGTTGACCTGGAAAGTGAGTTCATATGTAAAATGGTGCAAAATGTTCGAATTTGAGGAAAAATAGAGACAAGCTCTAGGGAAAGGCGGGTAATATACAATATGCACAAGAACCAAGAGGGAAGAATGAGAGTGGAAAAAAAGGATGTAAGACAGGGACGTAGTCTTCTGCCCCTAATGTTTAATCTATACATCGAAGTAGCAATGACGGAAATAAAAGAAGGGTCCAAGAGTGGGATTAAAATGCAAGGTGAAAGGATATCATTGATAAGATTCGCTGTGACATTTCTACCATGAGAGAAAGTGAAGAAGAATTACAGGATGTGTTGAGTGGAATGAACAGTCTAATGAGTAGAGAATATGGAGTGAGAGTAAATTGGAGAAAGGCAAAGGTAATGAGAAGTAGCAGAAATGAGAGCAGCGAGAAATTTAATATCAGAACTGGGCAAAACGGAGCTAGGAGGACATAAAGAGCAGACTAGCACTGTCAAAAACGGCTTTCCTGCCCAATAAAAGTCTATTATTATCAAAAACAGGCCTTAATCTGAGGACGAAATTTGTTAGAATGTATGTTTGGAGCAGAGCGTTGTACGCTTGTGAGACATAGACAAAACCGAAACATAAGAGAACCAAAGCATTTGAGATGTAGTGCTACAGAAGAACATTGAAAATTAGGTGAACTGATCAGGTAAGGATGAGGAAGTTCTCCGCAGAATCGACTAGGAAAGGAATGTATGGGAAACACTGATAAGAAGAAGGGACAGAATGATAGGACACTGGTTAAGACATCAGTGAATAACCTCCATGATACTAGTTGTAGCTGCAGAGCTTCGTTATCAGTGACATGTTAAACCCTAATCTTCCTTCCTTCATAATTATTTTTCTACCGTATTAGTGTTCCTTTCAACATATTTTGTGCTATGAACGCTGGATTTCTCCTCTGCTGGCCGGGGTGGCCGAGCGGTTCTAGGCGCTACAGTCTGGAACCACGCGACCGCTACGGTCGCCGGTTCGAATCCTGACTCGGGCATGGATGTGTGTGATGTCCTTAGGTTAGTTAGGTTTAAATAGTTCTAAGTTCTAGGGGACTGATGACCTAAGAAGTTAAGTCCCATAGTGCTCAGAGCCATTTGAACCGTTTGAATCATTTCTCCTCTGTAACTGCAGTAAAAGTCTATGAGAAAAATGTGATTACAGATATAGCGATCGCAAGCGACTAGATAAATCTCAGTCAGGGCAAAACAACGCGAAGAACAGATTGCACTTAACTCCTGGCCTCACTGTGACTGCGGCATTCTGGCCTTGTTTATGAGTGGGAAGTTAGTACGTCGAAGATTTATCGTCACCAAGTGGTTGCCACTCTAATGCCGATATGTTGTAGTCAACAGAAAAAATAAGTCTTTAGTCCACCACAAAAGTTGTACTATGCAGCATTGCTATGCATACGAACCCATAACAACACAGAGCAAACACAATGACCGTCAAGTCTACCCGTTTCATTATTACTCGGCAAGGCAAACGGGTTACCCGGCCGTAGTGAGAACTAACTTAATGGCGTGACTAGGCGCAGTAATGTTCAGACTGAAAGTAGTGTGCATTAATACTATGCAGTGCAAGCACAAAAAGTGATAACAGAAAATTTCTTCTCAGAAAGCCGTGACAAGTTGCTGTCGGTAATTTGTTTTACTGACACTGAAGAAAAGAGTCTGATAGGGCCGACAGAGAAGGCTACGGAAAATGAACGGGACTGTTCACATGCAGCTATGCAGCTGTAATCTGCAAAGGTTATACAGTGTACTACTACAAAAACCCCAAGGTGTTCGAACTAATATTTTGCTGGAGTAAGATTTGAGAATTATGGAATTATCAGCTGGTGACGGCAAACGTCAGCAGAAGAAGCTCAACACAATACACTGCTTGTAGGTGTTTAATAAATGTTCATAGTGTTTAACTTGGTTAGGAAACATCATCCATCTGCATTTTGTTGAGTGCAGAGTAATATGATTAAGATATTTAGGCCAGTGCTACAAAGATCTTTACGATCTGTAAACAAGTGCTGGTATTGAGAAAGAATATTACGGCGTTCAGCATCTAGTGAAAGCATATCTCAAATAGCCACCTAGTACACGAGAAATATCGCTTCACTAACCTAACAATAATAAATACGATTCCGGGGATCAGGACGTTATTTGATCTATATCCTTTCGCCATCACACTGCCTACACACAAACTCCGTAACGTACCAATTATAATCCACTGCCTCTGGAAGACTAAAATTCCAGCTGTACCAATTCACGCTGCGTACTGCCATACATCAGAATCCTTTAAAATTCTCACCTTAATAATATTGGACTGATTTATAATATAATAAGTAAAGTTCGAATAAACAATGTTTGTAAGAAGTAATCGGTATTTACAACAGGAGCTGTTGTTTTTGTCGTTGTTTTGGCCTTCAGTCCTGAGACTGGTTTGATGCAGCTCTCCATGCTACTCTATCCTGTGCAAGCTTCTTCATCTCCCAGTACCTACTGCAACCCACATCCCTCTGAATCTGCTTAGTGCATTCATCTCTTGGCCTCCCTCTACGATTTTTACCCAACACGCTGCCCTCCAATACTAAATTGGTGATCCCTTGTAGCCTTAAAACATGTCCTACCAACCAGTCCCTTCTTTGTGCCACAAACTCCTCTTCTCCCCGATTCTATTCAATACCTCCTCATTAGTTATGTGATCTACCCATCTAATCTTCAGCATTCTTCTGTAGCACCACGTTTCAAAAGCTTCTATTCTCTTCTCGTCCAATCTATTTATCGTCCATGTTTCACTTTCATACATGGCTACACTCCATACAAATACTTTCAGAAACGACTTCCTGACACTTAAATCTATGCTCGATGTTAACAAATTTCTCTTCTTCAGAAACGCTTTCCTTGCCATTGCCAGTCTATATTTTATATCCTCTCTACTTCGACCATCATCAGTTATTTTTCTCCCCAAATAGTAAAACTCCTTCACTACTGTAAGTGTCTCATTTCCTAATCTAATTCCCTCACCATCACCCGACGTAATTCGACTACATTCCATTATCCTCGTTTTGCTTTTTTTGATGTTCATCTTATATCCTCCTGTCATGACGCTATCCATTCCGTTCAACTGCTCTTCCAAGCGCTTTGCTGTCTCTGACACAATTACAATGTCATCAGCGAACCTCAAAGTTTTTATTTCTTCTCCATGGATTCTAATACATACACCGAATTTTTCTCTTGTTTCCTTCATTGCTTGCTCAATATACAGATTGAATAACATCCGGGAGAGGCTACAACCCTGTCTCACTCCCTTCCCAACCACTGCTTCCCTTTCATGTCCCTCGACTCTTATAACTGCCATCTGGTTTCTGTACAAATTGTAAATAGCCTTTCGCTCTCTGCAATTTACCCCTGCCACCTTCAGAATTTGAAAGAGAGTATGCCAGTCAACATTGTCAAAAGCTTTCTCTAATTCTACAAATGCTAGAGACGTAGGTTTGTCTTTCCTTAGTCTAGCTTCTAAGATAAGTCGTAGGGTCAGTATTGCCTCACGTGTTCCAATATTTCTTCGGAATCCAAACTGATCTTTCCCGAGGTCGGCTTCTACTAGTTTTTCCATTCGTCTGTAAGGAATTCGCGTTAGTATTTTGCTGCATTGACTTATGAAACTGATAGTTCGGTAATAACAGGAGCTATGGAACTTTAATGTCAAGACTTTATGCCAAATTTCAGTATAAGAAGTGTATGGCACCACATATCTATACTTTAATAGAGGGAAGACGGTGCATTCTATTCTACACATCGAATTATGTATTCCATAAATCGAACAAATGATGTCGGCACACGGCCTGTCAAATAGGACTAGACAAGTGCTGCTTAAACTGTAAGTTATACCAGTAGTGCCAATACGTTACCCACGTCTATTTTAAGATATGACAGTAACGTCATGTCTGCCTTTTACTAACAAATTTACGTATTTTGATAAATAATACAAACAACTTTATTTTGGGCTGAAGATTTAATTTTTTCATTAAGGTACCTATAATCATATTTGTTATTACAGTAAGCACTCTGTATATGTTTTGTATGTATATTATTACTCTTTTCCCAAAAATCTCAACTCGAGGGAAATTTAAGACAGTATATTTACGAAAGCACACACAAAAATCAAAAGTGTTAAAGAAATTATTACTTTTCCTTACGTTTGGCCTACGTATACACTATTTAACGTCGTTTTGTCTGTGTGGAACTAGAGGACAGCGCACAGAAACTTTCTACAGTTAGGAGGTGTAACCGGAAATGATTAGATCGTAAGTGTCCAAATCTTGGATTTTTAGAGTATTTAATAAGCGTTGATAAACGCAGCAACTGAGTATTCTGTGGGAACGAAAGTGTTAATATGTCTCACTCCCAAGTGCTAAAACTCCTCTAATGTTTTTGAACTTGCTTTTAATTTCTCCTAATATAATTTTGACTCTTCTATATGCTAAACCTGTCATTCCGATAGCCATTTCGTTTTAGATTTCTTCACATGTTTGCTGATGACATTAAAGATCAGCTGCTTTGCACTTTCTACTAATTTAATTCCTGTGTGACTAACGTTTATGCATTCCTTCTATTTTCTCCTAATTTTTGTTTTTCCTTCTTTTTCGATCGTTTGAAGTATTTTTCCGTTAGCCAATGTTTCTTCACAGTTGTCACCTTTGTACCTATATCTATCTGTTATGTCATTCCTCCTTCAGTGATTCCATTCTTCTACGTCTGGACTGCCTATGGGGTATTCGTTATCACGCAATCCACAGCCCTAGAGAATTATAAATCCACGTAGGCATTTATCTGTTCCTCAATATCCCATTTCCTTATACAATGATATTTCTCAATGAACTGCTTTAACATGTACCTATTCTTTACCATTACTAAAATTGTGATCTGAGTCGAAACCTGCTCCTACTCATACCTTACAATCCAATCATTTTATTTGGAAACTCTGTCTCAGTATGATGTAATACAACTCTCATCTTGCCGTGTCTCGAGTTTTTTTCCAAGTAAATCTTCTTTCGTTGTGATTCTAGTACAGTCTGTTAGGGTTTGATAGGCCAGAGTGGGTGTCTAGTGCTCCAGGGCTATTCATCGGAACGTCTTCAGTATCTCGGCCACAGCTTTCATTATGACTAAAACTCAACAAAAAATGACAGCCGAAGACTCCACCTATAAGGAGTAACCCACAATCTGTCATCGGTCTAGTGGGGCGAGGAGTGGACTGTTTCAGGGTAACGTCTTGCCCTTTGCGTGGGCAAGGCGGAATAATGAGCAATTATGAATGGCGCGAGGATGCAAAAAGCAATAGAAACTACAGCAATAAAGACACAGTTTTCATCCATAGGACATTAGGCGTAGAACTTAAAAAATGTCGTAATGATCTCTCCATTTGCAAAAATTCCTGATTAGTATCCCGGTCGCATCTCCCACTTATCAAGGTTAGGGTGTGCGTATGAAGGGTAGTCAATGTTTTATCAATTCGAAAAATTTGAGCTGCGACCATGATTAAGATGGTTTAATCCTTTACCACACATTCATCGTTCAGTGTGACCCATTTTGCCCAACGTTATATGTCTTGACAGAGACCAAGTTTGTGTAAGTCTACATTTTCGTGTTAGGTAACTATCTGAATTCGGAAACACGATGCCGTCATTCTGGAAATGGCTACCACGAAATGGGTTTTTCGTCAGAGAAAAGAGGAACAGGTAGTGTGTGTTGTGTATTGAACAGGGGACCTAGAAACGACTGAGAGGCTTCGTCCCCACCGTAGCCCTCAGTGGTTTGTAACCCCACAAGTGTGAATGGGGCACTTGATTTCGTAAGTGATTTAGTATGTATATCCGGAAAACTCCATTGATTTAATGGTTATTGAAGTTATGAGTGTGTGTAACCGAGACTGTATTTCTGAAGGTGAGTGACAACAGAAGACAACAGTGTTGTTTGACAACTACTTTCCATTACAGTCTAGAAAGGCTCATGTATTGAGAATGCAAATACACGAAACTAATAGCTTCAGAAGGACAGTAAACTAGGATTATCGCCACCCCACACTGAACTCGGAGTTATTGTCAGGTTCGGCCCCCAGTGGCCCCCCTCCCACCCCCCCATCCACCCACCCCCGGGAATTTCTCATACCAGGTGATTGTACCCCCAAATATTTGCGTGGTAGAGTAATTATGGTACTCTTACGTGGAGACAGTATTTGCGCAGCAATCGCCGACATAGTGTAACTGAGGCGGAATAAGGGGAACCAGCCCACATTCGCCTAAGCAGATGGAAAACCGCCTTCGAGACCATCCAACAGGCTTGCCGGCACACCAGACCGCGACACTAATCCACCGGGCGGATTCGTGTGCGAGACCGGCATGTGTTCCCGTTCGGAAAGCAGCGCGTTAGACCGCGCGGCTAGCCGGGCCATGTCACGCCAGTGTCGTAAGAGGCAAAATTTCCTAGCCCAAACAACCAGCGTGCGTGTCTGCGTCCAGTACAGAACGAGCATGGGTAGTCACTGAGGGAAAACGCCCCTTTCGTCAGCTTGCCCCGACGCTTGCAGTAGTAAAATTCGCTCTCTACGGCATTTTCGGCTATCAACTTTATGACGATATTGATTGTCCCAAAAAACCTGCTTTGCATCAGTGGCCTGCCTGTATGACAGAAAAAATTGGTGAACAAATGTTTGAAGGTAACGATTACCTTAACGAGAAAGCCGTTGTCAGCTAGTTCAATTACCAGGCAGAGACTTGTATGCAGAGCAGTTGAAGAAGACAGCGCAACTTTAAGGAAAGTGCTTAGAAGCGACCGGCGATTACTTGGGAAAGCGAGGTAGGATTGTAGGAAACTGAAACCACCAAAAGAGCCTTTTACTAAAGAATATTTTATTGCTATTTCCAGCTCCTTCTTTTCAAATAGGTTGAAAAAATGGCTCTGAGCACTATGGGACTTAACTGCTGAGGTCATCAGTCCCCTAGAACCTAGAACTACTTAAACCTAACTAACCTAAGGACATCACACACATCCATGCCCGAGGCAGGATTCGAACCTGCGACCGTAGGTAGCGCGGTTCCAGACTGTGGCGCCTAGAACCGCTCGGCCACGCCGGCCGGCTTTCAAATAGGGGAAGCCGGGGGAATACCAACATACCAGGCAATACGGACGCCAGTGCTTACCAGTTGAGTAGCGCTGTTGTGAGTTTAAGATAATACCGCAACATAGCGGACGATGGGAGAAGTAGGATGCAGAGGCAACGAGTTCTTGTAAACGATAGTCTTATTCTGATACAAAAGAATGTAATATTTATTGAATTTTGTTGTTAGTTTTGGTTTATATTTAATCTGAGGTATTTCAGTACTTTTTTAAACAGTAGACACTATGCTTCCTAATACATCTTTCAGCATGTTTTTGTAACTTTACGATCATTAGCAAAGACATTAAGGTGTGGTCTCCACCTTGATATTTTCGTGACTTCACATCGACAGACAATATCTACATCTGCATCTACATGGATAATCTGGGAAACACATTTAAGTACCTGGCAGAGGGTCCATCGAACCACCTTCACCTCTATTATTCCAATCTCGAATAGCGCGCGGAAAGAACGAACACCTATATCTTTCCGTACGAGCTCTGATTTCCCTTATTTTATCGTGGAGATCCTTCCGCCCTATGTAGGTCGGTGTCAACAAAATATTTTCGCAGCCCAAATCCTGTATCATTTCTGTGACACTCTCTCCCATATTTCGCCATAATACAAAACGTGCTGCCTTTCTTTGAACTTTTTCGATGTACTCCATCAGTCCTACCTGGTAAGGATCCCACACCGCGCAGCAGTATTCTAAAAGAGGGCGGACAAGCGTAGTGTAGGCAGTCTCCTCAGTAGTTACTTTTGCTAAGTGTCCTGCTAATAAAACGCAGCCTTTGGTTAGCCTTCCCCATAAAATTTTCCCACATGGGTATTGGTGTCAATATTTCCCCATGCGCTACAATTCAGAAAAAAAGTTGTTTACACTTATGTAAGGTACGGCAAGAAAAAGGAATAAAAGTGCGATAGTTTTAATACTTTCATCCTTCTTTACCTCCTCTGCATTACTGCAGATGACGTGTCACTGAGCACATTCGTACTGTGCATGCCTAGTTGTTTCCACTGCGCTGTGTGGAATACATAAGTTCTTGTACACTTCACTAACCTGCTGTCTTCATGATGATGATGTCCCCAGCGCAGAAAACAGCACGCAGGTCGTGGATTATTTTTGTTGAGGCTGAAATTAACTTCGTAAGGAACTGCTGCTACGAATAAACTACAACTCATTTGGGATGCCACTCGCGTTTTTATTGATATAGACACGAGAAACTATTCATAATCACAGCGTATTGAACATATCTATACACAGTCATTATATGTAGCTAAAATAACATGAAACACATCCTGGCACGGACAACATGTCTGTCTACTGGAACCGTCAGAACTGGAGAATAAAATTACATGAATCAAATATTACTATTACAGACAACATGTCTGTACCTAGCAACGGTTGGAACTGTAGTAAATAAAATTACATGAAACAAATACTGCTATAACAGACAACATGTCTGTGTACTGTAACGGTCAGAACTGGAGAGCCGGACTGCCCGAGACACTACGCGCGCAAGCCAGCAAGGCGTGACTCGAACGCCAGCAAAGTGCATCGGCAGTAATATCGTCAGTCTTTTGTTTTAGTAATACTTTGATTTTAATAATTTTGAAATGACTGATTAATAGCTGGCTGTTGAGAGATGTTTATTTAAAAAATGAAGTAATTTGGATGACAGGTTTAATTAATGATAGCAACTAAAATTTAACGTTTTGGCGCCCTACCGCCGAACACAGCAGCCAATCACAGAGCAGCAACATCATGCAGGTGGTCCTTCTCACGGGAATGGTGCCGAATCTAACATCTGTCACCGGTACCTCATCCCACATTGCGTTATCTCTATGCTTCTTGCATTTCCACTGCCCTGAGAATAGCTTCCTGGAGCCTAATATGATGGCTGAATAAGCCAGAAATATTATAAAGGTCTTATATACTGGGTGTTGAAGCAGATATCTGTAATTTCGTGTATGGAATTTGTTGCCCAAACACATAAGGCTCATCATGTCTTTCATGCGATGCCCAGTGTCGCATCGGTTTCTTTCCGCTTCCAGAGAATTTTACGTACCCATTCGATAGAGCTATCCCAGATTAGTTTAGTGCGATATTTGGTTTCTCGATATGTATCAACAGGGATACTAGAACACAAAGTATAACAAGTACTCTAGCAGCGATAGCACTGCCCTGGCCGACACTGGCTGCTACCGCCAAGCATGCAGCGTTCCTCGAGTGCTGCTTATTCTTCGTTATTTATTGTCCCTTTCAATACATATCGATAAAACGAATATCGGACGAGACTAACGTGGGAGCGCTCTATCGAATGGGGACGTAATATTCCGCTTTAAAATTTATTTTGTTTGTAATTGCAAACAAACCAACGCCTTCGGTACACTGGGTGACACATGAAAAACGTAGCGAGCAATAACTGTTTGAGCAGACTCCAGGTGCATAATGCAGAAACTAAATTGCAAATATACAGGGTGGTCCATTGATAGTGACCGGGCCAAATATCTCACGAAATAAGCACGAAACGAAAAAAAAACTACAAAGAACGAAACTTATCTAGCTTGAAGGGGGAAACGAGATGGCGCTGTGCTTGGCCCGCTAGATGGCGCTGCCATAGGTCAAACGGTTATCAACTGCCAGAATCAGATTTTCACTCTGCAGCGGAGTGTGCGCTGATATGAATCTTCCTGGCAGATTAAAACTGTGTGCCGGACCGAGACTCGAACTCAGGACCTGTGCCTTTCACGGGCAAGTGCTCTACCAGCTGAGCTACCCAAGCACGACTCACGCCCCGTCCTCACAGCTTTACTTCTGCCAGTACCTCGTCTCCTACCTTCCAAACTTGCCCGCGAAAGGCAAAGGTCCCGAGTTCGAGTCTCGATCCAGCACACAGTTTTAATCTGCCAGGAGGTTATTAACTGCATTTTTTAAAATAGAAAACCCTATTTTTTATTACATATTCGTGTAGTAAAATCGAAATAAAATGTTCAAACGTACCTACGTTCTGTATTTTAATTTAAGAAACCTACCTGTTACCAACTGTTCGTCTAAAATTGTGAGCCATATGTTTGTGACTATTACAGCGCCATCTATCACAAAGCGAAAAAAGTGGTCCAACTAAAACATTTATACTTCTTTACGTGCTACACGAATATGTAATGAAAATGGGGATTCCTATTTTAAAAACGCAGTTGATATCTGTTTGACCTATGGAAGCGCCATCTAGCGGGCCAACAATAGCCCCATCTGGTTTCCCCCCTCAAGCTAGACAGGTTTCATTCTTTGTAGTTTTTTCGTTTGACGCTTATTTCGTGAGATATTTGGCCCGGTCACGCTCAATGGACCACCCTGTATACCGCAAACCAGAAGAAATGCGCATGACGACTCTTAGGAGAGTCACTCTGCGAAGAAGATGAGAAAAAGGGAATCAGAGAGCGCTAAACGGACTGAAGTAACCGTAAAATAAGCATTAAGTTAAATGATGTCAGGGAGATCACTGAGCAGTGTATCAACTCCAAATATCAATATCTACAGTTTATACGCGGTTAGAATGAAATTCAGACGGGAAACCTTCCTTAGGAAAAGATTTAATTTTACATCTGAACAAGAACAAGAATTAGTCAACTACGTGACTACATTGGCACAGTTGTTCAGTGTCATTTCATTGCTTCAGTTGAGACGAGCTTTTTGGACCCTGTTGAAAAATTAGCCTTAACCACAATTTAAATACAACTACGAAAATACCTAGAGAAAACTGGGTTCTTGAAGACTGGGTTCATGCTTTTAAGAAGAAAAGTCATAAAATAAGCTTAAGAAAACCATCAGCAAACAAGTATCAACAGGATTCAAATGGTTCAAATGGCTCTGAGCACTATGAGACTTAACATCTGAGATCATCAGTCTCCTAGAAGTTAGAACTACTTAAACCTAACTAACCTAAGGACATCACACACATCCATGCTCGAGGCGGGATTCGAAACTGCGACCGCAGCGGTCTCGCGGTTCCAGACTGAAGCGCCTAGAACCTCTCGACCACGCTGGCCGGCACAACAGAATTCAATGAAACTGAAGTTGACTTGTCTATTTCCAACTTACCGTTTAAAAATGCTGTGTACGTATTTGTTTATACTTTTTAAGACAATAAACCGTGTTACTTTCTTGCCGGCCGGAGTGGCCGAGCGGTTCTGGGCGCTACAGTCTGGAACCGCGCGACCGCTACGGTCGCAGGTTCGAATCCTGCCTCGGGCATGGATGTGTGTGATGTCCTTAGGTTAGTTAGGTTTAAGTAGTTCTAAGTTCTAGGGGACTTATGACCTAGGCAGTTGAGTCCCATAGTGCTCAGAGCCATTTGAACCATTTGTTACTTTCTTAGAATAGAAAATTCAATTCCTGTATTTCATACTGCTGGTATCAACCTCTAATGGTGTGCATATTACTCATGTTATCCTGGTAATTGATGTAATATCGACAGGTTACAGGCTTGAGACAACGTTTATGTAGTTCCGAAGATATTCAACATTTTCGAATTTTTCTGGTACAACCATGCATCTACCATTCCTGGGTTACAGAGGATGCCATGTATTTGTCCATAGATTCGAAAACGAAACAGAATACTTTGACCTAGTGTTCTCATTCTGAGAGTACTCAATGAGCGATATGTTTTACTTGCTAAAAAACATTAAAGAGCCTAGATCGCATAAAATATATCTTTATTTAAGACAACCGGTTTCGACAGACTTTGCTGTCATCTTCAGGTCTTATAAATCTTTTTATTGTGAAACGTTTTCGTTCTACGTTGAACCTCACAAGGAGATAAAACAGACGCCTACAACTAAACAAATCCTTGTTACCAGTAACATACAAAATACTGTCTAAAGCACTTTTAAATAGAATAGAGGAATAAGCAGGACCTAATATAGAAGATTATCAAGCAGGATTTGGAAAAAGGTAGATCATGTGCAGAACAGATTCTTAATTTAAAAACAATTTTGAGAGTGAGAGCTATACAAAATAAAAATACAGTAGTTACTTTCGTAGACCTCAAGAAGGCCTACTACTCAGTTGACAGATAAATACTATTCCAGATACTTTATGAATCAGGGATAGACGAAAACACCAGAAGACTTGTTGAAGAAATGCTCACAGATACAACATCAAGAATTAAGTTTCAAGGCGTAATTTCTGAATCATTTAAAGTCAAAACAGCAGTTCGACAAGGAGATGGACTGTCCCCAATTGTCTTTAATCTGGTTTTAGATAAAATAGTAAAAACATGGGAAAGCACATTAAAAAACAGAGGCACAAATGGTATAAGCATGGGCCAAGGAAAGAACAAATTTGAAGTGAAGTTTTTAGCCTTGCGGATGATATGGCATTGATAACTGAAAACCAAACAGACGCAACGGTTCTGCTTGATCTGTTACACGAGATTGCTGAAAAGACTGGGCTAAAAATATCCTATGAAAAAACCGAGTATAAAGAACACAAACGTAATACAGAATAGTGTATGAAAACAAAGTATGGAAAAATTAATAGAGTTGGTAAATTCAAATACCTGGGGGAGTGGATCCAAGCCAATGGACTGGATAACACAACAAATAGAGTCGAATACAAAGGTTAGAATTTGCAAATAAATTAACACAAAACTACTACAATAAGAAATCAGTATGCATACAAGCGAAGATTAGACATTATAATTCAGTTGTTAGGACACAAGCAACATATAGATCAGAGTGCCTAACATTGAATAAGAAAGGCGAAGTAAGAGAAATAGAAAATAGAGAGAAAAATACTTAGAAAAACTTTAGGTCCTGAGAAAAACAATGAAAATAGGTGGGTTAAAAGGAGAAACAAAGATTTATACAAAAATACAGGAGAGATCACAGATACAATGGGGAAGAGACGGCTAAAATTTTATGGAAATTTAAAAATAATGGAAGAAACACGGATTACAAAGAAAATTTTTAATTGCGTTAGTAAGCTGAAAAAAACTGTGGGATGGATAGAAGCAGTAAAGAAAGATGCCATCAAAGTAGGTGTTACAGAAGAAATAATTGTTGATAGGAATCACTTCAGGCTACTGATAGAAAACGGAAACTATGAAGAAGATGAGCCAGAACCTCGACCCAAGAGAGTGTGGACATATGAGCAGAGACGAGCAGTTGGAGAGAAAATAAAGTTGTATGGGGTCCATAGCTGGCCAAATTTATGTATATTTATATATTTATTATTATTATTTATATATTTTTATTATTATTATATTTATATTTTTATTTATATATTTATATATTTGGCCTAGTTTCAGCATTTCTATGAGTGCCTTCTTCAGAAATTAAATTACTTTAATTTGTAAACGGTCGCTGGCCACGCAGCCATGTTTAAAACTTTAATATATGCTTGTTAAAATCCACATTAAACGGCGTATCACGACAAAAAAATTTTAAGACCTGAAGATGACAACAAAGTCTGTCGAAACAGGTTGTCTTAAATGAAGCCGCGCAGAGTGGACGCGCGGTTTGAGGCACCGTGTCACGGACTGCGCGGCCCCTCCCGCCGGAGGTCCGAGTCCTCCCTCGGGCATGGTTGTGTGGGTTGTTCTTAGCATAAGTTAGCTTAAGTAGTGTGTAAGTCTAGGGACCGATAAGCTCAGCAGTTTGGTGCCTTAGGAAGTCACACACACATCTTAAATGAAGAAATATTTTATGCGATCTAGGCACTTGAATGTTTTTTAGAAAACAAAAACTTTTATGATGTCGGTCTTCCCCGGGTTCCCCTACAACTCTTAGGTTTACTGCCAGCCGCGGTGGCCGAGCGGTTCTAGGCGCTTCAGTCCGGAACCGCGCGACTGCTACGGTCGCAGGTTCGAATCCTGCCTCGGCCATGGATGTGTGTCATGTCCTTATGTTAGTTAGGTTTAAGTAGTTCTAAGTTCCAGGGATTGATGACCTCGGAATGGGTCTAACCGACATCAAGTCTAAAGCGATGGCACTGTATTTCAAACGAACATGGTGCATAATGTGTAATGATCCAGGGTGCATTACAGCAAAACTATACGATATTGTCAGGCCAGAAAGTGTAGAGCCGCCGATAAATATAGAAAAAATAAGTTTCAAGCTGAAACACATTAGGGAGTATTATCTTGAACTAAGTTATCTCAGCAAAAAGATTTTAAACTCCAAAAACGTTACAGCAAGGGCGATTTTAGCTGAAAGACTGAAACATGAAAGTAAAAATAACATAGAAACCAAATATGCTCGAATAGCATGGAATGTGGTCTGGAAAAACATCAGTAGTGATGTTCTTTCGTCTGACGTGAGAACAGCGCGGTACAAGGTAGTCAATATCATCAGCACTAATGAGCGTCTCTTTGCCATCGGTTTAACTGACACTAACCTCTGCAGCAAATGCAACCTCGTTGATAGTGTGCCTCATCGTTACACTTGTGGAGATCGGATTATCAACTGGAGGTGGACCAGGGAGAAAATTGCTCAAATAACAAGAACTTCAGCAAACAATGTACCGACTAACATTTACTTCAGACCAGAGGAAAGTTACTACCCTCAGGCAAAAAATAACGCAGTGATTAGGTTAATGGGCAAATATACAAGTTATGTTTTTAACAATATTGGGAGCGATGAACATATTCAATATAAGATGTATATGGAAAATGAATTCGAGAAAATACTCAAATATCAGAATCACAATAAGAAATATGGTAACATGCTCCATATTGTCTTCAACCGAATGGGTATAGGTTAGGAACTGGATTTCTAGTAGAGAGGGAATGGATTGGGTCACGTTCCCGACCCTAACCTCACCTGCAAGTCACACATGAAAAATAAATCAGCAGTACAGCAGATACAAGAATATGGCGAGAAACATCTGGCGTCTGATATAAAGGAAGATCTTGAAATCCCTATAGATGCGTTTAGAAGGCTGGAACTGACAAAAATAACAAGGCAGTGAAATATTTTGCGATGTCGCTGTTCCGGACTTCTCTTTTGTCCAAGTAATTTACCCTGGAAGGAATACACATCAAGGATTTACTGAATGATTAATTTGCGTCTGGGAAATGATTATGAGGAACCGGCTGCAGAAGAAGAAAATGTGCATGCTGAACTGCCACCAGTCGAAGGTGACAGTGAAGGTGCTAAATTGTGCTACTGCTAAAGACTCATTCTTTGAACGCTGAAATTTATGACTGCAATTATCTGTCATCTTATTTATGTCATTTCATTGTAGCCATTTTTGTTACTGTTTTTGGTGAATAAAAAAAATTAAGTCGCATAGTGCTCAGAGCCATTTGAACCGTTTCTTAGGTTCACAAATGTGAGACCACGGCCACAATGCCGCAGCTAGCTGTTGCTGCGAAAGCAGAAATAGTAGCACAGAGTGAGTCCGTAAAGCGCGGCCATCTGTTTCGGGGGGCCGTCCGGAGCACGAAGTCGCCCGGCGGCCACGCCCCCGCCTCGGGGGCGGCATAGCGAGTCGGCGGCGGCCGGTGGACGGTGGCCGGCCGCACGTAATCAAATTTTAAAACCGAGGAAATGAAACGGCGGCGCACAGCTGCAGGGGTCCTCCTCTCCTCTCCGGCTCCTCCGTAATAAAAATTACCGGGCACGAGCGTAATCTGGTGCACGGCCAAGTACCGCGCGCCGAGTGAAACCCGAGAGCCGGCGTCCGAGCGCTCGCGGAGCCGAAAAGGAAGACGACGGACAGTGGGGGGCCGTGGAGTACAGGAGGAGAGGAAGAAGAAGTGCAATGTTGTTTTAACAAGCGCGGGCGCCGGCCAGATGGCCGATACGGGCCCGGCATGACACGGCGCGGCCGCGATGCGATCTGCAGCGGCCTGTCAATGGCCGCGGCTACAAGTTTATGTCAGCGAGACGCTATCTCCGCTAATGGCGGCTCCCGGTCTCTCTCCTCCGCTCGGGAAGACGGCCGAACGGCGCCTCCAGCGTGCGTTGCGCCGCTCTGGTCAGTTCGGGGAACCGCCAGGAGTCGACAGACAGAGGGATTGTGGGAGAGTGGCCCTGAGCGAGAACAAATCGCAGCGTAATCCCCACCGCTACGGTGAAGTCAATTTGACAATTATTGAACTATATGAAATAATAACGTCATAACTTATGAACGGTTTGCGTTAAGACGTTCAAGCCGCACGGTTGGAGGCGGGTCATGAGGGGAATTATTACGGATTTGAGGTCCGCCAGTTATGAAAAACACCGTTTTCCTCCGTACCCAAACATGTTTCGGCACCACCGTGCCGTCATCAGTGAGTTTACGTTTTTATTTTTCTACAATGTGAGCATTTTTGTTACATGATTATAAAATTATGTGCATTTTAGTTCAAACAACGGATCGTTTCTTTTTGTAAACACCTTGACATTTGGTGAGTATGAATTTTCTGGACCACTTTTGTGTTAATTATTACAGGTAGCTCGTCATCTGCAACCAAACGATATTGATGAACACAATGTGATCGTGGTTCTGGTGTAGTGAAAAAGCGTTTTACTACGTTTTTGTGGAAAATACTTGTTATAGCTGCGTATCCATCACAACATCCCAGCATGATGCGGGGAATGGAAGTGCTTGCCACACGAAAACGTAAGTAAATACGAAAATACGCGCGAAAACATCGCGAAAAACTAAATTACACTCTAGAAGATAGGTAAACTCTCAGCAAAAAGACTTTCTCATCAACATCGATTGGTTACAGATGACAAGCTACCTGTAATAATTAGCACAAAAGTGGTCCAGAAAATTCATTTACAAAAAGAAACAATCTGTTGTTTGAATTAAAAATGCACATAATTTTAGAACCATGTAACAAAAATGTTCACATTGCAGAAAAATGAAAACTAAAACCCACTGATGATGACACAGTGGTGCCGAAACATTTTTGGGTACTGAGAAACACGGTGTTTTGCATAACTGGCGGACCTCAAATCCAAAACATTTTAACTGCAAACACGGTCAACACAAGGCGCTGAAAATAAAAAGATGGAATTAATATGTAGTCTCATATGGAAGTGAATAATAGATAAACAGTTTAGTGTGAAGAGTTACTGATTCGAATAAGAGAGAAAAAGAGGTATATGGCACAATGTGACTGAAAGAAGGGGTAGGTTGGTAGGACACTTCCTGAGGGATGAAGAAATAATTTGGCAAGGGACAGAAGTGTAGGAGGTTAAAATTTATTGAGCATAGCTTCACAAAAATAAAGGGGTACAAGCAGACATAGGTTGCAGTACTTATCCAGAAATAATGAGACTTGTGCGGAAGAGACTAAACTCCCCTCCTTCTCTTCCTGCTCCTGTTTCTACGTGAATTTTCCAGTTCATGACGGGATTGGTATTGCAACCGGTATATATGATATGGATAAATAAGCAGTCTTGGTTGCGGTGTCAAAATTTTTTATGGATTGTGAATGACGCATTTCACCTTTATTTAGGCATCTTCGGATTCGCTCATCTTTGGTACCGATGGGAACCTGGGATACAAGATTCATAGTGATGACGCCGCCCCGTCATGAACTGGCAAACGTTTTAAGATAGTCTGCCTAGTCAGACTATCTTAAAACGTTTGCCATTTCATGACGGGGATGATAAGCAACCAACGTGTACGACATGAAGAAACAAGCGGTCTTGGTTGCAATGTCAAAATTTTTTATTATTTCCCAATGGGGTGTTTGAATTAAGAGTGAAACGCTTCATTGGGAATAATAAAAAGTTTTAACATTGCAACCAAGATTGCTTGTTTCTTCGTATCTAATTGTTAATTTCATTCTCCTTCTCATACACCCCATCCTCGCCCGACTTCACATGGGGATAGCCAGCTGACAACAGCCATGTTACTGGTCTTTAGCCAAACGACGTGAAAATACATACATATCGAGTTATATAATATTTAAAAGTTAAAATACTAGTTTTAAAACAGAATAAAAATGATTCATTTTTCTTTACTATAAAACAGATGGTATAGCTGGTGGTAAGGTGGTGACGATGATGAATACGATGACATAATCGGAAAGTCCCTATAGATCTGCTACCGGTAGATGCTATGTGGATAGGAAAGAAATAAGGGTGGCTGGATGTGGGGAATACAGATAATTAACGTAGCTATCTCTGGGAATGGGCAGGCGGACGATGTTGACCTGGTAAGTATGATGTGTAAGTAGAGGTCGGAACAGGAGGTTGGAAAGGGAGACTGGAGAGATATTGGAGTCTTGATAGAAACAGAAGACACAGGAGTAAGAGCTACAGGTGCCAGGCTGAGTGGATTTCTGGAAGAAGAAGCCTGTTAAAATTTTCTTGGGATGGAGTAGGGGGGATGTGGGGGTGGGGAAGGGCGGAGTGCGTTGTTGCAGACACGTCAGTAGCCGAGGATTGGAGAGGACTGGGAAGGCAGAATGATTAATGCAAGCGAGACATGAGTTTGTAAACTGCTTACGTTTGTAATGTGCCCGCAGTGTGGCTGATCACTGTTTACATTTCGAGGCCGGGTGTCGAAGGCTGAGCTTCACTCGTAACTGGAGCGTGCACAGCTGCACGGTGCAGTAGAAATTACTCCACGTAATGTCGATGAAAGTTACAGAGACTTCATCTTAACTCTAAGAAATTTATCCCCTGAATGAAAACTTATATACGTGGCTCAGAGAGATGCCTAGATCATCGACAAAAATTTTTTGTGCAGTAGAATTAGGCGTGATAGTAATGGATCTAATGCGAAGTGAGATCGGTTCTACACATACATCTACATCTGCATCCAAACTCTGCAAGCCAGCTGCCGGTGAGTGGCTGAGGATACCCTGTGCCCTGTAAAACTACTAGTCATTTCCTCTGCTGTTCCCCTCGTAAACAGAGCGAAGGGAGAAAGACTGTCTGTATCCCTCCATATGAGACCTAATTTCTCGCACACAATCTGAAGATTGATTACATTTTGTCAGTAACCACAGACTTTTGAATGTCATACTATTATACATAATGAAGTACTGCCTAAAGAAAAGCTGTACGTAATCTATCTTGGTTAAATTTCGAATCGGTGCAATGACTGGTAACTCTCATTAAATGTTCAGAAATATAAACTTTTCCTGTGTGTTATGGTTTGTGGAGATATGAAATGGAATGATCACACAGCGTCAGTGGTAGGTGTTACAGGTGGCAGGTTTCGGTTCACTAGTAGGAAGCTGGGAAAAGTCAGTCTACATACTACCACTCATCCGAGAATATTGCTCAAGTATGTGGGATCCTTTCCATATAGGATTAATAGGAGATACAGAACGCATTCAAAATGGCACCTCAAACAGTTAAAGATTTGTTTGACTAGCTAGAAGACGATCGAATATGGACGCCAACTAACCCGCGAAAGCATACTTGCAACATTTCAAGAACCGTTATTAGATCGGTCCCTTAAAGATTACGAAATCAAGATTAGACTAAATACAGTACAGTATGTCAAGGAATTGAAGGGTCACGTTTTTAAAACACTTTCATTTTACCCCAATGCAACGCAGAAGGTTAAAATTTGGCTCCAAGGTGCCTTCAATCTTCCTCCGCAACGCCGGAAAAGCGTGGCACCCTGCGACGTCACCCTCGGAATCGGAAACGGTTCAAACAGCAGCGTGTAGACACAAGCGAGAAAAGGCCAGAGCTCAGAAGTTCATGCCGGACGTAAGATGTCACCCAATTTGACCACAATTCTGCCTACTGCCGCTGTGGACGCGTCACAGGTGGGAATGTCGTCACACCCACTCGTTCTCTTGTCGCCACTGTGATGGAGCTCAGGAACAGGAATGCCCAGGGTTGAAATCACGCGGTTTTATTAAGGGTGGCTGCGGAAAACATTTCAGATACACCGCCGCCCAGAACTGACGCGAAAAGGCCTCATGAAATGGCATAAAGGGCGCAATGAACCCATCGCTTTCCTTGGGGCTTTCATCTACAAACGTTGCGCAGTCGAAAAAGGCAGTTTGCAGTATGACGTGCAACACGATGACATTCTTGACAACCTTCGACACTGGTGATAGATGAGTCAGTCCTCCTCTCAGTACAACAGGGGCTGCAACCCCATAGAATGCGATCTTACCGTTTTTGAGTGCAGCACGTCCGCAATTTTTGCTGTGCTATGCATGGTGGAACCGCTAAGGACCGTCCATAACCATTCGACGAAATTCTAACGTGATCCGTAGCAGCAAAGGATGGCTATGCTTTTTTAGTTCTCTCCGATCATGGGGAGAGACGGGGAGTGGATGAGTTGATACATGCATGAATAAGACGGCAAAGGATCCGTCTAAGACCACCCAGTTTGGAAATACCCTCGATGCCACCCGCGATTTTATATATATATATATATATATATATATATATGTTTATTGCGATTGCCTGCTTTATATATATATAAAGCAGGCAATCGCTTCGTGCCCTACAGCTGAGTAGTGCTCTACCGCTGCTGTGGTGTCTTCCTGTTGGCATGCGGAATCTAAAGGTTAGTGTTAGAAGTTTGTCAGTTACATGTTTTGAAGCTTCATATTACAAGATACAGCAGGTGGACAAAAATATAGAATACCCAAAAAAAAAAAAAAAAACATTATCACGTCTGACAATGTGCAGGAAACCAGTTGGCTTCAAAACAGATCCCAGTCGTCTCGGAATACAAAAGTACAGGTCCAGTACGATTTTCAGTACTATGCTTCCCACAGAATACTGGCATAAATGTTTTTTTAACACTACAATAGTGAAGCCATAGTCCCAGTACATAATTTTTTCTTAAAAAAAGGGATTACATTCCCGGTTCAACGATCTACGTCAACGTTTTCAAATGTAAAACATCATTTGGAGAATATATAAATGGGAATTATGACCATGTATTTTACAAAAATTACGAGAATAGTAGTTCGTTGAAACCGGTAATGTAACCACTTTTCACGAAGAAAAAAAATTATATACTGTAACTATGGCATCACTACTGTAGCGTCAAATAAACATTTTAGTTATATTTTAGTCACACTCCTTACGACACTTATGTCGGAATATACAAGAATAGTATCAGGTCCAGGTTTCAGTGATGAAGGTGGATAGTGATCACACCAACTACTCTCCAATGTAGCTCACAAAGGCTCAGTGACATTGAAATTTGGCGACTGCAGTGATCAGTGAAGATATGACAAATCATCCTCGAGCTCAAAAAACCAGTACTTGACGATGTGGGTGTGAAAAGGACCCCTGTGATGTTGGAACACAGCATCACCGTTGAGGAACAAACAATGTACCTTATTAACCAAAATGTTCACATAATCTTTAGCACTAATGTGACCTCGCAAGAGTAACCCTAGAGCCCAAATCATCACCGAACAGCCTTGCCACATTTCATTATTGGGACGTAAAGTCGGCCAGAAGTTCGAAACAGCGTTGAACGTCTCGTCCGACCAAAGGACTTTCTTCCATTACTCCATAGTCCAGATTTTATGACTTCGGCACCACGTTTCCCCGTTTTGAACCCTTGGATCACTGAGGAGTAGTTTTCGAATTCCAGCTGCCCTGCAATTCTCAGCTTATGGAGCCTCCTTCGTGTTGACAATGTTCCCGAGTGCGATATTCACTTCTGCTGTGACTTTTGCAGCTGTAGTCACAGTCCCCTTCAATGGCCATCTGTCACCATCATTCAACACACACTTTCTTCCAGGTATGCTATATAAATCTTCGATACGCTGGCTCTCGAAACACCGAACCTTTCGTCTGCCTTTATTACGGAAGCACCCTCCATATGGGCACGAACAAATTTACTTTCGTTCGAATTCAGTTACCTCCAACATAATGCACATACAACTACACAAACCACTGTTCCGACTGCCTCTCGTATTTGCAATGTACTGAGGACGTTGTACAGGTGCCGCTTGTGGTCAAATACGGGGTGGTTATAATTAAACTGATGGTGTTCCGAATTCTGCAGTGCAGGTTGCATACCTGGCTGGACGCTGAAACACCGTAGGTATATTCATTAATCAGTGCGCTCGCTGACTATTCTGAAAAGGTATTAGTTCCACTTTCTGCCTGAAGGTGAAAATATGGCTTTGTAAGCAGTCAGAATACAGAATGTTTCCACTTTTGACGTCAGTATTCTATTTGTCGCTTATTGACGTGTGTCGATTTCTTTTGTGAAGAGACTGTTGGTGTGAAGAGTTAAGAAAGTCGAAGTTTCCGTACGAAATGCAATGGCTCTGAGCACTATGGGACTTAACACCTGTGGTCATCAGTCCCCTAGAACTTAGAACTACTTAAACCTAACTAACCTAAGGACATCACACACATCCATGCCCGAGGAAGGATTCGAACCTGCAACCGGAGCGGTTACGCGGTTCCAGACTGAAGCGCCTAGACCGCACGGCCACACCGGCCGGCGAAATGCAATGGATGTTGAGAAGAAAGACCGTGTGCTGCTGGTAAAGACTTTTTTTTTTCAGAACGGCAGCAGTAGCAGCGATGCATTATGGGAATATCGCATTCAGAAACAGCTGCCAAGAGACCCCCGGTCAAAAAATGGGCTAAGGAAACAAATGAATTAGGTGGTGCAGTAGGGAGAGAGGATGTGGCCCATTCTCATGGCAGTTGGCAGTTGCTGGTGAAGCTGCTTTAGCTACAGCCGGCCATGCAGCACATTCCCAAATCCTGCAACCAGTGCTCGAGCTGTGTCGTGGAAGAGGTCAAAAGATTTTGCGGCTCATTTTACACTGATGTCCATACAAGATTCAGAACGTGCTTCAAATGGAGCTTCACTATAGGCTACAACACCATGACTCTGCTCTTCGTTTTTTGGCACGCATGGAAATGTATGGCATGTGGCTGGGGAACGTTCTTTGGACGGACGAGGCACATTTTGTTCTTCACAGATGCCATGAATCCACAGAAGTGTAGCATTTGGGGTTCTATTCCGACATATGTTGTGCTGACACATGCACCGCACTCAGATTACGTGATTGTGAGATGTGCTTTCATAAGCTCCTTCATTCTCGATCCGTTTTTGTTCTAGGAGGTGAAACCTCAAGCGCCTGTTACGTGTATAGTGGCATCTGCACATTATAAGGGCCTGCTTGTGCCAAATGTGATTCCAGATTTGTGAGAACGCAACTGTTTCCTCTCACTATTTTCGTGCAAGTCTGAGCGACACCACATGTCACTTTGCTTCGAGAAACCTTCGGTAACGACCGCATCGTCTCCAGCCAATGTCAAGATGTGTGGCATTCCAGATTCTCTAAATCGATGTTATTTCTGGTTCTGGGGATAATTGTGGGGATACCTGAGAGATAGTGTCTATGAGGGCTGTATCTGGACTCTTCTTGATCTAAATGTATGACATAGCACTCTGATTGCACGTGATACGCTGCCAGCAACTGTCGACAGTGCAGTGTTACAGATGCACCACGTTGCCGAGTCGGAAGACTATACTGAACACACGTTGTAACGTGTGACCATATCCTAATAAACACGCCAGAACCACCGTTATTATGTGTTTGATTGTTCGTCCCCTATTCCTGCACCTACGCCACATTCTCACTGCTTACAGCGACGAATTTTCACCTGGTGGCAGAGAGTGGAACTATTATTTTTTCAGCACGCTTCGCGAGCACACGGATTAATGAACATACCCACAATGTTTCAACGTCCTGTGGTGTATAAAGCCCACTATGTAGCATTGTGTACACCATCAGTTTAACAGTGGAACCTACAGGCTTGGCTACCATTTGCATTTATGTTAAAGCACGAATTTCTAGCGCTGTTTCCATATTTTTGCCCAGCTCCTGCATCACATCAAATATTTTTAAAGTGAAAAAGGAAATAATATATAGAACTATTTGCATCTTTCTGAAAGCTTGTATGCAGTGTGTTAACTGTAATCTTCCCGATTTTAGAACGGTGGAGCGAGGAGTAAAGGAAGCAAGACCAGTCCCCACATGGACCGCTAGAGAGTGGGGGGCTGTGCGGGGGGAAGCAAACCACGCCTGATCACTGAAGTGGTGGAATGATAAACCATGCTTCCTGGTTCTGCGATAGCAAAAGTCACGCATCGGAAGTAAGGAATCGATTAAATGTTGTTCGTAAACGAAACTGCAGTCGTCTCAGGTACTGACGGGTTTAATAAAGGTACTGACTGTAGCATCTATGTGCACTTATGGCAAGGGTAGGGAACACTACGACATGCTGTGAAGCACCACAAAGTAATGCGGCAGACAACCAATGGCTACCTCGCAGAGTACTTTCACCTAGCTACTGTTGGGTGCTGCCAAAAGCAAATGTCCATCTGACGAAGCCTTCCGAGTTTTGGCGAGTAGCGAATGAGTCGACCTACTGAGAGCTGACACACATTAGTGGGCACGTTTCGCTACCTGTGTGTGTGTGTGTGTGTGTGTGTGTGTGTGTGTGTGTGTGTGTGTCAGGTGGAAGGGGGGCGGGTTATTGTCGCCATTGCCATCGCAACAGGGCCCCATGTTTGTCGTTCTGATTTCCGGACGTATTTAATAGATATCTTAATGCCTTAATATCTGAAACACTTCCAAGCAGACCGTTTTCAATCCGATTTTTGGCTCAAATGGCTCTGAGCACTATGCGACTTAACTTCTGAGGTCATCAGTCGCCTAGAACTTAGAACTAATTAAACCTAACACATCCATGCCCGAGGCACGATTCGAACCTGCGACCGGAGCGGTCGCTCGGCTCCAGACTGTAGCGCCTAGAACCGCACGGCCACTCTGGCCGGCCAATCCGATTTTTATATTAGACTACATATAACAGAGCAGACATTGTGTGACAAATATAAAGTAACTAATTCAAAGAAATAAGATGGGGGATGATACCGTTCTATATAAAAGAGTTTGAAAACCAGGCTTATCTGTAGTGTTATGTATGTTATATCGAAGTAACAAACTCTTATTGGGGTAAACTCCTTGGCCACTTTTCCAGACGAGCGGTGCAACCACTCTTTCCGTTCGTACGCCATGTCGGCTTTGGTGATTCGCAGATGAACCTATCAAACCGAAAGAAACAACATTTTTAGGCCAAAAGACGTTGTTTAAACATTTATATGGAAAAAATAAACGTATAAGTCAAGTAACAAGACGATTGAAAAATCACTAAAGTTGTTACTAACAACTAACACGTAACAACTAACAAGCTTCCTCTGTCAGACTCACCGACAACAAACACGGTACACTCGCGTATTAGATAAAGTTGGCCCACTTCTCGTCTGGTAACAGCACTGTTAGAGTCAAAAACCACGCAGTGGGCACATTCCTCGCACTGGCTACTTTCCCTCACCTTCCCCTACGTAGATGGTATCGCTCTTAGCTATATCGTGTGCTCTAACAAATACAATCATGCTTACGTCGTTGTGTTAAATTATATTATTAATGAAAGGAAATTTTGAAATGGGAGCAGTTGTAATACTGAAGACTACTATCCTTGGAGCTCATTTTCAAATATTCTGTTGATGCCTATCCGTTCAAACTCACAAGAATAAAATGTACGCAACACAATTCTACCTCTCTGTTTCAGTAATTCATCAGTCGAAATATCAAACAATTAATTCTCCAGAAGTTACTTGATCTTTAGGTGGGTTCGCTTATCCCATCACTCGGGCTCGCAATGTTTTATTGCCAATATTTTGAGTGTGTTCATCAGTCAAAATACAGTCATAAGCTCGCACCTGTTGATGGAAAATATCACATAACTTTACACAAACTCGGCTTATTCTTGATTTATTTGTGGTTGCTCGAAATGTTGATACACTTGAAGTCATCGAAACTTAAATTTTCAGCGAGGCTTAAATGGCTACGAAAATCTCGCGACATATTCCTCGCCAACATATATCGTATTCTAGGAAATCACCCGGCGCACTTCCTTCTGAAACGCAACCAGGCCTTTTGCATTCCTAACCCACACTGTCTCTGCGACGACATCGCCCAAGTTCGCGCTTGGCGTGCGGAAGCTCAGATACCCAAGTTACGTACGCCACCTCGGTTAAACGTGAGCGTACAGGTTCCATTATGTTACAGATACACATCTGCATGAACCATCTGCAATTCACTGTTGAACTTTCGTATTGCCACTCATCAGGATGTTGTAAAATAAAGCAAGATTTCGGGGACAATATCGGTCCCGTTGCTGGAACAATCCATTTACTCGCAAAAAGGGATTTAGAGAAATTACGAGGAACATGAATTTGGATGACGAGGCGAGAATTTGAACCTGGCTACTCTTGAAAAAGGTCTACATCTACATCTACATGGATAATCTGCAAATCACATTTAAGTGCCTGGCTGAGGGTTAATCGAACCACCTTCACAATTCTCTATTATTCCAATGTCGTATAGCCCGCGGAAAGAATGCTTTCCGTACGAGCTCCGATTTCCCTTATTTTATCGCAGTGATCGTTTCTCCCTATGTAGGTCGGTGTCAACAAAATATTTTCGCATTCGGAGGAGAAAGTTCGTGATTGGAATTTCGTGAGAAGATTCCGTCTCAACGAAAAACGCCGTTCTTTTAATGAGTTCCAGCCCAAATCCTGCATCATTTCTCTCCCATATTTCGCGATAATACAAAACGTGCTGCTTTTCTTTGAACTTGTTCGATGTACTCCGTTAGTCCTATCTGGTAAGGATCCCACACCGCGCAGCAGTATTCTAAAAGAGGACGGACAAGCGTAGTGTAGGCGGTCTCCTTAGCAGATCTGTTACGCTTTCTAAGTGTCCTGCCAATAAAACGCAGCCTTTGGTTAGCCTTTCCCATAACATTTTCAGTGTGTTCTTTCCAATTTATGTTGTTCTTAACTGTAATACCTAGGTATTTAGTTGAATTTACAGCTCTTAGATTTGACTGATTTATCGTGTAACCGAAGTTTAACGAGTTCCTTTTGCACTCATGTGGATGACCTCACACTTTTCGTTATTTAGGGTCAACTGTTACTTTTCTCATCATTCTGATATTTTTTCTGAATCGGTTTGCAGTTTGTTTTGATCTTCTGATGACTTTATTAGTCGATAAACGACAGCGTCAGCGCTACAGTCTGGTACCGAGGGACCGCTGCGGTCGCAGGTTCGAATCCTGCCTCGGGCATGGATGTGTGTGATGTCCTTAGGTTAGTTAGGTTTAAGTAGTTCTTAGTTCTAGGGGACTGATGACCTCAGATGTTAAGTCCCATAGTGCTCAGGGCCATTTGAACCAAAACGACAGCGTCATCTGCAAAAAACCGAAGACGGCTGCTCAGATTGTCCCCCAATTCGTTTATATAGATAAGAAACAGCAATGGGCCTGTAACAATACCTTGGGGAACGCCTGATGTCACTTCTGTTTTACTCGATGACTTTCCCTCAGTTACTACGAACTGTGACCTCACAGCATTTTAATTACAACGCCACCTCGCTCGGTGAGTTGATTTTGGATTCGACAAACTAAATTTCGGTTGTACTAAGACTCTCACGCATGCTTGCTAATACCGTCATAACAGTCAATATCACGTTATAACTAACCTTGTACCTAAGTACTAAGTTGGAAATGAACTCCATGCTGGGTGATACGTCTTGCATGTGTGTGTGTGTGTATGTGTGTGTGTGTGTGTGTGTGTGTGTGTGTGTGTTTGTGTGTGTGTTTGGACAGAGAGATCTAGAGCGAGAGAGAGAGAGAGAGAGAGAGAGAGAGAGAGAGAGAGAGAGAGAGAGAATATTTGTTTACCCTCAAGTAACATGTGAGGACGCCGAACAACGTCGGTTCCAAGACAGGAAACTCGGTTGCCGTATCGGCTTACGACCGTAGGAGAAGTAATGAGGACCCACAACAAGGCAGCGCGCTCGTGTTACGGTGGCTTTAACATGGTCTGGATATGCATGAGAGAATGAAAGCCTAACCACGGCTATACTACTCCGACATGACGCTGAGGATTGCTTGTAACGGAAAAACGAAGCGTTTGTTACAGCTGTTGGCCCTGGGAAGTCTGTGTTCGGCATAAGAAAAACAACAGAAAACAGCGTGTACACTTGCTGCATATTCGCGAACATACATTCGCCTTCAGCATCCGTTGTGTGAAATAAGCTGCTTATTCTTATTTTATTTCCATTTGCTCTGAAACGTGTAAGTTGCTACAGAGCTTTTATAAGTATTTGAATTTTTAATAGATCAAAAATTAACCGTATAGAGAGTAACTAGCAACAGTTGTCACTATATACGAGCATCTTCCTACATCAACTTTCGTGGTTTGTTAAAATTATCATCAAACACCTGCTTCTGAGTTGGGGATTGCTTATGTGCTGTTGTTTCAATGATTCAGTAATAAGATTTGTGGTTACCAAAGATAACGGCCTAAATGATGGCAGAGGAGCCGTCCGGGGTAGCCGAGCGGTTCTAGGCGCTACAGTCTGGAACAGCGCGACCGCTACGGTCGCAGGCTCGAATCCTGCCTCGGGCATGGATGTGTGTGAAGTCCCTCGGTTAGTTAGGTTTAAGTAGTTCTAAGCTCTAGAGGACTGACGACCTTAGAAGTTAAGTCCCATAGTGCTCAGGGCCATTTGAACCATTTGATGGCAGAAGATGTAACGTCACTGCTGAAATCATCTTGAGTTATGACAAAGGCAACTTGCTCACGTAACGTGGTATTTCACGATATTACATTTTTCAAAGAAAGAACGTTTCTATTACAAAACTCGTCGGCACAGTGCATTAGGCGAAGAAATGAAATTTCTCAACTTAACAGTCACGTTTTAAACTGCTGCTTCTAGGTAGTCAGAATTAACATTTTGCCCTGGTTCTTTCGGGATGTATTGACTATGCCCATACTTCCGACAATGTAGCATAGTTTCAAATCCGACCACACGCAACCCTCATCTTCCCGTGCACTCATTTTGGTTCGTTACTGATGATTTGTGAAGAAGAAACCTTACACATGCAGAATGAAGACTGATTTAATGCATCTCTCCACGACAGCAATCCTGCATCTTTTCATCGATGCGTAATTGCTGCATACTACATCCGTCTCAAGCTGCTTATTATGGACGAGGCTTTGTGTCCCCCCCCCCCCCTTCCACATACACACACTTCTTTCCAATCAATAGATCCCTTTACCGTCCCGAGTTCTAAAGCTCTTTCCTCTTCAGTGTGACCCAGACCTGTACATTTTCATTAGTTACTTTTCTTCCAACATAATCTTGAGCAGCTTTCTTCTTCTGTAACACCACATTTGAAAAGCTTATATACTTATTGAGATATACACACTTTGTTCTTTGATAAACATCTGCCTAACAGTACAGGAGATGCACAATGTGATTTCCAGTTCCGCTTACACACCTTTCATCCCTGATTATTTGAGAATCACGAAGTCATTAGAACCCACTTGGCAGTCCTGAGCTGTTTTGACATACATGGTTGTAGATTCAAGTAACATGCGTACGTTGCCAGTTGGCGTGGAATGCCACAGTTGCGTTAAATACCAGAAATTAAGAGCATTAAGGTGCAGGCGAATGTGGGGGCCACGGTAATGAAATCCTCGACCAGTCCCGCGCTCGTTAACCTTACGCATTAGATGCTATCGTACGAAGCATAAGAAACAGAGTGGTGTTCCGTCGTGCACAAACTACGAACGTAGTTTTTGTACAAGTAATTTATCACGCAGAAATCGACGGTAAACGCACCCGTTAATTTTTCCGGTTAAGAGCACGGTCTTATAAGTGTGTTACCCACAGTCCCTGCCCCCTCATTGATTCTTAAGGCTAGTTCTCATTCAAATGAGCAAAAAGTAGGGAAAGATATTTGTCTTATTTTTTTTTTAGACAATGAAAAGAAAAAAAACATATAAATAATCTGTCGGGGGATTATGATTGATCGTACTTTGAACTTTATTTTAGCTTTTAAATTCATAAAAAAACAAAATGGCGCCCGTAATTATGGTTTGATTAAGGGTCTGCGAGTCTGAAGTACGTAGACTGCTTGGCGTGTAGGCCCTCAGGAGTTATCTGGAATCCAAAATGGATAACATCAATCGATACTAAATTAAATTTATGGGAGCTTATAACTAACCACAATCAAATAACCTTAAATTTAACGATATTGTGCTAATGCGAACTTTGAGTTCGATTTTTCTTTCACTATTTATGGCTTTACAGAAAATAGTTAATATTAACAATTTTCGTATATTGTAGGCATAAGGCCCCCAGGAAAGTGTTTACTTTTCGGAGGTCAAAGGTAGAAGTTAATAGTTTGAAGCGTTTTATTTTATGCTGCACGCAGTTTTGAAAAATCGTTTCTCGAGAAAAAACTGTTTAAAGTTTAGGTAAAATTTAACATGTATTATTAGTTCAATTTGCATGAAATTTATATGTTATTATATATTTTTTATGCTGCTGAACACAAATTTGAAAGTAGTTAATCCAAAATGGTGAACCAAAAATTATGTTTTGACCAATTTCGACCAAAATTTGATGAAAAATAGTGTTTTCGTAACTTACGTTTATTCTGCAATTCCAAGAATATATATCACCCTTCCTCTAGTTCGAATTGTTCCTGGAGAGCAGTTCTCTCGTTATTCTTGGCGAGAAAGGGCGATCTGGCTGAGCTAGACATGCTGTTCGCGGCAGCCTGCACACGTTATTCGTCAGCTTTTTCTTCGAGTATGTTTGCATGCATACTGCAGTGTAAATCACTTTGCGAACGTGCGTCAAGGGCATCTCCGTTTGAGAGCACGCCACGGTGGCCGTGACACTGCTTCGAACAATGGGCTGTAGAAACGGATTAAGAAAACCTTTTCGTCCAAACATTCTACGCACATATACTTTTCAAAAAATGCAAGAGAAAGTCGAATTTTGAATCATTTTGAATGAGAACCTGACCTTAACGAAACACGGTTCCTTACTTCCATGATCGCTCGAGCAATTGCAGCTTTCGACATGCAGCTGTTGTGGAAACCCATCATCCCACTCGACGTGAATCCAACCTCTTCTGTAAATAAAATGGAAGTTATAAACTGGAGATTTTCACAATTCTGATTTTGAATAATATCACATACGACTTTTGTCCGACTGAAACAAAGGCTACTAGGGGGAGTTCACAATGGTGCTCCATAGACGCGCTGTCCACAAGACGTCCTTCCTCTCGCAGAAGAACACGACGACGAGCACTCGAAACATTGCCCAAGACATGGGATGGGCTCCTGGGCAGCACGAAGATCACACGTTGTTTCCTCTGTGTCCATACTGTGGAGCGGTGGATTTGAATGCGGTCCGATCTTAAAACTTATTTTTTATCTAAACGGTATATTTCCGGGCATAGGTCCCTTAGCAGAACTTTGAGAGTCCGCTATAAAATACATGGAAACTTTGTCACGTAATCCACACCGCACACTATTTTTTACTTTATATGCGGTTTATATGGCATAATATTTTAATTAATTTTATATTGCTTATTGTTGCGAGCATGACAGATAATTAACGATTTTCACTATTAGTTTCTGCAGTTGAAAATATTTTAACTTTATGCACTTTGACCTCTTATGTGGGGATACGCACAACACTGAAAGATTTCCTGCTGTGGACGCACGATCTGTAATTTGCAAACTATTTTTATATAACACTGATCTGGCTTGTTAGATATGGAACATCGTATCATTACTGTAACTAATTATGAAAAAAAAAATGCCCTTCGCTACTTTCATTTCTTGAATGCACAGAGCCGGCCGATGTGGCCGAGCGGTTCTAGGCGCTTCAAAATGGCTCTGAGCACTATGGGACTTAACATCTATGGTCATCAGTCCCCTAGAACTTAGAACTACTTAAACCTAACTAACCTAAGGACAGCACACAACACCCAGCCATCACGAGGCAGAGAAAATCCCTGACCCCGCCGGGAATCGAACCTGGGAACCCGGGCGTGGGAAGCGAGAACGCTCCCGCACGACCACGAGATGCGGGCCTAGGCGCTTCAGTCTGGAACCGTGCGACCGCTACGGTCGCAGGTTCGAATCCTGCCTCGGGCATGGATGCGTGTGATGTCCTTAGGTTAGTTAGGTTTAGGTAGTTCTAAGTTCTAGGGGACTGATGACCTCAGATGTTAAGTCCCATAGTGCTCTGAGCCATTTTTGAATGCACAGAAAATTACTCTTATTGCCTGTACGGAAGTTACAGTATGTTATGTTCACTAAACATAAAGGCTGCAGTGGATTTTTTAAAAAATATATGAAGACTATTAACTGCCACGACTAACATGAGAGCATGAAACTAAAAAAAAAAAAATGAAATTTAATTATTACGTTATTAGCCAGAACAGGTTTTTGCACAGCAGTCTGATCACACACAAGTAAAAATTTATCACTCATGAATTATTTACGCAACTGGTAACATAATAGCAGATGCCTATGTCCACCTGAAAAAGACATAATAAAATCCAAAATTTCCCTCTGAAGCCCCCAGGAAGCTGAAAGAGATAATCTTAATGTACTGTTACCTGCCCGCTATATTGCGGGAAAACTGCTTTCATTCGATTTAATTTGAATTTGCCGCGGCAGCGGCTACCGCGATCGCTGCAAGGCTCTGCGTCATGAAATATTCCTAATGTGCCGAAAACTGCTAAGAATATGGAATGAAGTCTTGGGCAAACTAGCAATAAATTATTACAGGTAATAATTTTAACAATTTCTATATTCAAAAAATCAACATAAATTGAAAGTACACACCTTTTACAAATATCAACCTCCAATGGCGTCTTTCTCGATCAAAGGACAAACGAAGGCTACCTTTCAAGCGAGCGTCACAGGCTCTTACAACTTTAACGGCTACAAGAAGACAGAGAGAGTAATGTTTTAACCTCCACTATTTATAGACAATTTAATAAGCATCACAATTATTTTTCATTATCTGCTTGTGATACATACATTCGCCGACCACAGACGTTATTTGTGAAATTTAGATACATAAATATTGCACAAACATAAAAATGAAAAATCGTTATATCCTTTTATACATAATCTACAACCATTCATACAGTAATGATATAATAATAAGAATACCGATAAATGTTTAATTTTATTATTTTTTTTATATTCAGCCGATTTTGTAAACGTCTTGTCAGGAGACGTCACAACTTGCAACAGGAATTGTGAAACACCTAAACAGGGTGAATTAGCTAAAAGGAGAAACGTGTAATGTCGACATTTGGTCACAAATGCGTTCCAAGCGAGGTACAACCACTTTTAAGGTGGAGGTAAAAAATCTTCGACAGTGTAGTTTTTAATGTATGAAAGCACATATGAGCACTAGACAGGTGGTTATGTTATGCCTGTACTAGTGTCGAAAAAGTATGGTGGCAGCGAACCATCAGCATCAGTTCAGACTTCACTATCAATGTGTGGTCGCGGTAAACGTTGTCGAGATGGCTCCACACGGAAACCGTGGCGCAGTAAGGTGGCGCAGTGGTTAGTACGTTGGACCAGCATAAGGGAGGACGACAAATCCACTTCTGGCCATCCTGATTTAGGTTGTTCCTTACTCACTCCAGGCAAATGCTGGGACGGTTCCTTTGAAAGCGTACAGCCGATTTCTTTTCCCACCCTCGAAACAATCTGTCTCTACCGAGCGCGATGTTGACGGGATTTTAATACTCCCTTCCGCACGGAAGAGCGGAAATGAACTGGAGCGCCAGAATGCAGTAGCCACACTACCCTTCGTACCACCAAAGGGTCGTACTCCAGCAGTGGCCGCAGCGTCACCCGCAGGAAGTGCAGATACGCCTCACCTGTTAGGTGGTGACTGGTCCCACGAGACGGTCGCCAATAATCCCCGCCCACACAGGCAGAACCAGAGCTTATGTTCAGCTGCCGGCATACCACTAAAACATACAGAATATTCCCACATGCCTGATGTCTTTTCACTCGTGCTTTCGATCATTAAACTGCCGAAGATCTACCTCCACCTTTAACTGGATGTACCTTCCTTGGTACACATTGCCGCTCATATGTCTATATGACCTTTCATGCCCATTATACAATAAGGAATCCTTTCCTGCAGTTTGTCACCACTTATAAAAAACACCCAAAATATACGAGGGCCCGTCGATAAGTAAAGCAACATAATGTTTTTCTCGGCCACTTTCGGTGGCAAAAATGGGAATTTGTTGTGAGACATCGTGGAATATTGCAGCTTAAGCCCCCCCCCCCCCCCCCCACTGTTTCATGAAGTTCCGATAGGTGGCGGTGCTATATGTAGCCTTCAAAATGGCGTCTGTAACTGAGACGTGTTCCCAGGTAGAGAGCTGTCATTGGGATTCTTTTGCGGAAAATGAGAGAATCGCAGATATTCATAGCCGCTTACAGAATGTCTATGGAGACCTGGCTGCAAACAAAAGCACGGTGAGTCTTTGGGCGTGACGTCTGCCACAATCGCAACATGGTCGTGCAAACCTATTCAATCTCCTGCGTTCCGGCCGGCCGCACACAGCTGTCTTTTGAAATGTGTTAGTCGCCAAAGAAATGCAAACTAACTTGTCCTCCTCCCTGACAACCCGATTCCTCACAACTCTGTGCACCCCAACCAAGCTCACAAAACTTCATTGGACTGTTCTCCCTCATCCAACCTACAGCGAATCTCGCACCTACCGACTATCCATCTTTTTGGACCAATCAAGAATGCTCTCAGCGGTAAGAAGTACGTGGATGATGTGGAGATTATTGATGCAATAAGACGTCGGCTCCGACTTCCACCACTAGAGTGGTACCATGAGGGCGTACAGTCCCTCCCATTAAGGGGAGTAGGACGTCAAACCGGCTGACTTGGAGCAGGAGAGGCATCACAGGACATTTTAATTTCCACTGTCTATTCTCTTACAAATAAATTCATAAAACTTTGAAAGCATGACCAGGAAGGATTCAGGATTCATACTCATAGCAGTGGAAGCTCAAAAACGTAACAAAGCACATTTTTTTACATGTGAAATTTCATCATTTTTTCACTTACTACTGGCTGCATTTGTTGCTATAGGTACACTTTTCTTCCTAAGTAAGATTATTGATGCAATAAGACGTCGGCTCCGACTTCCACCACTAGAGTGGTACCATGAGGGCGTACAGTCCCTCCCATTAAGGGGAGTAGGACGTCAAACCGGCTGACTTGGAGCAGGAGAGGCATCACAGGACATTTTAATTTCCACTGTCTATTCTCTTACAAATAAATTCATAAAACTTTGAAAGCATGACCAGGAAGGATTCAGGATTCATACTCATAGCAGTGGAAGCTCAAAAACGTAACAAAGCACATTTTTTTACATGTGAAATTTCATCATTTTTTCACTTACTACTGGCTGCATTTGTTGCTATAGGTACACTTTTCTTCCTAAGTAAGAGAGATTCTTCGATGTATTTTGTACAGCATACAAACCATAGTTACAGGTTTATGAAACTCTAGAAGTTATTTAATTTATGAAAAAATGAATGAATTGTTGCATTTTAAACTTCATGTTTAGAAAAAACTCAAATTTTATAGTTAATTATCTCAATTTTTTCGACAGTTTTTTAATAGATTTGGAGTTTCATACACCTGTAACTACTGTCTGTATGCTACGAAAAATTCATCGAAGAATCTCTCTTACTTAGGAAGAAAAGTGTACCTATAGCAACAAATGCGGCCAGTAATAAGTGAAAAAATGATGAAATGTCACATGTAGAAATAGGTATTTTGCTACGTTTTTGAACTTCCACTGCGATGAGTGTGAGTCCTTAATCCTTCCTTGTCATGGTAACAAAGTTTTATGAATTTATTTGTAAAAGTATAGACAGTAGAAATTAAAATGTCCTGTGGCGACTCTCTTGCTCCAAGTCGCCCCGTTTGCCGTCCTACCCCCCTTAAAGTGGCGTAAGGCCGTCAACTGAACGGAGATAATGTTGAAAAACTGAGTTTTGTAGCCGAAAGAGTGGGGAAAAATGTGGTGTATTAGCAGGCTGAATAACACAGTGCTTTCAGAAAAAAATAAGTTGCGCTACTTATTGAACGTCTCTCGTATGTCTACAATAGTATCATTGTACTTTAAAATTCTTCTGTTGGTCCGCGTTTGCAGAAAACAATATGGGATTGTGGGTCAGCCTTGATGCAAACAACTTTTATTTATTCCCCAAACTAGATTAATCGAAAATATCACCGTCATCAGTGAATTTCTTCGTTCTTTCTCATTTTGAGTCACTGCACCGTTTCTAAGTTTCTTACCGGTTTTTCGGCGTATTTTCTATGTTTGTTGCCGTTTTTTGTTTGGAAATCATCAATGGTCCCTCTTTCTTTCGTCGCGTTCCGGAGTACTCGATACGTGCAATAAATTTACGACACTATCCAATAAATTTTGCCTTGTAATCTTACAATTCCTGTGATTTTAACGATATTAATGAAAAAGTTTTGTACACTTATATACAACATATGTCTTCAAACAATCTAACAAAAGTGATATTAATTTTATTATTTTTCAAAACAAACTATTAATTTTCATGTTTTAAATTTATTTCGAAATTTACTTTCCGGTTTTCAATTTTATTTCCATTCGAAGCAATCATTAAAAGTGTAGTAATATACTTTTAAAATACACTCCTGGAAATGGAAAAAAGAACACATTGACACCGATGTGTCAGACCCACCATACTTGCTCCGGACACTGTGAGAGGGCTGTACAAGCAATGATCACACGCACGGCACAGCGGACACACCAGGAACCGCGATGCTGGCCGTCGAATGGCGCTAGCTGCGCAGCATTTGTGCACCGCCGCCGTCAGTGTCAGCCAGTTTGCCGTGGCATACGGAGCTCCATCGCAGTCTTTAACACTGGTAGCATGCCGCGACAGCGTGGACGTGAACCGTATGTGCAGTTGACGGACTTTGAGCGAGGGCGTATAGTGGGCATGCGGGAGGCCGGGTGGACGTACCGCCGAATTGCTCAACACGTGGGGCGTGAGGTCTCCACAGTACATCGATGTTGTCGCCAGTGGTCGGCGGAAGGTGCACGTGCCCGTCGACCTGGGACCGGACCGCAGCGACGCACGGATGCACGCCAAGACCGTAGGATCCTACGCAGTGCCGTAGGGGACCGCACCGCCACTTCCCAGCAAATTAGGGACACTGTTGCTCCTGGGGTATCGGCGAGGACCATTCGCAACCGTCTCCATGAAGCTGGGCTACAGTCCCGCACACCGTTAGGCCGTCTTCCGCTCACGCCCCAACATCGTGCAGCCCGCCTCCAGTGGTGTCGCGACAGGCGTGAATGGAGGGACGAATGGAGACGTGTCGTCTTCAGCGATGAGAGTCGCTTCTGCCTTGGTGCCAATGATGGTCGTATGCGTGTTTGGCGCCGTGCAGGTGAGCGCCACAATCAGGACTGCATACGACCGAGGCACACAGGGCCAACACCCGGCATCATGGTGTGGGGAGCGATCTCCTACACTGGCTGTACACCACTGGTGATCGTCGAGGGGACACTGAATAGTGCACGGTACATCCAAACCGTCATCGAACCCATCGTTCTACCATTCCTAGACCGGCAAGGGAACTTGCTGTTCCAACAGGACAATGCACGTCCGCATGTATCCCGTGCCACCCAACGTGCTCTAGAAGGTGTAAGTCAACTACCCTGGCCAGCAAGATCTCCGGATCTGTCCCCCATTGAGCATGTTTGGGACTGGATGAAGCGTCGTCTCACGCGGTCTGCACGTCCAGCACGAACGCTGGTCCAACTGAGGCGCCAGGTGGAAATGGCATGGCAAGCCGTTCCACAGGACTACATCCAGCATCTCTACGATCGTCTCCATGGGAGAATAGCAGCCTGCATTGCTGCGAAAGGTGGATATACACTGTACTAGTGCCGACATTGTGCATGCTCTGTGGCCTGTGTCTATGTGCCTGTGGTTCTGTCACTGTGATCATGTGATGTATCTGACCCCAGGAACGTGTCAATAAAGTTTCCCCTTCCTGGGACAATGAATTCACGGTGTTCTTATTTCAAGGAGTGTAACTTCAAAGAAAAGAGTATCGATAAGTAAGGAATCTGCTGTGTAACAGAATTTCTTTGATGTGTGTTCCTCTTGCCAAGTTATTTGGGTGTTGTTGTTGTATGATGTTGATGGTAAGTCGGTGTACAGCGTGTATCATGTCGAATTGTGAAGGTCTTCTTTGAATGTCGACATAGTAAAGCGCGTGTCTAAAAGATGAGAGTTTCAGAAGGCTGACATTAACAGTACAGATAGTTTACAAAAATCAGCAGAGTCCTCTAACTGGGGACATATCAAGAATGGTGTCTCACAGGGGTCAATCTCGCGTCCCTTACTGTTCTTGATATATATCAGTGACTTGCTACTCTACAATTAAGAAGATGCATAGCTAGTTCTTTTTGCTGATGATACAAGTGTAGCAATCACACCCAGCAAACAAGAATCAACTGAGGAAATTGTAAATAGCGTCTTTCTGAAAATTGTTAAATGGTTCTCAGCAAATGGACTCTCACTGAATTTTCAAAAATCACAGAATATAAAATTCTGTATAGTAAATGGCATAGCACCATTGAGAAATATTGACTTTGAACAAAAGTATGTTGCTAAGGCAGACTATTCAAAATTTTTGGGTGTGCACATTAATGAGAAATTGAATTGGAAGAAACACATTGATGATCTGCTGAAACAGTTAGGTTCAGCTACTTATGCTATTAGGTTTATTGCAAATTTTCATGATAAACATATCACTTAATTAGACTACTATGCCTATTTTTATTCACTGCTTTTACATGGCATCATATTTTGGGGTAATTCATCATTAAGAGAAAAAATATTCATTGCACGAAAGTGTGCAATCAGAATAATAGCTGTAGCCCACCCAAGATCAACTGGCAGACATTTATTTGAGGAACTCGGGATATTCACAGTACCTACATTCACTTACGAAATTTGTTATTAATAATGCATCTTTGTTCAAAAATAATAGCGAAGAAAGGATGATCTCTACTATTTTGAATTAAATCTGACTTTGGCACACAAAGGGATGATTTATGCTGCCACAGAAATCTTTGGTCATTTGCCAAATAGCGTTAAAAGTCTGACAGATAACCAACCAACAAAAAACAAGTTTTCTGACTGACAACTCCTTCTACTCAATAGGTGAATTTTTAGATATGGAGTAATAACTGTGAAAAAAGAACCCATTGATTGTATTGCGTAAAGAAAACTTGTGTTAAAGCGACACGTTCCACATCATTACGAAATATCGTATTCTTGATCGAGGGAAGAAGTATTAATGTAATGTAATGCAAAAGATAATATATCTGCAACAAATCATTCTAAAAGTCGTCAATATTCGCCTCCAAGCAGAAATCATACTTCTAGTTGAGCCAAGAAAGATGTCGAAATATACTGAAATGAAGCAGCATGATAAGAACAACAACAACAACAACAACAACAAAAATAACTACATTAATTCATGAATACTTCAAACTGCTGTCGTGTATGTAGTCAGTGGTAGAACGGATTGCATCAAACGTATGCAAAAGATGTGATTTGGAAGGTTTGCAGTTAAATTCATATTTTGACAAATTAGAAGATACGAGAGACACATTTGACTCAAGACCACAGGTCCATCTGAAAAGATGTGAGACGCTCCAGTCCAAGAAATAAAGAAGAGATCTTGATGACGACCTAACGGAAAATGGGTAGATGACACTGTAAAACTTCTAGAAGCTTTCTGGATACCTATAGGTGAATACCGTAAGGCACGGAGAAGTCTATGAAAAGTTTTTCTCGAGCAGTGGAAGTCAAATGGTTGATCTGCTCTTACAGCGTAACGCATAGAGCGCTAGCTTTAGAAAGCGTGACGGCGAGTCACACCTGGATCGACTCTCCACAACACCCTGGGCTGATACGCCGTCCAACCAGCACGTGGTTTTCAGGCGGTTTCCCACACTCGTTTAAGTGAATGCTGGGTTCGTCAACTTCAGTCTCAAGGAATGCGATGTACAAACAAAACACGATAACGCATGGAACAGGTTTTACAAGATTCGAAGACTGATGGTGCACACGACTTCCCTCCCTCAGGTTACCTTGACGACTGTGGTGTCGGTAATGTCACCCATCCACAAAATTAAATAATAAAATACCATTTGCCAAATCGTAGACGGCATTAGTTTTAGGAGAAATATGAGGTCGATATCTAGCGTTCCCCAAGGAAGTGTTACAGGCCTTCTGCTGTTCCTGATCTACGTAAACGATTTAGGAAACACTCTGAGCAGGCCCCTCAAATTTCATGTTCATGCTTGCTGTTCGAGCATGTAGGGCTAAATGCTAGAATGAGGCTCTCTAAGCATGTTCATCTTTGGTGATGAAGAGGGACGCCTTAACAGCAGAGTTAAAATAAAGTATGTAACACCCTCAAAGACTAGGGCATTTTATTGGCAAGTGAAGTGACAGGTACTTCATTAAATTTAGACCAGGTTGCCCAAACAGTGGCATCAATAGCTCTACGCATTGTACTCCCCTCTGCTGGCGACATAGGCGTGTATTCTGGCATGCAAGCGATCATGAATGTGCCGACAGGCATCCTGATATAGGCCTTCCCAAGCATCTTGCACCTTCTGCTGCAATTCGACAGTGGTTCTTGCAGACCATTCTCTCTGATATGTTTTCAGTTGGCAGGAGATCTCGTGATTTTGATGGCCAGAGAAGTTGTACCCTATGAAGAGGAGCCTTATGTGGACGTACATTGTCCTACCGAAACAGCACATCAGCTTCCTGTCGAAGATTCTGGGGCTAACTAAATTAAAGCTAAGCTCGTGCCGAGCAGGCCATGAAGGCCCAACGGTACAGACCGGCCGCCGTGTCATCCGCAGCCCATAGACGTCACAGGATGCGAATATGGAGGGGCCTGTGGTCAGCACACTGCCCTCCCAGCCATACGTCAATTTCCGAGACCGAGCCTATATCTCAAAATCAAGTAGCTCCTCAGTTTGCCTCACAAGGGCTGAGTGCACCCCGTTTGCCAACAGCTCTCGGCAGATGGAATGGTCAGCCATTTAAGTGGTAGCCCAGCCCAACAGCGCTTAACTTCGGTGATCTGACAGGAACCGGTGTTACCACTGCAACAAGGCCTTTGGCACTGGGGCTAGCGACTTGTATAATGTAGATGGCACTGGTTGCTTTACCCTGCAGAAACACCAAATATGATCGAAAGGTGTAACTGATGTCCTCCCAAGCCATGAAGCCTCGGTTGCGATCTGTGTGTAGTGGGCTAATGCACTCTGGGATAGGCAACTCACCAGGTCTGTGCCTTACACATGTAAGACTATCAAACCTATTCTCATCACTGAAGACAATAGAGTCCCATTCCACTCTTCAGTCAACTCTTTCACGACAGCAGAATATACAGCGAATATTGGCAGCATTGTGGTGTCGATGGTAGCCTGCCTGAGGAATACGTGATCTTGATGCTTTGAAAGATGTCATGGTCTCCTGACCTTCATTGCTTACATATCCCGCCCTCACAATCATATTCTGCAGATCAATACTTCATTCGAACCCAAACTCGATAAGATAAAGTCAATGTTGTATGAATTCATGTAAATGATATGCAAAATAATTAGTAAATCGCAAATGCGCTCCGTGGTTGAAATAATCGAGGCTGGCGTACACACACACATTCAAGACATGATAGTCGCAGGGGCTTTTAGTTCAGAAGAGACAAACCGCACGCCAGGGCGCCAGTCCCTTCAGAGGAGGAGTCAACGCCAAACCCCAAGGTGACCGCCCATGGAACAGACAGCGTTTGCCTGAGTGAAAGGAAGAACGATCCCGTGTTTGGCTTAAAAGCAAATTCTGCTACATTGTGTGGGAGCGCCCAGCCTACGCATTCTTTACAAACAGAGTTTCAGAGATTTTCACAGGGAGACAGCAAACACCAAACGCCAATGCTACAGATTTCCGGATTGGTCGCCTTTAACGAAAGGTCATTCTCCCATTTTAGAAGAGCAATGCTGATTGGCAGACGATATTTCTGACGCCTTTCGCTGAAGGAGTAATGGAAGAGACCGAAAGATGTACCCCTTCACATCTGGTGTGGAGAGGCGCCGTTCCGTTGTTGCTCTTGGAGCGAGAACACGTAACGAGAGCGCGCGCGCTCGTATCTGTACTCGAAGAGCGAGGAACAAGTCTCTCCTCAGTACTGCACTGCGAGAGCACCTCTGTCGAGAGCGAATCAGAGTGCGACTCTAGAGTCCTTGCGATTAAGCGTTGTTCAGTGTGTTAGCCGCCACACTTATTGTGCGGTGTGAATGGACAGTTATAGTTAAACGCCTGTGAGCGAATTTTTTAATGGCATCGCGGTAGACTGGATATCTGACCGGTGTACCACGCCAAGACTTAGACTAGGGGCGAATAGAAGTTCTTTACTTCATCAAGGTGTAGGGAGAGTTTGATTGGCAAAGGTCAATCCAGATAGAACGAGAGTTATCTTATTTGTCAGCAGTGAGCGGCACAGACTGCAGTTATCGCAGCTTATCATATTGAGCGCTACAGCTCTTGCGAGCCCCATGTTTCCTCCACAACAGTACAATTCACTGCTTTTCACACACGACAGCCCAGACCGTACCTAGCAACATTCTAACGGATAATTATTCAAGTTGAGTAGGCGCAGCTCTCAGCCATTCTGCCAAGTCATTAGCGAATCCTAGCCTTAAGAGGTAACTTCATATTTCGAAAAGAACCCGGAAATAACTTGTTCAGTTCATAACTAAAAGTGCCATTGTTATTTCTCAGAATTTTAGCAAAATAAATAATTATTTTCGTTAGTTTCATGTTTTTCTTACACTAACTAGCACTACTTCAGTACCCAAGTATCCCACTAGTTATGTAACAAATTTTGTGAATATTTGTGTCATTTCCTTACTCCAGAAGATATTTATTGCTGAAAGTTTTTCAGGCATTCCTCTTTAGAACGTTAGGACCGTCTGTCTGACTTCTGTAGTAGTGTGGGGGTGGAAATTGCATCTTGCAGGAGCCACAGGGTAAAGGGTATATCTCACATTAATCCCTTGCGCAGAACGACAGAACAGCACCCACGCCGCTGATAGCTTTTGCAAGGAGATGTTTCGCAATGGTCCCTGATGGGGCACCATGTGCAACATGAGGCCAGATTTCGTCCCTGGATGATGTTCTGTCGGCCACCGCTGCTCGCCGTCGATCATGACGTTCGAACGTCCAGGATCTGGACTAAAGGTGTGGGAGTGTTCCACAGAAAACTGTTGAAAACAGAAACACACCACCGACACATCGTGCCGAAGATGTGAAGAGTCTGTTGATACGCCCATGCAGCTTCCCACAGACCCATAATACGACTCCGTTCAAATGACTGAAGCTGTTCAACAAGAGCGCCACCTGATCGACGATGACCTTAGTAAGTGAATAATTAACACTACAACTCCTCAGTACGGACATATTATACCCTGGTGTCACCGATCACATTACTTGGGTCTTGCATTTTTTCTGGCAGTGTGTGCATCCTTGACAGAATTTTTAGTCGTGATAGGCACTGAATTAATTCAGCAGACCTGTAACCTAAAAGTGAAACATTGATTCTTTAAAAGACATATTCATCCGTTGACAGTTACCATCACTCTTTGTTTTTGGGAGTGTCTGCGTGGGCAATAACATCCGCGAGTGCCCAGCCGGATTTCGAACGACGTGCAGCTGCGTGTGGTTAAAGGGACGAAGAGATCAGTGACCGAGATTGATGGCCGCCGGTCGCAATGAGGTTGCACTATTTGTAACTTGAAGGCCGGCAGCTCCTCTCGGCTCCTGTTAATGACATTGTCTCTCTCACGCTGCTGCTAATCATAGCGCAGGATCATCGTGCCTGATTAGCATGTAATTCTACACAATTACAGTGCTGTATACAATTTTGCTGATAGCATGGCCTAATTTAAACGGGAGTAGCAATTCCGTATTGATTACGGACGACAGTCTTTTATCCGATTACGTCGAGGTTTAACTTGGTTCGCCTTCGAATTACGCTACATCCCACGGGCGGGTCGTGTAAAATCGAAAGTGTATTAAGTCCTCTCAAAAGGCAATACGGACCATCCTCTGAAATAAAATACTAATCTAGTTGTAATTTTACAGAACAACATTCAGTTTCCATCTTCAATGAAACTTTTTTTTATCACCAATATTCCTAAGAGACTACTCCTGCTTAAAGGTAGACGAAATGTGGTCTAAAATCTAAGTAACAGTATCGACGGCAATTAAGAGGTAAATACCAAATCAGTTAATAAGAGATGGTACTGATTCTCCCATGATACACAAGCAGATCGGAGCGCTGTTGCCGAAGCAACGAAAAAAGCGTGCCAAATTTAAAAGAACTTAAAGTCCCTAAGATTGGCGACGTTTTACAGAAGCTCCAAATTTAGTATGAAAACCAGTGCAAGATGCTTTTAATAGTTTCTACAACAAAACTCTGCCTCGAAATCTGGCACTAAACTCGAAGAGATTCTCCTCATATCTAAAGTACACCAGCGTCAAGGCGCAGTCAATACCCGCTCTGCGCGATAAAAATGGTGATGTTATTGATGGCAGTACAGCGAAAGCAGAGCTACTAAACACGATTTTTCGGAATTCCTTCACAAAAAAAGACGAAGTATACACTCCATAAGTCGACTGAAGAACAACCGCCAACATGAGTGACTTAGAAGTAAATATCCTCGGTGTCGCGAAGCAGCTTAAAACACTTAATAACAGCAAGAACTCCGGTCCAGATTGCATAAAAGTTAGGTCCCTTGCAGAGTATGCTGAAACATTGGCTCCATCCTTAGCCATTACATACAACCACTCGCTCCTAGAAAGATCCGAACCCAAATACTGGCCGGCCGCGGTGGCCGATCGGTTCTAGGTGCTTCAGTCCGGAACCGCGCGACTGCTACGGTCGCAGGTTCGAATCTTGCCTCGGGCATGGATGTGTGATGACCTTAGGTTAGTTAGGTTTAAGTAGTTCTAAGTTCTAGGGGACTGATGGCCTCAGATGGTAAGTCCCATAGTGCTCAGAGCCATTTGAACCATTTTTGAACCCAAATACTGGAAAGTTGCACCAATACCCAAGAACGAAAATACGAGTAATTGGCCGAATTTCAGACCCATATTACTAATGTCGATTTGCAGTAGGATTTTTGAACTTATACTGTGTTCAAATATTACGATTTACCTCGAAGAAAACAATTTTTGACAAACTCTCAACGAGGATTTAGAAAATATCGTTCTTGTGAGACACAACTAGCTTTTTATTATCACGAAGTAATCAGTGCTATACACAGTGGACGTCAAACTGATTCCATATTTTTTGATTTCCAGCAGCCTTTTGACTCTCTTCCCCACAAACTACTTCGAATCAAACTGCGTGCCTGCTTCGTAGTTGTGCGACTGGTGATTATCTGTCAGTGAAGTCAGGGTTCGTAATAACTGATGGAAAGTGATTAAGTAAAACAGAAGTAATATCTGGCGTCACCCAACGAAGTGTTACAGACGCTCTGCTGTTACGGATCTACTTAAACGATGCAAGAGACAATCCGAGCAGTCCTCTTAGATTCTTTTCAGATAATGCTGTCATTTACCGTCTTGTAAAGTTATCAGATCTTTAAAACGAATTGCAAAATGATTTAGACAGATTATCTGTACGTTGCAGTAGACTCTAAACACTGAAAAGTGTGAAATCATCCGCATGAGAACTAAAACAAATCCGTTAAATTCCGGGTACTTGATAAATCACACAAATATAGAGGCCGTAAACTCAACTAATTACTTAGGGATTACTACTTATGGATTACAATTAAAAATAACTTAAATTCACTTAGAAAATGCAGCAGATCCACTAATGGGACTGCTTACATTACACGTGTCCACCTCTTCTGGAGTATTACCATGGAGTGTAGGATCCGTTTCAGATAGGATTGACGGAGGACCCCGAAAAAGCTCAAAGAAGGGCAGCTCGTTTACTGTTATACCTAAATAGAGGAGAGAGTACCACAGATATGATGCGCCAATTGGCAATCATTAAACAAAGGTGTATTTCGTTACGGCAGAATGTACTCGTGAAATTTTCTCTTCGGAGCGTGAAAATATTTTGTTCGTGCCCACCTACACAGGGGAAATGGTCATCATAATAAAATAAGAGAAATCAGAGCTCGCACGGAAAGATTGAAGGGTTGGTTATTCCAGCGCGCTTTTCGAGACTGGAACGGTAGAGACACAACACGAAGGTGATTCGATGAACCCTTACCTAGCACTTAATTGTGAATCGTAGAGTAATAATGTAGATATGAATGTAGAGAAATAAGGAAACTGAATGTTATACTGTTTAGAAAATGTACGAGCACGTACGTGGTGGTATTGAATCAGTGACTGCTAACACATGGGTACGTTGAGACTATGGACTAGCAGAGTGTTCCATTTGATATGATGCTCAAGTTAGTCATGCGTCTAAAATCAATACTCAGTGTTATCGGTCTACGTACGACCCAACCTAGAAGAGCTGACCGTATGAGATAAAAAAGTGACGTTTATGAAAAGCATGTATCTGTAAGGTCAAGATGTAGATAAACGTCATATGTGTGATACTCTAAAGAGAACTGCAAAAACTAACGCGAGTGGAAAAAAAAGGAAAATTAAATTTTCTAAAGCTATGGCAGTTTCTTTTCATGTCCACAGCAGTGAGACCCGGGCACTTAACGAACGACAGAGAAATACGATTCAAACGTGTGAAATGAAGTTGCTTACAGCTGTAAAAGAACATATGGAAGTCTTTAATTAATATCAACAGTTTTTTTATCTTCTTCTTCTCTTCAGGTATTAAGCAAGGTACCCATCTTCTCCGGAGTCTTCCTCAGTCTCTTCTTCCTTGGCATTTACAATTTCTAGCCTTTTAGTGGTAGTCTATCTAGGTGTTCTACTTTTTCTATAATCTATAATTTTATTATTTAGACTGAAAATGCGTAGTTCTTCTCTAATATCTCGATTCCTTAGTCTGTCTTCTACTGAGCAACCTTTTTCTTAGGAATTAGATATCTTGTGCCTGAGTATCGCTTTCCTGCTTTTTTTTTATCATCACCCACGTCTCGCTTCCATAGAATAATATGGGGACTGCAGTATTTTTGTAGAATTTAATTTCCCTCTCTCCTAGTTTTCTTTTTAAGATTTGTGTTAATTATTCCACATACCTGGCTGAATTAACTAGGCTTAATTTCTATACCGTTATTTCAGCCATATGTCACATCACGCAATAGGTAACTGAAGTGATCTACATGTTTCGAAATCTTTTGATCCACCAAAGTTTAATTCTAATCTGCCCTTTTCTTAAGAAGGCGTTTGCCTTAGTATTTTCTGTTGAGATCTCCATGTCACATTTCGCACTTATGTGTATAAACAAGTCAATTCCTTTCTGAAGTGCCTCTTCTTTGCCTGCTAGGACCACTGCATCGGCAGCACAGTAATTTATCGTAAAAGTCCGCCTGTCTAGATATAAACCTGTCTGAAGTACTGTATGTGTATGTTGAAAAAAGTTGAGGAGATGCAGCCGCCTTTCAGAGCTCCTTTGTTAGTTGGCATCTCATTAGTCTCTTTTCCGTTCAGTTCTAGAGTGATGATCGCGTTCTGATACAAACTTTTTATCTCATTTACTAGATGTTTCGGATAATAGCGATTCGTCATTCTTTTCCAAGGTTTCTGGCAACTGATTTTATCAAAAGGGCTTTTCTGTTCTTAACTGGTGTTTCATTTCATCCCTCATCTATTGATTTAATAGTTTCTTGGGTTGCGTCATTATACCATAATCCTTGTAATAATTTGTCCACTGTTCTTCTTCAGATCTGTTTATTTGTATCTTCTCTTCTTCTGTTGTGTGTAAAGCTTTTAAAACTTACAGGCCATTTGCTGTCTCCCGTGAACGTCACTCTCGATTTAGAAATAAATCGATCCCAAGATTCCTGGTATGCTTTTCTTACTACACATTTAGCGATGCTTCGTCTGTCCTTATACTATTTCTTCTTCTCAGCTGTGGGGTTGTTTAAGTATATTGTGTATGCATCGTACTTGTCTTTAACAGCTTACATTATTTCCTTCCAGGATTCTAGCCGTTTCTTTCCCTATTTCTTTTTCTTTTTACCGAGAGTTTCTCCTGCTGCTCTAAAACATTCTTTAGATTTTGACACTCTTCTTAGGCATTATCTTTAGTTTGCAAGTTTGCCATCTCTTTATGTAATCTGCTTTGATAAAGATAGTTTGCACACAAATGAAAAGAATTTGATAAAGATGGCGCTTCCGAGGACGCTTACTAATTTTCATACTATCCTTCCTTTCCGGACGATTTTTGATATCGGGTAGCTGAAGCTCTTTCCGAGCAATTCGAGCAAGAAAATGGGGTTCCTCAAGAATTTGTTTTACATGTAACTCTGTCGCTATTGACATCAATGTTATAACGTCCACACTTAAGTTTCCTGTTCGATGTTCATTGTTTGTGAATGACTTCGCTACCTTATGCTGCTCCTCCAACCTTGGAACGTCCAATCGGCAGTTGCAGCTTACGATATGTAGATTGAAGAAGTGGTCAGATTACGTAAGTTTTAAATTATCCTCAGAAAAATGTGTGTGTGTTAATTTTAATTGTGCTTGTCACTCTTTTGACCTGCATCATCTTACAGTGAGGGATAAGGTTCTTCGTTTTTAACGTTCAGTGAAGTTTCTGGGTCTCACTTTCGATAAGCACCTCACTTGGCTACCACATCTGAATGCTATTAAGCCCAAAGGTTTAAAAGTAATGAATATTTTAAAATGCCTTTGCCACAGGTCCTGTGGAGCAGTCCGAACACGTGTGCTTCAAATTTACAAGGCGTTTGCAGAGTTTATGGCTCAGAACTATCATCGTAAGGTAGTTGATGGTGTTCATCATAAGAGGATTCGGTTGGCAACAGGGGCGTATGGGATGAAACCAGTTCCTAGCCTCTGTGTTGAAGCTTGTGAACAACCACTTGTCATCTGCCGGTGGGTCCTAATGTGTGCAGCCTACTCTCCGCACAACAATCACCGGAATTCCATATAGTTGCTCACCCTGCACTGGACCGACTATTTCGAAAGAGGCCACGAACTTCGAAGCCCTTTGGAGGTCACGTGCAGCAGTACTTAGTGGCTCTTGATGTAGACGATATTTCTGTGCTTTATCACGGTTAGAGTCGTTCGCTGTCCTGGTTAATACAGAGACCCAGGATTATTTCAGAGCTATGACTGTTTTTAAATCGATGTTTTACAGAATTTTGGCCGAGCACTGCGACTATGGGGTCACTTACACTGATCGCTCTAAGCAAGACAGTCCCATCGGCTGTACTGTGTTATTTCCCGACTGTGTCTTGAAGGTTCGCTAACCTAGTACATTTACAGTGTATGACGCTGCATTATATGCGAACTTGAGGGTACTGGAGAAGATGCGGTGCCTTCACCCTTACTCCACCTCTCGCTTTTTTACTACTGGAGTTAATTTTATTCGGCTTGTGATTATGGAGTGGGAGAGGGAATAAACACTTTTATCATAAATGTGGCACACCGTGGATCAAATTATTGCTCTTACACATCTGCTTTGGATAATCATGTGGGGAACATTCACTTGCTACTGTAACGTAATCAAGAAAGAAAGAAAACTGAATCTGAACTCACTACCTTGCATCGTATTCAGAGAAGTCAGTAATGAAATTCAAATGATCGTTACAGCACTGAATGTTGTTTACGTTATGCAGTGGATTTTTGAATACTGTTAATTAGAACAGGCGCGTGGACAGCCCGCGTTCTCTTAACCTCTGGGAAAAAATGTAAAATATTGCTTTAGTTTCACAGAGCAGACCTTGCCACAAAATGTGAGAAAGATAAAGTCATAGCACAGTTATTAGTTATATTTTTTGTGGCCGCATGGGACATGTCGCTCAGCACCTTCCAAATCAAACTGAGAAATGCACTGAATAATATGATATAGTCTGCCGGCACTGCTGGAATCTGTAAGAAAATGTTAAATATTATTATGTTACCTCGCTTTACCGGCGAGGTGACTGCGATGCCTGAAATAAATATTTTTTTAAACGTGCCGCGTCTTGGGCCGTTGCCCTCGCAGATTTGTACAGCGGCTTCCACTAAATTAAATGCTGAAAATGTCTAGATTATTTACGGGACGAATTGCTGGCAACTTTACAAATGATTTTAAAAACATATTTGCTCAAACTCTATATATTCAAACAAAAATGCATTAATTTTACACACCTTTTTACAACAACTCGCCTAATGGCGGATCTCAAGCTTCATGAACAAAAGACTCACGGCTAGCATATACATTTGCTTAACACGCGAGAGTTACTCGTGACGAACCCCAAAGAGAACAAAAAAATTATTACAACATTTTTACTCTTTATACATGTACCGAATTGTCCTTTTTATCTGAGGCACAGATCATAATCACTAATTCATTTAACAAGATTTTCAAACATAATAATATGTCACGGATTCAAAGTTAACAAATGCATAAACCGTCAAATAATTATGAATGTTCTACATACACACATAATACATTCGTGAAATGTTTACACAGTCTTGCTTTATTGCTTCACTTGGTCGTGTTTAAATTATTTCTCTTTCGCCGTGTGCGTGGCATTATATTGATACATGTTAACTGGTCTTACACACACGGAAAAAATTCTATCACACGCTTTTTATGACGACTGGCCAGGAGACGCTACACTGGTACCACAGGCCTCACCTACACCTACTCCCTAAGTGCCATTCAGGCTATCGATCACATGTGTCGAGACGAAAGGTATCTTCAAATGATTCATGACACCATCATCCACTTACAGAGGCAGGGAAAGGATGTGTCATTTTGCTGTGTACCAGAGAACGTGTGTACACAGGGTAATGAAATGGGAGATGCAGCAGCTGAGGACGTCTATTTGGAAGTTAAAATTTCTGAATGTGCTGCCCCTGTCCAAGCAGTTACTTCACTATTGAGACAAAAAGTCGTGTATTTGTGGGAGGAGAAGTAGTCAGGGTTGGAGAACAACAAGGTGAGAAACGTGCAACCAACGACACGACAACTGGGTTCCTCCTTCCGGCCACAGCGGCGTCAGCAAGTACTTACACTGAAGCGTCAAAGAAACTGATGTTGGCAAGCATATTCAAATACAGAGATACAAACAGCAAGAAGACGGTGCTCCCGTCGGCAACGCCTATATAAGACAACAAGTGTCTGCCACAGTTATTAGACGGTTACTGTTGCTACAATGGCAAGTTATTAAGATTTAAGCGAGTTTGAGCGTGGTGTTATAGTCAGCGCACGAACGATGGTACATAACATCTCCGAGGTAGCGATGAAGTGGGGATTTTCCCTTACAACCATTTCCCGAGTGTACCGTGAGTAGCCGGCCGAAGTGGCCGTGCGGTTAAAGGCGCTGCAGTCTGGAACCACAAGACCGCTACGGTCGCAGGTTCGAATCCTGCCTCGGGCATGGATGTTTGTAATGTCCTTAGGTTAGTTACGTTTAATTAGTTCTAAGTTCTAGGGGACTAATGACCTCAGAAGTTGAGTCCCATAGTGCTCAGAGCCATTTGTACCGTGAGTATCAGGAATCTGTAAAACATATTTCCAACATCGTTGTGGCCGGAAAAGATCCTGCAAGAACGGGACCAACGACTTCTGAGGAGAATAAATAGTTCAAAGTGACGAAAGTACATCCCTACCACAAGTTGCTGCAGAGTTCAATGATGGGCCATCAACAAGCGTCAGCGTGTGAACAATTCAAAGAAACATCATCGATATGGGCTTTCAGAGTCGAAAGCCCATTCGTGTACCCTTGATGACTGCATGACCCAAAGCTTTACTCCTCGCCTGGGCTCGTCAACACCGACCTTGGGCTGTTGATGACTGGAAACATATTGCCTGGCCGGACGAGTCTCGTTTCAGATTGTATTGAGCGAATGGACGTGTACGGGTATGGAGACAGCCTCATGAATCCATGGACCCTGTGTGTGAGCAGGATCTGTTCAAGCCGGTGGAGGTTCTGTAATGGTGTGAGGCTCGTGCAATTGGAGTGATATGGGACTCCTGATACGTCTAGATACGACTCTCACGGGAGACACGTAAGTAAGCATCCTGTCCAATCACCTGCATCCATTCATGTCCATTGTGCATTCCGACGAACTTGGACATTTCCAGCAGGACAGTGCCACAACCCACATGTCCAGAATTGCTACAGAGTGGCTCCAGGAACATTCTTCTGAGTTTAAACACTTCCGCTGACCACCAAAATCCCCATACCTGAACATTATTTAGCATATCGGGGATGCCTTGCAACGTGCTGCTCAGAAGATATCTTCACCCCCTAGTAGTTTTACGGAATTATGGGCAGTCCTGCAGGATTCACGGTGTCAGTTCGCTCCGATCCAAGCCACGTCTTGTTGCGGCAATTCTGCGTGCTTGCGGGGGCCCTACACTATGTTGGGCATGTGTACCATTCCTTTGCCTCTTCAGTGCATACCGCGCCTGCGAAGAGGACGTTGTAGATTGACGCATTGGGGCGACACAGCGCGATTTGTAAAGTTCCAATCTCCTGGTGGCGAATCTCTTCTTCACGTGCAAGCCTCCTTGAAGTTACTGGAATGCAGTTCTCAGCCGATAAAAGTTATAGAAAAAGTAGCTGTAAGCACCATAACCTCAATTCGCACTAATATTGTTTTGGCGATGGAAGGTATTGTTAAATGAAAGTATTTGTGTGTGTGATATTAAACTCTATTATGATAAGTCTGCTTACACCAGTCACTACCAAACCTTACTGAAAAGTCCACACGCACATCTCACTCATAACCGTAACCAGTTTATGAGAATGATTCACCGAAAATTTACAAACGGATTGTTTCTTTGAGATTTGCTCTCTCGAATGTTGGTAGTATCAGTCTCACGGAACAAATTTTCCAAGTTCGCAAGTAAGCAACAACCCACATGGAATTTAGATGTCACTAAATGTTTCCAATTTCACACTGTACTTTTTTAAATCGAACTCTCTTAAGCCACTTACGGCACTTCTCAAACATTTTGGTACCGAAATATCACAATATTAACAATTTTAAACAGAGCACATATCAATATGTCTGATCACCATGAGATCTGATCCACGATTCTACTTCTCACACTACCCAAAAGAAGCTGCTAGTTCCACAAAAAAAAAAAAAAAAAAAAAAACAAAAAAACAAAAAAAAAACAAAAAAAAACACGAATATTCTGATTTATGATTGGCAGAGAAACATCACAGTCAGTCGGAAAGAAACATGAAACCCGCTTAGTTCTGCGCGTATGTACAGAACCAATCTAAATTTGTGACTGAGTCAGATAGTCCACAAATATGAAAGTTATTCCCTCTTAAGGAAATCACTCTATCGGTATCAGAAAATGGTTTATAATAAATTCCGCGGTAGGAATGACGAACACACACGTTATTCCCGAACACTCCTCTTGTGACTCGGTACTTTAATGTACAGTATAAAATCTTTACATAAAACAGTATTTCACATTCACACCTTATTTCACTGTTATAACGAAACACAATAATAATAGCAGTTAATAAACAATTAGAAAATCAAACAAAACCATGTCGAAAGTAAAATTAACAGTATGTTGCCTGCCTTTCCAACAGTGTCTGCCAGCTAGTGACCTGTATCATATCGCATAGAAACCACATGCACTGTAGCCATCTGTCTTGCGCGTGACTCGTACTGAGTGAACCGTGAATTTTACTTTCAAAATCTTTTCTTAAGGAATTCACTTTATTTACTAGCGATTCATCAAGAACATTAACACATTTAATTACTCTAGGTGAGCGTGGAAGTAGTTGCCAGGAAGTAACTGATGGAAAATAAAATTACTTTTAACAAATGTGAATTTTATTCCTAAAAGCTTCTTCAAAACAAATTTAAAATTATAATCAGAATAGCACCCTCGAAATATCAAGTTACAATTTTATTTAGAGGCAGAAAGAACATATTAACAGTAGGAGCCTTCGGGCTGAGAAACTTGCCTGCCCCCTTTCAACACGGTCGTAGTCATGACTGCTCACAACAACCTCTGAAAGAGTACACTGGTGCAAATCTGCAACACGCTAGATTACTTTAAACCAAAAAATTTTTAATAACTCAGACAAACACGTAAACAATGCACCCCGTAAGGGGGATGGAAATGGTACAACACTCAAATTATTTGCCATCGAAAGTGAAATTAGGTGTTTCTTTTTTAAGGACTCTTACAGTGGAAGAGTGGCAACCTGATAACCTAAAATGACTATTTAAATAAAACCCATAAAATGCAGTCTTACATAAAATGTACAACATGCTCTACATTACACATATACCACCTCGCGAGATGATAGGCAAGATAAAAACATATTTCAATAATTCGGCCTTTAAGCAATAAATTCGTTAACACCGAATCCGACAAACATGACAGAGGCATCTATTAACGTACGGCAGACCGACAGACAGACAGACAGGCACTAACTGCCTAACAAACGAAGACGAGCGACAGACGAGCAAGCTGGGGGCGAAAGAATGACCAAGAACACATGTAGAATTGAACAACTAACTGAAACAACGTATCACTAATAACTTAACTTCTAATAACTGCGGTGTCTGGCAAAGACCTGGCGCAGCACCCCCAAAACACTTTCCCGAACCGTCCGCTGCCAGCCGTTTCAACGCCGATCTCCCGTCTCACGGCGTCGCAGCTCGCCCCGGCCAGACCGATGTCGTGGGTTGACTCCTGTTGCTCTCGTGTCGGCCGCGAAGTCACTACCCCTCGCTATACGGCGCGGCCACTGGACTCACGTGGCGACCTCACATGCGCCGACGCTCCAGGCGGATAAGTCGTCTTGTGTCCCAGTGCGCGACCGACCAACCGATCGATCCAACCGCCAATGCCCATTGCCTGAGCAAACTCGAGCAGACTGGCGGCCTAACACATACTAGCACTCCGGACGACCGACAGACACTCACCACCTCACCAATGCGGACGAGAGACAGACCCAGACTAACTTTGCTGACCAACTGACCTGACCCGCCCAGATTGACAGACTGCCCTGGCTGACCAACTGCCTCCGACTGACAGACTGACACCCTGCCGAGCTCATAGCGCTCCTTAAATGCACGTGAACAGGCAACTTTTCCCCTTTCCCACCAGGGGGAGGCACCAAAGCTGCGATTGCCACAGCGGCGCCACCGCCAGAAACGGAGGGCGACTGCTTTGTGCTATGCGCTGTGGCGCGCTCTTCAAAACAGCAAATTTTGCTACGGCTCACTGCACTCATGTTCACAGATCTCCCGTCTCAGTAGGGACGATGTAGAGGCGCTGCGCCTCAGCATGGGTTACTGCTTCGACAAGAAGACCCACCGGTAAAAGGCGCTTGTGGCGCACAGATTTCTGTAAGACACATTTTAACTGAATGCGTTTTATACCAAGCCATAAAGGCCTCAACCCACTTACACGTTGACCTGCCCTCTAAATTAGGTGATATGTTTTAAGATTCTATGTGATGTCTGGTCTTCTCAATGGCGTCTTACAAGGGAACCTCCCCATCGCACCCCCTCAGATTTAGTTGTAAGTTGGCACAGTGGATAGGCCTTGAAAAACTGAACACAGATCAATCGAGAAAACAGGAAGAAGTTGTGTGGAACTATGAAAAAAATAGTCAAAATATACAAACTGAGTAGTCCATGCGCGAGATAGGCAAGATCAAGGATAGTGTGAGTACACGAGCGTCGTGGTCTCGTGGTTAGCTTAAGCAGCTGCGGAACGTGGGGTCCTTGGTTCAAGTCTTCCCTTGAGTAAAATTTTATTTTCGCAAAGTTATGATCTGTCCGTTCGTTCATTGACGTCTCTGTTCACTGTAATAAGTTTAGTGTCTGTGGTTTGCGACCGCACCGCAAAACCGTGCGATTAGTAAACGAAAGGACGTGCCTCTCCAATGGGAACCGAAAACATTTGATCGCAAGGTCATAGGTCAACCGATTTCTCCACAGGAAAACACGTCTGGTTTATTCTATACGACACTGGTGACGGCATGTGCGTCACATGACAGGAATATGTTGTCGACCCACCTAACTTGTACACTTGGCGAATGGGTAAAAAGATTCTTCTACCTTGCCCGATTTAGGTTTTCTTGTGGATGTGATAATCACTCCCAAAAAAGTGATGAAAACATAAGACTTTGTCACATAAACTAAAAATAAAAAATTAAATTTTCACTCCAGGGAAGGCTTGAACCGAGGACCTTTCACTTCGCAGCTGCGCACGCTAACCCTGAGACCACGGCGCTCCTTGGATATAGTCCTTTACTTTGCATATCTTACGTATGGACTGTTCAGTTTGTATACTTTGCTTATTTTTTTCATGGTTCCACACAACTTCTTCCTGTTTTCTAGATTGATCTGTGTTCAGTTTTTCAAGGCCTATTCACTGTGCCAACTTATAACTAAATCTGAGAGGGGTGCGATGGGGAGGTTCCCTTGCTAGTAGAAGATTTTAATGTGTTCCTAGCATGGTTGCTTCATCGTTTATTTTCCAGTTGATCGTGTATGTCCAGTTCCTGGCTCCACTATTTTCAATGTTGTGTGGTTATAGTCTATGTATTTTACTCACGGACCGTCTTCAGACATCCATTTTTACTGTTTTGTGTGACAGCGTGAGCGAGGGAGTCCCAACATGGTTGCGGAGTCTATTTTGTTATTTACATTTTGTTGTATGCTCATAACCACACTTGTACTCTTTTAGCTGAGTACGAGCGCTGACAACCTCGCTGTTGAGCGCACCACCACCACCACCACCACCACCACAACCACCACCGGATGCGGAAAATGACCAGCCGTGAATAAGGACATCAAAAAAGAATTAACGAACGTATTTAACGTGGCCACATGGGATATACAGGGATTAAGATCAAATGAAACGGAACTAAAAAGAATTCTCAAACAATACAAAACGAAGAGGTCACAGAAACCAAGAGCAAGCTTACAGGCACAAAAGAGCAGGAGGACTATGTCATGCTTTAAGCGAAATGACAAAAAAGAAAAACAAAAACACTTTGGGAATAGCAGCTTTAATAGACAGGGAATGAAGGGGTAAAATAAGAGAATGTTTTTTCATTAAAAGAAAGTCTCTTAACAGTAAGATTAATATTCTACAGCGGACATTTAACAGTAATAGGAACTTATGCACTAGACAAAGAGGGTAAGGAAGAAACAGACCTAAGTTACAAAGAACTTCACAATCATCTAAATGAAACAAACAATAAGAACCACGTACTTTTAGTGGAAGATGTAAATGCTAGTATTCGTGAAGAGACAATTACCTATTTAATAGGCACCAATAGGAAAGATACTATACATCATATGGGGCAAACCTAAGGGAATTTGCAACATTTAACGAATTGAAGGTAGTCTGCACGAGATTACCGTTCAGTACCAGATTATGCCGTAATTAAAGCAAAAGTTTGCTCCAAGGATAACAGACAGGAGAGTAAATGGAGATAGAAATAAAAGCACAGACCACTACCGTGTAAATTGAAAATTTCAGCTGTGTTTGACATGGAAAAAAGCAAAGTTAAAAATGAATACAATTTAAAGAAAGGTTCAAGGTACATCTTTTACAAGAAGAGAGTATAAGTAAGCTACATCATAACGGACTCACACAACTGCTCAATGAAATACCTACTAGTGAGACATAAACGAAGAATGAAGCAATATAAAAAAGCAATAAACCGGTAGGAAACGAAGGGCTAAGTGAAAAGCGTAGAACAAATCGGGAAACAGGTTTGAAAACTTGGAACGAACAGATACAGAAAGTCATAAACGATAAATAGAAAGCAGATAATGAATACTTACAGGAGAAATATTTAGAAGCTAAAGGACACTATCATCAGAAAAGAAATGAAGCAAATCCTGTATTAAGATCGGCAAGTAGAACATCATGGGTCAAGTTTAAAAGCAGAGTCGAACATAATAGCTGGATAGCTGGGCATAGCGAGTGAGAGAATATAAGAAATCTTGTATGTGGATTTTAAGATTATGGGTAGCATAAAACCCATATGTAGAGGCAGCTGACACACTGTATAACAATTTATTACATCAATATCGCTAAACAACTACAATGTACACATTAATAGTTTCAGCAGCTGATTACCATCTTCAAATGTGATTAATCCGCTAACGTCCTTCGTCTTGATATGTAACAATGCCTGCTATGCACTTCGTATATCATGGAGTAGTGTAAAGTATGTCAATGAATTGTACAGTTGGTCGTCACGTAGTAAAGGAGACTGAAATTAAAATCGGGAAAGAGAGGAATCGAAGCTTTTAACAAATAAACAGGATGAAAGCTAGTGTGTTAAGACATGATGGAACAGAGTCCATGGTAAAATAGGGAACTGTAGAGTGTAAAAACTGTAGCGGATGGCAGAGATTGAAATATACACTGAAGCGCCAAAGAAACTGATATAGGCATGCATATTCAAAAACAGAGATACGTAAACAGACAGAATATGGCCCTGCGGTCGGCAACGCCTAAATAAGATAACAAGCGTTTGGTGCAGTTGTTTGAGCGGTTACTGCTGCTGCAATGGCAGCTTATCAAGATTTAACTGAGTTTGAACGTGGTGTTATAGTCGGTGCACGACCGATGGGACACAGCATCTCCGAGGTAGCGATGAAGTGAAGATTTTTCCTTAGGATCGTTTCACGAGTGTACCGTAAATATTAGGAATCCGGTAAAGCATCAAATCTGCGACATAGTTGCGGCCGGAAAAAGATCCTGCAAGATCGGGACCAATGACGACTGAAGAGAATCGTTCAACGTGACAGAAGTGCAACCCTTCCGCAAATAGCAAATTTAGATTACAATGTTGGGCCATCAGCAAGTGTCATCATGGAAACGATTCGACGACACATCATCGATAAGGGCTTTCGGAGCACTTGGTTAATGCACGACACAAAGTTTTACGCCTCGCCTATGCCCGTCATCATCAACGTTGGACTGTTGATAACTGGAAATATGTCGGACGAGTCTCGTTTCAAATTGTATCGAGCGGATGGACGAGCACGGGTATGGAGACAACCTCATAAATCCATGGACACTGCATGTCAGCAGGTGAATGTTCAAGCAGATGAAGGCTCTGTAATGGTGTGGGGCGTGTGAAGTTGGAGTGATATGGCGCCACTGATATGTTTAGATAGGTGACTCGTACGTAAGCATCATGTCTGATCACCGGCATCCATTCATATCCATTGTGCATTACGACAGACTTGGGCAATTCCAGCAGGACAATGCAACACCGCACACGTCCGGAATTGCTAATGAGTGGCTCCAGAGGCACTGTTCTGAGTTTAAACACTTCCGCTGGCCACCAAACGTCTCAGACATGAACATTGTTGAGCATATCTGGGATGCCTTACAACGTGCTGTGCTCCACCTCCTCGTACGGATTCACGGACAGCCCCGCAGGATTCATTGTCTCAATTCCCTCCAGCACTAATTCAGACATTAGTAGAGTCCATGCCACGTCGTGCTGCGGCACTTCTACGAGGTCGCGGAGGACCTTCGCGATATTAGGCAGTTGTACCACTTTCTTTGGCTCTTCAGTGTACAGCAAATAGTTTAGGACGTAGGGTGAAATTTCTGCGTCGGAGAAAAAAAAGAATAAGAAAGAAAGAAACAACATCCGAGTTATCATATGCCGGGGATTCTGATCGATATAGTCTCACACATTTCAGCGGGTGTTTCAGTTCAGTAAGTCAGTCGAGGTGCAATAGAGTACCTGAGTTTTCGTGAAACTAGGAACAGGTGGGTGCAGTATCGTGAGCACGGCTGTCATCAGCTTGAAAGATAGGAGTGTCTACAGCAAGACATGGGTGAAAGGATAAGATTAGGACACTGAGAATGTTGAAATAAACATATTGATTCAAGCTTAATGTAACCGGAATGTGCCCCGAAAACACCCTCTACACACTGCTGGTTAAACGAGCAAGTGGGATGTCGGTGTCTTCCTCTAAAAATCCCCATTCTTCGGACACTACTACGAGCCTCTAGTGAGATGCTGTCCAGCCTCTGTGTTGTTTCGACCACTGTAGGTATGCAGCTTCACGGGCCACTGTGAGTAATGGCTTTTTACAAGTTACCCGACTACAAATTTACATTGAAAGCTGTTTTCTTTGCAAATTTTGGTCCTCAAAATGGATAAGATGGACCTGCATTTACTGACGCCAGAAATTCCTATAGAGTCTGAAGCCGAATGCCATTGACAAGTAGTGACACTCATCTCTGGTAGGCCACTTTGCATGGCTAATAGCGGTGCAACTACACCGTCAGAACTGCCTCTCCGGTGCTTTTCCCTTTCCTAAAACTAAGCTGACCGCCATCAAACAGATCCTCAACTTTAATTCCTATTCTTCTGTATATTATTTTTGTCAGCAACTTGGATGCATGAACTGTTACGCTGATTGTATGGTATTTCTCGCACTTGTCGGCTCTTGCTATCTTGGGAAGGGTGTGGATGATGTTTTTCCGACAGTCTGATGGTACATCGCCATTCTCATACACTCTAAACACCAAAGTGAATAGTCGTTTCGTTTTGTTGCCATTTCCCCCCAATGGTTTTAGAAACTCCGATGGAATGCTGTCCACCCGTTCTGCCTTAATAAATCTTAAGTCTTTAAAAGATCTTTTGAATTCTAATTCCAGTACTGGGCCCCCATCTCTTACTTGTCGACTCCTGTTTCTTCTTCTGTCGCAACATCAGACAAGTCTTTCCCATCGTAGAGGCCTTCAGTGTACTCTTCCCGGCAAACCGCTCTCTCCTCTGCATTTAAGTGTGGATTTCCCGATGAACTCTTAATACTACCACCCACCCTTTTAATTTCACAGAAGGTTGTTTTGACTTCCCTATATGCTGAATACGTCGTTCAGATATTAATTTCTTTTTAGATTTCTTCACATTTTTCATGTAGCCATTCTGCCTTAGCTTCTCTGCACGGTTCCTTTTCTTTTTTTGTTTTGTTTCTTAGTGACTTGTATTCCTGTATTCCGGAATTACTCTGAACATTTTTGTACTTCTTTCATCGATCACCTCAAATATTTCATCCTTTATCCATGGTTTCTTTGCAGCTGTCTTCATTGTAACCACAGATTTCTTTACAACTTCCTCTTTAGACATAATCATTCACGTTCAATCGTAGTGCCTGCTAGGCGTATCTCGTCATTCTGTAGTACTCCCGTATTCCATTCTTTGCGAACTAGTTCTTCCTAACTAGTCTCTTATACTTCAACCAACGCTTCATTACTAAATTGCGATCCGAGTCTATTTATGCTCCTGGGTACGCCTTAAAACCCAATATCCGATTCCGGAATCTGTTCGTGACCATGATAACTGATATATTCCCGTGTCTCCCGGCCCTTTTCACTTACACCCCTCGTCTTGCGATTCTTGAACTGAGCATTCGCTACTTTTTTTTTGGTCATCAATCTACTGACTGGTTTGATGCGGCCCGCCACGAATTCCTTTCCTGTGCTAACCTCTTCATCTCAGAGTAGCACTTGCAGCCTACGTCCTCAATTATTTGCTTCACGTATTCCAATCTATGTCTTCCTCTATAGTTTTTGCCCTCTACAGCTCCCTCGAGCACCATTGAAGTCATTCCCTCATGTCTTAGCAGATGTCCTATCATCCTGTCCCTTCTCCTTATCAGTGCTTTCCACACATTCCTTTCCTCTCCGATTCTGCGTAGAACCTCCTCATTCCTTACCTTATCAGTCCACGTAATTTTCAACATTCGTCTATAGCACCACATCTCAAATGCTTCGATTCTCTTCTGTTCCGGTTTTCCCACAGTCCATGTTTCACTACCATACAATGCTGTACTCCAGACGTACATCCTCAGAAATTTCTTCCTCAAATTAAGGCCGGTATTTCATATTAGTAGACTTCTCTTGGCCAGAAATGCCTTTTTTGCCATAGCGAGTCTGCTTTTGATGTCCTCCTTGCTCCGTCCGTCATTGGTTATTTTACTGCCTAGGTAGCAGAATTCCTTAACTTCATTGACATCGTGACCATCAATCCTGATGTAAGTTTCTCGCTGTTCTCATTTCTACTACTTCTCATTACCTTCGTCTTTCTCCGATTTACTCTCAAACCATACTGTGTACTCATTAGACTGTTCATTCCGTGCTGCAGATCATTTAGTTCTTCTTCACTTTCACTCAGGATAGCAATGTCATCAGTGAATCGTATCATTGATATCCTTTCACCTTGTATTTTAATTCCACTCCTGAACCTTTCTTTTATTTCCATCATTGCTTCCTCGATGTACAGATTGAAGAGTAGGGGCGAAAGGCCACAGCCTTGTCTTACACCCTTCTTAATACGAGCACTTCGTTCTTGATCGTCCACTCTTATTATTCCCTCTTGGTTGCTGTACATATTGTATATGACCCGTCTCTCCCTATAGCTTACCGCTACTTTTTTTCAGAATCTCGAACAGCTTGCGCCCGTTTATATTGTCGAACGCTTCTTTCCAGGTCGACAAATCCTATGAAAGCGTCTTGATTTTTCTTTAGCCTTGCTTCCATTATTAGCCGTAACGTCAGAATTGCCTCTCTCGTCCCATTACTTTTACTAAAGCCAAACTGATCGTCACCTAACGCATTCTCAATTTTCTTTTCCATTCTTCTGTATATTATTCTCGTAAGCAGCTTCGATGTGTGAGCTGTTAAGCTGAATGTGCGATAATTCTCGCACTTGTCAGCTCTTGCCGTCTTCGGAATTGTGTGGATGATGCTTTTCCGAAAGTCAGATGGTATATCGCCAGACTCATATATTCTACACACCAACGTGAATAGTCGTTTTGTTGCCACTTCCCCCAATGATTTTAGAAATTCTGATGGAATGTTATCTATCCCTTCTGCCTTATTTGACCGTAAGTCCTCCAAAGCTCTTTTAAATTCCGATTCTAATACTGGATCCTCTATCTCTTCTATATAGACTCCTGTTTCTTCTTCTATCACATCAGACAATTCTTCACCCTCATAGAGGCTTTCAATGTATTCTTTCCACCTATCTGCTCTCTCCTCTGCATTTAACAGTGGAATTCCCGTTGCACTCTTAATGTTACCACCGTTGCTTTTAATGTCACCAAAAGTTGTTTTGACTTTCCTGTATGCTGAGCCTGTCCTTCCGACAATCATATCTTTTTCGATGTCTTCACATTTTTCCTGCAGCCATTTCGTCTTAGCTTCCCTGCACTTCCTATTTATTTCATTCCTCAGCGACTTGTATTTCTGTATTCCTGATTTTCCCGGAACATGTTTGTACTTCCTCCTTTCATCAATCAACTGAAGTATTTCTTCTGTTACCCATGGTTTCTTCGCAGCTACCTTCTTTGTAGCTATGTTTTCCTTCCCAATTTCTGTGATGGCCCTTTTTAGAGATGTCCATTTCTCTTCAACTGAACTGCCTACTGCGCTATTCCTTATTGCTGTATCTATAGCATTAGAGAACTTCAAACGTATCTCGTCATTCCTTAGTACTTCCGTATCCCACTTCTTTGCGTATTGATTCTTCCTGACTAATGTCTTGAACTTCAGCCTACTCTTCATCACTACTATATTGTGATCTGAGTCTGTATCTGCTCCTGGGTACGCCTTACAATCCCGTATCTGATTTCGGAATCTCTGTCTGACCATGATGTAATCTAATTGAAATCTTCCCGTATCTCCCGGCCTTTTCTAAGTATACCTCCTCCTCTTGTGATTCTTGAACAGGGTATTCGCTATTACTAGCTGAAACTTGTTACAGAACCCAATTAGTCTTTCTCCTCTTTCATTCCTTGTCCCAAGCCCATATTCTCCTGTAACCTTTTCTTCTACTCCTTCCCCCCTACAACTGTATTCCAGTCGCCCATGACTATTAGATTTTCGTCCCCCTTTACATACTGCATTACCCTTTCAATATCCTCATACACTTTCTCTATCTGTTCATCTTCAGCTTGCGACGTCGGCATGTATACCTATTGTCGGTGTTGGTCTGCTGTCGATTGTGATTAGAACAACCCGGTCACTGAACTGTTCACAGTAACACACCCTCTGCCCTACCTTCCTATTCATAACGAATCCTACACCTGTTATACCATTTTCTGCTGCTGTTGATATTACCCGATACTCATCTGACCAGAAATCCTTGTCTTCCTTCCACTTCACTTCACTGACCCCTACTATATCTAGATCGAGCCTTTGCATTTCCCTTTTCAGATTTTCTAGTTTCCCTACCACGTTCAAGCTTCTGACATTCCACGCCCCGACTCGTAGAACGTTATCCTTTCGTTGATTATTCAATCTTTTTCTCATGGTAACCTCATCCTTGGCAGTCCCCTCCCGGAGATCCGAATGGGGAACTATTCCGGAATCTTTTGCCAATGGAGAGATCATCATGACACTTCTACAATTACAGGCCACATGTCCTGTGGATACACGTTACGTGTCTTTAATGCAGTGGTTTCCATTGCCTTCTGCATCCTCATGTCGTTGATCATTGCTGATTCTTCCGCCTTTAGGGGCAAATTCCCACCCCTAGGACAAGAGAGTGCTCTGAACCTCTTTGACAAGGCCGTTGTCAGAATGAGGCTGACTTCTTATGCCGGAAGTCTTCGGCCGCCAATTCTGATTATTTATCAAAATTTAGGCAGTGGCGGGGATCGAACGCGGGACCGAAGACGTTTTGATTATGAATCAAAGACGCTACCCATATACCACGGGTATTGACCAGTTGCTACTACTAACTGATATTCATTGCAGAACTCGATTAGTCTTAGTCCTCTCTCGTTTCTGTTACCAAACGAATATTCTCCCGTAAACCTTTCTTCCACTCTTTCCCCTGCAACTGTGTTCCAGTACCGCATTTTGATCTGCCTTTAGGTACTGAATTACCCGTTCAATATCCTCATATAATTTCTCTACCTCTTCATCCTGGACTTGTGACGTCTCATGTATACTGTCTTGTCGCTCTCGGTTTGCTGTCAAATCTGACTAGAAAGAGCCTATCACTGAGCTGTTGACAGTAACATACCCTCTGCCCTACTTTCATATTCATACAAAATGCTACTCCCACCATATCATTAGCTGCAACTGTTGATATTACCCTGTACTCGTCTGACCAGAAATCCTGGTCTTCCTTCCATTTCACTTTACTGACTCCCACTATATCTAGACTGAGCCTTAGCATTTCTCTTTTCACATTTTCTGGCTTGCGTACCACGTTCATATTTCTGACATTCCACGCCCCGACTAGTAGATCTTTATCCATTCGTTGTTTATTCATGGTTATCTCATCCTTGACACCCCTCCTGGAAATCCGAATAGGGCTCTTCCGGAGTGTTTTACCAATGGAGAAATCATCAGGACACTTTTAAATTAGAGGCCACACGTCCTGTGGACAAACATTGTGTCTTTAATGCAGTGGTTTCCATTGCCGTTGATCACTGCTGAGTCTTCTGCCTTTAGGGGTAGTTTCCGACTTGAAGGTCTAGAGAGAGCCCTGAACCTCTATCCGCTCCCCCGCCCTCTTTGACAAGGCCGTTAGCTGAAAGAGGGAGACTTCTTGGGCTGCAAATCTTCGGCCGCCCCATTGCTGATGATTTTTATTCAAAGTTCAAGCGGCAGTGAAGTTTGAACCCGGGGCGCCGAGCGTTGTGATTAGTAATCAAAGACGCTACCCTTGCACCAAATGTGCGGAGTAGGAACGCAGTACTGCTCACCAAACACACAGTAGCCCCTTCACATATGCGTCTGGCGTTCGAGAACAAGTAATGGATTCCCTGCAAACTCCTGTCTCGTTGCTCACCAATGATCGGAGACCACCGGCATCCGGATTAAGATATTATCGTTCCGTGTAAAGCCTGCCATAAACACCACAACATGAACAGCTGCATTTGGAGTGGTGCCGTGACAGGGAAGCATATCCTGCTTATGAGTGAAGATACACTATGTCAGCGATGAACAGTGGTTCTCCACCACCTCAGATGGTCATCATCGACGAGTATGGCGGCGACATGAAGAGAGATACCGTTCTTGCAGTGTTTTGGGGAGTTACACTGGAGTTACTATCGGATCTATGGTGCAGGGAGCCGTCGGGTATGACTGCAGGTCATGCCTGGTAGTTATTTATGGAACTTTGGCGGCACGTCGTTGCGTCACGTACATCCTCCATCCTCATATGGTAAATTTAATGCGACGGTACCATGGCGCCATTTTTCAACAGGACAATCTTCGTCTAAATTTGGCACTTGTCTCTACGAGCTGCGTAACGCTTGATGTGGTTGTACACCTGTGCCCAGCAAGATCCCCAGGTTGATATCTGTAAGTAGTTATGTCGCACCAGCTCTGTGCCGTGCCAGTTACCAGATATCAAGGGCCAGTTTGCAGCAGTTGTGGGCAAGTTTGCCTCAGGAGAGGCCATAGCGGTTTATAACACCGTTCCTAACCGAATCAGTGAATGGATCAGGGCCAGAGGGGGTGCAAAGTCATATTGATACGTGGTCCCATGTTGCCAAGTTTTTTGTAAATTTGATTCCATTATGTAATTATTGAAATAACATTACAAACCCTCTCGCCATGTGAGGTTGCTTTTCGTTCCCCCCCCTCTTCTTCTGGATGATTAATTTTTTCTCACACAAACACAAACACCACACACCGTTGGGTGGCTTGCGGAGTATAAATGTAGATGTAGATGTAGACACACACACACACACACACACACACACATACACACACACACACACACACATAAACGCACTCACACCTATTCCACACATTCCTCGCCTGATTCGGTTACCTTTACATGTTACTGTGTTCATACTTGCACCTTACCTTACTGGCACTACGGGTGCCTTAGCCCAACTGTATTTTTCCTAGTAGTAAATCATGTTTGATGGAATTGCTCGAGATGTTCCATAGAACGACATGTTCACTTCTCCCTTTCCCAGTCCCAGCCACAACCCCACACCCACCCCACAAATACCTATGCTAGGTGTTTTCAGTCCCACAGCAGTTGTCTCTGGTACTAATTCGTAGTGTACCAAGTTATCTAGCCAGTTCATTATGTATGCTGCAACATGCAGTCCGACTATAGGTGTTACGTACAACGAAAAATAAGACTGGGCAAAACTTCTGCTCAACCGACCAACGACTAGGTGATTTTAAATGACATGAATTTACAAGGCAGTATACAAAGACGGTAATTCTGGTCAAATGTGGTAAACCATTTCCTGTTTTACTGTAAATGAAATATATGGGAACGCTTTCAGACCGCTTCAGCACTTGCATAAAATATTCTGAGCCAAATTTTTCAGAAATTTGTAGGTACATGAATAAATTAAAGAAATTATGGTTATTGTTAATTCTGTACGCAAATATTATAAGGAAAATGTGTTTTTATTTGTAACTTCAATAGAAACGAAATATAAAGTGAGAGTACCGACGCAGAACATTATTTTTGTTAGATGGTTCAAATGGCTCTGATCATTATGGGACTTAACTTCTGAGGTCATCAGTCCCCTAGAACTTAGAACTACTTAAACCTAACTAACCTAAGGACATCACACACATCCATGCCCGAGGGAGGATTCGAACCTGCGACCGCAGCGGTCGCGCGGTTCCAGGATATCTTTAGCAACTACCTATAAAACAAATTGTTCTCACTTTTTCTTTTGAAGTAATATTGTAACTTTGTATGAGGTGGATATCACTTTCTACAACCCCGTTTACAACAGTCGTATGAACTTCTTCACTTACTCTTTAGTAACCAGAATCATCTGTGTAGAAGCGTTTTGATGGAGGAAATCGATGCAGATAGAAGATAGCCAACAGAAAATTTTTACCAGAAACTGAAAAGACGAAAACATGCATTTGTGAAAGAACAAAATTCACTTTTATGTAGAATGCACCCATTTAGTTGATGTTTTCCTTTCTCCTTTTCAGTTTTGACTGCTTGCTGCGAAATTTACCTTAGGAGGTGGAGAATCATCATCAAAATAGAACCACAGTGTTACAGACTGATCGCAGGTTCGAATCCTGCCTCGGGCATGGATGTGTGTGATGTCCTTAGGTTAGTTAGGTTTAAGTAGTTCTAAGTTCTAGGGGACTGATAACCACAGCCGTTGAGTCCCATAGTGCTCAGAGCTATTTGAACCATTTTTTTTTTTTTTACAGACTGAATACTAAAGATTATAGGAAACAATTTTAGCAGTGGCCTTTCTCGTTTCCAACTCAATATTATGAAAATTTATCAGTTCACACGCGAATAGGAAATTACTTCTTCTGTGGCAGGAGCCATGCTTGTGTGTGCATTTGAACACTAAATATTCTTTTTAAAGAGCTCTTCTCTCCATTACGTAAACATCTAAACTGCATTTGTGGTCCAACTAAAATGACTTACATTTCCTGGTATACCAAAAGATGTCCCACTCGTTGGATCTGAGCCGAGAAAGATCATTATCAACCGAAAAAGTTCTCGGTGATTATGTCTCCTTTGTTTCTGGGTGGACATCATCAGGCACTTCACACTACCAATCAGCGATGTGTCACTTCCGTTCTCAGAAGAGGTCTGAGAAACATTCCGACATCTGTAGATCAGGTTCTGGACGTCTGCATGGTACAATGCACATCAAGATCAACACATTGTGCGAGCACCAGTGGCCGATCTAAAATCATCCGCGGAAAAAATCGAAGCACATGTTGCACCTGCTGTCACACCACGAATCATAAGGAACCGTTGTCTACTTGCAGCAGTACTAAGATTGCGTGTGGCTCTGGCCAGGCTACTACTGACACGAGACCGCCAAGCAGGCCTTCTCCGGTATCGTGAAAGAGTTCACTAGAAAGTGATGCGGCGCGATATTGTGTTCACTTGTAAAAACAGGTCCCGCCTGAATGCGACTGATGAACAGACACATGTGCGGTGTGGATCTGGTGAGCGGCCTGTTCCAGAGTGCATTCACCCACGATAAACGGGTCTCACCCAGTGCTTCATAATGCGGGGGGCCATCAGTTGCAACTCCCGGTTAGATTTGATGTTGCAGAATGAAGTAACCAGTGCCCCTTACATAGCACAGGACCTTATCTTCCGTGCTACTGCTACTTCTTCGACAGGAAGGTTGCGTGCTTTCACAATATGTGTCCACATACGGCTGCTGCGATACAAAATGCTCTTCGTAGTGTACAACAACTACTCTGGCCACTAAGATCACTGGATCTATTGTTAGTGGAACACGAATGGGACATGGTGCAGCGGGAACTTACTCGTTCACCATGACCTGAAGAATCAAGGCCGAATTGCAACAAAAGCAGCAAATTGCTGGGACAGTCTATCCCAGGATTCCATTCGGCACCATTTATCATTGTTTGTACGTGAGTGCACACCCCCGCATTACCGCCAGAAGAGGGTGCACAGTGTACTGATGGGACCGGGCATTGTTTACTGTGACCTGTTTATTTCGTTTGTCCTGAATCTGTTGTGATATACTCATACAACGATGAACTATCTGTCACGTGACGCGTCAATAAAATGGCCTCGTTTTTGAGGGTGTTGCACTTTCTTCCCGCAGTGTATATGCGGTAAGTAAAAATGAATGTGCGCGAGAGTGAGAGCATTACCGTGGTCCTTATTTTTCTGCTTTCTAGAACTGAAGGTTCCTCCTCCTCTTCAAATAGTCTCCTAGTCAACAAATAAACGATCTCTATAGAATTTTAGCTCAGTGCCACAACTCGAAAGCGAGCCCCAATGACCACAAAATTTGAAATTTTCATGTAGAAGGTAATTCTTAGACACCATTTTTTTTTTTTTTTTTTTTTTGCTATTTTAATAGAAAAGTTCCTGCAGACATAAGAAATGACAATTAATGTGAGCTTTAATTTTTTACTAGCATGTTATGTTTAATTACAGTCATAAATAATACCTCTTCTCAACGCTTCATAAGAGAATTTTGAGAAGTGAGAAGCAGAAATATAAGGCACAAATCTCACCTGAACGTCTGTCCAGAACTAGAGTGTCTTGCAGCCCTCACAACTGTTGAAAAGGTTAAGTGAGTGACGACACCAATAACTTCTTGAGAAGAGGAACGATTGCTGGGAGTTCTTGATATCTCAATTGCTTGAGGAGGAAAGCAAGTTACTGCTGTGTTACCGAGCAGTGAAAGAGTATGGTATAACTGTCAAGAGTGAGGCAGTTTGCTGCTACACAATCGCAAGTAAACCGGATTCACTTCATGATGGCTGTGCAAATCGACAAATTTTTGAGTCGTGACCTATTTTACATCTCCTGCAGTCCTCCAGTTTTTGAGTTAGTTATGTTGATCGTCTTTAGCACGTTGACGGATGTCAATCAGGTCCAGAAATCTTTTGAAACGATTTAGAGATCTGGGCGAAACGGGAGACGAAGATTCACTTATTCATCCAAATCTGCCATCTCATGTTGCAATTCAGCAAAGTTCTTGCATGTTCTGTAGATAGGGTCAGTTCCCACTTCACCATGTCCAATACTAGTTCGGCTGGCGAAATACCTGGTGATCTTAGTGACCAGAGTAGTCGTTGTGCACCACGAAGAGCACTTTCCGTCACAGCAGCCGTATGTGGACGTGCACTGAAAAAACACCTCTCCCTCCAGTAGAAGAGGTGGCAGGAGCAAGGGGATAAGGACCTGTGCTACGTAGCTGGCGCTGGTCACTTTATCCTGCCACACCATATGTGACCACCACTTGTAACGCATAGCCCCCCACACTATGAAGCATGGGGTGCGACCTGTGTGTCGTGTTAGAATACAATCTGGAATAGGCCAGGTCTACGTCGTATAAGCGTGCGTCTGTTTCTCGCATACAGACAAAATCTACTCTTATTACTGAAGACAACAGGGCGCAATTCCACTTTCCAATCAACTCTTTCAAGGCACCAGAGTAGCTGAGCTTGGCGGCGTCATAGTGTCAGAGGCACTTGTCACCTTAATTCCCAATGGTCCTTGATGACACAGAGGTGCAGCATGTTTTCGAACTTCTTCCCTACATGGTGTTCGGTTGATCACTACTGCTCCCACAGTGCTTCTACTTTGATGTCCAGAATTTGGCCTACGCATGTGAGAATGTTCCACAGACCACTGAAACCAGCAGGACATCACCGATGTATTGTGACCATCATGTAGAGTAGTCCGTCGATACGTCCATCAACCCTCCCATAGGCCCACAATGCGACCCCACTAAAAAGTCAGAAGTTGTTCAACAAGAATACGTAGTCGTCGGCTGGGCACACTTGTATCCTGGGAAGCATGTCACACACTGTTCACCTCTAAACTCAGCACAGTTATTTCCTGCAGATTCAACACAGAGGGTGCGAACGACAGGCCCCGTGGGCGCCACCCGATCGCCGATGACCGTGACAAGTGAATAACTACAACCTCTCAGCATCTCGCATATTATACCCTGGCGCCAGTAAAACGGTCCTTGAGGACAACACACATTCTTTCCGGCAGTATAAGTTATAAGCAGTTATTGTATTATACCTTTATCAGCCACATCACATTTGACTAGGAGAGGTTAATCGGCTAATGGATAGGGTGCAGCGACAACTTACTCAGTGTAATAATAAGAAGGAAAATCGCAGTATTGTAAATTTTTCGGCTTACGTCCGTTCTCTCTTAAAACAAATATGCTGCCGACAGGGGTGATAGAAATTAAAATAGCTGCCTGACTTCCGATTCCAAGTTAACAGGTACAACTGGCCTTACTTTCTGATCTTCTGCTGTCTTGACCATGGCCAGCATCGGACCTCATCTCTTCTAATAGCGGTTCCTGATTATTAATTAAAGGGCTGCAGGGGAATTCTCAGACCACAAACGGGACAGATCTGCTAAAATCTTGCCTGTATATCCATAAACACACACATGGATATGCGAGATAGCCTCTTAAAATTAAAATATCAACTACTGCACACACAGGAAACATGACACAGAAAACATTTGCTGCGGTAAAATTGAAGGGAACAATTTGCAATACAATCGAGCGTTCTGTTAACTAGTCCTGCCCTAGACTAGAGTGTGTGTGTGTGAGTGTGTGTGTGTGTGTGTGTGTGTGTGTGTGTGAGAGAGAGAGAGAGAGAGAGAGAGAGAGAGAGAGAGAGAGAGGACTGAGAGATGAATTCTAATGATTATTATCCACGAGAAAGAACAAGCTCAAGTCCAACAGGACAAAGGATTATCGCGCAAGCATGGTTAGTATAGTCAGGTCTACCGATCGATATGCAAACTGTTGCATTACTATTGGTTCACGACCGAAATGTTCGCGGTTGCATTACCTTTAATGCGGAACAGTACTAACCAGAGTTGTATGGTCCATAGCTGCTACTGAGAACAGTAAGAGAGCACAAAGACACGCAAATGGTTGTGCTGCTAAACTCCAATGATCTGTCTCAGCGAACGATTGCAAACAACTGTGGACGAGAGTTTTGTTACTGAGACTATGGCAACCCAGTCACCTCCGTCAGAAGAGAGAAGAGCCAGGCCTAATTTCATGGTTGTGAATATGGCTTTCCTGGAATAGCAGCGACTCGTCAAAAAGGGGAAGGACTGACTGGTATCCCTCCGTCACGAAGAAGCCGTGGTCTGGAATTCAAATTAACGCTTCCAACAGCCTTTGTGGCTGTGCAGATTACTAGGAATATTGAAGTAGAGATTCAGAAAATCACATTGGCCGCTCAACTGTCCCCTGGTCTGACAAGCCTATGGTGGTATCTGAGCGATAGGAAAAATTAGTTAGATATGGTTTGACTCACGACTGACTTCATCGATTTTCTGAATATTAATCGGATACAACTTGTCGATACATCGAATTATTAGTAAATGCGTATACTTTTAAACTACCGTTAGAAGAGTAAGATGTACACTGAAGCGCCAAAGAACCTGGTATAGGAATACGTATTCAAATACAGAGATATGTAAACAGGCTGAATACGCCACTGTGGTCGCCAAAGCCAACATGAGACAACAAATATCTGGCGCAGTTGTTAGATCAGTTACTGCTCCTACAATGGCAGGTTATCAAGATTTAAGTGACTTTGGACGTGGTGTTATAGTCGGCGTACGATCGATGGGACGCAGCATCTCCGACGTAGCGATGAAGTGGGGATTTTCCAGTACGACCATTTTACGAGTGTACTACGAATGTCGGGAACCCAGTAAAATATAAAATCTCGAACATCTCTGCGGCTGGAAAAAGATCCTGTACGAATGGGACCAACGACGACTGAAGAGAATCGCTCATCGTGAAAAAAGTGCAACCCTTCCGCAAATTGCTGCAGATTTCAGAGCTGGGCTATAAGCAAGTGTCGATGTGCAAACCATTCAACGAAACATTATCGATATGGGCTTTCGGAGAAGAAGGCTCTCTCGTGCACCCTTGATGACTGCACGCACAAAACTCTACGCCTCGCCTGGACGCGCCAATACCGACATTGGAGTGTTGATGACTGGAAACATGTTGCCTGGTCGGACGAGTCTCGTTTCAAATTGTATCGAGCGGATGGACGTGTATGGGTATGGAGACAACCTCATGAATCCATGGACCCTGCATGTCAGTAGCGGACTCTTCAAGCTGGTAGAGGCTCTGTAATGGTGTTGGGCGTGTGCAGTTGGAGTGATACGTTTAGATACGACTCTGACCGTCTGAATCCATTCATGTCCATCGTGCATTCCGACAGAGTTGGGTAATTCCATCAGGACAATGCGACAACCCACACGTCCAGAATTGCTACAGAGTGGCTCCAGAAACACTCTTCGGATTTCAAACTCTTCCGCTGGCCACCAAACTCCCCAGACATGAACATTATTGAGTATATCTGCGATGCCTTGCAAAGTGCTGTGCTCCCCCCTCCCCCCTTCGGTGTCTTACGGGATCGTAGACAGCGCTGCAGAATTCACGGTGTCAGTTCTCTCCAGCACTACTTCAGACTGTGGTCGAGACCATGCCACGTCGTGTTGCGGCACTTCTGCCTGCTCGCGGGGCCTTACACGATATTAGGCAGGTGTACCAGTTTCTTTGGCTCTTCAATTTATTTTGTTACGACCCTCTCTTTTCGTCAGAAAGAGTGGACAGCGTAGCACTCGTTCCTTCCGCCATCTTGAGGAAGGCTACAGAAAAGTCTCTGGTCTGTAGTATGTACAGGGTTATTACAAATGATTGAAGCGATTTCACAGCTCTACAATAACTTTATTATTTGAGATATTTTCACAATGCTTTTTCACACACATACAAAAACTCAAAAAGTTTTTTTAGGCATTCACAAATGTTCGATATGTGCCCCTTTAGTGATTCGGCAGACATCAAGCCCATAATCAAGTTCCTCCCACACTCGGCGCAGCATGTCCCCATCAATGAGTTCGAAAGCATCGTTGATGCGAGCTCGCAGTTCTGGCACGTTTCTTGGTAGAGGAGGTGTAAACACTGAATCTTTCACATAACCCCACAGAAAGAAATCGCATGGGGTTAAGTCGGCAGAGCGTGGAGGCCATGACATGAATTGCTGATCATGATCTCCACCACGACCGATCCATCGGTTTTCCAATCTCCTGTTTAAGAAATGCCGAACATCATGATGGAAGTGCGGTGGAGCACCATCCTGTGGTACGTTTAGCTCCCTGCTTGCTTTATTCGTCGACTTCCGCGGGCTACGCGTGAAACTTGCCCGCACGCGTTCAACCGTTTCTTTGCTCACTGCAGGCCGACCCATTGATTTCCCCTTACAGAGGCATCCAGAAGCTTTAAACTGCGCACACCATCGCCGAATGGAGTTGGTGGATCTTTGTTGAACTTCGTCCTGAAGTGTCGTTGCACTGTTATGACTGACTGATGTGAGTGAATTTCAAGCACGACATACGCCTTCTCGGCTCCTGTCGCCATTTTGTCTCACTGTGCTCTGGCGGCAGAAACCTGAAGTGCGGCTTCAGCCGAACAAAACTTTATGAGTTTTTCTACGTATCTGTAGTGTGTCGTGACCATATGTCAATGAATGGAGCTACAGTGAATTTATGAAATCGCTTCAATCATTTGTAATAGCCCTGTATAATAAGAAAAAGGGATGGGCTAATAAAAGCGGTCTTAGAAGAGTTTGTGGAACGGATGAGACGGTGAGAACTGAAGAGAGATTCGGATGCTAAACAAGAAGCCGTTTAAAATCACATAGAGCAGCATTAAGAAGGAAACGACAGTCCACCAGAAATGGAGACGCAATGGGCCTACTGACATAGCAGAAAAATGATGAGGGTGTATAGAGTTCATCAGATAGACGTTTCTCCACTACTGGTAACACACAAAGCGTGTTGAATACGCACACACAGGACAGCATTGCATCTACGGATACTCCACAGAATCCTAAAAATCTTTATTTCTTCCTTCCCACGCGTTCCACGCAATAAAATTCTCCCCTTAATTCCTCCTTAGGTTCAAATTCCATGTAGCGTCAAGCGCCACTGTAAAATGAACCAGAGAACGGAAAAACTATTAAAATGCCCTGCGGGTAACCGAACAAACAATGTGCGGCGACCGTAGAGTGCAGTGGGCCACCTGTTTCTTCCGACGCGCGGCTCCGGTATGGCGACGTGTCAGCCGTGATTCCGTGCCACATCCGTCTCCACCTGCTGTCACGTGTTGCAGCGGCGCTAATCAGATTACGCCGCCGCGGCCAGTGTTACCACAAAACAGTGACAGGCGCAGTCTACCTTGACTCAGCGTTCAAACAAAGGAAAAACCCGCGACGGCTATCGCTAAGCGTGTGCGGCGACCGACGCGAGACATTAAAAGAACACAATGGTACGTTCTTCTGCAACGGGAGCGTTGCTTGAGTGGTTTCAGAGGGAGATTCCAGATGGGAAAAATTGTCGCTCGGCTGCAAGAAGCTGCCTTAAATGCTGATCACATACTGCAATTGTTTCATTGACTCGTTCACGCGCCAATGCGCTCTAAAATATTAGAAGGAGAAGCGTTTTGTTTATTTTCTTCGGGTTCCGTGTATTATGAAGTAGGGACCAATAAACTCCCAGCGTATCCGATCGTTGATGGCCAGTTACTTCTTTGCCTGTTTATGGCCAATTGAATAGGAGCTAGCGGCTTTGTTCGAGAGAGCCAACCCGTCGCCACGGTGAACGGAATAAGTCGATTTTCATGTGGCCGGAATTCCCGCATCCATTGTGCTTCCCATCGAAATAACAACTGCCAAAACCACGTTAGGGAGTTTATCCCTCTCGCCAACTGGGCAACATTTAGTCAGGTGTGGAGGTATTCTCGCGAAGTAGGGACCCCTGATACGTCTGCCCCATATGAGTGTCACGAGAAGAGAATTTGCTGCAGGAAAGAACAGTGTTTCCACAGTAGCACTCAAAACGATATGGTTTCAGAAAAAAACGATTTTACCAGATACACTTATTTCACATAATGACACAAATTAGAAATATGTAGTCAACAAGACAGACCTACAATATCTTAACTGCAGCCTTACAACGAAAGCAATGAAATTTTAACATAGAGTCCAGTTATACACTCCTGGAAATGGAAAAAAGAACACATTGACACCGGTGTGTCAGACCCACCATACTTGCTCCGGACACTGCGAGAGGGCTGTACAAGCAATGATCACACGCACGGCACAGCGGACACACCAGGGACCGCGGTGTTGGCCGTCGAATGGCGCTAGCTGCGCAGCATTTGTGCACCGCCGCCGTCAGCGTCAGCCAGTTTGCCGTGGCATACGGAGCTGCATCGCAGTCTTTAACACTGGTAGCATGCCGCGACAGCGTGGACGTGAACCGTATGTGCAGTTGACGGACTTTGAGCGAGGGCGTATAGTGGGCATGCGGCAGGCCGGGTAGACGTACCGCCGAATTGCTCAACATGTGGGGCGTGAGGTCTCCACAGTACATTGATGTTGTCGCCAGTGGTCGGCGGAAGGTGCACGTGCCCGTCGACCTGGGACCGGACCGCAGGGACGCACGGATGCACGCCAAGACCGTAGGATCCTACGCAGTGCCGTAGGGGACCGCACCGCCACTTCCCAGCAAATTAGGGACACTGTTGCTCCTGGGGTATCGGCGAGGACCATTCGCAACCGTCTCCATGAAGCTGGGCTACGGTCCCGCACACCGTTAGGCCGTCTTCCGCTCACGCCCCAACATCATGCAGCCCGCCTCCAGTGGTGTCGCGACAGGCGTGAATGGAGGGACGAATGGAGACGTGTCGTCTTCAGCGATGAGAGTCGCTTCTGCCTTGGTGCCAATGATGGTCGTATGCGTGTTTGGCGCCGTGCAGGTGAGCGCCACAATCAGGACTGCATACGACCGAGGCACACAGGGCCAACACCCGGCATCATGGTGTGGGGAGCGATCTCCTACACTGGCCGTATACCACTGGTGATCGTCGAGGGGACACTGAATAGTGCACGGTACATCCAAACCGTCATCGAACCCATCGTTCTACCATTCCTAGACCGGCAAGGGAACTTGCTGTTCCAACAGGACAATGCACGTCCGCATGTATCCCGTGCCACCCAACGTGCTTTAGAAGGTGTAATTCAACTACCCTGGCCAGCAAGATCTCCGGATCTGTCCCCCATTGAGCATGTTTGGGACTGGATGAAGCGTCGTCTCACGCGGTCTGCACGTCCAGCACGAACGCTGGTCCAACTGAGGCACCAGGTGGAAATGGCATGGCAAGCCGTTCCACAGGACTACATCCAGCATCTCTACGATCGTCTCCATGGGAGAATAGCAGCCTGCATTGCTGCGAAAGGTGGATATACACTGTACTAGTGCCGACATTGTACATGCTCTGTTGCCTGTGTCTATGTGCCTGTGGTTCTGTCAGTGTGATCATGTGATGTATCTGACCCCAGGAATGTGTCAATAAAGTTTCCCCTTCCTGGGACAATGAATTCACGGTGTTCTTATTTCAATTTCCAGGAGTGTATATAATGAAACATAACACAAGATTCTCAAACTTAAAAGTTCCCTTTCATAAAGACGGATTGGTACGGCGCAAATTCAAGCGCCGGCACGCCAGTCGGAAACGAGAGGGCAGAGGGGACTGTGTTTGCACGCTGACCGACCCCTCTCCAGGACAACAACGCGACGACAGCGGCCTCTATGCGATGATGACGTAAGCGCCTCGCTGCCCGTTCGCGGCCCAGTTCTGCAGTAGCATCAAGATTAGGCACATCAAGACCAGCAACTTAGGAGGTGTGTATAATGAAGAACATTGTTGATTTGGTCTGTCGTCTTTTGCTTATGACACATCTGTTTATTGTCATGTACTGTTTGTAATAAAACACAGCAATACGATTTGCTTGAAATTTTGTTTAGCGATCCGAGAAGCAGATTTCCTAGACACCTCATATTTGACAACTAGGCAGGATTCAACACGGATGAAATGGTAAATGTTTTTGGCAACGGATGTAATTATGGAACTAAAATGTGCTCTGAGAGAAAAAATATTGTACAGTGTAATTGATATTGGATATTGTATTTGTCATGTTCTAGTAGGATTGTGCATGTCCTCGTTGCTGGCCAGAGTGGTCGAGCGGTTCTAGGCGCTTCAGTCTGGAACCGCGCGACCGCTACAGTCGCTGGTTCGAATCCTGCCTCAGGCATGGATGTGTGTGATTTCCTTAGGTTAGTTAGGTTTAAGTAGTTCTAAGTTCTAGGGGACTGATGACCTCAGATGTTAAGTCCCATAGTGCTCACAGCCATTTGAACCATTTTTTGTCGTTAGTGAGGCAGAAATCACAGCTTAGAGAGGAAATTATTTTTAACAGATGTCACATTTTATTATGTGATCTGTTTTTAGAATGTTAACAGTAATAGTTGTTCTTCTCGTCAGCGCCGAGTTCAAAAACCTGCGGTGGCATGGCATTTCTTGCTCAATCGGCCAATGGCAAGTGCCTTTGCCGTCACGGTCCATGTCTATTAGCTTCTTCCATTCTGTTTTTGCTTCTTAGGCAAGAATACTACAAAAATCATTGTATTGTAGGGGTAGGTCGCTGGTAAGTAGATATCGTACTATTTTCGCAGTTGGTCTGCACGTTCGTTGCCCCTAATTACAAAATGTTCTGGTACCAATTTTAGATGAATCAGTTGACGCAGCTCCATTGCTCGTTTGACGCTTCATAGTTCATTGTGTCTCAAAAGATTTACAGTTTTTCCTTCGGCTGTTTTCGTAAGAGATTGTAGGGCACTCGTTGAGTCAGTACAGCCGGCCGGAGTGGCCGAGCGGTTAAAGGCACTACAGTCTGGAACCGCACGACCGCTACGGTCGCAGGTTCGAATCCTGCCTCGGGCATGGATGTGTGTGATGTCCTTAGGTTAGTTAGGTTTAAGTAGTTCTAAGTTCTAGGGGACTTATGACCACAGCAGTTGAGTCCCATAGTGCTCAGAGCCATTTGAACCATTTTTTGAGTCAGTACATATTGGTAAAACCGACGCTTCTGTTGACAACAGAAAAGACGGTCCATACCCTGTTTGATTATCCATCATGGATATGACGGGGTATCTAGCAGAATACTGAAGTATTGTTCTATGTATGTTAGCCTAGTACTTAGCCATATCTGTAACTTTTGCTTTAGGAGTGGTCGGTTTCCTGACCGATTAAACTACTCGGTAGTGAAGCCACTTTATAAAAAGGGAGACAGGGATAATGTTGACAATTATAGACCTATTTCTATGCCATCGGTGTTTGCTAAGGTTATCGAGAGGATTGTATATACAAGGTTACTGGAGCATTTAAATTCACATAATTTGCTGTCAAATGTACAGTTTGGTTTTAGAAATGGTTTAACAACTGAAAATGCTATAGTCTCTTTTCTCTGTGAGATTTTGGACGGATTAAATAAAAGGTTGCGAACGCTAGGTGTTTTCTTTGATTTAACCAAGGCTTTTGACTGTGTTGACCACAAAATATTACTGCAGAAGGTGGACCATTATGGAGTAAGGGGAGTAGCTTACAATTGGTTCGCCTCTTACTTTAAGAACAGAAAGCAGAAGGTAATTCTCCGCAATATTGAGAGTGGCAGTGATATTCAGTCCCAATGGGCACTGTTAAGTGGGGCGTTCCCCAAGGGTCGGTGCTGGAGCTACTGCTGTTTCTTATTTATATAAATGATATGCCTTCTAGTATTACAGGTGATTCAAAAATATTTCTGTTTGCTGATGACACCAGCTTGGTAGTGAAGGATCTTGTGTGTAATATTGAAACAGTATCAAATAATGTACTTCATGAAATAAGTTCGTGGCTTGTGGAAAACAATTTGTTGCTAAATCACAGTAAGACTCAGTTTTTACAGTTTCTAACTCACAATTCAACAAGAACCGATATTTTGATCAGACAGAATGGGCGTATTATAAGCGAGACGGAACAGTTCAAATTCCTAGGCGTTCGGATAGATGGTAAGCTGTTGTGGAAAGCCCACGTTCAGGATCTTGTTCAGAAACTAAATGATGCTTTATTTACCATTAGAACAGTATCTGAAATAAGTGACAGTTCAACACGAAAAGTAGTCTACTTCACATATTTTCATACGCTTATGTAATATGGTATTATTTTTGGGGTAATTCCTCTAATTCAAAAAGCGTATTTTTGGCTCAAAAACGGACTTTTCGAGCTATGTGTGGTGTAAGTTCGAGAACATCTTGTTGACCCCTATTCAATAGTCTGGGAATTCTGACATTGCCCTCACAGTATATATTTTATTTAATGTCGTTTGTTGTTAGCAATATTAGCTTATTCCCAAGAGTTTGCAGCTTTCACTCAGTTAATACTAGGCAGAAATCAAATCTGCATGTGGAATGCACTTTCTTGACTCTTGTGCAGAAAGGAGTGCAGTATTTTGTGATATACATTTTCAATAAGCTACCACAAGAACTCAAAAATCTTAGCAGTAGCCCAAACACTTTTAAGTCCATATTGAAGAGTTTCCTCATGGCTCACTCCTTCTATTCTGTCGAGGAGCTCCTGGAAGAGCTGAAAAATTAAGCATATTCCAGTGTTACATTGTTGATTACCTTTATTTAAACTTACGAATTGTCGCCTGAATATGTTTCTTATATTTCACTTTATCTGTTTCTACTATCGTGTTATAAATTCATGTATTGGCTCGTTCCATGACCATGGAGACTTCTCCTTAATTTGGTCCCACGGAACTATAAATAAATAAATAAATAAAATGTGGTTTCTGCACAGACACACATTTTGGAAAAATTCGTTTACAGTTTGTACCAGTCATGCCAGCTACGACGCCCGACAGTGTAAAGGTTCTCAGTTCACTCGGAGGTGCGTGTCGTTTAGTTGCATAATTCTCGTATACAGAACACTAAGTCTTGAAGAGAGATCGTTTGTTTATCGTCACGTGACGTCTGCGACACTGATTTCAGCATTGTGGTGTGGATGTTCCCGGAATTCAACATTCTGTACAACAGTGGTAGAATGGGTTTCAAGTTCTGCGATCAGTATGATATAGTCTGCATCATATACATTTTATTTTATTTTACTATTACTATTTTTTTTTCAACTCATTGAATTCTAGTTCGTGCCCATGCAGCCATATCATTAGTAGATAGATGTACGATAGTGTTTCTGAGCAGACTTTCGGGTCAGGAATGACGATACGGCCCAACGGCCCTGCCGTATGGTAACACCGGTTCCCGTCAGATCACCAAAGTCACGTACTGTCGGGCTTGGCCACCACTTGAATGGGTGACCGCACTGTATGCCGAGCGCTGTTGGCAAGGGGTGCAAGGGGTGCATTCAATCCTTGTGAGGCATACTGAGGAGCTACTTGATTGAGAAGTAGCGGCTCCTATCACAAAATCTGACAACATCTACACCTACATCCACACTCCGCAAGCCACCTGACGGTGTGTGGCGGAGGGTACCCTGAGTACCTCTGTCTCGTATGGTTCGTGGAAAGAAAGATTGTCGGTATGCCTCTGTGTGGGCTCTAATCTCTCTGATTTTATCCTCACTTTCTCTTCGTGAGGTACGAGGTGTGGCTAGAAAAAAAACGGACTAGTACTGGTGAAACAATAAAACGAATGCAATAAGGCTGAAAAGTCGCGTGGCCTGTCACGTGATTCTCGCTCCGCCTACTGCTCGAGTTTCATCTGCCTCCTGCACTCAGTCTGCCCGTGGCGTCTGTTTTAAGTAGTTGACGTTTTGTCTGTGCGTCGGAAAATGTTGAGTGTACAGAAAGAACAGCGTGTTAACATCAAATTTTGTTTCAAACTAGGAAAATCTGCAAGTGAAACGTTTGCAGTGTTACAACAAGTGTACGGCGATGATTGTTTATCGCGAACACAAGTGTTTGAGTGGTTTAAACGATTTAAAGATGGCCGCGAAGACACCAGTGATGACACTCGCACTGGCAGACCATTGTCAGAAAAAACTGATGCAAACATTGAAAAAATCGGTAAACTTGTTCGACAAGATCGCCGTTTAACAATCAGAGCAGTGTCTGAGTTAACAGGAGTTGACAAGGAAAGTGTTAGGCAGATTCTTCATGAAAGTTTCAACATGAACAAAGTGTGTTCAAAAATGGTTCCAAAGTGTCTCACAATTGAACAGAAGGAACGCCGAAGAATGATTTGTTCTGACATCCCGGAAAACATTGAAAGTGATCCCACCTTCTTACAAAATGTTATTACTTGCGATGAATCGCGGTTTTTTACTTACGATCCCGAAACTAAACGCCAATCGATGCATTGGAAAACTCCTGGTTCTCCACGACAAAAAAAAGCACGAATGTCAAAATCGAAATTCAAGGCAATGATGACAATGATGATTGTTTTTTTGACATCAAAGGGATTGTGCACATTGATTGGGTATCAGAGGGACAAACAGTGAATCAGCATTACTACATTAGCGTCCTGGCTACCCTACGTGAGCGAGTACGGAGAAAACGGAACGATTTGTGGAGAAAAAAGTCATGGATCCTTCACCAAGACAATGCCCCAGCTCACAGTGCGTTGTCAGTGAAGACGTTTTTGGCAAAACACAACATTCCCATCTTAGATCATCCACCCTACTCACCTGATTTGGCCCCCTGTGACTTTTTTCTTTTCCCTAAAGTCAAGTCAGCTTTGAAAGGAACTAGATTTGAGACTGTTGAAGCAGTAAAAGAAAAAGCGACGGAAGTAATGTATGGACTTACCGAAAATGATCTGCAGCATTGCTATGAACAGTGGAAAATTCGTATGGAGCGGTGTAGAGACCGAGGAGGAGAGTACATTGAAGGAGATAACATGAGATTGTAAATAATTGTAAATAAATGTTTTTTCCAGCATCAGTCCGGTTTTTTTCTAGCCGCACCTCGTATACGTAGGAGGGACCAATATACTGCTTGACTCCTCGGTGAAAGTATGTTCTCGAAACTTCAACAAAAGCCCGTACCGAGCTACTGAGCGTCTCTCCTGCAGAGTCTTCCACTGGAGTTTATCTATCATCTCTCGTGATTACTAAATGAACCTGTAACGAAGCGCGCTGCTCTCCGTTGGATCTTCTCTATCTGTTCTATCAACCCTATCTGGTACGGATCCCACACTGGTGAGCAATATTCAAGCAGTGGGCGAACAAGTACACTGTAACCTACTTCCTTTGTTTTCGTATTGCATTTCCTTAGGATTTTTCAAATGAATCACAGTCTGGCATCTGCTTTACCGGGATCAACTTTATATGATCATTCCATTTTGAATCACTCCTAGTGCGTACTCCCAGATAATTTATGGAATTAACTGCTTCCAGTTGCTGACCTGCAATTTTGTAGCTAAATGGTAAGGGATCTTTCTTTCTATGTATTCGCAGCACATTACACTTGTCCACATTGAGATTCAATTCCTATTCCCTGCACTATGCGTCAATTCGTTGCAGGCCGGGAGGACTGTGAGCTGTCTACACGTCCCTGCTAATCCGCACCCAATAACGCCTATAAACTGAGAATGACATGGCGGTCGGTCAGTACCGTTGCATTTTCCCGAGACCTTTTCGGATGGAGTTTAGTTCTGGTTAAATGACGATAATAATGTAAGGATGACACAACACCCAGTACCCAAGCGGAGAAAATCTCCGATCCGGCCGGAATCGAACTCGGGGCCTTTAAGTTAGCAGCCTGCCGCCCTGACCGCGCAGCTACCCTGACCGCGCGGAGGACTGCATCACATCTGGGAATCGAGGAAATTTCCAGCGCAATGGATGATAGGTAGAGGGTCTAATGTAACCCACACACAAGCTCGCACGGGTGCCTAAATCTACATGCGGTGTGTGACGGAGGATGGGTTACGTATCAGCGTCGCTTCCCGCCTTTCCTGTTCCAGTCTCAAATAGTTCGCGGGAAGAACGACTACCCTTAAGCTTCCGTGTGGGCTCGAATGTCTCTAATCTTGATGGTCTTCTAGCGAGGTACACGTAGGAGCAGGCAATATATTTGTTGACTCTTCTAAGGAAGTACGATCTAGGAAATTTAACAATAATCCATGCCATGATGGAGAACACCTCACTTGCATCATCTGCCACTGTAGTTGGTTGATCACCACTGTACCTCTTTCGCGCTTACTAAATAACCTATAACGTAACGCGCTGCTGTTCTTGTGGTCTTCTCTATCAGCTCTATCTGATACAGATCCCATATTGACGACCAGTATTCAAGTATAGGTCGAACGAGTGTTTTTCAAGCTACTTCCCTTGTTGGTGGACTACTTTTCCTGTGGATTCCCACAATGAATCTCAGTTTCGCATCAGCCTTACTCGCAGTTAATTTTAGGTGGTCGTTACACTTCAAATTGCTCTGTACTCACACTCCTAGATATTTTATGAATATAACTGCTTCCAGTGGTTGTCAATTGTGTAATAATACAATAAAGGATCTTCTTGTCTATGCATTCGTAACGTGTTACATTTGCTTATGTTGAAGGCCAGTTATCCGGCCGGTGTGGCCGAGCGGTTCTAGGCGCTTCAGTGTGGAACCGCGTGACCGCTACGGTCGCAAGTTCGAATCCTGCCTCGGCCATGGATGTGTGTGATGTCCTTAGATTGGTTAGGTTTAAGTAGTTCTACGTTCTAGGGGACTGATGACCTGAGATGTTAAGTCCCATAGTGCTCAGAGCCATTTGAAGGCCAGTTAACCAATCGCTGCACAAAGTGTCGACCGTCTGCAAGTCTTCTGGCGTTTCGTTAACTTTTTTTTCTAGTCTCGCGACTTCTCTGTGTACAACAGCATCATCCGTGAAATGACTAACGGAATTTCCGACGATGTGTACGAGATCATTTATATACCTTTGCCTTTCACGCAACTGCAATGCCATCAAAAATCACGTCCGATGTTTTCGTATTCTCTCACTCGCTAGGCATAAACAAATATGAAACTTCCTGGCAGATTAAAACTGTGTGCCCGACCGAGACTCGAACTCGGGACCTTTGCCTTTCGCGGGCTAGTGCTCTACCAACTGATCCTTTCTTTCAGGAGTGCTAGTTCTGCAAGGTTCGCAGGAGAGCTTCTCTAAGTTTGGAAGGTAGGAGACGAGATACTGGCAGAAGTAAAGCTGTGAGTACCGGGCGTGAGCCGTGCTTCGGTAGCTCAGATGCTAGAGCACATGCCCGCGAAAGGCAAAGGTCCCGAGTTCGAGTCTTTGTCGGGCACACAGTTTTAATCTGCCAGGAAGTTTCATATCAGCGCACACTCCGCTGCAGAGTGAAAATCTCATTCCATAAACAAATAGTCCAACATAAAACGCAAATGGGACGTTTTTGTAGGGAATTTAGTGTACTTAAATTTTGTAGTGCGATACGCTTCCCCTAGAGGCTGTAGTTTCAGAATTATTCAACAAAAACGTACAAAATTGACCTTCAATCGCGTTTTTCATGAATGACTCGAAAACAGTGTCTTCCAGCGAAAACGTATCCCAGTACAAAGCTTAATTATGTTAAATGTCCTACAAAAAAGTCCTGTTAATTTCTTCTGTAGAACTTTTTCCAGATAGCGAGTGAAAGAGTGTGCGAAAATCGTGTGCGAGGATTTTGAAGGGGTTGCGGGTTGCATAAATCCTATAGACAGGGTCAGCTGAATAACCATGTATGTCGCGGAAAGTAATAGTCCTATATTGCTCCCCTGGGGCACGCTCGAAGTTACTTTAGCGTCTTTTTTCCATTCAGAATGCTACAAACTCTTCAGTCCAATCACACAGTTGGTCTGATATTACATACGCTCTTATTTTGCTCATTTGTCATCAGTACAGGTCCGTACTGAGTGCCTTCTGGAAGTCAAGGAAGACGAATGTACATTGGCGCCTTTATCTATTGCTTTCAGGGTCTCGTGAAAGAACAGAGCGAGCTGCGTTTCGTACAGACGTTGTTTTCGGAACCCATATTGGTTCCTACAGAGGAAAGTTTCGGCCTCCAGAAATGTCACAATACGCGAGCGTGAAACGTGTTTCAAAATTCTTCAGCTGATTGACGTCAGAGATATAGGCATATAGTTATGTGGCTCCGTTCGACGACCCTTCTTCAAAAACAGGAATGACCTGTGCTTTAATTTCAAACCACTAGGAATACGCTGCTACTCCAAATATCTACGGTACACCGTTGATAGAAGAGGGGCGATTTCTTTCGCATACTCGACGTGAAATCGTATTTGTGTCCAATAACGCCCAGTGACCTTTCCTCTGTTGAGCGACTTCAGTTGTTTTTCTATCCCATGGCCACTTATTTCGACGTGACCCATTTTGTGGTTCGTGCGACGTTTCATAGGAGGCGCTACAGTGTGCATACGCTCGAGCACACACACACACACACACACACACACACACACACAAACATACCGACAGCTGACCGACTTTCTGAAGAGACGACAGGTAGCCCGTGAACAGCAAACAGAAACGTCGAAAGCCTCGCATCACGTCGTCTTGTCGGCAGCCAAAACGAAAATCAATGGGGTGGTGTGTTGGCTGCGAGATTGGCAGGGGAGACCACGGCGCTAGCTGTGGCGCAGGGAGCGAGGGAGGGGTCGAACGCTGCCAGAAATCAGCATGGCGGGGGAGAGGGAGGGATACGCCTTTAAGTGGCCCGTGTTGCGCACCCCACCCCACGGCAGGCACCGACGTCATCTCTGCGTGGCGTGTAAAGCTTTAATTTGGCCCAGCCACTCTGCGAGGGACTCCGAGAACCACCGTCATCTAATCACCGGCTGGCTCCTTCTTTGTCGAGATTTCTTCCGCCTACAGACAAGGCTAAGAATGTCAGAACTGTTGATGTTTTTCTTCCTTCCCTTCCTTCAAAGCTAATTTTTTCCCCTTTTACTAATCAAGAAGACGTTCCTTTCATGAAGTTATCAGTTTGTTTTGAATGTTGAAAGCTATGGAGCCATCATTATTTACAGCTCTCAATGTTTATGTTTTCAGTTCTTGTTAACTCTCGTAGGCCCTGTACAGTGTTTGAACTATACCCCTAACGGCAGGTAACTGCACTGCTCCACGTGGGCAGCCCACAACTGTAAAGTGGGCTGCAGTGGGCGTCAGTTGTGATTACTTTGCAACTATGTAGCCACAATATCGACACTACATCTACGTCTACGTCTACATCTACATCTACGTGATAACTCTGCTATTGACAATGAAGTGCTGGACAAAGTGTTCAATGTCTCTCCATCGTTCCATTCTCGAACGGCGCGTGGGAAAAACGAGCACTTAAATTTTTCTGTGCCAGCTGTGATTTATTTTGTCGTGATGACCATTTCTGCCTATGTAGTTGGCTGCCAACAGAATGTTTTCGCAATCGGAGGAGAAAACTAGTGATTGAAATTTCATGAGAAGTTCCTGTCGCAACTAAAAACATCTTTGTTTTAATGATTGCCACTTCAATTCCGTATCATGTCTGTGGCAACCCCCCCCCCCCACCCCCACCCCCCTCTTATTTCGCGATAATATACAACGAGCTGCCCTTCTTTGTACTTTTCCGATGTCATCCGTCAATCCCAGCTGATGCGGATCCCACACCGCACAGCAGTACTCTAGAATGGGACGGAAAAGCGCGGTGTAAGCAGTTTCTTTACCTTCTAAGTGTTCTGCCCATGAATCTCAGTCTTTGGTTCATTGGCAGTACACTTAAAAATATAGCGAAAATTAAACACTGATCTTGAGTCTAATAGATGATTTCGTAGCTCTTTGCCTTGTAGCAAAGGGAAAGCGCTGGTCCCTGAATCTTGCAGCGCTACAGTGTAATGGATATTGGAATCTGGGAGTGGTTTCGTTCTTCTATTAAGTAAGTTCGAGCCTTCGGGACGGAACGTGCTTTTGGTAGTTGCATAACTTCAAAGACATATGATGGTTCACAATATATTTATACAAATATAGAAAGGCTTTTCAGAGACCAGTCACATATTTTTGTTGATATACTTAAATTATTTAATGAACCACCATATTTAGAGGTACAAACAGAAAAAAACATTAACTGAGGTACGTATAAGGGGGAAACACAACAACACTACACATTACCATGCCTAAAACTGTGTAAGAAAACGGTTAGCATTCAAAACAGCTTCCATTCTTATCGGAATGGATAAATAAAGACCAAGTATGGTTTTCAAGGAAGCCTTCTACCATTCTTTCCGGAAAACAAGGCAATGTCAGGTAACGATAATGGAAGTGGATAGCATTCACTCGCCTTTCTGTGCAAAGTAGACTACAAAGGCTAAATAACATTTAGGTCTGTTGACTCTGACGGCCAGGGGTCTCGACAAAACCAGTTCTGGACGATACGAGCTGTGTGAAGAAGGAAGCTGTCGTCTTGGGACACATCGTGGCATGGAATGTACCTGATCAGCCAAAATGGTCACATTATGCTTAGCAGTAATGTGACCTTGCAGAATAACCATGGGGCCCATCGAATATCACTACATGGCTGCCCAAGTCATAACCGAACCCCTTCAATATTTCGCTCTTGAGATGTAAACTCGGCCAAAAGTTGGAGACAGTATTGAAAGTCTTATTATCAAAAAATATTGTTATGGAAAGAGACGTACGGAAACATGTAAAGCTCTATCTCTGGCTATATTATCGCCGTCTACACTTTCTCTCAAAATACTGCTAAGCTATCTCGTGAAGCTTGATTACCGTTATCATAAAATCTGAAATGTACTTTACAGCTTGTATTATGAATACCCTTATTCCTATTCAAATATTTTCTGGAACTTCCTCCTATGGGCCATGGCAGTATTCTGATAGAGAACAAATAAATAAATAAAATAATAAAAACAAAACAGAGGTTCATTACTTTTCCAACAAATTTTGAAAAACCAATTCTCTTGTATCTGACAGCGATTTTTAAAATATTCTCTAACCTTTCCTGAGAATTATACTGTAATGTTCCCGCTCGCAATAGACAACTTACCTCGTCTTGCCGCTGCAACTACGTGAATATTCTGCATCCAGCAACACGCTAAAACAAATCAAAGTAAATACTGCGATCCATGCAGAGTGTAATGCATGGTCACAATTGCTCATGCCACTACTCCGTGTATTGTTTTTTTATAGAAATTAAATGATCTGGAGCGGTTTAGCCAACTAGCCTCAAGCGCTGTAAAAAGTGAAAAGAATCATTAAGAAATTGTAATTAGCTATATTCTGAAAACAGACTATTCACACGCAAAATGTACTCTGACCTTTCTTTTCCTTGGACTGTTTCATTAGCGAGAACTTTAATTATTCCACAATGTCTTGACCAATAATCACGTATATGGCGACATCAAAGATAAGAATATTGCTTTCAGTATATGCAGATACAAATCTGACAAAATCTCTCCAGTGCACAAGCAAGCAACAACCACGCGGAGCAAAAAGGCACATTACCAAAAGTCCTCGACTAATACAAAATATCCTCTGGCCCTACCTGCACGGTCAGGGCAAGCTGCGACCTCTCCTCACGTGCAGCTTATCCTCAGGCAAGGATGCGTCTACTTACTCTCAACAACTGTTCGCTCGCTACCGCTAGTGGTAGTAACATCTCAGAGTTTGTATATGCACGCAACAGCACAATCAGTGCCCAACTTTCCAAAAAAAACGATATCAACGTCCAATATCAGTGTGACACATGACTCATCCGGCTAAATGACTATCTTCCGTTGTTTCATAGTCCATGTTATATAGCTTCTGCATCACGTTCTCTTTGTTATGGGCAGCTGCAGAGCTCCCTTCGTTTTCCCTTGTTTCTGACAGCGGTCGCGAATTAGACGTTCAGTTCGCAGTGACTTATTCAGACAAGGTTGTCATTACAGGTGATGTGGCGATTCGTTAACGAGATACAAAAAGTAATGAGTGATTACGGGAACACGAATAGCAGTTATGGGAACAGATCACATTCTTTACATCAACTATATGAATGCTATTCGTTGAGATCAATAAAATATCAGAAACACATTCACGTGTCAATACCTATGGTCCACATGGCAGTGTTATTATAACTGAAAGAGACTGAAATGCACTGAAAAGTTACATAGATTGTTCATGTAGAGAGAAATATAGTTTATGTAAGTGATCCAGCCATTCCGATTGCTCTCCATGGTGTTCCCAAAACATTCCAGCGAAATGCGTTTCATCCTCATTGATAGAACATGGAAGACACTCTCCCGCTGTCTTCATAAAAATTCGAGACTAACATATGTCTTTAGGATGTAACTATTCACATCTTCGAGGCATTTTCTTGCGTTTACCTGCTTGGGGCTGACTTAACCAGATATGACGTCTTAATGGAATAAAAACATTGTAGCCGATAGTGGTGTAAAAGCCGAAATCTACATTGTACAGAAGAAAAATACACTAATTTACACTCAAATGGTGGTGTATTCTTTCAAAAAGTACTGTGTGACCGTGGTTCAGCACCACCAAAAACTTTTTACTATGATGATAGTTGAATGAACTTTTTGAAAATCGTTTCTGGCAATATTCTGTACCTAGACGTTCTGTGGCTGATGATGTAGACACAGAGGTCCAGTTTAAGGGCGCCACACCGTGGTTCAGGTCGAAAAAATCCGATTTTCGGTTTTCTTCATATTTAGATGGATTAAGGTTTTATTTAAGTACGCTGAAAAGAATGTTTCTGAAAAAAAAATTTTTTTTCGAGCATTTTAAGAGCATTTTCCTACCACGTGTGTTGATGTGCCACGCCCACTTTCTGTCACCCACTTTTCTGCATATTTTTTCGATCTTTATATCCCCTACACTGCACGTTAGGGATTTTTTTTTTACTCCCGGGTGTGTTGGCTATCCTTGGAATGCAACGGTGGGTATTCTTTTGTTTCTGATGTTTGTAAACAACACGCGTTTAGTTTTTTCAAGTGTGATTGCGAGTAGTTGTTATACTTACGTTTGCAGTGCTTATTTACAAATGTACTCACCTCCTTCACAGCTACACTCCTGGAAATGGAAAAAAGAACACATTGACACCGGTGTGTCAGACCCACCATACTTGCTCCAGACACTGCGAGAGGGCTGTACAAGCAATGATCACACGCACGGCACAGCGGACACACCAGGAACCGCGGTGTTGGCCGTCGAATGGCGCTAGCTGCGCAGCATTTGTACACCGCCGCCGTCAGTGTCAGCCAGTTTGCCGTGGCGTACGGAGCTCCATCGCAGTCTTTAACACTGGTAGCATGCCGCGACAGCGTGGACGTGAACCGTATGTGCAGTTGACGGACTTTGAGCGAGGGCGTATAGTGGGCATGTGGGAGGCCGGGTGGACGTACCGCCGAATTGCTCAACACGTGGGTCGTGAGGTCTCCACAGTACATCGATGTTGTCGCCAGTGGTCGACGGAAGGTGCACGTGCCCGTCGACCTGGGACCGGACCCCAGCGACGCACGGATGCACGCCAAGACCGTAGGATCGTACGCAGTGCCGTAGGGGACCGCACCGCCACTTCCCAGCAAATTAGGGACACTGTTGCTCCTGGGGTATCGGCGAGGTCCATTCGCAACCGTCTCCATGAAGCTGGGCTACGGTCCCGCACACCGTTAGGCCGTCTTCCGCTCACGCCCCAACATCGTGCAGCCCGTCTCCAGTGGTGTCGCGACAGGCGTGAATGGAGGGACGAATGGAGACGTGTCGTCTTCAGCGATGAGAGTCGCTTCTGCCTTGGTGCCAATGATGGTCGTATGCGTGTTTGGCGCCGTGCAGGTGAGCGCCACAATCAGGACTGCATACGACGGAGGCACACAGGGCCAACACCCGGCACCATGGTGCGGGGAGCGATCTCCTACACTGGCCGTACACCACTGGTGATCGTCGAGGGGACACTGAATAGTGCACGGTACATCCAAACCGTTCTCGAACCCATCGTTCTACCATTCCTAGACCGGCAAGGGAACTTGCTGTTCCAACAGGACAATGCACGTCCGCATGTATCCCGTGCCACCCAACGTGCTCTAGAAGGTGTAAGTCAACTACCCTGGCCAGCAAGATCTCCGGATCTGTCCCCCATTGAGCATGTTTGGGACTGGATGAAGCGTCGTCTCACGCGGTCTGCACGTCCAGCACGAACGCTGGTCCAACTGAGGCGCCAGGTGGAAATGGCGTGGCAAGCCGTTCCACAGGACTACATCCAGCATCTCTACGATCGTCTCCATGGGAGAATAGCAGCCTGCATTGCTGCGAAATGTGGATATACATTGTACTAGTGCCGACATTATGCATGCTCTGTTGCCTGTGTCTATGTGCCAGTGGTTCTGTCAGTGTGATCATGTGATGTATCTGACCCCAGGAATGTGTCAATAAAGTTTCCCCTTCCTGGGACAATGAATTCACGGTGTTCTTATTTCAATTTCCAGGAGTGTATTTATATAGAAGCTCTTGCAAGATAAGCCTATACCTAATGTCGCCAACACAGAGATTGTGAACATCTATAAGCACCCAGCACAACCATGGGTAAATGGAGCTGCTCAAAATGTGATGATAAGCCATGTCATGGATTGTGTCCATCAGGTAGACTAGCCTCCAAGTGGTGTACCCCGGGCAACGTAACTAAGTTACGGCTAAATAGTCTACAGATATAGGCTGCTGGACCTCTGGTGGTTGCAAATTACCTTAGGATATCCCAGCTGTTAGAGGATACATAGCAATGAAGCAAAACATTTCTGCCAAGAACTACCTGACAAAGGACTTAGGGAATACTTTCCGGCTCTTACAGCTAAACATAGAGGGAACAAGCAGAGCAAAAAGTGAGTATCTCACTCAAATATTGATTGAAAACAAGGTGGACGTTGTTCTACTACAGGAAGCCCACTGCTCAGACGAAACCCAACTACATTCCAGGTGTAAGCTCCCTGGCTACACGTTAGCTGTTGCGACATACCATGCAAGTTACGGATCTGCAACATATATCAAGAATGATGTTGAAGAGGTAACAGATGTCCAAACAAAAACGGAAAATAACATCCATAACATCAGGCTGAAAGTCGCAAACACAGAGATTGTGAACATCTATAAGCCCCCAGCACAACCATGGGTAAATGAAGCTGCTCAAAATATTCCCCATCCAGGAATAGTAATTGGAGACTTCAACAGCCATAACACACAATGGGGCTACAGAACCACGAATGAAGATGGTGAGAAAGTATCAGAATGGGCTGAAATGGAACGCCTTTTCTTACTATTTGACGGGAAGGACACAGGGACATTCTGCTCAGCTAGATGGTTCAGGACTACACTCCCGATCTCTGTTTCGTTACCACTAACAACAAAGGATTACCCTTTCAGAGCAGCAGGAAGGTGCTCAGTGATTTCCCTAGAAGCCAACACCGACCTGTACTGGTGAGAATTGAACTCGAAATCACAGTTGTGAAGTCTATACCAAAACCACGATGGAACTTCCAAAAATCCAAATGGGAAAAATTCTCTGGTTGATCATATTATTCAGTTTATTCCACCTAAAGTTAGGCACTACGACTGCTTTGTTAGACTAATTCATTCCATTGCCAGAAAACATTTTCCAAGAGGCTACAGAGAGAACTATATTCCTGGGTGGTGCCCTAGATGTCAAGAATTGTATGACGAATTTAAAACGACTCGAGACACCAAGGAAGCAGATGAATTGATTTCGGCCCTAGATTCAGCTAGGCAAAAGAAATGGATGGAACTAACTGAAAACATGTCTTTCCAACACTCGAGTAAGAAAGCTTGGAATTTATTAAGAAAGCTTGGCAGTGCCACAAAAGTTAATATCTTATCAGACAAAATACATCCTAACAAAATACCAGCCAGGATTGTTAATATAACAAGAACACCAAGCAACAGCAACAAACAGAAAGCCAAAGAAATAAAACATGAGCTAACGTCTAAAATGTCATAAGCACAGCCTTCCGAATTTGCACAGAAAATCTCTGCTGCCAAAGTTGTTTCAGCCCTAGATACTCTGAAATCTGGTAAAGCGTGTGGTTGTGATGGTATATACCCGAAGTTCCTTAAACATGCTGGCCAAGGTGCAGTGCAGTGGCTAACTGCACTGTTTAATGAAATTCTCGCAACAGGAAGACTGCCAAATCTTTTTAAGAAAACTAAAACAATTGCCATCCTGAAACCGTCAAAATCTGGTAACAATCCTGAAGACTATAGACCCATTGCACTTCTTAGTGTCTGCTATAAACTGCTGGAGAGAGTACTCTATAATAGATTTGCACCAACTATCCTGAAACACATTCCTGTAGAACAGGCTGGCTTCAGACCGCAGTTGTAGCGATCAAGTGCTAGCGTTGGCAACATACATAGAGGAGGGCTTCGAAGACCTGAAGAAATCAATGGCCGTGTTTATTGAGCTAACATCAGCATATGATACAGTGTGGCGGAAAGGCATGCTTCTTAAGTTCTTAAGAATAATTCCATGTAAAAGAATTGCACAACTACTCAATAACATGCTGTCCAACAGGGAATTCCAAGTTCACCTAAAAGGTCAAGTAAGCAGGGTATACAATTTAAATGACGGACTACCACAAGGATCAGAATTGGCCCCCCTACTTTTCAATTTATATGTCGCTGACTTGCCAGAAACGAAAGCAAGAACATTTATCTATGCTGATGACATAGCCTTGGTGACGCAGGCTAACGATTTTACAACTTCAGAAATGACTCTCACTCAGGATCTGCGAATTCTAGATGAATTTTTTAATGGATGGTGACTCAAAGTAAACAGAAATAAAACCGAATCCTCCACCTTCCATCTGAGTAATAGGCATGCTCGCTATAAACCGCAAATTTCCTTTAGAAATCAGTTGCTGTTATATAACCCATTCCCAAAATATCTCGGCGTGACCTAGGATCGTTCGCTAACATATAGAAAACACCTAACTGAAACAGCTTTAAAAATGAGAACCAGAAACATATATTACACAAACTCTCCGGAACAAGCTGGGGAGCTAAGGCATCAGTACTCAAAACAACTGCCCTCTCACTTGTATACTCTGTTGGGGAATACTGCAGCCCAGTATGGCTGAACAGCGCTCATACAGCCATGGTAGACACGCAGCTGAATGTAGCCTTGAGAAGCGTATCCGGGACAATAAAATCCACACCCACAGAATGGCTACCTGTTCTGTCTAATATTGCACCACCGAAGTTACGACGTCAAGCAGCGTTGAAAAGGGAATGGGAGAAATGGTCCAAGAATCCCAAGTTACCGCTACACCAGGACTGTGATGCCACTCAAAGGCAACGTCTTAAGTCCAGGAAACCCTCCTGGAGACTTGGAAAAAGGCTTACTTCTGAAGGATTGCAGCCAGAAACAGCAAGGCGGGAAGAATGGTTCGCGGCCAATCCCGATTCTGCAGGTCTCATTGCTGATCCTACACGAGTCCCTCCTGGATTCCACTTACAAAGGAGGTCGTGGACCACCCTAAATCGCATACGCACCAAGCACGGAAGATGCCAGGTCTTGAAGCATAAGTGGGGAATCGCTGAAAGTGCCAAGTGTGACTGCGGACACCAACGACAAACAATACACCACATAGTCACAGAGTGTCCCCTACGGAAATACGCTGGAACTCTGACCAGCATACATGAGGTCTCAGAGGAAGCAATCTCCTGGCTGGGTACTTTAGATATTAACCTATAGTTTTTATTACAACTTGAAACTTTGTTTGTCAATATTACTGTTTATAAAAACCAAATTTTCTCTTTTACATGTAACTCATCCTAGTGTTTTTTATCCATATGTATATTATTGATTTATCGATCTAATCTAAGACTTTTATTACCATAAATGAATGTAATCTATTTTATTTGTAGTATATGCATATTGTGTTACCAGTAACATCATTGCTGTTCAATTCAAGCAATGTATCCTTGATGCCAAACGAAATAATAAAAATCAGGAGAAAATTCGTGGTGCAAATGCAATAGGGCTCAGGCAACTGGAGAATCTTATTCTCACCAGCATTCTCTTCTTGCTGCTGTTATTACCGCAATTAAACCTATTTTCAGAGGGTTGGCTCATCCTGACGTTCTAAGAAAATATCTGCATGGGCAGACACAGAACCCAAATTAATGTTTCAACAGCATAATTTGGAACCGCCTTCCTAAAACTGTATTTGCAGGCATGCATACAATGAAACTAGGGGTTCATGATGCTGTTATTACATTCAATATGAACACTGGGCTGCAACATTCCGATAAAATGAGGATAGCCTATGCAGACAGGTCTGCATCTAATATGGCCAAGAAAGCAAGACAAACATGCAGGAAGGTGAAAAAGAAGCTGGAAGACCTGCTAGAGGCCAAGGAAGGGTCATCTTATGCAGCAGGACAGTTTTAATTAACTGTAAGTAACAAATTTCAAAATTTTTTTCTTTAAAGTCAATTTCCCGCAAACTAAAATTTTCAGTACATATCCCCCATTACATCAGAAATTATCATAGATAAATGAATGAAATTTTCAGAAACTCTGCATAACATAAAAAGCCACCTGTGGTACTACATTCATTAATTTTTCCCCATTAGGAAGTTCACAAAACAATATTTTCAGCAGAAAAAGCTTGACATTTTTGTTATTAAATTTAAAAAAGTATTTCTTAAAAACTATAAAATGGATAAAATAGATTTTAGTACAGCTGACTCTATTAGCATCATTTAACATACAGTAGAAATATTAAGGTCCTGCATCAAATAGTTTTTTCAGAAATTGATCAAATACTTGCCTAAATTAACATGGGTTAGATAGGCAGGGTGTTGTCCCCTCAGTAAAACTTTCGTAAAATAAAGGAATAACATGAACATCGCCCCTGTATAATGTTTGTTTTTCTTGTTGCAGTAACTTTTCTATTTTGGTACGCTACAGACACCTCAATGATATGAGAAAAAATAATCGGGACAGTGAATATGTTCACTATTATCAATCTCAAATGCTATATACATTAATGACATGCCGGGTAATCAGTTTCGCTGGCAGCATTTTCTTTTCTCATTCTGTACAACTTACTCTTCATGTAGAATCCTAGCATTTTGTTGTGGTCGACATGGAGTGACAGCAGTCATGCAGCTGTCATGTCAACGAGCAGGCCAGCAGTAGGCCGTTTATTCCAATTTCCAGTGTCATCACCGTAACGCCGTTAGCTTCTAGTTGTCTCTTGGATGGAAACAAACTAAACGCTGACTTCATTTTCGTCCACGTTCCGTATAAAAAAGTTTGACACGCGGACCTCGTGATTGGGTCATTCGCTGTGTGTATTAAAACGGGCGCTAATATTCCTGCTCAAATGTCATTACAGAGATTGAGTTGCACATTTTAAGCCTTCATTTTGCACAGTGGATGTCGAATTGTTCCATTACTCGTTCATAGCATCACCCGATGTTCGGAAAAGGTATTTTATAGTTTGAATAAAAATTAAGCGGCGTGAAATTGAAAACAAATGAGGTTTCCTCTGTGCTAAACTCCGCATGATGGAATGAACCACTCACATACGGTTGGACTCCAAACAGAGCATCTTAAAATTATCTGATGCGCCAAACAGGAAACATTTGTTATTATTTATGATTGTTTCCAATAAAAAGACGAAAATCAGACTACCTTAAAAATTTTAGTAGTATTATGAAAAGAATAGTTGCTACTCATCACACAGCGGAGATGCTGAGTCGCAGATACGTACACAGAATGACTGTCAGAAAATGAGCTTTCGGCCGTTAAGGCCTTCGTCGGCGATAGAACACACACACACACGCGCGCGCGCGCGCGCGCGCAGACGCAACTCACACAGAAATGACATAGTCTCTGGCTGCTGAGGCCTCGTACGTTCTATCTCTGACGAAGAACTTGTTGGCCGAAAGCTCATTTTCTGACAGTCTTTTTGTTCCGCCTATCTGCGACTCAGCATCTCCGCTATATGGTGAGTAGCAACTATCGTTGTGATAATATTGTTACGTTCCATCCTGGCTTTTCTGTTGTTGAAAATTTTAATATTTTACCAATATAAGTGGGGTGACTGCTTCTGCATTTTGATAAGATTTCTACTACAATACGTGTCCTAATAATATTAAAAAAGTATGTATCATCTTCTGGCTGATTTAGGTATTAAGCAGAATTTATTTGCTAGTGTAAACTATTTCTCGCTCCCTACTTCTTTCGTAGAATAATGATCATACGGTTTACTTAAAAGGCTCAAAGTGAACATTACTTCTACTGACGTCTTTCCTCGATAACTCGCAACTCAGCAGACGGACAACGCCTCACAGTGTATTTGATACCCACTTTTACCGAAAACTGAAATTTCTACAATTTTACTTGCATATCTGAAAGAACAGGCGTTATCGATGGTCAACAGCTATACGAAGTAATTCGAAATTTATTCACTGACAAGGAATTGTTTTGAAATCATCTGTATTAGCTGTATATCTACTATCTATTTGCGACATATGAAGATTTGTTCCGGACCAGTACTCGATCTCGGACTTATCTCTAGCTGCAGCCATAACCACTTCGACTATCCTTGCACGCTTCCCGGCCGGACACAAACCTCCACATGTCACATTGCCTACATACTCTCTGTTGTATCGGAAAAGCACATAAATATCAACAGTGGTCTTCATTACACGTAACCTCACTTTCCGTGTGCGGAAATCCATGTTGTCGAGCATTAGATAATTAATGTAGGGGACTATGGCATAAGGATGTGAGATGGAGGTTTTGGTCGGTGTGGGGAGCGTGCACGGATGACCGAAGCGGTTCCTCCTTAGTGAAGAGAGCCCCGTATGTGTATAAATAGCTGGAATTTGTTTAATTTGAGTTGTTTCCTTTCCAAAAGTGTTTTGATCCCTCTCCTGTATCTGAGCTGAGAAAAAGTGATTAAGGAGACCGCTCGCGATAGGCGGGGTAACGAGTCTAATACAAATTTTGATATGTCACTAATAGATAGTGCATCTGCATTTCACACAACTGATGTCAGAAGAATTCTGCAGTTTTACTTCCAATTTTAATAGAAGCTGTACTTGGTGAAATCCCTGTTACTGCTATCGTCAGGGCTGCGCACTGTTAATTTCTGAAAGGTATATATTCATAAGAATAAGAATGAGAGAGCTGGTCTAGAGTGGAAAGTCTAGTTTAATATCTGGATCAGAAATCGCCATCGTAACAATATCATGACGATCCACGCATTTGTCTGTAAATACTGGTATTTTACAACCACTAGTGAAATGGTCATACATTTGGCGAATTGCGATGACATTCTGTTCCAAACGTCTCTCCTGCCTTGGCGAGTAGACGAGATGTAAGACAGTGCTGTTGCAGCGGAGAGTTAAACATTGCTATAATTGTGGTGAAATAAGTTGAGCGAAATGGGAAGTGTTACGTCATGAACATCTTGACGTAGCGCTACCAAGCTGATACGCCGGTATTCTCATTCGTGTGGTATGGGTTGATTAAAATTTTATTCTATGCGAGGTAATTTTTAGTATTTTCAGGTTCAAATGGCTCTGAGCACTATGCGACATCAGTCGCCTAGAACTTAGAACTAATTAAACCTAACTAACCTAAGGACATCACACACATCCATGCCCGAGGCGGGATTGGAACCTGCGACCGTAGCGGTCGCTCGGTTCCAGATTGTAGCGCCTAGAACCGCACGGCCACTAAGGCCGGCTAGTATTTTCAGGATGTACGAGTAAAAGAATTCCTGCGTATGAAGAATGGTATCACTACGCAATGGATGTGTCTAATGTTCTTGGAGCTTTTCAGATGGAGACTCTGTGGTCGCAACACTGGTGGATGCCAAGGAGATGGTGGGTTCCGTGACAGAAAGCAAAATGATGAGATATGTCTGATAAACTTGTTTTACTCAACTTTTATTCCAAATGCAAGTCCACATCAATATACAGTCCAAGTTCGTATAACCGCTATAATAACAGATACTGAGAGACGGCGTTTACACTTGACAGAAGGACCGAACTGAACTGACAGACAGACTAGACTAGAGCCACAGTCGCACAGAAACTCTATAGGCCAGAAAACTGCAACCTACTGAATCAAGTTACTACCGACTAGCCTCTTGGAGCGCTAGAACGCCTTCAGCTGTCAAAAATTTTTTCCAGTTGAAGCGATGTTAGCGCTCCAAGCGACTGGTATCTGGTAACAGAAGAATGGAATGAAATGAACGGAGGCCTTGCTATTTTTAATAGTTTCCTTTCAATATTTACCAGTCACTGAACGTGGCGGTGACTTTTCTAGTAAGAAAAAGAAACTCTAATAATAGTCGAAAATCGTTTAAGCGCGAAATTAATTGTGACCCGATGTTTTCGAGTTCAAAAGGAGTAGATTAAGAGAATATCCCCTTCGTTGGTGTACATTCTGAATTCTCTTTGCGCCGATTGTACTTCATTTGAGAAGTTTCTTTGCGGATTTCAGACTCATTTCAATACATTCAACAACAGTCAGGTTTTTTTACAATATTGGAGGTCTTTTATTGCTGCTTCAACTTATAGCGCCACAATTAACTCCGAAACACTACCTCATTTGCATTTTGAACGTGCTTCTACATTCCATACACACATTACACAATCGCTCGTAGTGTTTCTCTTTTTCTTTCTTAAAAAAAAAATCTTTTTTCATCAAAAACAGTTATTATACATGATAACCCACCACCTGAAACATTAGTGGGTTCTAATTACATACAATGTGTTAGTTAACAAGCAGCATTTACGTTCCTTTTTATCTACTTAATCTTAACTACAGGATGGAAAGCTAGCTACTCTGTGGGCAAGCCTACTATTCACCCTAATGTACTATCTACTCTACCAAGCTACATGCTGCAGCGTCACAGGCGTACCAGCAAAATACAAACCTACCATCTCTTGGCCATGCTCACCGAGCTAACCCCAGTGGGCGTGCCCATGGCACTGGGCTGGCCTTAACTGGAAATCACTGCAGGTCTTTCAAAGTTATACAGAAACTACATTCTACTAATAGATTCTAACTAATAAGTTAATCATTAGTGTGTGGTGTCTAGTTTGGGTAACTTCACACCCTCCCGCTAATCCAGGACGTGGCGGATTCCAATTGTCACGGCGGTCGACCAGTCCACGCCCCGACGGAATGGGATAGGTGTGGAATGTCTCTTCATTGTTCACCAATCACTCAATATCCCTTCGGTATTCACGCAGGACCTTGGCGGATACCTCGTTGGCAAGACTGTCTATGACGTTGAAGGTGACCGGATTCCTAATCAAGTGAAATGTATCTGTATTGGGTAGTTGGTTCCTTGATTCGGTAGCAACGTCATCAAACATGGGACGCTCATAGACCACATGGTCCGGTGTACGTATCCCAGCACCACAGTCACACGAGGGAGTCGCCCTTTTCCCGAACCGGCAAAGAAATGCCAGATACGGACTATGCCCCATGAGTAAGTGCAGCAGTCCCTTACTTGGTTGAAAATGTTTAATTTGGAGCTGTTCTCTGATGTTTGGAAGCAACTGGTAGGTTCCTCTGCCTGTCTCGTCCCTATCCCAGAACTCCTGCCACAATTCTTCCTCTATTCTTATAATCAAAACGTTGTGCCCCACTCACACCCCCAGAATGCCCTCAGTATTTTCAACTTGTCCCCTTTTTTCCCAATACCACGCTGCCTGTTCCCTGATTTTAATATCTAGGGGGCACAGCCCCATGAGAATCAGCAGTGCCACTCTGGGGATGTACGGTAGGCTCCAATCGATCGCAATAATACGTTGCGCTGCACCCTCTTCACAGCCATGGCAGACACGACCCTCGTGAGCCTGTGAGCTCAGACTCCGGACCTGTAACCCACGTTGGAAGCAAGAGTGGTATTGTGGTACAGTCTGATGAGTTGTGGAGGAAGATGAAATCGCCTGTGCCCTATCATGATAAGATTGTTTAAAACCTCTAACGACCTATGCTTTGAGAAGCTCCATCTCTCGTCTAGGATAACACCCACGTAACGTGCCTCGCGATGGCGTATAACCGGTATGCCCTCAATCCGAATGGTTGGGTTCCTGGCTAATTGGCCCTTTAAAAGCAACTATATTGACTTGTTTGGCGCAACTTTGAGTTTAGTGCTGTGACACCATTGCGACAATGTGGTCATTGCTCTCTCAATTTTGGGTTTTAGTTCCTCTCAGATTCGGCCGCCAAACAATAGAAGAAGGTCGTCAGCGTAGGCTATCACTTCTAGCACATCAGCGCTGCTCTCCAAGTTGTCCAGGAAGAGGCCCAGAAGAGTGGCCCCAGAACACAGCCCTGTGGACACCCCTTTCTTATCCTCTTACCCACTCTCCCGCTAGGGGGTGATAGCCAGACCTCCCTTTCCATGCAATAGCTCCTAAGACACCCATATAGGGGCCCTGGACACTCTTTCACCCTTAAGCAGGCGAAGAGCGAAGGCCACCACAGGTTGTCAAAGGAGCCACTGATATCAACCATGATGCCAACTAAGTACCCACAGACCGCAGCCGCCAAGGCCACTGCGTCAGACGCAGATCGCCGTGGCCGAAAGCCAAATTGCCTGCTGCTCATCCCACAGAGTGTTGTGCCATCAGCCCGTCAGCAAGTAATCGCTCCAACAGTTACCTGAGCAGATCCAAAAGACAGATCGGTCTGTGGGACTTAACTTCTTTGGGATCTTTATCCTGCCCTTTCTTGATGATTACCACGTTGGTTTATTTCCAGATGGAAGGAAACGTTCTGAGGCTCAAAGCCTCATTGTATACTCTTGTTAGAGGTGTTGTCAGTTGAGGAGCGAGGTATTGCCGTCTGGTCCTGGGGCTTTTGAGTGATTTAATGCGTGTCGCCACCTCGTTCTCAGAGAATGGATACATTATGTTGTTGTTCAGGTATTCTTCCCGAAGTGCCTGCCTAATTAGGCCTTGTTCTTCAGTATCCTCCTCTTACTTGTCATCAGGGAGCAGGGACCGGAGGAGGACCTGGGCAGTTTCCTGCCAAGACCCCCGTCATCCGGTTCACATCCCTAATGGTTGAAAGTACCATTGGCGACCGTATCTGTCCCCTTACTATTTTGTAGGGTATGCCCCAGGGACCAATAGCCAGTTGGCTTTGGACATTTTTTCCCCAACTCAGGAGCCTGAAATTTTTTAATTCCTTTTGAAATTGTCCCTTGGCATCCCTGTAGGTTTGCAACCATCGCTGTTTCTCTTCCCAGACGACACTTCGCTGGTAGTACCTCCTCGCCCTCCTGACAGCCTGACGCATCTGCCCTCTTTCCGCAGACACATGGTGATGGAGAGGCCGCCTAGTTGGTACAACTGCGTTCAACGCTCTAGTAAGCGCTCCCACTAGCTGTTTGGAATGCTTGTTGACGGCTTCGTCACCATCAGGCCATGTCGGGACGTCAAACTCTCTTGCTAGACTCTCCCAGATGGTTTTGTTGTAATTAAGCTGAACTTCCCACCCTATGTCCCAGTGGCACTCTCTGTCAGAAAGCGTGTAGGTAATTAAATTATGATCACTTACAGTGACCTCCAATTTTGCAACTAGCCAGCAATATTAACTGACACTAGCGTTATGTCTACATTCGTACCTTCACCTCCCCCACCAGTATAGGTGGCGGGATTTCCAGCTCTATTGGCGACGATGTCCTGCAGAGACATGATCTTCTCCTCCATTTTCTCACCTCTTCCATCCCGAGTGCCACTGTGCCACGGGGGGGATTTCGCATTAATGTATGCCACCATCACCATCCTGCGACCTCGCAGCGCCGTCGTTATTTGTACAATTTGGTCGAGGTACACTTCTATATCGTCACCGTACTGAAAGTACATGTTCACTAGGTGTATGACTCCCACGGGCGACTGGAGCTCGACGACAGTACAATGGTCATCTGAGAAGTGTGCAAGCACTGTTACTCTTAAGGCTTTGTTTATTATTATGATGGTGGCCTCCGGATCATTTCCGAAGCTTACTACTTGCCAGTTTACCGCAGCGAAAGCTATGTTTCCCGCAAGAGAGTATGGCTCCTGTAAACAGAGTACGTCGACTCATCTCCTCCACCACCCTCTGAAGCTCCTGCATGACCAGTCTACTATTATGTGCGTTTAGCTGCCCTAACTGGGTCGTAGTAGTCATGGAAAATACGTATGAACGTATGAATCTGGGAAGGTCTTCCTCCAGTCGTATGCTATCCTAAGACAGCCTGATTGTAAATTTCATCAAGATCAAATGCTTCTTCCTTCGAATACCTTTTTGATGAGGTCACGCACGGCGCCAAAGTTGGTGGGGATATTCATGGTCTTCAACTCTATTCTATCAACAGCCTCCATGGCCGAGAAGGTGACTTTGCGTCTGACATATGTCCTTCCCTCACTATGTGCTGTGGTCAGGACAGCCGGCTACTCCAGGCAGGATAACTGCAAAGAATGTTCTAAATTATGATAAATTCTTATAGGATCAACTTCCAAGCATCTGACCTGAGGATGACCTGAGATTACTATGGCATTCGGGCTACTAACTGCATTCACTTGCACTGGTTCTTCACGTGTGGAGCTACCTTTCACAAACACTGGTTGGCCCATCTCAACAGAACGCCTAACTCGCAGTGCCCAATCTTTTGGTAATTTCTGGTCCTTGGGGGAGTGAAAAGGAGCGGCCACCTGCTCCCATGGATCCGTCTGGACGCACGCGTCCGCCTTTTTCATTCTCAGCGATTCGCTTTCTGTAACAAAAGTTAAAAATTGTTTGAACTTAACAGCCCTTGCCGTATCCCTTCGTCTCTTGCCCAGGAACTTCCTTTTTGTCATCCTGCACGCCGATATGGCTTCAGCCATGATTAGTTCTTGAGATCAATCTTTGCTCCAACATCCAGTAAGTTGGTCAATTTCTCCCAGTGGCATTGTAGATCTTCTTGCCTCTTTAAATGCGAGGAATTGCCAATTCCAGATCTCACACAGTTTTTTTGACATGGTCCTCTGCTCCACACCTGGAGCAAGCCTGCTTCCGATCACAGTATTTATGGATATGGTCTAGTCCCACACATTAACGGCATGGAATCCAACGTAGATCCTGCCCACAGATGTGAGCCTTTTCCACATAGATCCAGATACCTCTGCAACATGATGTACGATATCTCTTCCTCCTGGTCCTGTCATAAATCTTCGTCTAAATTCATTTTTGAAATCCTCATCAGCTATGTCATCAAAATTTTGACTTCTGTTTCACACAGTTCACTGTTATCCACTGTAACAGGTACATCATACAAAATCACAAGTGGGTTCCTATTTTTGGGAGATTCGCACGTAACTGCTCCACATAACTTCAGGTTGTGCAGTATTTTCTTCCTATCCTCTTCTGTGGCAACATATACAATTACAAAGTTCTTAGTTGCCTTAACTTTGTTTACTTTTATTTTTTCCGTAATTGGATTGACCATTGTGGTAAAAATCTCCTGCACTTTCTTCGTGTCCTGACCAGGCAGAGGTCTTAAAAAGACCGCCGTGTCCGGTTTCTGTGACACTTTCGTGATAGTCTCTCTCGTGTTTTGTGTCTTTGGTGCAACTTGAGCCACTACACCCGCCCATGCCTTGATCAGTTGTCTGCGTAATCTGTCATTCTATTTTTGAAGTTCTTCAACTCGCCCTTCGAGCTTCGCATGAGCGATGGCCCAGGAGACGAGTCCATTTTTCAGTGCCAAGATAGCAGTTTGGCTAATCTTGCCATTTTTACATTGGACTCCAATAACTGAATGGTTAAATGATGATGGCGTACTCTTGGGTAAAATATTCCAGAGGTAAAATAGTCCCCCATTCGGAATTCCAGGCGGGGACTACTCAAGAGGACGTCATTATCAGGAAGAAATAAAAACTTTGCGGTTCACCGATGACATTGTAATTCTGTCAGAGAGAGCAAAGGACTTGGAAGAGCAGTTGAACGGAATGGATAGTGTCTTGAAAGGAGGATATAAGATGAACATCAACAAAAACAAAACGAGGATAATGGAAAGTAGTCGAATTAAGTCGGGTGATGCTGAGGGAATTAGATTAGGAAATGAGACACTTAAAGAAGTAAAGGAGTTTTGCTATTTGGGGAGCAAAATAACTGATGACGGTCGAAGTAGAGAGGACATAAAAGGTAGACTGGCAATGGCAAGGAAAGCGTTTCTGAAGAACAGAAATTTGTTAACATCGAGTACAGATTTAAGTGTCAGGAAGCTGTTTCTGAAAGTATTTGTATGGAGTGTAGCCATGTATGGAAGTGAAACGTGGACAATAAATAGTTTAGACCAGAAGAGAATAGAAGCTTTCGAAATGTGGTGCTACAGAAGAATGCTGAAGATTAATGGGTAGATCATATAACTAATGAGGAGGTATTGAATAGGATTGGAGAGAAGAGAAGTTTGTGGCACAACTTGACTAGAAGAAGGGCTCGGTTGTTAGGACATGTTCTAAGGGATCAAGGGATCACCAATTTAGTATTGGAGGGCAGCGTGGATGGTAAAAATCGTAAAGGGAGACCAAGAGATGAATACAGTAAACAGATCCAGAAGGATGTAGGTTGCAGTAGGTACTGGGAGATGAAGAAGCTTGCACAGGATAGAGTAACATGGAGAACTGCATCCAACCAGTCTCAGGACTAAAGACCACAACAACAACAACAACAATATGGAAGAAAGGGAACAGATGAATCCTCAGAAAATTTGATGGGAGAGCCTACAGTGCAACTGTAGGCTGACACCATAGGATAAGTCGTAATACAGTGAATATTTTGCAGTTATGAAGTACCGTCAGTATCATTGGGTGGTCAAGGAACAAACTTCCTAAGTGACATCTTAAAGAGGGTTTGTCGTGTACTGAAGGTCGAAAAGATCCAGTCTTGTGTATACCATACTCAAACCAATAGAGCACTCGAAAGGACATACCTATCACTAACACTCCCCTAGATCTGCCCCGTTCCCCCTGCCAGGGAGGGAACAAGAAGCACTGAAGCTCTCGCAGGCGCACACGAGTCGCTTGTCTCTTCGTCAGCCATGTTTAGACAACAACAAAAAATGGGTTGGGAGCCTATCTCCTCTGGCATGGGGGGGGGGAGGGGACACACTACTGCAGCTCGCCCACCAACCTCGCCCCTAGGCCAAGGGCGCTCCTGAGCTACCAGGTACAACACACTTTTGCCAACGTACTGGTCCCCTTCAGTTGCCCCATCATCGACGATTTCACTCAGCGCTCACCGGCAAGTGCACCCCACACTCCGGAGAAGCGGATGCACTTCTCGTTCTTCGCCGCCTACTTGCCCGAGCTTCCACCTCGCGGCCAAAGACCCGCTCCTCCTAAGGTGGCAGGCCGGTCACCCAGTCGTTCGGCGGTCTGGACCCAGGTAACCTGGCCCGGGCAACGTCATCACCTCCTGACTTTTGCAGAACACGCCCCGGTTACCCACAGGCGCGGCGAAGCACTCCTGCCGACTCGCGCCGAGATCCCACGCCGACAAACGAGGTCGCCGGCATGCAGAGCACCAGTTGGTCTGTGCTCTACGGAAGGAGAGGGAAGGGAGTAGCAGCTGCCCAATGCAAAGGGGTCGCACACAGAGTGAGCAACGTCCCCCGCAGCCGAACAGCCCCCCCCCCCCCTCAGTCCCAGGACACATCTCCCCCTGCGCCACACACCCTTTGCTTTCGCCTTGGGTTGGGAGACTCTTTAACGTCGTCCAGGACGTGAAGAACTGCAGCAGCCAGGCCGCAGGGCCCCTGGACCGTCTTTAGACTTTCCCTCATACCCTCGCCCAAACTGCCGAGCTCGACTTTCGCAGTATATTTACACAAGTTAGCCGATTGGCGGTGCGGCAGCAATGGTTGGAAAAAGAAGAAAACTGCGAGAGTTTCGCGACCTTTTGTCATAAACTGCGCTAGACCGGCTGAGGAATCATTTAACCCTTTCGTGACCAAATTTGTGAGAATTTCGCATATTAATGTAAAATTAGTGTTCTCCTTTAGAAATGGACACTGAGTCAGGCCATGTTTTTCATTTTCGATTGTTTTTTCATACACACATCAAAAAAAGTTTTGCATCACCTCGGTGAGAGGCACCCACATGCCATGCTCATACTGTGGCATCAAGCAGTCAGGCCTGCAAGATGAGTGGTCTGCCAAGCGAGTAGATTCATTCTTATTTATCGAGTAACATGAACTCTAGTACTCACATTTAAGTTACAAGTTATCCTCCTATATGATTAATACCCAACCGAAACACGCATCTGACTATCAGTAATTTACAGAACTCTGTACACTACGCACTGGCAATACAACATTTTCTTTTCGTCTTTTATTTAACGGCTTTTGTCAACACGTGGCCACCGCACAGAATATGAATGGCGCACACATTATAAATTCGGGACAGTATGACAACATACAATTCGAAGGAAAAGTCCACCAATCTTTTTCTTTTCACTATCTTATTTATTCCGATAAATTCTCTGACCTAAACACACAAATTCTACAACCTACAACAATAACACATGAGAAATTCCTCCCAGTGGGCATGGCTTTACTATGGTGAATCTCTATATTATGGTCTCGTAATTATTTTTAACACTACAGTGCACTTTCTGGATAGGATGGTGGGTCTTTTATTATACCTCACACTTCGACTCTCACAATCATCATCACTAAACTTTCCTCCAGACCGAGCGGTACTGAAGGAACAAGCATAACCCACTAATCTTTTGAAACTACCTCGCTACTCTCCCATGCAAACCACACATACCCAAATTACATGACATACATCACACTACAACATGCAATACAATACACTAAATAGTCACAACACTATCACTTTCAGCTTTCCCACTTCAATTAGTATTTATCCCAGTTTCACACGACACTGCCCCACTTTGTAATTCTACATTCCTACTATGAACTCTGGAGATATTTGCACGTCTTCCTGTGCAATGCAAGCCAAGTGGCGTTGCTGGATAGACGGCCGACTCACCTTGCTTCTCTCTCAGAGTTTGAATCAAGCGTCACACGGAATCATATCACGCAAAGTAATATTAAGAACATCACACACGCGAGTCCTCAAGTGATACCATGGACGAGTACTTCTCTTTATCCTTTGTCTCATACCCAGATTGAGACTCACACAGTACTCACCACGTGGAAGTACTCGTCTCTAATTTCAAGTCCTGCACACGCCATTTCTTAAATATTTCAACTTATGGTACACACGCTACTTCTTAAATATTTCAACTTATTGTACACACGCTAGTAATTCAGCTTAACTTAAGCACACGGAAGTATTTCAACTTATTGCTACACGTGGTTTCATTGTGACCATTGGTCACTTCCGAAGATCACTACAATCCCATTAATATTACCTGCCTGACATTTAATTCTCCTCACGAAAGTTCCTGAAATAGAGAAATTAATATTTCAAACTACTCTTAAACATTCCACATGCATACCATGTCTCCGCTCTTTCGTCATTACAGAGCACAACTAAAACAGGTCTTAACAGCACAAGATCCAGCGGCAGAGAGCCGAAACATGGCCGTTCTCTAGGTCCTCTCCCATCTCTGTCGAGGTGGGGGAAGCACCTTGCTATCGTATTGGTCAGCCACATTTCAGGCGCTCAAAGCTCTGGTAAATTTCATCTCTTTGGTCCCACCAAAGGTGGCCAAAGGATCGACTCAAAGATGATCATATATTCACATTCACTATCTGCAGTTAGCAGACGACCATACATTCATTCATTTCACAGATCTCACCAAACTGGATGTAGGGATTTACTTTGTGGAAGTGCACATGTGATCAATTAAATAAATAAATTGTCATTCTTTCCCACACTGGTATCTGGCTTCACTGTATTAATTGAAATTGAGTTATTTTACAAAAAAAATGTGTTGTTCTGACAAAAATAATGAAGTATTTCGTACCTATTTTCAATGGCGGGCGGTACTGTACCCTTTCATCGGTTCCGAGAGTTCCGGAACCTGAACTGAAAATTGGAATAGAGATCAACAAAAACATCATTTTCGCCCTTTTTATTGCTCATGAAAACCACACATTGCATGTTGTACCACCACATACCGAGACTTTCAGAAGTGGTGGTCCAGATTGGTGTACACATCGGTACCTTTAACACCCAGTAGCACGTCCTCTTGCACTGACGCATGCCTGTATTCGTCGTGGCATACTGTCCACAAGTTCATCAAGGCACTGTTGGTCCAGATTGTCCCACTCCTCAACGACGATTCGGAGTAGATCCTTCAGAGTGGTTGATGGGTCACGTCGTCCATAAACAGCCCTTTTCAATCTATACCAGGCGTTTTCGACTGGGTTCATGTCTGGAGAACATGCTGGCCACTCTAGTCGAGCGATCTCGTTAACTTGGAGGAAGTCACTGACAAGATGTACACGATGGGGACGTGTATTGTCGTCCACGAAGACGAATGCATCGCCAATATGCTGCCGATATGGTTGCACTATCGGTCGGACGATGGCATTCACGTATCGTACAGCTGTTACGGCACCTTCCATGACAACCAGCGGCGTACGTCAACCCCACATGAAGCCACCACAAAACAGCAGGGAACCTCCACCTTGCTGCACTCGCTGGAAAGTGTGTCTAAGGCGTTCAGCCTGACCGGGTTGCCTCCAAACACGCCTCCGACAATTGTCTGGTTGAAGGCAGATGTGACACTCATCGGTGAAGAGAACGTGATGCCAATCCTGAGTGAACCATTCGGCACGTTGTTGGGTCCATCTGTATCGCGCTGCAAGGTGTCGTGGTTGCAAAGATGGAATCCGTCATGGACGTCGGGAGTGAAGTTGCGCATCATGCAGTCTATTGCGCACAGTTTGAGTCGTAACGCGATATCCTGTGGCCTCACGAAAAGCGTTATTCAAACATGGTGGCGTTGTTGCCAGGGTTCCTCCGAGCAATAATCCGTAGGCAGCGTTCATGCACTGCAGTACTACCCCTTGGGTGGCCTGAGCGAGGCATGTCATCGACAGTTGCTGTAGCGAGGAATGTCTCTCTGTATCTCCTCCATGTCCGAACAACATCTCTTTGGTTCACTCAGAGACGCCTCGACACTTCCCTTGTTGAGAGCCCTTCCTGGCACAAAGTAACAATGTGGACGAGATCGAACTGCGGTAGTGACCGTCTAGGCGTGGTTGAACTACAGACAACACGAGCCATGTACCTCTTGCCTGGCGGAATGACTGGAACTGATTGGCTGTCGGACCCCGTCCTTCATATAGGCGCTGCTCATGCGTGGTTGTTTACATCTTTGGGGGGCATTAGTAACATCTCTGAACATTCAAAGGGACTGTGTCTGTGATACAATATCCACAGTTAACGTCTATCTGCAGGAGCTCTGGAAACCGGGGGAAGCAAAACTTTTTTTTATGCGTGTAGTTTCATAATTATTTTAAATGGAATGCATAAGGCCCCACAGAATAGAGAAGGCATGAATGGTTTATTACTCTGAGAGTCCAAAGAGACATTTACGTTCCACTTAAAATAATTTTTTGTATTAGGGATTGGTATCTGTAGAAACAAGAAAGTAAGTACTATTAGTAAATCAAACAAATTAATTTATTTATGGCATAATGTTTTTATGAAATTTTTCAAAACATGGCTGAATACATAGTACTACTTTGCAATAGCTACATATGAAACTAGTCCTCTCTTGCTTCCACGTGGTGCATTGTCTGAATCGCCTTCTTGTGCTCTATGCTGGAAAATGTTTCACAATTGCATATAAGTGCGTCTCATCATCGGATTCGCTAGATCTCTACATATGAAATATATTAACACTTACCGACACCTCGGGCAATTTAGTGGTGCATATGTCATGTAAGTGTTGATGTATTTCATGTGTATAGATCTAGAGGAGTTTTGGCCGTCTGTTCTTCAGACAGAGAAGGGTATTCAGTTGCTAGTAAATGGAAATGTTTCAGATCCTAACATTTAATCCTTCAGGAATTATTGGGCAATGGTTCGACATAGACTCCGAGCTACGTTCGTGTGTAGAGGTGCTTTCAAGTTCTAAGGCCTCCGATTTTTTTTCTAATTAACTACTCACCCGAAATCGATGAAACTGGCGTTACTTCTCGACGTAATCGCCCTGCAGATGTACACATTTTTCACAACGCTGACGCCATGATTCCATGGCAGCGGTGAAGGCTTCTTTAGGAGTCTGTTTTGACCACTGGAAAATCGCTGAGGCAGTAGCAGCATGGCTGGTGAATGTGCGGCCATGGAGAGTGTCTTTCATTTTTGGAAAAAGCCAAAAGTCACTAGGAGCCAGGTCAAGTGAGTAGGGAGCACGAGGAATCACTTCAAAGTTGTTATCACGAAGAAACTGTTGCGTAACGTTAGCTCGATGTGCGGGTGCATTGTCTTGGTGAAACAGCACACATGCAGCCCTTCCCGGACGGTTTTGTAACAGTGCAGGAAGGAATTTGTTCTTCAAAACATTTTCGTAGGATGCACCTGTTATCGTAGTGCCCTTTGGAACGCAATGGGTAAGGATTACGCCCTCGCTGTCCCAGAACATGGACACCATCATTTTTTCAGCACTGGCGGTTACCCGAAATTTTTTTGGTGGCAGTGAATCTGTGTGCTTCCATTGAGCTGACTGGCGCTTTGTTTCTGGATTGAAAAATGGCATCCACGTCTCATCCATTGTCACAACCGACAAACAGAAAGTCCCATTCATGCTGTCATTGCGCATCAACATTGCTTGGCAACATGCCACACGGGCAGCCATGTGGTCGTCCGTCAGCATTTGTGGCACCCACCTGGATGACACTTTTCGCATTTTCAGATCGTCATGCAGGATTGTGTGCACAGAACCCACAGAAATGCCAACTCTGGAGGCGATCTGTTCAACAGTCATTCGGCGATCCCCCAAAACAATTCTCTCCACTTTCTCGATCATGTCGTCAGACCGGCTTGTGCGAGCCCGAGGTTGTTTCGGTTTGTTGTCACACGATGTTCTGCCTTCATTAAACTGTCGCACCCACGAACGCACCTTTGACACATCCATAACTCCATCACCACATGTCTCCTTCAACTGTCGATGAATTTCAATTGGTTTCACACCACGCAAATTCAGAAAACGAATGACTGCACGCTGTTCAAGTAAGGAAAACGTCTCCATTTTAAGTATTTAAAACAGTTCTCATTCTCTCTGCTGGCGGTAAAATTCCATCTGCCGTACGGTGCTGCCATCTCTGGGACGTATTGACAATGAACGCGGCCTCATTTTAAAACAATGCGCATGTTTCTATCTCTTTCCAGTCCGGAGAAAAAAAATCGGAGGCCTTAGAACTTGAATGCACCTCGTCTATAATGGTCTACCTTAAACCTTTTAGATAGAGGATTATTTTGTCAGATCTGTAATAATTCCAATTGCGCTGTTGTGTCAACGAAAGATTATTGAATTTCTATTAATATCCTCTTTAATCTCAGTATGTAGGTAGGAGGTAGCATACGCTGTTGTTGAGGCAGTATGACGTCTCATAATTCGCTAATATTCGTTCAGTATTTTTTTCTTTTTGCACAATGGTTCTAGCGTAGACAGTGAGCGACAAAGTTACGGCCTTTTACTCTTCAGATACAAAATAGTGTTACTCTGTTGCATACAGCTTTCGTTGGTTTGCGAATAAGGATGTTTCTCATGTTCATAATTCTTTAGCTACAAACGTTTACGTACTCATTCTAAGATACGGACTGTAATTATTTATGGTGGTTTTCCACTGATATCCTACATAGTATTAATGGACCTGATATAGGCTATCACATCGCCAAATTTTTTAAGGCACTAAATATGAAACGTTGCACTATATTGGCATATTTTTCAAATTGGTTGCGCTAGCTGCAGACATTAAGTTGAACATCTGTGTATTTTGATTTCAATAATGCACTAAAAATTCTTTTAGCACACAGTCTTACTTTACAAAAAATTGTTTTTCTTTTGTAACTATGTTTGTTGCTTACTTAGCGATACTGTAGAATAAAAGGTACTGGCAGTTTTGTAGTGATATAGTGCATATTTCGTAAGTATGATGTATAAGGTTTCTAAGCACTATTCTGTCATGAAGAAATCATCTAAATATTTCATAAACATTTCAGAATTTTTTATATACGTGTATTTCGAATCATGGGTGTTTTTAAATCACGTATTTCACTTTCACTGATAGAATCTATGTACGGTACCGCAGCGACACCTGTTGTGCTTGTGGTCAGTTCGTCCCATGCATTGGCTGTTGACAGTTTTGTGCCGCCATGGTAGACTTGACGTGCTATGTCAAGGGAACGATGTTTTGGCGAATTGTGAGGTACATAGTAATTTTAGTTTTGACGTGCCAAAGCATCGCCCATATTTCATTTTATGTACTGGAAATTCAATGGAAAGATTTTGTATGTAGCTAGCACAAGATGTTTGCAATAACCTTTATGAGGAATGTTGTCATTTGGTTGTTCTATGGGTTAATTTTGTACTATTTGTGTAACAATTTGTAGCAATTCTTGTAATTTTATTTCTGATCTGACGATGGTAACTTAGTTTTACAAAAGCTGGTTATCTACAATAAAGTTTTTATAGCGAACTCGGCTAAGAAGTGCTTCTTCTCCTAAGTAATCACTACAGATCGCCCCTTCGAGCTCTGAACATGAGTAAACTAATCGATATTCTTACTACTTTTCATTATTCAGGATCAACAGCCACTATTGGTACAATGCAGACATTTTGTCTAATCGTTCGGTAGTTGGTTTTGATATTCTGATGAGTTTAGCAAACGACAGCACTACTGCAAACTATCCAAGAGGTACGACAGATTGTCTCCAAAGTGTTTTATATATGTCAGTAATAGCAGAGGACATATAACGCTTCGTTGAGGACGTCCAGGTCTCTTAACTTCAATTTCACTAAATGACTTCCCAATGTAAGATTACCACTTTTTCGGAGAATTCAAATTTCATTAATGCATAGACGATTAAAATTTATTTGTGTAAACGAACACACCATCTGACAGAAAAGGTGAGCACCCAGAAGGTGACGAGGAAAGGAAGGAAATCTTCACGAGTCGCATTGGTATGTGACGTTATTTCAGTGGTTATAAATTCAAGTCAAATTAACAAAGAAACTGGCAGTAGGATGATGGGCCCTCTCTGGCTTGGATGCGGGTAGAATGAAAAGGGGGTCATCAGGCCATTGTATTCTCTCCTGAGGCAATCTGGTCCACATATAACTGTCCCTTGAACATCCTAGATATGGGCACTGGGATGGAGCTGATATCGGAGCTGGTGCAAAACATATTCTGCCGAGGACAGATCAAATGATTTTGCTGGCCACGGCAGTACCTCACCGTCACAGTTCAGAGAGAAATGTGAAATGTGTGGCCGAACACTGTGCTGCTGCAAAGTGGGACTAAGATTCTGAAGTACGAGAGGTAACCCGTCCGTGACGTACCGTTGTGCTGTCTCATTTTCCTTAATCATAGCCAGACGTGGCCTGAGGTCATGCCCGACGGATCCTCACACCATCACGCCAGCAGTAACGCAGCCGTGTTATTCCAAAACACACTACTGGCCATTAAAATTGCTACACCACGGAGATGACGTGCTACAGACGCGAAATTTAACCGACAGGAAGAAGATGCTGTGATATGCAAATGATTAGCTTTTCAGAGCATTCACACAAGGTTGGCGCCGGTGGCGACACCTACAACGTGCTGACATGAGGAAAGTTTCCAACTGATTTCTCATACACAAACAGCAGTTGACCGACGTTGCTGATGAAACGTTGTTGTGATGCCCCGTGTAAGGAGAAGAAATGCGTGCCATCACGTTTCCGACTTTCATAAAGGTCGGATTGTAGCCTATCGCGATTGCGGTTTATGGTATCGCGACATTGCTGCTCTCGTTGGTCGAGATCCAATGACTGTTAGCAGAATATGGAATCGCTGGGTTCTGGAGGGTAATACGGAACGCCGTGCTAGATCCCAACGGAATCGTATCACTAGCAGTCGAGATGACAGGCATCTCATCCGCATGGCTGTAACGGATCGTGCAGTCACGATCCCTGAGTCAACAGATGGGGACGTTTGCAAGACAACAACCATCTGGACGAACAGTTCGACATTTGCAGCAGCATGGACTATCAGCTCGGACACCATGGCAGCGGTTACCCTTGACGCTGCATCACAGACAGGAGCGCCTGCGATGGTGTACTCAACGACGAAGCTGGGTGCACGAATGGCAAAACGTCATTTTTTCGGATGAATCCAAGTTCTGTTTACAGCATCATGATGGTCGCATCCGTGTTTGGCGACATCGCGGTGAACGCACATTGGAAGCGTGTATTCGTCATCGCCATACTGGCGTATCATCCGGCGTGATGGTATGGGGTGCCATTGGTTACACGTCGCGGTTACCTCTTGCCTCTTGTTCGCATTGACGGAACTTTGAACAATGGACGTTACATTTCAGATGTGTTACGACCCGTGGCTCTACCCTTCATTCTATCCCTGCGAAATCCTACAGTTCAGTAGGATAACGCACGACCGCATGTTTCAGGTCCTGTGCGGACCTTTCTGGATTCAGAAAATGTTCGACTGCTGCCCTATCCAGCACATTCTCCAGATCTCTCATCAATTTAAAACGTCTGGTCAATGGTGGCCTAGCAACTGGCTCGTCACAATACGCCAGTCACTACTCTTGATGAACTGTGGTATCGTGTTGAAGCTGCATGGGCAGCTGTACCTGTACGCGCCATCCAAGCTCTGTTTGACTCAATGCCCAGGCGTATCAAGGCCGTTATTACGGCCAGACGTGGTTGTTCTGGGTACTGATTTCTCAGGATCTATGCACCCAAAATTTGTGGAAATGTAATCACATGTCAGTTCTAGTATAATATATTTGTCCAATGAATACCCGTTTATCTTCTGTAGTTGTTCTTGGTGTAGCAATTCTAATGGCCAGTAGTGTATTTGAAGAATGAGACTATTCCCCAGGTTGCCTCCATACTAGCCGCCAATGGTCATCTGGAATAGTGCAGAATCGCGACTCACCGCCGAACGCAACCGTTTGTGTTGTGGTGTTAACGGCAACCGACGCACTGGACAGTAAATGTCTATTTCGATCGCTGCTAGTTTCTGGCCAATGGCGTGGGATGATTCAGAGTGTTGCAGGGAGCCCATTACTGGCTCTCGGGTAACAGGTGCAGAAGTCTGACGTGGCCGACTGCTACCTTGACGATGAACACGCCAGCCCTCACGTCCTCACATGATCCATCGTCACACCACTCTCACTTCTGTATGCCACGCAGATATTGATACTGCGCGATGCGAACCGTTGGCCAAATGGACGTCCACAATAAGACCACCATTCAAACTTTCTTAGTACCTGATATCGCTCTTACACATGTGCGCGGCACATCTGCATCCTTCACAGTTACCACCCAACGTCTGACGCTGTTCATGCACCTTGTGTTCCCTACCGGGCCTGCTAACAACGCTAAATGCCTACTGCGATGATGCCTCTGGTGGCCATTCGAGCTGTCGCAAAGAACTGCAACTGTAATGGTGTACCAACCCACCGATTGTGTTTAAGTTTACGGGTGCTTCACTTTTTTGTCAGAAGTGTATATAAATTAATCATTGAAGTCAGTGTCCCTTTGACGTAGCTGTCTGGTTACAGAAGTACGGTAAAGGAAAGGGACTATACATTTAATTGCTGTCAAGTTCTGCGAGATGTTCACGTGATCAAAGCGTGCGACGCAAGTAAGAGTACCGGGTCGGACAGTGGGTGTGAAGGTAGTGACGACCAACGACTTGAGGGCGATAAAATTAAAATTTGGGGTGGAATGTTTGGGTGCAAGAGAGAGCGAGTATTACAAGTAAAATAATAGAACAGGTACAGAAATTATGTCAATGTTCAGCAAGATGTCTAGCGAGATTAATCAAGGATGTGTAGTCAGTACTAGTATTGTATTTAACAGCTAGGGCCAAAAACTAAATGAACAGTAATAGGCACTTGGTGCAGGGAGTGGCAACTCACCCTTAACATAGACAAATGTAATGTATTGCGAATACATAGAAAGAAGGATCATTTATTGTATGATTATATGATAGCGGAACAAACACTGGTAGCAGTTACTTCTGTAAAATATCTGGGAGTATGCCTGCGGAACAATTTGAAGTGGAATGATCATATAAAATTAATTGTTGGTAAGGCGGGTACCAGGTTGAGATTCATTGGGAGAGTCCTTAGAAAATGTAGTCCATCAACAAAGGAAGTGGCTTACAAAACACTCGTTCGACCTATACTTGAGTATCGCTCATCAGTGTGGGATCCGTACCAAATCGGGTTGACGGAGGAGATAGAGAAGATCCAAAGAAGAGCGGCGCGTTTCGTCACAGGGTTATTTGGTAACCGTGATAGCGTTACGGAGATGTTTAACAAACTCAAGTGGCAGACTCTGCAAGAGAGGCGCTCTGCATCGCGGTGTAGCTTGCTCGCCAGGTTTCGAGAGGGTGCGTTTCTGGATGAGGTATCGAATATATTGCTTCCCCCTACTTACACCTCCCGAGGAGATCACAAATGTAAAATTAGAGAGATTAGAGCGCGCACGGAGGCTTTCAGACAGTCGTTCTTCCCGCGAACCATACGCGACTGGAACAGGAAAGGGAGGTAATGACAGTGGCACGTAAAGTGCCCTCCGCCACACACCGTTGGGTGGCTTGCGGAGTATAAATGTAGATGTAAATGTAGAATAATTTACAACTCAAAACGACCAATAGTGTCTTACATCTTCCCACGAAACATCGTCATTAAAGGATCGACGCACTCAAACACGGCTTGCCTCCGTGTTGCTGGTAAAGCAGAACACATTATTAGCATTTTCTGGCAACGGCCTTTGCAGCCTTAGAAGGCAGATTCAGTGCCCAAGAATAAACACGGCTTGTCGAAGAATCACTAATACAGGGGTGGGCAAAAATATGGAAACACCATAAATACGACACATTTCCATGCCCAGTACGGTGTAGGAAATTCGTTGCCATTGAAAACAGTTTTCAGTCGTCTCGGAATTGGTAAATATAGGCCCTGTATGGTTTCCAAGGGATCCCACACCGTTCTTCCTGCAAAATATTCTCAAGTTCAGGAAGGAGTTGGATAGATATCAGGAACCCTACTCTCCAAAGTAAACCATAAAGGCTCAGTCTTGTTACTGTGGTGGCCACGGGACAATCGACACTTCGTGCTCACAAAACCAGTCCTGGACGATACTAGCTACGTCAAGATGGGCCCTGTCCTCTTGCAGAACAGCATCGCCATTGGGAAACGAACACTGCACAATGGGATGGATCTATCAATCAAAATGCTTCCTTTTTCCCTGGCAGTACTGCGACCTAGCAGAAGAAGCATTGGCCCCATGTAATACCACGATATTCCTACCCATATCGTCACCGATCTCCGCTATGTTTCACTCTTGTGACGTAAACTCGGTCAGAAGTTGGAAACAGTGTGAAACAAGACTTATTCGACCAAATGAAATGCTTCCATTGCTCTATAGTCCAGGCACAACATTTTCCTGTTACGGGCATTTGGTTCTGGAATTCCAGATTGTGAAGCTCCCTCAGTATTGTTTCGGTACTGACGGGATTCGGGGGTTCGACATTCCGTTCTGCAGTGACTTCTGCAGCGTCGCCTTATTTTCTCTCAATCGTTTTGAACGACCCTCCGTCACGATAAGTGAACAGACACTGCCGTCCCCATTGAGGCTGAGCGGAAGATATTTATTCTTTTTTCCTGTATGCGACATAAATGATCAGTAGGGTGTCTCTTGAAACTCCAAACATTTCGGCTACCATTATTGCGGAAGCATCCACCATGCGACCCCCAGCAGTATGCCAACGTTCGAAGTCATTCAGCGCCGACATAACGCACTCACAACTACACAGAACACTGCTCTGCTACGAGTGTTACTTGAAACGTATTCAGGACACTGTACAGGTGCCGTTGGTCCTCAAATAATACAGCACTACCTGCAGGCTTGGCTGGCATCTGTACCTATGTTCAAGCATGCATTTCTCACGGTGGTTCCCAATTTTTGTTCAAGCATTTTATTTCTTTTTCCAAGCAGTTTACGTCAAACAAGGATATAACTGTTGAGCAAATAGAAAGTGAAAAATTTACGTTTACAAAGCATGAAGAATGGCAGCTAACTCTAAATATAGACAAATGTAAATTAATGCAGATGAATAGGAAAAAGAATCCTGTAATGTTTGAATACTCCATTAGTAGTGTAGCGCTTGACACAGTCACGTCGATTAAATATTTGGGTGTAACATTGCAGAGCGATATGAGGTGCGACAAGCATGTAATGGCAGTTGTGGGAAAGGCGGATAGTTGTCTTCGGTTCATTGGTAGAATTTTGGGAAGATGTGGTTCATCTGTAAAGGAGACCGCTTATAAAACACTAATACGACATATTCTTGAGTACTGCTCGAGCGTTTGGGATCCCTATCAGGTCGGATTGAGGGAGGACATAGAAGCAATTCAGAGGCGGGCTGCTAGATTTGTTACTAGTAGGTTTTATCATCACGCGAGTGTTACGGAAATGCTTCAGGAACTCGGGTCGGAGTCTCTAGAGGAAAGGAGGCATTCTTTTCCTGAATCGCTACTGAGGAAATTTAGAGAACCAGCATTTGAGGCTGACTGCAGTACAATTTTACTGCCGCCAACTTACATTTCGCGGAAAGACCACAAAGATAAGACAAGAGAGGTTAGGGCTCGTGCAGAGGCGTGTAGGCAGTCATTTTTCCCTCGTTCTGTTTGGGAGTGGAACAGGGAGAGAAGATGCTAGTTGTGGTACGAGGTCCGCTCCGCCACGCACCGCATGGTGGATTGCGGAGTATGTATGTAGATATAGATGTAGATGTAAACATCGATCGTGATGTAATTAATTATCTATACACGAACTAACTCAACCCGACCACGCATTACTGTCGCTCAGTCTGCTTAAACAGGAAAGAAAGAAAATAGGAAGCTCGCGTTTCTAATATATATGGGAATTGGATATAAGTCGTAATCTCCTTCTCTCCCCTGTCTCTGCCCATCTCCTCTCCCCCTTTATTTGTCCATCTTCTCTTTCTCACCATCTCTCTGTCAATAACCTCCTCCCCTCTCTTCAAATGGCTCTGAGCACTATGGGACTCAACTGCTGTGGTCATAAGTCCCCTAGAACTTAGAACTACTTAAACCTAACTAACCTAAGGACAGCACACAACACCCAGCCATCACGAGGCAGAGAAAATCCCTGACCCCGCCGGGAATCGAACCCGGGAACCCGGGCGTGGGAAGCGAGAACGCTACCGCACGACCACGAGATGCGGGCCCTCCCCTCTCTATCTCCTCCTGGAACCTCCTACTCTCTCAATGTATCAGCTCCTCCCCCTTTCTCTGTCCATCTCCTTCTTCCCGATTTCATAAGCCAATAAGCCATAATTACGACCTTCCTACTTGTCATCAAGGTTTCTCTATTACTTATAAGTCTAAACGTTTATTACAGTAACGTGTGAACATTTGAAATGAACCGGGATGGTACATTTTGAGATTTTTGGTAACAATGTTTTCCCTTTATATATTACGTGTACACGTATACATGACTGAGACCTAGGTAATTAAGGCAGGCAGGATGGGTTACGATTGTGGACGGGGCCCGAATCAATTACTGTTGGTTTGCTTTGCAATTTCACACACTTATTTTAATAAATAATTTTTGGAAACAAACAAATGAGGTCGCAATCAGTCTTATAAGACACGTAACCACAGACACGGCTGAAGGCCTTTAACGCAAAATAATGGTTCAAAAGGTTCAAATGGCTCTGAGCACTATGGGACTTAACATCTGAGGTCATCAGTCCCCTATAACTTAGAACTACTTAAACCTAACTAACCTAAGGACATCACACACATCCATGCCCGAGGCAGGATTCGAACCTGCGACCGTAGCAATCGCGCGATTCCAGAGTGTAGCGCCTAGAACCGCTCAGCCACCCTGGCCGGCTGACGCGAAAAATGGCAATTATTTAAAATTTAACAAATACATAAAATATAGACAGCCAATAATTTTGAAGATAAGCTGGCGTGTTCGCAATCAGAATTTTAAAGCAAGTAACCACAATCACGGCCGAAGGCCTTTAACGCCAAAACGGAAATTATAAAAAAATCTTAACAATATACTGTCAAATGGTGAATGGCATAGCAAAAGTTAATTAAAAAAGAACAAACAAATAACAGATCACCAAACAGGTGAGACAAATGATGGTAACTTAATAATACAATTATAAAATAAAACACAAAGGCCAGTGTCAGACGATGGTCCAGCAATCGAACTCTAAGTAGGTCACACTAAAAACACTTTCGCGACCTAAAGACAATCAACGCAACCATGTCAACTGAACGATATGGTCTGGCAGAAACCTACACACAGCACCAACGTGAGCCGTAGCGCGGATCAATTATATCTACTAAAATATACATATATTAAGGAATTACGTATCTAAAACACGTCCGTATTGCAATCCAACGTTGTGTCAAAATTTCAAAGCAATCGGCCAAGAAATTTCGAAGATTGACGATTTTGAACAAATCAACACTTTTATAACATTTTTCCTTTTATTATACGAGGCCTATTCGGAAAGTAACGTCTGATCTGTCACAAAATGGAAACCACTGTGAAAATCACAAATGTTTCATTTGCAACAGTTAGCTACACATGCCAGCTACTTCTCTACATAGTTGCAGCTCCGAATTGACATTTGTCGTAGCGCTGTACTGGCTTTCCAATACCCTCGTCAAAGAAGCAAGCCGTCTGCCAATTCTCTATGCTGGTTTACAGCTCGTTGTCTGTGCCAGGATGTTGTCTTCATAGCTAACGGTTCATGTGAGCACAGATGAAACTCAGGGAGAGTCAATTACGGGCTCTATTGTGGGTGATCAAACATCTCGCATCGAAAACGCTGCAGGATCATATTCATTACACCTTCAGAGTGCAGCTGAGAATTGACTTGCAGAAGAAAACGTATGACAGTTGTGTTACGTGGGCTGCATGGCATCCGGCGAAATCTCACACTTGACGGGAGACACGGTTGTCGTAAGCATCTCACTGTGCGCTCAGAAATGAAAAGTGCCGTGTGACGCGATCGATGGGCGTACTAGAGACACTGCCCAACACAACTGTGCAAAGCTTCATCGTATTTTCACTGTGGTTTCCTTTCCACATCCCACTGGACCTTACTTTCCGAATAGTCCTCGTATACATATTACATATATACCACATGGCGTTGCAGGAAATACGTAAAAATACTTGAGTATTCCAGTGCAACATTTTGTCACAATTTGAAAGGAGTCCACGAAGGACTTTCGGAGCTTTGAGTTATTGAAGAAACCAACATCTACGCTTGTTCTTACATAGAGTATGTATATGTCACTAATCGCAAATTTCCGAAAGTAATTTTTATTTACCTATTTTTTAAATGTATTGAAAAATTACTGTCAGACCTCCTTGCCTAGAGACGCCAGATGAAAGTTGATGTCGTCAAGCCCTGAATGAAAACTGCACAACGGATAACGGGACGGGAGCTTGAGAGCGTTACCTAGAGAGCGTGACCTATTCTGTACGATACTGGGCAAGGGGATGTAGGGCTCACACTTTGATGTGTGGGTCCCTGCATTCTATATCTTTTATTTTAAATGAATTCCTTTAACTTGACTCCTTTGTGATTTTTAGGGTATGTTAAAAATTGATGACAATTGATTATTTATTTATTTTAAACATTATTACTCGACTTAACAAAGATTGCAGCAATCGATTCAGTTTACAGATATTACAATTTTAGAACTTATAGCTCGGGTACATTATATACTAATCTGCACGCACATATCTACGGGCAAGACGGACTTGCGTTGGTCAAATGTATACCACCAAAGTCTCCCAATATTTTACATGGGACATCCAGCGTATGAGGAGGATAATGGGCAAACTGGGGACCTGATACATTAACACAGGGGGTCAAATTTCCGAAATTAAACGAGATCATTCACTTCCTTACACAATCCGAAGCTGGAAATAAAAAAAATTAGTCCAAATATTCAAATACCTCTCTTCCACGCGTGAACATCAGACAGACGCACTGAGGGCACGACTGCTCACTTACCTGTCTTCTGTAACACTCCCAGAAAATCGCGGGCACCCATAGGTCTTCCTGGGCCCCGGTGGAGGGGATGGTCGAACCACTTGTCCGTGACCAACCTCTCCACCACAAATCTTGTGACACTGGAACGTCTTTGACCTGCCTGTGCTGTCTCTCTAATCCCCTACCCAGGAGTAAGGTTGGCACTACTGTACTACAGAACTACTTCCCAACTAACATTTGGTCACGCTTTATGGAAACGCGTGCCGAGGATTAGGAAAATTCATGTGCAGATTCACATTCACGTACAAGAAATGCATAATACACGACACATATAAATATGAAGCCTGACACATTTCTTTCCACCCGTCCACATGGTTTCAGTTGCAGCTGCGGCCGGCGGCGTCGTGCAATAAAATTGGCGGCGGAGCCGCCTCCGTTTATATTTCCCAGTGCGAGAGAGCAGCGAAACCTGCTACTTATGGAGCGGAAGCTACTGTACCGTTTCAGTATGTAGTATACAAATTATTAAAATTTATTGATGGGGTTGTTACAAAAAATCTCAAAAAGTAACACATACATTTATTATACATCGTATATTAAAGAAGTAGGTATCTAAAAACACACCCGTTTTAGAATTCGATGTTGTGTCAAAATTTGACAGCAATCGGTCAGGAACTTTCAGAGGTGCACGATATTGAACAAAGCAACATTTACATTTTTATTTATATAGACTGCAGTAACAATTTCGTATCGCAAAGCAGCAGTTGCAGTACTCCTTCAATTACTGCGGACAGTGAGCTTTTTGACAGCAAATCATAAGTATAGACGCCCAACTGAGGCGACACTGGCATTTAATTTAATTAGAAATCGCTGTTGATATTAGCAGATATTTCGCGCTCACGCGTTCCACACACTTTAAGAAGCGACCTCATTTGGCAGAGATCGTTCAGGTACGAGGGGCGTTTGAAAAGTCCGTGCATAAATAAAAACTAGTTATGTGTTTGGGGTAAACCTTTTTTATTTTTCGGCATAGTCTCCTTTTAGACTTATACACTTCGTCCAACGCTGTTCTAATTTGTTGATCCCTTCCGAATAATAGGAGTTGTCCAAGTCTGCTAAATAGCTATTAGTTGCTGCATTCAACTCCTCGTTTGAATAAAATCATTGACCCGCCAGCCATTTCTTCAAATTGGGGAACAAACAGTATTTCGAGGGAGCCACGTCTGTAGTGTAGGGGGGATGTGAAACGAGTTGGAATCCTGTTTCCACTAATTTTGCGACCACAACTGCTGAGGTGGGTGCTGGTGCATTGTCGTGATGGAAAAGGACTTTTATGCGGTCCAGTCGCAGGTGTTTTTCTTGCAGCTCGGTTTTCAAACGGTCCAATAACGATGAATAATATGCACTTGTAATAGTCTTACCCTTTTCCAGATAGTCGATGAGGATTATCCCTTGCGAATCCCAAAAGACAGTCGCCATAAACTATCCGGCCGTAGGAATGGTCTTTGCCTTTTTTGGTGCAGATTCTCTCTTCGTAACCCATTGTTTACATTTTTCTTTGTCTCTGGAGTGTATTAATGTATCCGTGTTTCATCCACAGTGACGAAACGACGCTTAAAGTCCTGCGGATTCTTCCTGATTAGCTGAAAACCATCCCCGCAACGCTTCACACGTTTTTGGTCAAGCGTGAGCAATCGCGGAACCCATCTTGCGGGTAGCTTTCTCATGTCCAAATGTTTATGCAAAATATTATGTACCCATCCATTAGAGATGCTCACAGCACTCGCAATCTCACGCACCTCTTCCGTCATCCATCACCATATCATAGATTTTATCAATGATTTCTGGAGTCGTAAGCTCCACAGGGCGTACAGAACGTTGAGCATCACTTGTGCCCATATGAGCATTCTAAACATTTTGAAACCACTTATAAACTGTTCTAATCGAAGGTGCAGAGCCACCGTAATGTTTATCAAGCTTCTCTTTAGTCTCCTGAGGCGTTTTGCCTTTCATAAAGTAATGTTTAATCACCACACGAAATTCTTTTTCGTCCATTTTTTGACAATCACTAGACGATTCACAGGAATGCCAAACACAAAGAAATAGACGCATATGTCTGAAACCAAGCACCTACCACGCCGTAGCGGGGAAGCGAGGCAACTGTCCTCCAATTGAAGCAGCTGATCGCCGCCATTTGCAGGGATGAATCCTAGTACTGGGGTTGTGATTTGACGTATATGAGACGCAACAAGTGCAAATTGAAGCACAAATTAAACCCATGTTTGTTTAAAAAAGTACTGAGTATTCGAGTCTATTTTAAAAGTATACTTAAAGGAACGAAGTTTCCTAATTTCCGAAATACGTCTGCATAGAGACGCGAAATTTAAGAATTCAAGGCTCTTTCCTGACGAGGTGGATCGAGTTTACATCGAGTTGTTTGCATTAGATAATTACTTGAAACTCTTAAAGTAGCAGACAGTATGATTATTATTTAATTCACATAATTTTCCTGTCAGGTCCTGTTTGCTTTTTGCCGACTACTGTGTACATTTTGCTCGCTTACTTTTGTTAAGCACAGTATTGTCTACACTCGAATTTTGGTATGATTAATTGTAATAACTCATATCACTTTAAATACCGTAGGAATTTCATTCGCACATTAGTTTTCTAACACCAATAGCACCTCTGAAAGTGGTTGAGTTTGCAACTTTTCATCAAATATTTGACCATTTACGAAGTATAATAACCACCTGACAACACATGTTAAGTATCTAAATGCAATTATTCGACCTACCCCTGATTCATACTTAATATATATTTGATTGCCTTGGTAACCTGGAAAAGGAACGTTCAAAATTATACACACTGACAGTATTTCCACACTATTTAACCTAGGCCCATATTGCACGATTTCCAGGACACTATACCTTTTTCAAATGAGTTGGAAATCCAAATACTGTCGGTCTAGCATCGTCCTTCAGTTGACGTCTATTTACATAACTTTCCATGTGACAATTCTCTTCAAAATGAAGAGAGCACAGCAAATGCTTTGCTGTCGGTTGGAAGTTCTCTCTCCGAGTAGCAACTATCCATTTCCGATTTAGAAAATCATTTGTAAGGGGAAACCTAAACAAAAACAAACGCTCATAATGTATTATTTCTCCATGAAAATACTATATACAAGTAACAGAAAGTAACAAACAACCATAAATGACTGACCTGTGCAATGTAACATTGTTTCCATCTTCGTATTTGCTTCCATTATACTGTTACAATTAAAAGCAGCACACGAACGAACCCTGTTTACGCACTGTTTCCCTACAAATGGCGGCTTCTATCACGTTCAATGTGGGGACGCGACACCAGCGCCAATGCGCGGTCTAGTTTTTATTTAGTAAGTCTATAGCGTTCTTTCCAAAGATGGTACTAACTAAACATGACCTCGATACGCGCCGGTGGTGTCATCTCTCGGTCTTTGCACAGACTTTACCAACGCCCGTCGTAGCTGGAGGATGCTAAGTTCACCGGACGTGGATACGATGTGACGTCATTATGACGTATACACGCTACATCGAAAACGATAGAAACCGTATATCAACTATTCGACTTTTGTGAACTTTCGAGAGGTTGTGACAGGGTAGCGCTGTGCTCTGCGCCATTCGTTTGTGAACAGTGGACTCTAAAGCTGAACTGAGTATATGATGACCTAACACATTGGTTCTCCAAGTAAGAGACCTTTACTGTTGCCATCTTCTGCAAGCTGCATCCGGCAAAAGTAACGAGACTTCTGCATAGTTTAAGGTATCCGCTCATGTTGTGATGCAATTCGTATTTTGCATAATCTTGTCTTAGCTAATTATACTGCTGACATAAACCACACTGACATGGCCAGGTACATGCTAAAACTATTGTGGTTGTATACATGACATAATAAACAGTACGTCTGGTTTATCATACCACCGTGGAATGCTTTGACACTGCATTCAATTATTTCATACGTCATTCAGTACTAGACACTAACCTTTGGTTAAGATTACATTGAGAAATCCACTTCCGCTCGTATTTCATCTCCGGTCGACGATTTTTCTTCAACAATGCCTCACATTTTTCTTTTTAAGTTCGAAATTCAGTCATTCTACACACCAGTCATTACTGGACGCTAAGGAACCTGTATCTGCGGTCCGAGTGTAAAATTACTTGGAATTATGGTTGATAAAAGACTATCTTGGGATGGACATATAAATTACTTAGCTAACAAACGTGCACGAGTTCTCTTTCAGCTATATAAATTAAGAAAAAAAGTCAGCAAGAGTATGCTGCTACAATCTAATATGTACTGACAAGACAAATTGTATGAAACCATACTAAAATGTTGATAGTAAATAAATATAATTTTCGGCGTAAGCATTCAATACAACAATCACACAAACTAATCTGGTCGGCACATAAGAAGACTTCACTTTTTTACGAAACGTGTTGTCCGTGGTGTTTTCAAGGCCGCGGTCAGGAATATTTCTACTAATATCCAGCTCTTTTATTCTGGCGAAATACATATACGCTGCCACACTGAGCTGTTTTCAGAATCGCACTTGTCAAAACAAACCACTAGCAGACGACAGTTTAGTATCTCGAACGTTCGTAAAAGTCGATAGGTGTGTTAATCGAATAAAGCGTATATACGTCATAATGACGTCAAATCATATCCAGGTTGGGTGAACTTAGCATCCTCCGTCGTAGCTACGTGCCGTCCGACATTCCACTTGGCGGAGCTGCCTGGGCGACGTTCAGCTACCGCGGTGCAAGACGGGAGCCGAGCGGTGGCGAGCCGAATCCGAGCGGGCAGCCCGCGGCGGCATTCCTGGCTGCGGCAGCGGCAGCGGGCTGCGCGAATGTAAATTTTTACGACCTTGAGCGGCTGCCGGCTGCGGCTGCGGCTGGCGCTATCTCGCATCTCGTGCCCAGTGGCCGCGCCGCCCCGCCCCCCTCTCAGATACGCTCCGTCCGTCTCTCGCGGCGTCGCCTCGTCTTATTGGCGGCGTTTACCGGCGCGCGTTCCCGCCGGCTCGGCCCGGCCCAGATCCTCTTTCCTGCTCGCGCCGCCTAATTATTTTAAGAGGGTCCCCGCTGCGCTGCTTTCTGCCCGGTTTATTCCGCGGCACGAGTTGGTCCGCCGCTCCCGCCGTTGGCTTCGCCACACCACCAGTCATCGCTCCCGCGGTTTCGTGAAGTTCAATACGCGTCTTGAAAGTCCGGTGAACGATGTCGTAACACGAACATACCCAGAAATTCCAACATATTAATCTTAATTCGAGCTTTCGACAATGTTGACTGGAATACTCTCTTTCAAATTCTGAAGGTGGCAGGGGTAAAATACAGGGAGCGAAAGGCTATTTACAATTTGTACAAAAACCAGATGGCAGTTATAAGAGTCGAGGGGCACGAAAGGGAAGCAGTGGTTGGGAAGGGAGTGAGACAGGGTTGTAGCCTCTCCCCGATGTTATTCAATCTGTATATTGAGCAAGCAGTGAAGGAAACAAAAGAAAAATTCGGAGTAGGTAGTAAAATCCATGGAGAAGAAATAAAAACTTTGAGGTTCGCCGATGACATTGTAATTCTGTCGAAGACAGCAAAGGACATGGAAGAGCAGTTGAACGGAATGGACAGTGCCATGAAAGGAGGGTATGATATGAACATCAACAAAAGCAAAACGAGGATAATGGAATGTAGTCGAATTAAGTCGGGTGATGCTGAGGGAATTAGGTTAGGAAATGAGAGTAGTAAAGGAGTTTTGCTATTTGGGGAGCAAAATAACTGATGATGGTCGAAGTAGAGAGGATATCAAATGTAGACTGGCAATGGTAAGGAAAGCGTTTCTGAAGAAGAGAAATTTGTTAACATCGAGTATTGATTAAGTGTCAGGAAGTCGTTTCTGAAAGTATTTGTATGGAGCGTAGCCATGTATGGAAGTGAAACATGGACGAAAACTAGTTTAGACAAGAAGCGAATAGTAGCTTTCGAAATGTGGTGCTACATAAGAATGCTGAAGATTAGATGGGTACATCATATAACTAATGAGGAGGTGTTGAATAGGATTGGGGAGAAGGGAAGTTTGTGGCACAACTTAACTAGAAGAGGGATCTGTTGGTAGAACATGTTCTGAGGCATCAAGGGATCACCAATTTAGCATTGGGGGGCAGCGTGGACGGTAAGAATGGTAGAGGGAGACCAAGAGATGAATACACTAAACAGATTCAGAAGGATGTAGGTTGCAGTAAGTACTGGGAGATGAAGAAGCTTGCACAGGATAGAGTAGCATGGAGAGCTGCATCAAACCAGTCTCAGGACTGAAGACCACAACAACAACATAATCTTTATTTACCAGAGAGACTATTCGTTCTTACAAGGGAACCTCCGCATCGTGCCCCCCTCAGATTCAGTTATAAGTTGGCACAGTGGATAGGCCTCGAAAAACTGAACACAGATCAATCAAGAAAACAGGAAGAAGTTGTGTGGAAATATGAAAAAAATTAGCAAAATATACAAACTGAGTAGTCCATGTGGAAGATATGTAATATCAAGGATAATGTGAGCTCAGGGGCGCCTTGGTCCCGTGGTTAGCGTGAGCAGCTGCGGAACGAGAGGTGCTTGGTTCAAGTCTTCCCTCCAGTAATAAGTTTGATTCTTTATTTTCAGACAATTACTATCTGACAAACTGTTCTGTTTTCATCATGTTTTTGGGAGTGATTATCATATCCACAAGAAAACCTAAATCGGGCAAGGTAGAAGAATCTTTTTACCCATTCGCCAAGTGTACAAGTTAGGTGGGTCGACAACATATTCCTGTCACGTGACGCACATGCCGTCACCAGTGTCGTATAGAATATATCAGACGTGTTTACCTGTGGAGGATTCGGTTGACCTATGACCTTGCGATCAAATGTTTTCGTTTCCCATTGGAGAGGCACGTCCATTCGTCTACTAATCGCTTGGTTTTGCGGTGCGGTCGCAAAACACAGACACTAAACTTATTAAAGTGAACAGAGGTGTCGATGAACGAACGGACAGATCGTAACTTTGCGAATATAAAAAAAAGTGAACTTTTCACTCGGGAGAAGACTTCAACTAAGGACCTCTCGCTCCGCAGCTGCTCACGCTAACCACGGGACCACGGCACTCCTGAGCTCACCCTATCCTTGAAGTTGCATATCTTACGCATGGACTACACAGTTTGTATATTTTGCTTATTTTTTTCATAGTTCCACACAACTTCTTCCTGTTTTCTCGATTGATCTGAGTTCAGTTTTTCAAGGCCTATCCAGTGTGTCAATTTATAACTAAATTTGAGGGGGTCGCGATCGGGAGGTTCCCTTGTTACATTGAGCGCACCGGACTGGGATTCGTTTCGTAACCTTGGCTTCTGCAAACATTGTCTGCGACAGGCATATATGCCCTACCCCAGCACACAGTTTATACTGAGGTACAAAATGTCATGAGATACCTCCTAATAGCGTACAAGACCCCTATTTACCCGGCGTAATGCAGCAACTCGACGTAGCATGGACTCAACTGGTCGTTGGCTATCCCCTGCAGAAATATTGAGCCATGCTGCCCCTACAGCCGTCCGTAATTGCGAAAGTGTTGCCAGTGGAGGATTCTGTGCTGAGCCGTGCTGACCCCGGCTTATGCGTTGGCTGTTACTCTGCGTTTGGTTTCCCGCGGTTATTGCGGTTATGCCGTGGTTGCTTCTCTTACTACTTGTGGCAGCAGCGGTGTGTATCGATATTTGCAGCGAGTACCATCTGTGGCCTGGTCTTTGTTGTTCCGGCTTGGCGGTGTGCTGCCAGTCGGTCGATTGGAGCGGATCAACAAGCAAATCTCTGCGCGCCGCTCTCGGCCGGGCCCGCTGGCGGTCTTTATGCAGTGCCGGAGTGTGAGGGGGCTGTTCCGAGTGCTACGAAGTTCGTGGCTCACCGAACCAGGACGTGAAAGTTGAGTGGTGATTTAATTACCGAAGCCATGTCTGTTCACGTTGTTCTCCTTTGCCGGTGGTTCGCTGTTGGCGGTATTTCTGGGAGCAACAGTGAGTGTTCGATGAGGTGAAGATTTAGCCGCTATTTGTCGGTTTGAAATTCAAGTGCACCCTCGGAATTGTCCGCCTTGTGATCGTTAGTGTTCCGGTTACCTGCCCTGGTCGCTGATGTAAATTCAGCCAGTGTCCTTTCCTCACCTGTTGTCGTTGTCCAACATGGTGTGTAGTTTTGACAGCTTAATGTATTTTTGATTGTGGGCGGCTATGTCTGTAACGTTTTGGCTTTGTAATTCTCATATAATGGTCAGTGGTTAGGAAGTCGTCTTGTCAGTAGGTACCTGATTGTCTCTAGGTTGTGTTGCCGGCGGATCGCCTATAGTTGGGCCGACTACTTGTTTCACCTAAGCGAACGTTAAATTTTTCAGGGGCAGACCGAGCTCCCTGGAAACTTCTGAGCGCCATTGCCGATACTCCCTTTCTTGTTGACGTTCAATTGTGTGTTTTTAATGGCTCATAGCTGATGGTTGGAATTTGTATGCTTGTAATTGTGTTCTTAAAATCAAAGGCCTTCAGCCGTTTTAAAAGTAAGTTTTTTCTAAATTGGGTAAGTCTTACATTGTCTGAAGATAAACCTTGGCCTTCTGCCTGTTAAAAATTTATTGTACTGTTTTAAAACAACGGTCTTCCGCCGCCTTAAGTTTTAAGGATCCTACTTAGCAAGTATTAGCTTTTGGAAGATAAAGCTGTCCGCCTTCTGCCTGCTGAAAATTTATCGTAGTTGTATTGTTCTTAAAATGATGGGCCTTCAGCTGCTTTAAATTTTAAATTCTTACTTATCAAGTCTTACACCATTTGTGCTTAAATACTATTTAAGGTCAAAAGCTTTGGGTCTTCTGCCTTGGAAAATTAATTGCAAGTTTTTTTTTTTTTTTTTTTTTTTTTATCGCACTGGTAAAGTCTTACATCGCTTGGCCTTGAATACTATTTAAGGTTAAAGCCTATAGCCTTCTGACAAAAAAAAGAAAAATAAGTTATGCCAAATTATACCAAATGTATTTAATTCATGGGCCTTCTGCCGCTTTAGAATTAAAGACGTTTCCTGTCGATAGTCAAGTTTAGAGGTTGCGTTGTAACGTTCGGACAACTTAATAGAGTTATGTTTGGAGTGTAACTCACAGCAGCTCTTTCTGGCCCCCTTCCACAATTCCTACTACTTGTCCTGCCCTGCGGGTTATCAGGGCGTCTGAAGTGCATAAACTAATCTCTCTATTATATCCTATAAATGTTCGATGGTATTCATGTCCGGTGATCTGGGTAGCTAAATCACTGCTCGACTGTCCACAATAGTGCTCAAACGATTCTCGAACAATTGTAGCCCGGTATCGTGGCACTGTCATCCATAAAAATTCCACCGTTGTTTGGTAACACGAGGTCCATGAATGGCTATAAATGGTCTCCTAGTAGCCAAGCATAGCCCAGTCCATTCCATGTAAACATAGCCGACACCATTATGGAACCACCACGAGCTTACTCAATTTGTTGTTGACAACTTGGGTCCATCGCTTCGAGGGGTCTGCGCCCCAACAGACCTTACCACTATCTCTTACCAACCGAAATCGCGGCTCAGCTGACCCGGCCACCGTTTTCCAGTCGTCTAGGGTCCAACAGATTAAAAAAAAAAAAAGTGAAATCTTATGGTACTTAACTGCTAAGGTCATCAGTCCCTCAGCTTACACACTACTTAACCTAAATCATCCTAAGGACAAACACACACACCCATGCATGAGGGAGGACTCTAACCTCCGCCGGAGCCAACCGCACAGTCCATGACCGCTCGGCTAATCCCCCGCGGCCCCAACAGATTTGTTACGAGCCCACCGCCGATCGTCTGCTGCCATAACCCATTAACGTCAGATACGTTCATCATACGCCCCGCGTTGATTTCTGCAGTTATTTCATGCAGTGTTGCTTGCTTGTTAGCGCTGACGGCTCTACGCAAAACGCCGCTGCTCTCAGCTGTTAAGTCAAGGACTTCGGCCACTGCGTTGCCCGTGGTGAGACGTAATGTCACTTATTTTGTGATCCCGGATTACTATTGACACTGTGGATCTCAAAATACTGAATTCTCTAACGATTTCCGAAATAGAATTTCCCACGCGTCTAGCTCCAAATATCATTCCACATTTAAAGTCTGTTAATCCCCGTCGTGCGCATATCCACCTAAGTGTATACCTTTCAGGACTTAACATTTATCCACGTTCTTCACATCATACACGCACTGATTACAAGTATCGGGGCACCTATGTGACGGCTTGAACTCTACTAACGACAGGCTGAATGACTGTGGTGGAATGGATGACAATTCTTCCTCAAGAACCGAAATCAGAGAACGTACCGATTTGGACCCTGGGGCCTGAGCGTAATGGACGTTCCAACTCATCCCAAAGCTGTTGCATTCGATTCAGGTCGGGACTCTTGGCGGACCATTCCATTTCATGAACATTATTGTCCACAAACCATTGTGTCACATATGGTGCTTTTGACAGGGTTCATTGTCATCATGATACGACTGTAGTCTCCGAACTGATCCTCTACTGAACGGAGTATATGATTTCGTAAAATGTGTACACATCATTCGGCATTTAGCTCCTTCTTACGAGAAATACACTACTGGACATTAAAATTGCTACACCACGAAGATGACGTGCTGCAGACGCGAAATTTAACCGACAGGAAGAAGATGCTGTGATACGCAAATGATTAGCTTTTGAGAGCATTCATACAAGGTTGGAGCCAGTGGCGACACCTACAACGTGCTGACATGAGGAAAGTTTCCAACCTATTTTCCATGCACAAACAGCAGTTGACCGGCGTTGACTGGTGAAACGTTGTTGTGGTGCCTCGTGTAAGGAGGAGAAATACATACCATCACGTTTCCGACTTAGATAAAGGTCCGATTGTAGACTATCGCAGTTGAGGTTTATCGTATCGCGACATTGCTGCTCGCGTTGGTCGATATCGAATGACTGTTAGCACAATATGGAATCAGTGGGTTCAGGAGGGAAATACAGAACGCCGTGCTGGATCCCAACGGCCTCGTATCACTAACAGTCGAGATGACAGGCATCTTATCCGCATGGCTGTAACGGATCGTGCAGCCACGTCTCGATCCCTGAGTCAGCACATGGGGCCGTTTGCAAGACAACAACCATCTACACGAACAGTTCGACGACGTTTGCTGCAGAAGGGACTATCAGCTCGAAGACCATGGCTGCGGTTACCCTTGACGCTTCATCACAGTCAGGATCGCCTGCAATGGTGTACTCAACGACGAAGGTGGACGCACGAATGGCAAAACGTCATTTTTTCGGATGAATCCAGGTTGTGTTTACAGCATCATGATGGTCGTATTCGTGTTTGGCGACATCGCGGTGAACACACATTAGAAGCGTGTATTCGTCATCGCCATACTGGTGTATCATACGGCGTGGTGGTATGGGGTGCCATTGGTTCCACGTCTCGGTCACCTCTTCTTCGCATAGACGGTACTTTGAACAGTGGACGTTACATTTAAGATGTGTTACGACTCGTGGCTCTACCCTTCATTCGATCTCTGCGAAACCCTACATTTCAGCTGGATAATGCACGACCGCATGTTGCAGGTCTTGTATGGGCCTTTCTGGTTACAGAAAATGTTCGACTGCTGCCCTGGCCAGCGCATTCTCCAGATCTCTCACCAATTGAAAACGTCTGGTCAATGGTGGCCGAGCAACTGGCTCGTCACAATACGCCAGTCACTACTCTTGATGAACTGTGGTATCGTGTTGAAGCTGCATGGGCAGCTGTACCTGTACACGCCATCCAAGCTCTGTTTCACTCAATGCCCAGGCATATCAAGGCCGTTATTACGGCCAGAGGTGGTTGTTCTGGGTACTGATTTCTCAGGATCTATGCACCCAAATTGCGTGAAAATGTAATCACATGTCAGTTCTAGTATAATATATTTGCCCAATGAATACCCGTCTATCATGTGCGTTTCTTCTTGGTGTAGCAATTTTAATGGCCAGTGGTGTATGTGGACCACAAAACACCTACGTACGATAATGCCACCTTCTGCTTACTTCGCTGTGCTACACATGATGACAGGTAGAGTCTACGCATATTCGCCAAACCCAAATCTCATTCACAGGATATATCGTGATTCATCGCCCCAGGTCACTCTTTTCTGGTCATGCATCGTCCAGTGGCCTCGCTCTTTACTTCATTCTTCATTTAGTGTGGCTTACGAGGAGCTAATCACCCATCGTTCCCCATTTTCTTTAACACCCAACGCACATCCACGGTGCTAGCTGGACTGCTGGGAGCACTTCAGAACTCACGAGTGGCTCTTTCCACTCATTTCATGTTATTTTTCACAACAACCGTCCGCAATGTTCGACGGTCCCTGTGCGTATAACCAGATCTTGGTATAGCTGTTGTTGTTCTTTCGCGTTATCACTTCACGATCACATCACAACAGTCGACATGCTTCGCTTTAGAAGGGTTCAAACGCCACTAACGGATGTATTTCTCACGTGGCTCTAATGACTAGTCTCCGTTCGAAGTCACTGAGTTCAATGCAGGAAGCACCTGTCGTCGGCTGAGAGAGTGACGACGTGTTCTTCTTGCACTTACAACGGTTTTGCGCATCGAATCCACGTGTCTGAATACAGTCTGCCTGCAACTGAAACCGGTTGCTGCTGAGCCGTGGTGGCTTCTGCCAGAGTGACGGCGATCCTAATGGTGCCTCTTGCGAGCGCTTTCCATCGATTCTGGCCCTCGTCGTATCATATTTGGTTATGTTTCCCTCTGGGTCGGCTTGGCAGTCAGTGGTGGATGGGTGTGCCTGAGTATTCGCCGTCCTGGCGATTGCGAGATGAAGCCGTTGACTGTTGGGCTATGGATCCCGCTTCTTTCTTCAGCGCTGACCGTTGCTACCGGCGACTTTAGTGGGCAAGGAGCGGCTCTCGTTGCGTGCAACATGTTTACGAAGTGCATCAGTCAATAGGAATGTGCTAAATACTCCGACATGCATTGGACAACTTGTTAGCTACTAGCGGGAGGGCAGTATTATTAGGCGTCTGTCTGGATTCCTGAAGATATTTGTCTCCTGGGAATTTATTTGAAATTATGTATTAAGACTGTTCAGTAAGTGCTGTACTTATACATAATGCTGGTGACTACTTTGAACGTCAGTAAAACTTTGAAACACGTGTATATTTTGTACGAGCTGTAAATAAATAGTTGCCACTATTAAAGTTCCCGCCCTCGAATGTGTCTACAAGAATCTTGGTAAGTGTTAGTTGGCTTATGATATAATTGTTATTAAATAAAAATATTTTTCTGGGAATGATAAATGACGCATCGAATTGATCGACCCTTCCACGTGTTTCTCTTAAATGAATCCCGATCTTTGTTCTGGGTCTCAACTATACGATAAAAATACGACTTATTTGAGATGTGGACTGATTGTTTTCTTTTAGGTTACGGCACAAGATTGCTGACGTTGTCATTACGAGTTCAAAAATTATTAGATTTTACTTTCCTAGATTATCGCAAAACTTTTGTATGGTACGCCACTGCGGACTGTTAACTAAGATCTGAGCATATGAATTAGATTCCCAAATATGTGAGTGGCTCGAAGAATTCTTGTGTCGGAATCCAGTACTCTGACCACGACGGCAAGTCTAGTCAGGGCTTCTCCAGCTATGTGTGATAGGACCTCAGTCTCTATACACATACATTACATGTAAATGATCTGATGGACAGGATGAACACTAATCCGTAGTTGTTTGCTGATTACGCTGTAATATACGGGAAGGTAACGTCGCTGAATGACTCAATGAGTCTTTATTTAGTAATGTAAAACTCCTCGTCCCGGGTAGAAACCAGATGTTGCTTGAAATTTGAATAAAAGTGATAAGCCATTGCCAGCGAAAACTTTCAGCGTAAGAAGCCACTCTCGTTCTGACGACGGTCTTGTGAAAGAGGATGGAGGAGCAGACAGAACTTAAGGGCGCCTAAATGACGGAAGAATCACCAATGACCAGCAGCATGAGGCTGGAGAAAGCAATGGAAACGACTCTATTAAAGACATATAAGCCGTAACCACAGGACATGTGGCCTGTAATTGAAAAACTGTCATGATTATCTCGCCATTGGCAAAAGATTCTGGAATAGTCTCCCATTCGGATCTCCAGGGGGGGGGGGGGGGGGGGGGGACTGCCAAGGGGAGACTATGGGTAAAATGGAATAACCAGCGGAAGGGTAGGATTCTACGAATCGCATCGTCAGATGTCAAAAGTTTGATCGTGGTTGGGTAGCTAGACAATCTGGGCAGAGAAATGCACAGGCTCAATCAGATAGAGAGGAGGTCAGTGAAGTGAAATAGAAAGAAGATAAGAATTTTTGTGTAGACATATCAACGGCAGCAGAAAATCGTATAACGGGAGTATGAGTCGTGACGAATAGGAAAGTAAGACCGGGAGTGAATTATTGCGAAGAATTCAGTGTTGGTGTAGTTTTCACCAGAAATGGTCGCTAACAAGAATATTTCAAGGATACATGACGCTGGCAGAAGATGAAGAGATAGGAAACTATATGGAGATATTGAGGGAAGGAAGACGAAATGTCGGCCGGGGTGGCCGAGCGGTTCTCGGCGCTACAATATGGAACCGCGTGATCGCTACGGTCGCAGGTTCGAATCCTGCCTTGGGCATGGATGTGTGTGATGTCCTTAGAATAGTTAGGTTTAAATAGTTCTAAGTTCTAGGGGACTGATGACCTCAGAAGTTAAGTCCCATAGTGCTCAGAGCCATTTGAACCATCACGAGGGACTGGAAACCGGTTATAGGGGAAGGAATAGAAGAGTTACAGGTGAATATAGCCTTGGTAGTAGGAATGAGGGAGGAGAAAGGCAAACTGAGTTTTCTAATAAATGTTGGTTCGTAGTAGCAAATGGAAAAGGCCCAGAGAAACGGAACGATGGATTACATCATGGCCGGAGAGAGATTCCGAAATCAGATGTTGAACTGTAAGGAGCAAATACAGACTCTTATCACAGTTTAGTAATGATGAAGTGTAGACTGAAGTTCAAGCGAATTGTGAGGAAGAATCAGTGTGGAAGGGAATGGGGTACTGAGGACTGATGATAAGGTTTTGAAATTTGCTAAAGATGTGAATACCGCAATATCACAGCACCCAGTTCGGTTGGAGTGGACATATCCGAAAAGATCAATGACAAAAGTTGGACAGGCAAAGATAGGTTCAAGGAAGGTAATTGTGGAAAAACCTTGGGTAAGAGAATAAATGCTTCAGTTGATGGACAAAAGAAGCAAATGCATAAATTTTCAGCGAAAGACAGGAATACGATGTGCCAGTTGGCACGATTCTGCGACTCGACTAGGGTTTTGCTGTCTATTAGTGTCTAGAGTCTTCTTTCTCAGGGACGGAGCCATGAGGTGAGGAGCCGTAGAATGAGAACAGCAGAAAGCCTGTTTGCCGCACTGTGGCGAGTGACTCGGGAAAGCCGCTGATCGTCACCGCATGTATTGATGTTACAGAACCGAAATTGTATGAAATCGTAAGATATGTGGATTTTAGGAAAGTAATAAGAGGGTGAACTGGCATTAGCATGTGGCCAGCAGTTGATAAAAGTTGTAAATTTCCACGGCACAATTTAAATAGGCAGGGAAGCTAAGGCGAAACGGCTACAGAAAAAAATTATCGTCGGAAGGACTGACTCACATACACCACTGGCCATTAAAATTGCTATACCACGAAGATGACGTGCTACAGAAGCGAAATTTAACCGACAGGAAGAAGATGCTGTGATACGCAAATGATTAGCTTTTCAGAGTATTTACACAAGGTTGGCGCCGGTGGCGACATCTACAACGTGCTGACATGAGTAAAGTTTCCAACCAATTTCTCATACGCAAACAGCGGTTGACCGACGTTGCCTGGTGAAACGATGTTGTGATGGCTCGTGTAAGGAGGAGACATGCGTACCATCACGTTTCCGACTTTGATAAAGGTCGGGTTGTAGCCTATCGCGATTGCGGTTTATCGTATCGCGACATTGCTGCTCGCGTTGGTCGAGATCCAATGACTGTTAGCAGAATATAGAATCGGTGGGTTCAGAAGGGTAATACGAAACGCCGTGCTAGATCCCAACGGAATGGTATCACTAGCAGTCGAGATGACAGACATCTTATCCGCATGGCTGTAACGGATCGTGCAGCCACGTCTCGATTCCTGAGTCAACAGATGGGGACGTTTGCAAGACAACAACCATCTGCACGAACAGTTCGACAACATTTGCAGCAGCATGGACTATCAGCTCGGAGACAATGGCTGCTGTTTCCCTTGACGCTGCATCACAGATAGGAGCGCCTGCGATGGTGTACTCAACGACGAACCTGGGCTCACGAATGGCAAAACGACATTTTTTCGGATGAATTCAGGTTCTGTTGACAGCGTCATGATGGTCGCATCCGTGTTTGGCGACATCGCGGTGAACGCACATTGGAAGCGTATATTCGTCATCGCCATACTGGCGTATCACCCGGCGTGATGGTATGGGGTGCCATTGGTTACACATCTCGGTCACCTCTTGTTCGCATTGACGGCACTTTGAACAGTGGACGTTACATTTCAGATGTGTTACGACCCGTGGCTCTACCCTTCATTCGCTCACTGCGAAACCCTATATTTCAGCTGGATAATGCACGACCGCATGTTGCAGGTCCTGTACGGGCCTTTCTGGGTACAGAACATGTTCGACTGCTGCCCTGGCCAGCACATTCTCCAGCTCTGTTTGACTCAATGCCCAGGCGTATCAAGGCCGTTATGACGGCCAGAGGTGGTTGTTCTGGGTACTGATGTCTCAGGATGTATGCACCCAAATTGCGTGAAAATGTAATCACATGTCAGTTCTAGTATAATATATTTGTCCAATTAATACCCGTTTATCATCTGCATTTCTTCTTGGTGTAGCAATTTTAATGGTCAGTAGTGTACAAAAAAAGTCAAATCGATTATCGGTGATATTAGAAACTAGGGTGGCAAAATTAAGAGTGCAATGAGATTCCCACTATTAAACACAGAGGAGAGATCGGATTGATAAAAGGAGTGCACTAAAGGCACTATGTGGAGGAGGAATTATGTAATGTGATAGAAGAAGAAAATAGAGTCGATATGGAAAAGATAGGGAATCCAGCGTTAGTCAAAATTTAAAAGAGTTTTGGTAGAACTGTCATCAAAATGGGCAGAAAAGATAGATAATATTCCATCGAAATTTCTAAAATCATTGGGGGAAATGGAAATCAAACGGCTGTTCAAGTTTGTGAGTAAAATCTATGAAACTGGTGACATACCATCTGACTTTAGGAAAAACTTCGTCAACGTAGTTCAGAAGACCAGAAGAGCAGATAAGTGCGAGAACTATCGCACAATGAGCTTAACAGCTCACGCTTCCAAATTGCTGACAAAAATAATATACACAGCGTGGGACGGCTGGTAAATATCTAAATTGTCGGAAATTGTCGGTGTTTTTCGTAATGTCGCCCTGACTTATCTTCACCAAAAGTTAATTATTTGCCTTAAAAGTGGAAAATAATCTCGCCGCTTGCTATGCGGTTTTGTCAACATTACGGGCGGCACACATCCACTTACTTCGGTGAAATCTAAGGATGGTGTACAGTCCTCGGGAGTTCACTTCCTACTTTTACCGAAAACGCCTTCAAGTCTCTTCAGTGCTGACATCATTCGAGACATTACACACACAGGCGTCTGCCTGATGCGAATAGACTGGTATCTGGGTGCGATGTGTCTCTTTTCTTTTGCCTCTCTGGCTGTATACGAGGGCTATTCCGAAAGTCGGGAACGTTTTCGTCTGGAGCCGGTAGACGCGCGCCGATCGCGTATATTTTGGTATGTGCGTTCTCGACAGCTCAGTCGGCATCCAGCCGTGACAGCGGGAACGTCTCTGCGCGTCTGGTTTTTTCGATATTCGAATTTGAAATGTGCGCTGCTATCGAAAATTCCGCCAGTTGTGAGGTGCGGTCTGTGATACTGTTTTTGTTGGCCAAAAGCCTAAAACCTCTAGAAATGTACCGTGAACTGTGCGAAGTGTACAGAAACAATGTAATGAGTGAATATTCCGTCCGGAAATGGTGCATTCGGTTTAAAAATGGCCGAACCAACGTTCATGATGAAGAGAAGAGTGGACGCCCAAGCATTGTGACTGACGATCTTGTCGCTAAAGATGATGAAACAATTTATGAAAACCATCGCTTCTCAATAACGGAGCTTTCGCTTTCTTCTGCACAACTTGGACGGACTTTGTTGTTTCGAATTGTCACTTAAAAGCTAGGCTACCACAAATTTTGTGCTCGATGGGTGCCCAAAATGCTTACAGAGCACCATAAAGAACAGCGAATGGAGGCAACGTTGACATTTCTGGAGGCCTACCACAAACATGGTGATTCATTACTGGATCGAATCGTAACCGGTGACGAAACTTGTGTGAAAACCTCAATTGTGAGACAAAATTGCAGTCCATGGAGTGGGGGCACACAAGTTCCCCACAAAAACCAAGAAAATATTTGCAAACATTGTCAGCAAGGAAGTGGATGGCGACAGTGTTCTAAGACAGGCAAGGTGTACTTCTTACTTTCTCGGACATGGAACAACCATAAATTCTGCCCGGTACTGTCAAACTTTGCACAGCCTTAGAAGAGCAGTTCAAAACAAACGCCGAGGAAAGCTGACGTCCAGAATTTTGTTTTTGCACGATAGTGCCCGGCCTCACACGGCAAACCGCACTGAAGAACTCCTTAATTCATTCAAATGGGAAATTTTCCCTCATCCGCCCTGCAGCCCAGATCTTGCAGTAAGCGACTTCCATTGTTTCCCAAGATGAAGAACTGGCTTGCAACGTAGCACTTTGATGACGACTCTGAACTCGAGATGGGCTTTACTCACTGGCTGAAGTCTCAGGCGTCAGAATTTTACGACGAAGGTCTTTCAAAGCTTGTCCACCGCTATGATAACTGCCTCAATGCGTTTGGTGACTATGTGGAAAAGTAGTATGTTAGTCGCTCTTTCAGATGTATATAATAAAATGTATTTCATGTACTTAGTTTTTTTTGTGCCAAAACGTTCTCTACTTTGTGAATAGCCCTCTTATATGAAGGGGCGCAGCGGACTGACAAAAGAAACTTCTCCATCAACCGCTTTAGGCACAGGTAGCAGCATCTAAATGGCCCCTTTCTCGGACACGTGTTAATTAATATCTCTGTCGTTTAACAATTTATAATTTTCTTCATTTTTACATAAATAGAGTTAAGTTTGCTTTAGTTACTAAAAAGGCTTCGCTCTACTGCATTTAAACTGCCTCGCCTGAGCCCGTTAACAGCGACTTTCGACTGTTGATGACTGGAAACATGTTGCCCGGTCGGACGAGTCTCTTTACAAATCATATCGAGCGGAAGGACGTGTATGGGTATGGAGACAACCTCATGAATCCATGGACCTTCCATGTCAGTAGGGGACTGTTCAAGCTGGTGGAGGCTCTGTAATGGTGTGGGGCGCGTGCAGTTGAGTAATATTGCACCACTGATGCCTCTACATACGGCTCTGACAGGTGATACGCACGTAAGCATCCTGTCTTATCACCTGCATCCATTCATGTCGATTGTGAATTCCGACGCAATTGGGTAATTTCAGGGAACAGTCTTCCGAGTTTAAGCACTTCCCCTGTCCACCAAACTTCTGAGACATGAACATTATTGGGCGTATCTGGGATGCCTTGCAACGTGCTATTCAGATCTCCACCTCCTCCTACTCTTACGGATTTATGGACAGCCCTGCAGGATTCATGCTGTAAGTTCCCTCCAGCACTGCTTCAGACACACCGAGCGAGGTGGCGCAGTGGTTAGCACAATGGACTCGCATTCGGGAGGACGACGGTTCAATCCCGTCTCCAGCCATCCTGATTTAAGTTTTCCGTGATTTCCCTAAATCGTTTCAGGCAAATGCCGGGATGGTTCCTTTGAAATGGCACGGCCGATTTCCTTCCCAATCCTTCCCTAACCCGAGCTTGCGCTCCGTCTCTAATGATCTCGTTGTCGACGGGACGTTAAACACTAACCACCACCACCACTGCTTCAGACATTAGTCGAGTCCATTCCACGTCGCCTTGCGGCACTTCTGCGTGCTCGCGGGGGTCCTACACGATATTAGTTTCTCTGGCTCTTCAGTTATTTTCCAGAAAAGAAATTTGTCAACGATTTGCATTTCTATTAAGTGGCGGGAGATATCCACGCGTCATTGATTCCTTTTTTCTTTTTTTTTCTGGAGCCAATGTGTGGAAGGCAAACTTTGCAAACACTTTTCTCTTCTCAAAACCTTCTGAAAAATGTCCTGGACAGTTGAAGTAGAGTTGTTACCCCACTGCGATTTGTGACACGCGAAGACACAATGCAGCCACAGGTCCGCTAATGAACACTGCTACTCAGAGCTGACTGATCGAATGCACGTTTGTGGTTTGTTTTTGTTAGTTCAAACAGGCATGTAATAACTGCGTTGAAGTCGTATACACCAGGAAGAAAATCGGTCATAAATTTTTAGATAACTTCATGATATTCAAAGTACGTAACTGTATTTCCTACGCATATGTACGAAGCTTTTGAGTGGACTTCTGAAATGGTCAGCTACTTGCCCAAACAGATAACGTGAATTTTTTATATATATTTAAAAGATCGTGACGCAATAATTTATTACTAGTTTTTTTCCGTAGGATCATAGCTTGCTGCGCCCAGTATTATCGTGCATTGTAAAAATATGCAGATAAATGATGCAGCCTGGTACGTGTTTCATGTAGTTACCACTTAATCGGCACATACTACTTGTAAAGCCAGCACATCACTGAGGAGGAACGGGGCTGTAGTCACAGTCGTTACAGTGCAAACTACTGCTGGGTGTTGATGACAAGAAGCTGTGATTCTGGGAGAGTAGAGGTGCAGGTAACGGTTGTATCTGAGGATGGAGCTGGTAGCCACAAAAAAGACCGTCACACAATAAAAAGATACTGCAGATCATTGTTGCAGTCAGAGGCAAATTTCAATGCAGGGTGACACGGTCATCTTGAAAGTAACAGCCATCCCATGTTTGAGAATACGTAACAACCGAAACAGTCTTCGATTGCAAACTTGTCTTATTAATGTCCATAGTGTGCGAAAGGAAACGGAACAAACCTCTGGCAATAACATTTGTAGATTTTAAGAAGGCATATGACTGTCTCCACAGAACTTCAGTATTAAAAATTTTAAGAAATCTAGGACTCCATCCAAAACTAATTAAAATAATACAACTCACTCTAACCAACACCAAATCAAAAGTGAAGTTTAGAGGAGAAATTTCGGAACCATTCCTCATAAAAAACAGGCTTAAGACAAGGTGACTGCCTATCACCATTACTTTTCAATTGTGCTCTGGAATACATAATGAGAGAATGGTACAAGGACAATCCAAAGAGGATAAGAATTGGAAGTGCAAAAGATGATATTAGCTTAAACTGCTTGGGATTCGCTGATGATCTTGCTCTCCTAGCCAACACCGTTCAAGAAGCCAGGCAACAAGTGAAATCACTACAAGAAATAGCAGAGAAAGTAGGCCTTAAAATATCATTTGAAAAAACGGAGATTATGCTAACTGATCCACCACTTGCAAACAAAATTACAATAGGAGAACAGGAAATTAAAATTGTTGATAAATGTAAATATTTGGGCGAAATAATAACATACAATCTAAATGAGAAGCCATCATGGCAAAATAGAATAAAAAAACTGAACTATGCAAATTACATTACCAAAACTACATACAACAAAAAAAGCCTATCTATAGATGCAAAATTAAAACACTATAAAACAGTTACACAACCAGAAATAACGTATGCAGCTGAAACTATCTTCAAAACAACTAATACAGCAGAAATTGACAGAATACTAAAAATAGAAAGAAGAATAATTAGGACATGTATAAATAAACAGTATAAAATAAATGGACATTGGAGAATAGCATAAAATGAAACAGTATATAAGAAAATAGAACCAGTCATGAGCACAATCAGGAAGAAACGCATCTCATTCTTTGGACATCTGATGAGAACTCCAGAAAACAGAATTAGTAAAAAGATAATACAAAAATTGTGGAATAGCAAGAGCGACATTAAATGGATCACAGAAATTAAGGAAGATATAAAAGAACTTCAAATTACAGTAGATGACCTAAAAAACAAGACAGAGAAAACCAGAATACTGCAAGACCCGCAAACCAGACTACAAATGAAAATCAATAAAAGGAGTACAGGAAGAGTTGTCTCAGATAAAGAAAGAAAGAAAATATCTGAAAGAATGAAGAAATATTGGGCAGACAGAAGAGCAAAACACCTTTCATATAAGAATGGCCTCTAATAATTATATTACCTAAATATATTAAGTTATTGTCAAACCAAATTGTATCCATGTGTAACAACTTGTTTAGAACTTTGTATTTTTGACTACAGTGGTCCAATGAAGGCCATAAAATAAATAATAATAAAAATAAAAAAAGTGTGCGAAAGGCAGTCCTACAACACGTGCCACGATTGTTCATCACAGTTTCAACATGTTTTTATTTTGTGTGACGATGTCAGCCATGGCTATAAATTTTAAATACTTCTTTTACTAAGTTTAATAAGACAGATCAACCTCATGTTGATCATGACGATCGAAACCGATTATTGAACTGAAAAAAAAACGGATTTGTGATCAAAGTGTAGAGCCAGATTTATTCCTAATCTCAACTATACTGTGTTACATGTTTTTATTTTATGTGACGATATCAGCCATGGCTATAAATTTTAATTACTTCTTTTCTAAGTTTAATGAGACATGTTGTTCACGACTACCGAAAACGATTATTGAACTGAATAAAACGGGTTTGCGATCAAAGCGTAGAGCCAAATTTATTCATAATATCAACTGTACTGTGTTATTATTTTGTTTAACTATGTGATGTAAATAATAGCACTGTTTAAAAAATTTTGCCATGACGCGAGCAAAGCTGATAAACCACTGACGTTTCGGTAGTTACTGTTTGAAGCCTATGGAATAGGAGCCTCTGGAATATGAGTCAGCGATTTCCAGAACCCGTTAAATACATTTTGTGGTGTCACCGCCAGACACCACACTTGCTAGGTGGTAGCCTTTAAATCGGCCGCGGTCCGTTAGTATACGTCGGACCAGCGTGTCGCCACTATCAGTAATTGCAGACCGAACACCGCCACACGGCAGGTCTAGAGAGACTTCCTAGCACTCGCCACAGTTGTCCAACCGACTTTGCTAGCGATGGTTCACTGACAAATTACGCTCTCATTTGCCGAGACGATAGTTTAACGTAGCCTTCAGCTACGTCATTTGCTACGACCTAGCAAGGCGCCATTATCAGTTACCATTGATCTTGTGAATCATGTACCGTCGGACCGACGTTCACCATTAATGGATTAAAGTTAAGTATTCCACCAGCTACGTCCGTTTTTCTAAATTCAAATTTCCTTGTCCTCTTCCAGACCTCACGCCAGCCTGCGTGAGCTAAAACGCGTGCCTTTCGGCCTTCTTCTAGTAACACGGTGTTGGTTCTCCTGCCAATCAAAACACATTTTTTCCAACATTAACTTTTTTATTCGTCGAAAGAGCGTGTTTGGAGCTACACGGCTCAGTAGTTCCAGTAGCTGCTATTTCCGTTATAAAAATAGCTCCGGAGTTTGTCTGAAGTTCCAGTCTCCGTTATATCAATGATGGCAGCAGTTCCAGTAGACGTTAAATACCGACAGCGCAGTACCTACATCCGTTATATCTAGTGCTTATTTAACGCTCTGAAAGAGATACATTTCCAAAACTTGTTATTTCAGTACACTTATAAAATCGTTCTTAGAGGTCATTTTAAACATTATACCAATTTATCTTGTGAGCTAACTGCGACGTTTTTTTGTTCAACGTTGCGTATTTTGTTTAGCTTTGCGTATTTACCTATGTGTCAAGTTGAATTTTGTCGCAAACACGTATTATTGAGTAACAGCTACTGGGTCAGATTGAAAACGAGTTGTGTTCAAAAAGCACTATCTTGAATCTTAGTGATTATTATGACATTATCGCAAACTTCAGGTTTATCCACAAAGTTGGGTCAAAATATGTAGATATTGCTGATTGGAAGACATCTCTTAAAGATGCCATGGAACTTCCCTCTCGTGGTACTTTCAGTTCAAGCCTTCCAAAAGGATATTAATCAAAGAGAAAGGTCGGCGCACTATTACTCTTCAAGGGGAACAAAATTATAACACTGATATAGGATGTGGTAAAAGTATCTGCAAGAAGGATAAATCCTGGATGGGAGTAAAACCAACAGAGGTAGGTAAAGGTGTTATGGTAAAACCACAAAAAATTCAAAGATGTTACAGTTCTTTTACAGCACCACTATGGACGAGGATGGATGGACATTAAAGAACTTTTATTCCACAAGAATATCTTGAAATAGCAATGTGGAACTGAACTAGATAAAGAATCTGACGTCGGAGAACTATCTGATGAGCCTGAAGAGCAAATCAGGATTTGATGTAAAAAGTGGTGATCTCATAGTGATGTACTATTTTAATATAAAGTTGATGACAATTGTTCTAAAAAAATTAAATAGAAGATACCTACTATGTCATACCTTCCAGTGGTCATAATAATTTTGTACCAGGAATAAATATTACGAAATGTCTATTTTATTTTTCAGTTGTACCCGTCACTTTAAAACCAAAACGTTTCCAGAAACCGTTATTCTCAGTTTAAAGTTCCAAAAGTAGTTATGTTGAAAGGAAAAGATTTATTTTAAAGAAAGATATAGTGGAGTGATTTATGGGAAATATAAATCCAGAATATTAAAGTAAATGGTAATAAATAAAAAATAACAATAAAAACCAGATAACAACTTAGTGACTGTTTTTTCTCGGTTCTGAAAACGAGATAACTGACTTTGGAAACGGTCGACTCACATGGAAGTTAGATCAGAGAGCGAAGTTGTGAGGTGTGTGCTGAAAAATGAATGTCTGCAAACCAAGCAGTGGAATGCGTTACGTAAAAGTAATGAGATGCAGTTGAAAGGTGTACTGCGTTATGCGTGATCAGTATTTCATTCGAGGGAAGCGATAAATTTATTAGTAACATTAATGGCATGTATCTATTGAAGAGACAGAATGTCTGTATGTGGCTTCAAAGACGTCTCTAATTTCAAAGCGTCATCTATGAGCAAATGTGTAATGTCGTATCGAAGTTTGTGCAGCCAGAAAAAAAAACACACGTGTGGTACATGATTTTGATACATTCGTTCGCAGAAACAAAACAATATGTTTGTTAAACTGATTAACTTTCAGGTATGAACTCTTTTAAAAGACCTATCTTCTCCACTGTTATCGGCTACTGGAAGATTATAAGAGAGTAGCATGTAAAGCAACTCAAAAAATTATGTGGATTTGTTCCCAAGCCATTGCTTTTGTTTACTATCAGCTATTAAAACTACCAAGCCACCAAAAATGACTAAGCCTCAAGAGAGAGCCCAGTGCGTGATGTAGTACGCGGAAACGTAATCGTCTGTTGCTGCCCAAAGAAATTTCAATGTGAACTTAAAAGGGAGGCAGCAGACGTTAAAACGATTAAGGTTTGTTATGAAAAGTTCCTAACCACTGAGCGTGTAAACAGAGAATCGGGTTCTGGCAAAGAACCCACGGCGGCCGGTTTGGCCGAGCGGTTCTAGGCGCTTCAGTCTGCAACCATGCGACCGATACGGTCGCAGGTTCGAATCCAGCCTCGGGCATGGATATGTGTGATATCCTTAGGTTAGTTAGGTTTAAGTAGTTTAAGTTCTAGGGGACTGATGATCTCAGATGTTAAGTCCCATAGTGCTCAGAGCCATTTGAACCATTTGACAGAACCCCCGTCTGATGAAATGGTAGAGAAGATCACAGAAACCTCCAAAATAAGGCCATTTATATCAGTTCGCAGAGATTCAAGAGAGCTAAAGTTCCCTCGCTCAACTGTTCACTAGGTGCTGCATAAAAAACTTCGCTTGTACGCGTAAACAGTTCAAATTGTGCGAGCACTGCAGCAAATCGAATTGTAACTTCGCCACGAATTTGCTATTGAGATGTTGAACCGGCTGAGGCAAAATCCCGAATGCGTAGGAAATATGTTTTTCTCGGACGAAGCAACTTACCACAGATGTAGGAAGGTTAATTGCCACAACATTATCATCTGGGGTTCGGAAAACCCTCACAGTATTCGAGAACATGTCATAGATGGGGAAAAGAATGTGTGGTGTGGACTGGTGAAAGACAGCATAGTGAGACAATTTTTATTCATCGAGCATTTAATAACACGAACCGTTCATCTGGATATGTTTCAGCAGTTTGAAATCACCTTCTAGCAGGATAGTGCACCACCGCACAGGAGTTTACATGTCCGTGACTTCCAGGACTTAACATTTTTACAGCGATTTGTGGGACGGGGTGGACCAACCAAGTGGCCACCGTGATATCCACACACAATCCCGGCCGGCCGGAGTGGCCGAGCGGTTCTAGGCGCTACAGTCGGGAACCGCGCGACCGCTACGGTCGCAGGTTCGAATCCTGCCTCGGGCATGGATGTGTGTGACGTCCTTAGGTTAGTTAGGTTTAAGTAGTTCTAAGTTCTAGGTGACTGATGACCTTAGAAGTTAAGTCCCATAGTGCTCAGAGCCATTTGAACCATTTGAACACACAATCCGGGATTTATTCCTGTGGGGTTCTGGAGGAGACACTGTGTGTGCCTCGCCTGTACGTGGCGTTCGCTATCTTCTCGGAAGAATTGTGGTTGCGATAGACTCCATCACCACAGACATGATATGCACATATAGATTTGAGAGTGCATGTCGTCTAGAGTCTAGAAAGTTTACGGCTTACGAACGGAGCCCATGCAGAAGTGTATTAATTTTTTCTACAAAACTTTCTTGAGTTACTTTACATCAACAACAGCAACTTCAATAATCTTCGTTTAACTGCATTTGGAATTCAGGGAGGTGAACACCCTGTAGAATGAAGCACTTGGTTTCCACAAGGTATCAAGTCCATTTAAACTCTGGGAATGGAGTCTATCCCTCATTCATACGCAGATTTGAGGGCAAAGTAGATGATAACAGAGTATGTGGTGGCACTGGAACCCTGGAACATGTCATTTTTCATTGTAGGAATACGGACTGCGATTCCAAAAGATGTGTATGTGTTGCCCATGTAATGTCTAGGAAAGTGTTGTGACTTGGCAAGACAGCCAAGCCACTATGAGAGGAAGCCGAAAGGCACGCGTTTAAGCTCACGCAGGCTGGCGTGAGGTCTGGAACAGTTAAAGGAGTTGAGTCTAGTAAAAAAAGTACGTAGCTTCTGGAATACTTAACTTTAATCCATAATTGGTGAACATCGGTCTGACGGTACATGCATCACAAGATAAATAGCAAATGATAATGGCGCCGTGCTAGGTCGTAGCAAATGACGTAGCTGAAGGCTATGCTAACTATCGTCTCGGCAAATGAGAACGTAATTTGTCAGTGAACCATAGCTAGCAAAGTCGGTTGTACAACTGGGGCGAGTGCTAGGACGTCTCTCTAGACCTGCCGTGTGGCGGCGCTCGGTCTGCAATCACTGATAGTGGCGACACGCGGGTCCGACGTATACTACCGGACCGCGGCCGATTTAAAGGCTACCACCTAGCAAGTGTGGTGTCTGGCGGTGACACCACAGAAAGAAAGGTGTGTGAAGATTTGTAATATCTTGGAAATAGTTACTCGCTCACTATACGGCCACTATAAGGCGTTTAACATAATACCCTCAAGACAGCGATGTGCAACGGCGGCAGGTAACGGGAGTACTTGCCACCGGCTAGGTCGTTTAAGAAGAATAAGTAGGTCCACAGGATCTGAAGAAAAATGTGCCCTTTCTACGCCATCTCAGGCACTGATTGGTGGTGGTTGTGGAGATCTGCTGGAGTATAATTTCGGGGATTCTGTCCACGAGGCCTGAGTAAGTGGAGACCACGAACGCACCGGTGTGTAGCCTGGGGTCGAACTGGTAATGAAGTGTAGCGCTGCTAGGAGACGAGTAACGCTTGGAGGTTCCTACCACTGTTCCAGATGTATACATTCTTGTCTGAACAACTCGCAGTTCAACGCAACGCTACAGTAACATGCTCTGGCTCCTACAGTTAAAGACAGGGTCATTGTAAGCCGGCTATTTGGCAGAAACTGCCGGCCGCGGTGGTCTCACGGTTCTAGGCGCTCAGTCCGAAGCCGCGTGACTGCTACGGTCGCAGGTTCGAATCCTGTCTCGGGCATGGATGTGTGTGATGTCCTTAGGTTAGTTAGGTTTAAGTAGTTCTAAGTTCTAGGGGACTGATGACCACAGATGTTAAGTCCCATAGTGCTCCGAGCCATTTTTTTTTGGCAGAAACTGAGTGCTAGATTTAGAAACAGCTGCATACATTTACACGCCCTTCGTATGCTTAACGCATGCTCTCATAAAAGTATGAATTTTGTATGATAATGCCAGTCAGTGGGTGTAACAGAATTTTGACATTTTCTTAAATACACTGAAGAGCGAAACAAACTGGTACAACTGTTATCTCCCGTGTGGGACCCCCGCGGGCGCACAGAAGTGCCGCAATACGACGTGGCATGGATTCGACTAATGTCTGAAGTAGTGCTGGAGGGAATTGACACCAAAAATCCTGCAGGGCTGTCCATAAATCTTCAAGAGTACTACGGAGTGGAGATCTCTTCTGAATAGCACGTTCGAACGCGTCCCAGATATGTTCAATAACGTACATGTCTGGGGAATTTGGTGGCCAGCGGAAGGGTTTAAACTCACAAGGGTGTTGCCGGAGCCACTCCGTAGCAATTCTGGACCTGCGGGGTGTCGCATTGTCCTGCTGGAATTTCGCAAGACCATCGGAATGCACAATCGACATGTATGGATGCAGGTCATCAGACAGGATGCTTAAATACGTGTCACCTGTCACAGGCGTATCTAGACGTATCAGGGGTCCCGTTTCACACGAAATGCACACGCCCCACACTATTACTGGGCCTCCATCAGCTTTAACATTCCCCTTCTGACACGTAGGGTCCATGGATTGGTGAGGTTGTCTCCATACTCGAAACGCGCAACTGCTCAATATAATTTGAAACGAGACCCGTCCGAGCAGGCAACATGTCTCCAGTGATCAACAGTCGGTGTTGACAGGCCCAGGCGAGGCGTAAAGTATTGTGTTGTGAAGTCATCAAGAATTCATGTGTGGGTCTTTAGCTCCGAAAGCCCATATCGATGATGTTTCGTTGAATGGTTCGCACGCTGACACTTGTTGATGGCCCAGCACTGAAATCTGCTTCAATACGCGGAAAGGTTGCACTTACGTCACGTTGAACGATTCTCTTCAGTCGTCGTTGGTCACTTTCTTGCAGGACCTGTTTCCGGCCGCAGCGATGCCGGAGATTGATGTTTTACCAGTTCCCTGATTTTCAAGGCACACTAGTGAAATGGTCGTATTGGAAAATCCCCATTTCATCGCTACCTCGGTGATGCTGTGTCCCATCGCTCGTGCGCCGACAGTAACATCACGTTGAAATTCGCTTAAATATTGATAACCTGACATTGCAGCAACAGTAACCGATCCAACAACTGCGTCAGACACTTGTTGTCTTATATAGGCGTTGCCGACCGCAGCGCCGTATTCCGCCTGTTTACATAATTACCTATGTATTTAAATACGCGTGCCTATACCAGTTTCTTTGGTGCTTCAGTGTACATATAACAGCGTAGACAGTTTAATTATACTAACATTATTTAGCCTATTCGTAATTCTAGCTCAAATATACTAAAACACTGATATATCGTTGCAAGACGTAGTTGCAGTTTACTAACACATTAATGTAATGTAGCTTTGAAGTTCCATAGCTTATTGAGCGGAATATATGTGCAGTCTTCTATAAATTTCATTAATAGATGTAACGTGGCCCGGTATGGTACTTACACAGCAGGCCAAATGTCAGTAGCAGCAAATAATAAAATATGTAACATAATTTTGGTAAACATTTTTGGAATACAGTGATCAATAATAGATTATTATATTTTGACTAAAGTTCAGTCTTGATCACACCATTTATGTTTCAATGACATAGGTAACCGGTTTAGGTTCTTTTTACATAACCATCATCAGACCCATGGCTCCCTTAGGATGGTAGGCGGAGCTCTCCTCAGCTGCTACGAAGTCGACTGATGTAATAATCAGTTGATTTCGTAGCAGCTGAGGAGAGCTCCGCCTACCATCCTAAGGGAGCCATGGGTGTGATGATTGTTATATAAAAATAACCGAAACCGGTTACCTATGTCATTGAAACATAAATGGTGTGATCAAGACTGAACTTTAGTCAAAATATATGCAACATAAATAATAAATGGAATTCTTTCAGGATCCTCTTGTGGCGGGGGAACAATCAGGACATATCACACAACAGATCCGGACATTACGTCGCATACTGGAGAAGGGTTAAAGTGAGGCTTAGCTAAGGAGACGCAACCAAAACCATTGTACCTGTTCGAAGTGGCATGCAACGTACTTCAAATGGTTCATGGTTCAAATGGCTCTGAGCACTAAGGGACTTAACATCTGAGCTCATCAGTCCCCTAGAACTTAGAACTACTTAAACCTAACTAACCTAAGGAGATGACACACTTCCATACCCGAGGCAGGATTCGAACCTGCAACCATAGCGGTCGCGCGATTCCAGACTGAAACGCCTAGAACCGCTCTGCCACTGCGGCCGGCTGCAACGAACTCTACTATACATGTCTGTCTCAGTAGAATTCGACGTTAACACATAAATCTTTATACATGAATTGCTACTGTAATGAAACATCGTTTAAGACAATAATTTTGCTGGCGTTGGAGGCTCCAGTTGATATTAGTTCTCCGTATTTGCAAATTAAATTTCGGTTATTAAAACTCCACATTCTACAAAAAACATTTTTTTCTGTTTTTTCCAGAAACATATATTGACGTGCAGGTGTCATATGCAGACGGTTTCGTTTTATTTCTGGGAAGAAAAAGATCATATAAAGTTCGTGGTTGGTTTTGTATTTTAGGCCTAAAAACTCTAACATGCTCTTTTTACTTTCGGCTGCACACCTGAAACCACATTAATTGTATTTATGGAATTCTACAGGTCGCATAGCTTTAAGATGTCTTTCTTTAGCTTCCCAGTATGTCATACGCAAACCAGGAGGAAGAATTTGCTTAAAGAGTTATTAGTTTTCAATAATTTTTCGACAGTGGCAGTGATGTGTGTTCTGTTTTACGTTTCTCTTGTATTTTACATCCGTGGCGCGTTTAACTTCTTGGTTGTAATTACACTACCAGAAAAAATGTGGAACACGTAGAAGATATGGTAGGATGTCAAAGTAACTTCGCACAGGTACCCCTCACCGGCAGGGATGTAAATGATTGGAGCTATAATTCTCCGAGACTGGCAGAACGACCGTGTGACTGCATTAATTTTGTTGGTATTTACTGTTGTTACCTGACCTTAAACGGACGTGAACAGCATCGTATGTTCATTGATCACAGCGAAGGACCTGACTGAGTTTGAAAAGGGCCTCCTTATGGCTCTCAAACTGGTCGGACACAATGATCAGATTTATTCTGGATACGGATGTGAGAGTCGTTCGACGCTGACCGAGTGTGAACGTGAGCGCAGGCGTCCTCTTCGTCAAGATTCCGGTCGACCACATGCGAGCCCCACAAGGAAGGACCGCCGTATTTTGCACCAGCACATCGCGACACCTTAATTTTCCTCCCTGCCATCCGAGAACAAGTAATGGGCTCTCTCAGAGCAAATGTTCAAATGTGTGTGAAATCTTATGGGACTTAAGTGCTAAGGTCATCAGTCCCTAAGCTTACACACTACTTAACCTAAATTATCCTAAGGACAAACACACACACCCATGCCCGAGGGAGCCGAGGGCTAATCCCGCGCGGCTAATGGGCTCTCTGCGACATACTGTGTCATTGCACGATGCTGGTCGAGATAAGCAGCTGCCGGACCAGGGAATTACTATTGCAGGTTGCCGTTAACACAACAGTATGCACAGATGCGTTTGAACTGGTGGCTGACAGGGAAGCATCGACTGCTGACGAATGGCGTCCCGCTGTGTTCAGTGATGTATCTGTTGTGGACTGGCAAGACAGCCAATCCACAGTGACGGGTAACCGAAAGGCACGCGCTTAAACTCACGCAGGCTGGCGTGAGGTCTGAAACAGGATACGTAATGAATGCTATAAAGAAAAGTACGTAGCTGCTGGAATACTTAACTTTAATCCACAATTGGTGAACATTGGTCTTGTTACTGTACATGCTTCATTAGATACATAGCAAAGGATAAATGGCGCCTTGCTAGGTCGTAGCAATTGACTTAGCTGAAGGCTATGCTAACTATCGTCTCGGCAATTGAGAGCGTAATTCTCAGTGAACCTTTCCTAGCAAAGTCGGCTGTACAACTGGGCGAGTGCTAGTCAGTCTCTCTAGACCTGCCGTCTGGCGGCGCTCGGTCTGCAATTACTGACAGTGGCGACACGCGGGTCCGTCGTATACTACCGGACCGCGGCAGATTTAAAGGCTACCACCTAGCAAGTGTGGTGTCTGGCGGTGACACCACAGTATCTCGTTTGTGCACTACCCCGGATGGTCACTGTCGGCGAGTATGGTGACGACCTGTGGAGAGGCCCCAATCTCCTAATGAGTTGCAGCACAGTGGTTTTACTGCAGGCATCATGCTGTTGGGAGCCATCGGGTAAGACTCCAGGTCACGACTGCTACTGAATGATGGAATTCCAATGGTACTATGTACCTCACAAACGTCCTGCTACCTCTCGTGTTACCTCTCACTTGACTCTATCGTGATGTCATTTTTCAACAGGACAAAGTTCCTCCACACATGGCACGTGTCTATGGAGTGTATCCGTAATGCTGAAGTACTCCCGTGACCAGCAAAATTCCCAAATCTGTTCCCGATTGCACATGTATCGGACCAGCTCAGACTTCAATTCATTAGTGGTATCATGATATCAAGGACCAGCTGTAACACGTATGGGAGACATTGTCTCAGGAGAAAATGCAATGATTTTATGACACCCTCCTCAATCCAAACTCGATGGGTTGACCTCATTCTCCCATGTTCATTGTAAATTTGATTCGAATTTGTACTAATCGACGTAACATCACATACTGTAAAATGGTATGGATAGAAACTGTTACGTACTTTAAAGGAAACATAATCTTCAAAAGAAATATAAAAATCAAAATTATATGGAATTATAGGTGTTGTGTCAAACATATGATTACATTTCGGATCTAGCTCAAGTATTTATAACATAAAAGTGGTCTCATAACTATTCACGCTGCAAAAAGGGGTAAATAGAAACAGTACTGTTGATCTTATTTTTCTGTTTATTGGTCTTTCGGGTGGATAGGGAAATGTCAAAATCCGTTTTGGACGTAGAGGAAATAAGAAAGAATATTTATCTGGTTCAAAAAAAGTTTTATTCAATAGAAAAACTACAAACGTGGAATGAACTGTGCTTTTTATTCTGTTTTTCAAATAAAAATGGTTATTTCCCTAATTGCGTTATGGTAACATTAATGGATGAACTTGGTTTCTTTATTAATACATAAAGTCGCTGACATCATCTTTAAGGAAGAAGTATTTCAATCCACAAGTCGTATCCGCAGAAGTAACGAACAGCTTTCAAACAACATCTCATTGACTAAAAAGTTATTTCTCATCTGTTAAAATAAATGCTTTTAATCAGCCTTTTGTTTTCAAAAAACCGTCGCCCTAAGCTTTGCCTTCTGAATAAAAAGTTTTCCGTGCATACCATCTAACCGATAGCTCATTTTCTCCATGTATTTCACTCACAGCACAATCTCCTTATTTTAGAGCAGTGCAACGTGGTTCATTCCCATGAAAGTTATTTGTCTCCTTCTGAGTAAAAAAAGACGATTAGTTTTCCAATTCACTTCACATATTCTGAAAACACAACCCATAAATTTTAATTAGCCGAAATGTAAGTCAGATTAATTCGTACTTCAAAAATGAACTTTTTGATGATGAAATGGGATTGCAAATTTGCTTAACTTGTACTTAAATTATAGAAATACAATTTCGATTGTTACTTATAAATAAAGTTCGAAGTAAGCAAATTCAGCATCACAACCGTTGTTTGGCGTAGAGTGAAGAAGACATCAACTGATAGGATCGTCCACTTTGGAATTCATAATTTTCTAGTTAGACTGATTCACCACCAACCTAGAGAAACAAACCTTTGAATGATATTCTTATTTGTCTTCCGATACGATAGCGTAGAAAGTTTTTGGAAATTTCGTTTATATTCACCCCATTGTTTCCATTCACTCCATTTTCCTTCTCAACCCATGAAGTTTCACTTCCTTTCCTCTTGCTCTTCCGGGTGCTTCACTTTTTACGTCAGACGGTGTAGATACACATTTTCCACCTTTTTCATTTCACACTCACATGGAAATCCTGTTTTCATGCGTAGAAACATGATGTAGGAGAATCTGTTATCGGTGCACTTATCGCGAGATGCTGTATTATTGGCACCACTCACTTGTTATTCATTTTGCTACCGTCCACTTGAGGCGTAGCGCCGTATAACGATCCTGCATTGGAGACGATTAAGTGGGAGATGTGTCTCAGAGCTGGATAGTGACAGATGGTGACGCGAGACTGGAAGCGCACGTAGTTTATGTATCAGCCAGTAGAGGACAATATTGGATAGGGGGACTGTGATTTTAGTTTCGATCGTGACCACTAGAGTGCACTAAAGCAATAGAATGTTTTTCATAAACTGTTGTAGTATTTTCATAAAGTGTTATTATGTCTTTTTGTTTGTGTAAAATGTTATAAATGTGTTTTAGCAGTATGAATGATGCGTGAGCGTGATTTAAGGTTAATATGAAGATAATTGTTTAATGGATTGTGTAGTAGGATTTAGTGTGGGAACATTTCAAAGAAGTATGGATATGAACAAAGGGGATTTTTGTAGAATAGATTTGTAAAGTAAGTTTATGGTAAAGGGAAAGTTAATTCAGGTATAAATAACAATAGTAAATAACTTTATGCATAAGCAAAACTTCAGCATATTAGATAATTACGTCGGTAAAAAGTGCAGTCGTTAGGTTTACTATTTTGCGATTGCTTATGAATGAAAAGCGCGGACTGACGCGGGAGAATGTTGTTTTGCTATTGGCTGTTAAGTAAACTGACCAATGGTAAAGCAATATTCTTCGCACGCCTAGCCATGAAAGAGATCGGATGTGTGCAGTAGTAGTTCCGATGGAAGTGATCAGTTGCCGGATCTAGCAGTGTTTCATACATCAAAAATGTTGGAAAGTGACGGCATAATTATTCCGATGTGTGTGTAGAAATTTCGGAATTTTTAAGTGAATTTTGTGATGAGATAAGACATATATTCCACGTGGCGTATTGAGCAGGTCGGTAGCTAAAAAACTGTGACTGCATTTGTTACCGACAGACTTAACATTTGGTGAGCATTCTCAATCAAAAACAATCAGTATTTTTGTAGCTATTACGTTTTCGGGAAATGCAACACCATAAACTTGCTAACGAGAGTGAAAGGGATTATGAGTGACTGTGTTAAGACTAGCACGGGCTTGGCAGTGATGCTTGTTCACCTAAGTTTCAGAATATATTAACTGAGGACAAAATTTCCAACCTTTCATTTCGTGTTTCTCCCGAAACGTAGATTAGTGACTTTAATTGCAGCCTGGTTCACGTCGAAGTACAGTAGGTTTCACTCGGCTTTCCTACTGGTGATCTGCTGAGACAATCTTCACAGGTAGGTGCAGGTCCGTCGTAAAGGGACGGAAAGAAACGCGCCGCCGCACACTGTGGTGCAAATTTTAAGTGGTTGGTGTTAGTTTTCTGTGTGTGTGAGGGAAAAGGAGGCACAGAAGGAAGGAGGGAGAAAGAGAGAGAGAGAGAGAGAGAGAGAGAGAGAGAGAGAGAGAGAGAGGAAGAGAGGAAGAGAAAGAAGGAGAGAGAGAGGGAGAGAGAGAAAGAACGAGATAAAAGGGGGAGGGGGAGATTTGGGATGTTGAGAAGCAGTTGTTTTTGGATGACAGAGAACGTCTGAACACTATGTTTTCTATGAGGAAGTACTTTTGTAGAATTCCTAAGTGTTGAATGTAGTGTTTTGTTATATGGTGTTGTGTATTCATTCAAAATATTCTTTGCTCATATTACTGTCTTTTGTATGTGACGTTGGCGACGCTAGGTGCAACGTAGGAGACTTCTGTTCATTTTGTCGTAGATTTGCGGAGAGACTGCCTTCACGACGAGAGCTTTCACCTTCCGTCCATACACCACTCTCGCCCAGTACGTCACTCGGGAGACTGTTCCCCCCAATTCTCCCCACCTCACATGCATACACGCAGGCACCCATACTCATTCCGGCCCCCCTCGGAGGTAGAGGAATATTTTACTGGTAAAGAGAGCTCTATCCGTCCAGGCGATCTTGGCGGGCGCGGGCACCCGCGCACAGCTATCATTTTGTGAGCGGCGGCGCTCCATCTAAACGTCTCATCGCTGCCCCAGTCCGTCTTGCTTTCAGGGAATCGTTAAGAAATGTCTGTAATATACATAGATTGAATCTCTTTGCCATTTGGCCAGTGACTCCAAATGGTAATCACTATCATTTGTGACGTTACATCTCAAGCTTCCCCATCATATAAAAATTTCTTTCGCTTCCCTTTTTTGTTTTTCCGGAGGGATCGGTACTACAATAATTTCCATAATTAAAGTATTAAAATGAAATGTATTCCACTCGAGGTTGTATGCTAATCGCCTTGCCGCGGACGCATCTGTCTGTATAATATTCAAGAGCGCTGCCACTCTTGTGTAGCAGACTGCTGGAAGTCTCCCGCTGGTGGACGAGATGGAGCTTTCTGTGTTCCTTATCTCTTCCGAGGAATCGGAAGGCGCCGAAAGCCCGAAAATACTATTACTGCGTTCCCGATACGCTGAATGACGCATTATAGATTCAATAGCGCCCGCGTCTCGCGGCAAAACACATGAAATTCGAACAAAAAGTAAGTCTCCTCGATTTTGGTTTTGAGGAACGTTCACTTGAAGCGAGACTGGTTCCGATACGGGAGGACGTGTGTTACCCCAAATTCTTTGAGATATAAAAATAAGTGATGATGTTATGTGACAATGTTATCTTTTCTCCCATTCTTTTCCTTTTATTTTCTCTAAACGTCACTGGAATAGTGTATCTCATTTCAAAACAGAAATTGTTTCAACTGACTTTATTGCAGTCATCATGTTTACAGATTATCAAATGGAAAAGCAAGCAGATCTCATATGGTGCAAGCTAACTCTCGAAGTAAATAAGCTGAGCGATTCAAACGGATTCTTTGACATCACATATCCCAGATTTGAGCTGACGGAATTTATATAAGGCTTTGTTTGTTAAATTTGTTAATTGTCCTGAAATTAAATGAACGGATCGATGACGATGAAGTCAGTGAAAATTGTAATCTGACGGATACGCAGTGACAATCAAAATTATTGTGCCTGACTGGAACCCGAACTTTTTTTTCTGCTTATCGCGAACTTCACCAATTCCGAATGTTTTACTCTCGGCTCTCCGGGTGCCTCTTCTGCCCCATTCATTAAATGCTTACTTGGACAGAATATCAATGATATGGTGCGATAATGGAATTGCTGTCCTCAGTGTAAATGTACGAGAATTGCAATATAATGAACATTCCAATGAGTACAGAATATGGACTGAGAATAACTCGAGAAACAAAGAAAAAATGATACTAGAGATAAACTTATCGTAACCAAATAGGTGATATACTATTATTCGCAACTGTATTAAACTCTTATTTAAATTATACGCCTTTCGCCTTATTTCGAAGTTTGCTCATTGCCCACTGTAAAAACTGTATTTTCCTTATAAATCTGTTTGTCAAGATCGTAAACAATTCTCAGATCTTACTTTACTACTATTAAACAGTATTAAACTACAACTATTATTCACACCTTTTTGTTTCTAACTTCATTCCTAGTGTTCTAGATTTTTAGAACATTTCACTCCACTGATACGGGATTTATTTTCGTTTTCAGGTTGTATAGATGCACTTACACTAAGTATACATGGTTTAGTGCTGCGATCGCGTTTTTAATTAATTAATTTTCGTTTATTTATTTATATATCTTTTTAAGGCTGTGGATGTGACTGCTGTTGCTCTGTTGTTTATATTTTTCGACTAGTGTTTGTGTATGTGTGTGTGTGTGTGTGTGTGTGTGTGTGTGTGTGTGTGTGTGTGTGTGTATGTATGTATGTGAGTGTGCGTGGGTGCATGGGCGGGAGGGAGGGTGGGTTAGTGTGTAGGGGGGGGGGGAAATATGTCTATTTTACTGTGGTATGCTACTGTGGTGGTTGATCATGAGTGGATGTATTGATACTGACTCTTCTTGTGTTGTCTGGAGGGACTGTTATTTATCTACTACATGTTCTACTAATTTAAGTAATTGCAGATGTTTCTTCGGTCATCTATTGTTTCTTTTCTGCGACTGCCTTTTGAATTTGTCCTAAGTAGAGAGAATCACAGATGTTACACGGAAGCTGGGAAATGGCAGATTTTTTTTATATATGTCAGTGTCATTCTCCATCTTTAAACTTTCCTGTATTGAATTATTATTTCGGTAAGCTATTTTTAATCCTTGTTTCTTAGCGGTGTGACCAGTCCCGTGTGTCAGTTTGTTTCCATGTGTTAGTGTGTACCAGTTCGACCACTGGCTGTAGTGCGATGCCCTTGTTGTGCAGTGGTGGTGTTATTAGTGTGTGACTGTCGAAAAAACTAGGCCTAAAACCAAAATAACACAAGACAAACGAAGCAAGGACGCCATAAAAAGCGGATTAGCACCAGCAAAGAGGGCATTCCTGGCCAAGAGAATACAGCTAGTGTCAAACAACTACCTTAATCTCGGAAAGAAATTTCTGAAAATGTTCGTTTGAAGCATTGCATTGTATGATGGTCACAAATGGACTGCCGAAAAAGTGATGTTGAAAATTGGGTGGAGCGATAAAATAAGAAATAAAGTATCCTCCGCAGAATCGGTGAAGAGAGAATCATATATAAACATTGAGAAGGAGGGACAGGACGACAGGGCAAGTGTTACGATCTTAGGGAGTAACTTTCATGGTTCCAGAGGGAGCTGTAGAGGGCAAATACTGTGGGAAATCGGAACACAGCCAACAAGAAAATGACGACTTAGGGTGGAAGTGGTACTCTGAGATGAAGGGGTTGGCACAGGAGAGGAATGCATGCCGAGCTTCATCGCACCAGCAAATGACTGACGAATCAAAAAGAAAAAGCGCCACCAAATTGCGTAGATGTTGATCGCTACGATTCACCTGCAGTTGCAAACAGTCTCAGACGTTTCCATTAGGTGAATTAGCGGGCCACTCGAGGTGCGATAGCGTGCCCAGGGTGTTCGTCAAACCAGGAACGTACGTGCGTAAACACGGCTGTTATGCTCCTGAAAAAGAGAGTGTCAGCAGCAGACTCATCATGAAGACGTGGAAGAAACGATAACACCTGGTCAATGAGACTGCGTAAAACAAAGGTACTGGTTCATGTTCACGGTAGCCTGAATGAGTGGGCCCAACTCATTGTTTCAAAACACTCCAGAACATCACAAAACCACCTCATTCCTGAACTATACTCTTCACCCACTGCAGGTAAACATCCCATTAAACCATCAGTGCGTTAGACGCTTTGCATTATTTGAAGAGAGGAAAAACGGTGTATTTTATGACTTTCACTGTCGTACCTCACAACCACGGTTCAGTCGAGGTTGAGATATTAACATCCGATAATTGTTCCCTTATCTTCTTAGGATCCCCTGTAATGTATATAATTTCTAGTACAGGGTTTGGAAAACACTGTAGAGATTTATTTAAATCTTTGGGGGACGTCAACAGGTTATGCATTAAGTAACCAGTGGGAGCGGTCGCCCCATTTGAGATGTGTTATGTACGGCGCCCGAATTTTGCAACTAGACATGGCCTATGGCGCCGTTATAGACACTATATCTGAACAGTTTGTTACAGACAGGTCACCCGTTAACCGACTTTCTGAGTGAGATGATAATCAGTTAAGACAGATTGTAGCATAGTAGATCACACAGGAAGTCGGCTTTACGAATACCAACAATGTTTATTGTTGAACTTCACTATCACAAAGATATTGTTCCTAAACGCGTTAACAGCCCCACAATGCGACCACAAGTGTCTGAAGCACGGACGTACGTCGCCTCCGTACAGAGCAGTTGACGAGCTGGTGTCACTGACATCGCCACTTATGTGGGGTGTTGTGTCGTCAGGAACCTATTTCGTTCACGATTGTACCGAAAGGAAACCACTGCGTAGGCCTCAGCAGGCGGCGACTGACTCGTATGCCTTTCCTCACACTTCGAAACATAGCTGGTATGGGACCGCGAGTGTGGTACTGGAAGATGAATCATTGTCGGCATGTAGCATGGTCTGATGATTCCGTGATGAAGGTATGGATGCTGAGTGTCAACAAGATTGTGTCCAGGCAAGAGGCAGCTCATTTGTGGTCTGGGCTGCCTTGTTTCATATTTTATTTATTTAACTTTTAATTATCAGTCTTCTGACAGGTTCGAAGCAGCACTCCGCGAATTCCTGTCTTATGCCAGCCTTTGATCTTAGAGTAGCACCTGTACCCTATGTCCTCAATTGTTTGTTGGATTCATTCTAATCTCTGTCTCTGCAGCACCCTCTGGTACCACGGAGGGTATTCTCTGACGCTTTAACACATTTCCTATCATACTGTCACTTTTTATTTTCAGTGTTTTCTACATTTCCCTTTCTTCGACGATTCTGTGAGTACCCGTGTTCAGAAGGTACCAATTATACCTCATTTTCCTGCTTATGGACCAATAATAGGTCCACGTTAAGTGAACATCCTTGGAGAACACCTGCGTCTGTTTCTGGGATTAGAGTAAAATGTAGACGCTATGTTTCAATAGGTCAATGCGACTTTTTATCGCTTTTTACTGACGCGCTTGATGAACACTCGGACCGGCCGCTGTGGTCGAGCGGTTCTAGGCGCTTCAGTCCGGAACCACACGGCTGCTACGGTCGCAGGTTCGAATCCTGCCTCGGGTATGGATGTGTGTGATATCCTTTGGTTAGTTAGGTTTAAGTAGTTCTGAGTCTAGGGGACTGATGACTTCAGAAGTCCCATAGTGCTTAGAGCCATTTGAACCATGATATTCTTTCATACGGTAATCAGTTTCGACAATCCAGTCACGTCATCTTCGGACCTGTTGCATGAATGCCACCAAGTACCACTCTTGCACGTATAAGACAAGGCACCAATACTCGAATCTGGTCGCGTACACATCCGAACTTCATGAGCGTGTATAGTATTAATGCAAGTTGCACTAGCGTCCACGCTGTATACGTATCCTGTCCAAGCTGTCTCATGGAAGTGCAGGCTACGACGTGTTCTCGGTAGCGACGTCGCTCAGAGCGGTCAGACGGAAACTTTCTCTGTGACTGAAACCGACAGCAAGAGGGAATCACGTACTGAGAGATCAGATGAGTTGGATGGCCATGTGGAGAAGGTGTTCTTCGTGGGCCCTCTGCTCAATGTAAGTGTGAATAACATCAGGGATCTGTTAAAACACTCACTCCCTTCTCAGCCATTACTTCCCTTTCATGCCCCTCGAGTCTTATAACTGCCATCTGGTTTCTGCATAAGTTCTAAATAGGCTTTCGCTCCCTGTACTTCAACCGTGCTACCTTCAGAACTTCAACATTGTCAAAAACTTTCTCTAAGTCTAAAAGTGCAATAAACATAAGTTTGCATTTCTTAGTCTTCCTTCCAAGAGAAGTAGTAGGGTCTGTATTGCCAATCGTGTTCCTGCATTTATCCGGCTTCTATCAGTATTTTCCATTCTCCTGTAAGGAATTCATGTTATTATTTTGCAACCATAACTTATTAAACTGTTATTTCGGTAATGTTCACACCTGTCAGCAACTGCTAGCTTTGGAATAAAACTATTACATTCTTCTTTACGTCTGAGGGCATTTCGCCTGTTTGATACATTTTACACACCAGATGGAATAATTTTGCCATGGCTGGCTCTCCCGTGGCTACCAGTAGTGCTGGAGGAATGCAGTCTACTCCAGGGCCTTGTTTCGATTTCGTTCTTTCAGTGCTCTGTAAAATTCTTCTCGCAGTACATTTCTCATCTCATCAACATCTACGTCCTCTTCCCTTTCTATGATACTGACTTCAAGTTCATCTGTATAGACACACTATATGCTCTCTCAGCCTTTCAGTTTTTCCTGCTTCTCTTAGTACTGGTTTCCCATTTGAGTTCTTGATATACAAGCAGCTGCTTCTCCTTTCTCTTAAGGCCTCTTTAATTTTTCTGTAGGCGTTACCTATCTTTCCCCTAGTAAAATAAGTTCCTAAAACCTTGCATTTGTCCTCTAGCCATTCCTGCTCAGCCATTTTGAACTTTTGGTCAGTCTCGTTTTTAGGCGTTTGTATTCCCTTTTGTCTGCTTCATTTGGTGCATTTTTGAATTTTTAGGCGTTTGTATTCCCTTTTGTCTGCTTCATTTGGTGCATTTTTGAATTTTCTCCTTTCACTAATTAAATTCTGTATCTCCTGTGATAATTCATTATCTCCTGTGATATCCAAGGATTTCTATTAGGGATTGTGTTTTTACTTGTTTGATCATCTCCTGCCTTCACTATTTCATCTCTCAAAGCTAACGATTCGTCTCCTGCAGTATTCCTTTTTCCCTGTTCTAGTCAATCGTTGCCTAACGCTCTCTCTGAAAGACTTGGTTGTTTCAACTTATTTAGATTCCATATCCTTTATTTCCATCCTTTTAGCAATTTCCTTTGACGTACAGGTTATGACCAATAAATTGTGGTCAGAGTCTACATTGATCTGAAACTTTACGGTGTCTCCAGGTGTCTTCCACTCATAAAACTTTTTTCATGATTCTTAAACCAAGTGTCACCAATGATTAAATTATGCTCTGTGCAAAATTCTGCCAGGCGGCTTCCTCTTTCATTTTTTTTCCGTCCCCAGTCCATATTCATTTGCTATTTTACTATTTTTCCTTCTTTTCCTCTTCCTCAAAAATGTTCAAATGTGTGCGAAATCGTATGGGACTTAACTGCTAAGGTCATGTCCCTAAGTTACACACTACTTAACCTAAATTATCCTAAGAACAAACTCACACACACACCCATGCCCGAGGGAGGACTCGAACCGCCGCCGGGACCAGTCGCACAATCCATGACTGCAGCGCCTTAGACCGCTAGGCTAATCCCGCGCGGCTTCCTTTTCCTACTATTGAATTTAATGCCCCCGTTGCAATTAAATTTGCCTCTCCCTTAACTACCTCAATGATTTGTCTTATCTCCTCATACATTTTTCCAATCTCTTCAGCATCTGCAGAACTAGTTGGCATATGAACTTGTACAACTATGATGGGTGTGGGTTTGTCTAGGGCAATGCGTTCGCTATGCTGTTTATAGTGGCTTATCCACATTCCTAGCCCGGCATTATCCCTATTTGATTTTGTATTTATAACCATGTATTTACCTGACCGGAAGTCCTGTTCCTTTCGCCATCGAACTTCAATAATTACCCCTACATGAAATTTGAACCTATACATTTCCGTTTTTAAATTTTCTGACATACATGCCAGATTTAGAAATCTAACATTCAATTCCCTGACCCGTGGAAGCCCAGTTTTGTTGCTCCTGACGACGACATCCTCCTGAGAAGTCCCCGCCTGGACATCCGAATGGAGGACTATTTTCCTCCGAAATATTTACCCAACAGGGGGCCATCATCATTTAACCATATAGTAGAGCTGCATGTCCTCGGTAAAAATAACGGCTGTAGTTTCCCTTTGTGCTCTCCCTTTCGTAATACCAGCACAGCAAGGAATGTTGGCTGATTTTACAAGGTCAGATCACCGAGCGAGATGGCGCAGTGATTAGCACACTGGACTCGGATTCGGCAGGACGACGGTTCAGACCTGCGTCCGGCCATCCTGATTTAGGTTTCCATGATTTTCCTAAATCGCTTTTGGCAAATTCTGGGGTGGTTCCTTTGAAAGGGCACGACAGACTTCCTTCCCTAATCAGATGGGACCGATGACCTCGCTGTTTGGTCTCTCCCAAATCATCCAGCCAATCTCAGATCTCCTTAATCATCCAGACTTGCCATGGAACTACTGAAAAGGCTGCTGCTTCTCTCCAGGAACAGGTTTGTCTGGCCTCTCAGTGGATACTCTTCCGTTGTGGTTGCGCCCACGGTACAGCTATCCGTACCGCTGGTGCATGCAAGCCAGCTCACCCACAGTAAGGTCCACGTTTCATGCGGATAATATAGTGATGACCCAAAACATAATGACCTGCTTGTGCTCTTCACGGATATGCTACCGGACATAATCGAGTTCACTTCACGATATTTCGACTTTCCATCTGGCCGCCATCTTCAGGTGCGATCCCCAAATATACAATCACACTTGGACATTAAGGTTTTTTTTTTTTCTTTTAAATGGACTTGTAGTCCGGGGAGATATGTTACAATACAGCGTCACCGGTCTATTGCGGTCTAACTGTGTTGGTGAGGCAGTAAATTTCCACAGGGCAGTGACTCCGTCACTGCAATTCGCTTTGGAGGTGTGGCGGTGGGATTTGTAGTCCCGTACCACCCTCTGACGGTGATAGTACTACATGAGTAAGGCAGAAAAATTTTGCCTAACGTGGGCGGGTGACGGTGTGGCGGTTGGACTTGTAGTCCCGTACGCCAGGGCAGGGGTGGGATGGGACATTCACGCATACGGCAGCTCGTTTATACGCCGAGTACCGGCCACTGCACCTGCGGGAGAAGCGGAAGAGCTGCCCCGTGCGAAGCGAGGAAGTGCAGCGCCGCCGGCGATAGAATCTGGCCAAAGTGATAAATCTCAAATTCAGATGCCGCGGGTCGAAAACCAGACCGTTGTTGTTTTATGTCAGATAAAATTGGGTTCCATATCTTGCGTAAAGGAAAAAATTTATCTCTATTGTGTCATCAGATAAACGTATTTCGATGGATTCCTTGAGCACAAAATCCCAGTCACGAGAAGCCAGAGCAATATGGCTCAAATGGTTCAAATGGCTCTGAGCACTATGGGACTTAACTTCTGAGGTCATCAGTCCCCTAGAACTTAGAACTATTTAAACCTAACTAACATAAGGACATCACACACATCCATGCCTGAGGCAATATTCGAACCTGCGACGAAGCGATCGCGCGGTTCCAGACTGTAGCGCCTAGAACCGCTCGGCCACCGTGGCCAGCGTGGAGCAATAATTTACGTCTTTTTAAACGACTTGTTATGCCCTTCGTTGTGACAATGTTCGGCGACAGCAGACTCTTCAGGATGGAGCAAACGCATGCGACGCTTGTGTTCCACACATCGATCATGAACAGTGCGAATAGACTGTCCAATGTCCACAATGACCTGCTCTAAACAGAATGATGTTCCAGTGCTGGAATCTGACAGAGCAGCGATTCCGCCTGGCATGGACACGACAAGTCAGTGGTAGGGTGCCGAAGGTATGTGGCTCCAGAAGTCTAACGCGGAGGTCACATTCCGAGAATTAAGGGGAAAATGTGGGCGCGGAACTGCCACTCGATAGCCACTTAGATGTTGTATGAGGTTAAATTGGTGGCTTAGACATGAAAATAAGTTCACTGTCACGCTCCTCAAACAACTGTAGCACGAAAAGTCTCTGGTAGGGTGACGAAAACTCGGACAGCTCTTCCTTTGGAAGTTGTCATCGCCGTTGCGGAATTCAGGAAGCATGATGGGATGTAGGGGTCCGCAGTAATGTTTACATAGGTCACAACTGGCGTGGTGCCTCCGATTACTACTGAAGGTCCCACGAAAGCCCAGGTGAATGTCCCCCCAAGGCATTATACTGGCCCCACCAGGCTGCATCCGTGGTGTGGTACAAGATCGAATCGCCATCCTCCAGGTTGGCAGCGAGTCCAGACGCAAATATCGACCTGATGTGTCAAGAAACTTGATTCATTCGACTAGGTGTCACGTTTCTACTGATCTGGGAGGGAATTCCGATGATTCTGTACACATTGCAATCGTGACTCATGATTTCCTTGGATAAACATGTGGGAACACACGGAGGTTGTCTGCTACGGAGCTCCGTGTTTAACAAAGTGCGCTGAATGGTTACTCTGAAACATTTGTGCCTACTCCAGTATTATACTCTATCGTTAACTTGCTGCAGATTGATGCCGGCCCGGAGTTACAGAGCAGGCAAGGTTCCGACCTCCACGTTCAGTGATTAGGTGTGGACGTCCAACACTCTGCCGCCATTTTTGTAAGACCTGACATCGTCGGTTGAAGGAAATACAGCGATCGGCATTATTTGTTGAAATTTTTAATAGTCTTGTACGCAGTGAAATATAAACTGTCGCTTACAAGTCGCTTCGCCGCCCTTCAACCACTTTCCACAAATGCTCACGACAGTAGCAAGCGAGCAGCCATCCATCTTCGCCGTTTCAGAGATGTTCGTTTCCGGGCGCCAGGCTATAAGAATGTGATTTTCGTCAAAGTCTCTTGGGCCATCTGCGGCTCATACTTTAGCGAGAACGATTCTCCCTTCTTTCTTTTCCTTTTACTGCTATTACATCCCACTAATCATATATAGCCGGATGGACCGGGAGGGGAGGGGGGGGGGAGAGAAGAGGAGGCTGTCATCTGTCAGCGGTACAGTCCAAACCCACTCTTCAACCAAAGGGTAGGTAACTCACACAAAGACGAAAAACCTTAAATTAAAAAGTTAGATAGTTACAGACTTTAATATTTGCAAAGGTTTCGTATGAATGGTATTTCATTTTCTTAGTTTTCAAGATTAAAACAGTAAAACTATTAAAAGGTAAAATGAAATCATGACGAACAGTTAAAAACATTTAAATCACGTTGTAAAAAAAGGGAAAAGTATAATCGTAAAAATGAAGCGCTGCACTCTCACTAAAAGTTGAAGGACCTGTCCCGAGAAAAAGATATGCTCTTGGATGGGAAAGAGAGGTATTTCGTTAAGTAGAGGTGTGTGGGTATAACTATGGAGCACTGATGAGAGGTATCGATGGAGAAGCAATCTATGTTGGGTGGGCATGAATGGAAGAGTAGTTTGGGGTGTCGGTAGGGCCATAAAACGGAAGGTAAAAAGGGGGAGTCAAACAAGGAGGAGGAAAAGGATGGGAGGGGTTAGTTTGGCCAGTTAATAGTTTTAATGTATTGTGGACTTTCTGTTAGATGGTTAGTATGTGAGATTTCCATTGCGAAGGTTAGTTCGAGGTCTTTTAGTGTGTTGGACGATATGCAAATCGTAAGGTAGGAAGAAGCTGTGCGTGGTTTTTTCCATAATTATTGCCTGGGAGCCACTGGAGGAGCCATTCTTTGCACCAAGAGGTGAGTTGACGAAAGTGAGTGTCCCATTCACCTTTGCTCCGCTTATATACGAGGGATGTTTTAAAAGTCCGTGCAAAGTCCGAGAGATGACACCACCGGCACGTATCGAGGTCATGTTCAGTTAGTAGCATCTTTTGAAAGAACGCACACCAAGTTTCAGCCATATTTGTATATTTATTTGTTTATGGCATCCATGTGAATCAGGAAAGTCGAGTGATTGTCAAAAAATGGACGAAACAGAATTTCGTGTGGTGATGAAACATTACATTATGAAAGGTAAAACGCCTCAGGAGACTAAAGCGAATCTTGCTAAACATTACGGTGACTCTGCACCTTCGATTAGAACCGTTTATAAGTGGTTTCAAAATTTTCGGAGTGGCCATATGGGCACAAGTGATGCTGAACGATCTGGATGCCCTGTGGAGGTTACGACTCCGAAAATCATTGATAAAATCCATGATATGGTGATGAATGACAGAAGAGTTAAGGTGTGTGAGATTGCTAGTGCTGTGGGAATCTCGAATGAAAGGGTGCATAATATTTGGATAAACATTTGGACACGAGAAAGCTATCCGCAAGATGGGTTCCACGACGGCTCACGCTTGACCAAAAACGGAATCGTGAGAAGTGTTGCAAGGATGGTCTGCGGCTGTTCAGGAGGAATCCGCAGGACTTTAAGTGGCGTTTCGTCACTGTGGATGAAACATGGATACTTTACTATACTCCTGAAACCAAACAACAATCTAAACAATGGGTTACCAAGGAAGAATCTGCACCAAAACAGGCGAAGACCATTCCTTTTTCCGGAGAGGTTATGGCGACTGTCTTTTGGGACTCGCAATGGATAATCCTCATCGACTATCTGGAAAAGGGTAAAACTATTACAGGTGCATATCATTGATCGTTATTGGACCGCTTGAAAACCGAGGTGCAAGAAAAACGCCGGCGATTGGACCGCAAAAAAGTCCTTTTCCATCACGACAATGCACCAGCATACACCTCAGCAGTTGTGGTCGCAAAATTAATGGAAACAGGATTCCAACTCGTTTCACATCCCACCTGTTCTCCAGACTTAGCTCCCTCGGACTACTATTTGTTCTCCAATTTGAAGAAATGGCTCGCGGAACGAAGATTTTATTCAAACGAGGAGGTGATTGCAGCAACTAATAGTTATTTTTCAGACTTGACCTATTCCTATTATTCGGAAGGGATCAACAAATCAGAACAGAGTTGGACGAAGTGTATAATTCTAAAAGGAGACTATGTCGAAAATTAAAAAAGGTTTACCCCAAACTCGCAAGTAGTTTTTATTTTTGCTCGGACTTTTCAAGCGCCCCTCGTAGTCTCCCTACTGCGTCACGTGCCTGTAACGCCACCAGACAGCATTACGTCTCGCCGTCGTCAGGATCCAGGGAAAAATTTGTTATACTTTGTTGATTTGGTTACTAATACCGGGCCGCACTGTGCATTCTTCTCCCTGATGACAGACTTACCGTTTGTCGTGCGTCTCTTCGTTGAACTTTCAAAATGTTAATTTCCATCGAACCGAAGCACACTACCAACGTTACAGCCGCCTTGTTTTCGAAGAACAACATACACGTTATTCGTTTGGGAGCAAATTGAAAGATTGTGAACGTCGACTATATGGATATCTGTATAGTTTATCAATTTGTTAGTTATTTCGTAGTAGATAACTGCATCGTCTGCAGAGAGCTTGAAGTATTACCTGCTGGGTCATTAATATACGATAAGAGCAGAAAGGGTTGCAATACGTAACCTGGGGTATGCCTGAAGATACCTGTACATCTGTTGATGACTCTTCATCGAAGTTCGTAAGCCATGTCCTGCCTGGCTAGAAATCAGTTCAGTCAGAAATTTAGTATCATACCTTGCAGGATCGTGCTTTAGTTATTAACCGATGGTGTGGTAGTGAGATGAATGGATTTTGAAAGCCAAGAAATACTACATCCACCTGTTTACCTTGATCCATAGATGGCATCTGAAAAAAGCGCATTTTCGGTTCACCATGTCAATGTTTTTTTCGAAATCCATGCAGATCTGACATTTGTGATGCACAGTAGATATGGGCACGTATGTTTATAACGTACAGGGTGATCCTCTGATGGTGTTATACACTTTCAGGCATGATGGAGAAGGGTGAATGTATCAATTTGAGGTAAAGGACCCCGATCAGGAAACGACGGAGCTGAAAGTTATGAGCGAAAATTGTTCTGATACTTCTAACAGTGGAATACTTTTATCGGCACTTTAATGATTGTAAGGTAGACAATTTTCAGAGTTTGTAGTATGGAGCAAGGGCTCTAAAACTCATACCTTAAGACCTGTGACCACTTGTTGATCCTCGATATTTTGAAGCACTTCTCTTCTATTGGAACCTCTTTGGTTTCCGGACTTTTGGAGGCAATATTGTGGACCAATCCAGGAGAACTGTACAGTAAATGTGGACTCTAAAATACATACCTTCTTCAGTATATATGAATGACAATAGCGAAGATGAACAAGTGTTCATAGCTTTTAAGGTATGTATTTTAGAGCCTATATTTCCTTGACATTTCTTTCTTGTGTTGGTCCATACCAGAGTTGTTTACTCTACAATCTTAGCAACAACAGTACCGGTACATGTATTCGACTGTCAAACGTATCAAGCTTATGTCTTTCGACTATCACCAGAGTTACACGTGCTGTCAGTGCAAAAGTCCCGTTTGTGCCGATTGTATTTGGACACATCTTCTCCATTACGGACTCCGTTAAGCTGTATGCACAGCTTTCTAGGATGATGAAAGCCTGGAACCTTAACAATCTGGTTGTTAATAACCTCGTGGTGCACGGTAAATGATAACAGCCAAACAGTTGCAGGATAAAGATTTATTGAAATCCTTGACCAAAGTTTCGATATATCTAAATATACCTTCATCAGAAGAAGAAATACACGTGAACAGGAAGACACCTTCATTAGCAAAAAATTATCAACGTAACTGAGATAGAAGAAAAAACAAACACTTATAGCTTTAAGTAACCATGAAAATTACCAAAGTATTACAAGCACAAAAACTTTTGGTCACTTACTAAAATCACACCCTGCAGTGGAGACGCATAAAACAATCGTGCCAAAGGCGTCACCAGTAGTTAAAATTAAATTAACGTATAAAGTACACATGCTAGGTAAAAATGGGGAAAACGTGTACAATTCCACGTTTGCTGAACGTCTATTGGTCTTACAACATAAGCCACGTAAACTGGATGACGCAGAAGATGATGATGATATTTGGGTTGTGGGGCGCTCAACTGCGCGGTGATCAGCGTCCGGAACAAATTCCCAACCTTTGCTCAGCCCAATCTCGTCACTTTCATGAATGATGAAGAAATGATGAGGACAACACAAACACACCGAGCGAGGTGGCGCAGTGGTTAGCACACTGGACTCGCATTCGGGAGGACGACGGTTCAATCCCGCGTCCGGCCATCCTGATTTAGGTTTTCCGTGATTTCCCTAAATCGCTCCAGGCAAATGCCGGGATGGATCCTTTGAAAGGGCACGGCCGACTTCCTTCCCTGTCCTTCCCTAATCCGATGAGACCGATGACCTCGGTGTTTGGTCTGTTCCCCCAAACAATCCAATCCAATCCAACACAAACACCCAGTCATCTCGAGGCAGGTGAAAATCCCTGACCCCGTCGGGAATCGAACCCAGGACCCCGTGCTCGGGAAGCGAGAACGCTACCGCGAGACCACGAGCTGCGGACCATGACACAGAATTGTTACACGAAGAGAATGAGGGTTAGAAACTGGACCTGTTCGAGGAATTAGAAGCTTTGAAACATCTATCTCATAAAGATGGATTTATTCTTAACGAACAGGTGCAGCATAGAAACAAAATTTTTTTGGATGGTTTCAAACCCCTTCTTGCTCTAATGTAATAAAGCCTGGCTGACTAGAATCTAGTTTGCTGGTCTGTTGATGCTGGTGGGATGTTGCTTTCCTGTCTGGTTGGGATTTTACGTAATTTTTTATGATTGTTGTTCGCCGTTTTCGATGTGTATGTGTGGTTTAAATGATTCTGCTACGTTTTTTATTCATGATGGCAGATGATTTCGATTTTCTACAACATATTGTTCGTTTTCGTTAGTATGTATCCTAGCCTTTAATTTGGGCGAGATTCTCGGGCATAACACTAGTACCCTGTTTCGTTGGATGTGTTCCTTAGCGCAAGCTTCTCCTGCTTGACACAAGGACACAGGCATATTGGTGTTCATATTTTCTATTGTATGCAGGTGTATTAAATGATTCTGATATATTTTATTTATTAAGACAGAGGGTCTGAATTAGCACAACCTTTAAAATTCTGACGCGCGTGAGTATATATCCCGGGTTTTAATGTGCGCGAGTGTCTCACGCATACCATAAGTGCCCTCTCTCGGTGAAACTGCCTGCCACAGTGCTCCCACAACCCCTTCACGCTAGTTCACAGGCTAAGTACTGATAGTATGCCGCGTTCACATCGACCATCTCTTCATAATTATGCTGCAATGATGGAGATGATATTTTAATTTTAACTACTGGTGACGCCTTTGGCACGATTGTTTTATGCATCTCTGCTGCAGGATGTGATTTTAGTAAGTGACTAAAAGTTTTAGTGCTTGTAATACTTTGGTAATTTTCATGGTTACTTAAAGCTATAAGTGTTTGTTTTTTCTTCTATCTCATTTATGTTGCTAAGTTTTTTGCTAATGAAGGTGTCGTCCTGTTCAGGTGTATTTTTGCTTCTGATGAGGATATATTTAGATATACTGAAACCGTGGTCAACTGTTTGGCCGATATCTTTTACCGTGAAGATTCTTATCAGTTGCTGCTTCAGCCTTGTTTAAAATTTTGAACTTTGTGGTTCCCGGTTTGCGTTACTTGACACTTAAGTTAACATTGCAGCGTCCCTGTTGAGCACAGTGGCGAGAATTTGGGCTCAGTGATATGCTGGCCATCTGGATTTGAAGCGTTTCGTTGGCTGCGAGTGTAAATCTTCCTAAAGAAGGGCTCATTCATTTTTAGAAACTTCCTGGGAAAGATTTTGGAGAGCTACCTTTCGATAAAGATGAGCTAGATAGATGTTGATGACACTGGTGGCCAGCCTATAGCTGTAGAACTGACTGTGGCAATAGTGGTTCTCGTAGCTGCATTCAGATAAACGCCAACTGTCTTCACATGAACGCTGCAGAGTTTAAAAGGCGTATAGTATCCTGCTGTAGAGTATAGCAACGCAGTGGATGCTCCACGGTGAATTGATGTTGAGAGGTTCCATGCCCTCTTTTGCATGTTGCTTCTCATTTTCATCAATTTTATTATTGTTCTATGTCATTGCACGGTGGAACAGACCGAATAAGGTTATTGTAATGAGAGTATTTTTACTGAGAGCTCAAAAATACTTTTCACTTCATTCCTATGCATGTTGGGTTACTTCCCTGGGTGCACTGTGTGAGGCGAGCATCGGAGGACGCGGCACACTGCATTTCCGGTTGGGGGCTGCACTTCCCCGAATTCTGAGAGGTTTGTACAATGGGCTTAAGGGGCTCCGAAACGCCCTATACTTGCAATGTTAAAATAACGCTTATAAATTACATCTTTCCTCACAAAGTATTTGAGGTAGGAAGTTGAACTTTTTACAGATTATTTATTGGAATATGGGCTACAACTTAACACAGGGATTTTACAAAATTTTAGTTCTGTTATTAAAGATGATTTTTTTTCAATTGTAATGAAAATTCACAACATTTTTTTGCGATTTTTTATTTATATATTCAAAAATATACAGTTTTTTGGAAAAAGGCTGTGTTAAATTATGCAGAAGGTACTGTGCAACATTTACTGAAAGTTTGAAACAAATATGTTTGGAAGATCCTTAGAAAACATGTAATTAGTACGAGGAAATAAAAGTTTTGGGAATCGAGCGACAAAGATTGGATTAACTTTTTAGTGCATTCCAGGTCCATAGGATGGATTATCTTCATCCTCTGCAAACTCCTCCTCCAGCTTCCTCTTGTTCCTCCTCCTGTTTACTCTTGCTTGTATTTCTAGACTCTTTACAGCCCTGTCTGCAGCCCGAAGGCGTTCCTTGTCTAAAGCAAGCATCGCTCGTTGTTGTGTTCGTAGATTTTGCTACCATTTTCTTCAGTTGCAGTTACTGCAACACTGTTCCAAAAGGTGGTCATGTATGAACACTTATCACATTTCAGTTGTATTTCACTAGGAAGTCCTACGTGCTTTATTATGGAGAGTTCCAGACCAACTTCACTACAATGAATACATCTTACACAGTTTGAAAAAATTCCTTTGAGAACCGACATATCAAGTATTTCATTCACATCCGATTCGCCCATAAAACATTCATAGTTTTCACTCATTGAACCAAGCTTCTTCTGTGAAGTATTTTCTTTCCCACTTTGACTGCTATGGGCAGGTGTACTTGAGAGGTTAGGTTCACTCACTTGGTTATCGTCTTTATTGTTTACAGTAATAACACATACCTTTGGCTTTCCAACATTTCTCCTTTTCTTAAAAGCCTTCAGAGGATTTCTAATAACTTTACTTTTACTCACTATTATTCTTCAACAAAACAGAGACTCAAGAAACAGAATTAATTACGAATATTTTCGAGATAACGACAGAGTAAATAAACATGAAACAATCGACAATCACACCAGCGATATATATTGAACCATCACAGGTTAGCCACAACACATACTTTATCTCACATCACTAAAATGTACCTGATGAACACGGACGTTAATAATAACACCATTTGACAGCAGTTTAACAGCGCCACAGTGGGTCACGCCCATGTAGAACACATTTCAAAAAAAAATTTAAAAATAGTTGTAGTCTTCGGAATTGAATAAATTATGTATCTATTGAAAGGTAATAGTCTGCAGATTCAGAAAACGCAAAAAAGTAAAAATTGAACTTTTCATGATTTTGAGCCTTTCCGGAGCCCTTTAAGCGCCTGGCGGAACGAATGACGTGGGTCGAGTTTCGCCTATTGTATGCAGGGCGAAACGACCAGCAAGACGTCTAAGGGTTGTCACAGTTTATGTGTTTACCGTCCCGGCGGGTCCGGAATGAAGACTCCTGGCACCGACTGACTGCATTGTCCTCTTGATTCTGAGAATACTTGTTGACCGTTCCCTGCTGGGTGCGACTGTCTCGCGCCGGATGGCCGGTGATCTAGGCATGTTGTTTTCGTAGGCAGTCAAACGGCAAGTTCAGTGCCCTCAGCTAAATACCAGAGGCATTATTGGTCAACTTAAACTGAGGCTAGTTGACGTCATAAAGCCCTGCTCGAAACTGGAGGGAACGGTCGCTATTGGCGCGAATGATGTTCTGAGACAGTGTGGGGGAATTTTGGAATCGGCACTGAATGCTGATTCGCGGTTTTCGAGGATAGTAGGGAGTTGAACAACGATGTCTGAGCTCTCGCGTTGCGCGTGCGCAGGACGTTTGGGATCCGATCTTCGACGGAGTCGGGCGGTCTTGCGACTTAGTCACACTTTTTCGGCACAACTTACAATTCGCCGACAGCCTTCGAGGCCAGGAGTTGACACAGAGTTGCTGCACAGCATAAGTCGGCACCTACATCATCAGATCGCTGCCTACCGACAACCTGCTACAAATTTCAGGATTGGTAAAGTACTTCGCGGCTCCGGCATTGTAGGACCTTATCAATTTTACACTGAAGTCCTCAAGAGCATGCGCGCTCGCTTTGCTACAAGTCCACCTTGCTTGTTTATCCATGTGATCCAATTTGAGCTCTCACTACTAACTGCGGTAGTGCTATATAGTCGGGAGATTAATATTTGATTCATTAGGACCTCCAGTCATTATCGCCAATCTATTACATCACAGAGAGTAGGAGCCCCTTGCTCTTGTAATGGTTCAGTATACTCTATCCTATAACCTACTGTTTGTGTCGATAATCATGTGCATTTATGTTGTGATGTATAATAAATCTCATTGTAATATTTAATCCACATATCATTTCGTTAGATATATTCAGAATCCCATTTCCTGTCGTTTATTATGATGAAGATCTCTTTTTTTCTGAGTAGATTACGATTTTTATTAAATTATTGTGAGTGTGAACTCCTTATTTTACCAACTACCAGCGGCCACCATCATTTCCTTCAGTCACCGTTGTGCCCATAGTTAATTAGGTGGTAGATAAGGAGGGGATCGAGTGCATGCCTCGTTGTCATGCAAAATTCGTCTGAATTAAAGAGGTACAAACTCTTCTCCCCGGCACCTCGGAATGTATTTGTTCCCAGTACACCACCTGCCACCTACCTCGTAAGGTTCACTTGCTTTTTTATCTTCTCAGCTGCGTTTATTGTACGTCAGCGTTTGGTATAATGTGACACCAAAGTATTGTGGCCTATCATTGTTTCTAGACAGAGAAGTGGAAAAGATATTTCTGTTTCAGAACGATTAAGTCTGAGTCGCCATGCCTTAAAATATTTATAAATGTAGTGACGGTATTTACTAGGTGTGCTTCATATTTAGAAACATCTTCGCTTCTGGTATGAAATTCAAAAATTATCTGCAATCTGGGATTCCATAGGTGAAGTTCGACAGGTCTGCTGTGCAGAGATTGAATAACACCAGAGCAAGAACGAAGTCCTGAGACACGCCATCATGTAATATATGCCATCTGCTCCCCTTTCCACCTTAGCATGCTTAAAATCGTCGATACTACATAATCGAACAGCGCATAAAAATTTAGGTATGTCCTTTTACGAATGGTAAAACAGCCAATGGAGGCGCATGCACTGACGTTGCAAGGAGACGCATCAGAAATTGTTCGTAGAAATGTAGGAAAGTCCAAATGATTGTTCCTAACACGTAGACTCTCGTTAAGAATCTAGACAAAAAGCTAGCTTCTTGTCTAGATTCTTAACAGGAGTCGACGTGTTAGGAACAATCACTTGGAAGTAACGGAAGCAGTCGGAGCAGATACGACATAGCAGGAAATTAAGACGAATATAAGCTGCCGCTGTTCTCGGATTTCTGAATCTTGACTGGGAAAGATTCAGTCTGATCCTGGGCCAACCCTTGAGAAACAGATGGCAAATTATAGACAGGTAGAGACAGAATATTCCTAAATAAGGGCTCCGGCGCCCTTTCTTTCACTAAACGGATAGCAATAGAGGCAACAGCTAAAACCGCTATTAAGTTAATTCCGATTATTTTGTTGGGTCGGAAAATAAAGGTTGGGGCGGGCAGGAGGGGTGTGGAAGAGACGCGAGCCAATCTCCGCGATGCGATTACCGCCGGCCGCTGCACCGTTTTATTCGTCCCAACACCTGCGGCGCCGGGCTGCCTGCACGGTGATGAATTGCCCGCTCAGGACGCAACCGCGCATTACCAGGTTGCCGGCAGATTGCCCCAGGAGCACATAATGACAGACTGCATTCGAGTCCCGATCAGTGCACTTTGCGCCTGTGGAGCTGTCTCCGTAGTGTGTGTGTGTGTGTGCGTGTGTATACGTTTGTGTATATACGCTGAGTGATCAAAAGTACGCGGACACCTGTTAGTGGACATCAATTTTGGGTGTGTCCGCCCACCGCCTTTATGGCCGCATGAACTCTACTGGGACACTTTAAATGGGGTGTCTGACTATCTGTGGAGGAATAGCGGACCACTCGTCCTCAAGTGCAGTAACCAGAGAAGATAATGTTATATGACTGCATTGTGTCATCTCTTTCAGACATGTACAAAAGAACGAACACCATGAGCAGTGAATCCACAATCTCCACTGCAGATACACATTTACGTGAGAATCAGAAATAAGTGAGCATGGGAGACAAGGATAAGGCTGTGGATAGGTGGCGCAAGATGGGACATGTGATGGCCGGGAAGCGTGGAGAGGTAGTCAATGCATTTGCGATAAGCATCGTGTCCGGATGGCGCAGTGGTTAACACAATTGCTTAGTAAGGAGAAGAACCACGGTAAATTATCTGGGAGTACGCATTAGGAGTGATTTAAAATGGAATGATCATATAAAGTTGATAGTTGGTAAAGCAGATGCCAGACTGAGATTCATTGGGAGAATCCTAAGGAAATGCAATCCGAAAACAAAGGAAGTAGGTTACAGTACGCTTGTTCGCCCACTGCTTGAATACTGCTTGGCAGTGTGGGATCCGTACCAGATAGGGTTGATACAAGAGATAGAGAAGATCCAACGGAGAGCAGCGCACTTCGTTACAGGATCATTTAGTAATCGCGAAAGCGTTACGGAGATGATAGATAAACTGCAGTGGAAGACTCTGGAGGAGAGACGCTCAGTAGCTCGGTACGGGCTTTTGTTGAAGTTTCGAGAACATACCTTCACCGAAGACTCAAGCAGTATATTACTCCTCCTACGTACATCTCGCGAAGAGACCATGAGGATAAAATCAGAGAGATTAGAGCCCACACAGAAGCATACCGACAATCCTTCTTTCCACGAACAATACGAGACTGGAATAGAAGGGAGAATCGATAGAGGTACTCAAGGTACCCTCCGCCACACACCGTCAGGTGGCTTGCGGAGTGTGGATGTAGATGTAGATGTAGATGAGTCTCGGTCTGCCACTGATTCCGCCTAACATCCCAAAGCAGCTGATACCGTTAGTTCCTCTCTTTTCCTTTCTCCCGTCTCCACCATCATCTTGCTTGGCACGTACTCATCTAACGCATGTTGTTCAAAACCATCGTACAGTATGCATTGGATGAGTATGTGCCAAGCAAGATCGTAAGAGATGGAAAAGAGCCACCGTGGTTCAATAACCGAGTCAGGAAACTGCTACGGAAGCAAAGGGAACTTCACAGCAAACATAAACATAGCCAAAGCCTTGCAGACAAACAAAAATTACACGAAGCAAAATGTAGTGTGAGGAGGGCTATGCGAGATGCATTCAATGAATTCGAAAGTAAAGTTCTATGTACTGACTTGGCAGTAAATCATAAGAAATTTTGGTCTTATGTCAAAGCGGATGGTGGATCAAAACAAAATGTCCAGACACTGTGTGACCAAAATGGTACTGAAACAGAATATGACAGACTAAAGGCCGAAATATTAAATGTCTTTTCCAAAGCTGTTTCACACAGGAAGACTGCACTGTAGTTCCTTCTCTAGATTGTCGCACAGATGACAAAATGGTAGATATCGAAATAGATGACAGAGGGATAGAAAAACAATTAAAATCGCTCAAAAGAGGAAAGGCCGCTGGACCTGATGGGATACCAGTTCGATTTTACACAGAGTACGCGAAGGAACTTGCCCCCCTTCTAGCAGAGGTGTACCGTAGGTCTCTAGAAGAGCTTAGCGTTCCAAAAGATTGGAAAAGGGCACAGGTCATCCCCGTTTTCAAGAAGGGACGCCGAACACATGTCCAGAACTATAACGTCGATCAGTTGTAGAAATTTGGAACACGTATTATGTTCGAGTATAATGACTTTTCTGGAAACTAGAAATCTACTCTGTAGGAATCAGCATGGCTTTCGAAAAAGACGATCGTGTGAAACCCAGCTCGCGCTATTCGTCCACGAGACTCAGAGGGCCACAGGCACGGGTTCCCAGGTAGATGCCGTGTTTCTTGACTTCCGCAAGGCGTTTGATACAGTTCCCCACAGTCGTTTAATGAACAAAGTAAGAGCTTATGGACTATCAGACCAATTGTGTAATTGGATTGAATAAGATAACAGAACGCAGCATGCCATTCTCAATGGAGAGAAGTCTTCCGAAGTAAGAGTGATTTCAGGTGTGCCGCAGGGGAGTGTCGTAGGACCGTTGCTATACACAATATACGAGGGCAGTTCAATAAGTAATGCAACACATTTTTTTTCTGAAACAGGGGTTGTTTTATTCAGCATTGAAATACACCAGGTTATTCCCCAATCTTTTAGCTACACAACACTATTTTTCAACGTAATCTCCATTCAATGCTACGGCCATACGACACCTTGAAATGAGGGCCTGTATGCCTGCTCGGTACCATTCCAATGGTCGATGTCGGAGCCAACGTCGTACTGCATCAATAACTTCTTCATCATTCGCGTAGTGCCTCCCACGGATTGCGTCCTTCATTGGGCCAAACATATGGAAATCCGACGGTGCGAGATCGGGGCTGTAGGGTGCATGAGGAAGAACAGTCCACTGAAGTTTTGTGAGCTCCTCTCGGGTGCGAAGACTTGTGTGAGGTCTTGCGTTGTCATGAAGAAGGAGAAGTTCGTTCAGATTTTTGTGCCTACGAACATGCTGAAGTCGTTTCTTCAATTTATGAAGAGTAGCACAATACACTTCAGAGTTGATCGTTTGACCATGGGGAAGGACATCGAACAGAATAACCCCTTCAGCGTCCCAGAAGACTGTAACCATGACTTTACCGGCTGAGGGTATGGCTTTAAACTTTTTCTTGGTAGGGGAGTGGGTGTGGCGCCACTCCATTGATTGCCGTTTTGTTTCAGGTTCGAAGTGATGAACCCATGTTTCATCGCCTGTAACAATCTTTGACAAGAAATTGTCACCCTCAGCCACATGACGAGCAAGCAATTCCGCAAAGATGGTTCTCCTTTACTCTTTATGGTGTTCGGTTAAACAACGAGGGACCCAGCGGGAACAAACCTTTGAATATCCCAACTGGTGAACAATTGTGACAGCACTACCAACAGAGATGTCAAGTTGAGCACTGAGTTGATTGATGGTGATCCGTCGATCATCTCGAACGAGTGTGTTCGCACGCTCCGCCATTGCAGGAGTCACAGCTGTGCACGGCCGGCCCGCACGCGGGAGATCAGACAGTCTTGCTTGACCTTGCGGCGATGATGACACACGTTTTGCCCAACGACTCATCGTGCTTTTGTCCACTGCCAGATCACTGTAGACATTCTGCAAGCGCCTATGAATATCTGAGATGCCCTGGTTTTCCGCCAAAAGAAACTCGATCACTGCCCGTTGTTTGCAACGCACATCCGTTACAGACGCCATTTTAACAGCTCCGTACAGCGCTGCCACCTGTCGGAAGTCAATGAAACTATACGAGACGAAGCGGGAATGTTTGAAAATATTCCACAAGAAATTTCCGGTTTTTTCAACCAAAAGTGGCCGAGAAAAAAAATGTGTTGCATTACTTATTGAACTGCCCTCGTATATAAATGACCTTGTGGATAACATCGGAAGTTCACTGAGCCTTTTAGCAGATGATGCTGTAGTATATCGAGAGGTTGTAACAATTGAAAATTGTGCTGAAATGCAGGATGATCTGCAACAAATTGACGCATGGTGCAGGGAATGGCAATTGAATCTCAATGTAGACAAGTGTAGTGTGCTGCGAATACATAGATCCTTTATCATTTAGCTACAATATAGCAGGTCAGCAACTGGAAGCAGTTAATTCCATAAGTTATCTGGGAGTAGGGATTATGAGTGATTTAAAATGGAATGACCATATAAAATTAATCGTCGGTAAAGCAGATGCCAGACTGAGATTCATTGGAAGAATCCTAAGGAAATGTAGTCCGAAAGCAAAGGAAGTATGTTACAGTGCACTTGTTCGCCCACTGCTTGAATACTGCTCACAGGTGTGGGATCCGTACCAGATAGGGTTGGTAGAAAAGACGGAGAAGATCGAACGGAGAGCAGCGCGCTTCGTTACAGGATCATTTAGTAATCGCGAAAGCCTTATGGAGATGATAGATAAATTCCATTGGAAGGCTCTGCAAGAGAGACGCTCAGTAACTCGGTACGGGCTTTTGTTGAAGTTTCGAGAACATACCTTCACCGAGGAGTCAAGCAGTATGTTACTCCCTCCTACGTATATCTCGCGAAGAGACCATGAGGATAAAATCAGAGAGATTAGAGCCCGCACAGAGGCATACCGACAATCTTTCTTTTCACGAACAATACGAGACAGGAATAGAAGGGAGAACCGATAGAGGTACTCAAGGTACCCTCCGCCACACACCGTCAGGTGGCTTGCAGAGTATGGATGCAGATGTAGAACTCAGGTTCGAGTTCCCGTCTGGCCCACATTTTCACTCATCGCTGCTGATTCTGCTTAAAGTCCCGATGCAGATGACATCATTAGTTGCTTCTTTTCCTTTCCTCTCTCCCCTTCCCTCCCACTTCAGTTTACATAAAAAGGAAATGTAGTTAGACGTTGGGGTCTGGAGCCCAAAAGTGCCACAACATGTTCAAGTCGGAACTGTGGGCCGGCCAGTCCAAGTCCTTATAGCTGCTGCTTAATGACAAGGTCCACCGTCATGCTCATACAAACTATCGCTGTCCCGAAGTGTTCCTCTATTGGACGCAGTACACAATGCTGTAAAAATAGTTGAGCATTTATCTTTTCTGAAGCGCAATGAAGACATCAGCTCCCAACCACGAGAAATACCCCTATGTCGTTAAACCACCTCCTAGGTACTTCACTCTGGGCGCTACACCTGATGGAAGGTAACGTTATCGAGGCATTCTCCAAACCAAAATCCTTCCATCGAATTGCAAAAGAATATAGCGTGATTCACCACTACTAACCGCTCGTTTCCAGTCAGTCATTGTCCAGAGTTGTCCCTCTTTTTACTCTGCGATTCGCACTTCAGAGTTCATCGAACCACGTGCAAGCTGTTTCCTTACCATTCCACTCTCTAACTGCGCACAGAAATAACGAACTCAAAATTTTCTGTGTTCGCTCTGATTTCTCTTAACCAAGCATAGCTTAACAGTAAGTACATAAATATGTGGCTTATGAGGATGCATTGCTGCTGATGAGTCCTTGAGGTTGTATGGCCGTGGTCCTTGAAACTTTTTGGTTCCTGACGTTTCGTCCAGAGCAACGCTGGACATCTTCGGAGGTGCTCCTGGTTAGGCTGAGTGTTGCCGACAATCGGCAAGACTCGGCAGAACCAGGAGCATATCCCAAGATGTCTAGCGCATCGCAGGTGCGACGTCAAGCATCAAATGGTTCAAATGGCTCGGAGCACTATGGGACTCAACTTCTGAGGTCATCAGTCCCCTACAACTTAGAACTACTTAAACCTAACTAACCTAAGGAAATCACACACATCCATGCCCGAGGCAGGATTCGAACCTGCGACCGTAGCGGTCTCGCGGTTCCAGACTGTAGCGCCTAGAAACGCACGGCCACTGCGGCCGGCTGTCAAGCATCGAAAAGGTTCATGGACCGTGGCTATACAACATGGAAGACTCACCAGCAGCACTGACATCCCGTCGTGAATGCCTACATTGCCTGATTATGAGGAGCTGCTCGGCCATTGAACCCATTCTTTTTAAAGCCTTACGCACACTCATTGTATTTGCTGGACTAGCATCAGCACTATAGATCTTACGAGTGAGTTATTCCACTGCGATTTTTGTATAACCACCCTCCGCGATCCTCGACGGCCCCTATCTGAGGTCTTCCTCGTCTTGGTTTAACTGTGGGTGTTCCTTCGCGTTTCTACTTCACAATCACATCACCAACAGTCGACCTGAGCAAACTGAGAAGGCTTGTAATGTCCCTGATGGATTTTTCAGTCAGACGATACCCGATGAACCGTCTATGTTCGAAGTCTCTTAGCTTTCCCGACCTACCAATTCTGCTGACAACACAACATGCCCCACCTCCTTTTATACGACAGGTTCCTCTCACGTGACATCTACATCTACATCTACATCTACATGGATACTCTGCAAATCACATTTAAGTGCCAGCAGAGGATTCTTCGAACCACCTTCACAAATCTCTATTACTCCAATCTCGTATAGTGCGCGGAAGAAACGAACATGTTGTGGTCGATTCCTCATTATATTGAGGTGTCTGGATTCTTTTGACGAGATGATGTACGTCTGGGTGCTTGTATGCGAGCTAGTGCTTACATGCATTCGAATGGTACCTGTCATTTCGGGCCAGGTATATGAACATGAGGTTGACATGCGGTATGTATGAAGCTCCCAAGACGACAAGTACTTTCGCAATGAATGCGATTCTCTCACATCCACGGAGTAACCCCGAACATTGCAGAGGTGAATCGCTGCAGCCTTGAAGCTAACAGATTGGTACATCAAAAGTGGCAGCCCCGCAGTGACATAGTCCAGACTTGGAATGTTATTTGAAGCCGAGAATTGGAATCCTTTTATATAATGTCTTCTCGAACAATGTGGCAAGCTGATGATTAATCTCCGCACGTAAGATGATAATGATTATCATATTCTCTCTCTGTGGTAAGACAATAAGCATTGAGATTCAAAAAATGGTTCAAATGGCTCTGAGCACTATGGGACTTAACATCTATGGTCATCAGTCCCCTAGAACTTAGAACTACGTAAACCTAACTAACCTAAGGACAGCACACAACACCCAGCCATCACGAGGCAGAGAAAATCCCTGACCCCGCCGGTAATCGAACCCGGGAACCCGGGCGTGGGAAGCGAGAACGCTCCCGCACGACCACGAGATGCGGGCCCATTGAGATTGAAATGCAGATTGATCGAGAAACAAAGAAAAAGGTGATAGATGTTTAAAGTGGAAGACAGCAAGGGAAAAATATGCAAGGAAGAGTATAGTATAATAGCCCAACAACAGTGAAGTTATAAGTGATTAGAGACGAATTTCGGCAGTGTCGTTTACAAAGACTCATTTACATCATTTCTGCAAAGCACTGTAATGCACTTGGTGAAAGGTACTTCGCACCAATATTTGGACTTTCTATCTTATCAGATTAACGTGCTGAGAGAGGAAAACTGCATGCGCCCACATCTGTCTTGCGTTATTCTCACGATCCTTACGTGCAATATATTACAGAGGCTGCATAACCGAATCATGGCCTTTTTCGGATACCGGTTCCCTACATTTATCCAGCAGGTTTCGGAAGATCTACGTTCTCATATTTCCAAGGATTCTTATTGGAGTTTCCCAAGCACTGAGTTACACTTTCGTGTGGGATATACCGTCCGGTTACGATGATGGTAGCACGTTTTTGAATTCGTTTAGATATGTTGTTATACTTACGTGATAAGGGCTAGGAACACGAAAAAATGTATTCATACCCCTTGGTATATTTTCTTCTCGGTACCGATACTTTCTTACTCGAAACTTACCAATTGATATTTTACAGTCAGTATCATGTGGACTGATCCTAATGATGCTTTATTACATTTTTATGCAAAACTGAAAGTGGTCCCAAATCAGGGAACGACTTTGGGGCACCTGCGGTAGGATTCTTGCGTCACCGTTCGTGGCAGGATTCAGTGGAGTTGGTTTGCCATTGCCTCCTTCCCACCTCTTATTAAGGGTCAGACGACTGTGGTGAGAGCATGTACAGTATAGTGTTGGGTTTGTGTTGTTGTGGATGAAAGGATCTTCGATTTACCTTTGGCTTTGTTCCGCTGGTGTTCTACACAGCAATATCACATTTTTAAATACTTTTGCGTAACAGACAGGATTAAAAACAGTGTGGTTTGACAAGACTTTTTAATGTTTTGTTTCAAGTAAACTACATATTTTCCTAATACACAAGTGGAACGTCGTACCGCAAAAAATACAAAATGTAAACACAATACAACGCTGTCAAAGATAATATTACACGCTTCTATACGTACTGGAATGTGTGATACCTTGAAAATACGACGTTTTAAAAAAATAAAAGTTTTGATCGAAATATAGAAATATTGCAAGTACAGACCACGCGCAGCTTGCATACCGTACTATGCAAATACAGCTGCAGATCTCTGATCGCAAATTGCAATTTGGTCTTGCAACAAAATACACACAGCTTTCACGTTGGAACTATTGTTCTTAGTTTGGCTGAAGCAGGTATCAGTGTCAGCCATACATTACGGTCCTGCTCATGCTAGGGTATTAACGTTACCTTGCAGTACACAATGATTGTCATCTTGTGCTGATAATGCCAACGTACACTGCTGAGGCTACATGCCACTTAGATTAAACGGCATACTTAACTGTAATGATTCAAATCCGTATAGGTAACAAATGAGGGTTGCAAAGCTTTCACCTATTCACTTTCAAATATTTTTCAGTCATCCAGACACTACAGTTAGTCCATGCTATAGTATTAACTTTATCTTGCAGAACAAACATTTGTCATCTTCTACTAATAATGTTAACTTGTGGAATCACACAGTGGAGGCAAGTACATAGCCATGTTAGAGAAAAATTGTAACAAATCACCCTATACATCGTCATGTTCTGGCAAAATTGTAGCATTGCCGTATACATCCCAAAATTAAAGCTAAGTTCTAACAAATTACGCAGTACATTATCACGTTACAGAAAAATTGTAACAAAATGCTCCATAAATTGATATTACGTCAAAATTGTAACAAATTGCCCTATAAATTGCCATGATATTACAAAACTGTAACAGATTGCTCCACATTTACTTCTGCTGATGATGCTAACTTACGCTCTTGCACAGTAGCGACTACATGGGTGTTCACCTAAGCCTGGACTGTTGTTCTCCTCTGCTAGAGGCTTTGTGGCAGACCTAGGATTGAATATTCTGTTGCATGAAATGTACGAGGGATGCACTATTATATTTCAACCTCTTTTAACCTTAGTTGTACATCCTTTGTGGACTCACATTTTAATATGCACCTGAAGATGGGACGTATGTCCTGAAACTGGGCTGTGAATTTTTACAACCGTTGCGGATTTTATCACTGACAGTGAATAAGAGTTGTGGGTCCCCTGTCAAGAGAAAAGTGTGTTTCATTATTTTGGCAATTCATTTAGGGTCTGCAAGTGTGAAGCAATCTTGATGTATTTTAATAATCATCTTGTATTTGGGCATTTCAGGAATTGTATCTACTGATATTGTGGGCATTGTCTTTAACTGCCTTGGTCACTAGTCACCAGTGCTCCCATTACTGAACTGCTTATTTTCTAAATTTACGGAATTTAGCTATTTTGAAATTTAACTGTTTTGATTATAAACTGCTCTTCAGTAAAAATTATGTTATCCCAATACCTTACCACTCCACAGTCAGCTCCCTACCACTTCAGTATGGTTGCTTTAACAATTTTTGTAAGAATTAAGCTGCATAAAGAAGTAGCTGTTTTGATAATGGAGGTAAGCATGAGAGTTAAAATCTGTCGTGGAAGACCAAAGCATTAACACAATACGCAGGTTCAAGTGTATCTAAGTTGCCATTTTTCTGTGCATATTAGGAGATTTCCACAACAGAATAGCGCAAAGGGCTGCATCAAATGCTTTTGATGTGCTTAGCCTTAATTATCTATTGGTTTATTACAATTTCACTCTTCTACTGAAGTAAAATCAGCGGTTTTATTTACCATTGGAGACCAGAGAGGGAAAGATGGAAGAGCGCAGTCAACTGACTCTTTACCCCCATGTGGTGCCTCAAGGTAACTGCATGCATGCAGGCATAATTGAAGGTGTGGCTAGTAGAGTCTAAATGCTGAGGATTTCCTCAAAGTCTGTAGCAACATCTTACATGCCAGAGCCAACATCACCAGCTCAAGAAACAGAACTAGATAACGTTCTGTTACCACGCTGCAGCTATATCCAAATTTTCACTGGGCGCTTCAGTCTGTATACATAAAATTATATCTGTTCGAGAGATGTAAAGTCTCTGAAACAATGAAACAATGTCATTTTTCATTTGGGGAAGTACCTGCTACTAGGTTTCAGGCTGGATCCCCCATTTACGTTCGATGCTGGGATGCTGTTTCAGAACATGGAGAGCCTCGGCAGTTCTGTTTGTGCCCAAGGGAGAATTTAAAGAAGACTGGAGCGACAATAAGAATTTGGATCGGGGAGGGAGGCGCCCGAGGGTAATCCGTGCAGGTGTGTGGACCAGATGGCTTAGTGGCTAACGCACCTGCCTAGTAAGCCGGAGATCCTGGTTCGATTCTCAGCATTGGCACAAATTTGCACTAGCCGCTTCAGTCTGTATACATATAGTATTCATTGAGTAGGATCTCGATAACTCAGTTGGTAAAAAGCACAGAGCATTAAAGACAAGACTATAGGTTCGAATCCCAGTTCGACAGGGATTTTTAATATGGAAATAAGTTTTCAAGAACTACCCGCTCGGGTATAGCCGATTTAGATTCTTTAAATAACTGTGATCTTGCCTAGTATGGCGGTGCGGGTCTCCCGCATCGTTCCCCTACGTTCTGTCAAGGAGTATGGTACTTAATCATCACCATCATCATCATCACCTGCCGGCCGAAGTGGCCGTACGGTTAAAGGCGCTGCAGTCTGGAACCGCAAGACCGCTACGGTCGCAGGTTCGAATCCTGCCTCGGGCATGGATGTGTGTGATGTCCTTAGGTTAGTTAGGTTTAACTAGTTCTAAGTTCTAGGGGACTAATGACCTCAGCAGTTGAGTCCCATAGTGCTCAGAGCCATTTGAACCATCATCATCACCTAAATAACGATCAATTAATCATTCTATTCTGAAATCTGGCAACAATCCAGGTGAATGTCTTATTCTTTAGTTTCAAAAGTAAAGTTTTAAACACTTTCTGAGTTGCGGAAGCAGGGTGACAAGTGGCAAAATTTTTTTTATCAATCTGCATTTAAAAGAGTCTTGCATGTTACATCTGGTGAAGAATGTTCGAGCTGCCCCCGAGCTTTGTATTCCAGGAAAAGAAGTACTGGGAAGACTGATGTGGATCCAGTACAGGCGCAGAACAGTGGCCCAAGAAAGAGAAGCTCTGCTTAAGCATACAAAAAAATAAATAAATAAATAGAATAAAATGGCTCTGAGCCCTATGCGACTGAACATCTGAGGGCATCAGTTCCCTAGAACTGAGAACTACTTAAACCTAACCAACCTAAGGACATCACACACATCCATGCCCGAGGCAGGATTCGAACCTGCGACCGTTGCGGTCACGCGGTTCCAGACTGAAGCGCCTAGAACCGCTCGGCCACAGCGGCCGGCTGCGTAAGCATACAGCCGGTGTTTTACCAAGAACAGAAACGACTGTACCAATGTAAAATAGTCAGTCACGGCATTACATTCATTCTGGACTAAAATTCCTTTCGCATCGGGCCAGATCGGTTGCAGTTATTACTAATTAAACTTCGAGCTGTTAGGCAGTTTAGGTCTGAGAAGTGCATTGCCGGTAATATTTTAAAAAGAATGTAACACATTTTACATTAAGTAGTTAGTGGTTTCATTCAAAGGAAAAACTGTAGTGACGGTTAAAATTGGCAACAAAAATGACACCGTTAAGAATGATTACGGTTTTGAAGTTTACTTCGGCTGTGTACTGCTACATGTATGCTGCCACTTCTTCCCACGTCGGTATATGGTTCATTGTTTGTAACGGTGGATTGCAAAGTTACCGATCTGCTCTGTTGTAGAGTGCGTAAAATAGCTTCCTCTGATTTAGCCGATGCCACAATTATAGAGCAAAACCACTCCGTCTGCAGGCCACAAGTGGCCCATCGGGACCATCCGATGGCCGTATCATCCTCAGTTGAGGATGCAGATAGGAGGGGCGTGTGGTCAGCACACCGCTCTCCCAGTCGTTGTGATGGTTTTCTTTGACCTGAGCCGCTACTATTCGGTCGAGTAGCTCCTCAATTAGCATCACGAGGCTGAGTGCACCCCCGAAAAATGGCAACAGCGCATGGCGGCTTGATGGTCACCCATCCAAGTGCCGGCCACGCCCGACAGCGCTTAACTTCGGTGATCTCACAGGAACCGGTGTATCCACTGCGGCAAGGACGTTGCCTCAATTCTAGAGCAATCGTGCCGAATATTGTTCACTTTAACGTTTCAGCGTAAAATGATCAATATCGTATGATCGCATGCAGAATGTTGCTAAACTGAGAGTGTTTAAGAGTGTTTCAGATGCGCAACAGTTTCAGTAGTAAACCGCGACAATCATTATTCTTAATTGAGCTTGTCATAATCCACTTCCTCAAAACCTCAGAAAATAAAATAAATACGTCGTTAACTTCTTTAAATGGAGTGAAGCAGAATCGTTGTAACACAGCACGCCAGGAGGCTATGTCACAGCTACCTTAGATATGTGGTATTTGAAAATTCGTCTCTTTATGAATGGAGGAGTGCGAGAAAGGTTAATACTTCTGGTTAAAAATACTGTCTGAAGTCGCTGTAATTTAGCTGTTCATTGTCTTCCTTGGTGTTAGATAAGCATTGAAAATACTGAATATTGCGCTCTGCTGAATATTCTGAATCTCTGGTTTCCGGCCTTCTACCCAAATGTGGAATAAATTTTTTTTTCACTTTAATGTACTTCGTGGGTATTTTCCATCAACCATAGTTCAATAACCCTTTGACGTCTGCAGACGAGTTAACTCGTCATGCTCCGCCACTCCCCGGCTGTTGAGGAAGAGTTTAAGCATGGTCTCTCTGTTTTCCTTAAGAGTTTTGGCGTCTTTAGGTGTGTCTCGTTCTGCTGATCCTCTCACTGCTGCGGAAGAGATACTTCCACATCTCAATTAATAAAAAAGTTACAAGAATTAATCGTACAACATACATGTCTGTTTGCGTGTTATCATTTGCAAAAATCCTCGTTTCGACACCTTGAACCGTTTACGAAATATGACGATTGTTACGATCACATGATTCCAAAAACGCAATGACTGAAATGAGCACGCCGCGTGCAAATCTCCGCCAGATATACACTGAATTGCTAAAAAAACTGGTATAGGCATGCGGATTTACATAAAGAGGTACGTAAACAGGCAGAATACAGCGACTGTTGCAGTTGTTAGATCACTTACTGCTGTTACAATGGCCAGTTGTCAAGATTCCAGTGAGTCTGAACGTGGTGTTATAGTCGGCGCACGAGCGATGGGACACAGCATCTCCGAGGTAGCGATTAAGTGGGGATTTTCCCGTACGACCATTTTACAAGTGTACCTTGAATATCAGGAATCCGATAAAACATCAAACATCTTACATCGCTGCGGCCGGAAAAAGATCCTGCAAGAACGGGACCAGCGACGACAGAAGTGCAACCCTTGCGCAAATTGCTGCAGATTTCAATGATGAGCCATCAACAAGTGTCAGCGTGCGAACCATTCAACGAAACATCATCGATATGGACTTTCGGATAACGACACAAAGCTTTCCACCTAGCCTGGGACCTTTTCAACCGTATCTGGGTTGAGGTTGAGTTCCCATCTCAATGACGGGAAAGCATTATTATCCCAGTGTTGAAGCCTGGCAAGAAGCCCCTAGAGGTGGGCAGCTACCGTCCCATTAGCCTCACCAACGTCATGTGCAAGTTGCTCGAACGCATTTTGAGCCGGAGGTTCAGTTGGGTAGTTGAGTCTCGAGGCCGTGGTGGAGACGCATCGGTTTTTGGGCTTCCTTTTTGATGCCCGGTTGACTTGGCTCTCTCATATTCGGCATCTTAAACAAACATGCTGGCGCCATGTTAACGCTCTTCGTTGCTTGAGTCACACCAGCTGGGGTGCCGATCGGTCTACCCTTCTACGACTGTATCAAGCGCTGATTCAGTCGCGTCTCGATTACGGGAGCCTGGCTTATGGTTCGGCATCGCCTTCCGCGTTGTGGTTTCTTGACCCCATACTTCACTGCGGGATCCGACTCGCAACTGGAGCTTTCCGCACAAGCCCTGTAAACAGCATAGTTGTGGAGGCTGGTGTCCCTCCATTGCGGATCCGGCACCAACGACTCCTGGCCGATAATGCTGCACGTTTGTAACATGCCCAGGCATCCAAATTACCGTCTCCCTTTGCCCAACTCTCTCGTTCATCTTCCAGAACGGCAGCCTCGATCAGGGTTTACCATCGCGGTTCGCGTCCGCGCTCTTCTCTCTGGGCTTGAGTTTCTCCCTCCCCCACCTCTTTTCCAGAACCATGTGCGTACACCCCATGGCAGGGCTTCCCAACGTGTGGTCCGCGGACCCCTTAGGGGTCCGCAGGCTTTTTCTAGGGAGTCCGCAGCCACCTTTCACCAAATCGTGTAAAATAATGAGTAAAATTATTTAATAAAAATGAGAAAATCAAATTCATCACAATTTGTTTCGTGTGAAAAATATGTGTACTTTTACTTCAGGTCGTATTCCCAAGCAGCCTTTGCGGTTCCTAAGTGAGAACGCGTACACAGTTTAGTGCCGGAGAATGCGGCTTCTCTGATCGACTGTTGTGCAACAATACGGGGGTCTTTGGTGCGCCGGCTCACGGCACTAGATGCGCTGAAACCTTTTACGCATGCGCGAAACGAGCTTTGTCGACCAATCACAGCGCTCGCTGGCACGTATGCGGCCCCAGGCATCGTTGAATGTTACCTTGCTTGGTCAGTGCACTACCTATTTCATAAGTCGATTTTTGACCAGTTTAATACTTCTAACATGGATCCGTGGATGAATTCAGGATCATTGAAGAAGAGTGCGGTTTCTCCATCGCCTTCGCAACAAGGGAAGTTTCCAGTTGAAATGAATGATGAGGGAGGACGACCAAAGGAAGAACAATCACAAGAAGTTGCAAAGACTATTGATACTTCGGGGGGAAAGGGGGGGGGGGGGAGAGGGGGTCATTGGGAACATGGCACTTGCATTAAGAAGCTTTCAGTTCCCATGGGTTTCGCTCTCAAGTTTAAAGTTACTGTGCTCTTGACTGACTAGGGGTCCGCCATGGACTTTCGACTGTAGAAGAGGTCCGCCAGCTGAAAAGGTTGGGAAGCCCTGCCCCATGGTGTATGCCCCTCCCATGCCTTTGGCTGGATTTGGCATAGGCCCCGAAGGACTCAGTCCCTTCTGCGGCCCTTCGCCGCCGCTTTCTTTCCTTCCTTGCCGCGTTTCACAGCTCTGACGTGGTCTACACCGACGGTTCAATGGTTGCTGGTCGAGCTGTTTATGCTATTACTCTGGGGGATCATTCTTAACTACGCTAACTGCCGGCTGGCTGCTGTGTTTTCACTGCCAAACTGGTAGCCATTTCTCACGCCCTAGCGTATATCTGGTCCTGCTCAGATGAGTCGTCATCTGTAGTGACTCCCTCACCGGTTTACGAGCTATCAACGAGTGTTTTCCTCGTCCTCGATGGCTATCCGGGAATCCATCCATGCTCTTGCCCGTTGCAGCCACTCGCTGGCCAAACAGGCTGTCAGTGCACTGGCCCTGAAGATTGGCCTTTTGGAGTGTGATCTCCAGTGAGTTTTGCGCCAGAAGATACTTGGTACCTGGAGTGATGAATAGCCGACATTGATTTCACCCAACAAACGTCGGGTTATCAAGGAGACTACTGGTGTGTGGTGCTCCTCTTTGCGTGCCTCTCGCAGGGACTCCATTGTCAGCTACGCATTGGCCATAACTGGCTGACCCACGGATATTTATGGCGCCAGGACCCACCTGTCTGTCACTGTGGTTCAGCGTTGACGGTGGCCCACATGTTGGTCTGTACACATTTAACTGCGCTCAAGCAGACTTTTGCACTGACTGATAAGCTCCCTGCACTTTTAACAGATGACGCTGCAATGGGAGGCTTAGTTTTGAGTTTTGTTTGAGCAGGGGTATTGTATCACTCGGTCTGAGGGTTTGTCTCTTTTTTGTGTTGAGTCTGGCCTTTGGCCTACGGTTTTAGCTTGGGATTTTTAGTGCCTCTCTTGGTGGTTGGCTTTTCCTTTTTTTATTTCCATGGTCGGCCAACCACTGTAACACTCTGTGTGTTTTTAATTCCACTTTTGTGGTCTTTGTCTATGTCTTTCTTGTTCTGTGTCGTCCCAAGTCATCTCCCTTGCTTGTTTTCGTTCCTTGTGGGTGTTTCATTGATGTGAAAAAAGGGACCGATGGCCTTTGTAGTCTGGTCCCTTCAACCCCCACAAACCAACCAACCAACCAGGCTCGCCTGGGTCCATCAACACTGACATTGGACTGTTGATGACTGGAAACATATTGCCTCATCCAACGAGCCTCGTTTCAGATTATATCGAGCCGATGAAAGTGTACGGGTATGGAGACAATCTCATGAATCCATGAACCCAACATGTCAGCAGGGGACTTTTCAAGCTGGTGGAGGCTCTGTAATGTTGTGGGGCGTATGCAGTTTGAGCGATAAGGGACCCCTGATACGTCTAGATACGACTATGGCAGGTGACACGTACATAACTATCTTGTTCTATCACCTGCAACCATTCATGTTCACTACGCATTCAGATGGATTTGGGCAACTCCAGCAAGACAATGCGACACTCCACACGTTTAGAATAGCAACAGAGTGGCTCCAGGAACACTCTTCTGAGTAACTCCCCAGACATGAACATTACTGAGCATATCTGGGATGCCTTGCAACGTGCTGTTCAGAAGAGGTATCGACTCCCTAATACTCTTACGGATTTAAGGACAGTCCCGAAGGATCCATGGCGTCCTTTCCCTCCAGCACTACTTCAGACATTAGTCGAGTCCATTTCATGTCGTTCTGAGGCACTTCTGCTTGCTCGCGGGAGTCCTACACGATATTAGGCAGACTATTCAGTGTGGAAGCCAATAACTTGAGAACGAAATGAAAGAATGTTCTACTCTCAGTCTTATAAAATTTCGATATCCAATCTATAGATTTTATTTATTTATTTAACCTTACCTGATTAAGGCCATCAAGCCTTCTCTTACATCGGACCGGCGGTTCCTACATGCAGTACCTTTTCTGTATTATAGTTACCTAAGAAATAACGATTTTAATAAGACTTATAATATTCAAATAATCACAGTGTCTTTGTGACAGTGGAGTAAATAATACCGATTATGAATTTAAAAAATTAATACTACATTTCCTATGCGGCAACATATGAGCTAAAAACAACCATTTTCAAAGTCTACAGAACGCATTGTCACCCCTGCTAAGTCTTTCAAATTTCGTGCAAAACTTTACTTAATTTGATTCAACACAGCAACTATGACGAATAACGAAAAGAAATTCAGTGCTTTATCAAGCGAAGATATCAGGCTGTAAAATATGCAAAAATCAAATATTTTCACCGAACAGTTTTTTTTAAATAAGCAATCAGTAAGTCTGCATGGACAGAATTGGGCACACTGCGCTTGAAAATGCACACAGATATAAAGATCAGTATCTCAAGAACGAAGTGAGACGATATTCTGCTCTCAGTTTTCAGTAAAATTTAAATATCTTATCTACATTTCATAGATAGCAACGTATGAGCTAAAATATGTATGAGCTAAAATCAACTGTACGCAAAGTCTATGCAGTTTGTTTTTACCTCTGCAATCTCTTTAAAATATTGTGCAATGCTTAACGTAATTTGATGCAGAACAATAACTATGATGAAAAAAGGAAATGAAATTCAGTCCTTTACCGAGTGGAGATGTGAGATTGTATGATATGCAAAAATCCAATTTTTTCACCAAACATGTTTCTTAAAATAGCATGATAATTTGCTCATAGTGGCCAGAATGTTGGCTTTCAGCACAGGTAATAGCGTTGGGCAAGATGTTATTAGCATAGATTGCAGAGAGTACAGGGATAACGGATCACTTGACCTTGAAAAATGCCAGTTAGTGCTTTGGAAACATATACAAGTCGGTGATCTATTTCAAACCACTTCTCACCACTTTCTTTTTAAATACTTCTTTCAAAGAAAGTAAGCGGCTGATCAAACAGCCATCAAAACACAATTGAAAATAGATTTCCCCATAAATACTCCAGGAAATCTGTATAACTCAAGTAGTACTTTTATCTCCACAATCACTTACACTTTGTTTATTCAACAGCGAAGAACAGAATCCATTACTGCATTTAAGCAACAACATACATGTTAACAACGTCGTTGGCAGAACGACAACTGATTTTAATACTGACAATGTTCAGTCAGTCACATGTTATTTGTTTTCTTTCACTGTACAGTCACAGTCATCACAGGAGATTCTGTGCAATTTCGGGCTTCTTCTTGCGATGAACGACCGCTTTCTAGCTGAAAGCTGAATCTGGCGACGTGAGTCTTCTATACAGTGAGAAGAACAATCGTCAGCACTCGTCCGATCTGGATGACGTTCGTGCAACAAATAAATATATTGTAGTTTTACTTTAAATAATTCTTACTGTGAAACAATAGTTAACATTAATACACAGTACACCCCATGATGCACTTTACCTAATATATTGTACATGGACAGTTCTTCAGTGATACAGCACAAAAATCTTTATTACTAGAGGATGTATTCCTTATATTTTTGTTTAATATGCTGTTTTTAAATCGCTGCGTGAAGCTACAAACAATAAATCCTTCCATAGACTTGTCAGTTTCAATTCACCAATTTGTTGGTGGCACTGGAATAGCAGAGCATTTTTCATACATCCAGATCATTGTCTAGGATCTCAGTTATGATAAAAAAGCAGATTAAAATAATTCCATCAGGGGATTTTTAATTAGGCCCCTTTCATCATTCGCTCGGGTCAAATCGCCAAACTAACTTAAGTTTTGGGTGAGCTTTAGTGTCCACAGTTTTAGATTATTTAATATAATTCTTCTCTCTACATCTACATGATTACTCTCAGTTCACAATTAAATGCATGGCAGAGGGTTTATAGAGACACCTTGAAGCTGTTTCCTTAGCATTCCTCTCTCTAACAGAGCGCGGAAGAGACGAACACTTGACTTTTTCTTACTTTATTACGATGACCATTATTCTCTATGTCGGTGGACGCCAACAAAATATTTTCACACTGATAAGAAAGTTGATTATTTAAATTTTATGATAAGGTCATGCCGGAAGGAAATATGTCTTTGTTTTAATGACTGCACCCCGTTTCGCGTATCATATCTGTAGAACACTCTCCCCTCTCTCGCGATAGTACAAAACGAGATACCCTGCTTTGAACCCTTTTTATGTCCTCTGTCAATTCTGTCTGATGCGGATCTCACACACGCATTACAGTACTCCAGATAAGGGCGAACAAGCATAGTGCAAGCATTCTCTTTAGAAGACCTGTTGCATTTTCTAAGTGTTCTGGCGTTTGCTTTCCCCGTAATATTATCTACGTGATCGTTCCATTTTAAGTTATTCGTGATTGTAATCCCAAAGTATGTGGTTGAATTTACCGCTTCTAGATTTGTATGTGGTTATCCTGTAACAGAAATTTGATGGATTCCTTTTAATACCCATGTGGATGATTTCATATTTCTCGTTATTTAGAGACAACTGTCACTTTTCGTACCTTACAGATATCTTGTATAAATCGTTTTGTAATTTGTTTTGGTCACCTGATAACTTCATAAGACTTTAAATGAGAGCATCATCTGCAAGCAATCTTAGAGGGCTACCAAGATTATCTCCTATATCGACTTTTTAGACAAGGAACAGCAGAGGTCCTATAACACTTCCTTAGTAAACATCAGATATTACCTCTGCTTTACTCGATGACTTTCCATCAGTTACTGCGAACTGTGAACTTCCTGACAGAATATCAGGAATACAGTCGCCGAACTTAGACGATACTCCATAGACACGCAATTTGATTATAAGTCACTTGTGAGGAACAATATCAAAAGCATTCTGTCAATCTAAAAATATGGAGTCAATTTGACATCCCCTGTCGATACCACTCATTACTTCGTGATAATAGAGAGCTATTTGTTATTCACAAGAACGATATCTTATAAGTTCGTGTTGGCTGTTTGTCAACAAATGGTTTCCTTCGAAGTAAATCACAATATTTGAACACAGTAGATATTCAAAAATCCACCAGCAAATTGACGTTAGCGATATGAGTCTGTAATTTACCGAATTCCTCCTATTTTCTTTCTTGATCATTGGTGTGGTATGACTGGTGCAACTTTCCAGTCTTTCGGTATGACCCTTTCGACGAGTGAACAGTTGTATATGATTACTAAGTATGTAGCTATTGTATCAGCATACTCCGAAAGGAACGTGTCTGGTATACAATCTGGGCTGGAGTCCTATCTTTATTAACTAATTTAAATTGTTTCGCTATAGCGAGGATATCTACTTCTAAGTTACCCATGTTAGCAGTTGTTCTTGATTCGAATTCTACAATATTTATTTCGTCTTCTTTGGTGAAGGGATTTCGGAAAAATGTGTTCAGTAATTCTGCTTTGCTCGAACTAGCATCCCTAACATTAGCGTTGTTATCGAGCCACGAAGGTATCGATTACGTCTTTCTGCTGGTGTACTTTACTTATGACCAGAATCTCTTTGGATTTTCTGTCAGATTTCGAGATAAAGTTTCGTTGTGGTAACTATTAAAACGATCTCGCACTGAAGTTCGGCCTAAATATCGAGCTTCTGTCAAACAACTAATCTTTGGGTTTTTCAAATTCTGCATACTTTTTCCGTTGCTTCTGCAATACTTTTCTGACTTGCGTTGTGCACCATGGGGGATCAGTACCATCTCTTATTAATTTATATGATACGTATCTCTCAATTGCCATCAGTACTACTTCTTTTAATTTGAACCTCATCTGGTCTACGGTTACAGAGACAGATTGGAAGGACTGGGGACTGTCACTTAGGAAGGCATCGAGAGAACTTTTATATGTTTTTTGCGGTCACTAACCCCTGTATCCGTCATGATGCTCCCCTTTTGCTCAGGATTATTTGTTGCAAACTGGTCAAGTATGTTCCCATAGCAAGTTGCACTTCGAGTGGGCTCCTGAACTACACTATTGGACATTAAAATTGCTACACCACGAAGATGACGTGCTACAGACGTGAAATTTAACCGACAGGAAGATGCTGTGATATGCAAATGATTCAGAGCATTCACACAAGGCTGGCACCGGGGCGACACCTACAACGTACTGACATGAGAAAAGTTTCCAACCGATTTTGTCACACACAAACAGCAGTTGACCGGCGTTGTCTGGTGAAACGTTGTTGTGATGCCTCGTGTAAGGAGGAGAAATGCGTACCATTACGTTTCCGACTTTGATAAAGGTCGGATTGTAGTCTATCGGGATTGCGGTTTATCGTATCTACATCTACATCTACATGCCTACTCTGCAATTCACATTTAAGTGCTTGGCAGAGGGTTCATCGAACCACAATCATACCATATCTCTACCATTCCACTCCCGAACAGCGCGCGGGAAAAACGAACACCTAAACCTTTCTGTTCGAGTTCTGATTTCTCTTATTTTATTTTGATGATCATTCCTACCTATGTAGGTTGGGCTCAACAAAATATTTTCGCATTCGGAAGAGAGAGTTGGTGACTGAAATTTCGTAAATAGATCTCGCCGCGACGAAAAACGTCTTTGCTTTAATGACTTCCATCCCAATTCGCGTATCATATCTGCCACACTCTCTCCCCTATTATGTGATAATACAAAACGAACTGCCCTTTTTTACACTCTTTCGATGTCCTCCAACAGTCCCACCTGGTAAGGATCCCACACCGCGCGGCAATATTCTAACAGAGGACGAAGGAGTGTAGTGTATGCTGTCTCTTTAGTGGACTTGTTGCATCTTTTAAGTGTCCTGCCAAGGAAACGCAACCTTTGGTTCGCCTTCCCCACAATATTATCTATGTGGCCTTTCCAACTGAAGTTATTCGTAATTTTAACACCCAGGTACTTAGTTGAATTGACAGCCTTGAGAATTGTACTATTTATCGAGTAATCGATTTCCAACGGATTTCTTTTGGAACTCATGTGGATCACCTCACAATTTTCGTTATTTAGCGTCAACTGCCACCTGCCGCACCATATAGCAATCTTTTCTAAATCGCTTTGCAACTGATACTGGTCTTCGGATGACATTACAACCTACGAGAACTGCTCAGATTGTCACCCAGGTCATTTATATAGATCAGCAACAGCAGAGTTCCCAGGACGCTTCCCTGGGGAACACCTGATATCACTTCAGTTTTACTCAATGATTTGCCGTCTATTACTACGAACTGCGACCTTCCTGACAGGAAATCACGAATCCAGTCGCACAACTGAGACGATACCCCATAGGCCCGCAGCTTGATTAGAAGTCGCTTGTGAGGAACGGTGTCAAAAGCTTATCTAGAAATCTAGAAATACGGAATCAACATGAGATCCCCTGTCGATAGCGGCCATTACTTCGTGCGAATAAAGAGCTAGCTGCGTTGCACAAGAACGATGTTTTCTGAAACCATGCTGATTTCGTATCAATAGATCGTTCCCTTCGAGGTGATTCATAATGTTCGAATACAGTATATGCTCCAAAACCCTACTGCAAACCGACGTCAATGATATATGTCTGTAGTTCGATGGATTACTCCTACTAACCTTCTTAAACAATGGTGCGACCTGTGCAATTTTTCAATCTGTAGGTACAGATCTATCGGTGAGCGAGCGGTTGTATATGATTGTTAAGTAGGGAGCTATTGTATCAGCGTAATCTGAAAGGAACCTAATCGGTATACAATCTGGACCTGAAGACTTCCCCGTATCAAACGATTTGAGTTGCTTCGCAACCCCTAAGGTATCTACTTCTAAGAAACTCAAGCTAGCAGCTGTTCGTGTTTCAAATTCTGGAATATTCCATTCATCTTCCATGGTGAAGGAAGTTCGGAAAACTGGGTTCAATAACTCCGCTTTAGCGGCACAGTCGTCGGAAACAGTACCATCGGCACTGCGTCTTGCCGCTTGTGTACTTTACATACGACCAGAATTTCTTCGGATTTTCTACCAAATTTCGAGACAATTACTGCTCGCGTTGGTCGAGATCCAGTGACTGTTAGCAGAATATGGAATCGGTGGGTTCAGGAGGTTAATACGGCACACCGTGCCGGATCGCAACGGCCTCTTATTTCTAGCAGTCGAGATGACAGGCATCTTATCCGCATGGCTGTAACAGATCGTGAAGCCACGTCTCGATCCCTGCGTCAAAAGATGGGGACGTTTGCAAGACAACAACCATCTGCACGAACAGTTCGACGACGTTTCAAGCAGCATGAATTATCAGCTCGGAGACCATGGCTGCGTTACCCTTGACGCTGCATCACAGACAGGAGCGCCTGCGATGGTGTACTCAACGACGAACCTGGGTGCACGATTGGCAAAACGTAACTTTTTCGGATGAGTCCAGGTACTGTTTACAGCATCATGATGGTCGCATCCGTATTTGGCGACATCGTGGTGAACGCACATTGGAAGCTTGTATTCGTCATCGCCATACTGGCGTATCATCCGGCGTGACGGTATGGGGTGCCATTGGTTACACGTCTCGGTCACCTCTTGTTCGCATTGACGGCACTTTGAACAGTTGACGTTACATTTCAGATGAGTTACGACCCGTGACTCTACCCTTCATTCGAGCTCTGCGAAACCCTACATTTCAGCAGGATAACAAAATATTTTCGCATTCGGAAGAGAAAGTTGGTGACTGAAATTTCGTAAATAGATCTCGCCGCGACGAAAAACGTCTTTGCTTTAATGACTTCCATCCCAATTCGCGTAACATATCAGCCACACTCTCTCCCTAATTACGTGCTAATACAAAACGAGCTGCCCTTTTTTGCACCCTTTCGATGTCCTCCGTCAATCCCACCTGGTAAGGATCCCACACCGCGCAGCAATATTCTAACAGAGGACGAAGGAGTGTAGTGTATGCTGTCTCTTTAGTGGACTTGTTGCATCTTCTAAGTGTCCTGCCAAGGAAACGCAACCTTTGGTTCGCCTTCCCCACAATATTATCTATGTGGTCTTTCCAACTGAAGTTGTTCGTAATTTTAACACCCAGGTACTTAGTTGAATTGACAGCCTTGAGAATTGTACTATTTATCGAGTAATTGAATTCCAACGGATTTCTTTTGGAACTCATGTGGATCACCTCACACTTTTCGATATTTAGCGTCAAGTGCCACCTGCCACACCATACAGCAATCTTTTCTAAATCGCTTTGCAACTGATACTGGTCTTCGGATGACCTTACTAGACGGTAAATTACAGCATCATCTGCGAACAACCTAAGAGAACTGCTCAGACTGTCACCCAGGCACTGCGTCTTGGCGCTTGTGTACTTTACATACGATACTTTACATACGACCAGAATGTCTTCGGATTTTCTACCAAATTTCGAGACAATTACTGCTCGCGTTGGTCGAGATCCAGTGACTGTAAGCAGAATATGGAATCGGTGGGTTCAGGAGGTTAATACGGCACACCGTGCTGGATCACAACGGCCTCGTATTACTAGAGGTCGAGATGACAGGCATCTTATCCGCATTGCTGTACCGGATCGTGCAGCCACGTCTCGATCCCTGAGTCAACAGATGGGGACGTTTACAAGACAGCAACCATCTGCACGAACAGTTCGACGACGTTTCAAGCAGCATGAATGATCAGCTCGGAGACCATGGCTGCGGTTACCCTTGACGCTGCATCACAGACAGGAGCGCCTGCGATGGTGTACTCAACGACGAACCTGGGTGCACGATTGGCAAAACGTACCTTTTCAGATGAGTCCAGGTTCTGTTTACAGCATCATGATGGTCGCATCCGTATTTGACGACATCGTGGTGAACGCACATGGGAAGCGTGTATTCGTCATCGCCATACTGGCGTATCACCCGGCGTGACGGTATGGGGTGCCATTGGTTACACGTCTCGGTCACCTCTTGTTCATATTGACGGCACTTTGAGCAGTTGACGTTACATTTCAGATGAGTTACGACCCGTGGCTCTACCCTTCATTCGATCGCTGCGAAACCCTACATTTCAGCAGGATAACGCACGATCGCATGTTGCAGGTCTTGTACGGGCCTTTCTGGATACAGAAAATGTTCGACTGCTGCCCTGGCCATCACATTCTCCAGATATCTCACCAACTGAAAACATCTGGTCACTGGTGGCCGAGCAACTGTGTCGTCACCATACGCCAGTCACTGCTCTTGATGAACTGTGGTATTGTGTTGAAGGTGCTTGGGCAGCTGTACCTGTACGCGCCATCCAAGCTCTGTTTGACTCAATGCCCAGGTGTATCAAGGCCGTTATTACGGGCAGAGGTGGTTGCTCTGGGTAGTGATTTCTCAGGATGTTTGCACCCAAATCTCGTGAAAATGTAATCACACGTCACTTCAAGTATAATATATTTGTCCAATCAATACCCGTTTATCATCTGCATTTCTTCTTGGTGTAGCAATTTTAATGGCCAGTAGTGTACGTTTCCAGGCGACATTCGACAGGTGTCTGGCTATTAATGTGTAATGTGTCGCATTCCTACAGGGACCCCCAGCGAGCTAGTGGAGGTTCCTCGAGCACTGCTCGCAATGTCAGAAGCCCCCCTGGGAGGGGCCGGGGTGGCGACAGAGCCGCGGTGTGGGAAGACGCCCCGTCGGCGGTAATCCCGCCACGGCGGCGACAAGGCGCGCTATTCATTGCCGTGTAAACACGCGCCGCGTGATATAGGGCGCGGATTAGCGGCGCGCTAAATTAAACGGAGTTCCGCGACCCACCTGTCCGCCGCCCACGCTACCCGGTCCCGAGCCGCAGCCGCCCGCCGCACGCCGGAGCGCCGCCGTAATTTCTTTCGGCAACAATTTGGGGTGGCGCCCGCTTGCCGCGCAGTCGGATGCCGGGCGCAACTTGGTCTTCGCCAGGCGGCGCCCGCCTCGCGGCCTTCCGCCGCCGCAAAGTTTTAATTAATACATAACAAAACCCCAGGTAAATATATTGCGGACAGGCCGCGCGCCGTTTCGGCGCCCCTGCATCTCCTCAGCATGCAGAGCCTCGACGCAAACTTTCTGCTAAGACGTCTGCCAGCGGCACTATGCGGCGTAGCATTGTTCTGGTGCAGTACTGCGTTGAGGCTCCCCGTGCAGCGTTGGAGTTCACGCGAATTTTGCTAAGGACTTTCTTTAGTTCGAGCTCTTCAATTGTTTCAGGAACAGGGCTGTGAGAATCTTCGCTGATGATGCTGTTCCATAGATGAAACTATCCTCATCGAACTGTCGTAAGGAACTAAAAACAGATATGATCAAAATTTCCAGCACATGTAAGATGTGGATTAAGATAAGGTAATGAATATAACAAGTGGGAAATAACACTGTAGCATATGGTTACAGGATTACAAGGATAATGCTAAGAAGCGATTTGAAATGGGACGAATAGTATTATGGAAGGCGAAAGACTTCTGGAACGGTTCGGGGAACATGTAACGCATCTATAAAACAAAAGACATTCAACAGGCATTTGTATTGCACTCCTTATTAAATAAGCACCACAATACATGACTGACAAATTCTGTGACGCACTGTTAAGATCGTAACAGATTGGTATGAGTCTGTGGCGGAAGATGTGGAAGAAATGCAGTTTTTCTCAGTGTTGTACAAGCCTGGGTTTATAATTAATATTTCATTTATTAAAGAACGTATTATGACGGCAGAGTGGGTATTAACATTAAGCCTTTGCACTCATTTTCAAATTAAGAATAACAATACGGGAATCGAATGATACAAGAGATCAAAACAATACGCCTTTCCCTCAGAAATACAATAAGGTTCTCTCGCAAAGAGGCGATGTGCAACACACTTGGACCTAAATATGTCCATACGTTATGTAAGTAATAAAATCTCGCTTCAGCCCACAGCGATGATCCAAGATGGCTCCAAAATACACTAATGGCCATTAAAATTGCTACACCAAGAGGAAATGTAGATGATAAACTGGTATTCATTGGACAAATACATTATACAAGAACTGACATGTGATTACATGATCACGCAATTTGGATGCATAGATTCTGAGAAATCAGTACCCAGAACAACCACCTCTGGCCGTAACAACAGCCCTGATACGCCTGGGCATTGAGTCAAACAGAGCTGGGATGGCGTGTACAGCTACAGCTGCCCATGCAGCTTCGAAACGATACCACAGTTCATCAAGAGTAGTGACTGGTGTATTGTGACCAGCCAGTTGCGCGGCCACCATTGACCAGACGTTTTCAATTGGTGAGAGATCTGGAGAATGTGCTGGCCGGTTCAGCAGTCGAACATTTTCCGTATCCAGAAAGGCCCGTACAGGATCTCCAACATGCAGTCGTGCATTATCCTGCTGAAATGTAGGGTTTCGCAGGGATCGAATGAAGGGTAGAGCCACGGAAATTAACACATCTGAAATGTGACGTCCACTGTTCAAAGTGCCGTAAATGCGAACAAGAGGTGACCGAGACGTGTAACCAATGGCACCCCATACCATCACGCCGGGTGATACGCCAGTATGGCGATGACGAATACAGGCTTCCAATGTGCGTTCACAGCGATATCGCCAAACACGGATGCGACCATCATGATGCTGTAAACAGAACCTGGATTCATCTGAAAATATGACGTTTTGCCATTCGTGCAGCCAGGTCCGTCGTTGAGTACCCCATCGCAGGCGCTCCTGTCTGTGATGCAGCGTCAAGGGTAACCGCAGCCATGGTCTCCGAGCTGATAGTTCACGCTGCTGCAAACGTTGTCGAACTGTTCGTGCAGATGGTTGTTGTCTTGTAAACGTCCCCATCTGTTGACTCAGGGATCGAGACGTGGCTGCACGATCCGGTACAGCAATGCGGATAAGATGCCTGTCATCTCGACTGCTAGTGATACGAGGCCGTTGGGATCCAGCACGGCGTTCCGTATTACCCTCCTGATCCTACCGATTCCATATTCTACTTACAGTCGTTGGATCTCGACCAAGGCGAGCAGCAATTTCGCGATACGATAAACCGCAATCGCGATAAGCTACAATCCGACCTCTATCAAAGTCGGAAACGTGATGGTACGCATTTCTCCTCCTTACACGAGGCATCACAACATGGTTTCACCAGGCAACGCCGCTCAACTGCTGTTTGTGTATGAGAAATCGATTTGAAACTTTCCTCGTGTTAGCACATTGTAGGTGTCGCCACCGGCGACAAACTTGTGTGAATGCCTTGAATTTGCATATCACAGCGTCTTCTTCCTGTGGGTTAAATTTCGCGTCTGTAGCACGTCATCTTTGTGGTGTAACAATTTTAATGGGCAGTAGTGTAATTTTCAAGATTCTTCTGTAATACCACATCTCCACTGCTTCGATTCTCATCTTTTTTGGTCTTCCCACAATCCAGCAATCAAGCAGCTAATCTGGATTTGAAGTCCTCTTTGCTCCAACCGTCGTGGATTATTTTGCTGTATAGGTAGCAGAATCTTCTCATTCCTTACGTTATCAGTCCACCTGATTTTCAACATTCGTATTTAGCACTACATCTAAATGCTCCGATGTTCTTGTGTTCTGGCTTTCCCACTACCCATGTTTCACATCCATACAATGCAGTGCTCCAAACGTACATTCTCAGAAATTTCTCCCTTAAATCAAGCCCTATGTTTGATACTAATAGACTCCTCTTAGCCAGGAACGCCCTTTTAGCCAGTGCCAGTGCTTTTGATGTCCTCCTTGCTCCATCCGTCATTGATTATTTTTATGTTTAGATCGCAGAATTCCTTAACTTCATCTACTTTGTGACCATTAGTCCTGAAGTTAAGTTTCTCGCTGTTTTCATTGTCAGTACTTCTCATTATTTTAGTCCTTTCTTCGATTTACTGTCAATTCATATTCCTTGCTCACTGTACTACTCATTCCATTTAGCAGATCCTGTAATTCTTCTTCACTTTCACTCAGGATAGCAATGTAATCAGCTAGTCGTATCATTGATATCCTCTCCTTAGACCATCCTTATTGTTGACATAGTTTGGATAATTCAGCTCCTACAAAACGATTCTTTCCTGCACTCAGTATTAAATGTGCTGCCCTTAACCTCTTAGCACTTCCCTTAATGGCTGCCCAAATGTGTGCAGATTGCTTCAAAAGACGATTCTGTAGGTGAGATACGCCAAACACTGCCACGGTTTTAATCCCTTGGGTACCCCATCCAATAAACGTTGGAATCTTGCTGGGGCAGTTTTTAATCCATAGGGTAGCCTTCTGTATTGATAGCGTCCCCAGAGACCTGAAAATGTAGTCTTTGGCCTTTCCTTTGGAGCAGCTTCTAGCTGGTAGTAACCACCGAGCAGGTCCATTGAAGTCAAGTCCAAGATTACATATTGTTTCAGTCATATTCAAAATTGAGCAATCATCTGTTATGATTTGCTATTTAAATGTTGATAATCACAAGAGAAGCCATCCTTCTTCATGCCATGCGTCACCTTCTTGGCCATGATTACAATTGCCCCCCCTCCCCCCCCCCCAAGGGCTGCTACATCAACTAATTATCCTATCAGGCAAGGGCTGATTTATAAGTTCCTTCAAGACTGGTTGCTGTGATTGAGGTATCCTGTAAGGTGTCTAATATACAGATGCTTCTTGCCCTGTCAGAATCATCTACTGAGTAACTGGCATCACAGGAAACGACACTTGTGGACAAACAGATCTCGTATGTCCCATAATAACACCTCCATTTCCGCTCTCTGCTCCTTTTAAAAGCTTCAGCTCCTCACGAATTGCAATCCTGGCAGCATGTGGTAGTCTTCTTCATCTTGCATTCCTAGTGTGGCCAACAATGTAACTTTCAATAACTTAGCTTCTTTGGTGCTAAAGCTATCAACGTTGACAGACAGTATGTTACTTTCACCCTTTCATTATATGTGTACAGTATTTAGTCTCGCTAAACAACATGCTGCATATAAATCTGTATTATCTCTCTAATTTCCACTACACAAAAGATATCAACTGGAATGTCTGCCTCCACAGTAAGCCATAGCGACTTTCTGGTGCCACAACACACACAATAATGTTTACCAAGCGTTAATGTCATTATTGGTGGCTCAGTTGGATTGACCCCACAGCAGATCACCATTGTTAGCAGTCTTTCAGCTGGAATATTTTCCCACAATGCCTCATCAAAGGTCTTTTATGGTGTTAACTTGATCCAGAAATATCTTGATGCAGAAGGTATAACTCTAGGATCATGCTGTTGTCCTTTTTTACATGAGATACCGCTTCCATACATTATTTCAACTTGTCCATCTGCAACAAAAGAATCACCATCAGCGAGCCCAGTCATCATATATCCCTTCTCCACACAACTTGTAACTTTCTGGGTTCCTACACCCTCTACCCTCATGTCTCGTGGGGCCACTGCTACATGTGCTCCTGTGCCCAACAAAATCTTACATTCCCTCTCATCAGTCAAATCTATTATGGCACATTCCACCTCTGCTTTCATTACTACTTAATTCAGTTTTGTTGGCAGTCTCCGTCGGTCGTTCTGGGATCCATCTTAAGATTAACAGATATCTTTTACCTACAAGACCACCTCTGCTAGTACCCCTATATCATCGTCCATTATTCATACCACCCCTAGTACTACCTCCACTAATTCATCTGTAGTCCATATTACTCCCCTTATTCCTCCATGGCTGATAGCACTGCCTCTGCACGTGATCCATGCAATCATAATTAAAATACTTTATTTTAGAAGCAAATATGTGCTTTTAGTCCCTTAACCCTGTAGACATAGCAGTCTCTTTGTACCGCAGTCACAGTCTCAGTGAAGTGTGAAGTTCTTTAGATATCCCATGTGCCCCTTTCACGACGTTTCCTGTGCCAAACCCTTCAAAAACATACCTAGTGCTCGCTGCTCAGGTTCCTTATTCATCTCTCTTTCCACTGTGATACAAACATATGTACATTCAACTTTCTACCTGTGCAATCCTCAACTACACTCCTGGAAATTGAAATAAGAACACCGTGAATTCATTGTCCCAGGAAGGGGAAACTTTATTGACACATTCCTGGGGTCAGATACATCACATGATCACACTGACAGAACCACAGGCACATAGACACAGGCAACAGAGCATGCACAATGTCGGCACTAGTACAGTGTATATCCACCTTTCGCAGCAATGCAGGCTGCTATTCTCCCATGGAGACGATCGTAGAGATGCTGGATGTAGTCCTGTGGAACGGCTTGCCATGCCATTTCCACCTGGCGCCTCAGTTGGACCAGCGTTCGTGCTGGACGTGCAGACCGCGTGAGACGACGCTTCATCCAGTCCCAAACATGCTCAATGGGGGACAGATCCGGAGATCTTGCTGGCCAGGGTAGTTGACTTACACCTTCTAGAGCACGTTGGGTGGCACGGGATACATGCGGACGTGCATTGTCCTGTTGGAACAGCAAGTTCCCTTGCCGTTCTAGGAATGGTAGAAAGATGGGTTCGATGACGGTTTGGATGTACCGTGCACTATTCAGTGTCCCCTCGACGATCACCAGTGGTGTACGGCCAGTGTAGGAGATCGCTCCCCACACCATGATGCCGGGTGTTGGCCCTGTGTGCCTCGGTCGTATGCAGTCCTGATTATGGCGCTCACCTGCACGGCGCCAAACACGCATACGACCATCATTGGCACCAAGGCAGAAGCGACTCTCATCGCTGAAGACGACACATCTCCATTCGTCCCTCCATTCACGCCTGTCGCGACACCACTGGAGGCGGGCTGCACGATGTTGGGGCGTGAGCGGAAGACGGCCTAACGGTGTGCGGGACCGTAGCCCAGCTTCATGGAGACGGTTGCGAATGGTCCTCGCCGATACCCCAGGAGCAACAGTGTCCCTAATTTGCTGGGAAGTTGCGGTGCGGTCCCCTACGGCACTGCGTAGGATCCTACGGTCTTGGCGTGCATCCGTGCGTCGCTGCGGTCCGGTCCCAGGTCGACGGGCACGTGCACCTTCCGCCGACCACTGGCGACAACATCGATGTACTGTGGAGACCTCACGCCCCACGTGTTGAGCAATTCGGCGGTACGTCCACCCGGCCTCCCGCATGCCCACTATACGCCCTCGCTCAAAGTCCGTCAACTGCACATACGGTTCACGTCCACGTTGTCGCGGCATGATACCAGTGTTAAAGACTGCGATGGAGCTCCGTATGCCACGGCAAACTGGCTGACACTGACGGCGGCGGTGCACAAATGCTGCGCAGCTAGCGCCATTCGTCGACCAACACCGCGGTTCCTGGTGTGTCCGCTGTGCCGTGTGTGTGATCATTGCTTGTACAGCCCTCTCGCAGTGTCCGGAGCAAGTACGGTGGGTCTGACACAACGGTGTCAATGTGTTCTTTTTTCCATTTCCAGGAGTGTAGTTCTTTTACCTCTTAGACACCATACCCAACTGTTCACGAGAAAAACCTTCGCAATTTTGTTTCCGGTACCTCCGTTCTAGTCCTTGTCTAAGTTGCTCAAACGTACTTGATTGCACAGTGCTTCTATATAACATACAAATGACTTCACTTCATCCACGAAGTGCAATCTAGCAGTCCTCAAAAATTCACTGTCTAACCAATGCGTTATGCCAGCTGATAACCTGATATCCTCCAAGAACGCTAACACATACTCAAGCACTCCACCAGAATAGGGAGAAACTAAGTTACCAACAGCTGGATCCACTCCTAAACTACTTGATTTGAGTAGCTGTACCTCTTCAATTTCTGTGCCAAACTGTTACATGAAGTTCCCTCATCCACCACCCCCCTCCCCATCCCCGCTGAGCCACCTGATTTGCTAACGGTTCTATAGATTCAACTCTGATGACGTGCCAAGTCTCCGATTTTTCATTTACATCCCTGGTATTCGCTTTAAAATTATGGTTCTCACAATACACAAAATAAAAATTCAGACGCAGCACTATCAGAATTCACCTGTTTGTTCTGTCTAATCACGAGTCACCTGGTCGCTCTACATTGTCCGACTGTGTGTAGAAAACGATTAAAAGTGAAACAAATTACTGCCACTGATTTCGCCCAAACAAATTACATTGCGTGCACTGAACATGAGATAACCACTTATACCAAGAATACCCTTTAAATTTTGGTAAATCTTCCACCTTCTCTGATTTTAAAAAAGTAACTTTCACATAATCATGACCCCTACACCACCGCTGCGGCCCCATTATTGTACCGCAGAAGAGCAAAACAAAAAAGATTTCTCACTCACCCCGAATGACCATGCTGTGGGCTGCAGCTTGGGCTCTGCGTAGCATGGGTGACACACCCTCCGCTGTGGTGACGTTGGCAAACATCACACCATTCAGAATGGTCTGGTGGTGTGTGGTGGTGAGGTCAGAGTCACAGTTAAAATATTAGAATCAATTTACTTTCTTGCTCAATGAGGCAAATATGCCGCATGACACTGGTCAGTGGCGGTGTCAATGGCAAACTGATTCTCCTGAAGATGGCAACAGCCTCTCTAACCAGCTCTCTCTGGATTACACACATTCACCACAACAAGGTGTGGACTGCTCTGCTCAGGGCTCGACCCAATGCATCCGGCAAGGGGTTGAACAGTGAATGGCACTGTAGGACCGAGCCGTCTTCGAAGTCAAACAGCAGACTGGCAGTACTGAAGTGCTAAATAATACCAGGAACTTAGAGCTAAAGCCTGGACTTAAAACAATGGCTGCTGCTGGCGTTATTGCGTCGTCACGCAGCTCATTGTAGCCCGGTGTCGTGGTGATGCCTGAGAACTCAGTGGCGATATGGAGACGACGACTGGATGACGAGTCAATGACGGGTCTGCCCTGCCTCAAAGTCGTGCCCTATGTAAATCGCTCTGTTGCACTTTGTTTCCTTAAAACTTGCCGCTGGTCATGTCATTCAGAGCCTAGCCCTGGTGTGGTGACATTGCCTCTTCCATAGCTGTGCTACGCTGTTTTCTGCTGTGACCACCTGCCTTCGCTACACACTCTGCTTGATCCTCTGTTTATCCTGTGCTACATGTCACCACACTGCTGGCTTCCAGCCTACAGCGGCTAATGTAATCCCTCTTCTGGTTAACTTACCGCTTCTTATTACTTTTTGCTAAAACTTAGTCTGTGACGTTACAGAACTTTAATGATCATTGTAATATTTACAATTCGGAGCTAAGGTGCCAAAGGATGCAAATCGGATGAGGATGACATGGCGGTCGGTCGGAACCGTTAGGTCTTCTAAGGTCGGTTCGGATGGAGTATTAGCTTTACAACATCAAGTGCTGTGCACCATAGTATACCAAAGTTAAGAACCACTACGTAACATGCTCTTAAGAAATGTTATTTTTTATTTCGTACTGGTTCCCACATCCTTGTTACAGTGCCACCCTATCAAAGAAGTGTGTATTTTCAAGTGCACAGATCAGTCACGAATAAGGAATCATAGCTTGGAAACAGTTTTCTGCTATTTAAATGACTTAGTAGTAGAATTTAGTTTCTGCATTCACAACATGAAACGTATTTGAAGGAAGCCGAGGGTGGATTAGTGACTTTCGTATAGAATTCGACATATTTATGCTAGATGATCTAACTGTTTCTGGTGTGCATAGTGATAATAATGGTGGGGAAAACTCTTAAAACTTTATTCTTACCACATTAGACTCGTTATAGATGTGGGCATTCTTGCCGAGCGAGATGGGGCAGTAGCAAGGCACTGGATTCTTATTCGGGAGGATGGCGGATAAAATCCTTTTCAGACCATTCTGATTTGGTTTCGTGTCGTTATGGCACATGCCATCCGTGGTTCTATTGAAACAGCCACTCTCGATTTCCGTATTCGCACTTCTCCAAATCTAAATTCATTTCCGTCTATAAAGATCCCGTAGTCGAAGGGGCGTTAGTTTAAATCCGACTTCCTTTGAGTCCGCTCCAATCTCAAAATCATTATGAAATAACTTGTAACACCGAAAATGCAGGATGCATGGCACCTGCTAGCGAAATATAACTTTTTTTGAATTGTATGTATATATTTGTAATTTAAATGCTTTCTTTTAATACGTAAGGACATTGCTTCACTGTATATGTACATTTAGGTAGAAGTCTGTTGACGTTTCATTGTATTTATCTGTGTCTTACTGTGAAAGTTATATGCTCTGGGAAAAAGCCAAAGGAATTGTTATTTGCATCGACTAGCAACGATAATAGCAGTGCTTGTGCGTTGTAAAATCTTTGGGTAGGGAGTTGTTGCGCAGTGTGCGCGGAGAAGGGTAGACGGGTTCCAGCGCTTGTAGTGTGCTGAAGTGTGGTGTCAACGCTCTCGATGTAGAGAGTACCATTTTCGGCGGCATCAATTACACGCGCCGGAGAGATGTCTAGCGCAGGAGTACGGACAGTGGACGGGCGGAAGAGTCTGTATTAATTACGATTGCCTGTTCCTATAATTAGCCGTGGCTCCACAATATGCTACTGTCTTCAACAACAGCAGCACTTCCAGCAACACAGTTTCGTCGTCGGCTCCGAGTTTCGTCGTATGCACAGTACTGAAGTAAGACTGTTCATTGGTAGAAAGTATTAAGGGCTAACCCAGCAGCACAGCAGAATGTGATTTGATTGATAAGATTTATTTAAATAATAATCAGTTACACTCAGGGCGATTGTGACCTCATTGCCTCCAGACATTGTTCCCAGGAAGGATCCTTTCTCCTTTTTTTTTTTCCTAATATGCTGAGTGTCATAAGAAACAAATTGAATAGTTACAGCCAGTTTATTAATGAATAACTTCTCTTTTAAGAAATTTAGCCTCTGTCTAGTTTCAGTTAACTGTTGTACAACAGAGGCTTCAGTATATGACTAAAGTAAAATTTCATTTTTCAAGTTTGAGAATGAATCACTGGAAAAAATCCAAATCTAAAGAAATGGACAAATTAAGAGTGTGGAAGTTTTATTTATTTTACATATAGCTTGGAGCACATGGCTGTTTGGTTTGGTATGTATTCTAGTATTTCATTCTGTTCAAGTCAGTAAAAAAGGCTCAGTTGTTCAGACGATAATATGAAATCCAATTTGCAAAATAAGTAATGGAAAATTAAAAAGTGCTTGCATTTTTCCTAAATTTCTTTGATGACGTTATGCTGAGGTCACTGAAAGTGATTGTTCACGTAACAAAGTTCACTACTAACATACACATTAATTGCATATTTTCAAATCATTACTCAATTGCCCTTTTCAAAATTTAATGCTAAACATAACGTAAGAGTGATTTCTCAGTTTTCTTTGTCAAAAAAAAAAAAAAAAAAAAGACGTGGCAACCTTTAGTTTCCACGTTAGTGTTTAATAATACATGTTTTTCTTTCCATCTTGTACAGGATTTTGGATGTAAATTGCCCTAGTGGGCTGGCGACCGTTAATTACTTCCTTTTCGTTCATTAGCGTGACTTTTGGATTCATGATCAGTGGTACCCCTTTCTGTCCAGTGTTGTTCGTGAGTGAATGCACAAAATAACTTTCATTTTCCAAATTATAGCCCTGTTCGGTTTAATTACTTTTATCTTTAGTAGACTTTCCATCAGAAGGGTCGGTTGTAGACTTTCCTCCTACTTATCTGTATCACTTCTTCGGGAAAGATAGCCTTATACAATTAGAAAAAAATCCCTTAGGCATACACGCGATCCAAGGTCATATTTTATATTGCAAGCAGGAGAGGCCGATTAGTAAGAGGGAAGTTACAAACTTAGCACAGAAAACCAAAAATAACTGAAAATATCTGATTCAAATTTTTTGCACTTACACGTATAATTGCATTGATGGAAATAGTCTCGTATGAGAGGTCTGTTTATCGCCTGTTAACTACTGATACCCTTGGCAGATGAAAACAGTATCAATATGTGGTGTACCTTTGTGTTACTACGCTGCAGTTACGGATGAGTCTGAAAATAACATTAACAGAGTCTGTGAAACAGTGTGATGACTTGGAGAGCGCTTTTTATAAGTACAGTGAAAAGCGTTGCCACGTTTGAGGCCACTATCAATCAAAGACGCAATGCTTAAAACCCTCCTCCTAGCTGGGGAGAAACGATCTCTAGATACAGGTCAGGCCATTATATTTTAGATTTTGTGTAGTGTCAGAGACCCCTCTAGATGCTTGCCAGAATGCTTATGTCAGCAAGACGAGAACTGTTGTGGTTGGCAGGAGAGCCAACACCGTGTTACTAGAGGAGGACGAAAGGCACGCGTTTTAGCTCACGCAGGCTGGCGTGAGGTCTGGAACAGGACAAGGAAATTAGAATTTAGAAAAACGGACGTAGCTGGTGGAATACTTAACCTTCATCCATTAATGGTGAACGTCGGTCTTGACGGTACATGATTCACAATATCAATAGTACCGAGCGAGGTGGCGCAGTGGTTAGACACTGGACTCGCATTCGGGAGGACGACGGTTCAATCCCGCGTCCGGCCATCCTGATTTAGGTTTTCCGTGATTTCCCTAAATCGCTCCAGGCAAATGCCGGGATGGTTCCTTTCAAAGGGCACGGCCGACTTCCTTCCCCGTCCTACCCTAATCCGATGAGACCGATGACCTCGCTGTCTGGTCTCCTTCCCCAAAACAACCAACCAATAGTAACTGATAATGGCGCCTTGCTAGGTCGTAGCAAATGACGTAGGTGAAGGCTATGCTAAACTATCGTCTCGGCAAATGAGAACGTAAGTAGGCAGTGAACCATCGCTAGCAAAGTCGGCTATACAACTGGGGCAAGTGCTAGGAAGTCTCTCTAGACCTGCCGTATGGCGGCGCTCGGTCTGCAATCACTGATAGTGGCGACACGCCAGTCCGACGTATACTACCGGACCGCGGCCGATTTAAAGGCTACCACCTAGCAAGTGTGGTGTCTGGCGGTGACACCACAAGAACCTGATCCTTTAGCATCCTGGTCTTATCAGAGATGCTGATCTTTATCTAATGACTTCGCCTTAAAAAAATATCCTCCCCCCCCCCCCCCCATGACTCCCCTGTTCTTCCGGTTAAGGTCAGTTTGAAAAACACAGTGCTTCTCTAGACTAATCGACTGTTTAAGTGGTATATTGTTGTCCTCCTGACTACTCGCTACTCGACTGACCGCTCAGTCAGTTATACACCGAGGTGACGGAAGTCATGTTATACAGATTGCGGTAGTATTGCGTACACAAGGCACAAAAGGGCAGCGCATTGACGGATATGACAATTGTGCTGAGGTGATTCATGTGAAAGGCTTTCCGACATGATGATGGCCGCGCGTCAGAAACCAGTAGACTTCGAACGCGTGATGGTAGTTGGAGCTAGACGCCTGGGACATTCCATTTCTGAAACCGTTAGGGAACTCAATATTCCGAGATCCACAGCGTCAAGAGTGTGCCGAGAATACCAAATTTCGGAAATTACTGTCGCGACGGACAATGCAGTGGCAGATGGCCTTCACTTAACGACCGAAAGCAGCGACGTTTGCGTAGCTAACAGAGAAGCAACAGTGCATGAAACATAAGCGGAAATCAATGCGGGACGTAGGACGAAAGTATCCCCTGGGACAGTGCGGCGAAACTGTGCGTTAATGGGCTATGGCAACAGACGACCGACGCGAAGGTCTTTGCTAACCGCACGAAAACGCCTGCACCGCCTCTCTGAGGCCCGTGACCATACCGTTTGGACCCTAGATGACTGGATGACCGTGGCCTGATCAGATGAGCGCGATTTCAGTTGGTAAGAGTTGATGGTAGGGTTTGAGTGCGGCACTGACCCCAAGAAGCCATGGACCCAAGGTGTCAACAAGGGGCTATGCTAGGAGGTGGTGGCTCCATAGTGGTGTTAGTTAATTCCAGTCCCGCAGCTATAATCATGTCGGAAACCTTTTCACATGAATCATCTGAGCGCTAATGACAGCTTCCCCAATGCACTGTCTTTTTATACATTGTGCATGCAATACTACCAGCATCTTTATATTTGCATATCGATATCCCAAGACTGTTGTCAGCTCAGTTTGTATCAAGTCCGCCAAAATCTTTTGACTTTTGGAGAAATTTTGCCTGGGTGTTTGTTGAAATTTTATGATAATAACTACCTTTACTGTACACTTCGGCTGTTTTTATCTTTGAGAATTTTAGCCTATCACTACAGTACTTCTTCTTGTGACAGAAATCAACTTGGGCAAACAATTGGATTTATGTAACAACCATATAAATACTTCACGATTTGTATTTGTAAAACGCACTAGTTCAACGTTTTGCTGACATTGTAGCGACAACAGCTCATTGTTGCCCTAGTGGTGCTTAAAAATTGAATGGAATGCGAAATTTTATGTAATTATTTTTCGATTTGCTGTGACACTCTTGTTTGTACAGTATATGAAGGAAGAAGAATTTGTTTCAGTAGGGTATGAGCAAATTTTTCTTTTGAAATCAAAAATGCATTCAGAAGTTACCTAATGTTTGTGAAATAGGAAGGTAGATAGTTTCTGAGGCACAGGACAGCATTATTTAAGTTTTATGGGGGTCAATTTAAAATTCCTAACTGATGTCAGTTTAATGTTTGTTATGAGTAATCATTAATTTGTACTTCTAAGGTGACATTTCTTCTGAAGTGTTGGTGTTATTTCTTCTACGCTTTTTGTCATTTTGGAGCTACATTCCCATACTTTTGTGTTGTTACGTGAGACATGTGTCTTGATTTTGGTTTGAAACACTGAACTTAGAAGAACTACAACCACTCTCATCCCCCCCCATCCCCGCCGTTCCCCCTTCCACTGCCCCGCCCCCCCCCCCCCCCCCCCCCCCGCCCAGCCACCATTGAATGATATGTAAAGATTGCTGCTACAGAGATAATTGGAGAAGCATATCTGCAAAGTTCATACGTACTAAATATGCTGAGCAACTTAAAATTTCGGATCAACCGGAAGTTGCGATTCCCCTAATCTCTTTTGATGCTTGATGTAACTATGTTGAGTTGTATGAAGTCACGATGGTATGGTATTTTGAGTCAGCTCATGTTTGGAGATGGGGTGTTGTAGTATTTGGTACTGCTCTCTTGTGTTCCATGTTTCCATTTCGAAGTTGTTAAGTATGTTGGCAACTCAATACATTTGATTGTAGTATGTATGGTACGTGTGTTCCTGTTTATAGTTATTTGTGCATATCAAAGTTCGTGATGATGCAAGTATTGAATAATTTATGGGTTGTTCTTGTTAGTGTTTGCTAATTCTGTTGGCTTGTCCTTGGTAGGTACTGTGGATGCTGACTTACCATGGCTGATTTGGTTATGTTTTTGATATTAATTATGTAAGTGAGTTTTGGTTTATTGTGCTGTGAACTTCGTTTTAGATAGGATAACTGAAGCTCTGGATAATAGGTTTGATGATTTACTGTGTTGATTTTTGGTATTGTTCACTTCATTCCAAATAACATTTATAAGTCAAGTGAAATTTGTGGTATCGAGTTTTGGACATGCACAGGCTACTTTTGAGAAGTGTAGCTCAAGATAAATTTTCCGTTCCAAGTATTTCGAGTTGTGTGTCAGTTAATGATATCGTGGTCTTTGTTGGAGCTATGTAACTCAAGTGAAATTTACAATGTCAATGGTTTCAGTGTTTTTTGTTATGCTGAATGTTGAGAACTTTGCGTGCTTGATTTTTGCGTTATATTACCTTTCTAATTTTGTTTGGTCTTATACTTGTATGGTTAGTTTGCCCGGATCCAATACCCCCAACTTCTACAGTTGTCCAGTCAGTTTACTTCTATTGCTGGTGTTAAATATTCAGTGCATTGTTTAATTTTGTTTATGTCTGTACTGATTGATGTAATGTTAGCCACAGTGTATATGCTTCAAATAGGACTGTTTGCCATCTTGATGACGACATGGCTCAAGGTAGATGGATGCAGTTTCAACTTTCAGCTTTGCCAAAAGTTCCCATGTGCTTATTTATGTACTGAATTTGTAAAATTTGTCTGGACCTAGAATTATTGTGTATTATACACAGTATAAAATGTGTTGAATGTGGTGAAGGATCTTTAAAAATATTCTGGTTAATGTGGATGGTTGGACAGTGCTTTTGATGAAGATGTTGCAGGGCATTTTTGAATATTTCCCTTCTACATTACACTTCCAAGCATTTTACAGGTGTCATGATACATATTATTTTGTTCTGTTTTTTTCTTTGAGTGGTCACTGAGATAGTGAAAGGCGTTTTGAGCCATGGTCTACCTTTTTTTGTATAATTAGGTGCCATGTGAATAATTAGTGGAGCTATTGTAGCTTCTTTCAATTTTTTGTGAGATGAGCTTGATTTGCGAAATTTTTTGGTAATATAAGTATCCAGGGAGATCATTTTGAGATAGTTGTTTCATGCTAGGTTGTATCAATAATTAGTAGATGTGGTTCAGCTATTTGAGTCTGTTAGTAGTTGTGGTGTATAAACTATTCCTTACACTACTACTGTATCTTGCTACATTCAAGTTGAACAATGGTATGGTACAAAAAAATAACCATGTAATAAATAATATGTTAATATTTCAAGAAATATGGGAGGAATTGGACCCAATTTTAATAGGAACATATGAGGAGGTGGGGTTAATGTGAAAGAATTTAATGAGAAATTTAGAGGCTAATATAAAACAAAGGTATTTCACAAGTAAAGTATGGCTTTCTCTGAGAAAATGGAAGATAGTGCAAGGGAATGAACTGAGAAAATAAAGGCTAATGTTCCCATTTTACAAGAATGGATACATAACTTAGAGCAAAAAAAGATGTCAATTAGTGAAGAGGTTGTAAGGAAAGTGTATGTACTGGCCAGAACATTGAGAGAAGAGATCCAGAGTTTGATGGGAGAATTTGGAATGTTGAGAGTGAACTTGCTATTGTTAATGGAGATCAAGCTGAACTCAAGAACAGACTTCAAGCCATGCTATATTGTTAAAATGTTTAGAAAGGAATAGTGAGGAGTTGAGAGCCAGTGCAGAGGAGAGATGGCCAACCAAACAGTTAAGACGACTGTTGGATGTGGTTATTACAGGCATGGGGAAGTATTTGATTTTTATTACAATCATTTATTACTGGTAAAAAACTGTCAAGTCTTCAGAAACAGATCACATGGTATTCATCCTCATGGCTTGGTGGAGGAATTTTATTTTATTTCTTCCTCCAACTTGTCCTGGCAGTATTAAGATTGAATCTGCAGTGTGAACTTAAAATGCTCATGTGTTCATTGGCTCATAATACTAAATCATATAAAGAATTCCGACATTTATTTTTATGCACATATTGGTCCAAGGCAGCTCAAGCTAGACGAAAATATGGTACACTAATAATAAAAAAATGCCATCATCTCATTTTACAAATCCTATTCAGTTCGTTGGGAGTGTCTTGCTTTGAAATCAGTTCTTCTACATTCCTTATAATCTTTCTGAACTGATCTGCATTTGTCCTATGAAAGTTCCTTCACATGTGTGAACATTATCCTTGCTGGTCATTGTAAAGATGATCTAATATATTTTTACACCTTACTGCAAGAGACTGCATATGTAAATCAGGGTGAAGGGTATGGTCATGACCGGAATGTCAATCAGTTTTCTATTTCTAACCTGGAGCTACAGAGACACAGAAAGTAGGATTTTTGATGACATGATTCATTAAGGGTCGATTTGATAGTAGCATATGGAGCTATCAAGAGGATCTCCTGGATGGTCTTGCTCTGTTGTTGCACTACTGAGAGTGGAAGGTATTGTGTTTCTAATAGTTTTAACTTATATATTCCTTTTCTGTACACCCAAATTGCTAGTGTGTATTCTTACTGAAGTGTGTTTTTCTTATATGTTATGATTCCTTTGCCTCCGTATGGTAGCACTGATGTGAGTTATTTCCTTCTATGTGGGTGGCGATATGGGGTTAGTAAATTTGCATCGAATTTCCACAAGTTGACTGGGTAATGAATATACATTTTTACTGTTCTTGTAGCATGTCTCTATTATGGAAAGAGATGTTGATGTATATATGAATCAAATGGAGCAGAGATCTAATGATGGTTAGATTCTGCATCTTATTATGGATGTGCTTGTTAAGTATTTTGTTTATTTTCCTGTGTTAAGGATTCATTGTGTTGATGAAGAATTTTTCTGTGTAATGATATTACTTACATGAATGTATGTTTGATGTGATGTGAGGATTGAGTGATTTTTTTTCACATTGTTACATACTGTGGATAATCTCCTACAGGCTGTGGCTTTGTGTTATTTATTCTATTAATGTTTCTTGTAATAGTGATATTGAATGAAAATGTTATTGAAACAGTGGAATGACAGAGGAGAACTATTTTTCTGTGTCACATTGAATTTGCTGGTTAGTTCCATGCATTGATAATGGATGTCTGAGGGTACTGTATTATGTGATGATGTGGTATAGAAAGAGATTTGATAGTTTGTGGACTCTAAACTACGACATGTGGTTGTGAGTGAATATATTTTTTTCAATGTTGTGTAATTTATTACTTGGTGTAAATATTTGTAAGCATGGACTGATTTGTTGTGAGGATTTGCAACATAGTTTTTCTAAATGGATGCTTGTTGAGTTGTTTATGTGAAGTAATGTTTCTATTCTTGTGAATTGGTAAGTAAACTCTGGTTTTGTAACAGAATGTTGTGTGGCATGAGCATGCATTGTGAAGAATGTTTTGCCCATCTCACCATCAATGAAATAGTATGAGTGCACTGTGGCGATACCTGTGAATATGATATGTAGTTAAGTTGATATGAAATAGTGTATAGGTCAGTGATGAATTAATGATTTTATTACAAAGAGTTTGACATTATTCGAGTTAACATAATATGTTGAGGAGTATGTTATGTAAGGCAAGCTAAATTGATGGATTTCAGTTCCTCAATGGTTACAGAACAAAAAAACAAGTTAACAACTAAGAGGTCGTGTCAGAGAATGAATAATGTGGAATGACATCACGACTTGGGCTCTACCCATTAAGTGTTGACGGTGTGAGAACTAATGATGTCTCTTAACTATGGTGGTACTGAATAATGTTTGAAATGTATCAAGTGATCGTCCTGTTTGTGGCTTATGGTGTACGCAAGGTTATGTCAATTCCCTGTAAGTGGAAGCTAAAAGAATGTGATAATGTTTCTTTTCTGTTTATTTATGGACTACTAATGAGTAAATGAGCTACACTGCGGAAACTGTGAGACTTACTCTGCAGTGTGAAGGTAACATGATTTGTTTAAAGATGCACAGGAACTGATTATTGTGATGCAGCCACTACAGAAACTTACAAGTGATTACTGAGAGATAATAGGAGTATGAAGAGATGGCATTAAGCAGATAACCTCTCTCTGACTATGCCATAAGGTAATAATAATAGTTTCAGTATTTTTAAGTGGTTAGTTATTGACTGGGTACACACAATATGAGAATTTTCGTAGCACATTTCGATTAAAACTGAGGTTTTTGAGCAATAGTTTCAAGTAATTGTAGTGTGTGGAAAGATAAGTATTCAATTTTTCAATGAGCTGCACAAAGTGTGGGTGTTCATAGACTTTACTTTTAAAACGTGATGCCTCAAGTTAGTTGTTATTGGAGATTCTTATTTAGTGATTTTTAGATGCAATGTATTGGGCCAAATTATTCCTTTGTATTGTACCATATGTTTCTCAGGTATCTCTTCATTTATAATGTATAGGATGTGGTCATGATACTTTCTGTATTACTGTAGCTACAGCAGCGGTATCTGTGAACAATTTAGTAATATAATTGGGTTATGGAACCAGTAAACTTGGGTGATCTTTGTTACTGTCATAATCATTTTGTTATTTTTTGTGCTATTATATATTGTGATCCATGTTACCTTGTTGTGTAAAGTAACCAATTTATGAATGAGTCAGTTTAGATGATGTAAATTCTGAGGTGAAGGACCTGCATCACAAGTTGGAGTGTGTAAAAAGTGAGAAATGTGTCAGTGAAATCGTTTTTGCGTTATTTTATACACTAAATGTGATGTATTAATCCTCATTATACCAACTGTCGACACATGAGAAGAAATGTGCATGCTAATGCAAATCAGATTTCTTATAGGAGGAGAAACTCTATTTGATCTTGTACAGAGAATGTATCATACAAAGTTCTGTCTCAATCTGGAGAGATTAGTTTAGTAACATTAATAGTGTCTGACTTAAAGATTACCATTCCTGATATTCATGTACTGACACATTGCATGACCATGGAGATTTGCTCCTCAGTTTGGTCCTACGGAATTTGATGTGTAAATAAATAAATGAATAAATAAAACAAAATGTCACATTGTAGATATAGGTTTACAAAACTAATACAATTCGAAATATAAATTACTGTTTCCAGTGGTGGATGCAAATTAAGGTGAGTCTTGTTGTATTGTTGATTGCACTTACTTTAACTTATGGATTGACCTGTTTTGCATTAATAAACAATTATTTTTATCCATTATTACTTTTACATTGTAATTTCATGTACTGACACGTTCCATGACCTTGGAGATTTGCTCCACAGTTCGGTCTTACAGAACTTGATATGTAAATAAATAAATAAATGAATTCTGCTGTGTGCTCCGGTTTATGCCATATGATTATTTTTTTCAATGTATACATATCTGAAGAAACGTCTTATTTAAGTTCATGATCCATAAAAGGAATTAGTGTATATAGTCTTGGGCCCAATAGTATTATTGAACTTATGGACATGGTTGTAATTAACATAACATAGAATGTAGTGTTGTTAAATAGCAACTGTTGTGCCTAGCCAGAAAAGTAGTTAGTTGAAGTAACATGAAGTGTGTACACAAATCATCTACTGATCTTTATATTATGGCTTACATGCTTTTACAGTTTGAGGATGTCCTCTGTGGTTTAGGAATGCACATTAAGACTCATTTATCCTTTCATTTTAAAAGTTTAAAGTAAATAATTTATTGTTAGTGTGAAGTACCTGTGCTGATGTCATGCTATTCATAATTTTTTAAATGGGTCAGTGAACGCATGAAAGGTGTTATAAATCATTATATGACAAATAACTAATTGTGTAGCAGGTCTGTTTCACACTGATAGCATGTAGAGGTTAATGATGATCATGTTAGAGTATTGATTTAACTTGGAACTTATGCAGAACAATACTTACTGTATATTGCTGATCCAATAAGAAACAGAGAGATGAGAGATCAATGAGACAGACAGACAGACAGATATAGTCTGTCAGAACAAATATAATAAGCATACAGCAGATCAGCTCACAGATGATCCACTGGGGCCACAGGAACTGAAAATATATGTCACTACTAAACTGAACTTATACAGAAAAATACATGCGGTTTGATTAGGTAGTTGAACCAGAAACATGAATACATATTTCAAATCTAATAACAGCTCACAATTATAATGGTGATATTATTTACAGATTTAAAACTATGATGAATTCTGTAAGTGGATTATGTCTAATAAATGTAATGATTACATATTTACAGTTAATTCTGCAAAATAATGTGATTATCACAATTTATTTTGAAGTACCATGCTGAAGATACAATAAAGAAATATACTGTCTATGCAGGAACAGAATTAACATTTACCAAGGTAAAACAATTAGGCCTAACACTTATACATGTGGGTGATTTTATGCAAGGAAAACGTAAAGAACTTAAAGAAACATTGGACTTGAAAGAATTACAGAAAGGTACTCCCCACATCTATTCAATGTATGAGAAAATTATATAGGACTGATTCCTGGAATCAAATGTTCTTGTGCTAATACTATGAAACCGAGAGGTAGGGAAATATTTCTCAAATGGCATAGTCAAAATGTTAAAGAGAATTATGCATTCAATATAAAGAAAAAATTAAGGAATACTATAAATCTTATGTAGATATATTAAGATGAGGGGATTTAGAACTATGAAACCAATTCCTAGAAATAGCTAATATAGATCCATTCTGTTATTTAACAAGTGTTGTAGTTTGTATGGCTATATATAGATCTAAATATTTTACCTATAGAAAAATATCTGTATTGCACAAAGAATAGAAGGAAAATTATACTAAGTAATCTGTAGCTTGGTTAAACAAAATAAAGAATAATAACATTCAATATTCTCTAAATAAAGCTTCAGCTAAAATAAATGTCTTTGATTAAGAAATGGCAACTGTTAATTAGAACCATTTTTGGTATGGTTGTAAAAAAGGTTTTAAAGCTCAAACGATTAACAATGAAAAACAAGAATTGTTGTGTACCGAATAATTCACTAAGTTTTCCTTGCATTAAATCATTGCTTTCTATAATTTTTAGTCTTCCTTTTTTTGTTTTCAATAACATTAATTTATTAAGCTTATCCTATACATATATTTTAGATCCTGTGACTGTTCATTGAATGTAAATAAGTTAAATAAAACTTGACTCCAAATTATATCAGAATAAAAATACAAGGTCAAAGCATGTCAGCCAAGTTAGCAAAAGGGTGTTGTGAAATTGTTTGGTTAAAAACTGAAAACAAATCTCTTTACAAAAAAATTATCTCCTCAGTTCAAAGCTGTACAATATTCACTTAGAATTAAGATATAAACTTACTGCTCATGAATTCATGGTCTTTCTAGATTTTATAAATTTATACACTGCTGGCCACCGTAAATGCAACACCCTGAAGGAAGCATCCGAATCAAGTGAAATTTACACCATGGGTTTGCAGCGATGAGATATGCAACTAATTAGAATTTCAGCGCAGACGCACATCACGCGCGCCTGTGGCGCCACCTCATAGCGCCATTTAAGGCTTGGCGATTTCGACGAGTGTGCGTTCGGCAGGTGTGTTTACCTTGTGGTTGTTTCACAAGACGATCAGTTATGCCTCGTAGACAACAGCGAACATCGTTTGATCAAGTATCAGAGTTCGGCAGAGGAAGGATAGTGGCTTACCGAGATTGTGGATTATCATACAGAGAAATCGCTAGTCGTATTGGACGAAACCAAACAACTGTAATGCGGATATGTGACCGTTGGATGCAGGAGGGTACGACGGACCGACGTGGTCGATCGCATTCACCTCGGTGCACCACTGCACGTGCTGATAGGCAAATTGTGCACATGGCAGTGACGGATCGCTCAGTGACATCCCGAACCATAGCACAGCACATTGCGTCTGTAACGCATCATCCAGTGTCTGCGCGTACCATTCGACGCCGTTTACAGCAGAGTGGTCTGTCCGCAAGACGTCCATTGCTTCGTCTACCATTGACGCAGAATCACAGACGTCTCCGGCGCCAATGGTTTGATGACAGACGGATGTGGACGGCAGAATGGAATGACGTTGTCTTTACTGACGAGGCACGCTTCTCTCTGCAGCACCACGATGGTCGGATTCGAGTGTGGAGACACCGTGGAGACAGGATGCTGGACAGCTGCATTGGTCTTGCACCGGGTATTATGGTATGGGGCGGTATTGGATATTACTCTCGCACGCCTCTAGTACGCATTGCCGGTACTTTAAATATCCGGCGCTACATATCCGAGGTGCTGGAGCCAGTTGTTCTTCCTTATGTTCAGGGCTCGGCCACAGCCATATTTCAACAGGATAATGCGCGACCACACGTGGCACGCATTGTCCAAAGGTTCTTCGTCATTAACCAGATTGAATTGCTTCCCTGGCCGGCTCGATCTCCGGATCTTTCGCCGATAGAAAACATTTGGTCCATGGTTGCTCAACGAGTGACCCAGATTACATCCCCAGCTGCCACACCAGATGATCTTTGGCAACGTGTGGAAGCTCCTTGTGCTGCTGTACCCCAGGAACACATCCAACGTCTCTTTGACTCAATGCTGAGACGTGTGGCAGCGGTGATCTCCAACAATGGCGGTTACTCTGGCTACTGATCTGGCAGGAACCACATGCCACAGACGTGTGTAAATGTAATCATTTGATACTTGGTCAACATGTTATCTACAAAATAAATTTTGTTGTGCTACCTCTTGTCTTTCTTGGTGTTGCATTTACGGTGGCCAGCAGTGTATATCAACTAAGAATGTACTATCATCTCATATCGACATGAGAAAAGATAAATGCACTGATTTCAAAGAATGTAGTAAAGTCTCCCAGTATCTCTTCTCAAATAGAACATAAGTTTTTTGACAATGTGATAAATGATACAGAAAGTGGCTTCAGTAGTAATAAATTAAAGCTGTTAAACAAAGGCCTTAAGCACAATATAACCCCTTCACTAAATAAAAGCAAAATTGAAGACCTAACAGTTAGCAAAAAAGTGCATGCACAGTAGCTAAACTAAAACACAATGAACAAAATACCATAAGGTAAACAACATCATTACGAAAAATAATCACCAGATCAAAATATACAATAAGATGAAAAATGAACATAGAAAATTATGTGACCTAAAGAAGGAACTTTCAACCGAGAATGTCCTCACTTTCACGCGTCAAGGGCAGCACAGCTGTTGTCATATCTGAATCAGATTATCTTAACAAAACTTGTGAATTCTTCAGAAAGATCAACATAAAAGAAATAGCATATAACCATAATCCCAAATTCCAAAATAAAATTAGATAGTTGCTTAAAAACTGCAACTTCTTGTTGATGCAAACAGAAGCAAAGTACTGTATAGTAAAAACCCACCAGCACCAAAATTGAGATCACAGCCTAAGACCCATGAACCAGAATGTCCTATATGTCCCATTGTGAACTCCATCAATAGTCCAAGCTATAAAATCACCAGGAAACTTAATTATGTTATCTGCAAGGCACGTGTATTTGAAAATAACTTCTCCATCAAAACTTGTTACAAGCTCATCAATAGCACAAAACATCATCCCAGCCACAGCTAGATTTGCATCTCTTGACATAGTCAACCTATATGCATACATAACTGTCAAGTAAACAATCAGTATAATAAGAAATAACACACTCATACATGGGACAATAGATATATCTGAAATCTATAAACTCATAGAGATCCTGGAGCTTATATTATCACAGAGCTACTTCCTGTTCAATGATAAGTTTTACGTTCAGTAAGATGGATTGGCTAAGTCTCCCAGACTTGCTAGCAGACATACATATATTAATAATCTTGAAAACAACTTTTTTAGATCCCAAACCCTACTACAAGATAAGCTACTTTACTACATACGCTATGCTGATGACACTATCGTTCTGTTCAGTGGAACAACAGAAGAAATGGAAAATCTAGCCAAAGAACTTAATAAATTACACAACAAAATTCAATTCACAGTAGAACATGAAACACAAGAAGGTATTAACTATCTTGATTTAACAATCCCAAATAAATATCAAAAGCATAATATCAAATTTTCAGGAAGTCAACAACCACCAGTATTACTTTGCACAGATCCTCTTGCCATCCAGACCAACATAAAAAAAGCATTCTTCAGAACAATGGTTAATCACATGCTTAAAATCCTGATGGACGCAAATGAAAGACAAAAACAATCAGAAATTATTAAATCAATTGCCTCCAGCAATGGGTACAACCCTGCAATAATAGATAAACTAATCCATACAGCAAAATCAAATAAACCAACTGCTGAAACAAACAAGAAGACGACATTTACAAGCTTGCCTTCTGAGGGAAGATTTATCACCAAATTGCCAACCTCTTCAAAGCATACTACATAAAAGTAAGCTTCTTCATGAAATACAAAATAAAATCATATAAAGCACCAAACCTACTACACAACAGTATCAAAAGTCAGGTGTATACAAGCTCTTTTGCAAGTCATGTTTAAGCTTCTACATTGCACAAATTAGTAGAAGCTTCACAGCAAGATTTAAAGAGCACATAAATGCACTCTGTCGTAACAACCTGAATAAATCCAGCTTTGCCTCATATCTTTCCCAACACAATCATTCTACATACAACATAGAAAAAAATCTACAAATACTCCAGTTTGCCAAAAAAGGCATGATACTTCACCTTCTTGAGGAAACTGAAATATCTATCTACACAAATATGGCGTTTGGCTACTTACTCAACGACCAAACTAAACTGAGAGACGAATTTTCCCTTCAGAATTTTAAAGACTTACTAGCTCAAAACAAGCAATCAATCAACCAATTAAACACCTCCCCATCTCCGCCCTCCCTCACCCCTGATCCCTCTCCTTATCTCCTAACTACACTGATGTCAATGTAAATATCCTACTACCGAATAAAACCTATACTATATTTCTAAATGGTAAAACCCTCTACTGATGATATAAATCAGTACTTTAATACACATTATTCCTAGCTGGACCAAACAGAATCAACCCTTACCAATATTCCAGATCACATTAATGTAAAAACAAAAATAAGTCAACAGTTCAGTTGAAATTTTGTTCTTGGTTTTTAAATATAAAGTGTATGATCATACTAATATTCCAGATCATATTAATGTAAGGACAGAAATAAGTCTACAGTTCATTTGAAGGTTTGTTATGATTTGGAATTTAAATATAAAGGTCATGGTGACATAAACAGGTATATCTCACAGCAAATACAATAACTCTGTGTGATTGATTCGTGGGCATTCATGTTAATGCGAATCTTGATTAAAATATTTGCTATAAACTACCTGTATTAAACTTTAATAAGAATAGAAATAAGACATCAGGTCACTTGAAGTTTGTTCTTGTAGTAATTAATTTATTTAATTATTTTATTTTATGCTCTTATGTTATTGCTAGTCTGATTAAAATATTTGCCCTTATACCAACTTTAATACATGTTAAAAAGAACTAATTACATCTCTGTGTAAAATAGGCCTATACCATATCTTTTTGTCAAGATCTTTGTTACAAGCAACACTTGTATAGCACGTGCTGGATATTGGGAAAGTTTCGCTGTCACAGTTTAAATTAATATAGATTGTGTAAAAGTGTGTGAAGTGATATACCAACTGGCCATCGAGATAGAAGCTGACAGACGGACCCTAACGAAAAAAGCCACCCATATTGGCACAGTAGGTAAAAAACTAAATTTACATCCATATCAACAAATAAATAATAGTCATGGCGATACATTAAAGCATGTCCCATCGTCTTGTCACAGTGGCAGCACCCAGCATTATTCTAGAAATAATGATATAACTTCCAGAAACCATCTGAAGACGAACATAAAAAGGTTTGAAAACCAGCTCATGGAATAAAACATAATATTCAAAAAAGTGACTGGTTGCAGTTTTATGTAATTTGTTTTCAAATGTTAATTTAGTGGCTTTATTGCATTTCCCACATAGTACTTCAAAATATTGTGAATCATATCCTTTAGCGTAATAAGCTATAGATGTACAGTCATTATGTTCATCTGATATCATCCACTTACAGAATTTATCATTTGTTTTAAATTTGTAAAGAGGAGGTTGTTTAGAAGGAAGATAACAATTCCTAGAAATAACTAATACAGATTCATTCTGTTATTTAACAATTGGAATCCGTATTTGCAGTTTGTGCGCTGGTGGACAGCCTAGGAGAACTTCATAGATCCGTCGAGCCGACGTGTTCCGATCTGTAGCCGCCTCCAAGACGTAACTGCATGCGAGATAAAATTCTCTGACGTAGGACATATTAAAAGGAATGCCCACTATTGAAATTGGAGCGCATTGTGACTGAGGCCGGTATCGGTCCAATATGGCTGCTGTTGTCCCACTCGGATCGTCGGTTTGTAGCTTCGCTGTTCGGTGGATGAGGAGTGCTGTGCACTTCCGTCGGAAGTCGATCTGTCCCAGTCCTCCAAGTGATCGATCGAGGACGCTGGTGGTGGTTCACACTTTGAAGATAGAGTGTCTCCACAGCATTCAGTACACTGCTTTCATAATCGAATTACCCAGAAGTTTCGGGTCAGTCAGCAGCTGGGTGACATACCACGCCTTGGCGAGTATTGTTGTGTTAATGACCGACACCGCCAGTTGAAGATTCAGACGTCGGTTGGTATGACAACAGCACAATCCTCTTACGGTGTTGAGGAGTGGTCTCCATGTGAGTGTTTGCATTTTCTGAGGGCAGGCACACACCTGCAACTCCAGCATTTTGTGCTCCTAGACGATCTTGTACCATCGGCGTTCGTCATCAGGAAGGTGGAGACCGAGTGGAAGCAGGACAGTTTTACGTTGGTTAATTGCAGCTCCAGATGCACGTTCATAGATGTTTAACACTTGGCGTGTGGATTCTGTGTCTCTCTTGTCGACCAGAAAGCCGCAGACGTCGTCCGCGTAGGTAACACAGCGAAGAGTGATGTGAAGAGGCACTCCACTGACTGCATTTCCTACGGCCCTCAGTAGCGGGTTGTGGACAGAAACATACCCCTCCATACTTACCAAGAACCATCGTATAAACAGCTAAAAATTGCAACTAACGGTGAAGCGAACTTCCGGTGTGCAAAGTTCAAGAAGCTCTACGGAACAGATACCTCTCTGTCAAGGTAGCGAACCAGTATAAGAAAAGAGACAGAGACAATGGGAAGTCGATACAGATACCAGGGTATGTGGTCACGTTGGACCAACATGGAAAAAAAACCAGGACAGATTTGGAAACTGAACTACCCCCGTTACATAAAGATCCGAACAGAAGAGTGCCGATCAAAATTTGGCACAGCCTGATGTAGGAAGCGCCAAAGACTCGATCATACCAAAAACTGGTTTCCTGCACGATGTGTAAAATGCTTAGGATGAAATGACTCCAAAAGGTTTCGCCTCTCACGAGAAGCTAAGGTGAAGTATGCCCTCGGCAAAGGCAAGTATCTATCCTCCTGGCTTGGTTGTGAGATCAGAAAAAGGCCATTAAAAGCATTCAACGTGAACAGGCCAGTACCACGAAGACCAAAGGAGATAGGGAAGTGCGGGGTAAGCTATTTGTTAAATATTTCTTATTTTCTGAACTCAAATCAAATGGTGAATCATTTTATTTTGTCAGGATATGAGTTCTCTTCAAGTTCTTGGTTTGACATTTGGAATACTAAATCTATTTACAATTCTAAAATTATTTCACAAAAATGTTACTCTATACAGTATAGCCACAAGGAATCGGGTAACACCATGCACTATGAGGGGTAATACAATGCAAAGGGAAAAAACTGGGTAAAAAGAAAACTACTGAACAAATTAGAAGTTCAGATTTTATTTATAACATCAAAGTTTAAACTGTAGCTTCTGATTCAATCTCAAATAGGGACGAAAACCTTAAAAATTCTTTGACTAGAATAGTTAAAATATGAAGAAAATGAACTCAAGTTTTCTCGGTTGACGTTTAGGGCCTAGTGTAAACCGAAATAGTCACCTATTTTTCAGTAGCATTACCTTACACCCAGTACACTCGGCTGACATTTACGGCCTAATGTAAACGGCAACAGTCACTGGTCTTCGAACGGTATTATACCCAACACACTCGGAATGCAATCAACCACTGTAAAAAACACATCTAGACCACTGCCCTTTTTTCCCAAATTCTCCACAGAGTAGTCAAATGGACTCGTTATCAGCAAATGTTCCCCTTTCTCTTTTGAAAGGATTTCTTCCGAAATCTTCACCGAAAATTATGGATGAGTGTGAGTGTCAGTCATCATTTGATGAAGCCTCAAAATATGTATTTTGGCGATATTTCTTAATGTTAGATTGCTGAGGCGTTATCTTAGATGCAAACTTTCTGAATTTTCTATTTCATTTTTTATTTTCCTACACATAATTATTTTCTTCTCTTTTCCTTAATTTTGCTTCTCTAATTTCAGCAACTTGTTTTAAATGTCTTTGTTAGGTGTCAAAGTGAAAATTGAGGATGTTGTTGTCTGGCGCTCCTGATGATGATGCTGGTAATGGGGATATATCTTTGAACTGTAACCCAACCGAAGGGTGTAATTTAAGTCTTTGTGTACGTCGTCCAGAACATCACTCACAGTCGTTGAAGTACAAGACTCAAACTGCTCATTATTATCATCACTTTTAGTATAGTAATCCTCAACAACTGGTAGGCGTCTTCTTCTATACGCTAAGGCACGAAGTGGACGTTACTAAATTTGGCAGGATCTAGAGAGAAAATTTCTGTTTTACTGAAACCAGAAACACCTTTTTCTATATTTGCAATTCTCGTGAAGGCTCTACTGAAGATAGGGCAAATGTCATAGGATGTTATTTTCTGGCGACGATTAGACTTTACAAAATTGTTACATTCTTGATTAAATGAAGTCATGAAACTGCTGAAGAAGATCACATCTAAAGGTAGTAGCCTTTAAGAGCAGTGAGATGGTAGGGAGACGACTACTGTTCCATTGTCGTTGCAAAAGTTGTAGACTCTAGAGAGAAATGGCTAATGTGAGTGTCTAAAATCAAAAGAATGGTATGGCACTTGGAGATGCCTTGGTAAAGCTAACAAAATGGTTGGCACACTGTGGAGACATGTCCTCAGTCATCCAACCATTCTTCTTACGGTCGCATATCGAATTTGGTAGTTCTCCTATCTGCAGAGCAGTGTCATCGTAAACTGCAGACAAATCAACACGAAAGGTACATACACTCTACTGGCACTCAGTTCTTACCACGCTCCCAACTTGTTGTTGAGCCAGTTTGCTCAGCTCCTTTGTAAAATAAAATTTTTCCTGGCTTACGAATTGTTAATATCCTGTCTTATCAAAAGGCATACGACTCCATCGACCGACAGGCATTAATGAATATTTTGGGGTAGATGACACATCACGAAAGCTGATCAAAGAAACTCTCACTAACACAAAGTAAAAAAAAATTATGGGTGAGTTATCAGAACCCTTTATAATCAGAACGGGGGTAAGACAAGGAGATGGACTATTTCCACTAAAACTGCGTCATTCGAGAATGGAGAAAGTTTTTAGTCCTAAGAACAAAAGGGTGTACATGGACTGCTTGGCCGTTTTCGCTAACAATATAGAGCCAGCGGTAGAAAAGATCAATAGGCTACCAGAAATTGCTGAAAAAGTTGGACTCCAGATTTCTATTCAAAAGACAAAATATATGACGAACATCTGTGATGGGTCTGAATGGATGATCACCAATCTGGGGAAAGTCGGACGAGTAAAGAATTTCAGGTATCTCGGTGAAGTCATCCAAGAGAATGGATTGGAAGAAGAAGCAATTAATGTCAGAATGAGGAAGTTAGACCAAGCATACCAACTAACAAAGAATACCTATAACAAAAAATCTATGTGTATAGGGGTCAAGTTCCGACATTATAATACAGTTGTAAGACCTGAGGGCTTATATGCGTCCAAAACTTTGACCATGAATAGACAAGGTCAAGCTGAGCCGCTGGAAAAGCGAGAGCATAGGATATTAAGGAAAATCCTACGTAATAGACGGGTTGATGGACAATGGCGAATGAGAGCCAATGAGGACTTGTACAGAAAGTCAGAACCCATCACAGTTTCCACTAAGAAGAGACGTTTGTTATTTTACGGTCATCTCACGAGAATGGACGGTGACCGACTAACAAAAAGAATATGGAGTTTCATCCATTCTAAAAATAGAAGGCCAAGATGGTTCGAAGAATGTGAAAAAGATCTTAGGCAGATTGGTATCTCAGAGAGAGAAATTCCTGACAGGAACAAATTTAGAAGATTGGTGAACAGCTACCAAGGTTTTAAAATGGCATCAGCATACAAAAGACGGAGAGGACCATTATCCGAAGAGTGTAAACAGGTACTTCTTGGTGGGCTCAGAAGATACTGGCAGGAAGTCAAAGCCGGAACAAGAACAAGACCTAGACACTAAAATGAAACTGGCTGTTACCACGCAGTCCATAGAGGCTCAACTCGATAGTATAAAAAATCCCTAGAGGCATCAGATTTATGGATTTATATTGCAGGGGAGAGGTTGAAGAAAAGTTTAACTTTGCTTACGTTAAAAGCTGTGATCCGATTGAGACTCGTAGCCCCAGATTTCTGGATGCTGACTGATGGATTTCTAATAAGAAACACAGTGAGCCACTCCTGTCCAGCCATCTCGGGTGATTTGTTAAAATTATACTGAATATTATTTGCTTCAGCTTATGCATACACCAATCTTCTCAACTCCACAGAAGATATTTGATAAAATGTCATTGTAACACACGCTTAGCTACATCTTCTTATTGTTGTTTAGAAAATTTACGCTTTCTGCCTGAACTCACTTTAGACATACTCCACTTTTAACCTATCTCTTAAAGCAGAAAAAAGTATTAGATACATTCTTGCAGCGCCCTCTGTGGCATCCCATATTCGATAAAATCACGGAGTGCACAATTCATTTTATGTTCCGTCCACTCTTTTCCCCTATCTGTCGTTCTGATGCTTTTTGTCACCATTTGTGAAGAAACCAACTTGTAAGTTTCGCACATTTTCGAAACCGTAATTTACCATGAATCCTTAATCGCAATTACCGCATGAAGTAATAGCGTTAATCTCAGAGCAATACCGTGTGACTTGAGCGGCATTGCGCCGTAATGGCACGACCCTAGACTAACCTAAAAGCCACGACGTTTAACTGCTAATGTTTGGTGTTAAGATTTATGTATTGTTACTATTACAAAAGTAACAATACACTTACATTATGTGATCAAAATAATCCGGACACCTGGCTGAAAATGACTTACAAGTAATCGGTAATGCTGGAATTCAATATGATGTTGGCCCACCCTTAGCTTTGATGCCAGCTTCCACTCTCGCAGGCATACGTTCAATCAGGTGCTGGAAGGTTTCTTGGGGAATGGCAGCCCATCCTGCACGGAGTGCTGCTCTGAGGAGAGGTATCGATGTCGGTCGGCGAGGCCCGGCACGAAGTCAGCGTTCCAAAACATCCCAAATGTGTTCCATAGGATTCAGATCAGGGCTCTGTGCAGGACAGTCCTTTACATGGATATTATTGTCGTCTAACCACTCCGCCACAGGCCGTGCATCATGAACAGGTGCTCGATCGTACTGAAAGATGCAATCGGCATCCCCGAATTACTCTTCAACAGTGGGAAGCAAGAAGCTGCTTAAAACATCATTGTACGCCTGTGCTGTGATAGTGCCACGAAAAACAACAAGGGGTGCAAGCCCCCTCCATGAAAAACACCACAACACCATAACAACACCACACCGAATTTTACTGTTGGCACTACACACGTTGGAAGATGGCGTTCACCGGGCATTAGCCATATCCACACTCTGCCATCGGATCGCCACATTCTGTACCGTGATTCGTCACTCCACACAACGTTTCTCCACTGTACAGTCGTCCAATTTTTACCCTCCTTACACCGAGCAGGGCGTCGTTTGGCGTTTACCGGCGTGAAGTGTGGCGTATGAGCAGCCGCTCGATCATGAAATCCAAGTTTTCTCGCCTCCCGCCTAACTGACATAGTACTTGCAGTGGATCGTGATGCAGTTAGGAATTCCTGTGTGATGGTCTGGGTAAATGTCTGCCTATTACACATTACGACCCTCTTCGACTGTCGGCGGCCTCTGTCAGTCAACAGACGACGTCGGCCTGTACGCCTTTATGCTGTACGTGTCCCCCACTGCACTATCACCAGGACCTAGGGATTTTTAGGTGTGTGGAAATCTCGCGTACAGACGTATGACACAAGTGACACCCAGTCAACTGACCACGTTCGAAGTCTGTGAGCTCCGCGCAGCGCCCCAGAATGCTCTCTGACGATGTCTAATGGCTATTGAGGTCGCTGATATGGAGAACCTGGCAGTAGGTGGCAGCACAGTGCACCTAATATGAAAAACGTATGTTTTTTTTGGGGGGGGGGGGGGGGGGTCCGGATTCTTTTGATCACATCTACATCTGCATCCATACTCCGCAAGCCACCTGACGGTGTGTGGCGGAGGTTACCTAGAGTACCTCTATCGGTTCTCCTTTTTTTCCAGTTTCGTATTGTTCGTGGAAAGAAAGATTGTCGGTATGCTTCTGTGTGGGCTCTAATCTCTCTGATTTTATCCTCACGGTCTCTTCGCGAAATAGACGTAGGAGGGAGCAATATACTGCTTGACTCCTCGGTGAAAGTATGTTCTCGAAACTTCAACAAAAGCCCTTACCGAGATACTGAGCGTCTCTCCTGCAGAGTCTTCCACTGTAGTTTATCTATCATCTCCGTAACGCTTTCGCGATTACTAAATGATCCTGTAACGAAGCGCGCAGCTCTCCGTTGGAACTTCTCAAACTCTTCTATCAACCCTATCTGGTACGGATCACACACCGGTGAGCAGTATTCAAGCAGTGGGCGAACAAATGTACTGTTGCAGATCCTCCTGCGTTTCAGTACAATTTTCCATTGTTGCAACCTCTCGATATATCTCAGCATCATCCGCAAAAAGCCTCAGTCAACTTCCGATGTTATCCACAAAGTTATTTATATATATTGTGAACAGCAACGGTCCTACGACACTCCCCCGCGGCACACCTGAAATCACTCTTACTTCGGCAGACTTCTCTCCATTGAGAATGACATGCTGCATTCTGCTATCTAGGAACCCTTCAATCCAATCACACAATTGATGGTCTGATGGTCCATATTTTCTTACTTTGTTCATTAAACGACTGTGGGGATCTGTATCAAACGCCTTGGGAAGTCAAGAAACACGGCATCTACCTGGGAACCCTGACTAGTGTAACTCTACACAAGAGATCCAGTGATGTTATAGAAAAACCAGCTGAAATCAAATAATGAGATTCTATGAAAAGTCTGTTGATGTTAGAAACGGACCACAGCTCAGGTTTTGATATTCCTTCTGCTGTGCGACAGAACTATGCTGCGCTCTTTGCTCCCATTAGGAGGCTGGAAAAGGCGGTGCACCGTACAGCCCTGCTCCTCAATGGTCATGGTCCAGAACAACGGCAACACCAAGACTAGAAATCACACTACGACTTCAGGCACAAGAAAGCGCAGAAAATATAGACAAGTCGACGTCACCGTAGGACACCAGAGAACAACCCAGGACAAAACGTACCGCAGACCACAGGTAACAACAAGCAAGTAGAGGACGCTATAAAGGAAATTAAGGAATTTTGGAACAGTCAGAAGCAAACAAATTTTCTAACAAAAATCATCGGCTTCACCAAAAAGTTCGAGAAGAACAACTTAAAATAACCACAAATGTGGCTTTAGCTGGAGTAGTCGCACTTCTTGCAGACTAAACCCCCTATTTGGATAACAGGAAGAAAGACATAACTGTAGTCTCGTTCTTATACAGCGCGTGTATTACCTTTTGATCATTCTGTTTTATCCCTGACACATGCAGAATGTGGATTATCTTTTTATCCTTCTATTTTATCCCTGCTACATTCAGAATTACGATACCTTTAATCCAGTCATATGGTCAAAAGCTCTCCCTGGATTTACAAATGCTATAGAAGTGTGTTTGCATTTCTTCATCCTATGCTCTAAGTAGTGCCTCTGGTGTTCCGACATTAAACTGATTTTCTCCGATGTCGGCTCTTGTCCGTCCTTTCAGTCTTCTGGAAAATGTTCGTGTCAGTATTTTGCATCATCAGCTCTTTCCAAAGATTAGATGTTGTACTCACCTATTCAATTCTTTGTTATTAATCCATCCATCCATCTTTTACAAGATCTACCGAGTTCTTCTTGGCAGTCGCCCAGTAATTCATTATCTTTTTTTGGCAGTCCATTTTCTGTCATTCTGTCAACATGATCCTTCCATTTCCTACTATTATCTTCCGTCTTGTCATTAACTAAAAAGATTTTTAAATCTGATCTTATTGTTTCATTAGTTATTTTATCTATTTTGTTACAGCTTCTTACATCTGTCATGAACTTCATCTCTGCCACTTGTACACGTCATTCTTCTTTTCATGTTGCTTCCATGATTCGGAAGTATGTACAAGTGTAGGTACTCCCACAACTTTGTACAGTTTCGGTTTCCAAAGACCTTCTTCGAATCGTTCCTCAGGTAGCTTGATATTTATCAACCTTCTTCTCAATGTCTTTGTCATAGTACCACATCCTAGATACTGAAGTGGGATACTTGTTCCCAAACTTTGCAAATGTGATTCATAAAAGCTGGTGGTCCGGTAATGTTCACACTCAATAGCAGTATATTCTTTGGAGTGGAATTATTACATTCGTCTTTGTCCTATAATCTGCTGGTGAGAAATGGGATAGCGGTGGTTTGCTCCCAAGGATTTATATAACTCTGAGGGGATAGCTCCACTTCGCGCTTTCAGTCAAAATCTAGCGATGTTGCCACTAGATTGCTAACCCGTCGTAAAATTTACGATTGCATAGGATATAAGAAAGGACATACTGTACTTGCTTTGGTATGTAACATGCCATTGAAGATCTAATAATTGTAATTTAATAATACATAATCTATTAATTATGACTTCCTTTGAATAAACTTGAAGTAGCAGAATTTACGAAGATTTAGGACCAGTGTAACATTTTCCACCTTTAGTGCTCTAGGGTTCAAAAGGACACTTTACTTCATACTATCTAAACTTGACGGTAATTTCGTTCTTCCAGGATCGCTTTTAATGACGGCTTCCAAACTGGAAACATACATCGCAAGACCGCTTCGAAACGTTAAACGCCATTAAAATTGCTACGCCAAGAAGAAATGCAGATGATAAACGGGTATTCGCTGGACAGATATATTATACTAGAACTGACATTTTCACGCAGTTTGGGTGCATAGATCCTGAGAAATCAGTACCCAGAATAACCAACTCTGGCCGTAACAACGGCCTTGATACTCCTGGGGATTGAGTCAAACAGAGCTTGGATGGCGTGTACAGGTACAGCTACCCATGCAGCTTCAACACGATATCACAGTTCATCAAGAGTAGTGACTGGCGTATTGTGACCATCCAGTTGCTCGGCCACCACTGACCAGACGTTTTCAATTGGGGACAGATCTGGAGAATATCCTGGCCAGGGCAGCAGTCGAACATTTTCTATATCCAGAAAGGCCCGTACAGGACCTGCAACATGCGGTCGTGAATTATCCTGCTGAAATGTGGGGTTTCGCAGGGATCGAATGAAGGGTAGAGCCACGGGTCGTAACACATCTGAAATGTAACGTCCACTGTTCAATGTGCCGTCAATGCGAACAACAGGTGACCGAGACGTGTAACCAATGGCACGCCATACCATCACGCCGTGTGATACGCCAGTATGGAGATGACGAATACTCGCTTCCAATGTGCGTTCACAGCAATGTCGCCAAACACGGATGCGATCATAATGATGATGTAAACAGACCCTGGGTTCATCCGAAAAAATGACGTTTTGCCATTCGTGCACCCAGGTTCGTCGTTGAGTACACCACCGCAGGCGCTCCTGTCTGTGATGCAGCGTCAAGGGTAACCGCAGCCATAGTCTCCGAGCTGATAGTCCATGTTGCTGCAAACGTCTTCGAACTGTTCGTGCAGATGGTTGTTGTCTTGCAAACTCCCCCATCTGTTGACTCAGGGATCGAGTCGTGGCTGCACGATCCGTTACAGCCATGCGGATAAGACGCCTGTCATCTCGACTGCTAGTGATACGAGGCCGTTGCGATCAACCACGGTGTTCCATATTACCCTCCTGAACCTACCGATTCCATATTCTTCTAACAGTCATTGGATCTTGATCAACGCGAGCAGTAATGTCGCGATACGATAAACCGCAATCGCGATAGGCTACGATCCGACCTTTATCAAAGTCGGAAACGTGATAGTACGCAATTCTCCTCCTTACGCGAGACATCACAACAACGTTTCACTAGGCAACGCCGGTCAACTGCTGTTTGTGGATGAGAAATCGGTTGGAAACGTTCCTTATGCCAGCAGGTTGTAGGCGTCGCCACCGGCGCCAACCTTATGTGAATGCTCTGAAAAGTTAATCATTTGCATACCACAGCATCTTTTTCCTGGCGGTTAAATTTCACGTCTTTAGCACGTCATCTTCGTGTTGTAGCAATTTTAATGGCCGGTAGTGTATAAATAGTCTGAGCTCGAATTGCATCTTTGATCTCAAGATCCTCGCAGCGATCGCGAAAATGAAGTCAGCCAATTTTCCCAGGTCGTTATCCTCGGGAGCGCGCGTTACCTGCGAACTGCGGGTCGCGGTAATAACTGCAGGCAGCGAGACGTAATAGTTAAGGCCCGGCGTGGCGCGGTGCGGTGCGTCGCCGTGTTGCTCTTTTTATGCGCGGCGCCGTACCGCCTCCACTTTGGCGATCCTACTCACCACTACCGCAGGTGAGATTGCGGCGGGGTCTGTCCGGTCGCCCTTTTCCACAATAAAGGTCATGTAACGACACGCGCTCCAGATCGTACTCGCCGATAGGCGCACGTGCTCGGTAATTAGGTCTCAATAATTTTGAGTGTCCCGCGTGCCGTTTCCTGCGGGTGTAAGTATCGCGCACCGATCTGTAATGGAAGAACATTTAATATCATTAGAAACGGCCCGTATTAATTTTCATTGCCGCCGAACGAGGTGTTTCTTTTGTGGCCCCGCAACGCCTCGAAATCCCGGAGTCAGACGTAATTTTTATTATGTCTCGATTGTTGTTGTGAAGCCGAGCATAACCGGATTCGCCGCGGACCGCCGCGCTGTCCATCTCGGGCCACTACGAGAAGCGCTCGACGCCGTCTGTCATTAAGATGAAACTCGCGCGATATATCTATTAAATAAACGCGCCGATACGAATCGCGGCGATTTTTACAGCTTCTTCTTATTTGCGCGGAAGCCGTGACGGTCGGAATTCCATTCAAATTTTATCTGCAGCGCCTCACGACCGTGCCCGCTCTCCGTGGTTCTCATCAAACATCTCGCGTGCCCTCCGGTTTTGGTTTATTACCGTGGGCGCCACAGCACTTTCCAGCTCCCGCTCTTACGGAACTCGAATTAGTGACATAAAGCTTATAGCCATTAAGACTGCTTGTGCTGGGAATTAATTCGACAGATTTCTTACAGTAATCGGTCTATAAAGTCTAACGGGCTGAAGGCTGGTAAAAAGTGAAAAAGACGAAGAACGTCGAGAGCACTTTCATCGCCTCTCTCGTGCTGTTTTCTCCGGACTCGAGTAATATAAAATAATAGATCCATCTAGGGAGTACGTGCAATGTATAATGCATTATTTGTTAACACTGCCCCAGAGGTCGTTAGTCTGCCGCTGAGGGATTCGACCGGAATTCAAACAGACACATCGGACGATGTTACATCCCTCGCTGCGGTCACCCTCAAGGCACATAATGACGGGTCGAGAGCTCGGGAGGTGGTCGATTCGTATGGTCGACAATCTGACGCGCGACTCATTTACATTCTGGTCCTGTGCTGAGAACACGCGACGGGCTCCTCTTGCGTATCTGCGGGCAGTTTTGTGTTTACGCTCGTCAGTGTTCTCATCCCGTGACAACCACAAAATAAACACCAGTGTCCAAGTAGACGAGCAGCGTTTGGCTCGCCCAGTGCCTCACCGATGCGTCCGTGCTTGGAGAGACAGCATTAACTGTTGTTGCCCGCATCTCGTGGTCGTGCGGTAGCGTTCTCGCTTCCCACGCCCGGGTTCCCGGGTTCGATTGCCGGCGGGGTCAGGAATTTTCTCTGCCTCGTAATGGCTGGGTGTTGTGTGATGTCCTTAGGTTAGTTAGGTTTAAGTAGTTCTAAGTTCTAGTGGACTGATGACCATAGATTTTAAGTCCCATAGTGCTCAGAGCCATTAACTGTTGTTACTTCGGCAATCAACACAACTGATATCATTCTGTATTCATGACAACCTCTGCCCTATTGTCCGTATTCAGATGAACTGAAACGTGCCTCTAATCGGATTGTGGTCGCCAGTAGGGGCATTTTAGCACTTTTTTTCGGTTTCTTGTCTATCTGTTCAGTAAAAATTTTGCAATTAGTTTTAAATTAACTACCCAAAGGGCTAGATAATTCAAACTTCCCAACGTAGCTCGGAACTGGACGACGATCCAATATTAACTAGACTTCTTGTTTGGTGTGGGACAGAGGGCACTTCGTGTGCCACTGTAATTTCCCTCTTCTCCTGTTCCAGTCGCTAATGTTTCGCGCTAGGAACGATTGCCGGTAAACCTGGGTGTGAACTCATTGTTCTCTAATTTTTACCTTCACGGATTTTTCAAGAGATTTAAGTAATAAGAAGAAATGTATTGGTTGACTGAGGTGAAGAGAAACTGAAATACTCGTAAACATGAAATGTACCAATGTTACCAAGATGAAATCGATTGCAAAAAAAATCACTAAAAATCAGAAAATAATCATTTAAATATAATAACACATTTACAAAACTGAGTAAAATGATAAAATAATTTCTCCTACTACCATACAGATTCCTAACGCCACACATATATACTCTTAGTACAGAAAATTTTTGCTTGTTAATTTTTAATAGTAATGAACAGATTGAAGCTGTGTGCCGGACCGAGACTCGAACTCGGTCCCGAGTTCGAGTCTCGGTCCGGCACACAGTTTTAATCTGCCAGGAAGTTTCATATCAGGGAAGTTTCATATCAGCGCACACTCCGCTGCAGAGTGAAAATCTCATTCTGGAGTAATGACAATACTTGTAAAATTTGAAACAAAAAAACGTGGGGTGAACAGAATAGAAAATAGTAAGGAGTGTAGAGAGTAGCCGTCGTTGCGGAAAAGTCACGCAGCAGTTCATATCACGCCGACCGATGTGGCCGAACGGTTCTAGGCACTTCAGTCTGGAACCGCGCGACCGCTACGGTAGCAGGTTCGAATTCTGCCACGGGCATGGATGTATGTGATGTTCTTAGGTTAGTTAGGTTTAAGTAGTTCTAAGTTGTAGGGGACTGATGACCTCAGATGTTAAGTCCCATAGTGCTCAGAGCCATTTGAGCCATTTTTTGAAGTTCATATCATCTGTACGAAAATAAAATTATGACTTACTTGAACTATTCATGCGTCGCGCTCTACGTTTTAAATTTTACAAGTTTTGCCACAGATTCTCAAGACTATCTGTATGGGCTTAGGAATCTATTGGGAGTGAGAAGAACTATACTTTTCAGTCTGTTATCTCGTGTTGTATTGAGAAATTCTTTATATAATTTTTTTAATGGATCGCTTTCTTGACTATCTGTTTGTTCGGTACAAATATTGCAGTTGACTTCAAATTGACTTCCCAAAGAGCTGGAGACCCGAAACTTTCAACATGGTTCGGAAGTGGATGATAATGGAATGAAATACTGAAGCACTTTCTTGTGTGGTGTGTGGCGGAAGTACTTGTATACTACTGCCATTTTCCCCTTCCCTTTTTCCAGTCGCTAATGGTTAGCTGGCTGAACGATTGTTGGTAAGCCTCCGTGTGAGCTCGAACTTCTCTCCTTCTAGACATTTTCGCGATATGGTGAGGAGAAACTGAAATAAACGTGTAATTTTCCACATGTCTCTGATGCAGTCGCAAAAAAAGTTTGAAACCGACTGAAAAATGTAACACATACAAAACTGAAAAGCAGAAAATTTTTCAATAAAGTCGTCATAATCATCTTGAGAGGTTCAGCAATTGTTTAGGTAATTAAGATAATTACCATTTATTGTTCAATACCAGTTTCACATTTTAAATTAAGTTACGTGTTTTGATCGTAGCAGATCGTCTTCAGATCTAAATAGTAGCGTCAGAAACTCGTCTTGTCTACTCTGATATGTGGTTTTGAGTAGACAAGACAGGTTGCTGATGCAATTACGTAGGCCTGAAGATGATTCGGTATGATCGGAACATGTATCTGATAAAAATTTTGCAGCAGAGACGGAACAATAAATGAAAATTATTTTAGTTCAGAAAACTATTATTTTAATGGGTATCAATTTTTAATGTACACCCTAACACAATAAAAACGACGCACCACAAAGGAATCGCCAGAATGGGGCAGAAATCAGTAGATGTAATGTACATGCACAGAAAAACAAGTCATTACAATTTCAGAAAAACTGTATCATTCATTCAAGAGAAAGACCTTCACAAATGGAGCAAGGGAATAAGTGATCTTTCTTTTGAACAAATCATCCAGTTTATCTGAAAGTGTAATAATTTGTTTTTATGTGCATGTAAATCACATCCACTGATTTCCGCCCATTTCGGATAATTCCTTGGTGGTGCGTCATTTTTTATTGTCTCAGAAGGTAACACGTTTCTAAACTGGACAAAGTGGTATAAATTAATTTCTGTAGTCCCATAAAGATTCTTAATCCCCTACGGATAATCCTGAAAATTTGTGATCGTGAATTTTTAATAGCTACGAAAATACTTGTAAGATTTAATAGCAAAAATGTATGCCGCAGGCAATACATAATCAATACATCAATGGTTCACCTCTTCATTATTATCTGTCATAGACGCCCATGTTTTGCGTTTTAAATATAATAGATACTTTCATGAGTATTTAATAATTCAGTCACAAAATTTCAGGCCTTGCTGTGTGGAGTTAGGAAACTGTAGAGGGCTAGCATATACTGTTTAGCCTCATTTCAAAACGGGGTGTATTAAAAACTGATTTTTATTTAAGTAAGTATTCTCGATAAACTCGTCGGAGGAAAAAAAGGTCACCTAGCTTGCTGGAGCTAATAACCTAGCAACTTCGGGAAGTTTTATTTGTCATGCGATGAAACGGAGTGGGTGTAGCTGCACAGGAAGGCTGACATGTTTCCTTATTTGATTCAACAAATATTGCTCCGTATTTCACCATAGATTTGCAATAAAAATGTATTCAGAAACATCGTCCAGTACGCTTTAGATAAGTTCGTACCGACTAAGGTCCAAAGCGAGGGGAAAGATCCACCGTGGTATAACAATCATGTACGAAAGGTACTACGGAAACAAAGAAAGCTTCATCATAGGTTTAAGAGTAGTCGAATCATAGCTGATAAGGAAAAGCTGAACGAAGCGAAAAAGAGCGTAAAGAGAGCAATGAGAGAAGCATTCAACGAATTCGAACATAAAACATTGGCAAACAATCTAAACAAGAACCCTAAAAAGTTTTGGTCATATGTAAAATCGGTAAGCGGATCTAAATCCCCTATTCAGTCACTCGTTGACCACGATGGAACCGAAACAGAGGACGACCGAAGAAAGGCAGAAATACTGAATTCAGTGTTCCGAAACTGTTTCACTGCGGAAAATCGTAACAAGGTCCCTGACTTCAGCCGTCGCACGGACGCCAAAATGGAAAATATTGAAATAAACGATATCGGAATTGAAAAACAACTGCTATCACTTAGTAGCGGAAAAGCATCCGGACCAGACGAGATACCCTTAAGATTCTACAGTGATTATGCTAAAGAACTTGCCCCCTTTCTATCAGCAATTTATCGTAGATCGCTGGAAGAACGTAAAGTACCTAGCGACTGGAAGAAAGCGCAGGTCGTTCCCATTTTCAAGAAGGGTCATAAATCAGATGCGAATAATTATAGGCCTATTTCGCTTACGTCAATCTGTTGTAGAATAATGGAACATGTTTTGTGTTCTCGTATTATGACGTTCTTAGATAATACAAATCTCCTTCATCATAACCAACATGGATTCCGCAAACAGAGATCATGTGAAACTCAGCTCGCCCTATTTGCCCAAGAAATTCACAGTGCCGTAGACACTGGCGAGCAGATTGATGCCGTATTCCTTGACTTCAGAAAGGCATTTGATACGGTTCCGCACTTACGTTTAGTGAAAAAAATACGAGCTTACGGAATATCGGACCAGGTTTGTGATTGGATTCAGGATTTCCTAGAAGAAAGAACACAACATGTCATTCTTAACGGTTCAAAATCTGCAGATGTAGAGGTAATTTCGGGAGTACCGCAGGGAAGCGTGATAGGACCTTTATTGTTTACAATATACATAAATGACTTAGTTGACAACATCGGTAGCTCCGTGAGGCTATTTGCAGATGACACGGTTGTCTACAAGAAAGTAGCAACATCAGAAGACTCGTACGTACTCCAGGAGGACCTGCAGAGGATTAATGCATGGTGCGACAGCTGGCAGCTTTCCCTAAACGTAGATAAATGTAATATAATGCGCATACATAGGGGCAGAAATCCATTCCAGTACGATTATGCCATAGGTGGTAAATCATTGGAAGCGGTAACGACCGTAAAATACTTAGGAGTTACTATCCGGAGCGATCTGAAGTGGAATGATCACATAAAACAAATAGTGGGAAAAGCAGGCGCCAGGTTGAGATTCATAGGAAGAATTCTAAGAAAATGTGACTCATCGACGAAAGAAGTAGCTTACAAAACGCTTGTTCGTCCGATTCTTGAGTATTGCTCATCAGTATGGGACCCTTACCAGGTTGGATTAATAGAAGAGATAGACATGATCCAGCGAAAAGCAGCGCGATTCGTCATGGGGACATTTAGTCAGCGCGAGAGCGTTACGGAGATGCTGAACAAGCTCCAGTGGCGGACACTTCAAGAAAGGCGTTACGCAATACGGAGAGGTTTATTATCGAAATTACGAGAGAGCACATTCCGGGAAGAGATGGGCAACATATTACTACCGCCCACATATATCTCGCGTAATGATCACAACGAAAAGATCCGAGAAATTAGAGAAAATACGGAGACTTACAAGCAGTCGTTCTTTCCACGCACAATTCGTGAATGGAACAGGGAAGGGGGGATCAGATAGTGGTACAATAAGTACCCTCCGCCACACACCGTAAGGTGGCTCGCGGAGTATAGATGTAGATGTAGATGTAGATGTAGATGTAGATTGGCAGATCCAGTACCATTTTCAGCACAGCCCAGTATCTACTGGAATGTCCATTCTCTGCAAACAACTGTGAAGCCTGTTACGTAGGAGCTTCCAGTTGCATCACTTATAAGTGGTTCCTCTCCTTCCATTCAGGTAGGTAGCTTGGGGAGACTGATTACTTAGACACCTCTGTGCCTGCTGTAAGTAATCCAACCCTCTCTTCGCCGTCCTTACCGGAATGGTACATATGTGGCTACAGCATATTACTGCATTTCTCTGTTAGTACTGGTTCTTCAAACTCTGTAAGTAGAATTTCAGGTGTTAGTACGCGTCTTTCTTCTTTCGTCTTCTAGATGAGCTTTTTCGGCAACTTCACGATGCTCTTCCTTGGATCAAACATACCAGTATCCATTCGTGCTGTTTTTGTTTGTATAAGTTGAATATTCCATGTTAGTTTTATTTAGAACAGGTTGGGTGGCGTCAACTGAGCCCTCTACATAGCCCTTTGGCTGCTAGGATGATCCGCATCGGCTGGACTGACCGATAGATCGCTTCCCATGGCCTCTTAAGCTTTAACGGGAACTCTAGCCCAACGGATTAGGAAAAAAACGTGTGTGTTGCGCCGCACAAGAAATAATAAAAAAGGCATCACCAACTTTCAAAAGAAATAGTGCTCCAAATTAACTCCAATTTTTTATAAAGTTCTATAGTGACACATACATGAACAAATATTTATCACACCATCTGTTCAAGATTGAAGAATACAGAGAACACAGAAAGTGACGGTTCTTAACATGAAATAGTTCTAATCAAATACTTGACAAAGACGGGATAGGTTAGGTGAATTGGAAGGACTGGGATCTTTCAGATCAATTTTGTAAATACGTAGTCGCGGTGGACGCACAGTGTTTGCCTGATTGCGCAAGAAGAACGGATAACTACAACATGAACGAGTCTTCATTTACTCCAGACAAGTGTGAGAATCGCGGATCGTATTTCACCTGAAGAAAATGCCTATATCACACAACCTGCTTGCCAAATCTGCAATTACTCACCATACCCTGAATATTGTAGAGTGCTGCATGTGCCGTGATATGCTTCTGTCCTCAACACGTCAGCCGCTGATTCCAGCAAAATCCCTTCCCTAGATCTGTGGGCCAAGTGTTCTCCACCTCTGAGCACCAACAGCCTCTCACAAGACGAAGTGTTCTCCTCAGAATTCATAGACCAAAAGTTTCATACCAAAACGGTCTTCTCTCGCCTCTCTACAAAGCCCGTACAGTTCCCTAGCGCCAATGATATTGTAACTATCTCCCCACCTTCTAGTATTGATGTTAACCAATCGTCTAACTCCCACGTATTTTGTGTCACACTTCCACTTTTCAGTCAAGCCAGTGCGATTCTCGGAGACTGACGTTCTAACTCCCTCTCCTCTGCTATCTTTTCAGGATTAACCAGTGAGGTGCCCTCTTAGAGCAATTGAAGCAGGAGGGTGTTCACCCCGCGTGGAGCGGCGCCGAAATGTCGGACCATCGCTTTTAGAGACACAAAAGAATTCCAGAACAAAATGCAGCTGTGTCGCTTCTCACGGGACGCATAGACCTGTATGTGTGGCTTACTTCCCACTCTAGCGCTTTCCAGGGAGGCGACGCCTTCGTGGATAGCACAGTTCCTTTGAGATGCATTTTGACTGGATGGTGCAGCTTGCAAAACAGAAGAATCTGCACAAGCTAAGATGCTCATCACAGCACGTTATACGTGTGGCTTCTTTACATAGATGCTGGGACCACATATTGGGCAAAGAGCACTACTAGAAAAACTGAAGACGACTCCTAGGCGCCACAGCTAAACATTTCTTGGACTGTAGTGTTTTAAGTTCTGTGAGTGGCCACTGCTACACTTCCCATCGCTTTCCTCTCTGAATCGCAAGCTGAAACTCCCAGGATTGTTCGAAAGGCAAGCTGAAACTCCCAGGATTGTTCGAATGGGCTCCGACTAATTCCCCTGTGGCTTTCTTCCCTGTCTGATCATGGCCTCAGCTAAACTACAGAAAATATCACACTCAAAACTGGCTAGAAGATGGAGGAAGAATTATCGTAGGAACAGAGTGCTTAATACTTGCACACTTGCAATCAAACTGAAGTTACTTTTTTCATCTGTTTTCTTTTTTTGAGTCATCAATCTTCTGACTGGTTTGATGCGGCCCGCTACGAATTCCTCTCCTGTGCCAACCTCTTCATCTCAGAGTAGCACTTGCAACCTCCCTCTAGTACCATGGAAGTCATACCCTGATGTTTTAACAGATGTCCTGTCACTTCACCTTGTCAGTGTTTCCACATATTCCTTTCCTCTCCGATTCTTCGCGTAAACTCCTCACCTTAAATCTCCGCCTAATTTTCAATATTTGTCCGTAGCAATACACCTCAAATGCTTCGATTCTCTTCTGTTCCGGGGTTTCCACAGTCCATGTATCGTTACCATACAATGTTCTGCTCCAAACGTATATTCTCAGAAATTCCTTTCTCAAATCAAGGTCTATATTTGATACTAGTAGTCTTCTCTTGGTCAGGAAGGCCCTTTTTGGCAGTGCTAGTCTGCTTTTTATGTCCTCCTTGCCCCGTCCATCATTGGATATTTTGCTGCCTAAGTATTAGAATTCCGTAACTTCATCTACTTTGTGAGCATCAACCCTGATGTTAAGTTTCTTGCCGTTCTCATTTCTGCTACTACATCCCTGTCTTACACCCTTTTTAATCCGAGCACTTCGTTCTTGGTCATCCACCCTTATTATTCCCTCTTGTCTCTTGTACATAGTATATTACCTGTCTCTCACTATAGCTCAACCCTATTTTTCTCAGAATTTCGAACATCTTGCACCAATGTACACTGGCGAATGCTTTTTCCATGTCGACAACTGCTAAGAACGGGTCTTGATTTTTCTTTAGTCTTGCTTCCATTATCAATCCCAACGTCACTACTGCCTCTCTGTGCCTTTACCTTTCCTAAAGCCAAACTGATCGTCATGTAACACATCCTCAATTTTCCTTTCCATTCTTCTGAATATTATTCTTGTCATAAACTTGAATTCTTAAGCTGCTAAGCTGATTGTGCGACTATTCTGGCACTTGTCAGCTCTTTCAGTCTTCGGAATTGTGTGGATGATATTTTTCCGAAAGTCGGATGGTATGTCATCAGACTCATACATTCTGCACACCAACGTGAATAGTCGTTTCGTTGCCCCTACCTCAACGATTTTAGAACTTCTGATTTAATTCACATATCCCTTCTGCCGTATTTGATCTTAAGTCCTCCAAAGCTCTCTCAAATTATGATTCTAATACGGGATCCCCCATCTCTTCTAAATCGAATCCTGCTTCTTCTTCTATCACGTCACATAAATCTTCGCTGTCATAGAGTCCTTCAGTGTGCTCTTTTCACCTTTCCGCAGCCGGCCGTGGTGGCCGAGCGCTTCTAGGGGCTTCAGTCTGGAACCGCGAGACCGCTACGGTCGCAGGTTCGAATCCTGCCTCGGGCATGGATGTGTGTGGTGTCCTTAGGTTAGTTAGGTTTAAGTAGTTCTAATTTCTAGGGGACTGATGACCTCAGATGTTAAGTCCCATAGTGCTCAGAGCCACTCACCTTTCCGCTATCTCCTCTGCATTTAACAGCGGAATTCCCGTTGGCCTCTTAATGTAACCATCCTTGCTTTTAATTTCACCGAAGGTTATTTTGACTTTCTTATATAATGGGTCAGTACTTCCCACAACCATTTCTTTTCCGATTTTTCATGCAGCAATTTCATCTTACCTTTCATTCTTCAGCGACATGTATTTCTGTATTTCCGAATTCCCTGAACATTTTTGTACTTCCTTCTTTCATCGATTAACGGAAGTATTTCCTCTGTTACCGATGGTTTCTCCGCAGTTACGTTCTTTGTACCTATGTTTTCTTTCCCGCTACTGTGATTTCCCGTTTTTGAAGATGTCCATACCTCTTCAACTTCACTGCCTACTGACCTGTTCCTTACTGCTGTATCTGTAGCCGTACAGAACTTGAAGCGTATCTCGGCATTCCTTAGTATTTCTGTATCCCACTTCTTTGCATACAGATTCTTTCTGACTAAAACTTCAGCCTACTCTTCATCACTACTGCATTGTGATCTGAGTCTATATCTGCTCTTGCCTTACAATCCATTATCTGATTTCGGAATCTCTGTGTGACCAATATGTAATCTAACAGAAATCTTCCCGTATACCGACCTTTTCTACGTATACCTCCTCCTCTTCTGTTTCTTGAACAGAGTATTCGCTGTTACTAGATGAAATTCATTACAGAACTCAATTAGTCTTTCTCCTCACTCATTGCTTGTCCTACGTTCACATTCTCCTGCAAACTTTTCTTCTACTCCTACCTCTACAACTGCACCGCAGTCCCCCACGACTGTCAGATCTTCATCTCCCTTTAAGTACTGTATTATCCTTTCAGCATCCTCATATACTTCCTCTATCTCTTCATCCTCAGCTTGCGACGTCGGCATGTATACCTGAACTATCGTTGTCGGTGTTGGTTTCTGATAAGAACAACCGTATCACTGAACTGTTTACAGTAACATGCTCTCTGCACTACCTTCCTATTCATAACGAATCCTATTCCCGTTATGCCACATTCTGCTGCTGTTAATATTACCCTATTACCTATCTGACCAGAAATTCCTGTCTTCTTTCCATTTCACTGCACTGGTGCCACACCCCGACTCGTAGAACGTTATCCTTTCGTTGGGTATTCAATCTTTTTCTCATGGTCACCTCCCCCTTCGCAGTCCCCTCCCGTAGTTCGGAACGGAGGACTATTTCGGGATCTTTTGCCCACGGCGAGCTCATCATGACACTTTTTCAATTACAGGTCCTATGTCATGTGGATATACGTGAAATGTCTTTAATGCAAAGGTTTCCATTTACTTCTGCATCCTCATGCCGTTGATCATTGCTGGTTATTTCGCTTTTAGGGACCGTTTCCCAACCCAAGGACAAGAGAAGACGCTTAACCTGTGTTCACTCTTTCACCCTTTTTAACAAGGTTGTTGGCAGAATGAGAGTTACCTGTTATGTCGGAAGTCTTCGGCCGCCAATGCTGATTATTAATTTCTAGTAGTGGCGGATTTCGAGCCCAGGACCGATAACGTTTTGATTACTGATCAAAGACACTATTCCTAGAGTACACAGCTAAAGAGTTACTTATTTCCACCATTCAACACGGAATAGGATTCAGGTTGTGATGATAGATAGATATTCAGCGATCACAGGCCCTGCAGACCACGCGCTGCCTCCACAAACTGCCTCCATTCCTTCCTCTTTCGTGCCCGGTTCCTTCAGGTGTCTTCGATAACCAAGGGCTGCTAGGTCCTTCACCAGGTCGTCCATCCAGCGCTGCCTTGGTCGTCCAATGGGGCGTTTGGTGTTTGATTTCCCCGCTAGTGCCATCTTCGCCTATCTTCCATCTGGTTGGTTGGTTGGTTGTTTCGGGGAAGGAGACCAGACAGTGAGGTCATCGGTCTCATCGGATTAGGGAAGGACGGGGAAGGAAGTCGGCCGTGCCCTTTGAAAGGAACCATCCCGGCATTTGCCTGGAGCGATTTAGGGAAATCACGGAAAACCTAAATCAGGATGGCCGGACGCGGGATTGAACTGTCGTCCTCCCGAATGCGAGTCCAGTGTCTAACCACTGCGCCACCTCGCTCGGTCTTCCATCTGGCATACGGGCTACATGGCCCACAAATTGTATTCTTTTGCTCTTTATCTTCTGTAGGATAGTTGGTTGTCGCATCAGAAGGTAGATTTCCTCGTTTTTCCTCCTCCTCTATTCTCCGTTACCTAAAACAGGTTTCCATATCTTCCTCATCACTCTTCTTTCAAATATTAATAGTTTTTCCCTTTCTCGCTTAGTCATGCTCCATGTTTCTGAACCGTACATTACTGCTGGGCATATCACTGTGTTGTATATTTTCATCTTAGTGTTCACTGAGATCGCTTTAGAGCCGTGCTTCTCTCTGAGGGAATGTATGCATTTCATTCCCACTGCTATTCGTTCCTTGATGTCCATTTTTGTGTCCGTGGTAAACCAAGATCCCAAGTTTTTGAACTGGTGTACTCTCTTGAACCTCTTGCCATCTATCTGAAGAAATTCTTCCTGCTCTTGTCTTCTTCCTAATTGCATGAACTCTGTTTTGTCTTGATTCACTTTGGGCCCTACCTTCTGTGCATAATTATCCATTTTCTGGTACAGTTCTTTCAACTCGTGATTTGATTCATTTAGTAGTACTATGTCATCTGCAAATGCGAGACAATTGAAGTTACCGTCCATCTCTACTCCAGCCCACTCCTGTTTCCTACACTCTTTTATTATGAGATGACACTGAACGGAATACATGAGAGAGCATCCCCTTGTATGAGGCCTGTCTCAATCTTGAATGTTTCTGATGTGACTTCTCGGAAACGTGCTGCTGCCTTTGACCCTTCCATACAAGCTTGCACCATTCTCACTAGCTTCTCAGGGATTCTGAAATCACGAATTGCATTGTATAGGCTATTCCTGTAGAGGCTGTCATACGCACATTGAAAATCGACGAACAGTCTGTAGATATCTTTATCATATTCCCAGTGTTTTTCAAACAATTGTGTTAGTGTGAAAATGTGATCTACTGTCGATCGGTTTGGTCGAAAGCCAGCTTGGTATTTCTGTATGTTGTTCTCTATGAATGGTTGCAATTTTCTGAGAATAATAATGGACAGCACTTTATGCGTTACATTCAACAAGCTGATTCCTCTGTTGTCACCGCATTCCATTTTGCTTCCCTTCTTGTAAGTTGGGCATATTATAGACAATTTCCATTCTTCTGGCAGTGTCTCCTTCTCCCATTGGATCAGTTTATATATCTCTAAGTGTAAGCTCTCACCTCCCTCCTGGATTAATTCTGATGTTATTCTGTCCTCCCCTGGCGCTTTGTTGTATCTGAGTCCTTTGATTGCGATCTTCACGTCTTCTTCACTAACTTCCCAATCTTCTTCATCTTTCCTTTCCTCTGTAGTGTTTGCAGGTAATATCTCATCGTGGTCTGGGCGATTCAACAGTTCTGAGAAGTATTCTTTCCATCTTTCTACAGTTCTTTCCTTGTCATTTATCAAGTTGCCGTTCTTATCTCTAATGAAAAAAGTTGGGCTCTGAAATCCACGTTTACGATTTTTTATGTATTGGAAGAATTGCCTTGAGTTCTTGTTTTGGATCTCTGCCTCAACTTGTTCTAAAAAAAATGTTTAGATATATTCTATTCTCTGCTCTTAGGATCCGCTTTGCCTCCCTTCTGATGTTGATAAAATGTTCTCTTTTCTGCTCATTCTCCCTGTCAGCTAGCCACATCTCCGTCATCTTCCTTCTCTTTTCTGTAGCCTTCTGGCATGTCTCGTTGAACCACTTCCTCTTCTTCATTATCTTCTTTCTTCCCAATATATCCTCCGCTACACTTAGTACCGTGGACTTTATTTCTTTCCACCTTTCCTCCACATTCTCTCTTGGTTCCAGGGTCTCTGGGACGTCAAAACGGTTTTTGATTTCTATAGGATATTGTTCTTTAATGGCACTTTCTCGTAGTTTCTCAACATTAAAAGCACGTTCTAGTGTCTCCTTCTTCTTATGCACGTAGGTGAACGTGAGTTTAAGCCTACATACAATGAGGAAATGGTCTGACGCACAGTCGGCTTCTCTATACGACCTGACGTCCATGATTCTATGGCTATAGTGCTGGTTCACCAAGATGTGATATATCCGGTTGGTGGTTCTTCCATCTGGTGAACACCATGCTCCCTTATGTATTCTCTTGTTATCGAAGTAAGTCGAACTTACTCTCAGGTTCTCTGAGATAGCTATGTTTATCATCCTCTGACCATTCTCATTGGTCTCACCATGTCGAATGTGCCTGTGTGATGAATTACAAATTAAACATGAGACATTCCTGTCCAGAAATGGACTGATTCTTACCAGAGGCCCACACACTTTAACAATTTTTCTAGGAGGGGTCGAACGAGAAATATGTAAGCAGTCTCCTTTGTAGGCCACAGTTTCCTAGTATCCTATCGACAAGTGAGCAACCTGCTTTACTCACGACTCAGCCTATGTGATTGTTTCATTTCATATCCCTAAAACTTGCTACACCCATGTATTTATACGGTATAATAGTCACATAATACTCTGTTTTCTCGCTTTGTTAAGTACACAATTTTACGTTTCTAAACATTTAAAGCATGAAAGTATATCGCAAACAATTTTATTTAAGTGTACTAGGTATGAAATGTCTACGGAATCTTTAAAAGGAACGAGGAAAAGACTGACTAAAACAAAGGACAGGATGGTAGGAGGGGTGTTAAGAGAATAGAGAACAGCTTCCATAGTAAAAGAGGCAATCGTAGAGGGTCGGAGCTGCAGCAGGTCACAGAGACTGGAATATATCCGACAAATAACTAAGGCCGTTAGGAGACAGAAACATTTCGTTAACAGATGTTTTACAAGTGTTCGCTACAACAAATGAGTCCACGATGATAACACAGTGCAGTGTCACCTTTGGCTACCCTTACTCACTAACGAGGTAAATCATTATGACCAACTGCCTATTGAGCCATGTTTAGATCGCAGGGCAGCAGCGAATCTTTGTGCCGTGGATTCGTCAAATTCTTATTAGGTTTCCAGTGGTACGTAGCGCCATACGTCTACGCGCCCCGATAGCGTCGCATATGTATTCCACTGGGTTCAGATCAAACGAATTCGGGGGCCAGATATCAAGTGAGTTGACCACCATATTTCTCAAACCAGGATTGTGCCTTATATTACTGACAGTTACCCTCCTTGAAGATGCCATCGCTCTCTGGGAAGACACCAAACATGAAGGGATGCAGCTGCTCCGCAGTGATGGTCATCATTTTGACAGCTGTCTCGTAGTCTTCGATAACTACCATAAATCGCTTGGAAGACCAGGTAAATAGCCCTCAGAGCATAATTCAGATAATTCATAAGTAAGTTACGCTACTGTCCATTAAAATTGCTACACCAAGAAGAAAAGCAGATGATAAACGGGTATTCATTGGACAAATATATCATACTAGAACCGACATGTGATTACATTTTCACGCAATTTGGGTGCATAGATCCTGAGAAATCAGTACCCAGAACAACCACCTCTGGCCGTACTAACAGCATTGAACCCCCTGAGCATTGAGTCAAACAGAGCTTGGATGGCGTGTACAGGTACAGCTACCCATGCAGCTTCAACACGATACCACAGTTCATTAAGAGTAGTGACTGGCGTATTGTGACGAGCCAGTTGCTCGGCCACCATTGACCAGACGTTTTCAATTGGTGAGAGATCTGTAGAATGTGCTGGCCAGGGCAGCAGTCGAAAATTTCCTGTACCCAGAAAGGCCAGTACAGGACCTGCAATATGTGGTCGTGCATTATCCTGCTTAAATGTAGGGTTTCACAGGGATCGAATGAAGGGTAGAGCCAGGGGTCGTAAAACATCTGAAATGTAACGTCCACTGTTCAAAGTGCCGTCAATGCGAACAACAGGTGACCGAGACGTGTAACCAATGGCACCCCATACCATCACGCCGGGTGATACGCCAGCATGGCGATGACGAGTACACACTTCCAATGTGCGTTCACCGCTATGTCGCCAAACACGGATGCGATCATCATGATGATGTAAACAGACCCTGGATTTATCCGAAAAAATGACAATTAGCCATTCGTGCACCCAGGTTCGTCACTGAATACACCATCGCAGGCGCTCCTGTCTATGATGCAGCGTCAAGGGTAACCGCAGCCATGGTCTCCGAGCTGATAGTCCATGCTGCTGCAGACGTCGTCGAATTGTTCGGGCAAATGGTTGTTGTCTTGCAAACTTCCCCATCTGTTGACTCAGGGATCGAGACGTGGCTGCACGATCCGTTACAGCCATGCGGATAAGATGCCTGTCATCTCGACTGCTAGTGATACGAGGCCGTTGGGATCCAGCACGGCGTTCCGTATTACCCTCCTGAACCCTCCGATTCCTTATTCCGCTAATAGTCATTGGATCTCGACCAACGCGAGCAGCAATGTCGCGATACGATAAACTGCAATCGCTATAGGCTACAATCCGACCTTTATCAAAGTCGGAAACGCGATGGTACGCATTTCTCCTCCTTACACGAGGCATCACAACATGGTTTCACCAGGCAACGCCGCTCAACTGCTGTTTGTGTATGAGAAATCGGTTGGATACTTTCCTCATGTCAGCAAGTTGTAGGTGTTGCTACCGGCGCCAACGTACTGTGAATGCTCTGAAAAGCTAATCATTTGCATATCACAGCATCTTCTTCCTGTCGGTTAAATTTCGCGTCTGTAACACGTCATCTTCGTGGTGTAGCAATTTTTATGGCCAGTAGTGTACTTTAAGTTTACAGTGTAGTGTCGTGCGAGAAATATTAAAAACATGTCGACTAAAATTCTTTCGATTTTCCAGCGTCTACCGGCAGTCGGCTTCCGCAAACCAGCAAGATTTACCACAGACCTCTACATAACAGCAGCGCGAAAACCCACCTCCACATTACGCGCTTAACGTCCGTGTAGGTCGCATTCCACAACGCGTACGCGTGGCTGTGACCTGAATTAAGTGATTTTTGCTACTCTGTCATCATCCAGTTACGCGATCCATTAACAGCGCAATATCCTAAAACGTATAGAACTAGGGGGGAATCGACGAAAGACGAGAGAAATAATCTGTGAGGAGGCTGCAATCCCCGATGGGGGATTTTATGTTGTGAGAATTACGCGGCCTCCACGGTGGGAGCATCTACGGAGACGGGGGGAGCCCATCAGGTTTAATTAGAGATAGACCCGTGGTAGCACTCAGGGTCCTGTTATTACCGCGGGAGACGCTGGTTCCGATCCACCATGACGGCAGTGGTGGGGGAGGGAATTGGGGGGGGGGGGGGAATCCACCGCCGACAATCACCTTAAAACGAACACAAAGTTCATATGAAGCTATAAAGGAGAGGTTTATTTTTATTTTTATCCCGCCGAAGCTATTATAGCTATTAGAATAGGAAATGTACGGGTCAAGCGTTATGACCTTTTTTTTACACATTTGTATATAAATATGAATTCCTCGGCATTCCTGCAGACGGACCGCGCCTCTCTCTTGTTTCGTTTTGGCCTTTGTTGGTGCGGCGGCAGCGCGGCTGCGCAGGTACGGCGTTCATTCTCTTTCCGCCCGCGCCGGGATAAGAATCCGATGGTCCCCCCGCTCGGCGACACCCGACGGCGGCTAATGACGGGTTCGGCGCTGGGCGTGTCCGGCCGTCGGGCGGCGCGATGACGTGACGGCGCCGATACACGACTGCCAACGAGCGGCGGCCGGCGCCGTTTTCTGGGCTCGCGCTCTGGGCGGTACGATGTGACATTGTTCGGATCCGGCCGTTACATTACCATACTCCGTTCGACGCCGCGCTTCTATCGCTCTCCTCTTGTGCTTTTTGCCTTCGTCTGTCCTGCTTCCCTGCACTCACTTACGTGTATGTGTGTGTGTGTGTGTGTGTGTGTGTGTGTGTGTATGTATGTGTTACGGAGGCATCTGTCATGTAAGGACGTGTCCGTGTTCGAACTGGTGATACACTTGTTCCGACAAATAAGTCTCTTCATGTCGGGTACCACAAACACAAATTTATTAAAAAACAAAACCACTTTCCACCCCGTAAAATACACTGAAGAGCCAAACAAACTGGTATAGGCATGCGTATTCAACTACAGAGAAACGACCAGAATGCGGCAGTGCAGTCGGGAATGCCTATACAGGGTGTTACAAAAAGGTACGGTCAAACTTTCAGTAAACATTCCTCACACACAAATAAAGAAAAGATGTTATGTGGACATGTGTCCGGAAAGGCTTAATTTCCATGTTAGAGCTCATTTTAGTTTCGTCAGTATGTATTGTACTTCCTCGATTCACCGCCAGTTGGCCCAATTGAAGGAAGGTAATGTTGACTTCTGTGCTTGTGTTGACATGCGACTCATTGCTCTACAGTACTAGCATCAAGCACATCAGTACGTAGCATCAACAGGTTAGTGTTCATCACGAACCTGGTTTTGCATCCAGTGCAACGTTTACAAATGCGGAGTTGGCAGATGCCCATTTGATGTATGGATTAGCACGGGGCAATAACCGTGACGCGGTACGTTTGTATCGAGACAGATTTCCAGAACGAAGGTGTCCCGACAGGAAGACGTTCGAAGCGATTGATCGGCGTCTTAGGAAACACGGAACATTCCAGCCTATGACTCGCGACTGGGGAAGACCTAGAACGACACCTGCAATGGACGAGCAATTCTTCGTGCAGTTGACGATAACCCTAATGTCAGCGTCAGAGAAGTTGCTGCTGTAAATGGTGACGTTGACCTCGTTACTGTATGGAGAGTGCTACGGGAGAACCAGTTGTTTCCCTACCATGTACAGCGTGTGCAGGCACTATCAGCAGCTGATTGGCCTCCACGGGTACACTTCTGCGAATGGTTCATCCAACAATGCGTCAATCCTCATTTCAGTGCAAATGTTCTCTTTACGGATGAGGCTTCAGTCCAACGTGATCATACTGTAAATTTTCACAATCAACATGTGTGGGCTGACGAGAATCCGCACGCAGTTGTGCAATCACGTCATCAACACAGATTTTCTGTGAACGTTTGGGCAGGCATTGTTGGTGATGTCTTGATTGGGCCCCATGTCCTTCCACCTACGCTCAATGGAGCACGTTATCATGATTTCATACGGTATACTCTACCTGTGCTGCTAGAACATGTGCCTTTACAAGTACGACACAACATGTGGTTCATGTACGATGGAGCTCCTGCACATTTCAGTCGAAGTGTTCGTACGCTTCTCAACAACAGATACGGTGACCGATGGATTGGTAGAGGCGGACCAATTCCATGGCCTCCACGCTCTCCTGACCTCAACGCTCTTGACTTTCATTTATGGGGGCATTTGAAAGCTGTCTACGCAACCCCGGTACCAAACGTAGAGACTCTTCGTGCTCGTATTGTGGACGGCTGTGATACAATACGCCACTCTCCAGGGTTGCATCAGCGCATCAGGGATTCCATGCGACGGAGGGTGGATGCATGTAGCCTCGCTAACGGAGGACATTTTGAACATTTCCTGTAACAAAGTGTTTGAAGTCACGCTGGTACGTTCTGTTGCTGTGTGTTTCCATTCCATGATTAATGTGATATGAAGAGAAGTAACAAAATGAGCTCTAACATGGAAAGTAAGCGTTTCCTGACACATGTCCACATAACATATGTTCTTTCTTTGTGTGTGAGGAATGTTTCATGAAAGTTTGGCCGTACCTTTTTGTAACACCCTGTATAAGATATAAATGCTCGCGCACTTGCCAGATCGATTACTACTGCTACAATGGCAGGTTATCAAGATTTGAGTTTGAACGTGGTATTACAGTCGGCGCACGAGCGATGGGACACGGCATCTCCGAGGTAGAGATAAAGTGGGGATTTTTCCCTTACGGCCATTTCATGAGTGTAATTTGAATGTTAGGAATCCGGTAAAACATAACTCTCCGACATCGCTGCGGCCGGAAAAAGATCCTGCAAGAACGGGACCAACGATGACTGAAGACAATCGTTCAACGTGATAGAAGTGCAACCCTTTCCCAAGGTGCTGCAGATTTCAGTGCTGGACCATCAACAAGTGTGAGCGTGCGAACCATTCAACGAAGCGTTATCGATATGGGCTTTCGGAGCCGAAGGCCCCTCGTGTACCCATGATGACAGCACGACACAAAGCTTTACGCCTCGTCTGGGCCCGTCAACAGCAACATTGGACTGTTGATGACTTGAAACGTTGAAACGTCCCCTTAGAAAAATTAATGAATTACTGTGCTGGTAAACCCCTTACGTTATTTGTTTTTCAAACAGCTGAGAAAAACTCAGACATTTCTCTCTTTACTTATTCTGATCATCACTAAACTGACACACAATATTTTTAGCGCAACGCAAACTAACTTTCAAAAATCTCTACAAAAGAATGGCCCTGACTAACAATAACCTGTACCTTTCATGAACCACTTACCTCACAAAAATCTTCGTTACTCGAACGACTGCAATACAACGAACGCCAATACTGCCAGCTAAATAAAAGATTCTAACTACTGAAGTCACTAACTACTGATAGGCATAGTTAGCAAATGAAAGATTTTGATAGAGAACAAACAATGTGTTTACCTTAGTAGTGTTCAAAAGTCATAATATACATATCATTTCATGACATCCAGTGTTACAAATTTACTGTCTCTGACGGACACACGTACAGATCATCCGCTCTCAAAACTCCGCCATCTCTCTCCCCACATCCACCACTGCTGGCGGCTCACCTCCAACTGCGCAACGCTACGCGCTGTTCACATCCTTCTGCCCAACACTACAATAGCGAATATTCCAACAATGCCAAGCAGCCACAGATTGCACACAGCACAGCCAGTGATTTTCATACAGAGCGCTACGTGGCGTTACCAATATAAAAACCTAAACGGCCTACTTACAACGTGTTGCCTGATCGGAAGAGCCTCATATCAAATTGTATCGAGCGGATGGACGTGTACGGATATGGAGAAGACTTCTGAATCGATGGACCCTGCATGTCAGCAGGGGACTGATCAAGCTGGTGGAGCCTCTGTAATGCTGTGGTGCGTGGGCAGTTGGAGTGATATGGGACGCTTGATACGTCTAGTTACGACTCTGGCAGGTGACACGTACGTAACCATCCTGTCTGACCACCTGCATCCACTCATGTCCATTGTGCAATCCGACGGACTTGGGCGGTTCCAGCAGGACAATGTGACAGCCCACACATCCAGAATTGCTACATAGTGGCTCCAGGAACACTCTCCTGAGTTTAAACACTTCCGCTGGCCACCAGACCCCACAGACAAGAACATTATTGAGCATATCTGCGATGCCTTGCTACGTGCTGTCCAGAAGAGGCCTCCACCGCCTCGTACTATTACGTTTTCATGGACAGCCCTGCAGTATCAAGATGTCAATTCCCTCCAGCACTACGTCAGACATCAGTCGAGTCCATACCACGTCGTGTTGCGGCACTTCTCAGTAGTCGCGGGGCCCTACACGATATTAGGCAGGTATACCAGTTTCTTTGGCTCTCCAGTGTATTACAGTCATAATCATCTGTTTTTTGCGATCTACCAATTGCAGCGATCTGGCATTAGGAAGTGCTCGCTCATAAACTTGTTACAGCAGAGAACAGTAAAGGGCTGTAAATTAGAAACTTTCATTAAAACTCATTCATATTGTCACAACCAAACTCGAGTCATTTCAGATGCAAAGGCGGAAGCAGAAAATGGGCCAATACGTCGCAGTAGGTCGGGTCGTCGGCATGTTACAACTCTGTCTGCTTAGTGAAGAAACAAATTTAGCGGGAAGGAATCTGTAACACAAACCCAAAGAAAGAGAGAGAAGCACATTTGTCAGGTCGTAAGACATGATGCAAGGAACTCTATCTCTTTCACAGGAGCACATAACGAGCAACTGACATAGCAGTTAACAACCTGTTAAGTCTATACAGCACAATAAACAGTTAACATGCGGTCATTACTAACCGAGCCTTGAGTCGTAGCCTCACGCCAGCTCCCTTTTAATACTCCAGTTCTCGTCATGAGTTCATCACTGGGTTTGATGTCATGACTATGATACTATGGCTCTACCCTTCATTCGGTCCCTGCAAAACCCTACATTTCAGCAGGATAATGCACGACCGCATGTTGGAGGTGCTGTACGGGCCTTTCTGGATACAGAAAATGTTCGACTGCTGCCCTGGCCAGCACATTCTCCAGATCTCTGACCAATTGAAAACGTCTGGTCAATGGTGGCCGAGCAACTGGCTCGTCACAATATGCCAGTCACTACTCTTGATGAACTGTGGTATCGTGTTGATGCTGGATGGGCAACTGTGCCTGTACATGCCATCCAGGCTCTGTTTGACTCAATGCCCAGGCGTATCAAGGCCGTTATTACGGCTAGAGGTGGTTGTTCTGGATACTGATTTCTCAGGATCTATGCACCCAAATTTGTATGAAAATGTAATCACATGTCAGTTCTAGTATAATATATTTGTCCAATGAATATCCGTTTATCATCTGCATTTATTCTTGGTGCAGCAATTTTAATGGCCAGTAGTGTAATTTGCAGACCCGGACACGCACCACGATGTCCTGCAAACTAGGAGTATTGTGGCGCTATTTCTATTTTTTGGATGCTACTATGGATATAACAACTTTGAACAGACTGTTGTTTCTCATTTGCAAGGTAATACAGGAAGCAGTATCTGCAGCGCAGCAGGCACGAACAGCAGGCTTGTGGGGCTGTGACACAAAGTCCCGTGAAGCATCCACTGTGGTGGCAGATGCAGCCTCGTCTCCAATGGGAGACTACTGGAGCTGCCCAGTCTTCTCGCTGTCCGGCGGTGCTCCAACATTGTGTTGTGTCTACTCAGCGGAGACCCAGTCCCCGAATCGAATGACGTCCTGTCCTCAAATTCTGGCTCATTTATACTCCGTCACTGTCCATTTGCTTCTGTAAAACCTTGTTCTAGTCTATTCGCCCATAACACTCGCTTGAATGTGGTGGCAACAACCCGCTTACTACATCGTTCTTTGCGCTCAGCTTTCCTCGCTTCGCAGCTCACTTGCACGTCTGCTATTGTGCCCTACACTTTGACATAGCATGGCTGTCGGCCAGCACTGTTGCCGCAATAGTCCACGGCGGTCTCCGTGCTACTTTCAGTCATTTACACGCTGAAGATTTAGTACCGTTACCTTAAAATACTGGGTGGTGTCACTACAATCGCATTAAAGCTGCGCAACATAGTATGTCAGTGAGAGAAAGAAATTTAAATGAGGATGAACATTTATGTTTGACCTCCAGCAGGAATCGAAAATTAGTGAGCATGGACAACATGGGTAGGGACTGTGGATAGGTGGTGCTAGAAGGGAATGTGAGTCAGCTATGGATAGGTGGCGCTACGTGGGACTGAGTCTGCCGGGGAACGTACCGAATTAGTCCATGCATTTGCTGTAAACACTGTGTCCAGGTGATGCAGTGGGTAGCGCAATTGCTTAGGAAGCAGGAGACCACATTTTCGAGGCCTGGTCCAGCAGATATTTTCAGTCGTCAGTGCTCATCCCGCACAAAGCCCCTGTTCAGCTGATACCATTAGTTCCTTTCCTTTCTTTTCCCCCTTCAACTTACATAACTTACATACTAGATAAATAATATTTCAACCCTATGAAGATATGGGATATGTTGTTGTTGTAGTCCTCAGTCCAGGGACTGGTTTGATGCAGCTCTCCATGCTACTCCATCCTGTGCAAACTTCTTCATCTCCCAGTACCTACTGCAACCTACGTCCTTCTGAATCTGCTTAGTGTATTAATCTCTTGGACTCCCTCTACGATTTTTACCCTCCACGCTGCCCTCCAGTACTAAATTGGTGATCCCTTGATGCCTCAGAACATGTCCTACCAACCGATCCCTTCTTCTAGTCAAGTTGTGCCACAAGCTCCTCTTCTCCCCAATTCTATTCAATACCTCCTCATTAGGTATCTACCCATCTAATCTTCAGCATTCTTCTGTAGCACCACATTTCGAAAGTTTCTATTCTCTTCTTGTCTAAACTATTTATCGCCCATGTTTCACTTCCATACATGGCTACACTCCATACAAATACTTTCAGAAACGACTTCCTGACACTTAAATCTGTACTCGATATTAACAAATTTCTCTTCTTTAGAAACGCTTTCCTTGCCATTGCCAGTCCACATTTTATAGCTTCTCTGCTTCGACCACCATTAGTTATTTTGCTCCCCAAATAACGAAACTCAATTACTACTTTAAGCGTCTCATTTTCTAAGCTAATTCCCTCAGCATCACCCGATTCAGTTAGACGACATTCCATTATCCTTGTTTTGCTTTTGTTGATGATCATCTTATATCCTCCTTTCAAGACACTGTTCGTTCCATTCAGCTGCTCTTCCAGGTCCTTTGCTGTCTCTGACAGAATTACAATGTCATCGGCAAACCTCAAAGTTTTTATTTCTTCTCCATGGATTTTAATACCTACTCCGAATTTTTCTTTTTTTTTCCTTTACCGCTTGCTCAATGTACAGATTGAATAACATCGGGGAGAGGCTATAACCCTGCCTCACTCCCTTACCAACCACTGCTTCCCTTTCATGTCCCACGACTCTTATAACTGCCATCTGGTTTCTGTACAAATTGTAAATAGTCTTTCGCTCCCTGTATTTTACCCTTGCCACCTTCAGAATTTGAAAGAGAGTATTCCAGTCAACATTGTAAAAAGATTTCTCTAAGTGTATAAATGCTAGAAACGTAGGTTTGCCTTTCCTTAATCTATTTTCTAAGGTAAATCGTAGGGTCAGTATTGCCTCCCGTGTTCCAACATTTCTACGGAATCCAAACTGATCTTCCCCGAGGTCGGCTTCCACCAGTTTTTCCATTCGTCTGTAAACAATTCGCGTTAGTATTTTGCAACTGTGGCTTATTAAACTGCTAGTTCGGTAATTTTCATATCTGTCAACACTTGCTTTCTTTCGGATTGGAATTATTATATTCTTCTTGAAGACTGAGGGTAGATATGGGATAAACACCAGGAAAAAGAATACTCTATTCCTGATCCTAGTACTAAATTATAGCATGTCCTTTGTATAGTACATGTGTAGCGATTAAGATGCCAGATACCATATTAAACAGTCCAAAGTTAGGGAAATTACGACTACACTGCACTGAACTAGAGGACACGAATGTTCTGCCGAAAAGTCTACCCACTGCACCAACTGGACAACACAGTTGCATAGTACTGAATGAAGGGAGATGGCCGGCCGTGGTGGCCAAGCGGTTAAAGGCGCTACAGTCAGGAACCGCGCGGCCGCTACGGTCGCAGGTTCGAATCCTACCTCGGGCGTGGATGTGTGTGATGTCCTTAGGTTAGTTAGGTTTAAGTAGTTCTAAGTTCTAGGGGACTGATGACCTTAGAAGTTATGTCCCATAGTGCTCAGAGCCATTTGAACCATTTTTGAAGGGAGATGCTGTGTTTCTTATTACAATAGTAGTATATACCCACCGTCCCTGTGACAGCACTCGCTGAGTTATTTTCAGTTCATTTTTAGGTCTAGGTTTGGTGTCCTAGGAGTGATGCGTATCATTGCCTACTTTCAGTTCTATTTTCAGCCTAAGAGTAAATTTTTTCTGGAACATCACCAGCTTGCTGAAATTTTAAAACCTACTATTTCTGGGACACGACCTACTTTCTCGAGATCTACGAAAATTAAAATCTAGTAGTAAATTCAGATGGTTCAGGTCCTATGTTTTCAAATATATGTTACTGCTACCCCACCGTGGGACTCCAGCTGCGATAGTATGCATTAGGAGTAACCTTAGCCTGTCAAACCATCAATGAAAAATTACTCAAAAAATGTTCAAATGTGTATGAAATCTTATGGGACTTAACTGCTAATGGTCATCAGTCCCAAGGCTTAATCACTACTTAACCTAAATTATCCTAAGGACAAACACACACACCCATGCCCGAGGGAGATCTCGAAACTCCACCGGGACCAGCCGCACAGTCCATGACTGCAGCGACTGAGACCGCTCGGCTAAACCCGCGCGGCGAAAAATTACTGTATTACTACCAACCAACAGGGCAGCAGCTATTACGGCAGACACTTGTGAGTTCACTCAGCAAGTGCTGCAATAAAAAGAGTCGGAGTGGCATCGTCAATAGCATTCTTATGGACTTCTTCCTGAACAGCCAAAGTTTGCTTCTCTGTGTTGAGTTTATGTAATTCTACTCTTTGCTCATGATCTGCAGAGCAGCTGCACAGTCACTAATCATTGTTTTGGTTCGTTAGTGTTAGCCCTCTACTGTTCTCTTAGGTCATAGACAACTGTTCTTATCTCAATTTTCGAGCTGCTGCCCTCTGCTCTTAATTCTCAGATGCCTGCCCTCAGCTTTTATCTGAATTCATTCAAAATCCGCAGTATTAGCGTTAACCTGGCGTGTTGAATCAATATTTTGCTAATCAACACGGACATAGATGGCGGTAGGGGAAATGGATTTATGATTATCCAATGCACCATTATTATTAGTGGTGTCAAATGAAACCAACAAAAATGGCTGAAATGGCTCTGAACACTATGGGACTTAGCATCAGAGGTCATCAGTCCCCTAGAACTTAGAACTACTTAAACCTAACTAACCTAAGGACATCACACACATCCATGCCCAAGGCAGGATTCGAACGACCCTAGCGGTCGCGCAGTCCCAGACTGTAGCGCCTAGAACCGATGAAACCATCAATTCAAAGTTTTATTCATTTGCACTAACACTGATAAATCTTTTCCATCTCAAGTGGTACATTATCACCACTTACATATTACTGATAATTACTCTTACAGAATCATCAGACAGAATGCCTTCACTACCTTGAGTTATTGACCACTTGCATTGTAGTACAGACAAAGGGTTTGCTCATTCTCTCACTCCTGGCCTCTATATTGTTTGAACACTTCTGTCCCTCCTTTAACAAATAAGAACACCATGGCTTTTTACCTAAGATGTATTCTTAAAAAGATTGCAAGAACACCGGCATCCGGACGGCCGTGTCGCGCTATCGAGAGGGAAGACAATCGTAACAGGCGCATGGTTCTGCTGCATCATACTGCGTATGAAGCACCAATATGAGCAGCGACTTCTGAAATTTTCCGGGCGTATTTCTTCTTCCAGTAATTTTCGGGTTTGCAGCCGGATCCCATCAACATTCTGCCCCGATATTTCGACCCAGAGACGTCCAGCCATCCTCAGGTGAGTAGACTAATTAGTGAAGAGACCTGATGCAGTCATGGTACGAGGGTATGAACTTAAATAGTGGCAACTATTTATTCACAACCGATACAAAAGAGTTACATGAATGAGATTTTCACTGTGCAACGGCGTCTTCGCTGATATGAATCTTCCTGGCAGATTAAAAGTGTGTGCCCGACCGAGACTCGAACTCGTGACCTTTGCCTTTCGCGGGCAAGTGCTCTACCAACTGAGCTACCGAAGCACGACTCACGCCTGCTACTCACAGCTTTACTTCTGCCAGTACCTCGTTTCCTACCTTCCAAACTTTACAGAAGCTCTCCTGCGAACTAGGAGTACTACTTCTGCAAGGTTCGCAGGAGAGGTTCTGTAAAGTTTGGAAGGTAGGAGACGAGGTACTGGCAGAAGTAAAGCTGTGAGTACCGGGCGTGAGTCGTGCTTCGGTAGCTCAGTTGGTAGAGCACTTGCCCGCGAAAGGCAAAGGTCCCGAGTTCGAGTCTCGGTCGGGCACACAGTTTTAATCTGCCAGGAAGTTTCAAAAGAGTTAATGTTTGCACCTGTTACTGCCTTTCAAAGTAGTCACCAGCATTGTGTAGAACCCGTTACCAGCGATGTGGAAGTCGTAGTATACCGTTAGAAGAGCCTTTTCTGTTGATGGTGCGAAGGGAGCGGTCTACTGCCTGTCGAATCTCTGGAACAGTTTTGAAGCGGATGCCACGAAGTGGTTCCTGCATCTTCGGAATCAAATCAGTGTCAGAAGGACTTAAGTCCGGAGGAGTATGGTGGATGGTACACTTCCCAGTCCCATCGACCGAACAGAGCAGCGAAAGCGTGCGCTGTATGCACCCGCGCATTGTCGTGCAAAATGGTGGGCGGGTTACGCAGAAAGTATCGCCGCTTCTTTCGCAAGGCTGGTCGCAGGTGATGCTCCAAATACGAACAGTAATACTGTGCATTGACGGTCTGCCGTGGAGGAACGTAATTCGTTAGGATAACACCGTCATAGTCGTACACGAGAATCACCATAACTTTAGACTGCTCCATTCGCACCATCAACAGAACAGGTTCGGCTAGCGGTTTACTACACCATCCACAGCTGGCAACGGGTTCTACCCAACGCTGGTGACTACCTTGAAGGACAGTAACACATGCAAACATGTAACTCTTCTGTATCGGTTGTGAATAAGTAGTTGCCACTGTTTAAGTTCCAACCATCGTATTTATAGCGTGTTCCGCGAATGTGAATCGTGTTGGCGGTTTACGGCGTATGCGTTAGGAGGTGACATGCGCGAGGTTCAAATGGTTCAAATGGCTCTGAGCACTATGGGACTTAACATCTGTGGTCATCAGTCCCCTAGAACTTAGAACTACTTAAACCTAACTAACCTAAGGATATCACACACATCCATGCCCGAGGCAGGATTCGAACCTGCGACCGTAGCAGTCGCGCGGTTCCGGACTGAGCGCCTTAACCGCGAGACCACCGCGGCCGGCCATGCGCGAGGCAGCCAGGTTGTGTGTGCTGTTCTCAGTGGTGAATTATCGTGGCAGAATGTTGATGGGATCCGACAGCAAACCCGAAAATTAATGGAAGAATATGAGAAGCAATTGCAGCCACAATGACGCAACGAACTATTAAAAATCGGGTCCTTCGAGGTCAACACCGAGCCAGACGCTCATGTGTTCCACAAACTCCAAACCATCGCCATTTGCGAGTTCAGCGGTGTCAAGCGAGAGCTCATTGAAGGGGAGGCATTCCTGATGAAGGCTGATTCTGCCTCGGTGCCAGTGATGGCCGTATATTAGTTAGAAGGTGGCCAGTTGAGGACGTGCAGCCAACCTGTCTGCTTGCTAGACACACTGGGCCTTAAGTTATGTTATGTTAACCGGGGACCTAGAAACGACGGAGAGGCTCCGTCCCCGCCGCAGCCGCAGTGGTCCGCAACCCCACGACGACTATCGCAGTCCACTGAACCCCTCCGCCGCCCCACACCGAACCCATGGTTATTGTGCGGTTCGGCCCCCGGTGGACCCCCCAGGGAACGACTCACACCAGACGAGTGTAACCCCTATGTTTGCGTGGTAGAGTAATGGTCGTGTACGCGTACGTGGAGAACTTGTTTGCACAGCAATCGCCGACATAGTGTACTTGAGGCGGAATAAGGGGAACCAGCCCACATTTGACGAGGCAGATGAAAAACCGCCTAAAAACCATCCACAGACTGGCCGGCTCACCGGACGTCGACACAAATTCGCCGGGCGGATTCGTGCCGGAACACTGGGCCTTCATTTGAAGCTATAGTCCAGGGTGTGATTTCGTTCGACACCACGAGCACTCTTTGGTTATCCTACACACCGTGACTGCAAATTTGTATGTGCTGCCATTCATGAACAGTATTCCGGGGGGTGTTTTCGAACAAGATAAACGCTCACCCACATACCACTGTTGCAACCCAGCATGCTTTAGAGTGTTGCAACCCAGCATGTTGCCTTGACCTGCTCAATCGACAGCTCTGCCTCCAACCGAGCACATCTGGGACTTCATCAGACGTCAACTCCAGCGTCATCCACAAACGGCATTAACCGTTCCTGTACCGACCGATCAGTTGAAGCAGGCATGGAATTCCACTCAGAACCTGTATAGTACAACGGATGCTAAGTTTGCATGCTTGCTTTTAATAACTAATGGTTACACCGATTATTAATGTATCAACATTACTTATTGGCAGTGACTTATCTTTTGGTTACGCTAACCTTTGAACTTGCGATATTAATCGCTTCGATACAGGGTGGTCCATTGATCGTGACAGGGCCGAATATCTCATGAAATAAGCTTCAAACGAAAAAACTACAAAGAACGAAATTTGTCTAGCTTGAAGGGGCAAACCAAACGGCGCTATGGTTGGCCCGCTAGATGGCGCTAACACAGGTCAAGCGGACATCAACTGCGTTTTTTAAATAGGAACCCCCATTTTTTATTACATATTCTTGTAGTACGTAAATAAATATAAATGTTTTAGTTGTACCACTTTTTTCGTTTTATGATAGATGGCGCTGTAATAGTAGCAAAAATATGGCTCACAATTGTAGACGAACAGTTGGTATCAGGTAGGTTTTTTTTTTAATTAAAATACAGAACGTAGGTACGTTTGAACATTTTAGGACATTCGAGGGTTGGATTCCCTCACTTCCTCATCGAGGACTCGCACTGCCTGGGCTACTCTCAGGGTGTATCTTCGACGTGGAAGAGCCCCCAACGTGCCTGTCGTATTGCTGCCCGTCTGCACGCCGTCGCTGCTGCACGCCGTCGCTGCTGCCCGCCGCCGCCGCCGCTTGGTCGCCGTCCGTCGGTGCTCGCCGCTTCCTCTTCTGCCGCCGCCGCCTGGTCGCCACTTCTTCAGCCGCCGCCGCCACCTGGTCGCCGTTTCTTCAGCCGCCGCCGCCGCCGCCGCCGCTGCCGCCGTCTCTCGGTGCTCGCCGCTGCCGCCGTCTCTCGGTGTTCGCTGCCGCCTGCGATCATGGACGCCCCAACTACTACCATCATCTACACCTCTCCTTCACCTGCCCCCACTGTCACGTCATGGAGTGCTTCCTCTGGGATTCACCCGTCTCATGCACCTCCCCTCCTCACAGTCTCCTCCCCATCTATCTCCTCTCCATCGATGTATCCCCACCTGTACGTCACTCCTGCTCCTACTCCTGCTACTGCCCCTGCTGCTTCTCCCACTCCTGCCTCTGTCCCTGCTCCCAACCCCCCTACCCCTCCTGTCGCCCGCCGAGACGACTTTCCCCCTCTCCCCCCTGCGACTACCGCTGCTTCCCCTGCCAGAGTCTCCGCCCGCCGCGCCACAGTCGCCGCCACAGAGCGCCCTACCCTCTCATCCGGTGCTACTGCCTCACAGGAGGGCCCTGCCTCCCACCACCTCCCCATCCATCCCGTCCCTCATCCCTCCTCCCAGGCAATGCCCGCCAAAAAATCTTCCAAACGGCCCAGTGGCGACCTCTCCTCTACTCCTTCCTCCAAAAAGCCACTGCCCGCCCCACCTCCCACTGACCCCGCTATGGATACCACCCCACCTCCCTCCTCTCCAGCCCCCTCCCTGTATACCTTTGTCCTAGCCAACGCTGATCCGAAATTCCTGGATGCCCGCACCCTCACCCTTGAAATCCGGAAGTACATCCCCAGTGCACCCATCATCCAACTTATCCCTCGCAGAGACTCTGTTCTCATCAAGTCTCCCTCTCCGTCCTTCCATACTGATCTCCTCCGGCGCCTTCCCCGCATCACCTTTGGGCCCCACGCATCCCTCACCCCATTCCTTACATCCTCCTCTCCTCGTCAACCCCAACCACCTCGTCGTCCGCCGACCCTCACTGCCGTCATCACAAAACTCAGCCCTGTGGTCACGGAGGCTGAGGTGTTGGCGGAACTGAATGCCCACCCCTCCCTGGAAGTCCGCTCTGCCCGCCGTATTTACAACTCCTCTGGCCCTACTTTCCTCATGCGTATCTTTACAGAGTCCACTTCCTCCATCGACCACCTCCTCACGCAGGGTGCCCTGATTTTCAACCGCCGCCACCCTGTTGACCCATCCCGTTCCCCTCCTCAATCCTACCGCTGCCAGCGTTGTCTTCTGTACAATGACCACCTCACCCAACACTGCAAGAACCCACCCACCTGCCCCCATTGTAAAGCCTCCCACTTCCTCAAACAGTGTCCCAACCTCGCCTCCCCCCCATCCTGCAACACCTGCAATGAACCTCACCCCACCTATTCCTCCAAATGCAAAGCCAAGCCCCCTCCCACCAACCCTGAACTCACTGTCCCCGTTCGCCCCATTGACCCACCTATCCACCCTAACAATTCCCTCCGCCCTCCCCCTACAGCAGAAGACATCATCCGGTTCCTCACCGTCGTCCTGCAGAACATCCACCCCTTCCAGCGCCCCCACACTCTCCAGCAGATTTCCCTCGCTGCCCGCTCTATTTTCCACTTAAACACCTACGCCACATACTCCCACAACCAGGCCCACTTTACCTTCACCCGCCTAGACACCCTCGTTTAAACCCCTCTCTCCCCTTCCCACACCCTTCCCCCACCCAACGCCATGGCTCGTCAACAGTATCGTCTCCTCTATCTCAACATTCGCTCCCTCCCTGCAAACAATTACCTCTTCATGCATACCCTCTCCCAGCACCAGGTTGACTCCTTCATCCTTAATGAAACCTTCCTCCAACCCCACCATGTAGTCCGCATCTCCCCTTATCTCCTTCACCGCACCGACAATCCCCTTCCCCTAGCTCGAGGCGGGGTCGCTATCGGCCACCTCCGGCATCTCCCTGTCCGGCCACCACCCCTCCTCAATGACCCAACCGAACACCTCCTCCTCAGCCTCTTTTTTCCCTCCCTCACCGTCACCTGTGCCACTATCTATGTTCGCCCTGCATCTCCTCTCCCCTTTGACTTCATTTCCCATGTTGACCGTACCTTCTCCACCTATGTGATCGCCGCTGACCTCAACATCCACAGCCGTGACCCTGCCACTCTTCGGCAGTGGCATCAGTTCCTTGCCACCCTCCATGGTGACCTTGTTCCTCTCCCACAGCACACCCGTCCTGAAAGTAACTCTACCCCCGATGTTATCCTCGCTTCCCCCAACCTCCTTGGTCGCATTGCCATTGATGTCCTCGATCCTGTCGGTAGTGACCATCTCCCTGTCCTTCTCACCATCTCCTCTACCCGTCCTGCCACTGCAGCCACCCGCCCACCTGCCCCTCCAAAATCTGTCCATGACTACCACCGTGCCAATTGGGATGCCTACCGGGAATCCATTGCCTTACAGGTTGAAAGCCACCCCCTCACTTTCCACCACCCTGATGACATCACCCATGCCTCTTCCTTCCTTCAGAAGACCATCACTGACGCTGTGGAGGCTCACGTCCCTACCAAACTCATCCACCCTCACCGCCCTACGCTTCCTCCACAGGCCGTCCTTCTTCTCCGTGAATCCCGCAGGCTCTACCGCTCCTTCCTCCGCACTCGTGACCGGGATACTCTCACCCGCCACCGGCAATTACAGCGACATATCCGGAACCTCCTTACAGCAAAGAAACGCCGGGACTGGCGACGGACATGCACACGCCTCAACTCCACCCTCCCTGTCAACTCCTCCAAGTACTGGTCAGCCTTCCACCACCTTACTGGTAGCCATCCCACCCCGCATTACCCCATCCTCCATGACGATCAACCCTTTCCTGACAACCTCAGTAAGGCTAACCATTTTGCTTCTCACCTGTCCGAGGTCTTCTCCATTCCTGACGATCCCCATTTTGATTACTCCCTCTTCCCCACTGTCCTTGACCGCACTGACACCTCTGTCCCCCTGCTCGCCCCTAGCTTCCAGTACTTGGATCGGCTACCCCCCTCCGACATCAACACTCCCATCACCATGCAAGACATCACACTCGTCCTCCGCTCCAAACGCAACACCGCCCCTGGTCATGATGGCGTCACCTACCGTCACCTCAAGGAATCCCCTCCATCCTTCCTGTCTGTCCTTGCCACGCTGTACAATGTCCTCCTCTCCACTGGATTTTACCCTGACCTGTGGAAGACTTCCCGTGTCCTGCTGTTCCCTAAGCCTAACAAACCCCCCTCTGCTACCTCTTCCTATCGTCCCATCTGCCTCACCTCCGTGTTCAGTAAGGTCTTTGAGGCCATCCTCTCTCGCCATATCCACCGCCACCTTCACCAGCACCACCTCCTTCCTCTTACCCAATGTGGCTTCCGGCCTTCCTTCTCTGCTGACGACCAGCTCCTTAACCTTACCCATCTTCTTTCCCTCCAACTTAACTCCCGTCGCTCTGCTATCTTTGTTTCCCTTGATCTCCAGAACGCCTATGACCGTGTCTGGCATCCCGGGCTCCTTTTCAAACTCCAGACCTATGCTCTCCCCATCAACTTCGTCCGTCTCGTTGCTTCCTTCCTCTCCCATCGTCCCACCTATGTGACTATCCACAATTCCACCTCCCGTACTTTCTACCCCTCTGCCGGCGTGCCCCAAGGTTCTGTCCTTTCCCCTCTCCTCTATCTCCTGTACACTGCTGATATGCCCAAACCTCCCCCTCCTGTTCATCTTCTCCAGTTCGCTGATGACACCGCCTTCCTAGCCCTTTATCCTACCCTTCAACGGTCCCAACGTACCCTCCAAACCCACCTTGACCAATTCACCGCTTGGTGCAACCAGTGGTTCCTCCGTGTTAATCCCTCCAAGACCCAGGCGATCATCATAGGCCGCACCACCCGCTCCTTCCGCCTCCATGATTTCTACCTCACCATTTATGGCCGTCCTATCCACCTCACTCCTACCCTCAAATACCTTGGCCTCACACTCGACCGCCACCTCACCTGGACTCCCCATCTCCTTACCATCCAAAACAAAGCTCACAACCGCCTCCGCCTCCTGAAACTCCTGTCCGGCCGGACGTGGGGTCTGCATCCTTCCACCATCCTTCACACCTACAAATCCATGATCCGCCCCATCCTTTGTTATGCCAGCATCGCTTGGATTTCCGCCCCTCCCCGGTTCTATAAAGCCCTCCAAATCCTCGAACGCCATGCACTCCGCCTCGCCTTCCGCATCCGCCTTCCGTCCCCCACGCGCATCCTCTATGACCTCATCCCCTTCCCCCACCTTCTCCTTTTCCTTGAACACATCCGCACCCTATATATTGTCCGCCGCCTTGATCCCCCTCACCCCCTGGTGTCTCCCTTCCTCTCCACTCCCAACCAGTTGCCGCGCCTTTACCGTTGTGTCCCTCCCTCTCTCCATCTCCACACCCTCCATCTCCTTTCCCAACACAACTTCCACCGTCTACCACTCCCGGATGATGAGCTTCGCCCTGACATCTACCCTTCCTACCAACTCTAACCCCCTCTTCCTGCCTCCTCCTCAGGGCTCCCTCTCCTCCCCCTCCCTCCTTCTGAGCGGATTTCCCCTCCTACTCCCCGTCCATCTCTTGTGCCTTCTTTCAGTGTCTCTGCGCTCCCTCCTGCCCTGTCTTCCCTTTCCCTCTTCCGCCCCATGTTTCTCCTGCCTCTTCGTGCACCCACGGTTGCCCCTCCTCTCTTCATCCCGCCGCTTCCCCAGCTGCCCCATGCTCTCCCCTCCTTTTCCATCCTCTCTGCCCTCTCCCTCGGCAGGTCCCGCCTGGTAGTTTTACTCTTCGTCGTGTGTGCTCCGAGTGGGTTTTAAGTGTGTTGTTTTCGGAGTGTTTTTAATACTGTGGCCAACTTTTAAACTGTGCATGCGCATCCAGTGTCTTCTCTGTGTTTTAAGAATCGCACACTGTGTTTTTTAAACTATCTGGTGACTATTTTAACTGTCCCCAATGAACTTCTACATGTCAGTGATTTTTACCTCCATTTTCTCCCCTTACTCTGTTTTATGTTCCCCCTTTTTACCTCCTTATGTATGTATTATTTTATTCTTGTTTTAGTTGCCATGTCATTCGGCTGAAGAGCGGCGGATTGTGCTGCTGACAGCCCTCCCCTGCCCATATGGGGCAGGGGCATGAAATCACAATAAAGAAAAAAAAAAAAAAAAAATTTGAACATTTTATTTCGGTGGTTCCAATGTAATACATGTACCTTTGTGAACTTATCATTTCTGAGAACGCATACTGTTACAGCGTGATTACCTGTAAATACCACATTAATGCAATAAATGCTCAAAATGATGTCAACCTCAATGCATTTGGCAATACGTGTAACGACATTCCTCTCAACAGCGAGTAGTTCGCCTTCCGTAATGCTCGCACATGTATTGACAATGCGCTGACGCATGTTGTCAGGCGTTGTCGGTGGATCACGATAGCAAATATCCTTCAACTTTCCCCACAGAAAGAAATCCGGGGACGTCAGCTTCGGTGAACGTGCGGGCTATGGTATGGTGCTTCGAGGACCAAACCACCTGTCATGAAATATGCTATTCAATACCTCTGCAACCGCACGCGAGCGCCGGCCGGTGTGGTCGAGCAGTTCTAGGCGCTTCAGTCTGGAACCACGCGACCGCTACGGTCACAGGTTCGAATCCTGCCTCGGGCATGGTTGTGTGTGATGTCCTTAGGTTTAATTAGTTCTAAGTTCTAGGGGACTGATGACCTCAGATGTTAAGTCCCATATTGCTCAGAGCCATTTTTTCCGCACGCGAGCTATGTGCCGGACATCCATCCTGTTGGAAGTATATCGCGATTCTGATATGCAGTCAAACATCTTGTAGTAACATCGGTAGAACATTACGTAGGAAATCAGCATACATTGCACCATTTAGATTGTCATCGATAAAATGGGGGCTAATTATCCTTCCTCCCATAATGCCGCACCATACATTAACCCGCCAAGGTCGCTGATGTCACACTTGTTGCAGCCATCGTGGATTTTCCGTTGCCCAATAGTACATATTATACCGGTTTACGTTACCGCTGTTGGTGAATAACGCTTCGTCGCTAAATAGAATCTGTCATCGTCCCGTAATTTCTCTTGTGCCCAGCGACAGAACTGTACACGATGTTCAATGTCGTCGCCATGCAATATCTGGTGCATAGAAAAATGGTACGGGTGCAATCGATGTTGATGTAGCATTCTCAACACAGACGTTTTTCTGATTCCCGATTCTCGCCCAATTTGTCTGCTACTGATGTGCGTATTAGCCGCGACAGCAGCTAAAACACGTACTCGAGCATCGTCATTTATTGCAGATCGTAGTTGACGTTTCACATGTGGCTGAACACTTCTTGTTTCTTTAAATAAGATAACTATCCGGCGAACGGTCCGGACACTTGTATAATGTCGTCCAGGATAGCGAGCAGCATACATAGCACACACCCGTTGGGCATTTTGATCACAATAGCCATACATCAACAAAATATCGACCTTTTCCGCAATTGGTAAACGGTCCATTTTTGCACGGGTAATGTATCACGAAGCAAATACCGTCCGCACTGGCGGAATGTTACGTGATACCACGTACTTATACGCTTGTGACTATTACAGCGCCATCTATCACAAAGCGAAAAAAGTGGTCTAACTAAAAAATTCATATTTCCTTACGTACTACACGAATATGTAATAAAAATGGGGGTTCCTATTGAAATAAACGCAGTTGATATCCTTTTGACCTATGGCAGCGCCATCTAGGCCAACCGTAGCGCCATCTAGATTCCCCCTTCAAACTAGACGAGTTTCGTTTTGTAGTTTTTTCGTTTGGCGCTTATTTTGTGAGATATTTGGCCCAGTCACTATGAATAGACCACCCTGTATATTACCATGAGAAATGCAGATTTGGTTGCTCTACATTTGCCATGTCTGCTAAGACTCACGCGAGACCGTCATAACTGTGGTGTCACCGCCAGACACCACACTTGCTAGGTGGTAGCCTTTAAATCGGCCGCGGTCCGTTAGTATACGTCGGACCCGCAGCCGATCGCAGACCGAGCGCCGCCACACGGCAGGTCTAGAGAGACTTCCTAGCACTCGCCCCAGTTGTACAACCGACTTTGCTAGCGATGGTTCACTGACAAAATACGTCCTCATTTGCCGAGACGATAGATTAGCATAGCCTTCAGCTACGTCATTTGCTACGACCTAGCAAGGCGCCATTATCAGTTACTATTGGTATTGTGAAACATGTACCGTCAAGACCGACGTTCTTCATTAACGGATTAAAGTTAAGTATTCCACCAGCTACGTCCGTTTTTCTAAATTCTAAGTTCCTTGTCCTGTTCCAGACCTCACGCCAGCCTGCGTGAACTAAAACGCGTGCCTTTCGGCCTGCTTCTAGTAAAACGGTGTTGGCTCTCCTGCCAACCAAAACAATAACACTCCTAAAAATGTGGAGATTCGGCAGCGTTAGTTATGATAAAGCGTATTGGTTCCTTGTCCGAAATTTGTACAACAGCAAGTAAAGCACAGGCGAAGAGCCTTCCGCGTGCCGTTTATCAACTCGCAATCCGAGAGCTTTGTTCGCGGTCACCTAGCGTGGGGTTCTTCCCACTTACGGCGACCACGTTGTTGCTGATGGGCCGAAGAGCGGTGCCCGCGTCGGCGGTTATCAGCGGCAACAATGTGGCCGAGGGTAACAATGGCCAGTGGCCGCGGGGAGGTGGAGGGGCCGTAATTACTAAAAGAGGGCCCGGCGGCGGCGCAGATTGGCCCTAACGAGCAATACTGGGCGCGCGTCGGCCATCACAGCGAGCCGCGCTAAACTCATCTCTGCCGTTAGCGCGCCGCGCCACCGGACTTAATCTCTGCCCGCCCTCTCTGTCTTCGCAGCACGTGTCGGGCCCTGCGCCGCGCTGCGCACCCTCCCTCCTCTCTCCGCTAGTTACTGACCTACGGGTTCCCGCTTGCCCATCGTCCTCGGACTACCGATAACCGCTGCCTGTCGATACAATAGTCCGTCGCAGATTATCGGGTGCAATGTTGAAAGCATTGAAAATTTGCTCGCCAGTAATTGGCGCGGTCTGCGATAACCGTTATGTTGCCAAAGCACCCTCTGTATTGTGTCTGGCAAGGGATAAGGGGAGGGGTGGAGGAGGGGGGAGGAGGGAATAGTGGTTGGAGAATATCGAGCTGTGTGACATGGCTGCTGTCAAAGGGATCGTAGACGACACAGAGTCAAGTACGCTGAAGCTTCGTCACTTCCTTTCCAAGCATTTTTCATTTGTTACTGTGTCACAACAACTTGAGAAATAAATTATGTACGTTTCTGAAATATGGAAAAGCAAACAAGTGCAGGACTTGTACTCTGAAGAGCTTAAGCATGTATACAGATAGTTCATCTATTGCAGGGCCGACCACAGCGTGCCGAATTACACGCGGGCTGGGCGTGCAGGACGCGTGGAAGACCCGTCTCGGCTTTGCTCGTTCCTTCTCGGAAATACTCGGTGGTACGCCGCGACATTTCAGTTAGTTTTTCTGTGCGGCATTTTTTTGGTCAATACAACTCCCTTCAATTCGGCAGAATCGTGGTGTCAGTGCCGTCTACCCTTCTCTGTTTATTCGCGAGATAAAGCTCTGTCACAGGTCCAGCGGCTGTTTACACAAAAAGAGGCAGCCGTCACAAACCTTTAAAAATTAAAAGGAATGATGCAGAAGATGAATGAGAATTCTCATTTTGTCTCACGCACTCACTTAATTGATGGGTACTCCAAATTTGCTATGAATCGCTATTACAATACCGTGCACAAAGATTTTAAAGATTCAGTTTACATTGAAAAAGCAAAAAATTACGACGATCAACAGACAGGCTTCATTGTTCCGTATACCAAGCAGCACTTTTGTGCTGAATTTGCAGTCATGTAGCGTGTGAAAAAAACGGTGGTATGAAGGGCCACGCATTATTCCACTGTCAGTTGCTACAGTTTTCGATGGAATTGAACGAAGAATATGGAGACTTTATATATTACTGCAAAGTAGTTCCTTAATTGGAGGGTCACGCCTGGAACGATTTTTCGATCTGAAACTCACTGTTGTCGAATTTACTTATGAAGGAAAAAGGGGTGCAGGAACGGAAACTACTAGAACAATCGGAATGGACTGCAGATGTAGTGGCTAATAAAAAAGAAAAAGAGAAGAAAAGAAAAGAAAAGTTTGAAAATGTGGGAAGAAATGGTGAATAAAAAGGGGGTTTTAAAATCTTTAATGACCGTGAAAAAGGGAAAGAATGAAATGCAAATCGCACTTCATATTACAGAAAAGCTATTGGACTTCGTGATTTGGAAAAGCTATTGTTGGGGTGATCCTTGTGGCGTTTCTGAGCAAAATTCAAACCAATTTCCACTACAAAAATTATTTGAAAGAGAACAGAGAATAACAAAATGTGATCAACAGGGGGGAATGGCGTAGATACGAGTTCATTCATTACCAAGTTAATATGTCTTCTATCGTGCGGAGTCCAGGTCTTGTTCTCCAAACAATCTCCTGCTTCATTTGTGCGTGAAAAAGTCGTAGCTGCTCCAAAATCTTGCAGTAAATTTCATCGTCCAGGAATTACTAATGTCTACGAATTAAAACCATCTTGGTATTGAATGCAATGTATTTTACGGCTGCTTCAATCCTCCAAATTTCATACACGCTTCCACAATACAATATGTCTGCACATCAATAAGTTTTTACGTCTTAATCAGACCAAGACTAACGAATAAGTTTTTAGGTCTGAATCATACCAAAAATAGCGAATAAGTGAATAAGTGAAGTTAAGCTTCCGCACTCAAGAGACAAGAGCGGGTAGAAAACAACAAGAGTTATAATTTTTGTTCCTTCATTTTCTTATAAATATTTTCTCTGCCGACGAGCGCTCATACAGCTGCGACGGTGTAATTTATATCTGAGGGAACGAGTGCAGCCCGGCGAAATTCAAAATCCCGCTACACACACATCGCATTTTAACTAGACTGCACACTAGCAAAGTGAACAGCTCCTTTCTGATTTGATGGGGACGCATTTAAAAAGAAAATCACGTTATGGAAGGGACACATTCTGACAAACGCAATCGAGTTCCGTAAGCTCACTGTGTATTTGAAGAATTCATTGCGTCCTTGATAGAATTACAAGGACTCTTTCCTAAAAGTTTTGGGGACGCTGACCCAACATTTGCTTTCCAGCTCCTTTCCAGACCTTTGGTCGTTTCAGTTCAAAGCGCCAATGTACATCCACAGATATAGCTGTTTGATTTGCAAGACAATTCCCGTCATAGTGACAAATATTTTCACATTAAAACTGTCCAGGTATGTACATTTCATTTCTCAGGAAGAGATTCCACGTCTCCATAATGACGTTGCAAAAGTGCTTCAATATTTCGATCTACATATTTGTGAGGAAGACCAATTTTCCCTGGCGGGATCAGAGATTTTCTCTGCCTCGTGATGACTGGGTGTTGTGTGCTGTCCTTAGGTTAGTTAGGTTTAAGTAGTTCTAAGTTCTAGGGGACTGATGACCACAGATGTTAAGTCCCATAGTGCTCAGAGCCATTTGAACCATTTGAACCAATTTTCGATTATGAAACTAAATATGTTATGAGTGCATGACAACCTGAACACGAAAATCTTTTGTCTGCGTCTGACTGTATGCCAATCATCTGTACCAAATAAAAATTATATTACTTCGCCAGCAAGTCGAAAATAATTAAATAATACTAAAAATTTGAATTTTTTGTGAACTGTGTCATCGAGAAACGTGAAATGAGAAACCGAGTCGTATACAGTGTAACTGCACTGACATTCGCAGTTTCCCACCCCCTCCCCCTTCCTCAGACTCAGACATCTTGGTATAGCTGTGGGGGAAATTTCCAGCGAGCCGAGTGATATGACACATGTGCCAGGGTGTGGCTTATGAATCGAATCTTTGCCACACCCGATCTATCGGTTTTGATGAGTGAGTTTGCGAGTTTCGAAATATGGACATACATAGTCGTATCTTATGATAGCATGGACTTAGTGAAGAGTTGGCAGAAGTGCCAACACCGTGTTGCTAGAGGAGGCCGAAATGCACGCGTTTAATTACACGCAGACTGGCGGGAGGTCTGGAACAGGTCAGAGAAATAAGACTAGTAAAACAGGAGGTAACTGGTAGAATACTTAACTTTAATCCACAATCGGTGTACATCTCTCTTGGCTGTATATAATTTCCATTTCACTATACACTGGTAATGGCGCCTTGCTAGGTCGTAGCAAATGAGGTAGCTGAAGGCTATGCTAACTATCGTCTCGGCAAATGAGAGCGTAATTTGTCTGTGAACCATTGCTATGAACGTCGGCCGTACAACTGGGACGAGTGCCAGGACGTCTCTCTAGACCTGCCGTGTGGTGGCGCTCGGTCTGCAATCACTGACAGTGGCGACACGCGGGTCCGACGTATACTAACGGACCGCGGCCGATTTAAAGGCTACCACCTAGCAAGTGTGGTGTCTGGCGGTGACACCAGACTTAGGAGCTTAAATTTTTCACACTGCCAAAAGACCGTAGAACATAGTACATAAATTTCAACGTGTTACCTCTAGCCGTTTCTTAGAAAAAGAGGTTTAAATGGACGGAATCACAGAGACACAGACGGACGACAAAATGATCCTATAATGGTTCCGGTTTTACTCTAAAATAATGAAATAAGTTTCAACATTAAAGTTTTTGTTGCTGTCTTAACGTGTTGTGACGTCATATACAGGGTGATTTTTTTTTTCCAGCGTGTACAAAATGTCGGGATTGATCGATGACAGGACACGGAACAAAAAAGTCTAATAAAGTTACATCCGGAAATGCATGATTTCCATGCTAGAGGCCATTAATTCAAACATAGATTGTCACATAGACTGCGGTCTAATACGCCCTGTATGATGCAGCCACAATCACAGTCTGTGCTGAAAATGGTTTCCATGTGCCTCAACGCATGCGTGTAGCACGTTGTGTCTCACACGTTCGCATCGGCTAGGCTGCATCCAAACAGTGTCAATGGCAGCACGAATACGCTCCTCCAATGCCTCCACATCCGTAATGGGCTCCGCATACACGATACTTTTGAGATGGTCCAGTAAACAGAAATCACAGGGGTTGAGATCCGGTGAATGAGCAGGCCATGTAACTGTGCCCCCTTGTCCGATCTATCGACCAGGGAAGGCGCGATTGAGATCTGTCCGGACGCTAACGGCCAAGTGGGCTGTAGCACCACCATCTAGGAGCCACATAACCCTTCGAATCACCAGTGGCAAGGAAGGCAAAGTCATCCGCAAGAAACGCTGATACTTCGGGATTGCTAAGCGACGTGGAAGGAACTCTGATCCCAAAATAAGGTTGCCAATTATCACGAATCACACATTCCTGTTGCACCGATGCTGATGACTTGCTGTCTCCATACCATGGGGGTTCCGCATACCATCCCAGATGACTGTTCTACATTAACATCTACATGGTTACTCTGCAATTCACACTTAAGTGCCTGGCAGAGGGTTCATCGAACCATTTTCATGTCACTTCTCTACCATTCCACTCTCGAACGGCGCGTGGGAGAAAGGAACACATAAATCTTTCCGTTCGAGCTCTGATTTCTCTTGTTTTATTATGATGGTCATTTCTCCCTACGTAGGTGGGTGTCAACAAAATATTAACGCATTCGGAAGAGAAAGTTGGCGATTTAAATTTCGTAAATAGATCTCGCCGCAAAGAAAACCGCCTTTGTTTCAGTGACTGCCACCCCAACTCCCGTATCATATCAGTGACACTCTCACCCCTATTGCGCGATAACACGAAACGAGCTGCCCTTCCTTGCACTTTTTCGATGTCCTCCGTCAATCCTACCTGGTAAGGATCCCACACCACGCAGTAATATTCCAGCAGAGGACGAACAAGTGAAATGTAGGCTGTCTCTTTAGTGGGTTTGTCGCACCTTCTAAGCGTTCTGCCAACAAAGAGATTTCTTGTTTCGCCTTCCCCACAATATTATGTATGTGGTCTTTCCAATTTAAGTTGCTCGCAGTTGTAATTCCTAGGTATTTTGTCGGACTGACAGCCCTTAGATTTGTGCAAATTATCGTATACCCAAAATTTATCGGATTTATTTTAGCACCCATGTGGATGACCTCGCACTTTTCTTTGTTTAGTGCTAATTGCCACTTTTCGCACCATACAGAAATTATCTCTAGATAATTTTGTAATTGGAATTGATCGTCTGATAATTCTATTAGACGATAAATTACAGCGTCATCTGCAAATAATCTAAGGGGGATGCTCAGATTATCACCTAGATCATTTATATAAATCAGGAATAGCAAAAGGCTTATGACACTACCTTGCGGAACGCCAGATACCACTTCTGTTCTACTCGATGGTTTACCGTCTGTCACTACGAATTGTGACCTCTCGGAGAGGAAATCACGGATCCAGTCACAAAACTGAGACGTTACTCCGTATGGATGCAATTTGATTAATAGTCTCTTGTGAGGAACGGTATCAGACGCCTTCTGGAAATCTAGGAATATGGAATCGATCTGAAATCCCTTGTCGACAGCACTCATTACTTCACGGGAATAAAGAGCTAGCTGTGTTACACAAGAACGATATTTTCTGAATCCTTGTTGGTTATGTATCAATAAGTCATTTTCTTCAAGGTGATTCATAATGGTCGAGTACAGTATATGCTCCAAAATCCTACTGCAAATTGAGGTCAGTGATGTGGGTCTGTAATTCAATGGGTTACTCCAATTTCCTTTCTTGAATATTGGTGTCACCTGTGCTACTTTCCGGTTTTTAGGAACAGACCTTTCTCAAGTGAGCGGTTGTACATGATAGCCAAGAAAGGCGCTATTGTGTCTGCATACTCTGAGAGGAACCTGACTGGTATACCATGGGCCGGAAGACTTGTCTTTCTTAAGTGATTTGTTTCGCAACACCTAAGATACCTGCATTTATGTCACTCGCATGCTGACAGCTGTTCTGGTTTCGAATTCTGGAATATTTACTTCGTCTTCTTTCGTGAAGGAATTACAGAAACTGTATTCAGTAACTCCACTTTAGTGGCACCATCATCGGTAACATTTCCATCGCTATCGCGCAGTGACGGTATTGATTGTTTTTTGCCACTGGTGTACTTTACATACGACCAGAACCTCTTTGGGTTTTCTACCATATTTTGAGACAATATTTAATTGTGGCAACTATTAAAAACATCGCGCATTGACGTCCTCACTAAATTTCGAGCTTCCGTGAAACTTAGCGAGTCTTGTGGATTTTGCGTTCTTCTGAATTTGGCATGCTTTTTTCGTTGCATCTGCATCAGTGTTCTGACGTGTTTTGTGTACCATGGTGGATCAGTCCCGTCTCTTATGAATCTATCTATTGCTGTTGATACTGAAGCGTTCTCGCTTCCCACGCCCGGGTTCCCGGGTTCGATTCCCGGCGGGGTCAGGGATTTTCTCTGCTTCGTGATGGCTGGGTGTTGTGTGATGTCCTTAGGTTACTTAGGTTTCGGTAGTTCTAAGTTCTAGGGGACTGATGACCATAGATGTTAAGTCCCAAAGTGCTTAGAGCCATTTGAACCATTTGATACTGTAGCTTTGAATTTGAGCCATATCTGGTGGTGGTGTTGGTGGTTAGTGTTTAACGTCCCGTCGACAACGAGGTCATTAGAGACGGAGCTCATGCTCGGGTTAGGGAAGGATTGGGAAGGAAATCGGCCGCGCCCTTTCAAAGGAACCATCGCGGCATTTGCCTGTAGCGATTTAGGGAAATCACGGAAAACGTAAATCAGGATGGCTGGAGACGGGATTGAACCGTCGCCCTCCCGAATGCGAGTCCAATATGCTAACCACTGCGCCACCTCGCTCGGTCCATATCTGGTCTGCACTTACATAATTAGCTCGGAAGGAATGGAAACCCTCTCTTAGGAAGGCATCAAGCGAATTCTTATCTGCTGTTTTAAAGAGGTATATTTTGCGTTTATTTTTAGTGGTTTTGGTTGATGTGGTTTTGAGCCTCGCTTCAATGACCTTGTGTTCACTAATCCCTGTATCCGTCATGACGCTGTCTATTAGATCAGGATTATTTGTGGCTAAGAGGTCAAGTGTGTTTTCGCAACCATTTACAATTGGTGTGGGCTAATTGTTCAAAGTAATTATCAGAGAAAGCATATATGTTATGGAAGTTGAAGATAACACGCCGCGCAAGGTGTCGTCATCTGTGACTGGGATGAATGACAAAAATCCCGGAATCGTGGTTACCTGGTGAAGGAACCAGTGACAAAACTGCTCCCGAAGTGGAAAGTCTGTCGCTAGTAAGCCCTGCACACGCTGTACATGATAACGGTAGAAACAACTGACATGGAGAATGTGCCACATGGTCGTCTGGCTTAACCTGTACTGGCGAGTCAACTGCCTGCTACTGACACGGCTGTCGACTTGTACAGTGCTAATCACATTTTCCTCCAAGTCTGTCCAAACATTTATAGTACGTTCTTCATGATTTCCTACTTCCTGAAACGACCCGGTCTCAGACAAACGGCGAAATACTGTTGCAAACACTGAATGCTATGGTTGTTGTCGGCGGGGACAGGTCTCCTGATACAACATTGCTGTCCGCCGCCCGTTGCCATTTGCCTTTCCGTAAGTAAACACCATGTCGGCAAGTTCTCTATTCGAATACGGAGCCATTGTGTACAACGCTGTATCACACCCACTACAAGATGAGTCAGCAGGAGAAGTGAATCGGACACAACATTATCAATTACTATGGAAGGAGAGGGCGCTGGGGTATGAGGTGTGAGGAACAATACCACCCTCTAGGAGGAAACCATGCGTACTGTAATTGTGGCTGCATGGTGGAGCGCATATTACACCGCAGTCTCTGTAACAAAGTATGACTGTATAAATGGTCTCTAACAAGGAAACCATGCATGACATAAGTTTATTATTTGTTCCGTATCCTCTCATCGATGAATCCCTAGAGTTTATATGTGGTGGACAAAATCACCTTGTACATGATATTTACAACTTTTATCACGTATATTTCAGGAATGGGAATAGGCAGAAAGGCGTTGTTTGCTGCAAATGTTCACACACACCAAAGTTATAGTGGCTGTTTAAGAGACTCCAATGTGTGCACCGTCCATAGCATGCAGGATACCTGAGCGATCTTCTGTTACCTCCCATTGTCTCTTTCTGATAACTTCGGCACTAAGCGCCTTTAAAATCCTTCCTTCTCATTGTGTCTGTTTATCTTCCTGGTCACGTGGACGCAAGCTTCGCCGGTGAATATCTCCTTTTTCATATAGTCTGGGCCATGTTCGATGCACCCAGAATGTCAATCGCAAATGCTTTGTGCTTTGACGTGTTACCGGGTTGAAGCGCATGCAACAGCAGCACGTTGCAGCTCCAGTCTCTTGTGTAACACCTGCTGCACTCTGGTTGGTGCTACCTGCTGCCGGCCGCTGTGGCCGAGCGGTTCTAGGCGCTACAGTCTGGAACCGCGCGACCGCCACGGTCGCAGGTTCGAATGCTGCCTCGCGCATGGATGTGCCTGATGTCAGGTTAGTTAGGTTTAAGTAGTTCTGAGTTCTATGGGACTGATGACCTCAGAAGTTAAGTCCCATAGTGCTCAGAGCCAGTTGAACCATTTTTTTGTACCTGCTGCTGTCGAAATACCTGACCAATGGATTTGGTTGGGCTCCGGATAAATGCCTGTTCCACAACTGCGATACTCGTGCTTGGAAGCCCAGAACTTGTCCTGCTCATGAAACCTTCAGATTCCTTGAACCTTGTGTTTCGCTGTCTGATGGCCGGAAGTGCTACTGTAACGTGTCCAGCCAGATTTCCGTAGAGCCTGGTATAAGATCTATTCCAAGCATTGTGCCATCTGCTGGAGGAGAGAGAGGGGCATTTCCAACAATAGCTAACCGACAAAAAAAGTTATTTGTGGACGTTACGGCGCAAACTTCACCTTGCTTCTGGTAAGTATTTATGATATTTACGTGATTGAAGCTGCAAAGATTAGTTTGGAACACTCTGTAATTGTCACTGTATGAATAAAACTGACGTTTTGGCCACGATCACAGTGGCCTCCCCCTTAGTATTTTATTATGTCACAGGTGTAGCAGGATGACACACACTTCCGATGCAAATTATAACGGGAATGCTGGAATGGCTGTGTATGGCTGGCCGTTCTTTGCGCAGGAGCAGCAGAAGGATGCAGGAGCAGCAGGAACAGGCAGTTCGTAGATGGAAAACCAACTCTGTTACTATTTGTTTACAGTCATTGGCATCTCTTGCCTGGTGTCCTTAGATGACATCATTTTAACATGCCACTCTGTTGTTGCTGCTACGTCGAAGGGAGGCTCGTGTTACTCAGCTAAAGCGTGGGCGGCCCGATGTGGCCAACACTCACGGGGTCCATAAGAAATATTGGCCCGGCTTGAAACTGTGACGTCACACAAGTAGGCTTGTCCGCCACACTTCGCAAACGGCCTCCGTGCAGGGCCCACTGGAATTCATCATATAACTGGAAAGATAATCACTAAAGGTCTTTGTCTTGCGCTTTCGAGAGTTTGCATGTATTTAAAAAGTGCAGTGGAAATTTATTAAGCACATCTGAAGTAGTTAGTCGCTCCCGCCGGAAACGGCCGCCGGCACTCGTAAGTCCTGCATCGTCACATGCTGTGACGTACGCATCACCGCTTTTCTCATGGGCCATGGTCCTGCTATGAATATGTCAGAGGTGCAAGACACGGAAGTACATAGTTGATAACACAGCATCGCATAGACGACCGGATCCCTGGCGTTGCTGTTCCATGAAAGAGGCAGCGTACTACTCTGGCCAAGTGTCCAGTTTGTCAGGTGGAGAGGTCAGCATCTGGCGTTTATGCTCGCCCAAATTGCTCGGTGCACGTTGTTCCAATTAAGTCTGGCAGATGTCGATACCGCCACTTTGGACCGGGGCCGCAACTACACTCGCCTTCCATCTTTCAAGCATCTCATCCGAGAACTGCCTTGTAGTCTACTATGGAATTCAACTTTTACGCAACGACACAGCTCAGCACAATAGGCTGTGGGCTGGTAGGACTGGACCAAGTGACGCATCAGCCAGTCATCATCGACAGTTGCACTGAACGTTTATTTGGCACATTTAAAATTAACATTTACACTACTGGCCATTAAAATTGCTACTCCAAGAAGAAATGCGGATGATGAAAGGGTATTCATAGGACAAATATACTAGAACTGACATGTGATTACATTTTCACTCAATTTGGGTGCATAGATCCTGAGAAATCAGTACCCAGAACAACCACCTCTGGCCGTAATAACGGCCTTCATACGCCTGGGCATTGAGTCAAACAGAGCTTTGATGGCGTGTACAGGTACAGCTGCCCATGTAGCTTCAACACGATACCACAGTTCATCAAGAGTAGTGACTGGCGTATTGTGACGAGCCAGTTACTCGACCACCATTGACCAGACATTTTCAATTGGTGAGAGGTCTGGAGAGTGTGCTGGCCAGGGCAGCAGTCGAACATTTTCTGTATCCAGAAAGGCCCGTACAGGACCTGCAATATGTGGTCGTGCATTATCCTGCTGAAACGTAGGGTTTCGCAGGGATAGAATGAAGGGTAGAGCCACGGGTAGTAACACATCTGAGATGTACACAGTTCAAAGTGCCGTCGGTGCGAACAATAGGTGACCCAGACCTGTAACCAACGGCACCCCATACCATCACGCCTGGTGATACGCCAGTATGGCGATGACGAATACACGGTTCCAATGTGCGTTCACCGCGATGTCGCCAAACAGGGATGCGACCATCATGATGCTGTAAACACAACCTGGATTCATCCGAAAAAATGACGTTTTGCCATTCGTGGATCCAGATTCGTCGTTGAGTACACCATCGCAGGCGCTCCTGTCTGTGATGCAGCATCATGGGTAACCGCAGCCATGGTCTCCGAGCTGATAGTCCATGCTGCTGCAAAAGTCGTCGAACTGTTCGTGCAGATGGTTGTTGCCTTGCAAACGTCCCCATCTGTTGACTCAGGGATCGAGACGTGGCTGCACGATCCGTTACAGCCATTCGGATAAGATGCCTGTCATCTTGACTGCTAGTGATGCGAGGCCGTTGGCATCCAGCACGGCGTTCCGTATTACCCTCCTGAACCCACCGATTCCATATTCTTCTAACAGTCATTGGATCTCGACCAACGAGAGCAGCAATGTCGCGATACGATAAACCACAATCGCGATAGGGCACAATCCGACCTTTGTCAAAGTCGGAAACGTGATGATATGCATTTCTCCTCCTTACACGAGGCATCACAACAACGATTCACCAGGCAACGCCGGTCAACTGCTGTTTGTGTATGAGAAATCGGTTGAAAACTTTTCTCATGACAGCACGTTGTAGGTGTCGCCACCGGCGCCAACCTTGTGTGAATGCTCTGAAAAGCTAATCATTTGCATATCACAGCATCTTCTTCCTGCCGGTTAAATTTCGCGTCTGTAGCAAGTCATCTTCGTGGTGCAGCAATTTTAATGGTCAGTAGTGTAGGTGAGAGTAAGTTACTTCAAAATTTAAACATTCATAAACCACGGCACTTATGGCCTATTACACATTTAGTGAAATGAGTTAAAAATTATTTACTCAAAAACTATGATCAACCTGAAGAACAATTCACTAAAATTTAAGAAGAAAATGTAGTCTTTCGTTACTGCAGTGATTGGTATTACCAAAATAATTCGGAGTATAGGCAACAACATCAGATACCATAGCACACAACCACGTTACTTAAATGGAAGGGACCCTATAACGTAGGATATAAAATGTAAAATTTCATGTGACCAAGCAACCTCGTGGGATTCAACAAACTACGCCCAGAAGCGGACGCCCGCCCCCTTAGCTGTTTCCAATTAAGGTTCGGCATGGACCCCCAAAACGGGAGCAGCAATGATCACGAATAGGCACGAAAAATCCCAGAACTAGTTTGTATCTACCACACTATAGATAACAAAGCGCCGTTCAGTCGCCTGCAGTAGGTTGACGGCGCGTGAACTTGAAATGAAGGTGATTGCGAAAGTGAAGCTCGGTACAATAGAATATATCCTAAATGCGAAAGAACGTGGTCGTAACAATGTTTCGGAGGGATTTTTATCAGTGACTGATATGGAAGTTGGGTACATGTTCTGAGGCAAATGAGCGGCTCTCCTGTCTTACAGATCTACCGCCCACATCTGATCATTGATACAAGACAGTAGCCGGCCAAATATTTGCCAAAGAAAAATTACCAGACAGCCATTTGTTTCAGTAGTTGTCATTTTATTTAGACGACCTGTTTCGGCGTCTCATTAATCCCATCTTCAAGTCCCCAATCTCCAAGTGTAGCGAATCAGATACATCGACGCTGTAACGTAGCTACAACAAATATGCCTATGTTTGTCTGTGAAAATGGACTCAATAAGCAACCTGAGCTATCAATAAACGGAATTTAACCTGCATAACATTGTGTGCGTATTGTATGAGTGTCAGTTTCACTGTCCTTTAAGCCCTCAACAGATTGTTACACGAAAAACTTAAAACTACACTTGGATAAGCTATCTGACTGCGTATCTGAATTAGAATTTACAAGTGCTACAGAATCTGAGGAATTTACTGGATTAGAGCCCATGACATGTTGTGGTGTGTCAGTGTCTCTGGTTTCGCCCTAGATTTTGCACTCACCTCTTTAGATGACTGCCTTTTTCCATGTGGTCTACAGCAATTCGCAGCAGCATGCAGCAGCAGCGGCTAAAGCTTATTTTTACTAAGAATTAATTTAATAAAAAAGGTGTTTGCTTGGGTCCTGTTAACTGCTAAATAATTTGTGAGTAGGGATTTCATAAACTAATTCTGTACAAAACTTCAGAAATCATCATGACCAATAATAAACAATGACAATTACAATGACATAGATATCAATAATGGCTGAGTGGTAGATTAACAAATTATTTCAATTTCAAAGTTACATTAACAGTTAATAGCCACAGCATTTATTTATTAGGTGTGGAGAATAATTACTATTATTTGGAGGATAAGGAGGCTTCTTTAACTGGCAAACGAAATATGGGATTATTGCAAACTCGGACACACAGTCACGAACCTAAACCTGCAGTTGCTTTTGCGTTGTGCTTGCGAATTTTACCTTGAATTCCATCTTCAAGCAAAGTTAACCCATATAAATCTCTCCTGGCTACATAAATGAAATCAGGCCTTGAGTGTGGTGAGATCTGCCATCCTCGACGTGAGGGCAGCGTGACACGTCTTCTGTCTCCGAGTTCTGGACCGACACTACTACTTCCACTCTCGCAGACAGACCTCGTCTCACAACAATGCTTAGAATCGCGCTCCCATGTTTCGCCCTCAGATTGTTACTATCGATATTTGAGTGCTTAAAATGGTTCAAATGGCTCTGAGCACTATGGGACTTAACATATGTGGTCATCAGTCCCTCGGAACTTACAACTACTTAAACCTAACTAACCTAGGGACATCACACACATCCATGCCTGAGGCAGGATTCGAACCTGCGAACGTAGTGGTCCCGCGGTTCCAGACTGAAGCGCCTAGAACCGCTCGGCCACTATGGCCGGCTTTGAGTGCTAACAGAATGCAAAGAATAGCGTCAAGTTGACCATATTGTTTTCGATATAATAGAGAGTTCTGACACACTCCTTGCAGCGCACGCACAACCAGAGTCATCAAACCTGGCTCCCGTGAATTTTTTGTGGATGTGTACCTTGAGGACTTGACAACGACTCAGCTCACCAACAATACAAGAAAGTGCAAATAAAATAACCATTTCTGAAAGCATATGGCTGCTTGGTGATTTTTCTTTGGTAAATAATCCACATCTGAAGTTACATATCTCCAGAACACGACAAAGTGTAAGTTCTAATGAATTACCAATTTCAGTGAAAGCTACAGTAATCAAAGAGGTTCGTAAAAATGTATGCTAGAGATCTTAATCCATTTATATAAATATTTCGCGCTTTATTTCAGGAGCTTGTAAACATCCGTTCAGAGAAGAGACGTTTTGCTTCATCCTATGACATTATCACAAAACACTGAAGGACAATCCGATGAAGTATGGGGAAGCATGATGCCCAGTATTATTGAGGCCACAAACATGGATGCATCTGGATATGCAGCGGATACATGTCGGAAAGTGTGTTACGTATCTATTACTGCGCACTTAGTTTATCAAGATTAGGTACTGCGAAATACGATACAGACGACAACTCATTTTTCTGCGAAGAAAGAAATCTGTGGAAATTATTAAACACTACATTGAGAAAACACTATTAAAATGTTTGGGAGTAAATCCCCAGAATTTTAATATTCATTTGTCATTCACCAAGGCACTAACACACTGACTAGTTACGTTAATGCGACATCCTGACAAAAGCCTGAAAAAGCACATTTTGCAGTACGGATGTGGAGGAAGAGAATCAGTGAGGTGCTAGAAGGTATCGATAGTGGCGTGGCCAGCTGGGCTAGGTTTCTGGGTCGAGGATCCATGGCGCAAACAGCCTGATCGAGGTAGTCCCACAGATTCTCGATTCGGTTCAAATAAGGGAAGTCTGGTGGCCAGGGGAATATGCTGAACTCATCCTGGTACTCACCGAACCACGCTTGTACACTACTAGCTGTGTAACACGCTGCATTGTCCCGCTGGTAGATGCTATCAAGCCAAGGACAACAAACTTGCATGTAGAGGTGGGCATAGTCCCCAAGAGTAGAGATGTTGTGCGTGTCCTGGCGTGCTTAAGTCATTGATGAGTCGTGGTGTTCCCCCCTTCCCCGTCCGCCACAGGTCAGTTGCCGTATATACAGGGTGTTTCTGAAGTAATAGTCAATATTGGGTGTGATGGTCAATATTCAGGGATATGACAGGAATGAGTATTCGGAACTATTCGAAACAAAGAACTCAAGTAAACATTAGCTCTATCTTCCTATATTCGAGGAAATTCTCCCAGCAAATTCTAAAAAGATATCATATCAAAAGTATTTTTCGTCCGCAAGCCAAGATAAGAGCGCTTCTTGGCTCTGTTAAGGATGACTTGGGTTTGAGGAAGCCCGGTGTATACAAGATCCCTTGCCACTGTGGGAAGGCTTATTTATATTTGTCAGACAGTCCGCACCATTCATGGCCGATGTGTTGAGCACCAGCGGCACACACGGTTGCTTCAATCTGAGAAATCTGCAGTGGCAGAGCACTGTCTCACCGAGGGACATAGAATGCTGTATGACGAGACACAAATGGTTGCCCCTGCACCTCGCTATTGGGACTGTATTTTAAAAGAATCCATAGAGATTCGTTTATCTGATAATCTTATTAATAGAGACAAGGGTTATCTTTTAAGTAGAACTTGGAACCCGGTGTTATCAGACATTAAAAAACAACGGTCTGTGTTTCGATCGTCGGAATAATTTGTAATTTTTGATTGTGATATCTCGATTTCGCCTGTTTCCACCACAGGTGGCGCGGTATGTTTACTTGCGCTAGAGGGCAGTTAACGGCACCTTCTCGCGCACGCGTTGTGGGCCTTCTGCGGCCTATATAAGGGCCGCCGCTTGCGCTGAGAAGTCCTTTCGCGCGCCGGAGATCAACGCCTCGTGTTTCCGTGTGTGCCGTCGTTTTGTGCGTAAGTGATTCAGTGTTATTCGTTTTGTGCACATACGTTCACGTGTGACAATTTTCGTCTATGTATGTGTCCAAGTGTCTGAACAAATTTTATCTTGGACTCTACGCCCGTGAACGGCTCCATGTACGAGTGTTTGTCTCCGTTTCTATGTCCACCATATTTTTATCTCACATTGTCTTCATTTGTCTCTTTTGTGTTTCTCTGAGGTCAAAGAGTGGCGTAGTATGCTGCTGCTGGCCTGCCTGTAAACAGGTTTAAAAATAACAATAAAGAAAAAAAAACACTGAGAAGTCAGTTCCGCCGAGATCGTGTACCAGCACTCTCACCTGAAGACGGCGGCCTGTTAGACCGCGGATATATTGTGTCAAGGTGACGTTTTGATCCGGCTGCACACCCGAGAAGAATATTATCAATTGTTACGCCGGGAAAGCCTACGTAACCACAATTTTATTTATCCTTCTAAAATGTTTTCTGCTATCTTTTGAACTCTCTAGTTATGATCCTTGCGTGTATTTGATACCTGGTATCCTAGAAACAACTACTTCTGTAGTTATCTCTGACGGGCCGAAGTGTCCTCCTGATTAACCCCAGAACACTAAAGGCGGGAAAATGTTAAATTGCTACTAAACCATCGTAAATTGTACTGCTCCAAATTCATTGAAAGGAAGTCATAATTATAGGTTACACATTACTTAATTGCAATTGTTAGATCCCCAGTGGTAACTTACAAATCAAGTTAAGTACAAAATGACCTCTTTTATTTTACGAGGGTTTAGTAATCTCGGGTTAAGAACAAAATTTATATATTGAAATCTTTACGTAATTTTGTCATCTCCTAATTTCCAATAATTTACTTTTTTATTCAGTTAATGCGGAAATAGATTCGTAAGTGCTGAAAATACTGGCGGCCGCTGTCAAACATAGCGAGGACAGAACTATATAGGGTGAGTCTTACGGAAGTCTGAAAGTCTCTGAATCGACGAAGATAACGCTGAGACAATTTGATACAAGTCATTTGGGGCCTCCCAGACGTCGGGATGTACCCCAAAAATGAATGACAAGTGTTGAACGTGTGACGTCACCACATGACGTACCTCGTCGCACGTAGAGCGGTAGAGGCTGTCGGTCTGTCGCACGTGATCATCCCAACTCAACTGAAGTGTTCCCATGAGTACGACTCTGGACCCACGTGAGCGACTTCAGCGCGTAGTGCTGCGAGTTCAGATTTTGCATGTGGCAGTCTGTATTTTTTCCCATTGCTTGGACAATTACGTGTTTACACTGAAGTAAGATTTTTTTGCCATTCTCGTCGTCTCCGCTGGTTTATTGCGAAGTACAGTAGAATAAAAAACCTACCGTATCGCGTGGCATGTAATTGCTTCATTATCAGTAAATGACCTACGTTTTCTTTACTAAATAGTGTCTGTCAACGAACAAAAGAAGGGACGAAAAGGAAAGGAACTTAAAATAGGAACAGCTTTTACTTCGTTACAGCGAGGAGAATAATCTCTTCGAAATTTTCACCGTTTGCTCAAATGCTCAATCATCCCTTCACGCCAAAGACCAACTGCCCCACATGCGCCGAGTTACGTCACCTGGCGACATCACACGTTCAACATTTGTCATCCATTTCTGGGGTATTTCCCGATATTTGCGACCCATGTGTCGTACACTACATTATTTGTCTCAGTATCATCTACGTCGCTTCTGGGTTTCTTAATCGTTAGCAAGAATCACCCTATATAATGAGCTGGCGGGGACGCTGGTAAGGCAGGCAGATGTAAGTATAGAAATGCCCACTATTGGAAATCAGGAAGGAGCAGCACGAACGTCCACTGCTGCGCCATTTGTCTGTTAGACGTGCTCGACGTGAAGTCAACGAGTTGTATGTGCGTCCCATTTTACTATTGAGACCGAGGAAGAGGGACAGCGAGGTGTAGTGCGAATTTTGACTGCGGAAGCAGTATCAGGAAGTGAAATTAATGCCATAATGTCTGCTATGTATAGTGAACACAGTATGTCATGTGCGCGTGTGTTTGTATGGAATAAACGATTTAGAGAAGGTCCTGTGTCATTGAAAGACAGCAGTTGACCAGGAAAGGCTTACCGTGTTATTACCACTTCTGTCGTTACTGCAATGGATACTGCCTTCAGAAGTGATCTTCGGTGGACGGTGGAAGACATTGGCTTATGTTGGGCATCAGTACAGCACCGCTCACGCCGTCATGACAGCCGGCCGCTGTGGCCGAGCGGTTCTAGGACCCCTTCAGTCCGGCACCGCGCGACTGCTACGGTCGCAGGTTCGAATCCTGCCTCAGGCATGGATGTGTGTGATGTCCTTAGGTCAGTTAGGTTTAAGTAGTTCTAAGTTCTAGGGGACTGATGACCTCAGATGTTAAGTCGCATAGTGCTCAGAGCCTGAGCCGTCATGGCAGAGCATCTGAAGTCAGGAAAATCTGTGCGCAGTGTGTTGCCCACAGTCTGACGGAGGCGCAGAAGTTGAACAGAATGTCAACATCACTGCAGCACCTGGAACGGTATCAAGGTGACGAACATCGTTTATTAAACCTTTTTGTTGTGGTAGATGAAATACTGTTTCATTTTGAGCAGGAGAGCTAACAATGAAAGCACACGGATTCACATCCACCGAAAAAAATTCAAAACCGTGCATTTCGTCTTCGGAGAAAGCATGATGATAATTTTCTTCGACTGCAAGGGACCGCTGCTGATTGACTTTCTGGAGCACGGTGCCACGATTAATGAACAGCGTTACGAGGACACTTTGCAAAAAACTCAAGCGCGCCATCAAGACCGAACTTCCAAAAATATTGACGGACGATATTACTGTGTTGCATGATAGTGCCCGTCAACATTTTGCCAAGGTTGTTTCGACTACGCTGGAAAAGTTCCGATGGAAAGCCCTTACATTTCTTCCATACAGTCACTTTCGATATTCTTGGAGCCATGAAGAAAGACATGCGTGGTCGTCGATTTGCTACGGACGAAGTAGTTCACATCGGAGTATAATCATGGTTCCGTAGGCAACGGGTCGGCCGTTGTGGCCTAGCGGTTCTAGGAGCTTCAGCCTGGAACCGCGCGACTGCTACGGTCGCAGGTTCGAATCCTTCCTCAGACAGTGATGTGTGTGACGTCCTTAGGTTATTTACGTGTAAGTAGTTCTAAGTTCTAGGGGACTGATGACCTCAGATGTTAAGTCCCATAGTGCTCAGAGCCATTTGAACCATAGGCAACGGCAAACAATTTTCCATTAAGGCACTGACCGTGTAGTCTCGCAGTGGGATAAATGTGGTTACAGTTAAGGCGATTACTTTTAAAATAATAAACGGTTTACTTATTATTGTTGGATGTGAGGTTTACCAGTTATGCAGAACACCGTTTTTTCTCAGTTCCCAAACGTGTTTCAACACCACTGTGCCATCATCAGTGGGTTTTCGTTTTTGTTTATTCTTTACATTTGGTGTGCATTAATTTTCCAGATCACTTGTGTGTTAATGACTACAGGTAGCTTGTCATGTTTTCGTATGGCAAGCACTTTCATTCTCCGCATCATGGTGATGTGTTGCGATGCACACGTAACTATAACAAGTATTTTCCACAAATAACTTAGTCAAACACTTTTCACTTCAGCAAAATGCTCACCAAATGTAAAGAATATATAAAAACGAAAACCCACTGATGATGGCACAGTGGTGCCGAAACATGTTTGGGTACTGAGAAAAAACGATGTTTCGCATTACTGGCGGACCTCACATCCAACAATTTTAATTGCAAACACGGCCAACACAAGGAGCTGCAGAACAAAATGATGAAGGTTTACTTATTGTTTCTATCAGTCTCGTTTTCGTTTGACTGTCCGTAAAACATTAAAGCAGAGCAGTAAGCAGTAAGCCATAGTCGTCAGCAAAACATGGCAATATTACCCTCAGGACTGCCTAGGCTACACAGGTAAAACAAATTTGCTACGTAGGGTGCGTCAGCTGGAAAAATGGTAGATCTTGCTAAAGGTACTTTGTATCTCTTAGCTAGCACCATACAGGCATAAGGAGAGGGAGGCGTTGACTAAAGCTGTCTGGAGTGTTCTGGTCTATAGAAGTGTGAGTGGGGAATGGCTGAGACAGAGAAGGAGCAAACAGGAGCGATGGAAAATTGTATGAGAAGAATAGTTAACGGAACGAAGTGAACAAAGAGAAAAGCAGATCAGGAGGTCGCAAAGGAAGAAATGTAGCTCGTCAAAGAAACCTAAGGTACAATAAGCTTCTGAACCATATACCGAACCGAACGAGGTGGCGCAGTGGTTAGCACACTGGACTCGCATTCGGAAGGACGACAGTTCAGTCCCGCGTCCGGCCATCCTGATTTAGGTCTTCCGTGAATTCCCTAAATCGCTTCAGGTATATGCCGGAATGGTTCCTTTGAAAGCGCACGGCCGACTTCCCATCCTTACCAAATCCGATGAGACCGATGACGTCGCTGTTTGGTCTCCTCCCCCAAACAACCCCCCCCCCCCCTCCCATATACCGAAGTGCAACACACTCATTGCACAGTGCTACAAACTGCAAGATCACAAAACCATTTTTTGAAAATGTATGCGTTCTTTATGTAATTTGATCTCCTGAATTAGAAAATGATACTCAAAACGTATCGCTCACAGTTTTTGTACAAATCGCATACATTTGCAATAATGCTCATATACGGGCAAACACCATATGAACCTCAGAGGTTTTCATCTGTTCAACACTTGTACCTCTAGTGGCATACATGCTGATACCTTGGCTTTGATCGCACGTATGCTCCTACCTGGTGGCACACAGTTAACTGTCACATTGAAAATGACCCTCCCTGTCCGTCTCGGTGTTGTGATTCTGGAAGGAAGTACCTATTACCGAGGTTGTGTACACTCTCCTAACAGTTTTTGTTATAGTTGTGGTGAACTTTTGATGAAAAAAGACCGAAGAAGCATTACAGCCTTCGTAAGTAAGGTCCACCATACCTATTTGGGAGTGAAACTAGGCGCATAAAGCATGTGCTCCACAGGCCGTGTGGTGTGTTTGCGTAGAAGATTTACGACGGTGGGCGACAGGAAAAAGTAAGTCATTACGATCTGGCAGCCCTATATTCTGGTGGGAGCAACAGAATCATACTGTTACATCTGCTCTTGTAAGATTGCTGTTTTCAAGAAGAAAAACAAGAAGACTATTGAGCAACCGAACGACTTTCCCTCAGCGATTCGTCCTGTCACATGGCCCGGACATACCTATACCACAGCTTTCGCAGACTTTAGATACAGACGACTGTGATGACAAAAATACCGCTCAGCAGGCGGATGATAAAAGCTTTGAAGTATTCACATAAGAGGGCCCTCTTCTGTTCACTCAGTCAGATCTAAATGATTTAGTCCGTGACAAAGGATATAGCGGAGCTCCTTGAGCCAAGACTGCATGAGAGACGTTTCTTAGTAGCTGGAACGTCCGTAAAATTTTACAGGAAAAGGAACTTTGTCAAAAATGGATTTTGCTCAAAACGTCTTGTTAGTTCCCTGCAGTGATGTAGAAGTTTTGATAATGACGTTTGGTTTATGGGGCGCTCAAATGCGCGGTTACCAGCGGTACAGATTTCCAATCTTTAGACAGTCCAATCTCGCCACTTTCACAAATGATGATGAAATGATGAGCACAACCCAAACACCCAGTACCCGGGTGGAGATAACCCCCAACCCGGGGACCCCATCATCCTGAGGCAGCAACTCTAGCCACTGGACCAAGAGCTGCGGACACAAGTTTTGACAGGCCAGTTCAACAACCCGTACGTGCCATGTGACTGGAGACTGTTCAGTGACTCAGCCAAAAAAAGCCTGAAGGCAGTTCAAAATGGTTCAAATGGCTCTAAGCACTATGAGACTTAACATCTGAGGTCATCAGTCCCTAGACTTAGAACTACTCAAACCTAACTAACCTAAGGACATCACACACATCCATGCCCGACGCAGGATTCGAACCTGCGACCATAGCAGCAGCGCGGTTCTGGACTGAAGCGCCTAGAACCGCTAGGCCATAAAGGTAGGCCTGAAGGCAGTTCTGCTGCAGATTGGTAACATGTGTGCCTCAATACTTGTCGGCCATCTGTGTACCCGAAGGAAACATATGACCACCTGAAGATGTTCCTTACTACCGTTCATCATGAGAATCACAACTGGAGATGCGTGGTGATGTGAAACTGTTGAGCTCACTTCTAGGACAACAATCAGGATATACCAAGTTTCCCTGTTCATTCCGTCAACAGCTAACGGCGTTTCCACGTTGGCAACACCGGTTCCCGCCCGATCACCGAGGTCATGCATCTTTGGGCCCGAGTAGTACTTGGATGGGTAGTCGTCCGGAGAAACCTGGATGCCGTTGGTTTTAAGGACACGCAAGTCGCCGAAGTGGGGACCAATGGAAACACACGCACCTGGCCGCGGTGCCACATGACATTTTTTGTCCTCCTCCACAATAGAGTGGTCAGCGCAGTATAATCCGAAGCGAGGGGCCCAGGTTCGATTCCTGACGAGGTCGGAGATTTTCTCTGCTCGGGCACTGGTGTTGTGTTGTCTTCAACATAATTTCATCCTCATCGCCCGAAGCCAATGAGATATACGGGCCGTGCAACGAACTTGTGACGTTATACTACTCGGCTTGTCCACCACACTTAGCGAAAGGTAGGCTCTGTGCAGGGCCTACGGGAAATCAGTATGTAATTGAAAAGGTACTCCACTAAAGGTCTGAACTTTGCAGTGTGCTGTCGAGAGCTTGCATGCATTTAAGCGCACCGTCAAGAATTATTAAACTCGTCCGAAATAGTTACTCGCTCCCGACGGAGATGCCTAAGGACCCTAGGGATCTGCAGTGTCATGTGACGTACGTGGCACGACCTGTCTTTTTCCTAGCCTCGAAGCCGTCGAAGTGGTGTCAACTAAAAAGATTTGTACCAGGCGACTGGGAGGCTTTAGCCACACGCTTATTTACACCTGTGAATGGGACAGTCAGACTCGGGACAAACACTGGGATGACCCCGAAAGCTGCAACTGGTTCCAGGGGACAAAAATAAGAAGTGTGACCTCCTAGTGGAAAGAGACAGAATACTTTTGCCACATCTTCACGTCGAACTGGGCATAATGAAGCAGTTTATCAGGGCATTACCTAAGTGTGTCGACTGTTTTAAGTATCTGTGTTACAAGTTACCCAATCTGTTAGATGCTAAGTAGAAAGTGGACGTTTTCCCTGGTCCAGATATTCGGAAATTAATTTTTTTTAGATGCAAATTTCCTTCATCATTCAGTGAATATCGTGGAGTGAGAAGGCTCTACTGACCTTAAGTGTGTGATTCAAAATTTAGTAGGAAACTATCGTAGTTCAGAACACATCGACATGATAGAGAACATGTTGAAGATATTCAAAATGTTGGGATGTTAAATGAGTTTGAAGTTACATTTCATAATTTCGCACCTTGACTTTTATCCCATCAAATCTGGTTGCCGTAAGTAAGGAACAGGGTTAAAGATTCCATCATGATATCAAGGACAAGGAACGAAGAGACCAGGGAACTTCGGATGTTCGGATGATGATTGACTTCTGCTGGGTGCTTCACCATGAGCACACGGAAATGCCCCACTAGACGAAAAGATGGGTCCGCGCCATGACTATTAAAAAAAGGACGAAATGAATGAGGTTAGTACATGTCTTGTAACACATTGCCTTTCTGCATATGATCACCGTGTGCTGCTTTAAACTCGTATTCTACTGCAACATGATCCGTGCGCCGTATACAGGATGTTCGGAAATTCCCGTTGCAAACTTCTGGGTGTTGTGGAAGGGAGTGAGTACATAATACCATGCCCGTAAACGTACCGTTTCCGTTCTAAGATGGTTTCGATTCAGATGTTTAACTCATCCACTTCTGCTTCAGGAACAGAATTAGGCGTGATGCAGCACAATTATTAGGTAACAATTCGAAAGGAAACGTAACGAAATATCCATTTAACACTTACGCCATTTGTCTGTATTTGCACTGAAAAATTTCGTTTTTACGTTATTCCAAAAAAAAAATGAACCCAGTATATTCAGAACAGTATGACTAAGGCATTACAACAGTGGCTCAATGTGGCGACAACCAACGTTATTACAGACATTGTATGTATGAAGCATATTTTGGCACACACGTCCTATCCCATCTAGTGTCTCTTCAATTTCTAGTGAAGCTGTCAGAACTTTTGCCAGCAGATCTTCCTCTGTCCCTACAGAAGAGTCGTAAGTTAAACTTAGCTTACGACCTAACATGAAATAGTCCGTAGAAGTTAAATCTGGCGAACGCGGTGGGCACACCGTGGGACTATCTTGGCCTATCCATCTTTCGCGATATCGTCTGTTGAGATGTCTCCGAACCTTAAGTGTGAGATGGTGCACCATCATAGTGAAACCACTTTCCCTGGCAGACATTCAGTGACACATCTTCCTACGTTCTGTAGAAAGATCAAGTATGGAGGACCAGTTAGCCTGAGTGGATGGTGGTATGGCCCAATGAAATGACCGTCCAGAATACCTGCCCAACGTTAGTATCGTACTGATATTGAAATCCCTGAATATACATGGCACGATGGTTTACGTCTGACCACATTTGGCTGTTTCGCAAATTCAGAACCCAGTACCTAGTGAGTTTACATTCATCTCTGATATGGAGAAAGGTGTGTGTCGATGCAGAGGTACAGGAACCACGTGCAGTAGTCAACGCGTTGTGGTAAATCAGCTGGACGCATAACGCGTACATTTTGTAAGTGGTATGGATGTAATTGTTGCTCAAGCAGAACGCCGCAGACGACACTGTGACGAACATCCATCGCACGAGTCCCACCCGTCGAGTACTCGTTGACGGTTTCTCTTCTAAGTGATGCAGTACCTCTTCAAATTCTAACATGCGACGTTGCTGTGAAGCACCAGAGTCTTGCCTCCTACGGGCGGACCCCTGCATAATGTAATATTTCTGGCTTCGTCAGCTATCATATTAGGCTCCAAGAACCAGTTCCTAGAGCAGTGGAGATGCATGAAGTATGTAGATGACGAAATGTGGTGTGAGGTACCTGTGACAGATGTTAGATTCGGTACCAATCCCTTGAGAAAGACCGCCTGCATAATGCTACTGCTCTGTGATTGGCTGCTGTGCTCGGAGCAAGGGTGCCAAAACGTTAAAGTGTAGTTATTATTATTAGTTAAACTACTCATTGGAATGACTTCACTTTTTAATATAAATATCTCTCAACAGCAGACTATCAATCAAGTCATTTTAGAATTATTAAAAACAATTTAAATCAAAAACAAAAGACTGATGATATTGCAGACGAAGCACTTCGGAAGCGTTCGGGTCACGCCTTTTCCGGTATGGCACGCGAAGTGTTTCGGGCTGTTCGTCACTCTGGATTCGGCAGTCGAGAAGAACAAACATGTTGTCTGTCATAGGATGTGTTTCCAGTTTTTATTTAAGTTCCTGTTCGTCACTCTGGATTAGGCAGTCGAGATGTACAGTCATGTTGTCTGTGGCAGGATGTGTTTGCCAGTATTCGATATTAAATGATTCACTCCGGTAGTCATGAGGCACAGGCACGTACCACAAATAGTGTAAATACACATTTTCGTAAACATTGAGTTTGATCATGTACTTTGCTGTATCAGAAGGTGTTGTATTAAGATCATGTAGTCTTCTCGTGTGGCTATATTAAAATACGCGAGTGGCATCCCAAAGAAGTGATACGTTATTTCACAACAAAGCCTCGCTAAAAGTCAGTTTCAGACTCAAGATACAGAACCTACGACCTGTGTGCTGTTTTCTGCGCTGGGGACATCAACTTGAAGACAGCAGGTTAGTGAACCATAACAGAACCTTCGTATTTCACACAGTGCAGTGGAAACAACTAGGGGCCAGCCTCACGTGTACTGCATGCACAGAACAAATGTGCTCAGTGGCACGTCATCTGGAGTTATGCAGAGGAGGTAAAGGAGGATGATCGTTATTAACACCAACAATCAATTCATTCTTCCTTTCTTGCCGTAGTAACTTGAGCAGAAAGTCTGTGCTATGGCATGGTGATACAGCCTACTATCAGCTCTTCCGTTACCTCGAGCTTAGTCATACACAAGGAATATGTCTGTGTATTCTGAAAACGTCTGCCGAACCTTGTTTACTGTCTCGGAGACGAACAGGCATTGAATAGTTCTCGCAGCAAAGCAGACGTTAAATGACGTCAGGCGATTGTCGGACGTAGTACACATCAGCCTGTCTATCCTATTGCATACCAGGTCAAGCAACTCCAAGACTTTTCTGGACTGAAGAGACAAAGAAAATGGTACACCTGCCTAATATCGCATGGAACCCGCTAGAGCACGCAGAAGTACCACAACACGACGTGGCATGGACTCGACTAATGTCTGACGTAGTGCTGGAGGGAGATGAACCAATGAATCCTGCAGGGCTGTCCATAAATCCGTAAGGCCGTTTCCTACGTCAGCGACAGAAGCGACAGACAGCGAGCGACTTCTGGATACGCGACACTCCAGCGACAAGCAGCAGCACCGGGAGAAAAGTTCATGCGTGCGGGCGACCATGCCGCGCTACAAGATGGCTGCTTAGAGCCAACGAGCTGTTTCTAAAAAACGGCGCCCCTAAACTGTATAATACTGTAGCTGGAGAGTAAGGCTACAAAATTAGGTTTACTTAAGAAAATAAAGCCAAAAGGAATGCTGTGCATGAAATTTACAAACGAATAAATCTCCAAGGAGAAGTTCATAAATATCATCAACTAAGAAGATCACCAGACAAATTCTTCGAATACACGTGAATGAGCTGAGGAGCATTCGACTACCTCATCAATAAATTAAACAGGAATGTTTTTACATGATCAATAACTTTTAACAGCCAATAAATGCGGAAGAATGACTGACTACGTGACTAACTACCCTAAATGCACCTATAAATACGGTGATTGGGAGTCGAAGATAACAGGTAGCTACAGTGTAGTGATAGCGTTACGCTTTGTGATTATGTGCCTCGGAAAGGTCCTGGGTTCGATTCCACGCTCCTATTATATTTTAACTGACTCAGCTACAATTCAGTATACAAAGTTTTATGTATACTGTTTACACTGCATAGCTAAATATATTTTTAAGGTCTTGCCGAAGAACTTGATCTTTAAGTGTTTACACACCTATCCCAGCATATCACACACATTTAATTCGCAATGAATTACAATGAACCATGAAATTTTACGTATATTTGATGTTGCGAACGTAATTCATTAGCAGTCAGTGTTAAGGCCAAGCGTTTCAATTAACGTAAATAGTCTGTAAAAGTGAAGCATAAAAATTTTTGAAAAGGAAGTCAAACATTTTGTGTAATGATTTGTCTAAATGTCTGAAATAAAAAATATTACCGAAAAGTTTGGCGCAGATCATTTTCTGTCATTATTTCGAGCATCATTCAAACGCACATAGAACGTTTCTCTGACCTACTTATTTCTTTCACACAAATCATTTCATAAAATATTTGACTGATTTCTTTCATTTTTTATTTTCAAGTTTTATTCAGAAAGTATGATCTTACTTCTCGTTTGCCTTCCTTTTTGACAATGAATAACCGCACCAATATATATTTTTATGAGCAAAATAGCTAGGCCTTGAACAGATGAAATTTTTGACACTTCATTTACATAGCTCGGAAGCAGCTTTTCGTAAAATATTTCAATTTTTCCTCTACTCGTTAATTAAGTTTTCATTAATTACCCTGATTACTTTCAAGCAGTTAAATATTTTCATGCAAAACTAGACTTCACGCTAGTCACTTTCATACCTCGTTTACCAGCTTTTCTCTCTTTGTTTGGCCATGAAAATGCGGACAAAACCTCATGGTGTAATTTATAGGGAGTCTTGTTTTCACTCTGTTCACGCGATATGCTCAGTAATGTTCATGTCTGCCGATTTTGGTGCCCAGCGAAAGTCTTTAAACTCAGAAGAGTATTCCTGGAGCTACTCTGCAGCAATTCTGGATGTGTGGGGTGTCGCATTGTCCTGCTGGAATTACCCAAGTCCGTAGGAATACACAGTGGACATGAATGGACGCAGGTGATCAGACAGGATGCTCACGTACGTTTCACCTGTCGGAGTCGTATCTATACGTATCGATGGTCCCATATCACTCCAACTGCACACGCCCCACACCATTACAGAGCCTCCATCAGCTTGCAGTCCCCCACTAACATACAGTGTCCATGGATTCATCAGGTTGTCTCCATAACCGTACACATCCATCCGCTTGATACAATTTGAAACGAGACTCGTCCGACCAAGGTACATGTTTCCAGTCCTCAACAGTCCAATGTCGGTGTTGACGGACCAGGCGTAGATCTTTGTGTCGCGCAGTCGTCAAGGGTACGCGAGTGGGCCTTCGGCTCCGAACTCCAAAAACCCATATCGTTCATGCTTCTTTGAGTGGTTCGCACGCTGACACTTGTGGGTAGCCCAGCACTGAAATCTGCAGCAATATGCGGAAGGGCTGCACTTCAGTCGTCGTTGGTGCCGTTCTTGCAGGATATTTTTCGGGATGCAGCGATGTCGGAGATTTGATGTTTTACCTGATTCTTGATATTCACGGTACACTCGTGAAATGGTCGTACAGGAAAATCCCCAGTTCATCGCTGCCTTGGAGATGCTGTGTCCCATCGCTTGTGCGCCGACTATAAGATCACGTTCAAACTCAAATCTTGATAACCCTCCATTGTAGCAGCAGTAACTGATCTAACAACTGCGCCAGACCCTTTTCTTATGTAGGCGATGCCGACTGCAGAGCCGTATTCTGCCTGTTTACGTGCCTCTGCATTTGAATACGCGTGCCTGTACCAGTTTCTTTGGCGCTTCAGTGTATTTCGGTCAGCAGACGTGGACGCGTTACACGTCTGGGTTCCTATTCAAAATGTTATGTACTCACTCTCCCGCTATAAGTCTTAGTAGAATATACACTCTCTATATATACCACTTTAATATGTGACATCATGTATGGCGAAGTATCCGATTGGTGCCAAAACTGTGCATGGTGCTCTGTTTTGAGCATCGTTTTCGAATTCATGAGGCAGAAACATGTAAAGAACACCTACATTTGCGAAAAATGTTTTTTCACTGTCGCAATGTGTTATCAGCACTTTTGACGCCAAATACGGATAATATGGATAATAGGCGCCGAGGCAGATACACGAATAATGTCTCTTGAGACTTAAAGACGAACTTGGGAAGCAAGTAGCCGAACGAAGTGGTTTCCAGCGAAAAGTCTTAGCCTTTGGAGTGTGTTGATGGTAATCCGCGAGGTTAATGCTTTATCCGTATCGCCGTTACTCGTTTGTAATGAAGTACTATTCGTCCAAGACCTGACCTTTGCTGTGATGTTACCTTCTTGTCCAGCAGCGCCGTCCCGCTGAACCGACCTGTTTTAATACAGTGTACGTCAGAATTATGCGCTGAGTGGCCCACGTGAAACAGAGGACGAGCAGCCTCCATGCCAATAATTGGGAAGGAAAATGTGTCAGATGGCTCCCAACATCAAAATAATTAATAACGTTATTTTGGGCCGTGGCGAATGCATTTTCCACGTGTCACAAACGCAGCTCATTAATGTCATTATTGAAATCCAATATGTTCTTTGACCATCGGAAATATTAACGTGTTTAGCGCAATTCCATTACATAACATTGCACGAACCCAATTTATCACAGGGAAAATTCAGATATGTAATCTCCGCGCATGCGAATAAACTGAAAGTACAGATTTCAGCGATTCAAATAAAACGATGCTTGCAGCTGTGAAAAACATTGGCACATTACTAACGTCGTTTTACATGAATAGATGACATGATTTTATTACAGTTATTTTTCGTAGAAATGACATTTCTACGATTTATCAATGCTGCAATCAAAAATGTTTATTCAGAGTCAATCATAAAATAGTTTTACGCTATTACCTGTGCATTTCCTTTATTATAAACAGTATTTCACACATCACTTTTTCCGTAGCCACAATCATTGGTACTACCATCTGCGTGCGGTGTTGATTCCGTTGTTAATGAGAGTCATTAATGTACTTCGAAGTCGCAGAAACTTACCACTCACTTTACTAAGACGATCTTCCCTTTCGGTTACGACGCATAGCATCTTTTCCAGCGCTCTGTACAAAGGCACTGAATGTCTCCCCTATAAAATCGTGGCTGTCCGTGAGGAAAGGCGTTATTTATTATTCACACTCGCAAACGACATATAATTAACAAACAAGCAGTGTTCTACTAAGCTTCCATACTGCTTTAATTCTGAATAACGCTGAAGCTAGCTTTCAGTAGATGCACTCACCAACCTACCACTTCATAACCTCGATTCATTCAGACTTTTGGTAACGAATGCCGAGCCCCAGCGCGTGGTTGGTATTTACTTCTGAGAAGTAAACTGTAAATGTACCTGACAGTTACTTCAGTGTGCTAAGAATGAAATATGCAACTTAAGCCTTACACCAGTGTTACCAGATACAACAGCCTCGAAATCAGGAGATGTTGTTGTTGCCCTCAGTCCAAAGACTGGTTTGATGCAGCTCTCCATGCTAGTCTATCCTGTGCGAGCCCCTTCATCTCCAAGTAACTACTTCGACTCACACACTTCTGAATCTGCCGCGCGGGGTAGCCGCGCAGTCTACGGCGTCTTGTCACGGTTCGCGTGGCTCCCTCTGTCGGAGGTTCGAGTCCTCCCTCGGACATGGGTGTGTGTGCGTTGTCCTTAGCTTAACTTCGATTAAGTTAGATTAAGTAGTGTGTACGCTTAGGGACCGATGACCGCAGCAGTTTGGTCCCACAAGACCTTACCACCAATTTCCAAAATTTTTTTATGAATCTGCTTACTGTATTCATCTCTTGGTCTCCTACGATTTTTACCCCTGTCACTTCCCTACAATACTAAACTGGTGATCCTTTGATGTTTTGGAATGTGTCCTGTCAACCGATCCCTTCTCCTACTCAGGCTAACAGAGGAAACAAAGTAAAAGACTAACTGAGGAAAAGACTAACCCACTCGCTAACTAAAGATGAACGTATTCCCGTTTAAGATTTGGTGGTCCTGAAAAGGAACGATTGGTTTCGTTTTATTGTTGTTTATTTGCAATGTAAACGACGTAACAGCCGCGATATTCCGAAATAAAATAAAGGTGTGAACAAAGTGATTTAAGTCAATTAATTTATGAATGTCGTTTTCTACGTTTTTCTACCCGAAAATAAAAGACTCAAATTAAGCAAACACCCCAATTGTGAGACTTCTCGAAAAACGAGAGTGATTACTTCGAATCTAATAAAAAATTAAGTTCGTGAGTCAGTTAGTCTTTTAGTTAATTTGTTCACTCGTTAGTAAGTAGGTTGTCTGGTTAGTTAGATAGCTAGTCACATGATTTGTATGATAATTAAAAGTTGTGTGGTCTCATGACCACGAAACAAACAAAAGTTATCCGAATCTGCCGAAAAAATTAATATTTGGGTCAAAATTTGTAAAAATCTAATTCCTCTCTCTCAAACCCTACCCTATGGGGAGAGTGGGAGAGTTTTAGCTTTAGCGAATCAAAATTTACGAAGTGAGTAAGTATTATTTATTTATCTGTAACCATTTTCCACGCATAAATGAGAACATAGTTTTTTTGATTTACCAAGAATCAAAACAAAAGTTTAAGACAATAACTACGTAGTTTTTTATGTATAATCTGATTCTGAAATAAAAAATGGGGTTCCCATTTGAAATTTGAAAGTTGCCTCCCGCCCCACCCCCAGGGGGCTGGGGTGGCGGGCTAATTTTAGCACCAGCAGATGTCCCCCTCGAAAATAATCAACTTTGGATTCTATAAATGTTTTCGTGTGAAGCTTATTTTTCGAGTTATTCTGGTCTGTCAACTTAAAATTTACACCTTGCATACTTCTAAATCCTTATATTTTTCGTCTAGCCATTCTTGCTTAGCCATTTTACATTTCTTGTCAATCTCACTTTTTAAACCAATGTAGTCCCTCCCGCCCGCGTCGTTTATGGCATTTTTATATTTTCTCCTTTCATCAGTTAAATTCAATACCTCTTGTTTTACAAGACCTTGTCTTTTTACCTATTTGATCCTCTGCTGCATTCACTATTTCATTTACCAAAACTACTCATTCGTCTTCTACTGTTTTCTGTTTCCCTGTTTCAGTCAATCGTTGCCTAATGCCCCTTGTGAAACTCTCAACAATTTATCATTCAGGTCCCATATCCTTTATTTCCTTCCTTCCCGCTATTTCTTCAGTTTTAATAAACAATTCATAACCAATGAATTGTGATCAGTTTCCGCATCTGCCCCTGGAAATGTGTTACAATTTAAACTTAAAGAGACTCGAAAAAGCAGGAGATAGCACTAGATACTAGACTGTCTATTGTCCTTGCTAATATTCTACTAGTATACGTCAATGAAGGTTATATATATGGAAAAATAATGGCACTGCACTAGATAATTACTGCTACAGTGGTTTCGCCAACGATGTTTCTATGTACCACTTTTATAGGATTATTATTATTATTCATACAATAAAATGAAAGTACACACAAAGCATTGTACCAATGTGCATGGTTTTCTGTAGTGTGCTTTATAGTATGAGACATTTCAGATATAATTTATCCAAATTGTTTTGACAGCCACAATTTTTTTATTTTTTTATTTTACTGATTATTCATTTATCCAGTCAATCTCTACAGAGCGTGCGATGTTATTTGCGCATGAGTGCATGCGCCATTGAATAGAAGTAGTGATCTAATATGAATGCCTTTAAGAATATATAAAACAGTGAAAACGAAGAAATGACTTTTATTTTATGTGGCAAACGGGAATGGAATTCGTCTTTTTAACTGGTATTATGTTCATGTACATTAAAGTTTTCATTTACGTCTTGCGTATATCTCTTCATATATCTCTTTTATATTATTAAACAGCAGTATCATCAGGTAAGTCCGTGATAGTGCTTATTACCCTTAGAAAGCTACAATGTAAGATAACAGGTTAAAAATCACTCGCCGTTATGTGCGTCATGAAATTTTCTCATCGAAAGTTGAGAAATGTGTTTATTATTCCACTCTGTCGGCAAATATAGGACTGTTATATCTCTTTACCATTGAATTCGTAATTTCAAAGGGAAAACGTCCGTTTTTCAACAATCTTTGTGTGTGCAATAACCCACGCAGAATTTTGGTAGATAAGTTAATTCTGCTTTTGATCTTCATCAATATAACTGCAGCCTGCGGCAGCATTAGAGTGGAGAAGACTTATCGAGCACCAAAAAAATTTGAGTCTACGTACACTTCAGTCGCTACAGATTTCCAAAATTCCTCTATCCCAACGATAGGGCTGTATGCAGCTTCGTTGTTCTGGGGCAGACGCCATTCAGTATCAAGATGCTGAAGTTCGCTACCAACCACGACAGTTGGAAAATATACTGCGAATCAGGCCAGTGATTCGAATTTTTGACGGATCCACTATTTCTAGTGACTTAATTGTAGGATCTGCAAAAGACAAATCGTACAAAATTTACTGGACTGCCTGAGTATAAAAAACTAAGCAACTTCGCTTGACCAGTTATATGTCTTGATTCGAAACTTCCACTTTTTCCAAAGCTATCTGAAGCTTTGCGCAAGAATACAGGTCTTCAAGAGGAAGAAAGATATGAGGATCTCTATAATTATTTTTTCCAAATTTGCGGACTGCAGGTGCTCAGGTTTCACGTAGTAGTCAAGTAACGTGAGCGGTGAAGAAGAAATACTGTCTCTTAATATATGCATCTGACGCTCTTCGCTTTGAATTTGCTTGTTCAGTTGATTGGAAATCGGTAGAAAGTATTCTAAGAACTGTAAATATAGCCTATTGTAAGGACATTGTAGTTTTTGCAGAGTAGTATCAGACATAAGTAACCGATATTCTGAAGCAACATGCGTGAAGAAAAAAACAAAACCATCATATTGCACTAACACTGGAGAAGTTACCGCTTGGAGGGACAACCACCTCGTTTGGATTGAACATAGCAATTTGTGCCGCTTGGCTCTTACAAAGTTTTGAAACTCCTGTAATACATCTCCGAGCTTAGTGCTAGTATGAAAGTAGTCGAATATATCCCGAATCAGCTCCTGTGGGCCCTTGGCAGTTTTGCTGAAGCACAGGAGGAGCACAAAGAATGGCATATGCATTTCATTGAGAACAAACTCTTTTCAAAAGAATAGACAGGGAGTTGTGCTTGCCCGAACTAGCTCCGCCGGCAGCGAAACCTGTTGAGACTACAGCAGTCAGTTAAGACTGTTGTAACGATTAATAGCAATGGCCTCAGTTACAGGAATGAGACCTGAAAAAGCATCGTCATTCCACTCCTAGGTCCACTTTAGCGACAATGCACAAACGTCTGGTACTAACTGACATCAGTTGATTCCTCGGTAATGACTGGAAACGCGTATTTACCTTCATCACCTGTAAATGTTTCATAACAGCAGTCGCCTTGGCTCTACTGCGTGTAACCTTTTTAGCAATTTCTGAATCGGAACATACTGTCTTCAGTAATACACGTAACTGTTCCATAACGTTGAAAGACACGTTGTGTTCACCTGTAAATGCACAGTTTTACTTCTGCCTCCTGAACTTCGTTCCTCACGATTTAGTCCTGGAATGGTTCAAATGGCTCTGAGCACTATAGGACTTAACATCTGACGTCATCAGTCCCCTAGAACTTAGAACTACTCAAACCTAACTAACCTAAGGACACTCACACACATCCATGCCCGAGGCAGGATTCGAACCTGCGACCGTAGTGGTCGCGCGGTCCCAGACTGAAGCGCCTAGAACCGCTCGGCCACTCCGGCCGAGTCCTGGAATGAAAATGAAGTTAAAGTTCTGTGCCCTACCAATCTTCCAGTTCACTGCACATCTTTCTGCGTTTCTACATGTCTAGCAAGATAGTTTTCCATCCTCAAGCAATATTTATTTCACTTACACACATTTTACAGTACGCAAATCATCGCCTTTCTCACTATGTTGTAGCTAACACGAAAACTTAGCTTCACTATCTAATTCACTTTTGCAGTTTTGTGTCTGCTTTACTTTTTTCCGTGCTCTGGGAGCACTCTTTTCCGCGTTTAACTTTCACGAAAACTAATTATTTCAAACATTTGCTTACTAAGCGCAGTGCTGCTAACACACCAAGCACAAATACCTGCGATCTGAGGCATCTTAACTTCAACAGTGAAATGCAGTAAGTACCACAATAACCGATTACATTACTAACGTTCTCAAACCCTTCCACTCGTACCATTGCCATAACTCAAGATATTTGACACCACTCGACACATCTTACCATCGCCATTACCTTCTAAATGCATTGATACCATAGTTTTGCAAGCCGGTAAATCATTGTCACTCATGTTTTTCTCGTGACTTTAGATACAAAATTACAGATACTGTGTGAACGGCTCTACTTTCTTTGAACGATAATGGACTACTGCGGACTCATTTCGACAAAATTATAGGGAAATAAATGACAGACGTGTTATTTTCATCCTCATTTTTATTAAAAGTCGCCATTTGATTCGCTAACTATATTTGCATCATCAGGTGTTTATCTGCATACAAACATATAAAACAGCTTATTAGAATTTTGACAATGGCAGGTAATGGAAAATAAATGCGATTACGTTTGTGTCTACTTACAATTTATTATGTCTCTATGCTCGTCGTGAAATATGTGGAGTCTAGGAATCCTACATATTCACTTCACTAGACAAACAATTCAAACAAATCCTATTAATTAGTTTGTTCTAAAATGAAAATATATAATACTTAACTTCGCAATTACACAGATGTGTCGCAAGAAAAGGCGACATACGAAATAAGCAATCGCTTCTGTATAATAATTCCCATGTCTGTGTTTCATAGAGTGTACAAAAGCAGTAACGAGCGTTGACGCTTCTATCCAAGTCGCTAGTCTTGAAGCGGCTATTCAGTTTTGGCAATGGTCCTGGTGCTTATGTCCTCTTCACACAGGGGCCGCTGCTGTCACGTTGTCATCTTGGCGAGGGGTCTATCAGCGTGCGAGTGGCTGACGTCTTCTCACAGCCATCTCTTCTCTACCGTCACAGACTGGCGTGCCGGCGCTTCATCTTATGTCGTAACACAATCAATTAATAGAAGCGATCTGTTTAAAAGCCGGAAAGAAGCACATTCTTGAACATTCTCATCAGCACCCGATGATGCAAGTATAGTTTGCGAAACCAGTCGTGTCTTTGAATAAAGTCTCTCATTCAACATGTAATATCTCGACAGTGGGTGTCCTACATACGCGATAAAAACATGAGATTCGCCTTTTAATTTGCTTTTAAGCAGAAGCGTAGCAGATATTTGCTACAAATCACTATTTCTGCGTAAACAGAAAATCTACCAGCATGTGACAAAAACCATGATATTCACCTTTTATCATTTTAAACAGTAAACAACAGTTCACCTTATATCATTTTAAACAGTAGAACAGCAGATGCTGGTACAAATTACGATTCATGCTTACATAGTATCTATCTAAAAACTCTTCACTGACTTTCAAACACCAGTGCACATAACAGTCGTAAGCTATGGTTGTACAAATTACGATTCATGCTTTTTTCTAATTTGGAAAATCACAGAACGCCACCTTTTCAGCCATATTACCAGATACTACTGATGTAATTATAAAAAGTGTCTTCTCTGCTACAGCTGTCTGTATTATGTAAATATTTATTAAATGTAAAAAAATGCATTTTTACGAATTATTTACTCGATAATCCCTATTCGAAAACTTACACAAAATATTGTATTGTTAATATGTTAGTAGTCAGTGCAAACACTGTGGGCAATAATTTTCTGTGTAAAGCGTTAAAAATTTTTGAACATTCTGCATATTTCGCATCACTGAATTTCTAGAGTAAAATATGCATGTAGGCAACACCGTTTCCAGCGCACTTCTGTTTATAACAAACGAGTGAGAACTTGAACCTAAATCGTTCTGCATCGATTTTTTCGTTTGGTTTGAACTTTCTGTTAGATACAATATCAGTGAGGAAAAACTGTAGTGAAAGAGCGAGATGTGTAGACTATGAAAAAAGACACAAGAAGATGGTGTTTAAGAAAAGCGTAATACACTTCACACTTGCTGGAAATCTGTGAGAGGAATTGCAGAAATATCTTGGTCCTCTAGTACCGGTATTGGCGTCACATCCATTATGCAGGAATTGCTACACTCCCTATAAGAAGAAATGTAGTGAGAACACTGCTGAACGATCACCATCACCCGCATGTGAAACTGAAGAAGACAGTGCCGTTGTTTATATCCTGGGTGTGAAGTTGTTGAGGCGTTGAATGTTAGCATTTATGCTGTAGTCCATACTCTATCCCCTCTTAAACGTCCAGGAAACGTAAGAAGCATAAGAAGAAAACAATATGTAAAAAGAAAAGTGGAAGAAACTGAAACAAGTTTTACACCACAAACATCTTCAAACTTTGTGAAGTGTATAATGTAGATGCACTTGGTGCAGAACCTAACCACGAAATGTGATGTGTGGTTTCAAAACCTAAATACTGCTATCTCGGCAGCCACCTATACTGAGAAGGTACAGTTACTGACATTGATACCAGGTAGCTACTCTAAGCAGCAGATACAGACATACATACCAGTTCCTTACATTATTTGATTTCAAAAGCTCGTAGAACAAAGAATGAAAAAAGTATTTGGGCACGCCCAGATTCTTACTGTGGGCATCCGTTGCAATATGATACCATTACTATTGCTCTGGAATATTGCCTAAGTGATGACAAAGATTGCAGCTGGCAAAGTCCTAACCAGGCTGATGTTATCTCTGTTAGTGCAAATGGTGAAAAACTTAAAAAGGTAAAAAGACATATAACAAAGTCAATAAGAAAAGCATACCTCCTAATGAAAGAGGAGAACCCAAATTTAAAAACTGGTCTCACAAAATTCTGCTCCTTAAGGCCAAGGATAAAATGCCAACCAGTGAAGAAAGTGTGCACAAGTATTTACTGCAGTAATTTGAAACTTGGTTGTTTCGCCATAAGCAGTGTCACAGGAAAGCAGTACAATAGGGATGGACCTGATGCTTGTGTGTATGTCGAGAGCCGCAAGATAAATGTTGGTTACAGGAGTGAGGAATGTATCCCGGTACTGAAGTGATGACTGTTGAAGCATTATAACTTCAGGGAACTGAGAATGACGTAACCTACGCATTGTGGGAGGGAGGAGAGTTGGTGAATTGACAGTGGAGCCAGAGAAGTTTGTTACAGTGGTTAGGCATAGGGTCATGAAAGGAACAGCTCACCATAATGTCTGGAGGATTCAGAGACAGGCCAAAGCAGAAGTAAAATCAGCCACAACCAGAATACTGACACGTTAGTTCTTCATTTCGACTTTGCTGAGATCAGGTCTGTTGCTTTGCACAACAAAATTCGAAGTTACCACTAGCACAAATCACAGGTATCAACATTGACATACGTTGCTCACTTCCTTGGAACATCACACTGTTTTGCTATTGTCAGTGATGATCTTATCCATGACAGTGCACGTGCATGTTACGCTGTCAGCATGATAATTGATGACATAGCATCTAGAGGCCATGCATTTCCTAAACATGTGCATGTCACTGATCATTTTAAAAACCACGTTCAGATTTATGAGGTTAGTCATTATTGTAGTCCAGGAATTAAGACAAAAAAATTGATATTTTCAATAACAGACAATGGAAACAGTGCATCAAATGGGGTAGAAGGTCTCTGTAAACATCTTGGAACAAGATTTAATCTCCAGCATGAAACTGTTGATACTGTGAGAGATGCTGCTGGATATGTACACGCCATATCAACATCAGATATGAAACTCTTAATTCTAAATGAAAGTGCATTATGGGAATTCCACTTAAAAAAAGAGAGATATGTAGTCTGCTTTGAAGCCTGTAGTAGGAATTGAATCAAGTCACTACTGGGTTGCATCCTGGAGTGGCATAACATTGCAAGAACGGTTCTCCACGAAGTGCAGAGATCACAGTATACATCAGAAGACTTTATAGTGAGCCACTTCATTTCTTGTGTGTATGATAATCAGTGGTGGGTGGGACAGATAATAAGTATCTCTCATCAGCTGCAAGATATAACCGTCTCCTTTGTGACATTTCATAATCCTGTTAATGCTTTCATATAGTCATCAGCAAAGGATCAATGTGCAGTTTCCATTTCCCAAGTACTGTTCTTGTTGGATCATCCTTGTCCATATACAAATTCACCTCGATTATACAATTTCAATAAGAAGCAGATGAAAAAAACAAATGACCTCTTTTCAACAGTGCAGTGTTGATTGTTACACTGTAGGCAATTTTAATTCATGGAATGTCATGAAGAAGTAAAATCATGGCAGAAGACAATAGTAATTAGTGAATAATACCATGAAAAATGGGTATAAATACACTACTGGCCATTAAAATAGCTACACCAAGAAGAAATGCAGGTGATAAACGGATAGTCATTGGACAAATATGTTATACTAGAACCGACATGTGATTACATTTTCACACAGTTTGCTGCATAGATCCTGAGAAATCAGTATCGAGAACAAACACCTCCGGCCGTAATAACGGCCTTGATACGCCTGGGCATTGAGTCAAACAGAGCTTGGATGGCGTACAGCTTCAACACGATACCACAGTTCATCAAGAGTAGTGACTGGCGTATTGTGACGAGCCAGTTGCTCGGCCATCATTGACCAGACGTTTTCAGTTGCTGAGAGATCTGGAGAATGTGCTATCCAGGGCAGCAGTCGAACATTTTCTGTATCCAGAAAGGCCAGTACAGGATCCAATTAAGGGTAGAGCCACGGGTCGTAACACATCTGAAATGTAACGTCCACTGTTCAAAGTGCCGTCAGTGCGAACAAGGGGTGACCAAGACGTGTAACCATGGCACCCCATACCATCACGCAGGGCGATACGCCAGTATGGTGATGACGAATACACGCTTCCAATGTGCGTTCACCGCGATGTCGCAAAAACACGGATGCAAACATCATGATGCTGTAATCAAAATCTGGATTCATCCGAAAAAATTACGTTTTGCCATTCGTGCACCCAGATTCGTCGTTGAGTACACTATCGCAGGCGCTCCTGTCTGTGATGCAGCGTCAAGGGTAACCGCAGCCACGGTCTCCGAGCTGATAGTCCATACTGCTCCAAACGTCGTCGAACTGTTCGTGTAGATGGTTGTTGTCTTGAAAACGTCCCCATCTGTTGACTCAGGGATCGGGACGTGGCTGCACGATCCGTTACAGCCATGTGGATAAGATGCCTGTCATCTCGACTGATAGTGCTACGAGGCCGTTGGGATCCAGCACGGCGTTGCGTATTACCCTCCTGAACTCACCGATTCAATATTCTGCTAACAGGCACTGGATCTCGACCAATGCGAGCAGCAATGTCGCTATACGATAAACCGCGATCGCGATAGGCTACAATCCGACCTTTATCAAAGTCGGAAACGTGATGGTACGCATTTCTCCTCCTTGCACGAGGCATCACAACAACGTTTCACCAGGCAAAGCCGGTCAACTGCTGTTCGTGTATGAGAAATCGGTTGGAAACTTTCCTCATGTCAGCACGTTGTAGGTGTCGCCACCGGCGCCAACCTTGTGTGAATGGTCTGAAAAGCTAATCATTTGCATATCACAGCATCTTCTTCCTGTCGGTTAAATATTCGCGTCTGTAGCATGTCATCTTCGTGGTATGCCCAGTAGTGTATTCTATATCTCATTTTTGTTACAATACGCTTTCGAACAAAATTATGAATTGTTTTCCCACTCACTTATAATGTTCTAAAGTAACTACATTGAAACAGAAATACTTTTTTTGCATGACATTTACTTAAAATCAGCCATTAATTGAAGTATTTGAGTGCTCATGATTTTTTGACCTTGAAAGGAGTGCTACGTCTACCTAAAGAATTTATTACTTCCGTACAGACATGTATTGCCAACTTTGATTGTACATTCCCTAAATAAAATGACCAAGAAACGTACCATGAAATTTTTAGAATATTTAGGATTGAAATTTTGGGGAAAATAATTTCTAAATAACAAAAAATTTCAGATTCTTTCGTCTTTATGTACAAATATTTTGACAGTTTATGAATTTCATGGATTAATTTCATAGCTGACAGTTATCATTTATCAAGACAGTTAACATCCCCTGACTATCCGTATTTTCAAACAACAATTTTGAGCTTCTCAAAAAGTTACAAATTTTCGTAGTTTAATTTTTTTAAAAAAAAAGTTCAGAATTGTAAATGCATTAATCATGTCTCATACTATTGGGAACAAAGTATTTATTGAAAATAAATTCAGATCTCTATCACTTTTGGTTTCCTTATTACGATTTTTCAATATTCCCTTTAGTTTCGACATTTTCACGATTACTCTCATTTACAGAGGTCTGTAGCATTTAAAAAAATCATCAGAAAAACAAAATATTGTAATTATGGAGAGATATCTTGTGAAACTTCAGCATATATTTTTTTAGCTAACTTTGAATGTGATGTGACTTGACCTGTATTAATTGAGATGAAATCGCCCTGTTTAATCATAAGACGATAAGGCATACATGCAGCATTCATGTTTGTTGATAAAACTGCACATTTTCACAACACAGCATTGCACAGTATTTTCTTTCTCGTAGTTGGACAGGAAAGCTGCACATTATTGTTGAAAAAATATGGGTTGTGTCTGCTTCGATATTTCTGATGTTCATTAGCGTATCGTGTAAATATTTGAAGTCAGTCGGTTATGAACTTCTCGAGATATTTTATTAACGACTTTTCCCTTTGATATACAACGTGATTGTTTATATATTATAGATATTAAAGTTATGTAGCTCATGTTTATTCAAACGTTTATTCGAATGTCATGTGAGTTTGGAACTACATCGGTAAGGGACTTTCCGACGTTTTTGCTAACAACGTATCGTGTTTATATATGATTATGCACATATTTATATATTACATGTATAGAATAGAATGTAACCATAGCCGTCTGAACGTTTATTAGAGTCTCGTTGAAAAATTTTAAATCTGTCGGTCACGAACATTTCGAAACTTTTGCTATCAACGTTTCTTCTGTATGTATAATATACACTCATGGAAATGGAAAAAAGAACACATTGACACCGGTGTGTCAGACCCACCATACTTGCTCCGGACACTGCGAGAGGGCTGTACAAGCAATGATCACACGCACGGCACAGCGGACACACCAGGAACCGCGGTGTTGGCCGTCGAATGGCGCTAGCTGCGCAGCATTTGTGCACCGCCGCCGTCAGTGTCAGCCAGTTTGCCGTGGCATACGGAGCTCCATCGCAGTCTTTAACACTGGTAGCATGCCGCGACAGCGTGGACGTGAACCGTATGTGCAGTTGACGGACTTTGAGCGAGGGCGTATAGTGGGCAAGCGGGAGGCCGGGTGGACGTACCGCCGAATTGCTCAACACGTGGGGCGTGAGGTCTCCACAGTACATCGATGTCGTCGCCAGTGGTCGGCGGAAGGTGCACGTGCCCGTCGACCTGGGACCGGACCGCAGCGACGCACGGATGCACGCCAAGACCGTAGGATCCTACGCAGTGCCGTAGGGGACCGCACCGCCGCTTCCCAGCAAATTAGGGGCACTGTTGCTCCTGGGGTATCGGCGAGGACCATTCGCAACCGTCTCCATGAAGCTGGGCTACGGTCCCGCACACCGTTAGGCCGTCTTCCGCTCACGCCCCAACATCGTGCAGCCCGCCTCCAGTGGTGTCGCGACAGGCGTGAATGGAGGGACGAATGGAGACGTGTCGTCTTCAGCGATGAGAGTCGCTTCTGCCTTGGTGCCAATGATGGTCGTATGCGTGTTTGGCGCCGTGCAGGTGAGCGCCACAATCAGGACTGCATACGACCGAGGCACACAGGGCCAACACCCGGCATCATGGTGTGGGGAGCGATCTCCTACACTGGCCGTACACCACTGGTGATCGTCGAGGGGACACTGAATAGTGCACGGTACATCCAAACCGTCATCGAACCCATCGTTCTACCATTCCTAGACCGGCAAGGGAACTTGCTGTTCCAACAGGACAATGCACGTCCGCATGTATCCCGTGCCACCCAACGTGCTCTAGAAGGTGTAAGTCAACTACCCTGGCCAGCAAGATCTCCGGATCTGTCCCCCATTGAGCAAGTTTGGGACTGGATGAAGCGTCGTCTCACGCGGTCTGCACGTCCAGCACGAACGCTGGTCCAACTGAGGCGCCAGGTGGAAATGGCATGGCAAGCCGTTCCACAGGACTACATCCAGCATCTCTACGATCGTCTCCATGGGAGAATAGCAGCCTGCATTGCTGCGAAAGGTGGATATACACTGTACTAGTGCCGACATTGTGCATGCTCTGTTGCCTGTGTCTATGTGCCTGTGGTTCTGTCAGTGTGATCATGTGATGTATCTGATCCCAGGAATGTGTCAATAAAGTTTCCCCTTCCTGGGACAATGAATTCACGGTGTTCTTATTTCAATTTCCAGAAGTGTATATATATATTTATATTTATTTGACACAGATGTTAATAATATACCCGTTAGAATGTTATCTGAAGTAAACCGTTCGAGAAGTTTTCGAGATTTTTGATAACAAAGTTAAACATGGATTTGTCTTTGTATAGTAGCATAGATTTTAAATATATGTTCGGGTACGACACATATTTACCAAAACTGTAGCACACATCAGTCCGAAGATTTATTAGACTATCTTGTAAAATGTAGAGTAATTCGGTAAAGAACTTATCAACAGTTTTGCTAACAACGTTTCCCGTTTATATAGTAAATATATATTTATATACCAAATATATTTTAAAAAAACATTTGGTTTATGTCCGTCCGAACGTTTATTAATCGTTTAAAATGTGAAGTACTTTGGTACAGTATTTTTCTACATTTTTGGTAACAACGTTAAACAGCGACTAGGCTTTTTATAATAGCTTGGGTTAAGTAACATATTTTAGCATTGTCTGGCAACAGTAATGTTCCAGTACACCTTCAGAAAATATCATAAATTCGAAAAAGCTTACGTGTACGGTAAAAACTAACTTCCCCCGTCGATATGACCCCATTCAGTCACAACGTTTTCAAGGACATAATGGTTTAATTTTTCTGTTTTATTTCTTTTACGAAACTACTCACCAAATTTCATAATCACCCATTGTATTTTAGTGGACAGTACGCTAGAATCATCCCAGGAGCCGGCAACGTCTACGTTAAAAGTCTGTTCGCCCGTAAAATTGGCTTCAGAAGACTTGTTCACACAAAGAGCGCATCTTTACACGGTTAGCGAGGAAGCTGTACTGCCAGCACGTAGCAGCCGAGGTGAAGCCGCTACGCGGACGCACAGTGCCTCCGCTGGCGATGAAGCAGTGTTCGCGCGGAATGGCGTCGATTGTTACTATTATCGAGGCATCAAGCTGCTCGCCGCATCCCCCGCTCCAATTTTATAACAGGCCATCTCTCGCAATCGCACACAATCACGCCCTCCTCCCCCTGGTCCCCCTCCGCAGCCCGATGTAGCACACACACACACACACACACACACACACACACACACACACACACACGCTCATACACATACGGTCAGGTCGCCACATCGCCCCCTCACGCCTGTTCATATTCACGCAACTCGGAGCACGTGTGTATTTCTATGTGTGTGTGTGTGTGTGTGTGTGTGTGTGTGGATGGGCGACCTTTGTAACACGCAGCGTTGTCAGTACCCAGTGGATCTCTCCCTCTCTCTCATTTTTTGTTTTTTGTTTTTTTGTTTTGTATACGTACACGTACGACCTTACAAAATGAGTTATGATAGATTTGTTGCTGTTGTTGTTTGCTCGTGGCGTGATGGGCGGGAGGAAGAGGTGAAAATAAAAATAAAAGTAGGGAAAAAAAAAGGAAGATTCACTTTCATGTTCCGGCCGTACGGAGAAAGAGCACCGGGCACCCATTCACGTTGTCGCGGGTACAAATATTAATGATACTGGAGTAATTACACGGCCACACATGAAATCATATAAAACACGCCTTTGTTCCTGAGCGCTTCTTTTATTCGTTTTTCTTTCCCCTTTTTATTTACGCGGCAACCTGTGTACCGTGTCCTCGGTACCGGAGTCGTCCGCTTGCTTCCGCCACATATGCGTCCGCGGAGGAAACTCGTGCCATTCAGGTCGTCCCCAATTGGCCGCTGTTTTGTTTCGTCTTTTTTACCAAAAGAGTTAACTGTGCACAAAGAAATGCATATTCCAGGCGCGATCCATTTTTAACGTCAATTTCCGAATGGCGCATCGTCCTGGTGAACAGACATCTGCATTGCCTGCGACCGCAGTGCTTAATAAAAGGCGCCTTTGTTTCGGCGATGTGTCATCGCGGCAGAAGAATAGCAGTCGAAGGCTATTAGCGAATGGAAGCGGGAAGAAAAGAGGTGCGAGGGACAATGACACAGAAATGGGAAACAGTCTCACTCCAACACTTCCTACCTACACTCTCCAATGTCCCCACGCTGTCACGCGTCTGGGAATAGGCGAGGTTCAAAGAGATCTGTAAAAGAAACAGTGATTTGTCAAACAAGGTCAGCTGATAGTAAAAGAAAGCCCCCTTGCAATCTGCATTTGCATTTACGTACATCTCATTTGGAATCACATGATGGTTCTTTTGTTGCAAGAGAAAATTTTCCTTTGTCATGAAGGCTAGTATTTTGCATAACAGTCCAGCTAAACATTGTTTTCCATCATTTTATCTATGGACAGCTTTCCTTCCCCCCCCCCCCCCCTCCAACCCTCCCCCTCCCTCTTTTTTCTACCGCTGTGAGATTCAGAGTGATTATCGTACGTACTCTGCACTTCCGTATTTCCATAAAAGCTTGTTCAACACTACTTGATCAAAAGCATCCGGACACCTGGCTGCAAATGGCTTACAAGTTTGTGGCGCCTTCCAACGGTAATGCTCGAATTCAATATGGTGTTGGCCTACCATTAGCCTTGATGACAGCTTCCATTGTCGTAGGCATACGTTCAGTCAGGTGCTGGAAGGTTTCTTGGTGAATGGCAGCCTATTCTTCACGGAGTGCTGCAGTAAGGAGAGATATCGATGTCGCTCGGTGAGGTCTGGCACGAAGTCGGCGTTCCAAAACATCCCAAAGGTGTTCTACAGGATTCACTTCAGGGCTCTGTGCAGGACAGTCCATTACAGGGATGTTACTGTCGTGTAACCACTCCGCCACAGGCCGTGCATTGTGAGCAGTTGCTCGATCTTGTTGAAAGATGCAATCGCCATCCCCGAATTACTCTTCAACAGTGATAAGCAGGAAGGTGCTTGAAACATCAATGTAGGCTTGTGCTGTGATAGTGCCACGGAAAACAACAAAGGGTACAAGCCCCCTCCATGAAAAACACTACCACACCAAAACACCACCGACTACTAACTTTACTGTTGGCACTACACACGCTGTCAGATGACGTTCACTGGGCATTCGCCATACCCAAACCCTGCAAATGGATCGTCACATTGTGTAGCGTGATTCGTTCTTCCACTGTTCAATCGTCCAATGTTTACGCTCCTTACACCAAGCGAGGCGTCGTTTGGCAGTTAATGGCACGGTGTGTGGCTTATGAGCAACCGCTCGACCATGAAATCCAAGTTTTCTCACCTCCCGCCTAACTGTCATAGTACTTACAGTGGATCCTGATGCAGTTTGGAAATTCTGTGTGATGGTCTAAACAGACGTCTGCGTATTATACATTACGAGCCTCTTCAACTGTCGGCGGCCTCTGTCAGTCAACAGACGACTTCGGCCAGTACGCTTTTATGCTGTACGTGTCCGTTCACATTTACACTTTGCTATCACATCGGAAACAGTGGACCTAGGGATGTGTAGGAGTCACCTGACGACGTTCCGCGGAGCGCGCCATTCTGCTCTCTCACGGTGTCTAATGACTACTGAGGTTGCTGATATGGAATACCTGGCAGTAGGTGGCATCGCAATGCAATATGAAAAACATATGTATTTGGGGGTGTCTAGATACTTTTGATAACACAGTGTGCAACTGAATGTAAGAGCCGGATCAACAGTCAAGGGATCATCTAAATTTGTATAATACATTTATAAATTTTTCTCACGTTATTCTGTGGCTGCGAACATTGTATGTTGGTGTTTCCATAGGACAGTATTCAGCAAACGAACAATTTCATGTCAGCGGCGGGACGAAGCTGGACGGATTATTCATATACGACTTATACACCATATGATCACAACTGTCTGCACATGCATATGTAATGCTTAACTGACCAGTGGAAAGAGGTGGACCAGACAATATAAAAGGAAGCGCATAGTACTGTGTTGCCAGCTGTGGCCGAGCGGTTCTAGGTCTTTCAGTCCGGAACCATGCTGTTGCTACGGCAGCAGGTTCGAATCCTGCCTCGGGCATGGATGTGTGTGATGTCCTTAGGTTAGTTAGGTTTAATTAGTTCTAAGTTCTAGGCGACTGATGACCTCAGAAGTTAAGTCGCATAGTGCTCAGAGCCATTTCTTTCTAGGGGACTGATGACCTCAGATGTTAAGTCCCATAGTGCTCAGAGCCATTTTTTGTTGCCGACAGAGAAGCAATAGGACCAGAATGGATTTGTCGGAAGAGCTCAGTGTCTTCAAACATACACTAGTCACTAGACGTTACTTGGGCAACAACTCCATTCGGGACATTTCAGCCTCTCTTAGGCTGCCCAAGTCGACCTTTGGTGATGTGATAGTGAAAAACACAAAGGAACAATCTGAGCTAAAACAAGACGTGGCAGACCTTATGCACTGACGAAAGTGCGTCGGCAAGGATTGAGGAGGGGTACTTGTAAGAAAATTTCATGAAATCAACGGAAGGAGTTCCAAAGTCCTACCAGCAGTCCAGCTAGCACAATGACTATGCAAAGGGAATTATGAGAAATTGGAAACAATGGTCGAACAGCTCCTTATAAACCACAAATTTCTGTAGTTAACGCCAGGCGACGCTAGAGGCGGTGTAGACAGCGACACCATTAGGCAGTAGGGACAGGAAACAAGTGATCTGCAGCGATAAATCACGCTGCCCGCTGTGGTGTGTGTGTGCGTGTGTGTGTGTGTGTGTGTGTGTGTGTGTGTGTGTGTGTTGGGGCTTACGGGCGCTCAACGTCGAGGTCATCAGCGCCCTGACACACTATCCGATGGAGGGGTTTATATACAGGGTGTAAATTTTAAGTCGACAGACCGGAATAACTAAAAAAAAAAAAAAACTTCACACGAAAAACGCGTAGAATCCAAAGTTGATTATTTTCGAGGGTGACATCTGCTGGTGCTAAAATTAGCCCGCCAACCCAACTCCCTGGGGGTGGGGCGGGAGGTAACTTTCAAATTTCAAATGGGAAACCTCATTTTTTATTGCAGAATCAGATTCTACATAAAAAAACTACGTACATTTTGTCTTAAACATTGTTTTGATTCTTGGTAGTTAGCGCTGTAATTCAAGAAAATTTATGTTCTCATTTTTGCGTGGAAAATGGTTACGGATAAATAAAAAACTACTTATTTACTTCATAAATTTTGATTCGCTAAAACTAAAACTCTCCCTCTCTTCCTATAGAGTGGGGTTTAAGAGAGAGGAGTTGGAGTTTTACAAATCATGACCCAAATACTGTATTAATTTTTTCTGCAGATTCGGATAAGTTTTGTTTGTTTCGTGGTCATGAGGCCACACAACTTTTAATTATCAAACAAATCATGTAACTAGTTAACTAACTAACTAAACATCCCACTTCCTAACGAGTGAACTTACTTCTACCAGATCAAGAATATTAGGTAAGTTGTTGGAAATGATTACGCGTCGGTGAAAATCTCGCTTCGGAGCACACAAAGAGCTCTAACCGCAGAACTCTGTACGGAACACGCGTTGGTGCAGTGGTGCGATACATACCGTATATCGCTCTTCGAAGACGATGGCCAAGGTGCCGTCTCCAAGTCAGTACCGCTCGATGGATGAAGGCGAAGTCCTCTCTCTCCACAATTCTCTCGTCTCCCACGCGCACGAAAACGCGGCGGAAGAATACTCAGTTTCGGCCAATGTCGAACGCTCTGTCATCAGCGAAATACCTCCAACGGTATTTCTGAGATGTACCCAATGATCGAGTAGCTCATAACGCCCCTACGCAAACGAAATTCCCGTCTCTGCCACATGTTGCCCAGTACAGGTGGCTCCGGATGCCAGGCTATCCCCAAAAGCGCCGTATTGTCCCGCGTTACCGATGACCGCTACCTGCCGCCCACGGCGGCCCCGCGAGCTACGGCCAGCTGCAGACTTTATATTCCACAATTCTTAACTTCCGACACTTTTCACCAACGCTTTGAGTTAGTGACTTAATCATGCAGATAGGCAGGGAATAATGCTCGAGAGTGCATCATATTTATCATAATTCAATAGAGTCATGATCGGATGCCTTTGCCAGTCCCTTTACTATTAATACTAATGTTGGTAAGCTAACGTGTAAGTGCCCATGTCCTGGCACCTTACAACTTGATGTCTTCCCCGAAAACGATGTTATCTTTCAGCAGTATAATTGTCCGTGTCTGAGAGCCAGGGCTGTGCAACAGGGGTTCAAATGGCTCTTAGCACTATTGGACTTAACTTCTGAGGTCACCAGTCCGCTAGAACTTAGAACTACTTAAACCTAACTAAGGACATCACGCACACCCATGCCCGAGGCAGGATTCGAACCTGCGACCGTAGCGGTCGCCTGGTTCCAGACTGTAGCGCCTAGAACCGCTCGACCACCACGGCTGGCTGTGCTACAGTGGTTTGGGCAGCATTAAAGTTAACTCTTGTTGATGTCACGGCGACCAAATTCGCCTGATGTAAAACCTATGGGACCCATCTTGGTGCTGGCCGGAGTGGCCGAGCGGTTCTAGACGCTACAGTTTGGAACCGCGCGACTACTGCGGTCGCTGGTTCGAATCCTGCCTCGGGCATGGATGTGTGTGATGTCCTTAGGTAATTTAGGTTTACGTAATTCTAAGTTCTAGGGGACTGATGACCTCAGCAGTTAAGTCCCATAGTGCTCAGAGCCATTTGAACCATTTTTGAACCCATCTTGGTCGCTATCGGGCTCGGTCACCGCGTACGCAAATCAGCGGCCCGTAATTTACACGAATTGCGTGACCTTCCGTAGACATCTAATGCTACATACCTCAAAAAAACCTACCAGCAAACTGTCGGACCCCTGATACCCAAAATCAGTGATGTATTTAGTTCCAAAGACGGACAAACAAGCTATTAAGCAGGTGGTGAAAGACGAACCACACCTTCGGAAATCTTAACACATTCGGAAGAAACGGCAAAATATTTGTGAGAATCAGGAATACAAATATCACTGCTGGTCGTTTCACTTGCAGGAGTTTCATCTTTCGTTTTTTAATCAGACTGAAGTCACAAAATCTAAGGAACTCGTTGCTGACAGAGCACGCTTTTGTTTGTAAATGACATGGAATATTACAGAAAATACTTCTATCGTATCAGTGAAAAAAGAACCAGAATCTGTTACAAACGCAAAGAAGGAAAAAAAATTATCATGTGGTGCGGTGCGAATTTACTACTCCATAATCACATTTCTCTAACGACAAAACCCTACCTGCAACTCTGAGCATTTGTATCGTTTATCTTAGGATCTCAGACAGTATATTACCGCTGACGTGTCATTAACTGTCGACTAATTGTAACATATCGTACGAAGAGTGACGTTTGTCACAAATCTTCAGAATCCAACTTGATGTCTCCAAAGTAGCGAGTAACAGTCATAAAATGACCCATCTCGAAAGCCGGATATATCTTCCGCATTTTAGTCCCTCGTCTAGGAGATAGGTTACCAGAACATGGCGTGTAATGGAGCGAAGTCTGTGTTTTGTGTCCTTGAACTCACTAAGTGTGAATGAATTGTGACTGATCGGTGATTTCGTGTCGAACATTAGGTTAAAGTGGCAACCGTCAAAATACTTCATGAATGGTACATCACATTCCATCAGTTTTGTGATACGAAGGACACAGACCAGCCGACTCCATCAGCAGAGAAGGTCGAGTGCGTGTGGCAATCATTTGTCTGCAGCCCCGAGAAACCTCATTACAAAATGGCTGAAATGGCTCTAAGCACTATGGAACTTAACATCGGAGAACTACTTAAACCTAACTAACCTAAGAACATCACACACACCCATGCCCAGGCTGGATTCGAACCTGCGACCGTAGCAGCAGCGCGGTTCCGGACTGAAGCTCCTAGAACCGTTCGATCACAGCGGCCGGCTAAACTTCATTACGATTCGAAACTTGCAGAGATTCTCTATCTACTGATATTCATGTGTTTTCTATATGTCTTGTAATTTCTTCGCCCAGACTTCTGAAAAAACATAAGATTCTTATGAATAATCCTTTACTTTACCATTGCTTCAGCTATAAGATGTCGGACAGTGGTTGACGGTAGTTGACTACCTGGTACAGCTAGCTCCCTCGCTCACTTTTCTTTGCCCAGTGTTCATCCAGGAGAAGAGACGGTAACAGAACAAAGCAAGGCATTTTGGCTTCCCTGTCACAACAGGTGCCATTCGGTCGTTCAAGGCACATAATGAATTCAAAAGCACTTTGCACGTAATGCATAGAAGTCAACTCGTCGTGTTCGCCGAAAGTTCGTCATTCCTCACGTTGCCGTCTGGTGCATTTTGTGGTGGTGTTCGTATTTCAAATAATGCAGGATGCAATTACTACAAGCCGTTGACAAACAAGGTAAATGAAAAAGTAACTGTAAAAAGTGCCGCAAATTTGTATGTGCACTGAGAGGTTTCGGCTGAGCTGTTTAGGTTCTACAGATGTTAAGATGCTACAGATCTGATCCCCGATGACCTACAGGAAAGGTAAGTTCCCCGTAATGGAAGAATGTCTTGCAAAGGATAGCACGTTATTAAATGAAAATTACTCTTGGTGGCCTAATTTGTCGTAAAAGTATGCGTACCACACCACACATGGATATATTAACCTTCGGGATCCCTGAAACTAATGAAGAAGATTAGTGTTGGTTGTTGAGGTCTACTGCCATTAGACATCAGTCAAAAAGATTTACCCATTGAATCAAGTATATAAACATTTAATAAGTGGACAATAGATTTCAAATACAAATTATAACCCGAGCACTAAGCGTGGATTCATAAAAGCACAATATGGGACTGTGTCACGAACATAGCCGTTGATTGTGAGAAGTGGTTAGTGATTTAAGGAACGAGTCATAGAAAAGCCATGATGGGTGCCAATAACTGGCTGTGAATATTAAATCTGCACAATGAAACCCTGATGCAAATTGACTAGCTTCGCGTTCCTCTCGCCTCGGCGACTGCATCGACAACACACGCTTACTATTCTTAAGCCGTGCGTGAGTGGGAGACGATTCAGTAGCGGCTGAAAAATCTGATTTCAGCTCGCCCTTCGAACGTGCTCTGAGTTGGGAACATCTATTTCTGCAGATATCTTCTACGGCCACTTAAAGCGAAGTGTGTTCTCGATAGCGTCTCTGGAGCAAGTGTTTTCTTCGATCTCCCTGATGCGAGTGTTTTCTAACTTTAGTCCGCGAAACTCAGCTGGTTCTGCCAGCGTCAGACCTCGCCATCAAGATGCAGCAGACCTTGCGAGTTCCTACTAATAATAATTATTTTATAAAGAAACTTAACAGTTTCCTACTCTCACAGATGCTGCCGTAGTTAACACGAAGTCGTCGAAGCACGTAATGCTATTCGAGAGAAACTTCGATTTCTGAAGCTAGGGCATTTGAAAACAGATGTATCATTTAAAGACACGTTAGTTTTAAAGACACGTTAGTCCTGTCACAGAATCTCTCAAACACTCTCGAAGGCTAACGAAGGGAATGATGAAGATACTATTCGTGATTACACTAAACATTACAATGATAACTGGATAGGTAGGACGTACTGAGTAAGTAAGAAAAAAACATATACGGTGGGCACTCGACCTATAAGTTTGATCAGGAATGCAATACATGTTGGAGACATGCAATTAGAAAGAACACTTTGTTCACTTAATCTAATATTCTTAAAAGCTACAATGAAAGGAAGCTGTTCACTGGTCAGATATTTTGTATGATGGTAGTGTATGAGAAAGCCAATAGAGTGGGGGGCGAAATGCACCAACAGCTTGAAATACAAAAATATTGTTAAACATGTGTTAGCAGATGCACTTGACAGTGGCATCATCGACATTCAGAATAAGAAAATTAAGAACAGTTCACATAACACATGTATTATGACGACAGTAAGGAAATAGATGAACGACTGCACTTGCTCATATCATCTGCAGCTGGAAATACTGCACATTCAAACGAAATTATTTCTGTCATTCCTGAGCGTAGACATAAATGTATCACCAAATAATTATGCAGACAGTTGTTCAAGAACTCCATAAACCGTTGTAGAGGTCCTTACCATGTAGGCCTTTTATAATTCTAGGTCTCGATGGCTTATGGCAGGTGGATCTCATAAATATGAGACAAAATTTATGGGATAATAAAGGTTTCAAATGCATTATAATGGTCTTTGATATGCACTGGAAATCTGATTGGGCACTACCTGTGAAAAGAAAGACAGGGATTCCAGTTGCACAGGTTTTTGGACAACAATTACAGACAGGAACTGTTTGCACCACACACAATCTACAAACCGATTATGATGATGCGTTATAGAAGAGATATTTCAAGACGGTAATGGAATGGTATGGAATGCATTAGTACCCTACATTCTCTCAGATGAAGGCATGTGTTGTGGATTATTTGAACCAGATAATGAAAGGACAAATGTGAATGCTTTTTAACCTTCACTGTTGTTTTAAATGAGCTGATATCCTCCAACAAATCATTGACATGTACAGGTGTTCCGTCCACAGGACAGTAAAAATAAGGCCAATTGATGTACTGTATATGATAATAATATTCTAATTACCGTTTACAGTCGTATTAAAATGGTACATCCATGCAAACCATATTTAATGAAAGTGATTTAGTACGTATTTAAAAACACAAAACATCATTTGTGAAATCATACCTCCCAAACCGGACTACGGAGATAGTTACGGTTTGCAGGGTGAACCAAACAAAGCCTATAATTTACATCTAAAATGAGAGCAGCGGTAGTGAAACAGCCAGGTCTTTTACACAGGAGAGTTATAGAGGATCAGTGAACCAGACATCTTCGTCTTAGAATGTGTCATAAGGTGGCGGGGAACAATGGCTCTTGTTAAATGGTTAGGACTCTCTTCATTGCATAAGTTTCGTGGATGACACTGACTGATTATGTAACAAGTGACACCCAGTCACAGAGCATTTTTCGAAATCTTGCACCACACTTTTGGACCAAAGTCGCTGACTGTTGCGTTCCTTAACGGCTCACATCCATTTAAAAAGCCCGCTTGACAGTGGCAGCAGCGGAAATGTTACCACTGCGCTAGGTCCTGTAGATGACTTCTTTAGCCGCTTGGTTTCCTCAGGCAAGTGGTGGGTATATCACCTGCCCCGTAGCGAAGGAGCGAAGCAAGCAGCGGATTCATCGTCACCAGAAAGGGCGAAGAGGGGTAAGGTGATGTGAAGTGTTTCTTGGATCGCCATGTGTGGAGCTACAAGTTGATGCTAGTAAGGCACAGACCGCCAAGGGAGCGCACTACCGAAATGTTCTTCCGAGTTTACAGGATGTTGTCAAGAGGAAGCGTCAAGGGGATGTCATGGCAGCTCGCATTACTCAATCCCGAGCGCTAAATCCAGTAATAATTTAGTTCTTATAGTTTGGCTCGAGTGAACCACCACACAAGGCGCCTAAATAAAAAAACATGGAAAATTTGTTAGAAATATAAAATCATTTCATTTCATTTTTAAAACTGAGGTCCAAGATTTGCTACCTGACTTAAAAAAAAAAAAAAAAATCCTAGAACAATTGAACACAAAACGATGAATAAAAAATTAAAAAGTTGTCTCATCTTCACGCAGAAATTTAGAAACTTCACACTACGCAGAGCTACCGCAAATAAATGATGATGCTGTCCTATGAGCTAATTCTGTAAATTAAACTATTGATCATTGGACTCTAATTACTGTAATGTCAAATAATTTACGGACTGTACGTCTCGTAGTAATCTGTGTTACTAAATAGTTATCCCGGGAATCCATACCAGTTACAGGTTGCCTATCTAAAGGTTTACAGGCGCAGCAAGTATTCCATTCTCAGTATTTCGCATAACTACTGGTCGATGTTTTAAAATTTAAAATGCTGTTGTAATCTACTCGTTAAGAGATATAATCTTATGTAAAAAAATTTAACATAATAAGACTAGTATTACAGTTACAAACGGCGTTTGTCTTGATACAGTGTAACTAATGGCGCGGAAATACTCGGATCATGTGCTTCTAGAATTTTCTTCCAGCGAAATTTGCTAATAACTTAAAAGCATCACGAAACTTTCTCTCCCTGATACCCCCACAAAATTACGGAGATAATCACGTTTCAGTTTATTACTTTTTTACTAACGACTGTATTCGCAACACACGTTGCAGACAGTGTGTCCAAGTGCTCCAGTGAACGTACCTGAAAAAATTTTATATCATTTTACTACACATAGTTTTGGAGATATAACACCATAAACATTATTTTCCTCCTGGGGTCATCTCTTAATCTTACGACTTCTCATGCTCAACTGAACATATGCTCATCTAATCTTTTTCACATTAGCTGCAGCTACGAGCACAAATTATCGCAAAAGATCTCCCTTGAGGAAAATTAATATTACTTATACTGCCTTGACCAAGCCAAGCATTTATGATGTATATGTTACTGTAAAAGTCCGCCCCGATAGCTGAGTGGTCAGCGTGACGGATTGCCGTCCTGCGGCCCGCGTTCGATTTCCGGCTGGGTCGGGGATTTTCTCCGCTCAGGGGCTGGGTGCTGTGTTGTCTTCATCATCACGTAGTAAGACCTGCAGCAAGGCGGCCGGACCTGCCCCGCAAGAGGCCTCACGGCGACTGACGCCAAATGCTCATTTCCATTTTGTTACTGTAAAAGTAAGATGACTAGTAAATCCTAGAATTAATTGGTGAAACCTAAGACTTACCATTGTGGTAAAAGTATGAAATTTCTTATTATATGCATAGATTACGAAATTTTACCAAGGGACGTTGGTAAATCTTAAGATGTACCCCTACCAACTGGTAAAACCGTATTCATTAAAAAATCAGCTTAGCTATTTATTGAAATAATCTGTATTTATTGTAAATTTATATATTTTAAACATTCTCGCATTTCAATGTGATTATAATGAGCACTATTCCACATTAGTGAAAAATGTTGTAAAAATGTTACCTTGTGAACGTTAATTTCTGTTACAAGGCTGACTATTGTGGCATTTCGAATTACATAATATAGAAGACGATTTACAAAAGCATTTTTTAGTTGAACACTTTCTAAGCAATTGCACTATTTGAACCCTTATCCTCCAACAAAAGATTGTTGTTGACTTGCTGTAGACTGATTTTTTCTCTTGCTATTTCTTCGACGTTGATAAAATTTTCCTTTCACAAAGTAAATTGGTTCCTAGTGTACAATGACTTCAGTCTACCAGCTTGGGTAGCAAACTGATAAAATTCGTCATCCTGAATATTTATCACTACTGTCGTTGTAGATTTTGCATCATTTTTGCCCTGCCTGCATCCGGTACTTTAATTCCCATACTCTGTCCAACTGAAGGTTTTGGAATTTTGTTACATGAGGCTGCTTTAATTTTATTTGCCTGCAGTTGAAGACCTTCTTTCGCAGATTCTCGGTTCCGCTTCACTTTATTAACACTGTTGGAAGCTGTCAGCGTCTCGTCACAACCACCAGCTGGTGCCGGTGTCTCGTTATTACCTGTCGTCAAATCCTGTGTCTCTGGTGCTTCCTCACCTGCTGCAGCCGCACTTCCCACCTCCGTTCCTTCTGTTCAAGTATCTGATTCACTGGCATCAATTTTCAGTTTCCTGTGAGTTAGTGGAAGTGTTGTTTAATATTTTTTTCCAAATTAGCCGTGGGGGAGTCGCTGGCGCCAGTGATTCATCTAGTAGGGGCAGTAGTCCCGTTCGTTCTGGCACGCGCGTTTTCTCTTTGGTTTTCCTCTTCTGGTCGCTATTTAAGCGTGGCGCTTTCGGCGATGCGAGTCTTGGTTTTCCGCTCCTGTTGGTAGTGTTTGCTCGTTGCTTGGGCATGGGTTTGTGTTGGCGAGTCTTGGAGTGACCGTTACGGGGGAGCGTAGGTTGCTGATGGCCTCTAATGTACTAGAAAGACTGTATACAGGGTGGTCCATTGACAGTGACGGGGACAAATATCTCACGAAATAAGCGTCAAACGAAAAAACTACAAAGAACGAAACTCGTCTAGCTTGAAGGGGGAAACCAGATGGCACTATGGTTGGTCCGATAGATGGCGTTGCCATAGGTCAAACGGATAGCAACCGCGTTTTTTTAAAAAAAAATAGGAACCCCCATTTTTATTATATATTCGTGTAGTACGTAAAGAAATATGAATGTTTTAGTTGGATCACTTTTTTCGCTTTGTGATAGGTGGCGCTGTATTAGCCACAAACGTATAAGTACGTGGTATTACGTAACATTCCGCCAGTGCGGACGGTATTTGCTTTGTGATACATTACCCATGTTAAAATGGACCGTTTACCAATCGCGGAAAAGATCGATATCGTGTTGATGTATGGCTATTGTGATCAAAATGCCCAACGGGCGTGTGCTATGTACGCTGCTCGGTATCCTGGACGACTTCATCCAAGTGTCCGGACCGTTCGCCGGATAGTTACGTTATTCAAGGAAACAGGAAGTGTTTAGCCACATGTGAAACGTCAACCACGACCTGCAACAAATGATGATGCCCAAGTAGGTGTTTTAGCTGCTGTCGCGGCTAATCCGCACATCAGTAGCAGACAAATTGCGCGAGAATAGGGAATCTCAAAAACGTCGGTGCTGAGAATGCAGCATCAACATCGGTTGCACCTGTACCATATTTCTATGCACCAGGAATTGCATGGCGACGACTTTGAACGTCGTGTACAGTTCTGCCGGCCGCAGTGGGCATGCGGTTCTAGGCGCTGCAGTCTGGAACCGCGCGACCGCTACGGTCGCAGGTTCGAATCCTGCCTCGGGCTTGATTGTGTGTGATGTCGTTAGGTTAGTTAGGTTTAAGTAGTTCTAAGTTCTAGGGGACTGATGACCAAAGAAGTTAAGTCCCATAGTGCTCAGAGCCATTCGAACAATTTTTTTTGTACAGTTCTGCCACTGGGCACAACAGAAATTACGGGACGATGACAGATTTTTTGCACCCGTTCTATTTAGCGACGAAGCGTCATTCACCAACATCGGTAACGTAAACCGGCATAATATGCACTAATGGGGAACGGAAATAACACGATGGCTGCGGCAAGTGGAACATGAGCGAACTTGGAGGGTTAATGTATCGTGCGGCATTGTGGGAGGAAGGATAATTGGCCCCCATTTTATCAATGGTAATGTAAATTGAGCTATGTATTCTGATTTCCTGCGTAATGTTCTACTGATGTTACCACAAAATGTTTCACTGCATGACAGAATGGCGATGTGCTTCCAACATGATGGATGTCCGGCACATAGCTCGCGTGCGGTTGAAGCGGTATTGAATAACATATTTCATGACAGGTGGATTGGTCGTCGAAGCACCATACCATGGCCCGCATGTTCACCGGATCTGACGTCCCTGGATTTCTTTCTGTGGGGAAAGTTGAAGGATATTTGCTATCGTGATCCACCGACAACGCCTGACAACATGCGTCAGCGCATTCTAAATGCCTGTGCGAACATTACGGAAGGCGAACTACTAGCTGTTGAGAGGAATGTCGTTACACGTACTGTCAAATGCATTGATGCTGACGGACATCATTTTGAGTATTTATAGCATTAATGTGGTATTTACAGGTAATCACACTGTAACAGCATGCGTTCTCAGAGATGATAAGTTCAGAAAGATACATGTGTTACACTGGAACAACCTACCTGTTACCAACTGTTCGTTTAAAATTGTGAGCCATATGTTTGTTACTCTTACAGCACCATCTATCACAAAGCGGAAAAAGTGGTCCAACTAAAACATTCATATTTCTTTACGTACTACACGAAAATGTAATAAAAATAGGGGTTCCTATTTTAAAAAAAACCAAAACAAACGCAGTTGATATCCGTTTGACCTATGACAGCGCCATGTAGCGGGCCAACCATAGCGCCATCCGGTCTCCCCCTTCAAGCTAGACAAGTTTCGTTCTTTGTAGTTTTTTCGTTTGAGACATTTGGCCCGGTCACGATCAATGGACCACTCTGTATAGTACGACTTGATTCTGCATGCCTATGTGCGCTATGTGGAGTATCGTCGCTTGCTGCTACTGACCGTGGCCACCCGCTATTTTCTACGTAGAGGCACTGGTGATAAATCTGCTTGTAATTTGCGTTCACAGCCGGAAATAGAGTTTGACTGTGATAATCCCCGCTGAGGGAATTCTCTCTTGGTTCCGGCAGAGAGATATTGAATAGTTGCGTTTAGAGTATGGAACACTGCCCAGTGACGAGAGTACTAAGCGTGAGTAGAGTGAAACCTGCGTGAGTTATTCTAGCACAGTGCGCAGACCTTGTTTTGAATTAAGACAGTGGGTTTCTAATGTACTTAAGTATCTTGTCATTTATACTGTGGTCTCCCTTTGAAGGGGTCGTGACCTTGTCTGGTATTACAGTTTTAATATTCTTTGTTTGGCAGGGCGTTAACTACTCCTTACTTCATGCTCGTTAATGGGGATAGGGAGGAGCGGTTATTGCCTGTAAAAATTTTGAATTATCAACTGTTCACATGGTTCAAATGTTTCTGAGCACTATGGGACTGAACTTCTGAGGTCATCAGTGCCCTAGAACTTGGAACTACTTAAACCTAACTAACCTAAGGACATCACACACATCCATGCCCGAGGCAGGATTCGAACCTGCGAGCATAGCGGTCACGCCGTTCCAGACTGTACCGCCTAGAACCGCTCGGCCACCCCGGCCGGCATAAACTGTAAGAAGTAAATAATTTTCCATGTCATTTATTTAAGGTTTTCTTTCTGTTAAGGGTATTAAATTTGAAATTGGAGTGTTTTGTGCCACCTCTTTTCCTTTGGTGGTCTGTCCTTGCTTTGTTTTAAAAATGTTCCAGTGTACCGCCAGCGGCGGGTACAACCAATTCCGGATTGACTGATACAGGAGGCGACGCCTTGGGGGAAATCTACCAGGAGCTACCTGAAATTTAAAATTCTTCAACAGTCACCAAGAGCAATCATAAGAAAACGCAAACTCAGGCTTATAGTTCACAAAGATTTATTCCACACATCCCTAAAACAGTTTTACAAAATCTTTTACAAAACCAACTTTCCAATAGCCACTAATAACAGGGATAATCAAAGCCCTTGTACAGTCTTTACATGAGTACTTAGAATGAAACAAGTTAAGTAAAGATCTTTCCTTTTTAACGGAATAAATAAATGGATTCCAGTGAATATGAATGACAATCGTAATTCCCCACAAAGGTAACAGGAATGTAAACAAAATCCCCACAGGTGCAACAAGCAACAGTATAGAAAATTTAATAACAACTTGTTAAAGAGCGATTTCAGCAATGGGAAGCTTAGTCCATTAAACAGATAAACGGAATTCCACTAATAATATAATTACTATTCCACAGAACTCACTTGTGGAATACCTTCCAAGTATAGCACCAACTATGTGTAAAAGAGTTATTTTAATAGTTACTTTAAATTCCATGCAACAGCTAGCGCACACTGACCTATTGTCTGGGTTTGCCTGCATGTCGATTAAGTCAAATTAGCATCGTGAATTCATTTCACTGTGTATGATAGGTTTCACTATGACACCCCTTTTCAATGTTTTTTGCTTTTTCTGACATGGTTCACATAATCTCAAAATAAATAAGAATTGATTCAACAGTCACATTCCTGTACTTACGATTCAATACCATAATCATCATTGTTCGGCTGCCATGGCCTATAGCAATGTGGGTCTCATGTAGAACGTTAAACAGTTCAACGAAACGAACGTAATAACGAATTTCTTCTTTTCTAGCAGACAATGGTGCTACAAATTTCTCTTCACTTCCGGCGGTGAGAACACCATACAGCTTCAAACGTCTGTAGTGAACAGATTTTTTATTGGAAAAGATTTATGAATTTTTCAGTTCACTTAACAGAGTATTATATTGCTCAGCAGTTACATAAAATTGTTTTCCTTCTTATTACTCAATGATTCACTTAAAAGTTCGTAAACTCTGTTACGCATAACATGACTCATTCTGATGCAAAGCTGCATACGAAACACCACTAAAACGAGTCGTAAAAATGACCGAACGCACGATGCTCTACACTAGGGTGTCCATTTCATTTTCATTGAAAAACGGGACATTTAAAATAAATTAGAGAAAAACCTGGGACAATAAAGAAAAAAACGGGACATAAATATTGTATTGACTAAATTTAATACACATACAAGTTCACCTTTACAACGTGTACTCAGATGACCCCAAATCACTTTTTACAATTATTCTGCCACACTATCACCGTACTTTTCACTTTTATGTACTTTATCAAGAAGTGAATTTTCGTTTGAAATTGTATCATAAAAGTCAGTACACGATACACCATTAAAGTGTGTTTTGACAATGAGCAAGGCCCTCACTGTTTCAACTTTCATTCTAGTTTTTTTCATCTGACCACAAAGAGTTCACTAACGAAAACACACATTCCACAGCAGCATCTGACCCAAGAATTGCCAGACAAAACTCCACCAAATGAATCATGTTTTCAATGTTAATGTTTTTACTTCTGAAATAAGCAAATATTTTACACCACGTTGCACTAACACTTTCTTTGTCTCCTTCTTCAATTTTTATGAAGTTCTGTGCACATGAAAATTCATCAAACAATTAGTCTTCATCAACAGGAAAATTTGGTACAATACTTTTAACAAAAACACAACAGTTCTGAATATCCTTCCACTGTAGCTGCCCCTTTTCAGTATTAACCCAGTCAAATGCTTTAAAAGGTGTGAGAAATGGTAAACACCATTCTTTAATATACTCAATGCAAGAGTCATAGAAGATGTCAGCATAAATATGAAATTGTTCTACAGTAATTTCACCCTCTTCTTCCAGCTTTCTTAGAGTCTCATGTACAAAGGATGTGAGAAATCTTTCAGATTTTCTACATTGTAATTTGCCCAATAATTTGTTTATTTCTTGGTAAACTTCCACTATTGTGATTTCTTGCTTCTCAAAACATTTAATTGTTGTGGAGAAAGGTTTTAGCCGGCTAACAAGAAATTGTAGGAGAACAATATACACAAGGATACCACAGAATTGTTTAAGGATATCAGGAAACTTATCAAGGGAAATGAAATATGATTTCAAAGCAGGAAATATCGCTACAATTCTTTCCAGTGCTAGTATCAGAGATAGCCACCTTGTCTTGCTGTGCCCAAGTACAGCTTTGTATTCAGTTTCAGTAAACTTACAGAATTACTTCAGAGATTCAACCCTTACTGTATATATGTGGAAATGCTGGTAGATTTTGTTTAAAATTAATTGGCAGTCGATGGGTAGACAATCTGAGCCAGTTTGTAAGGAATTGTGCACCACATGTGCTGGACAGCCAACACCTACTATATTATTCACTATGTTCTGTTGCAGTTTATAGAACAAATTGTTTTTTTCTTTTCCTCTGCTTACCACCAAAATTGGTGTTAGGGTTGTCTGCAGAAACTGCAATCACCTTTCCCTCAAGATCATATTTCTTTAAAACCTCCAGCACCTAATTCTGAAGTAAATCTGAAGTTTCTCCAGCTAAATTAGCCAATCCGAGCACTTTCACCGTGATTCCATTTTCAGGGTGAAAATATCTGATAAGGAGAGGAACCAACTTCAAATCCAGCTGATTCGATGTATCAATCATTACAGAAATGAATCGAGGACTTTTCAGTTCATTAAAAACGTGCTGAGCTGCATACGGTGCAATAACATTTGAAATGATTCCATTACATTTTGTGTGTCCACATGTGAATTTAGGATTGAAAAGTTTTTTAACAACTGTTGTAGTACAGTCCATTGACTTAAAGCTATGGTTATGCATTGCACTGTGGTATGCAAACGTAATTTCTTGTGCCACCAACTGCCTATCCATTTCTGTTACTGATTTTAAGTTTACATAGAAGTCACTCACGCATTTATTTGCTCTTTTCGTTTGATCACTCATGCGATGTTTCTTAGTCTTAATGCGATTCACAATGTCAGAGCTTCCACCATGACCAATAGCAAATTTTGATCTGCACAACGCACATTCTACTGTTTCTTCACTACCAGTGATAAAAGAAAACTTGCTTTTTATATTGCTGTTATAATTACACTTTCGTTTTGGCTTAATGAAACAGAGATTGCACAGTGCAAAATATTAACAGTGTGGTGACGACAGCCAGAGAGCAAGTATCAGTGGTGTAGAGTATCTCTGGACCGAAAGGACGGATTCAGTGGATCGATTTAGAAGAGAAGAATCTTCGTTGTTATTCGTAACCTATAGTGCGTTTAAAATTACTTGTGATTTTTGACAGTTCGGTACATGTTTGGGGTATGCTGAAAGTCAGCACACGCTTCCTAGCGTAAATAATTGAGCAGTTAATAGCAAGTCAAACAACCAGTAGCGCAAAATACTCTAGCCAAGCGGAATCATAAAAAACGGGACATTTGAGCGCCCCCAGAAAAAATTTCGGGACAGCGGGACATTTCGGTAAAGAACGGGACTGTCCCGGGAAAAACTGGACGAATGGACACTGACTGCAACTAAGCGACGGTGAGCGGACTGAGAACTCATAACTGCCAACAAAGAAACTTACTGAACACAAAACTGGCAACAATGAAACTTGTCTGAATCTGCACGGCGGAAGCGGAAGTCTTCGATCCAGCTTTCACCAATTTGCATTGGTACATCCTAAGATTTACCGATGTCTCTTGGAAAAAGTTCGAAATCTATCCATATAATCAGAAATTTCGGACTTCTACCATACCGCGACGGTAAATATTAGGTTTCACCTGTTAATTCTAGTATTTACCGATTATCTTACTTTTACAGTAACATATGTATGTAGACTGAAGCGACTGCTGAAAATTTGTACCAAGACTGGGATTCGAACGCGAGTCTCCCACTTATTGCGTAGATGCGCTAACTAGTACGCCACCCTAACGTACTTGTCTAGTGAGCAGGAGACCTAGGTTCGAACCTCAGCATTGCTACAAATTTTCGTTCACTAGGTAGATGCGCTAACCAATAACCCACACTGGTACAGTGGCTTTGGACAACTTCTCAGACTACCATAGCGAGACTCCCTCCTCAATCCAAATTTCCATTCACGCCATAGCCGCCGGCCGCTGTGACCGAGTGGTTCCAGGCGATTCAGTCCGGAACCGCGCTGCTGCTACGGTCGCAGGTTCGAATCCTGCCTCGGACATGGATGTGTGTAATGTCCTTGGGTTAGTTACGTTTAAGTAGTTCTAAGCCTAAGGGAATGATGACCTCAGATGTTAAGTCCCATAGCGCTTGGAGCCATTTCATTTCAGCGCCATAGCCAACATGAATTTTTGAGACTTGAATAGGTCTCTTGATTTGTATAGTTCATTTGATTAAAGGACAATGACATCTCGTTTCGTTCAATGCTGAGGTGCTATTGCAATATAGTAGGAGAATCTCTGGAATGCTGTTCGATCTTGGGGAATACCAAGTGAGCATGGGTGTGAATGGGAGTTTGGAATGGTGGAGAGGGGGGGGGGGGGGGGGGGAAGGCGTGCTGGCGTAGTTTGTACTGTTGCACAGAGTCACTGTTCCCGGGTTGCGTTGACGTAATGGTTAGCGCATCTGCTTAGTAAGCAGGACATCTGGTTTCAAATGCTGGTTCATCGCTTCATTGTCTATGGGTACGTCATAGACGTTTGAAACTTGAAAAAGTCTCTGGAACACTATAGTTTCATCTGATAGAGCGAATTATTTTCTCTTTTACATGCAAATTATCAGCTAAACAACGTAGGTTTCTTGTTGCAGCCAAGATTACATCGAGGTTTTTGCATTTTAGTAATTCACGCAACTTTTCGTTAGAGTTAGGGCATACAGGGAGCCGCTATATCTGTAATGAATGAATATTTTCTACAACAACGGCGTAGAACTTGGTTGTGATTGGACTTCCTTTAATCCACATTAAAGGCCCAGTAGCGTATTGTGTAGCACTATGAAAGTTAACTTACTACTACCTTATATTTCATTTAACAGTAGTCAGATTGCCTTGCCGTTCATTAATCGGTCAAATGTTATGCAAAGGAGATTTTATAAGGGCGTTAGTACCGGAGTCTTGATTGCTATGCACCCTTAGGTTAAACTGCACTACTGGCCATTAAAATTGCTGCACCACGAAGATGGCTTGCTACAGACGCGAAACCGACAGGAAGAAGATGCTGTGATATGCAAATGATTAGCTTTTCAGAGCATTCACACAAGGTTGGCGCCAGTGGCGACACCTACAATGTGCTGATATGAGGAAAGTTTCCAACCGATTTCTCATACACAGACAGCAGTTGACCGACACTGTCTGGTGAAACGCTGTTGTGATGCGTCGTGTAAGGAGGAGAAATGCGTACCATCACGATTCCGACTTTGATAAAGGTCGGATTGTAACCTATCACGATTGCTGTTTATCGTATCGCGAGATTGATGGTCGCGTTGGTCGAGATCCAATGACTGTTAGCAGAATATGGAATCGGTGGGTTCAGGAGGGTAATACGGAACGCCGTGCTGGATCCGAACAACCTCGTATCACTAGCAGTCGAGATGACAGGCACCTTATCCTCATGGCTGTAACGGATCGTGCAGCCACGTCTCGATCCCTGAGTCAACAGATGGGGACGTTTGCAACACAACAACAATCTGCACGAACATATCGACGACGTTTGCAGCAGCATGGACCATGACCTCGGAGACCATGGCTGCGATTACCCTTGACGCTGAATCACAGTCAGCAGCGCCTGCGATGGTGTACTCAACGACAAAGATGTGTGCACGAATGGCAAAACGTCATTTTTTCGGATGAATCCAGGTTCTGTTTACAACATCATGATCGTCGCATCCGTGTCTGGCGACATCGCGGTTAACGCACATTAGAAGCGTGTAATTGTGATCACCACACTGGCGTATCACCCGGCGTGATGATATGGGGTGCCATTGGTTACACTTCTGGGTCACCTCTTGTTCGCACTGACGGCACTTTGAACAGTGGACGTTACATTTCAGATGTGTTACGACCCGTGGCTTTACCCTTCATTCGATCCCTGCGAAACCCTACATTTCACCAGGATAAGGCACGACCGCATGTTGCAGGTCCTGTACGGCCTTTCTGGATACAGAAAATGTTCGACTGCTGCCCTGGATAGCACATTCTCCAGATCTCTTACCAACTGAAAACGTCTGGTCAATCAATGGTGGCCGAGCAACTGGCTCGTCACAATATGCCAGTCACTACTCTTGATGGACTGTGGCATCGTGTTGAAGCTGCACGGGCAGCTGTACCTGTAGACGCCATCCAAGCTCTGTTTGACTCAATGCCCAGGGGTATCAAGGCCGTTCTTACTGCCAGAGGTGGTTGTTCTGGGTACTGATTTCTCAGGATGTATGCACCCAAATTGCGTGAAAATGTAATCACATGTCAGTTCTAGTATAATATACTGTATTTGTTCAACGGATACCCGTTTATCATCTGCATTTCTTCTTGGAGTAGCAGTTTTAATGGTCAGTAGTGTATAACTGGTAGTAGGCAACTTTTACTCTGACAGGTAGCGTAGATGTTGGTGAAGCGTTTGTAAGTGCGCATCGGGGCCCACGAGGAGGAAACGCCGCAGAGCGTACGTCACAAAGCCAGCAGCCGTGTCTGGTGAGTGGCGAGTAAATATATCAGACGAGTATAGTAATTCTTAACAGCAGGTTTAAATCCATTCAAGCTTAGAACAGCCGACGCCAAAATTATGACATTTCATGGGTACTTTTTCGTTGACATACTGATTTCCCAGAAGGTTCTGCATGGAGCAGAGCGTTCGCGAAGTATGTCTGACTAGGCAACTAGTATGACGTCGCAGGTTCGTTGCGGGCCCCGTATTTGTCATGGGCCCCAGTGCGCTCTTTCTTTCCGTACGTGGCGGAATTTTTCAGTGAGGAAACCATCTTTGCGAAGACCGGAGGTTGCTGGCTAGCTGGCAGCCGCTAAGCAAGACGTGACCGGCAGGTAGGGAGGCTAATGGGCGTCGTAGGCGAAGCGGCGGGGACGCGATGATGTGTGGGCGGCGGGTCGGGGGCGGCCGCTGTCCCAACAGCTCGCGGCGCCGCCAGATGGACTGCCGCCGCCGTCCTCCTGGGAAAAGGTTGAAAAAACAACACGGCGCTACGTCATTAGCACCGGCCAGGCGCGTTCCGAGAAGCCGCGACTGTACAGCGTGCGATAGCGAGAGAGAAAGAGAGAGAGAGAGAGAGAGCTGTTGTAATTGGTAGGGCTCCTCGGTGCCTCCGTGTCAATGCATCAACGGCTGGACAAATGTGATAGACGTGCCAGCAGTGGAAATAAATCACTCAAATGAAAACAGTCCACGGAGGTCTGGAAACTTACACGCTACGTCTAATGTTCCGCTGTAGCCCGTGCTAAGACAGAACATTTATCAACGAGGGCAGCACCGGGTCCGACGTTCCCTCATATTGACACGGCCGTGACTTACGATGGACATACCGACCCAATAGGAACTTAAAAAAGAAGCAGAGGCACTAGGTGATTTCGGGAATAATCGCAACTGTGAAGAGAACCGGATCCGTTACATATTCCTAATTGGCCATTAAAATTACTACACCAAGAAGAAATGCAGATGATAAACGGGAATTCATTGGACAAGTATATTATACTAGAACTGACATGTGATTACATTTTCACCCAATTTGGGTGCATAGATTCTGTGAAATCAGTGCCCAGAACAACCACCTCTGGCCGTAATAACGGCCTTGATACGCCTGGGCATTGAGTCACACAGAGCTTTGATGGCGTGTACATGCAGCTTCAACACGATACCACAGTTCATCGAGAGCAGTGACTGGCGTATTGTGACGAGACTGTTGCTCGGCCACCATTGACCAGACGTTTGCAATTGGTGAGAGACCTGGAGAATGTGCTGGCCAGGGCAGCAGTCGAACATTTTCTGTATCGAGAAAGGTCCGTACAGGACCTGCAACATCCGTCCCTGCATTATCCTGCTGAAATGTAGGGTTTCGCAGGGATCGAATGAAGGTTAGAACCACGGGTCGTAACACATCTGAAATGTAACGTCCACTGTTCAAAGTGCTGTCGATGCGAACAAGAGGTGACCGAGACGTGTAACCAATGGCACCCCATACCATCACGCCGAGTGATACGCCAGTATGGCGATGACGAATACACGCTTCCAATGTGCGTTCACCGCGATGTCGCCAAACACAAATGCCACTATCATAATGCTGTAAACAGAACCTGGATTCATCCAAAAAAATGACGTTTTTCCGTTCGTGCACCCAGGTTAGTCGTTGAGTACACCATCGCAGGCGCTTCTGTCTGTGATGCAGTGTCAACGGTAACCGCAGCCATGGTTTCCGAGCTGATAGTCCATGCTGTGGTCTCTGAGTTGATAGTCCATGCTGTGGTCTCCGAGCTGATAGTCCATGCTACTGCAAACGTCGTCGAACTGTTCGTGCAGATGGTTATTGTCTTGCAAACGTCCCCATCTGTTGACTCAGGGATCGACACGTGGCTGCACGATCCGTGACAGCCATGCGAATAAGATGCCTGTCATCTCGAGTGCTAGTGATACGATGCCGTTGGGATCCAACACTGCGTTCCGTATTGCCCTCCTGAACCCATAGATTCCTTATTCTGCTAACAGTCACTGGATCTCGACCAACGCGAGAAGCAATGTCGCGATACGATAAACCGCAGTCACCATAAGCTATTATCCGACCTTTATCAAAGTCTGAAACGTGATGGTACGCATTTCTCCTCCTTACACGAGGCATCACATCAACGTTTCACCAGGCAACGCCGGTCAACTGCTGTTTGTGTATGAGAAATCGGTTGAAAACTTTCATATGTCAGCATATTGTAGGTGTCGCCACCGGCGCCAACCTTGTGTGAATGCTCTGAAAAGCTAATTATTTGCATATCACAGCATCTTCTTCCTGTCGGTTAAATTTCGCGTCTGTAGCACATCTTCGGGGTGTAGCAATTTTAGTGGCCAGTAGTGTACTAAAAAAAATTCGTTTCTCTGTTCTATGTGTTTAAATACAGGAGGGGCGTTCAATAAATAATGCAACACATTTTTTTTCTGTGTCAGTTTGCGTTGATAAATGCGGAATTTGTTGTGGGACACGTGAAATACTCCCGCCTCAGCAACTCAATGAAGTTCGATAAGTGATGGTGCTCTACGTAGTATCAGTTTTTTTTGTGCTAAAGCAGAGCATCGTAGATATTCATTGGCGCTAGCGGAACGTCTACTACGTAGACTTCGCAGTGAACAAAAGGGCAGCGAATCCTTGGGTGAGGCGTCTGTCATCATTGCAACTAGGTCGCGCACATCTGTCTGATTCCTCGCGTGCCGGTCGGCCGTACACAGCTGTTTTCGCAGCAGTGTTGGAACGTGTGGATACTCTCATTCGGCTTGATAGTGGATCACTACCAATCAGCTCGCTGCACAACTAGACTTATGTGTTATTTATGCTGACACACTACTCCCCCAGTTGGGCTACTCAAAGGTGTGCTCCCGCTGGATTCATCGTCATCTCACAGAAGACCATGTAGAGCAATCAAGTATCATCTGTGCGGAATTTCTTGCGCGTTACGAGTCTGATAGTGACAATTTTTTGCCGAACATGGTCGTATCGGCGAATAATCCCGGTTTCATCGCGCCGAACCGGAAACAAAACGGTAATCCTTGGAGTGCGGCCATTCCTCCTCTCCTCCGAAGGGAAACAGCGCGTGGATGGTGCAGTAAGACGTAGGCCCTGACATCGACCAGTAGAGTGGTACCATGCGGGCATACAAGCCCACCCAGCCAGGCAAAAAAATGGCTCTGAGCACCATGGGACTTAACTTCTTAGGTCATCAGTCCCCTAGAATTTAGAACTATTTAAACCTAACTAATCTAAGGACAGCACAGACATCCACGCCCGAGGCAGGATTCGAACCTGCGATTGCAGTCATGCGGTTCCAGACTCTAGCGCCTAGAACCGCTCGGCCACTCCGGCCGGCCCCTGTAAGGCAGCGTGGGCCGTTAAACCGTAAGAAGATCATGCTGAAACATAAGGATCTGTACCCAAAAGAGTGGGTACTAGTTGGAATCCTGACAAAAACTAACCTGCTTTCAGAAATAACAAGTGTTGCATTATTTACTGAACGCCTCTCGTACTACCAGGTAGCCGGCCGCAGTGGCCGAGAGGTTCTAGGCGCTTCAGTGTGGATCCGCGCGACCGCTACGTTCGCAGGTTCGAATCCTGCCTCGGGCATGGATGTATGTAAGTCCCATAGTGCTCAGAGCCATTTGAACCATATGAACCCAAATTATAAATTCGCTTTTCACCGGTTTCGGCTTTTGAACCTCTTTCAGGTGCTACCAGCATGTACAGGGTGTACAATACAACGTATACAAAATTTTAAAATTCTGGTCTGTAGGCGGATCATGCAGTCATCTTGGTACAATATTTCCATGATCTGTCTGGCGGCTGTATTAAGATGGGAAGTAAGAATATCATCAGCAATATGCGCCTGAAAATTCACTGTGGTCACAGAATTTTAAAATCTGTGGTGGTGATAAAAAGTGCTTTATTAACTAACGAAAATATAACAGGTACATCGTCCATGAGGATTTTCGTACTAGTAATGTCCAGGGAGTCTGGAACTGTCGTGCGATAATATTGTTTCAGAGATGTTACTAAAAATTTCACCCTTGTACTTTTAAGCACAGCAACACCTGCATGTTAATGATTTTCTAACACGCTCGAAACAACGAGATGTTTCGCAAATAATGACTGCAGTTTCGGCCAAACGGGGACGCGGCTCTTCCGGGGTTTCTATCGGTGTCTCGTACACCAAACGCATCATCTTGTCCCATAGAAATAAATGCTGAGCATTTTCAGGGGTATCTCTAAACTAGTGTTCATCACACGGAAGTTTGAACAATAGTGACAGTATACAAATTTCAGAATACCTCAGCAGTTAGCATCAAATATGCGGTGATGAGGACGAAGATGTGTAGAAGAAATGGAAAAAATTCAAAGGCGTCGTTCAGTATGCACTAGAAAAGCATGTTCCAAGTAAGCTTTTAAGGGATGGGAAAGATCCACCATGGTTTAATAACCATGTTAGAAAAGCGCTACTGAAACAAAGAGCACTGCATCTCAGATTCAAGAGAATTAAAAACAAAGAGCACTGCATCTCAGATTCAAGAGAATTAAAAACCTAGCTGACAAACAAAAGCTGAACGAATCGAAAATGTGCATAAGGAGAGCAATGAGAGAAGGTTCAATGATGCTGAAAGTAAGATGTTGTCTGTCGACATCAGTAAAAACCCTAAGAGATTTTGATTGTATGTAAAATCAGTAAGTTGGTCAAAATTATCTATTCATTCTCTCAGGGACCATCCCGGCACCGAAACGCAAGATAACAGTGAGAAGGCCGAAATACTGAATTCGGTCTTCGGAAGTCGTTTCACCGTGTAGGAACACTTTCTCTCCTTTCAGTCGTCGTGCGAACGTCGAAATGACAGATATTGAGATAACCGATCGCGGATCTGAAAAGCAGCTACAGTCGCTTTGAAGTAGAAAGGCGTTAGGACCAGATGAGATACTTATAAGATTCTATAAAGCTTACGCAAAAGAACTTGCTCCCCTTATAGTAGTAATTCACCGTAGATCGCTTGATCAACGAAAAGTACCTAACGACTGGAAAAAAGCGCAGGTCATTCCCGTTTTTAAAAAAGGCCGTTAGACAGAACCACACAATTATAGACCTATAGCGCTGACCTCAATCTGTTGTAAAAGTATGGAACATGTTTTATGCTCAAGAATTATGACGTTTTTGGAAAATGAACATCTACTCTATAAAAATCAACATGGATTCCGCAACACAGAGATCCTGCGAAACTCAGCTCGCTCTGTTCCTCCATGAATTCCACAGCGCAGTGGACAACGGCGCTCAGGTTGATTTCAGTACAGCATTTGACACCGTCCCGCATTGCCGTTTAATGGAAAAAATACGAGCTTAAAGAGTGTCGGAGCAGAGTTGCGATTGGATTCAAGACTCTCTTGCAGATAGAACTCAACACGTCGCTCTTAACGGAACGAAATCGACAGATGTGAAGATAATTTCCGGACCCCACAGGGAAGTGTAATGGGACCGTTGCTGTTCACAATATATAAAAATAGTAAGAATTTGCAGAACGACCTGCAGAGAATTGATGATTGGTGCAGGCTCAGGCAGTTAATCCTGAATGTAAATAAATGTAACATTTTGCGCATACATAGGAAAAGAAATCCACTAGTGTATAGCTACACTATTGATGACAAACAGCTGGAGACAGTGTCTGATGTAAAAAATCCAGGCGCAACTATCCAGAGCGACCTTAAGTGGAATGATCATATAAAACAGATAATGGGAAATGCAGACATCTGACTCAGATTCATCGGAAGAATCTTAAGGAAATGTAACTCATCCTCGAAATGAGTGATTTATAAGGCGCTTGTTCGTCCGAGTCTTGATTATTGTTCATCCATCTGGGATCATTATCAGGTAGGACTGATAGAGAAGATAGAGAAGATTCAACGAAGAGCGGCGCGTTTCGTCACGTGATCTTTGAGCTGGCAAGAGAGCGTTACGGAGATGCTAAACAAACTCCGCTGGCAGACGTTGCAAGACATAGGTTGTGCATCACGGAGAGATTTACTATTGAAATTTCGGGACAACACTTTTCAGGAGGAGTCGGACAACATATTACTTCTCCCGACATACATATCGCGCGATGACCATGAGGAGAAAATTCGAGAAATTAGAGCCAATACAAAGGCTTCCCGACATCAATTCTTCCCACGCGCTATTCGCGAGTGGAACAGGGTTTGAGGGATCAGATAGTGGCACCGAAAGTACCCTCCACCACACATCATTAGGTGGCTTGCGGAGTATGATGTAGATGTGGCTGTCCCTGAACTTCATCATCGTCAAAACTCGTAAGGACGCATAGCAGGGAAACAGCGAACCAGTGACATTTTTGTCAGAAAAAGAAGTCTCTAAACACTTTCGTATATAATTTTTTTACGTACTGCAGTTCATCTCTGGACTGGAATGAAAACGGGTCCGTGAACGAACGTTGTATCACGTCTATGTGCTTGCATTTTCAAATCGATAATATCGATACATATATTCGATATATAGGACTTTCATAATTCTAGTTTCTATACATTTATACTGGATGTTAACTGTAGGGAATCCCTGTATTTTCACACATCCTGTCATAAAAAATAAATAAACGTAAGTTCATTTAATATTTTTAGTGTCACATTATACACTACAAGCAATAAAGAAGATTTGAGATATAGTTGAAATCATAAAACGCCCAGTAAAAGCCAATGATTATTTGGCAGCGCCACACTGGTTTCTATCTTTAGCGTCTGCCCAGACTGCTTGCTATATGGCGGGAACTGTAAAAGAACAGATCTTTTCATTTTTAGACTGTTTGGCAAGAAATCTGTCAAGGGGAATTAGTACTTAATTATTAGATACTGTCCAAAATTGCGCTTGAGCACAGCTTATAACTTGCTGTTCTAATGGAATTTTCCAGGAAGCTTAAGGAGCGGGATAGGCACTCTCATTTGTTCAGTGAACGTTTTTGGATACAACTTCTTATTAAAATTTATAGATCCAAATTTTAAGATAGAGAAATCTAAAACAGATTTAAAACTCGTTGTAGCGCTGCCAGAAAAGGCATGATGACGGAAATGGAAACAGTAATAGGTACTTCAGATATTTTGAACCATCAATCAGAAGTAGCTCCTACTGAAAACAGACAAAAAATTTCACGGCGATTACCCAAAAGCCAGTTTGAACTAGACATCCCTGATACTGCATATGAGGCCTATTGCTGCTGCTCTCACAGCTAACATTGCATTTAGCTATATTTTGTATCTGTGTCGTAAAGCATGTAGACACCGTGTTTTAATGGAATATTATTTAACATATTTAATTTTATATGTGTGTAGTAAAGCTGATAGTCACCCTGTTTTAATGGACTATTATTTAAGATAATTAATTTTACTTTCACGAGTATTTGTTACAGTTTTTTTTATGTCATGTGAGCAAATTCCGCAGTCGACTGAAGTTTGTCTTTATCGCTCTTGTGCCTGTCAAGGAAGTGGAGAACAAGACTTCCACGACGCCTTGTAGACGATGTTCTTTTTCTTACAATAATTGTCGTTGATTTTTTTCTTGTATTTTTGGATGACAATGTGTATCATACGAAGGACATTCAGTAAGCAAAGAGATAAACTGCTGTAGAAAAAACTGTAGTTTTACAAAATGATACTTTTACTACTTCTCAACATAATCCCCACCAACATTAACACACTTTTGTCCTATTGTTTGAGTCATTTTACCACAAATTATTCCATTCCATTCATTTTGTTCTGGACTCTGGTCCAAATGATCAATTCAGATTTCATCTGACGTTAAAATGTTGTTTAGCAAAGGGTCATCTTCTCCTTGATAGCGTTTTTCGAGTTTGTACGTACTCCCTGTGAGTCTTGTTTCCTTCTGTTGTTACGTTAACTCATTCGAGTCCCACCTCGCACTTGTTTTGCTGCACTTCAGATTGCTACTAATAACGTCATAAACTGCGACAACACATACTCCAACTGTTTTCAGTATATGTTCAACTGTAATAAGTCTGTGTTCGCGAATAATGCTATCAAGCATTTTAAAAATTTCCCGGGTTCATACAATTCTCACCACACTGTAAAACCATTCGAGAGACGATGTTAGCCGATTTTTCATATTCACAAAACAAAAAACCGATCACTAAATGTGGTTCAGCTAATGCGCGAACTTCAAGTGGACATCAATAGTTAAATGTAATACTGAGGTTATAATAATTTTAATCCCTCAGCTGTTCTCAGTTCGTCTTAGTGATGCGAACATAAAGTAGTGAAAGTACAAAACTCGTCCTACAGACTGTTTCATTTCTACATCAACTTGTCTCTTTACTTATTGAATGTCCCTCGTTGATGAATCATATGCGTCTATATACTAGCAAAAAACTGAACCATTATTTACGATGGATGTCAAAAGCGAACAGCACCTAAAATATTTTGAGTTAGCTTACTGTTCTAAAAAAGCGTTTATTGAACCTACTATTTGAGAAAGAGTGTGTGTGTGTGTGTGAGAGAGAGAGAGAGAGCACGTTACCTGTATATACCTGAGGTAACTCGCTGGTGTAGGCGTTTGAGATGTCAGACCATGCATGGTGTGCGGCGGCGGGTAAATAATAAACAAAAATCTGACTATAATTTCCAGTCTGTAAGTCCACATTACTCATTGTGCTCACTGACAGAAAATACTCCGACTTGCTATTTCCTCGGCGGGGTCAGGAACAAAGACTATAAATAAAAACTTTCATTTTCAATGATAGATGTATCCAGAAAAATTCACACTCACAAAATATAATAATATTCCTGATTATAATAATAATATCACTATAGTAAACAGCACTATTAACAGTTCAGAGGTGACCTCTACGGAAGGTTCCAGGTAAAATTATCTATTGCCCTGACTTCTAATAACGAAAGTTAATTGTTCGCCTTAAAAGTGGAAAATAATCTCGCTACTTACCGAGCGGTTTTTCAACATTATGGGCGGCCCAAAAACAATTACTTTCATGAAATCTAAGCGATCCAGTGCGGTGTACAGTCCTCGCGAGTTCACTTCCTACTTATAAGGAAAGGGCGTTTGGTAACTGCTTGGCTGTGACGTCATCCGAGGAACAGCGTACACAGGCATTTGACCGGCGTGATCAACCTGATATCTCGGTGCGAAATGTCTCTTCTTACTGCCTCATTGACTGTATCTATATATGGCCGCAGTAGACCGCCAAACCGATCATGTGCTCTCAACCGCTCTAGGTACAAATAACGGCATCTAGATGGCCCCTTTCTCGAGAATGTATTAATTAATATCTCTGGTATGTAACAATTTACAGTCTTCATAATTTTTATATAAGTGGAGTTAAGTTGGCTTTAGCGTTTGGAAAAGTTTTAGCGTGTCTGGATGTAAACTTTGTTCGCTAGTATTTTCAAATGAACCGACGCTAGAACCTGACTTCTGAACTGACTCTTTAAGATTCCTTGTAATGATTGTTATTCAAACTAAAGTCCTGAAACTTGGTACAGCTGTATTATTTCATCAATGTAATCGAATGCTATAACTGGAACTTTCTATAACAAAAAAAAATGACAAAAAAATGGCTCTGAGCACTATGGGACTTACCAGCTGTGGTCATCAGTCCCCTAGAACTTAGAACTACTTCAACCTAACCAACCTAAGGACATCACACAACACCCAGTCATCACGAGGCAGAGAAAATCCCTGACCCCACCGGTAAACGAACCCGGGAACCCGTACAAATGATACTTAATCTATTATGAATAGGAATGTTTCCTTTCGAAGTATGATTTTTAATAAATAACTTGAAAGCTAATAGGGAGGTAGCTCAATGAAGACAGATAGCTAATGTTTTTATATGAAACTGAGGCTACATGAGCATTTTCATCTTTCTGAGTCTAGTATCTAGTACACTGCTGGCCATTAAAATTGGTACACCACGGACATGACGTGCTACAGATGCGAAATTTAACCGACAGGAAGAAGATGCAGTGATATGCAAATTATTAGTTTTGCAGAACATTCACACAAGGTTGGCGCCGGTGGCGACACCTACAACGTGCTGATATGAGGAAAGTTTCCAACCGATTTCTCATACACAAAGAGCAGTTGACCGGCGTTGCCTGCTTAAATGTTGTTGTGATGCCTCGTGTAAGGAGGAAAATGCGTACCATCACGTTTCCGGCTTTGATAAAGGTCGGATTGCAGCCTATCGCGATTGCGGTTCATCGTATCGCGACATTGCTGCTCTCATTGGTCGAGATCCAATGACTGTTAGCAGAATATGGAACCGGTGGGTTCAGGAGGGTAATACGGAATGCCGTGCTGGATCTCAACAGCCTCGTATCACTAGCACTCGATATAACAGGCATCTTATCCGCATGGCTGTAACGGATCGTGCAGCCGCGTCTCGATCCCTGAGTCAACAGATAGGGACGTTTGCAAGACAACAACCATCTGCATGAACAGTTCGATGACGTTTGCAGCAGCATGGACTATCAGCTCGGAGACCACGGCTGCAGTTACCCTTGACGCAGCATCACAGACAGGAGCGCCTGTGATGGTGTACTCAACGACGAACCTGGGTGCACGAATGGCAAAACTTCATTTTTTCGCATGAATCCAGGTTCTGTTTACAGCATCATGATGGTCGCATCCGTGTCTGGCGACATCGCGGTAAACGCACATTGGAAGCGTGTATTCATCATCGCCATACTGGCGTATCACCGACATGATGGTATGGGGTGCCGTTGGCTACACGTCTCGGTCACCTCTTGTTCGCACTGACGGCACTTTGAACAGTGGATGTTACATTTCAGATGTGTTACGACCCGTGGCTCTACCCTTCATTCGATCCCTGCAAAACCCTACATTTCAGTAGGATAATGCACGACAGCATGTTGCAGGTCCTGTACGGCCTTTCTGGATACAGAAAATGTTCGACTGCTGCCCTGGATAGCACATTCTCCAGATCTCTTACCAACTGAAAACGTCTGGTCAATCAATGGTGGCCGAGCAACTGGCTCGTTACAATACGCCAGTCACTACTCTTGATGAACTGTGGTATCGTGTTGAAGCCCGCATCTGCAGCTGTACCTGTACACGCTATCCAAGCTCTGTTTGACTCAATGCCCACGCTTATCAAGGCCGTTATTACGGTCAGAGGTGGTTGTTCCGGGTACTGATTTCTCAGGATCTATGCACCCAAATTGCGTGAAAATGTAATCAGATGTCAGTTCTAGTATAATATATGTGTCCAATGAATACCTGTTTATCATCTGCATTTCTTCTTGGTCTAGCAATTTTAATGGCCAGTACTGTAAATCCAAATTTTCGTAGAAACACCAGTTTTCACCAAAATATTGCCCCGGTCAAGTTAAGACTTGTAAGTTTAGATTGTGACATACATTTGCCCATTTTGAATAACTTTTAGCTTTCTAGCTTCATTATTTAGTGCCACTTATTTTTTCCTTAAAATAGTATATTTAGTGAAACATTAATTAGATCATTCAGAGACTACACAATGCCCTTAACAATGTTAACATTAATATACTGAAGCATACACTGACAAAGTTTGGAAAATTATTTTAATTTTTGATTTCACAGTTAGATTATGACTCAGTCCTTTATATGTTACGCACAAGCGCGTTATGATGACGGGGCGCTGGCTGTAGTGAATTGGGGTAAGTCCCGCGTACTCGCACGCCTCCTTACCAAAATGGTTCAAATGGCTCTGAGCACTATGAGACTTAACATCTATGGTCATCAGTCCCATAGAACTTAGAACTACTTAAACCTAACTAAGCTAAGGACAGGACGCAACACCCAGTACGCCTCCTTATCTCTCACAGTGATACATCTCTTGTTTCGCCACAGTGGGCATAAGCAGCACCTAAGTCCCTTCCGAGGACACCGTGTCAGCCACTTGGCAGAACGCGAGACGTTCATCCATAAGAATGAAACCAGCGAATCCCTGGTGGCGTTCACAGAGAAATGGGCGGTCTGTGAGATACCAGTAGATATTATATTTTGAATAAAGTTCAGTCTTGATCACACCATTTATGTTTTAATGATATAGGTAACCGGTTTAGGTTCTTTTTACATAACCATCATCGGACCCATAGCTCCCTTAGGATGGTAGGCGGAGCTCTCCTCGCTGCTACGCTGTCAACTGATCACTGTTTTTCAAAAATGTTTACCAAAATTGTGCCAGTAGATATGATGCGTAAGCGTACTTGACGGTGAGTCGTCAAACATATATACGTAAATGCAAACGTATGCAGCTGCTAAGTACCGACCATCTGTGGACGAGGGGATATGGCCAAGAACTCAGTGGAAGTCGAAACCTACTAAATACAACGGAAACGGGGTCGAAAGAGGGTAGGTCCGGCCAACTGTATTCTGCAGCTCCTGATACATATAGCAGTTCAACACCATACGGATACAGAGTGCTGTAGCAGTGTTTGATGCTGTTTCGCTCGGATGAGGTGGCACCTCCCTTACGCAACTCCCGAATCTTTTGGAGCAAGTCTCCGATTAGGAAGGTTGTCCCTCGTCGAGAAATTTATCTCAGTCTAGTACTTCTGGCGTTGAGCAACACTTGAGGTAGGTGATAGCAATAAAGATCTCCGAATAAGGAAAGGCACATAAACGTTTCTCGAAAAACAAAAAATAATGGTGACACTGCAGGGATTATTAGTAGCCGGAACAGTCCCGTTTTCACACAGTGGAGCCCAGTAGAGATCAGAAACGCACCGAGTATGCGTACGAGATTGCATACTTCGCAAATCATGGCGGCACTGTTACATCTGTGCTAAAGGGTTTCCTTCGTCGCCGCTGTAGTTCCGCAAGTGTTAATATGGAAGATGAGTAAACGATCTCGCTGCTGTAAAGTAGCAGTGACACGAAGAAATGACCGACTGTCGGGATCAGAAGGTTTTTAACGAAGCTGTATTTTCGGAAACTGTGGAGAATGTAAGACGAAAGTTAACCGATGCAAGGTACATAGTTGCTAAGGAGTAATATCTGGACCAAGTTCACGCTATAGTCCACGATTCCGGAAAAAAAAACGCTCAAATTTCGTGCAGTCCAAACAAGATGGCTGCTTTCTTGTTTATTTCATCTCCACCATGAGAAAGCATATGTACTTCATCAGACGAAAACTAGTCACAGAGCAACGTCACTGTCATATGCCCTTGACAAAAATGCGCATTATTTCAGAATTTATTTGGGTATGGCAACTTGCATTTATGGATTAACAATGGGTTGTGTAACTTATCGTTCATTTCTGTAATTTATTTTAATAATTATTAATCATCATTTAGAGACTGCCCTTCATCCTTACTAGTATTTTCGTTACACACTGGAAAATGCCTCGAAAATATGTATAAACGAAATTGTTAGACATTCTCTAAACAAATATTAAAAATTAAAATAAATTTACAGCACTCTTCATGAAAGGCTTATTTGTATAAATATATGTGTAAACAGAACAATATTCACTGCTAATCGGTCGAACATTTTGTCAAATTTCACCTCGTACTGGAGACATGCTATAAAGCCGAAATCAGGACTCTATGAAACAGAATGAAGCTTCAAAGAAACTGGACCACGCGGGATTAGCCGAGCGGTCTCAGACGGCTGGTCCCGGCGGAGGTTCGAGGCCTCCCTCGGGTATGGGTGTGTGTGTTTGTCTTTAGGATAATTTAGGTTAAGTAGTGGGTAAGCTTAGGGACTGATAACCTTAGCAGTTAAGTCCCGTAGGACTTAACACACATTTTTGAAAGAAACTGGTATAGGGATTGTTACAGTCGGCGCAGGAGCGATGGGACACAGCACCTCCGAGATAACGATGAAGTGGGGATTTTCTCGTACGATCATTTCACGACTGTACTGTGAATATCAGGAATCCGGCAAAACATCAAATCTCCGACATCGGTGCTGCCGGAAAAAGATCCTGCAAGAAAACGGCACCAACGACGACTGAAGATTGTTCGACGAGACATGAGGGCAGCCCTTCCCCAAATTGCTGCTAATTTCAATGCTGGGCCTTCAAAGAAAGTGTCAGCGTGCGAATCTCTCAACGAAACATAATCGATATGGGCTTTCGGAGACGAAGGCCCACTCGTGTACCATTGGCACGACAGAAAGCTTTACGCCTCGCCTGAGTCCGTCAACACCGACATGTGATGTTGATGACTGGAAACATGTTGCCTGATCGGACGAGTCTCGTTTCAAATTGCGTCGAGCGGATGGACGTGTACGGATGTGGAGACAGCCTCATGAACCCATGGGCCCTGCATGTCAGCGGGGGATGTTCAAGCTGGTGGAGACTTTGTAATAGAATGGGGAGTCTATAGTTGGACTAACGTCGGACCCCTGATACGTCTAGATACGACTCTGACATATGACACGTACGTAAGCGTCCTGTCTGATCACCTGCATCCATTCATGTCCGTTGTGCATTCTCACGGACTTGGACAAATCTGGCAGGATATTGCGGCATCCCACACGTCCACAATTGCTACAGAGTGACTCCAGGGACACTCTACTGAGTTTAAACACTTCCGCTGGTCACCATACTACCCAGACCTGAAGATTATTAAGCTTATCTGGGATGACTTGCAACGTGCTGTTCAAACCCCTCGTACTCTTACGGATTTATGAGCAGCCCTGCAGGATTCATGGTGTCAATTCTCTCCAGCACACTGGCCGGGGTGGCCGAGCGGTTCTAGGCGCTACAGTCTGGAATCGCGCGACAGCTACGGTCGTAGGTTCGAATCCTGCCTCGAACATGAATGTGTGTGATGTCCTTAGGTTAGTAGTTCTAAGTTCTAGGGGACTGATGACCTCAGAAGTTAAGTCCCATAGTGCTCAGAGCCATTTGAACCATTTGAACCCTCCAGCACTATGTTAGTAGAGTCCGTGCCACGTCGTGGTGCGGCATTTCTGCATGCTCGCGGGGGCCTTACACGATATTTGGCAGGTCCACCAGTTCATTTGGCTCTTCGGCGTAAATGGATTACATTTTACTGTACACTGGAGGAAATTTCTTTCAGACCGTTTGCATGTGTAACGGGAATGTCGCGAGTCCGTGGTTGTACTTGCGGTTTCGTGTACTCGGCCTCCTTCCTGAGTGAGTCGAATCTAGTTGTGCCCGACAACAGGCCCAGGATACGAGAAGGCTGTAGCGGAGGCTCACGAGTCGAGCCTACGGGCACAAGGAGATGACGAGTTCGGAGATCACGTCACAGGAATCACTGGCGAGTTTAAAGCGAGTATACCGTGTCCATTTCTGAACTCTAGTGCCCAGAGAAGTCGAAAAAATTGTTTGTTTCGTGTTTGCCTTATGGCTCAGAAATGTGACAACTCTTCTTTATGATGTTAAAGAAGTGATTTCTTGAAAAATTTTCTACTGTTTTCCCTTTTTGGGACAACCTTGGAGAAGTACTGCACAGCAACTTGACGTTCGCGACTTTAGGTTCCAGTCTTGGCTTGCGCCCGCCTCGCCGACTAGGACTGCAGTAGAGACGAGACCACGAATCCATCAGTCCGGACGCCGGCTCGGCCCCCCGGGTAATTAGACACACACACAGATCCTTAACTCCCACGGGCCCGCCGCCCGCCGCCTCTTTTTGCTCGGCTCGTGTGCGCGCGCGCGTACACAGACGGAGCGAGGCGTCTTTCACGGGCTTGACGGATCTTTTGTTTTACGAGTAGTACGTGCCCCGGCCGGGCGGCCGCCGCAACAAGTGAAACAAGAGTGCGGTGACGAGCCGAGTGTTGGTGGTGGAGGTGGTGGCGGCGGTGGTGGGATTGCGGTCAGGGGGCGGCGGGGGCGGCGGCGGCGGTCGGGGGCAGAGGGTGGAAGTCTCGCAGCGGGACGCTGTCCGCGGCGCCTCCAAAGGCCTGCGGGAGTGCTTAATGTAAGGCGGGAAACACCTCCGGCGCTTAATGAGCTCCGGCCGCGAGGAAAGCGCTTTGGACGCGCTCTTCGCCGCCGCCGCCGCACGTCAGCAGGTGCTCCGGCGGAAGACAAAAGCTCACCGGCTCTTCTGTACACATGTCAAGGCTATTCCCATCGTTCCGTCGATAATTTGACACTTAATGTCGTTTGGAAAAAAAATGGTTCAAATGGCTCTGAGCACTGTGGGACTTAACATCTATGGTCATCAGTCCCCTAGAACTTAGAACTACTTAAACCTAACTAACCTAAGGACATCACACAACACCCAGTCATCACGAGACAGAGAAAACCCCTGACCCCGCCGGGAATCGAACCCGGGAACCCGAGCGTGGGAAGCGAGAACGCTACCGCACGACCACGAGCTGCGGACTATGTCGTTTAGAAGCGACTCTATCCTATGCTCAACAGGAACAGTACACTGAATAGGAGGGTGTCTAGGACATTATACATGACACTGATTAGACCGCTGATGACATACGCACTTCCTGTCTGGGGATACGCAGCGTCCACACACCTGGACCACCTCCAGAAAATACAGAACAAGGTATTACGTATCATAAGCAATGCTCCCCGATACACACGGACAGCGGACCTTCACCGAGAATACCGACTCGAGACTCTCCAGGAGGTATTCAAAAAACTCGCCCCACGACTGTACAAGAGGTCAAGTCACTCGAACAATCCTCACATCCTACACTTGGGAAACTACGATCACAACCATAGATGGAAACACAAGCGCCCAAAGACACTCCTTAGGGACTAGCCATCTATGGTAACTTCGCAACTACGCAAACGACACAATGAGGCGAGCCCCTGCACTTCAGCCACTGACTAGCTTGCTAGCTGAGCCTCTGTCATAAGAACTGGCAATCGCAGGGAAGCCACACACGACGCACAAACAAACTTCCAACACATATCACACTGCCGGCTCCTTTGAGGACCATCGAACTGACAAACCTAAAATGACATGACTATGTTACAGGAGCAGCAGCAGCAGCAGCAGCAGCTGGCCCAGGAGACATCGTCGGCCCAGCAGCAGCAGCGCTCACCTCCTCGACAGGACTGATCATTCCATGACAATCTGGCATTACTTCTATGGTACTGATGCATGATACCCAACCGCTAACATAACCCTACCTTGCACGATCTGTCGCAGATAGCAAGAAACCGCTACTGCCCTTACTACCCAACCTGACACTGTCGCAGAGGATTTTTTCCCTTGGCACTTGCCTTGGCACTTTTTTCCCTCTGCCCTTAAAACCGCTCTTCCTTCAATCTTGACTCTGTCGAGCTTTTTCGACCACTTCTATCACCCAGATGAGCCCGTATTAATGGGTTACCCTACCCTTACGTACGGATAACATAGCAGTGCCTCGCTCCTGCGATCTCCTCGATGTAATTACTAACAATGCAAAGGTGACAGTAGACCTTTTGAGCTGGTCACCATGCTTGTGCGAGCGTGGAGGGGTTCAAACCATTAACAAAAAAAAAAAAAAAATCTTCTGTCGGGTCTGAAGCGTTTCGCCACGACTTGCTTTCCTGTGCCATTCCAGAACACCATTTACACCCATGTAACATCCACGAGATAAATTTTAGCTTCATTGCGATGTGAGGAAATTATGCCTCTGACAGTTATGAACATTATCCATCCGACATATGGAAAAACAGTGAAATAAAACGAAACGATGATAAATATTAATTATTTATATAATATTACCTAAAGACCAATGAGGAAAGAATAAAAAAAACTACAGAAAGCTTATAAACTCACGTGGAACTACACTCCTGGAAATGGAAAAAAGAACACATTGACACCGGTGTGTCAGACTTGCTGTTCCAACAGGACAATGCACGTCCGCATGTATCCCGTGCCACCCAACGTGCTCTAGAAGGTGTAAGTCAACTACCCTGGCCAGCAAGATCTCCGGATCTGTCCCCCATTGAGCATGTTTGGGACTGGATGAAGCGTCGTCTCACGCGGTCTGCACGTCCAGCACGAACGCTGGTCCAACTGAGGCGCCAGGTGGAAATGGCATGGCAAGCCGTTCCACAGGACTACATCCAGCATCTCTACGATCGTCTCCATGGGAGAATAGCAGCCTGCATTGCTGCGAAAGGTGGATATACACTGTACTAGTGCCGACATTGTACATGCTCTGTTGCCTGTGTCTATGTGCCTGTGGTTCTGTCAGTGTGATCATGTGATGTATCTGACCCCAGGAATGTGTCAAAAAAGTTTCCCCTTCCTGGGACAATGAATTCACGGTGTTCTTATTTCAATTTCCAGGAGTATATATATATATATATATATATATATATATATATATATATATATATATATATATATATGTGCAGCCTATGCCTGTCAGAACGTTTATTAGAGAATCACATAAAAATTTGAGTTGAAGTATATTGTCAAAGTACTTTTCAAGATTTTTTAGTAACAACGGTAAATGACGTCTTTATGTAGTACTATAAATTAACTATTATTGCTCTTTACTTTCTTTGAGTGTGTTATGTAAGACGCAGCCATTATACTGTTTGCGTTGCTACAACTAGACTCAGCTCTACATGTTGTATGTGTGTTGTTTGTGCTGTACCTTTGACAAAATTGATTGTACCTTTCTCCTTATACGTTATTCAAGTGTTATACAGTTGGTTTATATACAGATACAATAATGATTGTTCTAGATCTATCATTGTAAATGTTACCTTATGTATAGATGCGTATATGTATATCATTACCTGTGTCTGCTCCGGCATTTGAATCAGTGTCTGTGATAGTGTCCGTATCCTTCTATGTGTCCCATTGTCGAGTTTCATGTATTCACTACGATCAATGCGTATGGTCCTTCTTGTCTGTATAAGGATCGTGACGCTTCGTCAGGTGTAATGTTCATTACACGCCAGTTATCGTGTTGTTTTATTTGTCTCCCCATACTGTGTCCTTGGTCTTATGTGTGTATGTGTGTTGTAATATAGTGTTACATACTCAAGGGATCAAATTGTCTACTTGTATACATGGTTTGGCTTAGACCAACACAATATAGATATGCTGGGTATGGGAAAATAAATATGCTGGGTATGATAAAATAAACTACGTCACGCGTTAGATCGACATGCTTTAGTCTCATCTGTTCCCGGATAGTGGGGGAGAAGAAATGACGTTCGTTATGAGTTGCGTCTCATTCTCCTTGTCAGGTGTCGTTCCGCCAACTGTTTAGTTGGCACTGACCTGTGACATCGTCTCCTGTTATTTCCAGTATCTTGTAGCGTCTGCCCTTCCTCACTCAGTATGGTGTAGCCCTTTAATGGATGATGTCAGTGGGGCAGTCTCCCACCGTCACGGACAGTGACTCCACCGCCGTTGTACCGAAAGCCCCCAACGTCCTGAGCAATATGCTTCTCTGCAAACGCGTCGCATTTTTGAGGTCACAAGACACTGTCGACACAACCAAGCACTTGCCGCGGAACTTACTATGACTCCAGCAAAGATTTGTGATGTGTTCATATTTTCTTTTCGTTGGCAGATTAGAGGAAATTTATGTTGCGTAGTGTTCAGTTTTGCCAATTTCTACAATAATTACGTTTCTTAGTTGATCATAAGTCATGTGTGCTCGCTAAATGCTAGTTTTTCGTCAATGTGTATACCAAGGTATCTCGTCGCCTCTTTCCTTTGTATGTGGATGCCATCATCGTTCGTGATAGGGTTTCTTATGAATAAACATTTAGGTACTAACAAGGGAACCTCCCCATCGCACCCCCCTCAGATTTAGTTATAATTTGGCACAGTGGATAAGCCTTGAAAAACTGAACACAGATCAATCGAGAAAACAGGAAGAAGTTGTGTGGAACTATGAAAAAATAAGCAAAATATACAAACTGAGTAGTCCATGCGCAACATAAGCAACATCGAGGACCGTATGAGCGTAGGAGCGCTGTGGTCCCGTGGTTAGAGTGAGCAGCTGCGCAACGAGGGGTCCTTGATTCAAGTGTTCCCTTGAGTGAAAATTTTAATTTTTTTATTTCCGTGAAGTTATGGTCTGTCCGTTCGTTCACTGACGTCTCTGTTCACTGTAATAAGTTTAGTGTCTGTGTTTTGCGACCGCACCGCAAAACCGTGCGATTAGTAGACGAAAGGACGTGCTTCTCCAATGGGAACCGAAAACATTTCATCGCAAGGTCATAGGTCGACCGATTCCTCCACAGGAAAACACGTCTGATATATTCTATACGACACTGGTGACGGCATGTGCATCACATGACAGGAATACGTTGTCGACCCACCTAGCTTGCACACTTGGCGAATGGGTAAAAAAATTCTTCTATCTTGCCTGATTTAGATTTTCTTGTGTATGTGATAATCACTCCCAAAAAGTGATGAAAACATAAGAGTTTGTCAGATAATAATTGTCTGAAAATAAAAAATTTAATTTTTCAATCGAGGGAAGACTTGAACGAAGGACCTATCGCTCCGCAGCTGCTCACGCTAACCACGGGACCACGGCATTACTGAGCTAAAACTGTCGTTGAAGTTGCCTATCTTGCCATGGACTACTCAGTACGTATATTTTACTAATTTTTTCATAGTTCCACACAACTTCTTCCTGTTTTCTCGATTGATCTGTGTTCAGTTTTTCAAGGCCTATCCACTGTGCCAACTTATAACTAAATCTGAGGGGGGTGCGATGGGGAGGTTCCCTTGTAAGTACACTGCTTAACATGTTGGGGTCGTGAGTTTATTTTTGCTCCACTCACCCACACTCATGAGAAGGTATGTGGTCCCATTTTCTGATAATCCGCTCTGTAGTTCACAATACCACAACCAGCAGGTCGTCAGCACATGCTACTGCCCCATATACTCTGTCACCTCTATCTAACCCGTTTAAGAGCGGCTCGATAGCAATATCCCAGAACATGGGACCTTTTTTTTTATCATTGCCGCCCTGATTTTACGACCCACCACCTAAGTGCTTAAGGTGGGTCTGTTTTGACCAGTTGGCCGCTACGACCGGTGTGCGGGTGCTGATGTAGTTGATGAAACTCACACCAGTTCCCGCATCCGGCCGTACCGTTGCCCGTGTCCCGCCACGTGGAGGCGGGTCTTTCCTTTTTTTCTTTCTTTTCTTTGGCAGCTTTCCCAAAACCGTTTTAACAAAATTTTACAAACTTAAATTTGGATTAGAAGAAGAAAATACAAGGAATAGTTTAGACTGAAGAGGAGAAAAGCCGATAGGAAAGGAAGAGATGATAGTCCCTCCACCTTAGGGTACTGAGGATGAGAGCCTTGGCATTTATCTTCAAGCCTCTGATCCTCAGTATCCTAACCTTAGCCTAGGAAGTTATGTTCTATTCTATTTATAACAATTGATATCTCTAGTTATTTCTAGGAGGTTATTTATATACAGGTTTAAAATGCCGTGGTAGCTGATGGCAGTTGCGACGGTGCGCCGACACTGTTTATACCTAATTTCATACATTAATCTAATCGGTATTGTCCATTGCAGGACTACTTATGTGAGTCTATTGCGTGTGAGTTGTTATATATTGAGTCTTAGTTTACATCTTCCACACTATGGTGCCTGTCTGGGTGCTGCATATGGGTTTATCGTCTGTGTGTTCTTTCGTTCCCGTACTCTTTGTGGCATTCATCAGAAATTTTGTCTGTTGGTGCGTTCAATTCGTCCCAAAGTTCTGGTGTTCTGATCGCGTCGTATATGTGTTTCTCTGTCTGTAGGTGTTGTATCCCAGGTGTGTTCCTGTGCTGTCTGTATTTCCCGCAGAATAGGATCGTTTGTTCGGGGGTTCCCATACCTTCACATGTACATGTTGACGTGTCTCTTAGACTCACGCGATTTAAGTGCGCGGGATAAGGTCCGTGGCCAGTCAAGAAATGCACCATTCCGCGGCTAGGATCGGCATGTTTCATTCTTAACCTTTCCGTTATGTTCGGAAAAAAAGTATACACTCTCCGTCCCTTATCGCTTGTGCCCCATTCCTGTTGCCATGTGTCGATTTTCTATTTTTTGAGGTCCCGCTTATTGTTCAGCGGGGAAACAGTCATTATGTTGACCTGGTCTAGTCTACCCATCTTTAACCGGTACAGAGCGGCCCGATATTTGATTGTAATATCTATCGAAAAGATTCCTAGCACGACACACAGTGCTTCGACTGATGTAGTGCCGAAAGCTGTCAATAGTCGCAGAAGGACGCTTCTCTGCCCTCGCCTAACCGCTGTTCTGTTTGTGGCAACGTTGAGTTTGTGCGCCCATGTACTGGCCTCAAAGCTTAGCACTGATTCGAAGAGTGCGCAGTTGTAAGTTCGTGTGACTGACAGAGGAAGTCTGTATTGTCCTGAATTAATCCTTGCCAGTTTATGTAGTATTTTTTCTGCCTTGTCTGTTGTTATTCTGATGTGTTCATGGAAGTTCAGTTTCTCATCTATGTATACGCCCAAGTAACGGGTTACCGTCATTCTCTTTATGTTGTTGTTCTCTATTTTAATTAATGGATTGCGTCTGAGTTGTACTTTCAGAAGTGTGTATGTTGTTTTGTTGCCCGCTATCTTGAGCTTGTTTGTGTTGCACCATTGGATTATTGTATGCAGTGTGCCACTCGCCTTCTCCTCTAGCTGGGCTCTGCTGTTTGCTGTGATAACCACCAGTAGGTCATCTGCATAAGCGACAGCTCCGTCTGTCCTCATATCCTCCTCCAGCAGTTGCAGGAGGGGTTCAAAAATTATGTCCCAGAAGATGGGTCCACAGATCGATCCCTGCGGACATCCTTTGGTAATTTTCCTTATTACCTTCCGGTTGCCCACACACCATTCCACTATTCTGTCCCTGCAGTAGTCTAATAGACTGTTGTATAGGGCTGCGGGTACTTCCATCTGGCGTAACCTCAGAAACAGTGCTGGCCACCACAGGTTGTCAAATGCTCCTGTGATGTCTATCATGATTGCCAAAGAGTATGTTTTATCTGTGTTTTGTGTAATTTCTAGAGCTCTGTTTATTGCATCATCAATGCTTTTTCTTTTCCGAAATCCAAACTGGTGAGGATTCATTCCAAGTAGGGTTCTGTGTGCCTGCAAGCGGTCACACAGTAGCCTCTCTTGGATTTTTGCCATGGTGTTTATGAGGCATATAGGTCTGTAAGATTTCGGATCTGATTGGTCTCTGTCTGCTGATTTTCGTATGATGACTGCATTTGAGGTCTTCCAGACTGTCGGTACACGGCCTAGCCTTAAGGCGTCATTTAGTAGTTCTGTTAAGTATGGGGTGATCTGTGGTGCTAGCCTCTTAAGCACCTCTGCATGGATCCTGTCAGGTGCAGGTGCTTTCTTATTTTTTAGCTCTCTTATCGCTACCGCAACTTCCTCGTGCGCAAAGGGACAGGTGACGGCGTCAGTGTCATACTGTTCTTGTAGTTCTTGCCTGAGTGTGGTCTGTTCCTGTGCGTCTGTGTCTGTGGCGTCTTCCGGGAGGAGTTTATTCAGCAGGTATTGCGCTGTGTTTCTCCGTCCCACTGTCATTGTGCCGTCATCCTGCCGTAGCGTGCTTAATGCCAATGGGGTCTTGATTTTTTCTGTCAGAATCTTGTATTGTTCCCCCCAGATATTCTGTTGTGTGTGTGTGGCCAAGTAGCTCTCCCAGTGTTGTTTTCTGGTCTGAAGTAATGTCTTTTTGAAGAGTTCTTTGGCTTCCCTATATGTAGCTAGTCTTAGTAGTTTGTCTCTTTGTATCCATGTCTTCTGGTATAGTTTACGTTTCCTTGCCATGTCACGTTTGAGTCTGGTTAATTCGTCTGACCATGGTGTTTCCCGTTGTTTGCTGTGTGTGCGCATAGGTATTGCTGTTTCTTGTGCTTTTTGGATGATTTGTGTCAGTTTGTGTTCTCTGTAGTCCACGCTCCCCTGTATGTTGTATATATTTTCGTTTTCAGCAATTTGTTGTAGTCTGTCCAAGTTTGCTCTTTTGAAGTTGAAGTGTGTTGTGTTGTGTGTGGTGCGGTTATTGTTTGTTGTGAGTCTTATTTCGATTATGTTGTGATCACTTGTGGTCAGAGAGTCGTGTATGGTCCACCTTTGCAGTCGTCCTAATGTTCTGTCATTCACCAGAGTAATATCAATTTTACTGGCAGAACCGCCTGCACCTCAGTATGTAGGTGTAGGTTGTAACACTACGCTACCGCGACGATACTTATTAAAGCCTGTACTATGGTAAGTTGACGGGCTTCACCTTATGAGAAAGGATTTTGGTGTAATTATTGACCGCGTGTACCCGAATGGAGGCAAAATCAGACTTTCACCCACTCAGTAACAACAATGGTACGTCAAGCAAGTCTGAAGTGCAACTACACGTTAGGACGGACAAGAAACTACACAGCAGATGCTACCAAATTGTTAATAATACGGTCGCCAGCCTAATTAGGCATTAACAGAGTTTCTTCCCAGTACAAGTTGATGTACGTTCATACAAAACAACACGTAATGACACTGCATAATATGGTAAATTTTAGAACCAGAAGATCTACTGAACTAATAATTTCACTTTCTGTACTAATATGAACAAGCCATAAATACACAACAATACACTATAATGTTTACTACAAACTTCGTACTGTCTACTGATCTGATTAAAATCTGGCATAGGTTACCCTAGAAATAGTACTTTCGAAACATAGATACAATGTCAATTTTGAAAAAGGTAAAACACTAATAAATTTTGGTTTTATATTGACTTTAACTTTGCTAGTCAAATCAGTTCAGTACACTTCAGAATTTAAATGAATAGAAAAGAAAAAGGGGGGGGGGGGGGACCCTGAAACTGTTATGATCACTGTATTGAAATTCTGACTATTGAGAGCATTAAGCACTCAAGATTTCCAATATATGAGTTACGACTCTTATTGTCTTATTTCTTGCTCATTTAACTACTATTATTTTTGTCTCAAATTAATCAAACTTCATTACTAAACCAATTTCAACATTGTCTTCCAACTTTGTCAGACCTATGTTCTTTACTTGTATATTCATTAACAATAAAGTTCTTTAAACATCATTCTAGCATAGATAGGTCTGCAGGTAATTCTTATCAACATAAACTTTAAATCTTCATTTCGGGACACTCGGATTGCACAACATGTGGAAAGGACCCTTTCTAGGTTAGTGATGAGGATAATTAAATGATAGGACAATTCTGGTAAAAGTTAAGCTGTTATTGAACAGTCAGGAACAAAAGTAACACTGGTCCACACGAATACAGTACTAAAAGTTTCAACCTGTTCGTATTGATGCGGCGGTTGGCGGCCGGCGAGATGGCGAGGCGCAGAGCACACATACAATCACAGCTCTTGATGTATCGGCACTTTACTTCTTCATAGCGTCGCAATATTTTTTCATTTAGTGCCTATGGAATATTGCCATGCTGTATAGGCGTCGGAAACGGCACATCCGAGGCTCAACGAAATCACGTTTTCCAGGAGCCTCCTCGATCCAGAACGTGTTTCTCAGACCGATGCCCAACTCCGACTACCACTGCTGAGGCCGTTATGCCGTGCCGCGCCCGTGTGCATTTTCCCGCGCTCGCCTGCCATCCACCTTTTACCGCTCCCCTTACAGACGGGGTATTCACCCGAGGTTTTGCATTCTACATATCCTAATACATTGCCTACGTATGGACCAGACACACAATTACAATTTTAAACATGTTACAATAGATTCAACATGGGTTACACTTCAATTCTGTTATAGCATTGCTTGAAATTTGACACAAATATTAATATTCACATCGAAAGTTGTTTACAGTTTCTTTAACATAATGACATGAAAAGAAAAAGAAATGAAATCAAAACATTGCTTACACTAATTTATCGAAAATCAGAAGAAAAAATTTTCATATGTACAATAGTATAGCGTTGGTGTTGTTACAAGGTCCGTCTTCGTTTATAATGTGTAATTGCGTCTCCTGTATGACGTCGTTGACTTTCCGTCCTCTGTCGTCCGTTCTGTCCGAGTGCCATAGTGTGGATCTGGCGTTAATATCTGCACATATAATTAGATTCTTATTTCTAGAATACTCAGCAATGTCTAGTATCATATGTAGCTATGGCTCAACGTTGTCACTGTACTGTGCGTATAATGATGAGACCACCCACGTGTCTCGACCCTTGGTTATTTCTGCTGTGGCCAGATGGCTGTTGCATAGCTGCGTAATCTTTATGATGTTTAACGTTTTGTTAAGGACAACTATGGCAGCCTTGTAATTTCGACTGTCTGAGATTGTGACAGCGTCCCAGGGTAGGTTGGTTAAGTTTCCCTGGGTTGTTACATAGGGTTCTCGCAGGCAGAGAATATCCGCCTGGAAGTCCAATGCTACCCGCGGCAGTTCTGCACTGACGAGTGTGCTTCTGTTTGCATTAAGTTGTATTATTCTCATGGGTGTTTGACATGAAGGGAAAATTTGTGTCCTGTTTGCGAGTAGTCAAAGTCTGTTCTGCCATGTGAACTCACTTGGTCCTTGGGGACCACATATAGTACCCTAAAGACAGCCATTCGCCATTTTCTTTATAGCCTTTTGGCGTCCTGCTCTAATTCTACAGTGAAGAGCCCTGGCCAATACACAGAATTGCCGCAACACGGCGTGGCATCATGAACTCGACTAATGTCTGAAGTAGTGCTCGTGGGAAATGACACCATAAATGCTACATGCCTGTCCATAAATCCGTAAGAGTACGGGGGAGCCGGGGGGGGGGGGGGGGGGATGGAGATCTCTTCTGAATAGCACATCGGAAGGCATCCCAGATATACTCAATAATGTCCACGTGTGGGGTGTTCGGTGACCAGCAGAGTGTTCCTGGATCCACTCTGTAGCAATTCCGGACTATGGGGTCTACCATTGTCCTGCTGGAATTGCCCAAATCCGTCGTAACGCACTTTGGACATGGATGCAGCTGATCAGACAGGATGCTTACGTACGTGTCACATGTCGGAGTCGTATCTAGACGTATCAGGGGCCCCTGTCCTTCCAATTGCAGATTCCCGTCCGCACCATTACAGAGCCTCCACCAGCTTCAACAGTCCCCTGCTCACATTCAGGGTTCTTAGATCAATGAGGTTGTTTCCAGTATCCGTACACGTCCATCAGCTCGATATAATTTGAAGCGTGACTCGTCCGTCCAGGCAACATGTTTCCAGTCATCAAGAGTCTAATGTCAGTGTTGGCGGCCCTGAGCGAGACGTAAGACTTTATGTCATGCAGTCATCAAAGTACACGAGTGGGCGTTCGGCTTCGAAATCCCATATCGATGATGTTTTGATGAATGGTTCGCACGCTGACATTTGTTGATGGCCCAGCACTGAAATCTGCAGCAATTTGCGGATGGGTTGCACTTCTGTCACGTTGAACGGTTCTCTTCAGTCGTCGTTAGTCCCGTTCTTGCAGGATATTTTTCCGCCCACAGCGATGTCGGAGATTCGATGTTTTACGGGATTCCTGATATTCACGGTGCACTTGTGAAATGATTGCACGGGAGATGCTGTGTCCCATTGCTCGTGTGCCGACGATAACCCCACGCTCAAACTCTGTTAAATCTTGATAAGCTGCCATTGTAGCAGCAGTAACCGATCTAATAACTGCGCCAGACGCTTGTTGTCTTATATAGTGGCTCACGACCGCATCGCCGTATTTTGCCTGTTTGTGTATCTCTGTATTTGTACACGCCTGCCTGAAGTTTCTTTGGCGCTTCAGTGTACAATTATGTGTTTGCAATAATCAAGTAGGTGGTTATATAGCGTCGACGGAACTTGGATTTCTCTTAACCTTGCGAATAGCGCAGGTCACCAAAGGTTTTAAGGGCCAGCGATGTCAGTATTGCTACGGCATATTTGCCTTGCCTGTATTAAATTATCTCTGATGCTCGATGATTGCGTCGCCTATTGATTTTTTATTTTTTTAATTTTATTTATTTATTTTTTCTTTTACCTGAAACGATACTGGGGTGGACTGAGGCCAAGGAGCTGTCTGTGTGTTGTTGTCTGTCACACAGCCGCGTCTCCTCCATATTGGCCAGCGTGTTTAGAAAGCAGGTGAGCCTGTGTGCTGTGTGGCTTTGCGTCAATTGGATCCCTGTCCTCTGATTTATTAATGATCATTGCACTTGTTGACTTCCATATGGGTGGTAAGCTTTTATGTTGTACTGTGCCGTTGATTAATACCGTCAAAAGTGGGATTATCTGTGGTGCGGCCTTCCTATGGTTTCAGAGTATACTCCATCAAGGCCTGCTTTTTTTCTATTGAATTACGAAAGATAAATATATTGGAGCTCGAACTAGTGTTAATACGAAATGTATTAAGATCTTTGTCTCTCGGTTCTTGTATGTTTGCAAAATAGAAAATCTGGTGCGTGAACGGTGGGCAACCTGGGCGCATACGCAGTAACCAGCCCAACGGTTTTCCATGAACTCTGCTTGCATTTATCCCAACTCTGGTGGCATTCGTACCACGGCTGTTTGCTATTCAACTGTCTGACGCCTCATCAAGGCTGTCCTATCTGTGGAAACGGCCCGTCGCTCTCTGTCAACTGCTGCCCTGTTTTCGTGTCCTAATGAGAACCTTTTAGAATGTACATTGAATAGAATGAGCGAAGTATCAGGCGCGTCGTAAAGGGTACCACCAAAAACTGTTCTCAAGAACGTTAGCCCGTACAAATGACCCAAATAACCATTGCTGACTACCCCATTTTCCGCTTATATGTAAAGTCCAATTGCTTCTAAAACCAATGGCATTTTATATTCAGCCGAATCAACACATTAGTTCAGCTATTGCTTCCTCTTCACACTTCTATTTCATAATAAGCCTCATGACTCCCACTTGTTTCTTATAATACACTCCTGGAAATGGAAAAAAGAACACATTGACACCGGTGTGTCAGACCCACCATACTTGCTCCGGACACTGCGAGAGGGCTGTACAAGCAATGATCACACGCACGGCACAGCGGACACACCAGGAACCGCGGTGTTGGCCGTCGAATGGCGCTAGCTGCGCAGCATTTGTGCACCGCCGCCGTCAGTGTCAGCCAGTTTGCCGTGGCATACGGAGCTCCATCGCAGTCTTTAACACTGGTAGCACGCCGCGACAGCGTGGACGTGAACCGTATGTGCAGTTGACGGACTTTGAGCGAGGGCGTATAGTGGGCATGCGGGAGGACGGGTGGACGTACCGCCGAATTGCTCAACACGTGGGGCGTGAGGTCTCCACAGTACATCGATGTTGTCGCCAGTGGTCGGCGGAAGGTGCACGTGCCCGTCGACCTAGGACCGGACCGCAGCGACGCACGGATGCACGCCAAGACCGTAGGATCCTACGCAGTGCCGTAGGGGACCGCACCGCCACTTCCCAGCAAATTAGGGACACTGTTGCTCCTGGGGTATCGGCGAGGACCATTCGCAACCGTCTCCATTAAGCTGGGCTACGGTCCCGCACACCGTTAGGCCGTCTTCCGCTCACGCCCCAACATCGTGCAGCCCGCCTCCAGTGGTGTCGCGACAGGCGTGAATGGAGGGACGAATGGAGACGTGTCGTCTTCAGCGATGAGAGTCGCTTCTGCCTTGGTGCCAATGATGGTCGTATGCGTGTTTGGCGCCGTGCAGGTGAGCGCCACAATCAGGACTGCATACGACCGAGGCACACAGGGCCAACACCCGGCATCATGGTGTGGGGAGCGATCTCCTACACTGGCCGTACACCACTGGTGATCGTCGAGGGGACACTGAATAGTGCACGGTACATCCAAACCGTCATCGAACCCATCGTTCTACCATTCTTAGACCGGCAAGGGAACTTGCTGTTCCAACAGCAAGATCTCCGGATCTGTCCCCCATTGAGCATGTTTGGGACTGGATGAAGCGTCGTCTCACGCGGTCTGCACGTCCAGCACGAACGCTGGTCCAACTGAGGCGCCAGGTGGAAATGGCATGGCAAGCCGTTCCACAGGACTACATCCAGCATCTCTACGATCGTCTCCATGGGAGAATAGCAGCCTGCATTGCTGCGAAAGGTGGATATACACTGTACTAGTGCCGACATTGTGCATGCTCTGTTGCCTGTGTCTGTGTGCCTGTGGTTCTATCAGTGTGATCATGTGATGTATCTGACCCCAGGAATGTGTCAATAAAGTTTCCCCTTCCTGGGACAATGAATTCACGGTGTTCTTATTTCAATTTCCAGGAGTGTAAATTACATACTTCTCATATTCCAAAACTCCAACCGCAGTACATTCACCCACGTAGCCCCACATCCCATACAACACATCTCCCTCGTTCGAAACTGCTACACCATAGTCCCTATTTGAGCAATCCACAGCGACTAGGAACTGTGCAGCTATAATCAACGATACTCTCTGCACGACAGCATCACCCGGAATACCAGCAACAGTACCAACACCATCAACAAAAATACGTCATAACAGCACCGTTCCACTTCATTCCATATTGAAACCTCGTTACATAAATATGAATCCCCAAATATGTGCAACTTGCATTTTTGAAAACTCATTTCTTCAATATGTGTTACTGGAATGGTTTCAGAGTAACAACTGCGCTGCTGTTGACTTTTGCCCCCTAACTGGGGAGCCGGCCGGAGTGGCCGTGAGGTTCTAGGCGCTGCAGTCTGGAACCGGGCGACCACTACGGTCCCAGGTTCGAATCCCGCCTCGGGCATGGATGTGTGTGATGTCCTTAGGTTAGTTAGGTTTAATTAGTTCTAAGTTCTAGGCGACTGATGACCTCAGAAGTTAAGTCGCATAGTCCTCAGAGCCATTTGAACCATTTTGAACCAGTTGTGGAGGGGTGGTGTAAAAAATCAACAATAAGGCAAAAACATCATTCTTGGAGTATTCCGTATGTACTCGGAAGAGCACAGGCATATTAAAAATGAAATGCACGTTATTGACGTTCGACAATAATGTTTACTTGCGTACAGGCTTTCAGCTTTCTAGGCCACCTCAGACAAGCAGCTAGTTCGCACAAAATTTGCGACAGTTGTAGCTGTACAAAGGTTGTTTTACCAAAGGCATGTGCCCTTTCACAACTATATGTCTATACGAAAAATGCAAGCCTGATTAAATACAAAAATTTCGATTTTTAAACTCCACCTTATGCGAAACACAATGTATTTCTAGTTCTGTTCACCGAGACATGTTTCGGCACCTATGGGTTATTCTCTGTTTATCTCAATCTATTCCTGTTCAATATCATATGAAGTTCATAGTTGTTTTTCTGTTTCTTCCTTCAAAACTATAACATGTGCATCTAAATCAATTTGATTCTATTGGTCATCCGGAACTGCATAAGTTGCGAAAATGATTTACTGCAGGCTGGCTTGTTTTTATATCTTTCTATCGTATCTACAGCATGTCACCTGAAAAGTAGTCGTAAAAAGATTTGCCTATTTTTAGAATACTTTTTCTTGTGTAGTTTTGTGGATCACTGTACTAAATATTGTATATCTTTGGTCCGGTTTCTTTTACCAATTCGCTTAGATTCACTGGTTTCGCCACTTTTTTATATTTCACTCTGTCCTGCAGAGAGTGCTACAACAGCAGTTATTAGCGATCCACAAACTGTGTGTCAAACTTGCACGACCATTGCATATAACAAAGGACTCGGATTTATTTTGCATGTCGATCATCGCTTGCGACACCATACTTATTCCAAAGTTAAGTATTATCAATTTGCTTTATTGAAATAAAACTACTAATGTTATTTTCTTGAATGGTATAGCATTCCGAGAAGGCAGCATCCTTTAGGCACCCTACACACGACGAGTGGGCAGAACCCCATACACTCTCATCCGTATTCATACGAAACGGGATTTGAGCACTTATGCCACCATAGTAATAGAAAGATGGTAGGTTATTGTCACCGTTAATTCATTCATCGTTTTGTTTCCGTTCAGTGTAGGGTCAGTGTTGAATGTTCGGTAAAAACTACTGTAGTACGTTTGCTGTGGGTATATGTGATATGTGCGTGGGCGGTGAGGGGGGGGGGGGACCATGAGAAAGAGAGAGAGAGAGCAATAGAAGAAAGAGAAGGTGTGAGAGAGAGAGGGGGGGGAGGATGGACGAGGGACGGTGAGGGAGTGAGAGAGCTGGAAAAAAGATGAAGCAGACAGAAGCAGGTGTTTTCGGATATACGAGGATGTCTGGATGTTACGTTTTATTTGGGATGTGTCTTTGTGTAATTCCTTACCTGTTACAGTGTTTTGTTCCACAGTGCTCTGTTTTCGTTCAAGACTCTTTTTCCTACAACGACTGCTTTTAGGTTATTGTAGTTCTCCTCTCTCGTGAGTCATCGACAGAGACTGTTGATTTCTCTGAGAATGTTGAGATCAGTTTCAATATTGTTCGGATATTTGTTTTCTTATATGAGTTGCTCAGAATACCCAGTTTTAAAATTTCTGCATGTTTAGCCCTTGTAGACAGACTGGCATGAAATGCAGATTAAGTGACAAATTCAAGCTTACGGAAATTTGTCTGTTGTCTGTTCTTAGCATTTAGAGTTTTCTATATTGTGTTGTTTGTGAGGAATGATATTTGCAGCCCTTGTTTCTTCAGAACGTTTCCCATCCTGTGGAAGATTTTGTTGCTGTGTGTTAGCTGCGTTCTTTTGAAGGTGCTCCTAGTTCCCTGTGTTTGTCATGTATTGGTGTTCCTCGCTCTTTGTTGTGTATGGAAATTTATCCATTGTTTTGACTTTTCTTAATTTGCTTTTTTATTTTGTTACTCAGTTTGTTTGTTATTTGTATGCAGTATCTATTGTCTCAGGCTATCTAGGCTGTTTAGTTAACATGTATAGCTGAGTTTCTCCACTACAGTTCTGTTAAATCTACGTAACACGCATCTGAAACTTGATGTTTGTGTATTATTGGGTGATTGGATTGTTTGCGGAAGGCTGTACTAATAGCTGCATATTTCAAAATCAACAAACAAGTGATGCCGTCAACATAACGGATCCAGTATACAACGTTGTATTGCTTGCATGAATAATTTCACTGAGTATTTTGTTTCAAATGTGGGTTAGAAATATTTCTGCAAGTAGGCCAGTGATGAGTGAGCCCACTGACAGACCTTTTTTTTAAAACATAACTTCTTGTTCAATGTGAAGTAACTGCGTTCTGTTTTAATCTTTAGAATGGCATCTGTTTCATCTGTGTCTCATTTTTTGTGTACACTATTTTCTGCAGTTGCTCTTTAATAACGTTGACTGTTTTTCGCGTTGTGTTACCAAATGATGTAGGGTTGTTTTATCCTTTTTTATCAGTTGTTTGGTGTTCTTTAGATTCTTTTGTTTGTGAAAGTCTACAATTTCTCTAGTAATGTGTCTGTGTGTCCAACAGGGTGCTAAGATGGTGCATTTTTTAAGATAATTACCGGTCTAATCAGACATTTTTTGTGTATTTTTGGTAGACGATTTAGGTTGGGTACATTCAGTTTATTTTGTGTCACTTACTTTGCTTGAACTGTGATGGTAGTTTCGAGAGCTTTCAGAAGATTCTGTATGTTTGTTTGGTACCTCATCGTGGGATCACTGATTAATTTAACGATGCTGATCTATGAATCCTTCTGTTCTTCTGATGCATTATGTGTCACTTGTAAGTACTAGAGAGATTCCTTTATATACTTTGTTGATGATTCCTTGTACGATGTCATCGAAATGAATGTGATTCTTTTCTTTTCTTTTTTTTTTTTTTTTTTTAACGAATAAGCTATTTCAAGGTATGGTGAGTTCCTGTTTAGATTGCCTTTTACAAAACCCGAAATAAAACCTAATGTTGAAGATAGTTTTGTGCGACTGTACTGTTGTATTCTTGTATTTGTTTTAGAGCTTTGTGGGAGAGGTTTGGCATGGATTTAAAAGTACATTTGGTTCAAGCTGGCAACTGCTACTGGCATTTTTTCCGCGTTTCCGAACTAAATTTGATTTTTTAAAGTCTGACTTATGGCCAACACAATGTTTTCTTTATTCAAATACGTTTCAACACATGTGTGTCATCTTCCGTGGGCTTGGATTTATTTCTGTAAAATATATACTAAGTTCAGAGTCTTAATAGATTTCGTATAATCCTGTCTGTTCTTCTTGATAATGTTTTCCATGTATTCCTTCTTTTGCCCATTCTGCGGAGAACCTCCTCATTACTTATCAGTCCACTTAATTTTTAACATCCTTTTACAGCACTACGCCGGTTTCCCCACAGTCCATGTTCCACTACCATGCAATGCTATGCTCCAAACGTACGTTCACAGAAATTTCATCGTCGGATCAGAACGATGTTTTATACCAGCAGACTTCTCCTTCTCTGCGGTAATCTGCGTTTCAAGTCCGCCTTGCTTCATTCCTCATGTGTTATTTTGCTTCCAGGGTAACAGAATTCCTTAACTTCGTCTATTTCGTTCTCCATAAATTATGGTTTTAAATTGGTCTACTGCTCCTAATTTCTTTCAAGTTTCTTCGTTTTACTCCCAATCCATATTCTGTAGTCATTAAACCATTCTTTCCATTCAAAACGTCCTGTAATCCTTTTTTTACTTTCGCCAAGGACTGCGTTCTCATCAGCGAATCTTAACATTGTATTCTTTCACCCAGAAATTCTTGAATCGTTCTTTTATTTATGTCATTGCAGCCTCGATGTTTAGATTGAACAGTAGGGGTGAAATAGTACATACCTGTCTTATATCCTTTCTTAATACGAGCAATTCGTTCGTGGTTATCATTCTTATTGTTTCCTGTTGGCTCTTGTACATGTTGTATATTATACACTACTGGGCATTAAAATGGCTAAACCACGAAGATGACATGATACAGACGCGAAATTTAACCGACAGGAAGAAGATGCTGTGATATGCTAATGATTAGCTTTTCAGACCATTCACACAAGGTTGGCGCCGGTGACGACACCTTCAACGTGGTGACATCAGGAAAGTTTCCAACCGATTTGTAATACACAAACAGCAGTTGACCGGCGTTGCCTGGTGAAACGTTGTTGTGATGCAGCGTGTAAGGAGAAGAAATGCGTACCATCACGTTTCCGACTTTCATAAAGTCGGATTGTAGCCTATCGCGATTGCGGTTCGTAGTATCGCGACATTTCTGCTAGCGTTGGTCGAGATCCAATGACTGTTAGTAGAATATGGAATCGGTGAGTTCAGGAGGGTAATACGGAATGCCTTTCTGGATCCCTACGGCCCCGTATCACTAGCAGTCGAGATGACAGGCATCTTATCCGCATGGCTGTAACGGATCGTGCAGCCACATCTCGATCCCCGAGTCAACAGATGGGGACGTTTGCAAGACAACGAACAGTTCGTCGACGTTTGCAGCAGCATCGGCTATCAGCTCGGAGACCATGGTTCCGGTTACCCTTGACGCTGCATCACAGACAGGAGCGCCTGCGATGCTGTACTCAATGACGAACTTAGGTGCACGAATTGCAAAAAATCATATTTTCCGATGAATCTAGGTACCGTTTATAGCATCATGATGGTCGCATCCGTGTTCGGCGACGTCGAGGTGGACGAACATTGGAAGCGTGTATTCGTCATCACCATACTGGCGTATCACCCGGCGTGATGGTATAGGGTGCCATTGGTTACAAGTCTCGGTCACCTCTTGTTCGCATTGACGGCACTTTGAGCAGTGGACGTTACATTTCAGATGTGTTACGACCCTTCATTCGATCCTTTCGAAACCCTACATTTCAGCAGGATAATGCACGACCGCATGTTGTACGTCCTGTACGGACCTTTCTGGATACAGAATATGTTCGACTGCTGCCCTGACCAGCACACATTCGTCAGATCTCTCACCAACTGAAATCGTCTGGTCAATGGTGGCCGAGCAACTGGCCCGTCACAATACGCCAGTCACTACTCTTGAAGAGCTGTGGTATCGTGTTGAAGCTGCATGGGCAGCTGTACCTGTACACGCCATCCAAGCTCTGTCTGACTCAATGCCCAGGCGCATCAAGGCCGTTATTACGGCTAGAGGTGGTTGTTCTGGGTACTGATTTCTCAGGATCTATGCACCCAAATTGCGTTAAAACGTAATCAAATGTCAGTTCTAGTATAATACATTTGTCCAATGAATACTCGTTTATCATCTGCGTTTCTTCTTGATGTAGAAATTTTAATGGCCAGTAGCGTACGTCATTCCCTATAGCTTATTCCTACTTTTTCTCAGAATCTCGAACATTTTGCAGCTTTTTACGTTTCCGGACGCTTTTTCAAGGTCGACAAGTCCTGTTAACGTGTCTTGATTTAATTCTTGTTTTCACTGTCAATCACAACGTCAGACTTGCCTATATGGTGCCCCCACCTTCCCGAGAACCCCTCGAATCGTCATTTTAAGAGACCTTGAATTTGATACCTCCTGATAGTGTAGAATTTCCTCATTGCAGCAAGGTTACCATGCTTTTGTAGATTCGCCATCGTCTCGTGCGCATCCTCCGTCCTTGTCAGCACCGTCCTCGAGAACATCCGCGCCCCGACCTCCGGGCTCTGACGTCTGCCGTGGGGCACGGGACTCCCCTCGCCGCTGTGAGTCGCAACGGAAACAGATTAACCAAGAAGCCCGCCTTGAGACAACGCCCGGCCGCCCTCCCCGCCACGCCCCGGCCAATTGGATTTGAATGCGCTAACAGCCTGCGGCCGGGACCCCAGACTTCGGGGAATCCCCTCCGGGCGCGGCCGGGGATTCCCACTCCGGCACACAGCCGGAAGGAAGGAAGCCGGCGCAAACCGCCCGCTGCAGAATCCGACCGTAATTAATTCAGTCCCGTCTTCGCCACGGTCGGTCGTCAACAGTCGCTTACTCGGGATGCCACCGAGAGGAGCTGTAAATAACCGGAGCAATCAGAGGGCGCGAAATGGTCCTCATTTAACCGGCTGATTTGAATGGGTTCATGCCTGTGCTTAAGCACTCGCTTGAGCAAATAGCTTCCCCTTTCCTCCGAAGACATTGTAATGAATCAGCATCGTGGAATTAATTTCACTCTAAACATTGTAATGCTTTCTTAATGGCCGTGGAATGAAATGTTAACAATGGTGTAGTTTTAGTATGATTTCAGTGTAATCAGTGCTTTATCCCAAATATTACTGAAACTGAGAACCTTGTTATTCTTACCGAAACGGTGGAATCATTGAGCCAACGAGTTACACACTAGTAGTTCATTCAAATCTTTACCTGCTTTTCGACAGATATAAATGTGTCTTCCTCAAAAGAAATAATAAGACGTGTTACATATTGTGCGAAAAGAGAAACGAAGCCACGTTCTTAAAACAATTACCTTTTATACAGACGTGGACCGCTTCTTCTTCCACAACACTGTAACGCATCCTGTGTTCTACAAGACAGTACTGAAACGTCCCCTTAGAAAAATTAATGAATTACTATGCTGATAAACCTCTTACGTTATTTGATTTTCAAACCGCTCAGCAAAACTGAACTTACTCAGACATTTCTCTCTTTACTCATTCTGATCATCGCTAAACTGACACACAATATTTTTTTTAGAGCAACGCAATCTGACTTTCAATAATCCCTACAAAAGAATGGCCCTTACTAACAATAACCTATACCTTTCATGAATCACTTACCTCACAAAAATCTTCGTTACTGAAACTACTGCAATACATCGTGCTCCAATACTGCCAGCTGAATAAAAGATTCTAACTACTGCAGGCACTAACTGCTTGTTGTGACTTGGCAAGACAGCCAAGCCACTATGAGATAGCCGAGAGGCACGCGTTTAAGCTCACGCAGGCTGGCGTGAGGTCTGGAACAGTTAAAGGAGTTGAGTCTAGTAAAAAAAGTACGTAGCTTCTGGAATACTTTAATCCACAATTGTAGAACATCTCTCTTGATGATACATGCATCACAAGATAAATTGCAAATGATAATGGCGCCTTGCTAGGTCGTAGCAAATGACGTAGCTGAAGGCTATGCTAACTATCGTCTCGGCAAATGAGAGCGTAATTTGTCAGTGAACCATCGCTACCAAAGTCGGCTGTACAACTGGGGCGAGTGCTAGGACGTCTCTCTAGACCTGCCGTGTGGCGGCGCTCGGCCTGCAATCACTGATAGTGGCGACACGCGGGTCCGACGTATACTACCGGACCGCGGCCGATTTAAAGGCTACCACCTAGCAAGTGTGGTGTCTGGCGGTGACACCACACTACTGATAGGCATAGTGACCAAATAAAAGATTTTCATAGAGAACAACGTATTTAGCTTAATAATGTTCAAAACTTCATGATTATCCAATATCACAAATTTACTCTTTCTGATGGACACACGTCCAGATCGTACGCTCTCAAAATTCTGCCATCTGTGTCCCCACATCCACCACTGCTGGCGGCTCACCTCCAACTGCGCAACGCTACGCGCTGTTCACATCCAACTGCCCAACACTAGAATAGCAAATATTCCAACAATGCAAACCATCCACAGGCTTCACACTGCACAGTCAGTGATTTTCATATAGAGCGCTACGTGGCGTTACCAACATAAAAACCTAAACAGTCTACTTACAGTACTCAGCAGCCTCCGATTTTCGTTGTCCTAACCGTTTGCAGTGTTATTTTCCATCGCACCTATTCTTAACGATAAAAAACTAAACATCTTTTACAAACGGATCTTAAGACAAACAGAATGGGTTTCGGAAGCGAAGATCTTGGTTACACGTGTTTTTTTTTTTTTCGTCTGGCAAATTATTTAAAAACACGGACAATATAATTTTCCCACCTACATACCATTTATCCACTATGACAAAGGATGCCAACTTGCAGCATGCTGCAGGTAAAAATAGGTATGCAGCTGTTTTTATAGTTGAAATAATTGTTTGTAGCTCCGCATTGAGAAGGACCTTTTTTTCGTTTCTTGATGGTGACTAGTTTCGAACACCTGTTTCCATTTTCAAACCATCCGTGTCGTAAGTGTGACAATACGAAACCTGCCTCTTCAGTGATGAGCAAAGCGGTGCCTTGGCTGACTAGACAACAATAAATAGGTCTCATAGGTGATCTTGCTTACATCGTAAAACTTCGTAGCCCTTCTTAAGTCTTCGGTAAGTTAGCAATATTATTTTGTTTAGTGAATTTACAAGTTTACTGCACAGTGTTATTAATGTAGCGAAGATCTGATAACCCATAGGTGCCTCCTAGTACCAGTTAAGCCAAAAGTGGGCTTTGATCACTATAATAAAGTGAAATAGACATTTCTCACCAGAATGCTCGTGGTTCCCCTACTTACTGACTACCGAGCAAGATTAGTTTTCAGACCTCGTATTCCTCTCTCCACTGTCGCGATTCACCATCGTACCACGTGAACTGGCCATTACCACTTCCTGCGTGGGTACCAGCTTCCTAGTCTCTTTCATCTTATTCGAAGAACTGTTTAAGGCAGCAAACTGATTCTATCTACCGAGTTCCAATTGAAGTAAACTTTGCAAAACATAAATACACGCAAAACAGGACTCTCACAAACTTATATCTCATCCTAATAGATGAAAGATAGGTACCTGTTCAACTGGTTTTCCGCTTAGCGTTCTTTGATAACATACTGGGGACTTTCATTTGAAAGTAATAAGTTTGGTTACGCTTTCTGATACTTTCTAGTTACCAAGTTTGATTATCAAGTCCCACCGATGGAGAGCAAAGTATAAATCATCTTCTGTCTTTTACAAAATTATCTGGTCATCAGCAAAGAGTAAAGAATTTAAATGTCTGTTTCTGGGAGTTAATCATATTTTTGGATAAAGATACGGCAGCTGTGCTCTGCTGTAAGGTAAATGACAAAGTTATAAATGTACTCCTGCTTGAAGATGATCAGATAATCTTTGCGCGCTCGGAAAATAAATTACGAAGAGCAGTTGAGCTTTTTCACAATGAAAATGGTTACAGTATGAAAGTATCTGAAGTTAAAACTAAGATAAAGGCATTATATGGGAAGGATAATATAAGAGTAAAAATAATAATTGACTGTAAACGGGTAGCACAAATAAATACTTTTAAATGCATGAGATGTGAGATCCCATATAGTAAGACCAATGATCACGAATTCAAATTGCAAAAAATTCTCTAATTGGTATGTACTATAAAAGGCACTGTTTTCAAAGAAGTTAGGAGAGAGAATACTAAAATTTTGTAATATGATGGTGGTATCAGTTCTAAAGGATGTGTTGCAGACTTGTGCCAGTCAAATGAGGAGGAATGAAGCAGTGGAGATGACATTCCTAAGACCACTAGCTGGTTGAAAACTCATAGATCGGGAGAAGAAAAGTGAAGTTAGAATCGTTACTTTTCTGACTAATTTGATGCGGCCCACCATCAGTTTCTCTCGTGCGCCAACCTCTTCATCTCACAGTACCACTTGCAACCTTACTTGCTCGATGTATGCCAGTCTCTGTCTTTCTCTACAGTTTTTACCCTCTACAGCGCCCTCTGTTACTATGCAGGTTATTCCCTGCTGCTTTAACAGATGTCCTATCTTTCTGTCCCTTATTTTTGTCAGTGTTTTCCACAGATACCTTTACTCTCCTATTCTGCACAAAACTCCCTCGTTCATTATCTTATCAGTCCCCAAAATTTTCAAATGGTTCAAATGGCTCTGAGCACTATGGGACTTAACATCTATGGTCATCAGTCCCCTAGAACTTAGAACTACTTAAACCTAACTAACCTAAGTACAGCACACAACACCCAGCCATCACGAGGCAGAGAAAATCCCTGACCCCGCCGGGAATCGAACCCGGGAACCCGGGCCTGGGAAGCGAGAACGCTACCGCATGACCACGAGATGGGGGCTATTTTCAACGTTCGTCTGTAGCACCACATCTTAAATGCTTCGATTCTCTTCTGCTCTGGTTTTTCCATAGCCCAAGTTTCACTGTCATACAATGCTGCGCTCCAAACGTACATTCTCAAAATTTCTTCCTCCAATTAAGGCCTATGTTTGATACTGATAGACTTCTCTTGGCCAGAAATGTTCTTTATGAGAATGCTAGCCTGCTAGGCACCCACCATCTAGGAATAGCGTCCATGTTTAGTAATCAAAACGTCCTGGGTCACGGGTTCGAAACCCGCCACCACTTGAATTTTGATTAATAATCAGACTTCCGGCATAAGAAGTCACCCCCATTCTGCCAACGGCCTTGTCAAAGAGGGCGGAGGAGCGAACAGAGGTTCTAAACACCCATTTGTCCTCGGGGTGGGAAACTGTCCCTAAAGACGGAAAAATCAGGAATGATCAACGGGATGCAGAAGGCAATAAACCATTGCATTAAAGAAACATAACGTGTATCCACAGGACCTGTGGCCTGTAACTGAAAAAGTGTCATGATGATCTCTCCGCCGGCTGTTGTCGCCGAGCGATTCTAGGCGCTTCAGTCCGGAACCGCGTCACCGCTCCGGTCGCAGGTTCGAATCCTGCCTCGGGCATGGATGTGTGTGATGTCCTTAGGTTAGTTAGGTTTAAATAGTTCTAAGTTCTAGGGGACTGATGACCTCAGATGTTGAGTCCCATTGTGTTCAGGGCCATTTGAACCATTTTTTTTTTATCTCTCCGTTAGTAAAAGATTCCGGAATAGTCCTCTTTTTGTATCTCTGGGAGGGAACTGCGAAGGGGGAGGTGACTATGATAAAAAGATTGAATAACCAACGAAAGGATAACGTTCTGCAAGTCGGGTCGTGGGATGTCAGAACCTTCAACGAGGTGGGGAAGCTAGAAAGTCCGAAAAGGGAAATGTAATGGTTTAATTGAAATGGAAAGAAGACATGGATTTCTCGTTAGATGAGAAAAGGGTAATATCAAAAGCAGCAGAAAATGGTGCAACGGGAGTATGATTCGTCATGAATAGGAAGGTAGGGCAGAGAGTGTGTTACTCTGAACAGTTCAGTGAGAGAGTTGTTCTCATGAGAATCGACAGCAAACCAACACTGACAACGATAGTTTAGGTATACATGCATACTTCGCAAGCTGAATGTGAAGAGATAGAGAAAGTATATGAGGATATTGAAATGGTAATACTGCACGTAAAGGGGCGTGGAAATCTAATAGTCATGGGAGGATGCAATGCAATTGTAGGGGTAGGAGTAGAAGAAATGATTACAGGAGGATATGGGCTTGGTACACAGAATGGGAGAGGAGAAATACTAATTGAGTTCTGTAACAAATTTCAACTAGTAATAACGAATACTCTGTCCAAGAAACACAAGAGGAGGAGGTAATCTTGGGAAAAGCCGGCTGGTACGGGAAGATTCAAGTTACATTTCGTCCTGGTCAAACAGAGATTCTGAAATCAGATGCTGGATTGTATAGCGTACCCAGGAGCAGATATAGATTCAGATTACGATTTAGTAGTGATGGAGAGAAGGCTAAAGCTTAAGAGATTAGTCAGGAAGAATCAATACGAGAATAAGTGGCATATGGAAGTACTAACGAATGACGAGATGCGCTTGAAGTTCACTAAGGCTATATATACAGAAATAAGGAATAGCTCAGTAGGCAGTATAGTTGGAGAGGAATGGACAAACCACAAAGGGCAGGAACAGAAGTTCGAAAGAAAAACATAGGTACTGCGAAGAGACCATGGGTAACAGAAGGGATATTTCGGTTGATCGATGATAGAAGGAAATACAAAAAAGTTCAGGGAAATTCAGGAATACAGAAATACAAGTCGCTGAGTAATGAAATAAATAGGAAGTGCAGGGTAGTTAAAACAAAATGGCTGCAGGAAACATGTGTAGAATTCGGAAGAGAAATGATTGTTTGAAGGACTGACTCTGCATACAGGAAAGTTAAAACAACATTCGGTGAAATTAAAAGCAAGGGTGGTAAGATTAAGTGCGCAACGGGAATTCCACTGTTAAATTCAGAAGAGAGAGCGAATAGGTGGAAAGAGTACACTGAAGGCCTCTATGATGGGGAAGATTTATCTGATGTGATAGAATCAAAATTTAAGAGAGCTTTGTAAGACTTAAGATCAAATAAAGCACAAGGGATAGATAAAATTCCATCAGAATTTCTAAAATCATTGGGGGAAGTGGCAGCAAAACGACAATTCGCGTTGGTTGTAGAATGTATGGGTCTGGCGACATACCATGTGACTTTCGAAAAGAGCTGACAAGCGCGAGAATTATCTACAAGTACATCTACATCGGCATCTACAGCTTCATCTACGTGATTACTTTGCTATTCACAATTAAGTGCCTGGCAGAGGGTTCAGTGAACCACCTTCAAGTTGTCTCTCTACCGTTCCATTCTCGAACGGCACGCGGGAAAAACGAGCACTTAAAATTTTCTGTGCGAGCCCTGATTTCTCTTATTTTATTATGATGGTCATTCCTCCCTATGTAGGTGGGTGCCAACAGAATGTTTTCGCAATCGGAGGAGAAAACTGGTGATTGAAATTTCGTGAGAAGATCCGGTCGCAACGATAAACACCTTTGTTTTCATGATTGCTACTCCAATCCACGTATGATGTCTGTGGCACTATCTCCCCTGTTTCGCGATAATACAATTCGAGCCGACCTTCTTTGAACTTTTGCAGTATCATCCGTCAATCCCACCTGATACGGATCCCACATCGCACAGCAATACTCCAGTATTGGGCGGAAAAGTGTAGTGTAAGCAGTCTCTTCAGCATTTCTGTTGCACCTGCCAAGTGTTCTGCCAATAAATCACAGTCTTTAGTTTGCTCTACCCACGTCATTATCTATGTGATCGTTCCAGTTTAGGTTATTTGTAATTGTAATCCCTAAGTATTTAGTTGAATTTACAGCCTTCATATTTGTGTGACTTGTCGCGTAATTGAAATTTAGCGGATTTCTTTTAGTACTCATGTGAATAACTTCACACTTTTATTTATTCAGCCTCAATCGCCACTTTTCGCACCACACAGATATCATATCAAAATCATTTTGCAGTTAGTTTTGGTCATCTGATGACTTTACAAGATTGTAAATGACAGCATAATCTGCAAATAATTAAGAAGGCTACTCTGATTGTTTCTTATGTCAGTATAGATCAGGAACAATAGAGGGCCCATAACACTTGCTGGGGGAACGCCGGATATTACTTCTGTTTTACTCGATGACTTTCCGTCTATTACTACAAATTGTGACCTTTCTGACAGGAAATCACGAATCCAGTCGCATAACTGAGGCGATATTCCATAGGTACACAGTTTTGTTAGAAGACGCTTGTGAGGAACGGCGTCGAAAGCCTTCTGATAATCTAAAAATATGGAGACAATTTGACATCCCCTGTCGATGGCACTCATAACTTCATGAGTATAAAGAGCTAGTTGTGTTCCGCAAGAACTATATTTTCTGAATCCGTGGTATGTGTCTGTAAATCGTTTTCTTCGAGGTACTTCATAACGCTGGAATAAAGTATGTTCCAAAAACCTACTGCAAATTGACATCATTGATATGGGCTTGTAATTCAGCGGATTACTCCTATTTCCTTTTTTGGGTGTTGGTGTGACGAGCAACTTTCCAGTCTTTAGGTACGGGACTTTCTGTGAGCGAGCGGTTGTATATGATTGCTAAATATGGAGCTGTTGCATCTGCATACTCTGAAGGAAACTTGACTGGTATACCATACCTGACTTTATTGAATGATTTAAGCTGCTTTGCGACACCGAGGATATCTACTTCTATGTTTCTCGTTTTTGCAGTTGTTCTTGATTGGAATTCGGGAATATTTACATCGTCTTCTTTGGTGAAGGAGTTTAGGAAAACCGTGTTTATTAAATCTGCTTTGGTGGCGCGGTCATCAGTGACTTCACGATTGTTATCGCGGAGTGAAGGTTCAAATGGTTCAAATGGCTCTGAGCACTATGGGACTCAACTGCTGAGGTCATTAGTCCCCTAGAACTTAGAACTAGTTAAACCTAACTAACCTAAGGACATCACAAACATCCATGCCCGAGGCAGGATTCGAACCTGCGACCGTAGCGGTCTTGCGGTTCCAGATTGCAGCGCCTTTAACCGCACGGCCACTTCGGCCGGCTCGGAGTGAAGGTATTGATTGCGTCTTGCCACTGGTGTGCTTTATATATGACCAGAATCTCTTTGAGTTTTCTGCCAGATTCCGAGACAGAGGTTCGTTGTGGAAATTACTAAAAGCATCTCGCATTGAAGCACGCGCTATATTTTGAACTCCTGCAAAACTTTGCCAATCTTCCGGATTTTGCGTTCTTTTGAATTTGGCATGCTTTTTTCGTTGCTCCTGCAACAGCGATCTGACCCGTTTTGTGTGCCATGCGGGATCAGTACCATCACTTATTAATTTACTTGGTATGTATCCCCCAACTGCTGTCGATGCTATTTCTCTGAAATCATTGCATATCTTTTCTACGCTTACGTGATCAGATCGGAAGGAGTGGAGACTGTCACTTAAAAAGGCGTTAAGAGCATTTTTATCAGCTTTTTTAAACTACCGCACAATGAGCTTAACAGCTCATGAATCCAAGTTGCTGAAGACCGATGTCTGAAAAAAAAAAGAAGTCTGCTCTTTTTGTCCTCCTTGCTCCGTTAGTCTTGGATTATTTTGCTGCCTAGCTAGTAGAATTCCTTAACTTTATCTACTTCGTGACCATCAATCCTGATGCTAAAGTTTCTCACAGTTCTTATCTCTGCTACTTCTCATTACTTTTGTCTTTCTCCGATTTACTCTCAATCCATTTTATGTACTCATTTGACTGTTAATTCCACTCAGCATATGATGTAAGTCTTCGTTACTTTCTCTGGGGATAGCAATGTCATCAGCGAATCGTATCTTTGATATCCTTCCACCTTCAATTTTGATTCTACCCCTTAACCTTTTTCTTATTTCCATCATGGTTTCTTCGACGTATATATTCAACGGTGGTGGGGAAGGGGCAAAAGACTACATTCCTGTGTTACACACTTTTTAATTCGAGCACTTTGTTCTTGTTCTTCAATTCTTATTATTCTCTCTTCGCTTTTGTATATTACGTGTCTCTCCCTATAGCTTACACTATTTCTCTCAGAATTTCGATTATCCTCCATCATTTGACATTGTAGAATGCGTTTTCCAGGTCCACAAATCCTATGAGCGTGTCTTGATTTTCCTTTAGTCTCGCTTATCCACCGCAACGTCAGAATTGCCTCTATGGTGCCTTTACCTTTCCTAAAGCCAAACTGATGGTCGCAATAGAGGTGTACCAAAAGAAATGGCAGGAACATGTTGGAAAGATGTCAGATGGACGAATACTTGAATAAACAGAAAAATATGTCGATCAAGGGAAAACAATTCAAATTCAAATGGCTCCGAGCACTATGGGACTTAACATCTATGGTCATCAGTCCCCTATAACTTAGAACTACTTAAACCTAACTAACCTAAGGACATCACACAACACCCAGTCATCACGAGGCAGAGAAGGAAAACAATTGTTGCATGTCTTCAGAAGAGATGGAAAGATCAATTTCAGTGTATTTGAAACTGGAACAGGCAACAGTGCCCACAACAGACTGGATATGATGCTGATGATCTAATCATAGATATGCAGAATGTGTGGCCTAATTAGTATTTCCCGCAGTGAACACGAAACGCAGACACTTGGTTCTCTTAGAGTCTAACTGTGCATAAAGAGGACAGAGAGAATGTATATATGCAAAACAGAGTTAATCTTTGACTTTTTCATGCACTGCTGATGTGTAAATTACGAGTTTTTACTTTTTTCTCGATGCTCTGTACATAACGAGTGTAAATCGATATGTGTGTCTAATCCATTGTCCAGACTACGTATTATACTCTTAAAAGTTTGCAGGAGACTGAGATCTTCTTACAAACATCCCGTGTACGAGAAGGCCAAGTTACATATACGAGGGGTTTTCGCCACTACAGCTAACGATCTATCCTTCAAACAATAGACTACACCAGACTACACCTGCTCTTCAGGACAAGAAGCAGAGCTTAAGGGTGCTCAACGGCGAGGTCATAAAGGGACACTTAGATTAGTGACGACAGCGGCTAATCATATACTGATCCAGAAGTTCGTCATACTCTATTTTCTACGTGTCAGACAAAGGAAAATATCTGTGCAGTCTTGAATGAGATGTTCTCGGTATTCGTGCCGTAGCAAATTAAAGAGCCTAGTCAAGTGAAACAGTGCCAAGACACTGGATTTAAATTTTGGAGTGTGTCGGTTCAGATCCCAGTCCGAAAATCCAAATTTTATTTTTTCTAAGTTAGGTAATTTACCTTGAATGAGAGATGAATGAAAGGACGTTTTTTCGACGATAATCTCCTCCGTATTCGTCAGGAGAAACTGGCTATCGTAACTGTCGACGTGTGGGCCTCATAATATGGCCGTGATTGGTCGATCTACGTCACCATGGCATCAAACTGCCAGAGATCGTGTCAGTGACAGCAATCCTAGTGGCGCTCGTTGGATCGCATACAAACTGATAAATTTTACCGCAATCTGTCAATGTTGAGAGCTCTCTGCCACTCACCATTAAGATTATAACCGCTGTCTCATTTAAATTTGTTGTTGTCCGTTCTCATCTCTTTTCTGGCAGAGAAATTCGCTGAGATTTTTGCTTCCGACAGGTACCACCATAGCCAGATTCTCGAACGATGGCGCTTCTTGCAAGTCAAGACACGGACGGAGATTGCATTGTTGTTGGTTCCAAGCGATAGTTCCGGTACGCATATACGCGTGCTTTACCACTGAAGAAAGCGTATGTCTTGCAAATTATGTCTCTTGTTTGCTTGGGTATAATTTGCCACATAATACCACTGTCAGCTATATCTCTCAACAAATGGAATAAATATTCAGTAAATAAATCGCTACGATCACGATTAGTACCGGCATCGGCTACGACAATCACAGCAGAGCGTTCAGATAACCGATGAACGCTCATTGGCTGTCTGAGAATGCGTGACATAGATGTGCAGAACAAACCCACACTCGCCTGCCATCGTTTGTGACTCAAACGACAGCGACATCGACAAGACCTCTGGCTGCATGACGTCACCGTGATGTACGTGGAGCCGGCCGAAGTGGCTGTGCGGTTAAAGGCGCTGCAGTCTGGAGCCGCAAGACCGCTACGGTCGCAGGTTCGAATCCTGCCTCGGGCATGGATGTTTGTGATGTCCTTAGGTTAGTTAGGTTTAACTAGTTCTAAGTTCTAGGGGACTAATGACCTCAGCAGTTGAGTCCCATAGTGCTCAGAGCCATTTGAACCATTTTTTTTTTTTTATGTACGTGGACAACACTAGAAATTACGACTGTCAGTGGTTTCTGATAAAGACAGATGTTTTCATGGAATGGTGGAGATTACATTCCTATTTCATGCGGAAGAACACCATAATATTTCACACAAGGCTTTAGTGGTGACAAGCTAAGTTCCCGTCTCTGCAATCTCACCGCAATTAATTTGCTGCGAAGCGAATGTCATCCCATTTAAATTCATTCGGCGTGAAGATAATTATGTCTACCTCCACTGAGAAACCCTTTCGCCATTACGCAGAAAAGTTTCCACCAGTGCTCTCCTGCCGAACCTATTACGGGGAAGGCGAAAACTGAAAGTGGTTTATGGAGGCGGGAACTGCATTAGGAAAAACCGCGCTGCCGGAAAAGTCGCCCCCTGCGCGCCTTGTTTGTACGGAATAAGTCGAATAGATCTTCATTTAGTGGAGCCGCTGTCCTAATATTTCTCTTCTCGTAGCTTTTCGGCATTAGGGCAGAGTGTTTTGGGTGGCAGTAAAAGAGGCAGTTACGGCTGAGTCGGGAGCGCCTCTGTAAACGGCATTTAAGTGAGAGCCGCGGAGCAGAAAGAGAATGAATTAAGTGAGGGATGAAACTGTCGACAGAAAGGAAGGAAACGGCGAAAGGGTAGGGCGGAGCGCAGCTGGGGGTGATGTCATCTGCGATAATGTTCTCCGACTGTTGAAGGAGGAGCAAAGCGCTCCGGGGCGCCCGGGGGCGAATGCGAACAGAAAGGATTAAGATGCAGATTTTCTCCGCCAAAGATTACCGCGGCCCGCGCCGCCGCCGCCGCCGCCCCCGCAAGCGGAGGGACTTATTCCATTACGGCCACCGACTGGCAGAGTTCGCGAGGCGCCAAGCCTCCCTCCGCCTCCGGCACTTCCTGCTGGAAGACAGGGGCTGTGCGCTCTGGAAGCGCTTCCAGCGGCTTCCTGGGCAGTGGACAAGAGATTGGCTGGAATCTCGTCTCCAGTATAGGAGATGCACACAGAAATCGGCGACCATTTTTAGCACTAACAAACGGTATTGTCGAGTTCGCAATACAGGGTGATAAGAAAGTCATGTCTCACAGAACAAATAAGGTGAACCAGACCTAGCCTACCAATTTTCAGAGATCGTAGTATGGACCACACCAAGAAAAGCTTTCTAGTAAACATCGGCACTAAAATACATACCTTAAGAGCAATGAGCACGTCTTCATCTTTGATATTAAGAAACAAATCTCTTCCACTGCAATGTCTTTGCTTTTCATGTTCTGGGAGGAAGTGGAATGAATCAAAACAAGAAAAAAATGTGTCCAGCAAACAAGGTCTCTAAGGTACATACCTGAAGATCTAGGGGCACTTGTTCAGTAGATGTAACGTGTTCCTCAATAGCGAAGATGAGCAAGTGCTCATAGCTCTTAAGTTATGCATTTTAGAGCCAATGTTTACTGGATATTTTTCTTGTTCTTTTCCCCCATACTACATCCGCTGTAAGTTTGTCGGTGGAGTTCTGGTTCACCCCTTTTGAATAACCTTGTATGTATTTCTTATTTTTGTTTTACCCTCACAGTGAGTCACTAATTAGCAGCCAACAATAACGGTATTTACCCTTCAAGATTTATACTGTTAGCCGTCAACAACGACAAAAAATGATGTTTTCCTTTTAACACATGTAAGCACACATGACTTGTACTTTGAAGCGAGTCTGCTTTCCACATTTCATTGATGCATTAACAACATACTTTCGTGTCAAATGCAAAGGTTCTGTGCACAGGGTGATTCTTATCAGTGTTTAAAAACCTCCGAAGCGATGTAGAAGACGCAAATGTCGGGAAATACCTCGAAAGTGGATGACAAATGAGCATGTGACGTCACCAGATGGCGTACCTCGCTTATCGGTCTACCCAATATCACTTGTGCGTCTCGAAAGCGTTGGTCTTTCGCAGCTCATTATCCCAACCTAAGTCAAGTGTGACTCCAGACCTACGTGCGCGACTTTAGAACACGGGGCTAAGGGTTCGACTCTTGCGTCTGGCAGGCAGTATTTTTTTCCACTGCACTAGACATTTATGTGCTTCAAGAAAGAATTTATTAATTTACGGATGTCCATCCTGTTGCATGGACGAGGGTCTTCAGCTGATGATATATATGAGAATAAGCACCACCACAGCCGTATCTTGAGAATGTCTTTATTGCATCATACGACGAATTTCGGCGGCATATTGCCGCCATCCTCAGACCCCACCACTGTCAAAAGAGTATTCGATTTCCTTGGCGCATTTACTCTGGCATATTTGTTACAAGCGCATGTGTCCCCATGTGCTGAAATACTACAAAAAATGCGCTTAATGACCCTTAGGAGGGATATAACGGCAAAAAAATCGCAACACCAATGAGTTGTGCGACATAATAAGGCTACTAGAAGATGCATGTTTCTTTTCCGATATTGCAGAAGGAGTTGGTATGAATGTAGCCATTGAACATGATTCCTGGCAGCGATGGTCACGGGAATGTACAGTCGCAAGAAGACCGGGGTTCGGAAGGCCACGTACAGGGCTATTACGAATGATTGAAGCGATTTCATAAATTCACTGTGGCTCCATTCATTGACATATAGTCACGACACACTACAGATACGTAGAAAAACTCATAAAGTTTTGTTCGGCTGAAGCCGCACTTCAGGTTTCTGCCGCCAGAGCGCTCGAGAGCGCAGTGAGACAAAATGGCGACAGGAGCCGAGAAAGCGTATGTCGTGCTTGAAATCCACTCACATCAGTCATTCATAACAGTGCAACGACACTTCAGGACGAAGTTCAACAAAGATCCACCAACTGCTAACTCCATTCGGCGATGGTATGCGCAGTTTAAAGCTTCTGGATGCCTCTGTAAGGGGAAATCAACGGGTCGGCCTGCAGTGAGGGAAGAAACGGTTGAGCGCGTGCGGGCAAGTTTCACGCGTAGCCCGCGGAAGTCGACGAATAAAGCAAGCAGGGAGCTAAACGTACCACGGCCGACGGTTTGGAAAATCTTACGGAAAAGGCTAAAGCAGAAGCCTTACTGTTTACAATTGCTACAAGCCCTGACACCCGATGACAAAGTCAAAGGCTTTGAATTTTCGGCGCGGTTGCAACAGCTCATGGAAGAGGATGCGTTCAGTGCGAAACTTGTTTTCAGTGACGAAGCAACATTTTTTCTTAATGGTGAAGTGAACAGACACAATGTGCGAATCTGGGCGGTAGAGAATCCTCACGCATTCGTGCAGCAAATTCGCAATTCACCAAAAGTTAACGTGTTTTGTGCAATCTCACAGTTTAAAGTTACGGCCCCTTTTTCTTCTGCGAAAAAAACGTTACAGGACACGTGTATCTGGACATGCTGGAAAATTGGCTCATGCCACAACTGGAGACCGACAGCGCCGACTTCATCTTTCAACAGGATGGTGTTCCACCGCACTTCCATCATGATGTTCGACATTTCTTAAACAGGAGATTGGAAAACCGATGGATCGGTCGTGGTGGAGATCATGATCAGCAATTCACGTCATGGCCTCCACGCTCTCCCGACTTAACCCCATGCGATTTCTTTCTGTGGGGTTATGTGAAAGATTCAGTGTTTAAACCTCCTCTACGAAGAAACGTGCCAGAACTGCGAGCTCGCATCAACGATGCTTTCGAACTCATTGATGGGGACATGCTGCGCCGAATGTGGGAGGAACTTGATTATCGGCTTGATGTCTGCCGAATCACTAAAGGGGCACATATCGAACATTTGTGAATGCCTAAAAAAACTTTTTGAGTTGTTGTATGTGTGTGCAAAGCATTGTGAAAATATCTCAAATAATAAAGTTATTGTAGAGCTGTGAAATCGCTTCAATCATTTGTAATAACCCTGTAGTACTACCGAGAAGGAAGACCATAGTGTTCGGAGGATGGCTCTGGCGCATCGTACTGCATCTGCAGCAGTACTTTGTGCAAAAGTTGGCACTGCAGGGACGTTTCATTTCATTTATTGCTTATAGAAAGACCTGCTGCCTGTTTTAAGAAGCAGGACGTAGATTTTACAATGTTGCATGTTACAGTATGTTGTCGCATATTTCTAACATTTTTTTCTTTAGCAATAAAACGAGAGTGGCAATAATGAGTTGGTACTGAATTAAATGAACATAAATTGAGGAAAAGAAAACTGAACAATTTAAAAATTTAAGAAGAAGTTAATACACTGAAACGTCCCCTTTGAACAATTATACATGACTGTGCTTAAACTGACACACAATATTTTGTTAGCGCAACGCAATCTGACTTTCAAAATTCCCTACAAAAGAATGGCCCTGACTAACATTAAACTATACCTTTCACAAATCACTTACCTCACAAAAATCTTAGCTGCTCAAGCTACTGCAATACAGCGAGCGCCACTACTGCCAGCTAAATAAAAGATTCAAACTACTGAAGGCACTAACTACTGATAGGGATAGTTAGCAAAATGAAAGATATTAATAGAGAACAAACAATGTATTTACCTTGATATCATCATATACAAATATAGCAGTTCATGACAAATTTCAAAACTCCGCCATCTCTCTCCCCACATCCACCACTGCTGGCGGCTCACCTCCAACTCTGGCGCGGCGATCCGACGAAATTCTCTCTGCACTCGGCATCTTCGTTGAGGTCACAGGTGGACGAAAGCACCGCGGACGCTTCTGAGCTCATGAAGCGGCCGAAACTGCAGTTGAACTACAGTTCTCTCCCACACAACGGCCTCCCAGTAGCTTGGATTACATATGGCGACCCTGCCAGGATACGAACCTGGAATCTTCTTTTCTTTGTGTGTAATGTAAGCTGAATGTGGTGTTACAGTAGGCAACCCACAGAGGGGGCGCAGAAAGTGTAATTGTCTGAAATGATGCAATGAGAACATGTAGAACATTATATAATGTCAGCAAATAAAAATTACATATGAATAGTTTTGGGAAATGTTTATAATTACATACTATAAAAATACCAACAGTCACCGAAAACCAATTGTGTAATTTAAGTTTCCTCCAGTTACTACCCTGTAAATACTTTTACTTTAGAATTTAAAAAAGTAAAGTCGGTTCTAATTCAGTGAACTTCTACACAAAGAAATAGGCATTTAGTTTATAAAAATAAAATGTGAAAGCATCAGACTTCGAAAACTGAATTTTTTCTATAGTTTTATATGTTTTCAATGAAGCTTCTGTAGCTTACATCTTTATTATTCATTACTATCATTTCTACAATTGTTTAACTGCTTGTTTGAAGTGTACAGGAATTTATGAATGTTACTGTATCACTTTTCATGCTTCACACTTGCACTGAGGAAGTCAAATTCTGCAAGTCTTTACTAAAAACCAAACTTTCTGTCCTACATAGCTGGCGCCAATTAATCTCTAGATTTACCATTACCGTTAGTAAGGGACAGGTTTGCTGCCAATAAATAAACTTTACAGGTTACAATTTTGGTTTTCTGGGTGTGCATTTTCCCATTTGGTTGCTTGTAAATTTTTATCAAATTCACAGATTAGTCCATGTGCTATGTATAGCAAGGATTTCTTTAAGTTACATGATAGCTAGCCTTTCACTGCCAGCAAGTCTGGAAAAAAAGACCAAATTCTTATCTCTTGTGAGAGTTGTGTCCTAATTCATTATCGCAAGCTTATGAGGCATTAATATACAGTTGTAAAGGAAATACAGTAACTTCTTAATATATGCTTTCATGACAACTATATGGTTTGTATTTAGAGATTTTGATGTAAATTATTGAAGGAGTCCACAAATTTGGTAGAAATGACATCCATCATGAATGCATGTAAAAATGTCCATTTAGTGCTATTTCAAATTACTGTTAATTCCAAATTGGTGCAAGAGAAGTACTACAAAAATTGGTGTATGTTTATATCATCAATCTTTTGCAATATCTGTTGCAGCCCAAACATGCAAATGGACAGGAAATAAACATCAGCTTTAAAGCCAGTCTTCTGTTGTGAATGACCACCTTTAACTATTTAGCTATCTCAAGAACAAAAAAGTGCTGCACTGATTTCATTAACAGTGTAATTATTAACCATCGCCTTTCTGGCAGGATGTAAGTGGTGTTCTGACAAAGGCTCCATGGAAGGTGCTATTAATTATTAAAATATACAGCAATTTCATCAAAGAACAAAATTTTCTGGAACATTGCTTTCTTCATATTATGCACATGCTGAAATAAAAGTCAATTCCCAGCACAATTTTGACATATCAGTATGTCTGCAAACGGAATGGATCTTTCAAAATCACTATGAACGGAAAGAAACTCTTTAGTCTGATGTGAAACCCTTCGCGAAAGAAGGTGTACAGCCCTTTGTGACTCAACAAATATGGTGCTTATATTCCCACAATGTAACCCCACTATAAAACTCTAAAATGTTACAATAGGGACCTCATTCTTTGTGTGGCCAACATTTCCACACAATACCACCATTAAGCCAATCAACTCTCCCTCCCCCCCGTCCTCCTCCAGCAAGTATGGCACTTTTTATGTCAATAGTCTTCAAAATAGGAAACAAGCATAAGCTGAACCACAGAAGTGATGGCAGCAATGTTAATTCTGTACAACACACACACTATAAAATCAATCTGTTTTATTAACACACACCAGTGCAGTACATCCACACTCACTCACACTCTTTAAATGAACAAACTTCATGAGGAAAATGTTAAACCTGCACTGCAACTGAGCAGGTAAGGAGAGTCCTGCTTTGTTACCATAATGTGTAATGTGATTTATGTTTTAATGTATACTTTCTCAACAAATGAAGCACTACAACAAAAAGGAAATTGCTGGAAATAACAAATAATAATGTAAAGGAAAATTTTATTTGAACTTATCAGTACAAAAGTAATGGACACCTAAAATGCGGGTATAGGTCTAATTATACAACCTGGACACAGGAACCTTATTTACGGTTAGGATCCTTTATCCAATGCCTTAAAAAATAATACTACCTTAAACTACTGTCTTTCATAAGCAGTGGTTCGTACTGAAAGTACATTTAAATATTTCTCTCTCAAAATATAAGTTTCACATCCATTTAGCAGAACAAAACTGAACTTAATGTCCTAAAACAAAGTCTGCAGGAAGACCAAGGAGTGCAGGACAGCAAATGTACTCGCTATACGACATGGATACACTACACATTCAATACGTAAAAAACACCAATACATCTTTAAAAATTATGGAATGATACATACACTACTGGCCATTAAAATTGCTACACCACGAAGATGACGTGATACAGACGCGAAATTTAACCGACAGGAAGAAGATGCTGTGATATGCTAATGATTAGCTTTTCAAACCATTCACACAAGGTTGGCGCCAGTGACGACACCTTCAACGTGGTGACATGAGGAAAGTTTCCAACCGATTTCTCATACACAATCAGCAGTTGACCGGCGTTGCCTGGTGAAACGTTGTTCTGATGCCTCTTGTAAGGAGGAGAAATGTGTACCATCACGTTTCCGACTTTGATAAAGGTCGGATTGTAGCTTATCGCTATTGCGTTTTATCGTATCGCGACGTTGCTACTCGCGTTGGTCGAGATCCAATGACTGTTAGTAGAATATGGAATCGGTGGGTTCAGGAGGGTAATACGGAACGCCGTGCTGGATCCCAACGGCCTCGTATCACTAGCAGTCGAGATGACAGGCATCTTCTCCGCATGGCTGCAACGGATCGTGCAGCCACGTCTCGATCCATGAGTAGCCGGCCGGGGTGGCCGAGTGGTTCTAGGCGCTACAGTCTGGAACCGCGCTCAGGCTCGAATCTTGTGTGACCTCCTTAGGTTAGTTAGGTTTAAGTAGTTCTAAGTTCTAGGGGACTGATGACCTCAGAAGTTAAGTCCCATAGTGCTCAGAGCCATTTTCGATCCCCGAGTCAACAAATGGGGACGTTTGAAAGACAACAACCATCTGCACGAACAGTTCGACGACGTTTGGAGCAGCATGGACTATCAGCTCGGAGACCATGGCTGCGGTTACCCTTGACGCTGCATCACAGACAAGAGCGCCTGCGATGGTGTACTCAACGACGAATCTGGGTGCACGAATGGCAAAACGTCAATTTTCTGATTAATACAGGTTTTGTTTACAGCATCATCATGGTCGCATCCGTGTTTGGAGACATCGCGGTGAACGCACATAGGAAGCGTCCATACGTCATCGCCATACCGGCGTGATAATATAGGGTGCCATTGGTTACACGCCTCAGTCACCTCTTGCTCGCATCGAGGGCACTCTGAACAGTGGACGTTACATTTCAGATGTGTTACGACCCGTGGCTCTACCCTTCATTCCATCCCTGTGAAACCCTACATTTCAGCAGGATAGTGCACGACCGCATGTTGCAGGTCCTGTACGGGCCTTTCGGGGTACATAAAATGTTCGACTGCTGCTCTGGCCAGCACATTCTCCAGATCTCTCACCAACTGAAAACGTCTGGTCAATGGTGTCCGAGCAACTGGCTCAAAACAATACGCCATTCACTACTCTTGATGAACTGTGGTATCGTGTTGAAGCTGCGTGATCAGATGTACCGGTACACGACATCTAAGCCCTGTTTGACTCAATGCCCAGGCGTATCAAGGCCGTTATTACGACCAGAGGTGGTTGTTCTGGGTACTAATTTCTCAGGATCTATGGACCCAAATTGCGTGAAAATGTAATCACATGTCAGTTCTAGTATAGCATGTGTTTCCAATGAATACCCGTTTATCACCTGCATTTCTTCTTGGTGTAGCAATTTGGCTGTTCCGGGTGGGAGTGCACCGGAACAACTTCGAGCCAGTCCCAGATGGAGCAGCAATTTGCATAGATCAGGGACACAGTGGTCTGTTACAAATGGTTTACTTCTAGGCAAGCTCTGCGATAGACGCCCTTTAGCGCGCTTTCTGCTGATCCAAATCCACCGCCATTTGCGGCTTCAGTGGTGTCAAGCGAAAGCTCATGAGAGAGCAGGGTGGAAGTCTGTTGTGTTTGGTGGCGAAAATTGGTTCTACCTCGGTGTCAGTAATGGTCATGTGTTGGTTAGAATGAGTCCAGTTCAGGGTCTGCAACAACCTGTCTGCATGCGAGATACACTGGAACTACACCTGGAGTTGTGGTCTGGAGTGAAATTTCGTATGATAGCAGGAGCACTCTCGTGGCTACCCCTCGCAACCTGACTGCGAAACTGTTAGTTTATCTGGTGATTCGACCTATTGTGCTGCCATTCATGAACAGCATTTCAATAGGTTTTCCAACAGCACAACACTCGTCCACATACCGCTGTGATAACCCAGCATGCTCCACAGAGTGTCGACATGTTGTCTTGGCCTGCTAGATCACCAGGTCTGTCTCCAGTCAAGCAAATACTGGACATCATTGGGCGACAACTCAAGGTCATTCACATACAGCATTAATAGTCCCCGTACTGACCGATCAAGTGCAACAGGCATGGAACTGCATCCCACTAACTGACATCTGGAACCTGCACAACACAATGCATCCACATCTGCATGCTTGGATTCAACATTCTGGAAGCTACACCGGTTTTTGGGCTACCGGCATTTCACATTTGCAATAACTTACCTCGCGTTTACATTATCCTGTGATCTTGGAATGCTGATCGCTTAAATATCGTTGCTCTACATTAATTACTTTTTGGTGTTGCGATTTTTGCCGTCATCGTTACTGCATCATGCAACTTGCCTCTTAGTACGAGCATGGGCTGGGGTGACAGGAACATATCTCACGTAGCTCGTCGGACTTCCAGGTTGCTGGACGAGCGACATGTCTCGCGTGAGTCTCTGTGGTAGCACGGCAAACCAGGCGCTTGCCGCAAGAGTTTCGTTTACTACAGTTGAGTTTCGGTGTTTCGTGGTGCATATACTCTTGTTTCGGTCTTGGTTCCGGTTGTCTGTTTGATTAGATTAGTACTTGTTCCATAGATCATAAATACGACACTTCGTAATGATGTGGAACGTGTCAAGTTAATAAAAAGTGTCTATACAAGATACTACATTACACAAAATATTACATGACACTTAATATTTTTAATTTTTTTTTTGTCGGGGTTGGGAAAATTACCCACTTAATACATGCAAAAATTCATCTAATGAGTAGAAGGAGTTTCCATTAAGAACTTCTTTTAATTTCCTTTTAAATGCTATATGGCTATCTGTCAGACTTTTGATGCTATTAGGTAAGTGACCAAAGACTTTTGTGGCAGCATAATTTACCCCCTTCTGAGCCAAAGTTAGATTTAACCTTGAGTAGTGAAGATCATCCTTTCTCCTAGTGTTGTAGCCATGTACACTGCTATTACTTTAGAATTCGTTCGGATTGTTAATATCAAATTTCATAAGTGAATATATATATCGTGAGGCTACAGTGAATATCTCTAGCTCTTTAAATAAGAGTATGTAGGATGAATTGGATGAGCTCCAGCTGTTATTCTGGTTACACGCTTTTGTGCAATGAACACTCTTTTACTCAATGATGAGTTACCCCAGAATATGATGCCATACGAAAGCAGAGAGTGAAAATAGGCGTGGTAAGCTAATTTACTCAGATGTATACCGCCAAGATTTGCAATGACCCAAATAGCATAAGTAGCTGAACTCAAACGTTTCAGCAGATCCTCAGTGTGTTTTTTCCAGTTCAACCCCTCATCAATGCATACACCTAGAAATTTTGAATATTCTATCTTAGCTGCCGATTTCTAATTGAAGTCTGTATTTATTAATGGTGTAATTCCATTTACTGTGTGGAGCTGTATATACTGTGTTTTGTGAAAGTGGTCTGTGTGGTCCTCGGTTGCCAGTCGCTATGTTCTGTTCAGATTATGTTACTGAAAAGCTGTTGGTGAGATGACTAAGGTGAATGAGTTAATCAGGCTGGCAGGAGGAATGACTGCACATCCAGTGGCTCTCTCTCCCTCCTCTCTCTCTCTCTCTCTCTCTCTCTCTCTCTCTCTCTCTCTCTCTGAGCACTATGGGACTTAACTGCTGAGGTCATCAGTCCCCTAGAACTTAGAACTACTTAAACCTAACTAACCTAAGGACATCACACACATCCATGCCCGAGGCAGGATTCGAACCTGCGACCGTAGCGGTCGCGTCGTTGCAGACTGTAGCGCCTAGAACCGCTCGGCCAACCACGGCCGTCTCTCTCTCTCTCTCTCTCTCTCTCTCTCCCTCTCTCTCTCTCTCTCTCTCTGTGTGTGTGTGTGTGTGTGTGTGTGTGTGTGTGTGTTGACACAATACGACACACTTACACTTACGAGGTGAATCCGAATTCTACCAACAAAATGTCGATGTCTGTCCAGGATGAATTTCTGAGTATTTTGGTATCAAGAGCATCGAGTCTTCCGTGGCTCGATGTAAACTGATTGTATTTCGTTTAATTTGTTACTTCTCCACCACCTCTCCGCGCTCAATTTATTTTTGTGATTCTTTTCTGTTGAAAATATGCTCACAACAATTCAAATGTCGACGATATGCGCTGTGTGTCTTGTTTGGAAACGAACTTGTTTGATTCACTCGCTGCACTTGCTGTTAACGGCAGCAGTGCCCCACTTCACTTTTCCTGTTCACGCCTGCATCCAGCATTGCTCGTTTCCGTCTTCAGGTTGTCTTTCCGGCAGTGTTACTTGTACGTTGACGCTGGGACGCAGCAGTACTGTGGACGGGTCCGCTGATGAATAATTATCTAAGATGCACGTCATGTTTGGGTTCACTGAACGCAGTGAAAGAGCGGCATAATGCTGTTACGCAGAGCTATTCCCGCAGCGCCGGCAACCGCACCGCAGTATTTTTCCATCTATATGTAGGTGCCTGCGGGAAATGGGATCCTTCCGTGTTAGAACAGTTAGACTTTACAGGTTTCTTCACAGCTGTGAAAGTATTTTCACAGAAACAAATGTAACTGCGGTAACAAACCGAATAGAAACTAAAGAAATTCCGCCCGAACACGCCACGAAGGCCCAACGCTACCGAACTGCCGTCGTGTCACCCTCAGCCCACAGGCGTCACTGGCTGCGGATATGGAGGGGCATGTGGTCAGCACACCGAATAAAATGTAATTAATACTTCGTAACGGTCCACCTGATGCCATGGGTTCTTATACAGAAATGCTTTGGAACATCCCTGGACGTACTCCGAAAGCTTTGTGTGTGGAACTCAGGTTCACACTGTACATTTGGGTGAGGTCATCCCAAGAAAGGTGAGTAGTCTAGGGGTCCCACCTAACTCTGCCACGTCATATATTTCCGAAAGGAAACAAAATGTGGAAAATACAATTGGTCAGGCCCGCAACTATGTCAAAGCCTCAGACAATGGCCAGGAATTCAAACATCACTTTCAACACAAAGTTATGTTATTTTATTATTTTAATTTTTTATTTATTTTGATTCTTAATGGCACAAGTATGATTTTCTGTGGAAATAAAAACTACAAGTACAAGTAGTGACTGTTCTAAACCTCATTCCATCTGAAACACGCAGACTTTAGAAAACAACGCCACAGCTACTGCTGTAATGCACACAGGAAGGGTTCCGTACAGCGGACTTCAGGGCAGTGTAAGCAACCAACATTACGCGTTTCAGCATTACGGAAGAAACTGTGGCACCGTTCCCAGTACTCAAACTCTAAACATTCCAGAAAGTATAAGATTCAGAGCAGTGAAACCAATCACTAATTGTACGTCTAGTTTTCATTTCGGTAGAATAAAAAGGTAATGTATGAGTGCATGGTTTCGCGGCGATATGAATTAAAATTTTCTCGGGCTTCCAGCCGCGAACTACAAATAAACATTACCAAATATGGCGAGGAAGAGAGCACCAGTGATGTCACAGCCAGCAGTGCGGCTATATAACGACGCGGCCACGGCGACAAAGCAGTCCGTCTTACCACTTAACAATGACCGGGGAGACCTCAGTCGAAAGCTCGTGGGATTTTAACCACCTGACGCGGCCGGAAGCCCGAGAAAATTTTAATAAAAAAGGTAATTTTTTGTTGAAATTTGTTTACATTTATGGATTGTGCATTCCTGCCCTTTGTATGAGCCCCTGACACAGGTGCTCCCTGCCCGACTGCAATTTTCAAATTTTGTTTCATTTCGTATATATTAGGTTCGTGCGTAATTCATAGCGTTTTTGTTTTGGATGTTGGTATTCGGGTTGCTATGAGTCTATTTATCGATTGTCAACTTTTATTTGTAGTTCGCTGCTGCTTTCTCAGTTCACGTATTGTCATTTTGTCATTTGGTGGTTGTGAGTGGAGATGTGCACGCTTGAAAATGGAATGCCAAGTGGAGAAATCGGAACATTTCCGACATATTCTTCCGTTTGACTTTAGTAGAGGGGTGAGAACAGCGATGGCAGCCAGAAACTTCTGTATGAGGATAATGCTATTGGACAGAACACAGCAAGAAAATGACTTTCTCTTTTGAAGGAGAATCGTGTTGACGTTAGTGACTCTCCACGTTCAGGACGATCGCTGTGATGAACTGCGATCATTCCAGCATCGTGCGACGTTTCTCTGCATTGCGGAATGTTAAGAAATCACGTCTAAGAAAAAAAAGTGCATCTCCGCTTGCTCGTTACCAATAAGGTCGTGAACAACGGCGACTATTCATTTCCTGTGTCGTTATTAGTGCCGAGAAATTGTGACTTAATGCTATCATAAGGAAAACATAGGCCTTAGTTTGATGAATAAATTTCTGAGAATGTAAGTCTGGAGTACATACTTAGTGGAGTTTTGAAACAAGGTGGAAAACCGGAACAGAACAGAATCGGAGCATTTGAGATATGGTGCTACAGAAGAATGTTGAAAATTAGGTGGACTGATAATGTAAGGGATGAGCAGGTTCTGCGCAGAATTGGAGAGGAAAGGAATTTGTGGAAAACACCGACAAGGAGAAGGGGCATGATGATAAGAGATCAGGGAATGATTTCCTCGGTACTAGAGGGAGCTGTAGAGGGCAAAAACTGTAGAGGAAAACAGAGATTGAAATACGTCCAGCAAATAATTGAGGACGTAGGACGCAAGTGCTACTCCGAGATGAAGAGGTTGGCACAGGAGAGGAGTTCGTGGCGGGCCCCATCAAACCAGTCAGAAGACTGATAACCCACAAAAAAAGAGAGGAATGTTTCAGCCCACACTAAACAGCAAAACACCCTGAAAAGATATTGTTATACGACTGGTGTAACAGCGACGGTGTCGTGTCACCATCACTGGTGACAGTTATTGTCGACAGCTGAGACGTCCCGAAGTTGCAGTCCAAGAACAACGACCAGGAAGACTGCGTGAAGTGGCACTGCTCCACGTTGTCGGCCGTCCACATTCTGCTAGACTGACACAGAACAATATGTATGAGTTGGGTGAGAAAGTCATTCACACACATCTTTCTTTACCTGAGCTAGCTCCCCCAGATTTTCAGCTTTTCCGCTCTCTGTCGAACAGTCTTCAAGGACGTTCCTTCACGTGTATCTGTGGTGTTCGTTAGACGTACGAAAAGAAAGGCATGTACTTTTGCTCCAACTTAATATATGAGGTGGCAAAGTTAGGTGGGAGACATGTATAGACAACTGGTCTGTGCTCAGCGGATCGAAATGCTTAAGACGTCTTACAAGGGGAGGCCGCCAATTGTGAAATTCAGATTCGATTCATACTGCGCATAATAAAAGCTCATGGCCAGAGGTGTCATGTGCCAAAGCACCAAGTTGCACTTCTCAGCCGTTGTCGAGAAAATCGACAGTTAAAAGAAACCGTTGCGGTGAAATACTCTCTACGATTTATAGCTTTCTATAGCGTCGTGGCGCAGCGGTAAGCGATCGGGTTCATAATCCGAAGGTCGCTGGATCGAATCTCACGCCATGCAATTTCTTTATTATTAGTTTTTTGTAATTCATATATATATATATATATATATATATATATATATATATATATATATATAAACTATTAATGAATTGCTTATGCATGTTGGTGAAGGCGGATCGCTCTCCAAATGTACCGCCTCCATTTTTCCGTTTTTTTTTTAACAGGGTGTACCAAAGCTCTCCCGTCCGCACTGATTTTCGACGATGTTATAAGTTGCGCTAGGGACCGCATCTACCTTCTTTTGAAGTTAGCAGGCAACTACGCTGTTACAGCGGCGGCTCGTTTCGGCCCATTCAACATCTGTCCTTCAAGTGTAACGAGCGAGTAACGGAGTTTATATTTCATACCTGCCACAGCAAATTTGTGTTCGTGGGGTCTCTATTCTAATTCGAACGTTTGACTTACGCTATACGTATTCGTTTCGGAATATCGTTTCTACGTCTTCCGTTAACTATAGGTGGTTAACATTATGAAGACAATTAATAACATTTGTGAAATACAACTTTGCCTGCGGAAAACATAAAGATGTTCGAAGTCGCCAGTTTTTCCACGACAAACGACTTTCAACAACTTATTATATGCATAATTTTTGCAACTGATTGCCGGGCATTATATATATATATATAATCAGTTGCAACAATTATGCATATAATAAGTTGTTGAAAGTCGTTTGTCGTGGAAAAACTGTCGCGAGATTCGATCCGGCGACCTTCGGATTACGAACCCGAGCGCCTACCGCTGCGCCACGACGCCGTAGAAAATTTTTAATCATCGAGAGTATTTCACCGCAACGGTTTCTTTTAACTGTCGATTTTCTCGACGACGGCTGAGAAGTGCATCTTGGTGCTTTGCCACATTACACCTCTGGCCATGGGCTTTTATTATGCGCAGTATGAATCGAATCTGAATTTCACAATTGGCGGCCTCCCCTTGTTAGATTGAGCGCTGGATACGGAAATACCCAATCGGATTCAGTTTTGTTTAACAGTAGCACCTAAACAGCAGGCCTTCGTGGCATTTTTCAAACCTGTCCATGCTACGGACACCGACCACGTAAAACATTTACAACGCATTATTACGACCTTGACCGGCCCGTGTAGTTAACACAATTTGCAGATTTCCGCACAGTCTCGGTATTTTCGAAGAAGGTGCGCACGCACCATTACTTCCGAGGGGTTCGAAGGCGGTGTTTATCGCGTTAAGCGCACCGTCGCCCGCAGTCCGCGGTAAACCGGATTAAGGCAGATTTTAACGAGGCGTCCGTAACGGAAACGCTGAAAAAATTGACTTTGCGACGGACGGCGGCTCCCTAACGTTAAAAATAGTTACGTGGGCGTAGGGGTCGGCCGCCCGAGGCCAAGAAAAATGCTGCGGTCCGCGTGGCTGGCGCCGAGGTTCGCCGGGACGCGCGCGCCGTAAACGTGTTAAGAATGTGCGGGTACGGCACGGCGCGCGGGCCAGCGTTAATTACTGCCGGGGAATAAAATTGCGTTACCAAGGCGGGGGCGGGCGGGGGCGGAGGCGGAGGCGCTGGGGGTGGAGTGGACAGCGTCCGGCCCCCAGGAGGCGGCGGTGCCGCGACGGCTTCCGCCCGGCCGCCCCTATCTGCCGAAACGATCTCCATCACGCCGGAATCGTTCCCGCGATGCGTGATTTCAATCAAGCTCGCAGGCATCGGGCACGGCCACCGTGCAATAAACAAAAAACGTCGTGTGGTCGATGCGAGGCAAGGGCAGGGGGGTGGAAAACAGACCGCGGCTGCCGGGAGGAAGGAGGAAGTTGGTACGCGTGGCCACCGACAGCTGGACGCGCGATTATGCGTGGCGAGCGGCGCCGGTGAAACCCTGTCTGCGTGGTGCCCGCGGCGGGGCAGCGCCTCCCCGGTGCTGTGCCTCGTTTCCCTTGCTAACGACGACCAGCCAGAGGACGCAGTGCGACTAGAACGATCACGGATTGCATACTTGAATAAGCTGACTAAATTTCTTCCTTACGGCAGACCTGTCTACATCTACATCTACATCCATGCTCCGCAAGCCACCTGACGGTGTGTGGCGGAGGGTACTTTGAGTACCTCTATTGGTTCTCCCTTCTATTCCAGTCTCGTATTGTTCGTGGAAAGAAAGATTGTCGGTATGCCTCTGTGTAGGCTCTAATCTGATTTTATACTCATGGTCCCTTCGCGAGGTATACGTAGGAGGGAGTAATATACTGCTTGACTCCTCGGTGAAGGTATGTTATCGAAACTTCAACAAAAGCCCGTACCGAGCTACTGAGCGTCTCTCTTGCAGAGTCTTCCACTGGAGTTTATCTATCATCTCCGTAACGCTTTCACGATTACTAAATGATCCAGTAACGAAGCGCGCTGCTCTCTGTTGGATCTTCCCTATCTCTTCTATCAACCCAATCCGGTACGGATTCCACCGCGGTGAGCAGTATTCAAGCAGTGGGTGAACAAGTGTACTGCATTTCCTTAGGATTCTTCCAATGAATCTCAGTCTGGCATCTGCTTTATCGACGTTTAATTTTTATAAGGTCATTGCATTTTAAATCACTCCCAATTCCTACACCCAGATAATTTACGGAATTAACTGCTTCCAGTTGCTGACCTGCTATATTGTGGCTAAATGATAAAGGATCTTTCTTTCTATGTATTCGCGGCGCATCACACTTGTCTACATTGAGATTCAATTGCAATTCCCTGCACCATGCGTCAATTCGATGCAGACCCTCCTGCATTTCAGTTGGTAGTCGTAAGATGTAAATTATCACTTCAAACGGCACCAACGTTTACTATCAAAAGTACGGCTATGATAATGATTTAAGTCAAGGTAATGATTTAAATCGTTGGATTATACAGATTTCGAGTCCGTTTTTATATTGCCGCCTGTGAGACGGGCCGAGTGTCTATAGCTTCTTCTTAGTGTTTCTTCTCCTCTGTTAACAGATGGCATGATATGTTATGTACCACTGGAAATATCAGAAATCGATCAATTTAGTAGTATATAAAATACTCAATTGGTTTCGATATTTTGCGAGTTACAAGCAATGGTTTTCATGTTTTGTTAGTTTTATCCCTTCCCCCTCCCACCCGCTCCCCCCCCCCCCCCCCATCCCTCTCCCGCAATCCTATCGAGAAAACACTCTCCAGAAATTGTGTAATGTGTAAAGCAAGTAGAAAGTAAATTAATGCACGGTGTGAGAAATGTCTAGTGGCGTTGCAATGGCTATATATTTTCAGCTTTACCACACCAACAAAAACATCTAAAACTGTGTTATCTTCGTTCCTCATCACTTGAACAAATAACAAGGACAGATGTATAAATAATTACCATGAAAAAAATGTTTAATTTTCAGAAAAGTGTCTAAGACAAAAATGTTGATTTTCCTAAATGTAAATAGTAATTATGGGGTCGTGGGGTCGACTGCGGGGGAAAAATATTAGTAAGTCACCTTTGTATATTAATTGGAGAATTAAGGATGCCTAGCACAGGTAAACAAAAAAAGCATGTGACCCCATGGAGCACTGCCACTTGTCACCTGCTTGTATATATAAGGGTCACCTCATCAGAATGTTGCGAGAGGAGATGATGGAGCGAGCAAAGTTACTGTCAAATATACTAATTTATTTGGTCTCAGTCACTAAATTTGAATTGAGGTTGTACTTATCCACAATCATTTTAATGAAAAACGGAAATAGAAATATGCCAACAATTTCTAGGTTTCCCTGTATCACCCACTTGATAATATTAATGAAAACTGTATCTGAGCAGAAGACACTTGAATGCTCTCTGAAAGTCTGTAGATTGATATGCAAATCGGTTCCCAAAGACTAGGCAAACTGACAAAACACGCATGTACCGAATAGCATCAATTCTAGATCCCAGTACGATAAAAAGCTAACGAAAAAATGCAATCACTAGTTGTGAAACAGACTCGCAAACTGTGAGCTATGCAACACAAAGACAAATGCCAACGCTCAACAGGACTCTTACTTGAAAGGCACTAAAGGCGTGCCAAGCTGCAGCCGTGCAGCGAACAGCAACTCTGCAACGAACGAGATACTAGTAGCAGCCAAGACCCGGCCAGAAGTCGACACCTCCACACTCCAAGTGGACCCCAATTAGACGGCGTCCCGCACACTTCTCAGTATACCGTAGGAGAGGAATACGTTGCAAGGTTTGCCAAAGTGAAGGCTGAAAATCTACCCTTCTGTTCCTATGTACAGGAAAAGCCGGCAGAATTTTCTCATCCAGCATTTGTTGTGTTCTCTCTTAACAAACTGAAATTGGCAAAATACCAGCCCTCGTATTATGATTGGCGAAAAGATATCTGGGGACTTAAATGCAGCACGCTTCCCATACTGTTAACTGGAACATAGTGGTGACCTTACTTTCCTAATTCAATCTTCTGGACCACTTGTAGGCGAAATGTGGCACCATCTGTCTAATATTCTCAATTTTGATGATACAGTGACTGCTTTGGGCTATCACTTGTTCTTTTGTTAATTTTAACGGGTATCAACTTCCACATGTTGCAAAAGAAACAACTCAGGCCTTTAGTAAAGTGGAGTCCTGTGAGACAACCACCTTCGATGTATCATATGCCTTCAGTAGCGTTTGGCTCCTGTATAGTTACTTTCGAGTCAGCGACGTTACCCCAACGCAGTGAGCGTATGAGGCCGGGAAGGTGCAGGGATCATTGCTTGGTCCGGTACTGTACTCTGTACCAAAGACTTCAAGACGACTGTCAAGTTGTAGATGCCTAGTCAACACCAACAAGAGCCAGGGCATGATCATCACAAAACACCACAGACCGACCACGCCAGCAGTCCAGCTTCTCGGAAAACCGATCACACTGGACCAACACAGTCGGTCGTGACAGGCAGCGTATGTGTCAGAGGATAGAAGCAGGATACATCCACTTGGGGCACTGTACCCAGTCCTTAATGGAAAACCAGAGTTTCTTAACAACTGAGGACTCACTATCTATCGGACGTTTCTTCTGCTCGCTATGGGCTACGCCAGCATTTTTCCCAGCCATGCCGCCAAAAATTACATACAGAGGTCCCGGATCCTAGATAAATAAGGTGTTGCAGAGGGTATTCCACATGGTCACCAACTTTCCAGCATTTTACTTATACACCCAAGCCACAGGAGAGATGGTAGTCCTACAAAGATTTAAGAAAACAGCCGTAAAATTCTACAAGCACACAAGAGGGTCAACAAACCCACTTATCCGGCCACTAGGATGGCCGGAAAACGACAGGGATATCTTTAAGCGTCCGGTGACTCTGTTAAGCAACTATCAGCGCCACACCTGAAGCGAATTACAAGACAGTAGTTCGCGCTAACTAAATACTAATTACTTCTGAGCTTTTTTTAAATCTTGTGTCCCTAGCTCATTGAGAAGTTAGGTCTTGGTCAACAGCAATGTTTGTATCGAACAGACGGATAAGAAAGTGACTGAATAAAAATTTTGGAAATTGTTAGATGGCAGTCAATTTCCCTTTAGGAAAGTTAAGGGCACGAAGAATTTAGTTCTGATGTTGTGATGGTAAGCACGGGATACCGAGAGAGGAACGATAGGATTTAAAAAGGAGAGATGCAGCCTGCTTCCGCTACTCCTCGACCTGTACACCGGTAATTCAGTGACGGAATTAGCCAGCCGACCCCAGCATTAAATGTCATATAGGTAAGCAACGCAGCTTATTTCTTATAAACAAAGACGATAGCGGTCATGTATGAAATGTCAAACAAAATTTACGTAAGTTGTTCTTGGTTAGGAGGACGCAGAATGTTATCTTGGATGCAGAGTCATCAACAAAAGTACAAGTAACTTCAGGCGTTTGCCATGGAAGTATATTGGCACCAAAGTTTATCATATTGTTTATGAATGAACTGTTATCCAATATTAATAGAGAGCTCATACTTCTTGCAGGTGATGGCTGTTGTATCAACAGGAATCGATAACAATCAGGGGTCATCATTGCGTTATACGAACTTGGCGATAGCGGTTATGCAAGTCACCGGGAGGGGCGGCTGCAAGTGCATGGGCATGGCGTTCCTGCAACGCCAGTTGCATGTGGGACATGCCCCCTTGAACCGGCGCCGCCCGCGCCACGCACCACGACGTAAGCCTCCAGTCTGCAAAGCTGGGGCTGCAGTGTTTGCGCTCCAGTGTTCGAGTCTCAAAGAGTCTTCGGGATTCCGTCTACGTCCGATGTCAGCTTAGTGGAGATAGAGTTGCGAGTACAAGTGTAACAGAATCAGGTCTATGTTTGTTGTCAGACAGTATCTACATTTCAGGAAGGACTTTTTGTTAGTACCTATACATACGTCAGGCTACTGTCATGTACTGAAGAGACAAAGAAACTGGTACACCTGCCTAATATCGAGTAGGCACACGCGACCACGCAGAAGTGCCGCAATACGACGTGGCATGGACTCGACTAATGTCTGAAATAGTGATGGAGGGAATTTACACCATGAGCCCTGCAGGGCTGTCCATAAATCCGTAAAGAGTACGAGCGGCAGGAGATCTCTTCTGAACAGTACGTTGCAAGGCATTCCAGATATGCTCAATAATGTTCATGTCTGGGGACTCTGATGGCCAGCGGAAGTGTTTAAACTCAGAACAGTGTTCCTGGAATCACTCTGTAGCAATTCTGGACGTGTCGGGTGTCGCATTGTCCTGCTGGAATCGCCCAAGTCCGTCGGAATGCGCAATGGACATGAATGGATGCAGATGATCAGACAGGATGCTTACGAACGCGTCACCTGTCAGAGTCGTATCTAGACGTATCAAGTGTTCCATATCACCCAAACTACATTCAGCCTCCACCAGCTTGAACAGCTGACATGCAGTGTCCGTGGATCCATGAGGTGGTCTCCATACCCGTACACGTCCATCCGCTCGATACAATTTGAAACGAGACTCGTCCGACCAGACAACTTGTTGCCAGTCACCAACAGCCCAATGTCGGTGTTGACGGGCCCAGGTGAGGCGTAAAGCTTTGTGTCGTGCGGTCATCAAGGGTACACGAGTGCCCCTTGAGCGCCGAAAGCCCATGTCGATGATGTTTCGTTGAAGGGTTTGCACTCTGACATTTGCTAATCTCTCAGCACTCAAATCTGTAGCTGTCTGCGGAAAGGTTGCAATTCTACCACATAGACGATTCTCTCCAGTCGTCGTTGGTCCTAATATTGCAGGATCTTCTTCCGGCCGCAACGACGTAGGAGATTTGATGTTTTACCGGATTCCTGATATTCACGTTACACTCGTGAAAGGTCGTAAGAGAAAATCCCCGCTTCATCGCTACGTCGAAGATGCTGTGTCCCAGCGCTCGTTCGCCGACTATAATACCACGTTCAGAATCACTTAAATCTTGATAACTTGTTATTGTAACAGCAGTAACCGATCTAACAACTGCGCCAGAGACTTGTTGTCTTAGCGCAGTGGTTAGCACACTGGACTCGCATTCGGGAGGACGACGGTTCAATCCCGCGTCCGGCCATCCTGATTTAGGTTTTCCGTGATTTCCCTAAAATCGCTCCAGGAAAATGCCGGGATGGTTCCTTTGAAAGGGCACGGCCGACTTCCTTCCCCGTCCTTCCCTAATCCGATGAGACCGATGACCTCGCTGTTTGGTCTCTTCCCCCAAACAACCCAACCCAACCCCCAACTTGTTGTATTATATAGGCGTTGCCGACCGCCGCGCCGTATTCTGCCTGTTTTCATTTCTCTGAATTTGAATACGCGTGCCTATATCAGTTTCTTTGGCGCTTCAGTGTGTCTATTATTTCTCAAGTCCTTTTTCTCAGCAGATAATAATCGTACAGGGATAAAGAGGTATCGTTAGAAAGCTTTTTTAACCAGCTTCTCACTCTGCATGCCAATTTTGCACTAAAACATACTGTTTGTGGGTAATTTTAACATAAAACAGACTTTTAACTACCATAGGCAAAACGCACTGCGGAAGCCCAGCAACAAACCTATACTTTACGAAGCTAACTTATTAATAATGTATAAGAGGCTCCTATTTCATATTATCTTTACACAAATACCATGTTATTTGTTTTAAAGTACTTATTTAACTGCCCGTCGTACAAGCTGACTTTTATAAACGAATATAATTCCGAAACGACAGAAATACTTGTACAAAATTGTTAAGGCTTTCGTGGCCACTTGTTGACAAACTGCCTATTGGCTTCTGACTCGGGTTCTTCGGCCGACGTTCATCTAATGATTTTTCTGACGTTTCGCCAGCACGAGTGGCTGGCATTGTCAAAGCTTCACCCTATATTGCCGGTGGTGAACTGGAGCCGAGCTCGCGGCCGCAGACTATATGTACCTGGCGCGCCAACGTCCGAGGGCTTCTCCGCGGTCATTTCCGGTGCGGTTCTCCTCTTGCTACCTGCGACGGTCGTTCGCTGCAGTACGGGAAGCCAGGATCCGTTTACCTTAAGGCTTTCCTCTTTCTTGTTGAAACTGTTCGCGTGTTTTTGTATTTCTACAGCTTCTCTAAACAAGCGCGTGTGATAGTGCTTCTCTGCAGCCAGAACTTCCGTGTCGGCGAATTGTATTACGTGGTCGGTCTCATTCAGTGCGTGCTCTGCCACGGCCGATTTCTCCACCTGTCCCAACCTGCAATGTCGCTTATGCTCTTTGATCCTGGTGTTAATGGATCGTCCAGTCATTCCGACATAAACTTTTCCGCATGTGCATGGTATACGGTATATTCCCGACATTGCAAGTGGGTCTCTTTTCTCCTTCGCCGATCTAAGACACTCTTTGATCTTCCTTGTCGGTTTGAAAATCGTCTTTACGCCATGTTTGCGCAATATACGGCCGATTCTGTCCGTCACTCTGGGAATGTGTGACAGAAAGGCCGTACCCGACATTTCTTCTTCTGGTTCCTTACTTCGCCGAGTGTTTGGCTCTGTTACACTTCTAATGTAATTTGTGGAGTACCCATTGCTCTTCAGAACAGTTTCCAGGTGTTGCATTTCTCGTTTGAGTTGTTGCGGCTCACATATTCGTCCTGCTCTCGTTACGAGCGTACAAATCATGCCTCTTTTCTGGCTCGGGTGGTGGTTTGACAGTTTGTGCAGGTATCGGTCCGTGTGTGTCGGTTTTCGATACACGCTGTGTCCCAGGTTTTCGCCGTCCCTTGTGACCAGCACATCTAGAAATGGCAGTTTCTTGTCTTTTTTTGCTTCCATGGTAAATGTTATGTTGGCATGGAGGCTGTTCTGAGATAGTCTGCTTCCATTTTATGTGTTATTTTACTTCGAAGCTTTCAGATTTCTTTCACTTCGTCTATTACTTGGTCCCCAATACCGACATTAAGTTTATCGTTAGTCTCATATCTCCTATTATTCCTTACTTTCGTGATTCCTTGATTTACTCTGAATCAATATTCATCATTTACAACAATTATTCCATTCAGCAGGTCCTGTAATTCTTTCTCATTTTCACTGAGGATAGAAATGACATCAGTGAACCTTATCATCGATATTGTTTCTCCCTGAACTTTAATTCCACTTACAAACCTTTCTTTCAATCCCGTCATTGCCTTGTTATAACAGGTCGAACAGCAGTGGAGAGAGAGCATCTCTGTCTCTTTTAAATTCTGGCGTTCTTGTCTCGGTATTTCACCCTTTTCAAACGCAACATCAGAACGGAATCTCTGATGCCCCAACCTTTCCTAAAGCCACACTAACTGTGATCTTAGAATTTATAAATTAAGCTTTTTTACACATTTTACTTGGTCGATTTCTTGTCTGTCTGCTTGGTGATAATTTTAATTGATTTCAAGCTAACTTCCCAATGAGCTGTGGGTGTGAGATCTTAAAAATAGCTTGGAACTGGGCGATGATTCAAACTCAACTCACTCTGTTGCCCTTCTGATCCACCTAGTCCACATAGAGGTAAGGGTTTGATGAAAAGGATTGGTAATACCTGACATCTCTACAGCCCTGTAGGACCAGCATGTTGTGCTGGTAGTATGAGAATGTTCATGGAACTTGATGGTAGATGCTATATTGCAGTGCTTCATCTGCGAGTGCCAATATTACCTCTGCAGATTGGCCTCGCAATACTGAAGGGCCATGCCCAACTTGCTGACCAATTAGTGCTTGCAACCACACAATAAACCTAGCCACACCACCGCACTGCCTTCAGCTGTGTATTCGTTGTGCTCTCGTGTCGTTATTATTAAACAACATTGTTGTCTCAGATTTACGTTTTCACTCTTGGATTACTCATTTACATTTGCTGTTCTGCCATGCCACCTCCATTCCCCATTTCCATTTACCATTTTCCTTTGCTGACAAAGGGATCACTACTGTTGACAGGTCTTGGTTGGTTGATCAGTTAATGCTGGTTTTTTCAGCTGTTGCAAATCCTTGTCACATTCTATTAACAGTAGTTTGCAACAATGACATATTCTCATCATATTGTTTAAAATTCATTGAGAAATTTCACTCTCACAAGACTAAAAAGCAGAAAATAGTTATACAAATAAAATAAATTTTCAGTACAATATATTTAAATTGGACAAAAAAGTATAAATTAATTTCTTGTAGCCCCATTCAGATTCCTAAACTCATACAGACTGTTTTGAAACTTCGTGGTAGTGAATTTATTGAAACTGTGACAATACTTTTAACATTTATGACGAAAAACGTGGGGCAGATGCAGCTGATAATACTCAGGAAGTGAACTGTTGATGCGTCCGTTATGCACTGCATGCTCCGCAAATATTTCGTTATAAATCTTACAAGTATTTCCACACCTGTTGACAATCCACCGTCACAATTTTTGAAAACTATCTCTATGGGTTGAGGAATGTGTATAGGTCTAGGAGATATTGATTTACACTTTTCAGTCGACTTTGAAAACCTGTCATATTAGCAACTTATTTTTACTTAAATAATTTTATTTTTCTGTATAGTATTTTTGTTATGAAATTGGACACTTGAGTAGTTAATCTACTTCCGTGATAGCTCTTTGCCATCTTCACGATTGCATGGATGGTACAGTTCTGGAAGTCCGACAGTGTATCTGTAGTCTCACAGTTTCATGGAAAATTTTTGGTTGCAACTTTTCCCGAATCCAAGAAGTTCCGAAGGAATGCTATCTATTCTTTCTGTCTCGTCTGATCGCAAGTTTGATGAAGCGCTTTTTAACTCTTAGTCTCATATTGCAGCTATGGTGTCTCTCTCAACCGACATCTATTTTTTCATGTTTATAGACAGTTCCTCGTCCTCGCAGAGTGCCTAAATCTTCTCTTTCCTAATATCCGGTCCCCCTCTGTGTTTAACAGTGACGCTCATGGAGCTTTTAATGTTGATACCTTTGTTTCTAATTTCCTCGAATGTTTTTTTAACATTTCGGTACAGTTCATAGGAGATATATGGGTAAAGAAGTGCTTAAGGAATGGAACAAAAATGGCTCTGAGCACTATGGGACTTAACTTCTGAGGTCATCAGTCCCCTAGAACTTAGAACTACTTAAACCTAACTAACCTAAGGACATCACATACATCCATGCCCGAGGCAGGATTCGAACGTGCGACCGTAGCAGTCGCGCGGTTCCAGACTGTAGCGCCTAGAACCGCTCGGCCACCTTGGCCGGCAAGGAATGGAACACTGAGAAATGCAGCAAACTGAAGTGTTTCAGCTAGATCCAAGCCCTTTTTTTTTCTTATGTCTCAGAGTAAAGCAAATTTCTAATGGGTATCTTTTAAAGTGATGATTTATTCTCATTGTCAGTTCTATCATGTCACCCTTTCGTTTAACATTTTGACAAGGGATCTAACCCCTCAAATATCTTAATATAGAAAGAAATTTACTGTAACTTACTATTATTTCGTGTTGCAATGTGTAAATTGACGTGTCAAGTGCTAAGCCATTTCTCAAAGACAGATAGAGGTTTATTAATGCTGTGGTCACATGTAGGCAGGCATACAGAATTACTTCGCTATTTCTAGAATTCCTGAAAGAAGATAATATGGTTCTCGACATGTCCTAGCAACAGACAGCAAGAGTGCGATGACAGGTAAAAAAGAGCCAGAAAGTAGAAATATTTCATCAAACAGACAACAGACGCTACTACGTAATTAATTCCTGAGTTTTAGCTGTAATCAGTCGGGTTACAGTACCACACTCATGGACAGATATCGATCGAGAGCGTCTCTCTCGCTCGCTGTGGGATATTTACACTCGGTCACAGAGTTTGCCCAACTGATGTTGCACAAGTAACGTGGCCGCACCGCTGGTTACTTCTGCTAATGAAGAGCATCAAGTCGTCGTCCGTGTTTTGTTGTTTGGAGTTGTGTCAATAGACGAATGTCAACGACGGGTTTCAACGTGGATTACCACGACATTGCGTTCATGAATGTATTAAAGAGGAAAAACGTCATGGGACGACCGTGTCCGAAGATGTAAGGTCCCAAAGCATATAAACGAATTGCTATTAAACTGCAGAACAGAGTGAAAATAAACTGTCACCCGATGCGGAAGTGGTAAGCTTTAATTATGGCGAAGGAACAGAAAAAATCATGGCAAGAATTAGACTAGAACAAGGAGAACGATTGATGGGTTACATGTCAAGTTCATTGTACAGTACCCCAATGCTGTTGGTTAAATATCACAATACTGTGTGGGGAGTGCCAACTTAAGCCGCGTACACACCGAGCAACAAAAGTCGGGGAACACGTGTCCCGAGACAGGTATCAGTGTTGTTCCGGGACATTTTCTCGTGTTGCGAGACTGTCGCTATACAAAAGTCTCGAGTCTCAGGTTCCCCGTCAAAACGAGGACATTTCGCAGTCTGTACGTGTACTTTGACGTGTGTGCGTCATTTTGTACCTGGCCACAAGGGAGACAATAATGAAAATAATTGAATATTTTCAAGCTTTCCCTTGTCTTTGAGATGTGACATGTGGTGAATATAATAACAGAAATATGAGGAGGGATGCTATGGAATCTGTAGATCAAGAATACAAGATGTCATACCATGAAATGGAAAAAAAATCCACAATTTAAAATCACAGTTTAGGCGCGAACATAAAAAGTTATCCGAGTCAAAAAAAGTGGTTCGTCCCCCAAAAAGTGCAACTGGTTTGGGTACAAGCCATTACTGTTTTTGTTACAAGGAACGGAATCCAGAGGAAGCCGGGACACTGACTGTGATGAAGCGGAAGAAGAAACATATAGCGTAGTAAGTGAACTTTTTATTTAATTTAACAATTTACACAGTCATTTTTTACTCTTACCGTAAGTATTTTGTATATTTGTATCTTTTATAGTATTTTAAAAGTAATTTATCAAATCTTTTAAATTTATTTTTAACTTTATTAACATCAGATAATCAATTTCATTGGCAATGAAGGAAAAATAATTAAAAAATTATTTACCCAGCAAATACGTGCCATTGCCCCTATTGTTGATTGTTTTGCCAAGAAACCGTTCCTGCTGGAGATATAAAATAATCTCTGAATTCATCTCGAATTTTGTGCACATCGGTAGGTGCTCTTACAGGAATACTTTGCAAATTTTATTAGACTATTTGGTGATTCAGATCTCCACTGTCCTTCTATCAAACTTCCGTCAATGTCTTCTAAATCAAACGATCCTGGAGGAGTATAAAACTTCCTTGATTCATAATTTCTTCTTAGGAAGTCGTGCAGATAAATAAATACATGTCATAACCACAGGTTCTACTTTATCGGGATCCAGTGCAATAGATTTTAAGAGCACTCTGAATTTGGAACTTAAAATTCCAAATATGTTTTCAATAATGCGTCGAGCTCTACAGAGCCTGTAATTGAAAATCCTTTCTGCTGATGTTGAACACAATCGCTGGCCTGGAGAAGGTTTCATCACATGGATGGATAATGCAAACGCATCATCTGCTACAAATACATAAGGAGCAGGGACAGATCTGCCTGGCAATGTTTTATCTGGGGGGATATTTAGTTTCTTTTGCACCATTTTCTTGTACAAAGATGTAAATATTAAGACAAGGAAGTGGAGGGTGATAGCTAGCCTGACTGAGTCTGGAATGGTTTCCCTAAATATAGTGTTTTCTTTCGAAATCTTTTCTCCAACCATTAGCAGAAGGGTTTCGAAATCGGTAGGGCTCATTCTGACAAAATTTCTGAAACCAATGCTATCTTCTAACTTAAGTTTTTCAAGAAGATTCAAAGCTGTAGTACCTCAACCAGAAAATAAATTCCTCGTCCAGTACCGTTTAGGTTTACGCTTTTTGCTTCTTAACAACATTAAATTATTTAAACAGAGTTGAACAAACAGCTATTTCTTGTGACATCGCGTTCTGATATCTGTATCGCAACTGGCTTCGTACATGTGGACGCGTGACATTGTTTAGCGACAGTCTCGAGACATTGTATCACGATTGTCCCCATACGACTTTGTTGCTAGGTGTGTACGTGGCTTTACGGTGTGCAGTACTGGTGATGCTGGTCCTTTCAGTGAACAGCGATGTTAGCTCTGCATTTCTTTAAACATATTCCATACATATCGTAAGTACAAGCGTACGGTTTTGGCTATCCATTCCGTTTGTATAACCACGCAAACATACCTAAATTTAATACGACATTGTAGTTCAAAACCGCCATCCACATGACGCTTTCCTTCGTTTAACACTTCATGGCCCTATTTCATTGCAGAGCTTATGTCTCCTCCACCATACCATCTTGGCACAAAACACACGCTACTACTGATATTATTAAGCAACTGAATACTAAAAGGTATCTGTACAATGAGGATAATATACCCTGGCAGGTAGAGCTACACAAAACAATGCCTAAATTAGTGTATAAACATTGGAGAAATATAGAAACTTCTCTGATTTGGACTTCATGGTATTCCTTAAAACGTGGAATGGTAAATATTATCTCATTTGAATCATACAACAGAAAAAAATGTACAACATATTTTTACCTTTGAAATCCTATCTCATTATTTTATTGAAGCTCTGAGGATGTGATTTTCTTTTAAATATTCGTTCATATTATTTATTTCCAAGATGTGGCTGATCTGACTGAACACATAAAAAAAACAAAACAAAAAACAGAAAACAAAAACAAAAAACCGCACTCCACAACGTAACATAAATGCATGGTTCCCACTTTCAAATAAAAATATAAATAAATATAAATTTCACATTGTATTACTCTGAATAGTTAGCCTCCTGTGACATGAGGTTTGGGATAGAAAATAATATAACCAAACGCTCGTCATTCATTAAGGAATTAGCAATAAGAGCGATACTCCAGAACTGATAAACATTACCAAGCCTACTGCATACTTGGCAGAGAAATCGTTGTTCAGCCCTTAATATATGGCAAACCATGAAAAATATGTTGAATTACACATCACGAAAACCACGAAAAATAATCAATGTATGTAGCTATTTGTTTTATGCTGCATATTTAGATGTATTCTGTGGTTAGCAAATAATTTAATTTCAATGCAGTTTGAGTAAAATGTGGCTTAACATACCAACTGTGCATACAAAGAAAACCCATGTATGAAGCGGGAAAATCAAACTGGGGTTGGAAAATTACACACGTATTCTGTAAGTGCTGAAGATGCACATATTTACTGAAAGTTAGTGGAAGACTGCCCTTCATTCCTGCAGTCGGTCATGTGGAGTTATGGCTGAACAAAGGAGCCAACCCCCAACGAAGCACAAATCGTGAAAAATACAAAAATTCTACCATGTGGTTTGCACAATTCTACCTCAGCAGTTCAATTTACACACTGAACTAATTTCCAATTTTCTATCTGCACGTGAGAATAAAGTTTCTTTGTACTGTATTCTACTCAGTTGCAAAAATGATACACTCACAAACTTATACCTACCAAAACATAACAATAGTAAGTATACACGTGAAATCACCCCTACAATAACCACTATGATTTCCCCCTAATATCCAAAACACTGAAATGAAGATGGTTCAGTTCAGACATCACACGCTACATGTGGCATCTGTAGTTGCTAGCGGGTGGCTTGGCTAACTAAGAAACAGCAAACACTTAGTAAAAGAGTAAATATTGTCACTATTAACTGCAACATGCACAGAAAAGGAACATTGATAATGTGAGCTCTGACATAGCAATGTCTGTCACTCAATAGTTGTTTGTCGTTTGAATACTGGTGATGTCATACTATTTATGTAGTAATCTCATTGTAAGTCTTCCGAGATCTGAGCACGGAAATCGGTGAGCAGCGTCTTAAGTAGAGACATGGATGAATGAATTTGTCTGCAGCGAGCAGAATTAATGGTAGGGTCCTCGGGTTGTGTTTCTTAGAAATACGGCAATCGATAGAAATAATGTGGCGTTGGCCAATCAATGCGTTGCATCTTCTGCGGAGACGTGGGTACCACAAACTGCATAATATGTGGCCCACATAGCTACTGTCGATACTGCAGTAAGTAAATCCAGACATCTCTATTCCCAGAGTATAAGGCACTGCTGTTTCTATCTAGTCTCAGCAGCCGAGTGTCCCACATAATACATACCACAACTGCTCCAGTTTTTCAAACAGGGTTGGGGGAGCCATCAGAGATGACCATGGTATCCCCTACCAACGTAACTGAGTCTAACTTAGCAAACACTTGTCCCAATGCTACAGTTAGAGCTTTCTGCCTTACTGCCTACATAACTATTAGTTGGTAAGATTGGGTATCAGGCCACAGATATCTTCGAACTTTATGAAGCTAACATTCGCTCATTTCAATTATGCACACGGGAACAGCTGTATGAAAAGGACATAGGAAAGGCACAGGTACACAAATATCAATGTGATAACTGAGAATAAAACGACTCACCTACTTCCGCAATCCTGACTACCTCTGTACACAGGTAGCGAGTGGCAATACATAACAGGGATAACTTAAAATAGCATCATAATATACGCGACAGGTATGACAGGTATGACAGGCATTCGAATGATAGCGCACAGCAATCAGTCTTTCTTTTCTTGCAGGTTTTATTCGGCAAATCTAGATTTCGGCTAGTGCCTAGTCATTATCAGTGCACCATTTTATAGTATCAATTCGTGTTGTAATCCATCAGTCCCCAGTTGTTCAGCTTCTGTCACTTTTCTTTCGAGACTCCTATTCAATAGTCTTGAAAGAAAAGTGACAGAAGCCCGAACAATAGGGGACTAAGGTATTAGAACATGCATTGATACTATAAAATGGTGCATTGATAGTGGCGAGGCACTACCCGAAATCTAGATTTGCCGAATAAAACCTGCAGGAAAAGTGGGACTGACTGCTGTGCTCTATCATTTGAAAGTCCTATTACAGTCGCTGTGTGCACCCGCTTTTCTAATGGAAGGTAACCTGATGAGGGTATGACAGATCCCTCCCATCACATCCCACCTTATGAAAAGAAAATGAGCCTGAACTAGCCTTGCATCGGAAGTTTAGCTCCAAATATTTTCCAGAATTCTCGGCCATAATTGCTAAGTTCGTGAATCGTGCAATACAATGTGCAATAGCGTAATGTTACTCAACAGCTCCGCCATGACACTACTGATGCAAGTGAAGCTGCAAGGCGATGAAATCTTAAGTGATCAACTGCCATATAAAAGTGTTTCACGCTATTTTCGCAACACACAACTGATGCAAAACTATCTGTATCCTATACAGGCTGTGATATCATACGCAGTCTACCACAAGGAAAAAAAAAACAGCAGAAGACATCACTGACATGGATTCCTCCCGCCCCCCCCCCCTTCCCCCCCCCCCCCGAATGCCACATCAGCCACTACAGTAACAAACACTGGACAAATTTAGGTTATAAACGCCTGAAGATCAACATAACATGTTCGAAACGCGCTGTATTATGTTAAATTAAACTTAAAACAAAAAATTAAAAAGTGACTGGTAGAAGAAATTACAAATAAATAACTGATTCATTGTAGTTCTGAATCGACGTAATATCATGTTTTACTTGATCTTGCGTGGTCTCTGACCAGTATGATGACAAGAATGTCTGACAGAACTTCCTACCTGTAGAACATTCACATGCAGGAAGTCTTAATCTAAGGACTGGTTCACCCTCTAAATATCTGCACTTAAAGTCTCTGCAGTAGCCTCTAGCACATGGGAGATATTGAATAGTGAAACTGCTCCAACCGTGCACTTGGATGGGTACTGTTGGGTGAGTTACGAAAGACCTCGACCTTTGGTACAAACAAGAAATGTTTGTAGTCAAACCCATCCCTGTTCGTGGTGGAAGTTCTTGGACATTTCTTTTACTATTGCTTCTCTGTGTTGGTCCATGATCTTCCGGTCCTCAGTCCCGCTCATGTTTGTATCAGGAGTCGTATTGTTCCACCCCATGACACCTACAGCTATTAATTTCTCTCGAGATGAGAACTGCTACTTAACCTTCTATTTACTTGAAGTATTGATCCCTGTAATTCCTGTGTATGCCTTCGGTGATGCTGACTGAAGTCACAGTAGCTTTCCTTGAACTTTAGAAGGAGCTGACCTCGTCACAATTTGCGACGTAATAGGCATAGTACCATCAGTACTTTTCTTTCCAATTGTGAGTTCCCTTACATGTTTTAGTAACTTATGTAGCTCTTCCTTCAGATTTAATCTTTCTCTCATGGCTCAACCCTCATGTCTCTAACTGATCCTCTAAGCTTTTGACTGATATGCAGTGTTGTGCAATCTGCTACTTCCATTTTCTTTGTTGCCACCATGTGGAGATCAAAGCTAGGCTTCATTCTTTCCTGTTGTTCAATAATCTCTTCAGGTAATATTGTTTGGATTACTTTAGGCTTTTTAATTTCATCCTTGACCAAGAAAAATATCGACTTATAACAACAATTTTTGGGTAAACCACTCCTGAAAAAAGAACAAAAATTTCATGCCAGCACTTCCAGTGGGTATCAGTAATGTTGCATTTATTATTTAATGCCTCAAGAGAAGATATCGCATCAGTATTCATCTTCATTTGGCATGAGCATCTAGCGAATGTTTCCAAATAAGTCTTGATTATATTAAGAATTGTCTGTGTTTTTAATTGCACAAGACTTAGGTATGTTAGTAGGAAGTATGTTAGGACTACTTTAACTTGATCATTTTTATTTTGAAAATATCTCGTAACACATTTTTATTACAAGAAGCTTGTTTCACAGGACGTAAAATACAGTTTTAACACACAAGAGAGGTTTCACACCACTGTTGGAAAACGTTAACATACTAGACATGCTAGCCAGATACTCACAGAGACCGATATGAAGCACAGATTGCCTGGTTCTAGACTGACTGATACATCACAATCATTTCTATATGGCAAAGTATTATTATCAAGAATCTTCTATAAGTTTTTTGTTCAAATTGGAGATTAAACTGACATCTGATTTTCGTGTTAGTAACAGTTTAAAGCAAACTAAGAACAAAAATAGTAATAAAATGTATCTTATATAGTTATGAAAATAAATTAAAAAAATTCGTAGTATCCCATGTGTAAAGGTTTATCTTTTATGGGATAATAAATTTATTTTGTAGAAAACATATACGTGTTAAACATACTTGCAAACAATATGTACAGATTGTGATAATGGGCTCCTTAATGCTAAAATCATTTCCCATAAAAATCTATGAGAACCAGTAACTTTAGATTGCATTAATTGTTTTGAATTTAGTTAAAATCTGTGAAGTATTTTTAGAATTCAGTCCTTTTTGTCATATTAATGTGACTTAGCTTAACATTTGATTTTCAGAAAGAACATAGAATCTCAAATCGAATACATTGCTTTATATTCTATGTGTTTGAAATGAATACTCTTGCCTGTCTTTCATTCTCATAACGTTCTCAGAAAATTGTCAAGTACACTGGCATAGTATCAAAACATACAAAAACTTTCATACTCATCACTTTCACTCAAGCTCATGTACAATGAAGTTATTGTTTTCTTTCTCTTAAGATAGTGTTCATTTCACATTCATATATTACATTTTTCATTAAGTTTTCCTTTTCCTTCCCAAAACCATTTGCCTCTTAATTCAGTCTTTCCTTGAACAAGTTAAACATGTTTCTGAAAAATTCCTAAGTGTCAATATGGAAGACTGTTATATATTAAAATTAATGCTTTTGTATTAAATTTGTGTTGGAACTACAGAGTACAATAAGTTTGGATGTAATAACTATTACAAATACATTACAAAATACTACGAAAATTCTGATGTTTGGCATCTCACACATAATTTTTCAAATATGACCCTAAGTATTGTTCTACTACAGAAAAAGAGGAACCTTTAAGTAGAAAAATCAAAATTATTTCATATTTTTTATAAAAGCAACTTAACTGTCATGTATAATTTGCTTGTAAAATTGTTTATCCTCCTTTCCATGAAACATCTTTTGTAGCAGTTAGGATTAAAATTCGACCGCCATTCCTTCCAAAAGCAGTAAAAAAATCTTCAAAAGAAGTATATTAGATCAAAAGAAACAGTAACAAAAATTTGAAAATATTCATAAAAACTAACTCTTACTACACCATAGTTTTCAGTTTTTTTCTAATTAGCTAGTTTAACAACAGACTTACTAATAGTAACAGTACTTAGTACATGTTAAAATTGTTTGAATCTGCAAGAATGTTTGAGCAGGGAAGGAATGAACATCAGTTAATCTTCGCAATATGGTAGTATGAAACTACTTAGGTAAAAAAGATAGTATTTTAGTCTGTAAGTTTCATATGGCAACACTGTAGTCAGGAGATTCTGATGACACTTTGTGTTTCAAATTTTTTTTAAATTGCCAGTTAGATAGAAATGATAATATTTCAAATCTGTAATTTATATTTCAACACTGTAATCAGAAATTGTGAAAGATTCTTTATGTTTAAGTAAAATTAATGACCTCAGCTTTATATCTCAGTAATTAAGTCTTAAACAGATTTTCTCCTACAGACCAACAAATTTTAAACAAACATCGTGTAGCATCATTGAAAATTACACTAAAGGTTCCTATTTCCCCAATAAATTTATAAAATCTCAAAATATTTCCAAAATGTAACCCAAAAGTATGTTATGTAATAGTCAGACTTGATATAAATTGTCTACTTCAATTAAATTACAATATTAAAGCCACTCCTTTAGTTTCAAGTAACCACTGGTTCGATTTATTAGTTTTACATTTGCTTTACATGTCTCAGATAATTATTTGAAAAATTATAGTCAGATGATGGTTATTTACAGTCCGCTGTAACATTTTGCTCAACATGCCACACAGTTCATCATTTTAATTTTTCATCCCAATAGTATCATCATTATGAATTTATCAGATGAAACTCAAATACTACAAAAATGTCAGATCCAGAGGAAGTACACCAAGATATCATCAGTTTAACTGCAGACCAAAATTGCCACAAGAGGTATCACAAACTCAGTATAGTATTTTCACAAAATATACTGCCAAATGAACATGTAAAACTACAATACAGAACAAAAGAAATCTCTAACTCAGCATCAGCCTTTCATCGTCATTGCAACCTATTTCAGCAAATCTCATTGTAAACATCACAAGATACGTTTCTGTAACTTCTTAAAAACTCCACAAGCGTCAGTCTATTACCATGAAAATCACACAATACTTCCCCATAGCTTCTACAAGACTCCATAAACAGCATCACAATGGCTCCATTACATAAGTGTTCTGAGTATAGTTGCGATAGACATCACAGTATATACTTCACATAACAACATATTTTTCAAGATTCTTACATGTGTACTCATGTAGCCATTAATTCTTATAATATGTTTACTATTATGGCCTCACAAACTTATTCCTCTAGTAAATTTTCATCTCTCAACTGCACAGCAATAAAAACAATGTTGACACAATCTGTGAAAATGTAACTTCAAGATTTCCATTCCAGTCAAAGTTGCACTAACTTCAGTTGTTTTCACAATATCAGTACTTAACAGCTAATTATAATCCAAATAACACATTAAGGTTTCCAGCAAATCTGACTCCTCACACCAAAACATCAATATCTTTCGAAAATTCCGTAATATTTCCCCAAAATAGTCAAAGATTTATATCTATTTTCTTATATGGGATGTCCATAATTTATGTTCAGGTTTCAAAACGCCAAAGAAAGAGAACCACTGCTCAGAATGGTGTCAAATTATAACAGCGTATTATTGACTCAGGTAAAACGTCACGAAAAAAATATTAATGAAAATTTTGTAAATAGATGGTGCCGTTGTCTTCTTAACGTAGATGGAGTAGGCTTCAGGTGACAGATGAATCGCAATTCGACGGCTACGGTTTGAGCTGCACGTCACACCATCCATACTGTTCAAAGCGCCTGACTGCACAAATTCGTCAGTCAACAGTCTTGGCACTTTTAGTTAGGTAACCCCATCCACCACGACAAGGTCGTACAACATCGGATGAGGAAAATCGGTTGTCCTGAGGCTAGAAATCACATAAAAAGCAAAATGACATCGGTTTCTGTCATGGTGCTGGCGCAAAATGCGTTCAGTACGTTGCCAATCGCTTTCTGTCACAAGTTGTAATCGACAAATAGCATGCTCCACAACAGATCGGAGTGTATCAGAGATCACGTTCAGAATGTGTTGTGCAATGCGTTCCTTCGACACCGTTACTTTCGTAGTAAGGGCAACGAACACTTCTCTCAGATAGCCCCACAGCCAGAAGTCACATGGGTTAAGACCAGGTGGTCTGGACGGCCAGGCTATGTTTCGTACAAGTTATACTACTGTTTAAAAAGTAATGAAATTAAAAATGTAGAATATGGCTGTAGGTGGCAGGAAGGATAGATTTCTGTAAAATGCTCATAATTACTAATTAGTTGCTTACAGTTACCTGGAGCAGGATATGGAGTTGGTAAAGGCGCAAAAACTGAGTTATAAGTATATGTAGATCTGGCAGTGGGACAGTCTGCGTAAGAAGTCAGACACGATGAGATTGTGCTGAATGAAACTGAATAGAATGACGTCTAATTTACCTTTCCTCACCGTCGGCCACAGTGTATTTTGTAGTTATTTACTATGCCTGTAATATCGCCCATTTACTCGCACTGATGGCCATTAAAACTAAAGCACCAAGACAGATTGATCACAACCAGTTTCGTGGCACTAAAAACCACATTTTCGGGTGAACATATCACTGAAACATTAGTCGTATGTTCGATCGAAGACGTGGCTTTTAGTTCCACGAAACCAGCAGCGATCAAATAACAAAAGGACTAAATACAGTTGAAATGATTTATTAATACTCAAGACGACTATTCATAGCTGTGGTTGCCCTACCTATAAGATTGTCTGCACAGTCTGACACCCGCGTCGTCTGCGACTGAGCTTATGCGATCGTTCCATTTCAAAACCTTATAAAATGGTACACCTAGGTTTTTGGATGAGCTGACCGATTCCAACTGCGACACAGTGATATTGTGGTCATAGGATACCATGTTTTTTTCGTTTTCTAAAGTGCGAAATTTTACATTAATGAATATTTAAAGCGATTTATTAATCTTTCCTAGATATGCTCTTTGTATCCTTATCTTATAAAGATATGATTCCATATTTGTGCAGATTTTTTTACAAAGTACTTTATTAAAAAAACCACCTCACCTGAGAAAAGTCTGCGATTGCTATTAATTTTACCTGTAAGGTCATTAATATACAGAACACCTTCCTGGAGCAACCTGTAGTTACTTGTTTCATATCTGTCGATGGCTCTCCATCTAAGATAGCATGCTGTGTCCTCTCCACCATGAAGTCCTCGCTCCCTTCGCCGACTGGTACCAAACACTATCGTACTTTTGATAACTAGCGTGTGAGTGGTGCTGAGTAAAATGTCTTTCAAAAGTCAGCAAACAATATTTCTACCAGCCTGCCTTCATCCATGTCATGTGAGAAAAGTGCATATTGGGTTTCACATGATCGATGTTTTAGGGATCCATTCTGGTTGGTATGGAGCTCATTCTGTTCGAGATAATTCATTACATTTGACCTCAGAATATATTCCCAGATTCTACAACCAACGAATAACAAGGATATTGTACGGTAATTTTGTTATTCGTTCGTTTTAGAATCTGTGAATATACACTATGTGATCAAAAGTAACCAGACACTGGCTGAAAATGACTTTCAAGTACTTGGCGCCCTCCATCGGTAATGCTGGAATTCGATGCGGTGTTGGCCCACACTTAGTCCTCATGATAGCTTCCACTCTCGCAGGTATACGTTCAGCCAGGTTCTGGAAGGTTTCTTGGGGAATGGCAGCCCATTCTTCACGGAGTGCTCCGCTTAGGAGAGGTATCGATGTAGGCCGATGAGGCCTGGCACTAAGTCGGCGTTCCAAAACATACCAAAGGTTTTCTACAGGATTGAGGTCTAGACTTTGTGCAGGCCAGTCCATTACAGGCCGTGCGTTATGAGCAGGTGCTCGATCGTGTTGAAAAATGCAGTCGCCGTCCCAGAATTGCTCTTCAACAGTGGGAAGCAAGAGGGTACTTAAAACATCAATGTTGGCCAGTGCTGTGATAGTGCCACGCAAAACAACAAGGGGTGCAAGCCCCCTCCAAAAAAACACTTCCACACCGTAACACCACCGCCTCCGAATTTTACTGTTGGCACTACACACGCTGGCAGATGACGTTCACCGGACATTCGCCATACCCACACCCTGCCATCGGATCGTCACATTGTGTGCCGTGATTCGCCACTCCACACAACGTTTTTCCTTTGTTCAATCGTCCAATGTTTGTGCTCCTTACGCCAAGTGGCGTTTACCGGCGTTATCTGTGGCTTATGAGCAGCGGCTCGACAGTGAAATCCAAATTTTCTCACCTCCCGCCTTACTATCATATTACTTGCAGTGGATCCTGGTGTAGTTTGGAATTCCCGTGCGATTGTCTAGATAGATGTCTGACTATTACACGTTACGACCCTTTTCAACTGTCGGCGGTCTCTGTCAGTCCACAAACGGGGTCGGCCTGTACGCTTTTGTGCTGTACGTGTCCCTCCAAGTTTCCACTTCACTATCACATTGGAAACAGTGGACCTACGGACGTTTAGGAGTGTGGAAATCGCGCGTGCAGACGTATGACTCAAGTGACACTGAATCACCTGCCCACGTTCGAAGTCCGTGAGATCCGCGGAACGCCCCATTCTGCTCTCTCACGATGTCTAATGACTACTGAGGTCGCTGATATGGAGTACCTAGCGGTAGGTGGCAGCACAATGTGTCTTATATGAAAAACGTATGTTTTTGGTGGTGTCCGGAATATAGTGTATTCTGAGGTCAAATGTAACGCCGCCCTTGTTGGAGTTAGATGCCATTTGTCCTTTCTTCCAAGAAGTAGATATGTTTTTTTTCCTTTTTTTCTTTCAGGTTTCTTATATATATCATGGTTTAAAGAGGGGCTAACTCAGCCGCAAATTCGGTATAAAATCTCATAGGGATTCCTTCATGCCGTGGAGCTTTCGTCAGTTTCAAAGATTTCTGATCAGCAGACGCCTAAGGCGTCTTGTCGCGGTTCGAGGTTGGAGGTTCGAGTCCTCCCTCGGCGGGCATGGGTGTGTGTATTGTCCTTAGCATAAGTTAAGTTAGATTAAATAGTGCGTACGGCTAGGGACCGATGACTTCAGCAGTTTGGTCCCATAGTCCTTACCACAATTTTCCATATTTTTTCTTTTCTTTTACCACTAACAAGAATGTCTGTTTCAGTCATCTTTGCAGTTGCGTGTAAATCAAATTGAGGTAATACTCCTCGGTTTTCATTTGTAAAGGAACGTTTTACAGAGGTAGTAAGGCCTTCTGATTTTGATTTATCTTTGCTACTTTCAATTCCTGTTTCGTCGGTGACTGTCTGGACACTAACTTTGGTGCCATAACAGCCTGTACATACTACCAGAATTTCTTCGGGTTATGTGAGAGATCGCTTGATAATATTCAAACTACGCCATTATCAATAGCTTACTGAGCTTGATCGAGGTAGTGTAATAGTGTTACGAGAAGCTGGATGTTCCTTCTACGGCAGTGCAGGAAGACTTGCCAGGAATGTAGCCATTGTACATGACTGCCGGTGGCGGTGGGCACAAGAATGTACGGTCGCGAGAAGACCGGGTTTCGCACGGCAACGTGGCACTACGGAATTGGAAGACCGTCGTGTGGGGCGTATGGCTCTTGCGCGTCGTAATGCATCTGCAACAGTAACCTCACCTGCAGTTGGCACAACAGTGACACCACGAACTGTTACACACGGGTTACTTGAAGAACACCTCCGAGACAGACGCCATGTAGCGTGCCTTCCATTGACCCCTAACCACCGCCATTTGCCAACTGCGCTGGGTGTCAAGCGAGAGCTCACAGGAGGTCACGGTGGAGGTCTGTTGCGTCTTCTGATGAAAGGTTGTTCTTCCTTGGCGCCAGTGATGACCGTTTGTTTGTTAGGAAGAGACCAGGTGAGCACCTGCAACCAACGTGTGTGTGAGGACTTTCACGTGGAGTTATGGTCTGTGGTGCGCTTTGGTATGACAGTAGGAGCACTGTCGTCGTTATCCCACGCACCCTGATTTGATAGTTGTACGTCAGTCTGGTAATTTGATCTGTATTACTGGAAGAGTTTTCCAGCAGATTTAAGCTCTCCCTCATACCGCTGTTGTAACCTAACATGCTCTACTGTGTGTCGACATGTTGCCTTGGCCAGCTCGATCACCAGATCTGTCTCCAATCGAGTACCTACGCAACGTCATCGGAAGACAGCTTCAGCGTCATCCACAACTAGCATTAACCGTCCCTGTATTGACGGATCAGATGCAATAGGTATAGAACTCCACCCCGAGAAATGAAATACGACTCCTGTGCAACACAATGGACGTAAGTGCATTCAACATTCCGGCGGTTACCCCGGTTATTAATCTACCAGCATTTCACATCTGCAATGGCATTTCTCGCGCAGTGAACTTGCCATGTTTATCAGTTAAACGTGTTACCTAGACAATTTATTCCAGAAATTTCATTACTCTACATTAATTATTTTTTGGAGTTACGCTTTTTTCCCCGTCACTGCATTAGTTGTCATTAGATCCAATATATTTCCGTTCTGAGTAGGGTTCCGATCAATCTGCTCTAGGTAGTTTTTAGAATAGGATGTTTTGTCATGCCCACGAGTATCAAAATGGTTCTGAGCACAATGGGACTTAACATCTGTGGTCATCAGTCCCCTAGAACTTAGAACTACTTAAACCTAATTAACCTAAGGACATCACACACATCCATGCCCGAGGCAGGATTCGAACCTGCGACCGTAGCAGTCGCGCGGTTCCGGACTGAGCGCCTGAACCGCTAGACCACCGCGGCCGGCCACGAGTATCAAACCTAAGTGTTACGGCTGCTGTTCAAATTACCGGATATGGAAATCAGAGACAGTCATGTTGTTCACCAAAATGAGCCCTCTATCGCCATGTCAGGAGATGGGACGTATGACCAGGACGAAATTCAGTCTGGGAATGTTCGTTTTCTCGCAGACTCTTCAGACAGACAAGTATGTCGTGATACCGTACGTAGAAGTGGTACTCGCCTTGAAAGACATATTTCCACTCCTGTCTTTAGTGTTGTTCCTGGTGGGAGCACCATCGGTGAGCCTCTTTCTCCAGCCATTTCAAGGAAAGTCGCAACAGTGGTCGTCGCACTAACAGTTCGTGGTGACCCAGTAATCGTCATTAATCGGTGTTGACTCAAGGTACGTGACGCGACATCTGATGTCAATAAGGGGCTTGCAATGGTTTAAGCCGATTTCTTTTCGGCAGTTATGATGTATTGCTAGATTACTGAAGTCGCCATTGTGCCATTTCTTGATGTATTAGTTTGTACATATTTAGTTTCACTATCTGTGTCACCAATTTACAGTGTTTACATGAAACCAAAGATTCTAATGTGCCACTTGTTAAGTTGATTCCGCTATTATAAGCATGTACTATAGTTTTTATCTTTGACATGGCGTTGTCCTTGACAGTATCCTTGAATGTTTTGCCTGATTACGTCTGTCAGTGTGATACTAACTGTCGTTGTGAACTTGGCTTCTTAACGAAAATTATTGTGCACATCTATTATTGAAAAAATGAACTTTGTTCCTATGGTGGGCTCAAAAGAGCAAATTACTCTTATTATGGTATAACTTTTCAGTCATTTATGCCAGTAAGTGATACACTATTTAAGCTGTAAACTGTGTGATCTCTATTAATTGGATTTATTAGTTCTAGGCTTACGCTTGAGAATGGTCGTTTGACTGAAATTAATAGCGGAGCGAACTGTGTGAAATAAAGGAGAGCCGAAGATTCACCATGAGTTTTAACAATTATTTGGCGGCTGAATATCCCCAACTGCAAATATACATAAATTGAATGTGGCGTCAGAGATCATCGGCACCCTCCACGGAATTTATGAGATATAGGTGAGTTGTGTGTGCTGATGTAGTACCATCTCATCCAGCGACCTACCAAGGCCTCATTCCTTCCATGCCAAGCTGTTTTATCCATGTTATCCGCACCAAAGGTGGATATACCGGTTATTAGGTAGGTGGTCAGTGTTTTGGCTGATTAGTGGTTCACCAAGAAATGGAAATATCCTATACGTACGAACCATCTACGGTTTTATAGTGAACCAAAAGTAATGAGAAACAAAGGCTTTTTCTAACGCCTCATATATATATATGGAGCAGGACTTATATCGGTTACTTGGCTTTCTTGAGGAACCTTATATACATAATCAATTCTTTGAAGAACATCAAGTCTCCAGGGGAAGGCGGAATCATAGCACAAGTATGGAAATTAAATGACAATAATCTCACACAAGCAACCCATAGAATTATATCAAATATTTGGGAAACTGAACAAATACCCTCTCCAAAAAAGAGGTGCAAAAACCGATCCAAATAATTACAGGGGAATTTCACTGCTCCCTGTAACATACAAAATTCTTACAAAGGCCTTGTTGAACAGACTAGAAGAACAAGCGGACCAGTTAATAGGGGAGTATCAGGCAGGGTTTCGCAAGGATCGAACTTAAAAACAATTTTGTAAATGAGAAGATGTAGGAATAATGTGGAAACTTTTGTGACTTTTAAAAGGGCTTACGATTCAATAGATAGACAAGCACTATTTCACACCTTAGAGGAGTTCAGGATTGAGAAGAAAACTTGGTAAATTTTCAACAGACATTAACAGATACAACCTCAAAAGTTAAATTCATGGGAGAAACATCAGAAGCATTTCATATTCATACTGGTATTCGCCAGGGGGATGGAATGTCACCCCTTCTGTTTAACATGTGAGCACATGGGAAAAGGAAATAAAAGGAATTCAGCTTGGGATTAAAAAAGAGCAGAGAATTCGGGTGAAATGTCTGGCTTTCGCTGACGATCTTGGCATTCTAACGAACAATAGAGAGGAAGCCAAACTTGCATTGTAAGAACTACACGAAATTTTACAGAAAACTGGGCTACAAATCTCCTACGAGATAACACAGTATATGTAAAAGAAACCTGTAGATAATCTTCCCATTACTACCCAATACGAGTAAGTGGTACAAGTTGCCCACTTCAGATATCTGGGAGAGATGATTCAACCATCAGGTCTGAATTCAATAGCCAATAAAGATAGAATCTACAGATTACAAAAAGCATATAAGCTCACTTGGAATCACTATAATAAGAAATCTATTTCTGTCAATGTAAAACTAAGGCATTACAACACAGTAGTCCTAGCAGAAGAACTTTATGCTGCAGAAACTACCGTGATTCATGGTCATACTAAGATCAGAGAGATTGAAAAGCAAGAAAGAAAAATTCTGAGGAAAATATATGGACCAGTGTTTCGGGAAGGAATGTGGATGAAGAGGCCAACTAGAGAGATTTACAAAGACATAGAAACAACAACAGATAGCATTAGAAAGAGAAGGATGAAATTTTATGGAGGCATCAGCAGGATGAATAAAAGCAGGCTCACAGGACAAATCTTTGAGATAGCAAACAAGAGCAAAAACAAGGCAAAGTGGATCGCTGAAGCAGAAGAAGACTTTAAAGAACTGGGGATCACACAAGACAACATAAACAATAGGGGACAGTTTACAAACATCGTACAGAAACACACACTTAAACCAGAACATACGGAGAACAGAACGGGAAAAAGATGGTCGGGAGAACGCAAGAGAGAACACAGGGAACGTATGAAGAGAATTTGGGAAGAACGAAGAAAGAAGAAGAAACCATGACTACCCACGTTCAATCGCTCTCTCAAAAGGTAATAATCGAAAATTATATATAAAAGGACCCGCAATAAATGCAAAAAGCAGATACAAAATCTGCTCCAAATATTTCGACTTGTAGGCCATTTACTATTTTTCTAGAGAACTGCACCTAAGGAGAAACGTTATCAATATCTAAATAATTCACGGATCGAATTGTTTATTTTTCTCAGTTTTCGTAACTCGAGTGTTACGTTGCATTCACGAGTAGAAGCGGAAGTGTGAAAGTGCGAGAGCGTGTAGGATGCTGTCTGGGGTTAATTACCCAGCTTAATATTTTGAGGAGGCGTGTAGCGCAACGCGACGGTGTCTTGTCACGCTTCAACGCTGCTGCCTTGTGAGACATTCAAGGACTTTTTCTTTCCATGAAATAACTCTCGCGGATTCGCTAGAGGTCATCCGACACGTCAGTGTTTAATATAAATATTGGGACACAAGTACATTATTTTAACTGTTTATTGTTAGTACCCAACACACCAGGTGCTAAGACTCGGTGGAAATACACATTTATTTTGATGTGATTAATCTTCCTGAGTGTGAACTTAGGGGCTTTTAGCGTATTTCATTAATATAGTTTGGGGTTGCATAATCAGTTTGACCGTTTTGTTGCTGATTGCCACCACCACATCAGACTATAAAATTGTATAATATCATAGTCGTTCATGTGAATGAAATGACACCAATAAAACAGCTTAATGGATTACCCAGAATAGTATTTTGACTTACATACTATCTGCATAAAAGACAATATATGTATTCCTCCCTAACAGCAAATACCACTTACGATACAATGTCTCACAGTCCATTTTGCGGAGACTTTTCCAGCTTTTTCGACTTAACTTATTTAATTGCATCTCGACTTACTACCGAATATAAAAACACGTTTGTATCTCATAGAGCTCCTAATATTCCATTCCTATGGTTGGAATATAACTACAGCAATAAGAAAAAGAGACTGTAGTTATCCCAGTACTCAACCGTATAGATTAGAAACGTCAGAGGAAACGTTCGTTGCGCTCGCAAATTTCTCTCTGACAACGCACTTCTGACTCTCTCTTCCCCTGTCGTTTCCGGGAGTCCTCTTGTTGTTCTGTTAGTCAGAATCCATTCCATCATCTCCTTAAATCATCTCCCTTCATTCAAACAGCATACGTTCCCACACAATGTTAGTTGTTTTTCATCGATTGTATCCACCACAGTGGCCCCCAGGTTCATTCTCTGACGTAACCTTGTCCCGTAGTGTCGACCTTCAGCAACATCTCCAAAATCCCATCTCAATTGACAGTAAATTACTCTTAATCGTTTCAGTTATCCCCTATATTTCTGCTCCACATGTGTCTATACTTTCGACAATAATTTAAAATAACCTAATCTTATCCGATCTAATATGTGTTCTCAAAAAAACTCGATTTTTTTGGTTGTTTACTTTCGCCAATGCAGATATTAATTTCGCTTTTCCTATTTTATGTTTATTGAAATGAGGCAATTCTTTGACACATTGACCTAGTTGTTGTCGATGTGTTGTACTCTGACCACTCTTCCCTTTCGCTGGTGCTTCATTGTCTAGTACAGTATTGTTTCCGTCGATTTCTTTGATCGATTTCTACGGTACCACCTGTCTACAGTGGAAATGAAAAATTAAAAACACAAGCGATTATCTCGTTAGATGATGAAGTAACTAATTGGGAATAGATATGAAGATATAAGGAGTTTGAACAATCCTGGAAAGGATGTTGGCAGAAGTAAAATGTATTTTAAATGAATTGATCGATCAGGATACCATTAATAAATATGCAATGACGTTGTATGTAGCCGGCCGCTGTGGCCGAGCGGTTCTAGGCGCTTCAGTCTGGAACCACGCGACCGCTACGGTCGCAGGTTCGAATCCTGCCTCGGGCATGGATGTGTTTGATGTCCGTAGGTTAGTTAGGTTTAACTAGTTCTAAGTTCTAGGGGACTTATGACCTCAGGTGTTGAGTCCCATAGTGCTCAGAGCCATTTGAACCATTGTATGTATCTGACTGTACCATCACAGGAAAAGGAACAGAAATACTTTACTGCATAATGTTATTAAAATGATATAATAAGTGTATGTATACTGAACTAAAAGTTACAGGTTTTTCAAAACGCACAGAGTCGAAGAATAGAGATTTTAATGATACGATGATGGTGATGTTTGGTTTGTGGGGCGCTCAACTGCATGGTCATCAGCACCCGTACAAAGTCCCAATTTTTACACAGTCCAATCTAGCCACCGTCAGGAATGATGGTGATGATGAAATGATGAGGACAACACAAACGCCCAATCCCCAGGCAGGGAAAATCCCCAACCCGACCGGGAATCAAACATGGGACTCCATATTCCAGAGGCAGCAACGGAGCAACTAGAACACGAGCTGCGGACTTTCAACGATGCGCAATGACGATGATGATGAAATGATGAGGACAACACAAATGCCCAATCCCCAGGCAGGGAAAATCCCCAACCCGACCGGGAATCGAACCTGAGACCTCATATTCCGCCGTACTGTCAGTCAAGCGGGCAAACTGTAGATATACACTGAAGAGCCAAAGAAATTTGTGCACTTGAATAATATCGTGTAGGGCCCCCGCGAGCACGCAGAAGTACAGCAATACGAAGTGGCATGGATTCGACTAATGGCTGAAGTAGTGCTGGAGGGAATTGACACCTGCAGAGCTGTACATAAATCCGTAACAGTACGAGACCTCTTCTGAATAGCATGTTGCACGGCATCCCAGATACGCTCAATAATGATCATGCCTAGGGAGTCTGGTGGCCAGGGGAATTGTTTAAACTCAGAAGTGTGTTCCTGGAGCCACTCTGTAGCAATTGTGGACGTGTCGGGTGTCGCATTGTCCTGCCGTAATTGCCCAAGTCCGTGGGAATGCACAACGGAGATGAATAGATGCAGGTGATCAGACATAGTTGTGTTTAGTCGTATCAGGGGTCCCATGGCACTCCAACTGCACACGCCCCATGCCATTACAGAGCCTCCACCAGCTTCAACGGTCCCCAGTACAGTTCCATGGATTCATGAGGTTGTCTCCATACCCGTACGCGTCCATCCGCTCGATACAATTTGAAATGAGACTCGCCCGACCGCGCAACATGTTTACGGTCATCTATAGTCCAATGTCGGTGTTGACGGGGCCAGACAAGGCGTGAAGCTTTATATCATGGAGTCATCAAGGTACACGAGTGGGCTTTCATCTCAGAAAGCCCATATCGATAATGTTTCGTTGAATGGTTGGCACGCTGACACTTGTTGTTGGCCCAGCATTGAAATCTGCAGCTATCTGCGGAAGGGCTGCATTTCTCTCACGTTCAACGATTCTCTCCATTCGTCATTGGTGTCGTTCTTGCAGGGTCTTTCTCCTCTCGTAGTGATGTCGGAGATTTGATGTTTTACCTGGTTCTTGATATTGACGGTGCATTCGTAAAATGGTAGTACAGGCAAATCCCCACGCCATCGCTACCTCGGAGATGCTGTGTCCCATCGCTCATGCGCCGACTGTAACACCACGTTCAAATTCACTTAAATCTTGAGAGCCTGCCATTGTAGAGATAGTAACCGATCTAACTGCGCCAGAAATGTCTTACATAGGCCGTTGCCAACCGCAGCGCCGTATTTTGTCTGTCTACATATTTCTGTATTTGAATACTCATGCCTATAACAGTTTCTTTGGCGCTTCAGTAGAGGAGTCCAATTGATCAACTAGTATATGGCAAGGAGAAGAAATAATGTAGGTTTTTCGAATGGACAGAACTGACTGAGAAAAGATTTAAAGAGAATGTTCGACAACGACAGCTTTTCATGTTTCGTGACTGTTTATGAATTAACAATGTACGAAATCGCAACAAATGTATAACGTCCCCACTGTTTAATATACTTCTTCGGGAAACAAGGTGCGCAGTAACCAAGAGGTTTTGGAAACGTTTGTGCTGTTCTAATTAAAATAAAAAATACAACGAAGAAATAGAAAGAAAAAACAGAAAATACAGATAAGTGAATTGCAGTTGTTTGAAAAAAAAATGCCTTTTTTGCATGCTGCACATCGAAATTTTTATTTTTATTTATGCATCCAGACGCGTTTCGCCTTTTTTACAAGGCATCTTCAGTGAGTGTCAGGTAACTTCTAATTCATTGCATCTAAGCAATGTCTCATCTGACTACCAGGTGGATGTGTAACGTAAACAGTGAACTGAAAGTGAACTGTAAGATGTCCACCTGGTTGCCAGATGAGAAACAGCAGTTTGCATAGATGCAATGAACCATAATTTACCTGACACCCACTGAAGATGCCTTGTAAAAAAGGCGAAACGCGTCTGGGTGCATAAATAAAAATAAAAATTTCGATGTGCAGCATGCACAAAAAGCGTTTTCTTTGAAACAACTGCAATTTATATACAGCCGCCTCGAAAATGGCCACTACAAGAAACAGGTAAGTGAACTCGTGAATTTCAACTGCTTGCATCATTATTTGTTCGTCTAATTTGTTAAAGTTGAAGTTCATACAATAACATTTCCTTTGAGGTGAAGAGCAGCAAACGTGATCTACGAAGAAGATCCGCCACAAAACTGACGCTCTTACGTGTGCATGAGAAAAGCTGGAGAAAGCTTGACGAGCTCAAACCACAGACTGTGACCAACAGCCGCGTTTCAGCAAGTGTCGATCATATACGTAGGATATAGTGTAACGTACAATTGTTTGTAAGGCGTGCTTCAGTAGAGAGACAGATGTTACAGTAGAAGAACACTAACACGAATAACAACACAGCTGGTAGATTCGAGCTTCGAATCATTGTCTTCATCATCATCTTCATTACACACGTAACAGATTACACATTGCTGCCCGTACAGGTCCATCCGCCTCTTTCCTTTTGGTCACTTTCTTAATCTTCTCTGTGGTGCGGACAGCTGAACATTCGGCTTCCACTGATGTAGTGATGCCAACATCATTTGTCTTTGCAGTTACTACTCACAGCAAAGACATTCAATTCTTCTTAGTTTCAGTCCTTAGAGTTTACAGCTCGATTCTAGTCTCCAACACATATACTGTCCTTTCAGAAATTTCTTTTCCACGTCCTGTATTCTACTTTCGTCCGCGGCTTTTCATTTCCAAATGTCGCTCAGATTTTATCATACATACACAAAATTCTATTGGTGTACCTTTGCTGTTGTGTTGGTGGCTTCTTCTCGTCCCCTTTTTTGGAGACATCAGTCTTCTGACTGGTTCGATGCGGTCTGCTATGGTTTCCTCTTCTGTGCTACTTTTTCCATCTCTACATCCTCAATTATGAGTTGGATGTATTCCATTCTTTGTCTTCCTCTACAGTTTTATCGTCTACAGCCCTCTCTGGTACAATGGAAATTATTCCTCGCTGATGTTTTAACCCACGACCTACCATGCTGTCCCTTCGTCGCCGATTCCGCGGAGAACCCCACATTTGTCATTTTCAGCGTTCTTTTGTAACATCAAATTTCAAGCACTTCGATTCTCTTCTTTACCGGTTTCCAAGCAATTCACGATTCAGCTGCATACAGTTATGTATTTCAGACGAACGTTCCAAGAAATTTAATTCAAATTTCAGACCTATTTGAAGTACTGATAAACTCTTTCATATGGTAGGCAATACTAGTAGTAACCTCAGACTTTCACAGCGTATGATGCAATCTATGACGGAGTACTATCTGAGAAAACTTTTATAGATATCCAGTTGAGTGCAACAGCAACGCGTTTCGTTACAGGTTCATTTAGAAAAGCCAAAAGCGTCACGGAGATGTTGAGACAATTCCCTGGCAGACACTGAAGGAGAGGCATTTTGCATCATGGTGTGGTTTACTGTTAAAATTCCGTGACATACGTTCCAAGAAGGATCAACCAATACATCGCTCCCTCCAACGCATATCTCGCGAAAAGAGCATAAAGATAAAATACTGGAGATTCTAGATCACACAGAAGATTACTAGCAATCGTTTTTCCCGCCAACCACTCGCTGCTGAATCAGGAAAAGGGAGAAGTGACATTGGTGCACAAAGTACCCTCCGCCACAGACGGTAAGTTGTTCACTATTTAGATGCTGTCTTAAATATTCTGAAATGTAAAATTTTCAAGCTCTCAATTCTGTGATTACAGTATCAGTGGCCAACAACTGTAATCAACATTTCATATAAATACCTAGGTGGGGGATGTGTAATAGACTGATAAAATAGGCTCAAAAGTAGTTCAACCAGGTGGGAGACGGCTGTTCATTGGCGGGTCATTGGTGACAAGCTGTCAGTCTATTAAAAAAAAAAGGTCTTACAAATTATTCGTGTGACTTCCTGGAACAATGCTCAAGTTTGTAGGATCTATACGAAACAGAATCAACAGGAAATATAGAGTGCATAAAAAGAAGATCGGCACTAATGGTCACAAGCATGTTTGATTCAAAGGAGAGAGTTACGGAAATGCCGAGGAACGTGAACCAGCATGCGCCTGAAGACAGACACCGGCTAACTATTCTGAACTACTTATAAATCCTACTTATAAAGTTAAGAATCTAGATATACACTACAGCTTCCTACGTTTCGCTCCAGTAGAGACCGCGAATGAAAGTTTATTCTAATTCCAGCGCGCACAGAGGTATGTAACGACTCTTCCACACGCACTGCGTACACGAATGAGTGGCAAGAAACAGCAATACGTTGCGCAATAGAAGTAAGCCCTGGAACATTTTCGCAGGGACTTCCAGGACACGGATGTAGATGTACACTTAGAAATCGATGCTTTATTCTGCCGAGAGCAATTTAGAGCTTGAGCCCACTTCCGGGCAGCAGGATGCTTGCAATATACAAATTGTAATGACTTAATTTTTTATACTTGTTGTGAAATAAGGTATCAACACCGGCCGTTCTGGCTAGAGTTTCAGGTGTTTTTCGCTGGCTTCAGGTGAGAGATGACCAGAACGATCGCCAACAACACCCTGCAAATAAATTCCCTATTGGAGGACATAAGAAACCACCAGCATCACAGACGTAACAGTAAAGATGCGGATAGAATGGGATAACACAACTGCTGAAAAGGTCGTAATTAAAGTCTTCGAACAGCCTGCCCTCCTCCATAATAAGTATGCATGAAAATAGATGAAATACGTAACTGAGGCAGTACATCTCATTCAGAGAAACTGGACTTTGCTTAACTTAATACGATTACTCATGACAGGTGAGATACATCTTCACTCTGGGAAAAGTCTGCGCGGGAAACACGTTCATAATTATTGTAGTGCACTTAGAAAAGAAACGTTTGCTTCTACCTGCAGATAGGTGAAGCACCAAATCGATCATGCTACAAAACTTGTCTAAGGAAATCGTGAATGGTCGCCCTGTTTGAGCAGTATGTAACAGAACTACATAGAGATTATGTACGAAATGTTGTCACGCTTATTTGCTGAAAGGTTCTGTCCCTATAACGATTCCATTAGAAATCAAACAAAATTGTACCTCGAAACCGAACGAAAATGTATATGCTATAATAGTGCATTGTAATCTGCATGACATATACCCGAATTAGCAAGTACAAGACCAATCTGTTTACAATGAACTGTACACTGATGGGCGAGAACACTATGACCACTGCCCGCCGCGATGTTGAACCCCCTGATGGTATTGCGGGCACGTGACGCAGTAAGGAAAGAATGTAAGCGGAAGAGAGACGAATGGAGAGTCATTATAACGAAGATACGGGCTGCAAATGCCGATATTCACTCATATAATAGGTTTTGGGAAATGGTAGACTGTTGTGGAGGTGGAGGCTGAAAACGAGGATCTCTGAAATTGGAGTAGGCCGTATGGCATTGGATGTAGTAGTAGTAGCAGTAGTAGTAGTTTATTCATCCAGCGGCAATGTATATTGTATGGATTTCGTCAAAGAACACAGTATAACAAAAATAAGATAAGGGTGTACAGTTTCATACATAATACAATGATTCATTGTAATCATCACAATATTTTTGGGCAATACAACTTTGATTACTGTAATGATATAAAAGTATGAGAAGGATCTTCTATATGAAATACATTACTAGTAAATAACTGATTTAACACTGTTGTTCGGGGCCTTTTACATGAAATACATTACAAGTAAGTAATTGATTTAACACTTTTGTTCAGAAATATTAACATTGACGCTGTGGCAAGCATTTGATTTATGGTACTATTAACATATAGTAAATGAATGTAGTTACTTGCTACATGGTTCAAAATGGCTCTGAGCACTATGGGACTTAACTGCTGAGGTCATCAGTCCCCTAGAACTTTGAACTACTGAAACCTGACTAACCTAAGGACATCACACACATCCATGCCCGATGCAGGATTCGAACCTGCGACCGTAGCGGTCGCACGGTTCCAGCCTGAAGCGCCTAGAACCGCTTGGCCACTCCGGCGGGCTTACTTGCTGCATGGCTATTGCAGATATTATTTTATACTATGATAGCAGTTGGTCATTAAGAATTTAAATATTGCTTCCTTGAATATGGACAATGTTTTATTTCTTTTAGCTGAGATTGAAGTTTGTTGACAAAATAGTACCCTGAATGTTGGTTTGTTTTTGTGTTAAAGCCTTGTTTACTCTTTTTATGTGGATGTTATTGCGCATTCTTGTACTGTACGAGTGAAGATCTGAGTTGGTTTTATAATTTTCAATGTGCATTCTTATATTAAAAACAGTTTTGTTTACATCGAGGCCTGGTAAGGGTAGAATATATAGGTGGTGAACTAACTGTTTGGAAGGTGTTAGCATTTTACTGTTTGAAATTACTCTGACAGCTCGTTTCTGTAAGGTGAAGATGGTTTTCATGTTTGCCTTATTATGACCCCAGAGGGTTAGGCCATAGGAGATAGCAGATGACCACGTCCCATCACAAAACGTAGAGGTCGCAGGATTCCCCACTGTGTAATCCAGGGAAGGCAGCGATCTGTGGTAGATTTGATGGCAGAGTACAATTCTGGTGCAATCACAAGTGTTTCGGAGCACACCGTTCAAAGACCATTGTTGAACATGGAGCTCCACATCATACGACGTGATCAGGGCAAAATTATGCTATGGGGTACATTGAGTTAGGCTTCCATGGGATCTGTGGTAGTAATAGAAGACAGCAATGAACTACTTGAACATTATTGCGGACCACCCCCACCGTTTCATGCTCTAAGTCTCCCCCTGAATTCTCCCAGGAGGATAACAGTCTGTGTTGCAGTCTATCTCGTGCTAAAATGGTTTGAGGGGCATTATAATGAACTAGCATTGATGTCCTAGGCAGGAAATACGTCTGATCTGTACCCATTGGAACAGTTATCGGGTACCAGTTGCATGCCCGTAAACCACCGCCAGGGCATTTGCGGTAATTGGTTGACCTGTGCGGGGGCATTTGTTGCCACATACTTCTGTAAGATCTGTCGTGTGTACTTAGGTAATATGAATGTGGTCGTCTCTCTAGAAAAATATGATGTCGTAGTGTAGAAGACTTCAAAACTTTCGCGTTGTCTGAACTATATGCATCTGTTACTGGTATCGCAAAATCCTCCTTCGCTTTGGTAGTAACTTTCCTTCATTTAAACCATCCGGTTTATATTTAAAAAAACTATTAAGAACATAAGAGCATCACTAATTGTATAGTTACGTGTACAAAAATTCAATAACGATTCCCAGCTCAAAGAACGTGTGCCACGCTATAACTAGTGACTGTAAAATGGTAAGAGCTATCGAGGAAAATAGTTTAACATCGTATTTTTTCGAATGAAAAGGTTTTTTTTATATTTGTACTCATTTTGTTTTCATTACCAACGGAGGTTGTACAGAGTTTCAGGGAGAGCATAAGGGAAGAATTGACAGGAATGGGGTAAAGACAGTAGAAGAAGAAAGGGTAGCTTTGAGAGATGAAGTAGTGAAGACAGCAGAGGATCAAGTAGGTAAAAAGACGAGGGCTAGTAGAAGTCCTTGGGTAACAGAAGAAATATTGAATTTAATTGATGGAAGGAGAAAATATAAAAATGCTGTAAATGAAGCAGGCAAAAAGGAATACAAACGTCTCAAAAATGAGATCGACAGGAAGTGCAAAATGGCTAAGCAGGGATGGCTAGAGGACAAATGTAAGGATGTAGAGGCTTATCTCACTAGGGTTAAGATAGATACTGCCTACAGAAAAATTAAAGAGACCTTTGGAGAAAAGAGAACTACTTGTATGAATATAAAGAGCTCAGATGGAAACGCAGTTCTAAGCAAAGAAGGGAAAGCAGAAAGGTGGAAGGAGTATATAGAGGGTCTATACAAGGGCAATGTACTTGAGGACAATATTATGGAAGTGGAAGAGGATGTAGATGAAGATGAAATGGGAGATACGATACTGCGTGAAGAGTTTGACAGAGCACTGAAAGACGTGAGACGAAACAAGGCCCCGGGAGTAGACAACATTCCATTGGAACTACTGACGGCCTTGGGAGAGCCAGTTCTGACAAAACTCTACCATCTGGTGAGCAAGATGTATGAGACAAGCGAATTACCATCAGACTTCAAGAAGAATATATGTACAAATATCTCTCTTTCTCTCGGTCCGTGTGTGTGTGTGTGTGTGTGTGTGTGTGTGTGTGTGTGTGTGTGTGTCTACCGCTTCTACCACAGATATACTCTTTCATGTCCTAGTTTTACAATTCTTCTAGAAATGTTTAAAACAGCCAACATTACGTACGGTTCACTTCTTACGGTCGAAAACTGTACACTTTAGAAATACGTACGGTTTCCGTCCAGAAAATTAAAATACATGTTTCATTTGCGATTCATGCATAAAAAAAGGCTATTAACGGGTTCATCAACATTTCCTTAAATCACTCTCACGAAGGAAAAAAAAAACTATTTGCGGAATAAACATGTTTCTTCACTTTCTTTGGCTGTTGATCTTCCTTCGTTGCGAATGGCGGCAAACACTGTCTCGCTGTGGTGAGATGATACAGTGCTTTCACGTAATCGGCCGTGCAACGAACTTTGAAGTGGAGGCCCCTCACTTCGGGTGCGTGTGTACCTTGTGCATTGCATAAAGTGTCTTCATTGTACTACAGGTACTTGACACGAGGGTTTGAATGACACCACGCCTTCCACAAAGAAATATACCGTCCAAGAAAAATCAATTGGCAGTGCTGACTGCTATCGTAGACACTGGAACACAATAAAGCTGACGGGGAAGGTTTTCACAGCGTGTCAATACGAGTACAATATCTTCTCCACGAGTATCTAGTCTCATAAGATTACAGTGGGATAGCAACAATTTGGGTATGGTCTCTCTCTCTCTCTCTCTCTCTCTCTCTCTCTCTCTTTCCCCCTCTCCCTCTCGTTCCATCTAGGGTTTCAAATTGCATATTAAGGCTACTGGTGCAGACAGAACGAGAGAGACCAGTCTTTTCAGCCCATGCTACCTTACGTAGCAAGACACCCGTGAAGACTTGATGACATGATTTGCCATTATTTTTCGCTGATGGTGGCAATGAGGTTTCCGCAGTGGTGTTATTGAACCACGACATGTGTTTTGGATATGAGTATGGCCGATGCCACCCGAAACCGGTCGTTTCGTTTGAAATTATTGTGGTAGTGCCGAACAATGAAGTAGAACGTAGTGTCAGCTGTAACTGGGATGGAATAACGATTACTTTTCTTACCAGTTATTCTTAACCGTTGATTTAACATAAACTATTTCTGTATACAGCTGGTGCAGAATGTCATACAATGTATTATGACGCTGAGGTAGTGGTAATGTGTCTGATCTTGGCTAACCATGAAAATGTAACGAAAATGCAATCAAGTCATAAAAGTAGCAAACCGATACACACCCTCTGTGGTCACCTTTGGAGTCAGTAAAGTGTTGACCAAAAATTGTTGTTGCTTTATTTTATTTGCACAGTAGTGCTGCGAAATGTATACCATACTTTTGTTCGTGGGCCTTCGCAGAAATTTATTCAAGAGGAAGCGAGATTCTAGAATTACCATTTTTGATACGACTCTTTCTGTACATCTGAAGTCATGTCGTACCTCAAGAATTTAATTTGAAAAGAGGTATATCAACTTAATTTATCCACGCATTACATTTTTGATGACACATACTTTCTGAAGTGAAAGGTAATAACATTTCATTTGTTTTTGTAAATTACTTCATTTTATGTTGTAACAGTGGACATCACATTTTTTTGAGTTAATGATTTGAAATAACATCAGCGTATGATTCAATGAGCTACATCGAATGAGTTAGATTAGAAAATTTTCACAAAAGATATTTCCGCTTGCACATAAATAATGTTGGATAACGCGGAAAATTAAAAATTTTCGATTGGTACAAAGATATCCACGAAAACAACCATCAAAAATGCATTTGATGATTACTCTACAGAGTGAAGATAAACGCTTATACAACTGTTATGGCCTCTTTAAATTATGAAATATTACATCTCATCATATTAACGGACGTAAGGCGTTATAACCATGTCTTCCATATTTCAATACTGACTGCCATAAAAGCTCAACGAAACGCGCTCTGAAGACTGCATTTTGTGGACTGTTTGGGTAAACAGAAGTCTAGGGTTAGCATTCGAGTAGATGAATGAGGGAAACCTCATCAGTATTAAATTTGCCCATCAGACGACCATTTCCAGAAATGCCCCAGATTCCAGGAGAGGGGGCAAGCACGCCGACTAGGCCCCTACCCTCTTGCGGACGTCTATGCTTCTGCTGCATAAATATTGTCAATATTTAAGCTGCACGTGTGAAGAGATGGAAATATAAAGACCATAAACATCACAAATAAGCTTCTGTCGACATTATTTCTAAACCACCGCTCTAACACTTTACAAAAAATCGACTGCAATATAATGTTACCGTTAATCGACATACACACAGTTGCCTCAGAGTTGCGTTGGATATCAAAATATTTTGAGTGCGGGGTACAAAGCGAGTGTTTGGTATTATTCGCCTAAAACTATTTTGCACTACCGCTCGCAATTCCAGAACCGGTCATTAATACCTTCGATAGCTTTGTTGCTTATATCATATTCATTTGATTTGGCTGGTTACTGTCTATACAGTATATGGATACATTGACAATCAGTTACAATAAGTGATTTTGTAACTTACTTGTATAATACGAATAATTAATCAAAACTTACAAAGAGACTAAAGAGAAAGAAAGCAAAAAGATGGTGACGAGGAGCTAATATCGGTCTATGACTCTGGTTGGCAATATCGACACTGCAAGTAGACTAAGACGGAAAAAAAGGGACAGCAACCATTATTTGAAATGATTCGGTAGCAGCATATTTTTGATACGCTTTCTCTGCAAGTATTTCATTCGCGATTGCAGCAGAGAACATCATGTCGTACAAGGGGAGACATAACGGTCATATGAAACGTAGTAATGGGTGGATCGTGGGGTAGTAAAGCTATATTTTCTGTGTGACATTGGGACATTGTTATGACAGGTAAGAAGTCGATACAGCAAAGAAAGCGTGGTTTAATGTAGCCATTGTACTGCAGGGAACAAGGAAAATTCTGTTTTCCAACGGGCGATGCTATCATATCGCCATATCTACGAGGCTGCGCTAAAAAGAAATGCCATCAAATTTTTTTGTGAAAACTTACAACTTTTGAAATAAAACGAACATTACTAACATTCTGCTTTTTTATTCCCCGTGCAGCGCTCTGCCTCTAGAGGGCTCCGAATTGTTGGATGTAGCTTCGCGGTGCTTGAGAAAGAGCGTGCTGTAACCGAGTTTCGAATTCAAAGAGTTCCTGCACACACGGAGCATGCACTCTTTCAGGATTACAATGCCTCACCACACACGAGCGCTGCGACACCCGCAGCAATCAGACGTCTTGGGTTGACTGTCATCGATGATCCTCCATACAGTCCAGACTTGGCCCCATGCGATTTTTTCATCTATTTCCAAAACAAAGAATACCTTAGAGTACTTCACGTCGATAGTGATGAATCGGTGCAAGGAGAGGTCATGTTGTGGCTCCATCAACAGTGTCAAACTTCGTACAATGACGGTACCAACAAACTGGTCCCTCTTGGAGGTAAATGTGTTCGACGCCAGGGTGACTACGTTGAGAAATGAATATGGAAAAGACTAAATATACAGAATGTTAATAAAGTTTGTTTCACTCAAAAATCTTCAACAGTTTTTACATCAGATATTCGGAGACGGCACGCTCTCGTACACTGGAACGACTCCAGCGTGTACGTTACACATGTCAACACACGCTACGAGCATTGCGGTACAAGAGTGGTTAATCGTCAGAAGATTGCATATTGCGGGTACGGGTAACAGGTGCGTCGCAGTGTGCGAGTGAAATGGTACGGCAAATGGGAACGTACTCCAACGCTTTAGTATGCTTAACAGTGCTATTCTTGTGGGCAAAACTGCACATAGATCCACTGTGAAATCCTGGCGATGTATGGACCAAATGCAATGTCGCATCCAGCCGTAGCGCAATTGTACCTGTAATTCGATCAGTGCCGCAGACACGTCGGTGATGCTAATCGGGAAATTGAGATTTCGCACCATGCGATTTCCATTTCGTCAAGTTGATGCAACATTCGGAGGAAAAGAGGATTCCCAATGATGGGTGCGTTCCCACTGTGGTTGTCGTCTTGGTCCGTGAACAACGTTCTCGACGGTGTTTACGGGGAGTGGGTGACTAGGTTGAAAATAGTGTCGTGTACCTGTATCTCTTGTAAGTGTGATTGGCCATTCAGTAAAAGACACTTGGTCTGCCACAATAATGTATCACTTAGTTTTTGATGTCCCCTCTTGTATTTCTCATTTCATAGAGGCTCTTGAAGCTTTATAAATAGGTCTTCGGGGGCAGGTGACGTCCAAACTCAAGAGTGCACCAGATCAGGTTTGCCAGAATTTCCGTGACGTTGACTCGTGAGTCAAGCAAACTTGTGTGGTCACGGCTTTGTTTGACACATAGGCAGACGCTTGAGAACAGATATCAACTAACCCCGCAGAGGCCTACTTGCAATGCCAGTAAACTAATTCAGTAAAGACAAAGAATTAATTTACTTACTTTGAACGTTGGCCTTCGTGTGGTTAGTTGAGACGCCTGCCTTTAAGTGACTGCCAGTCTCGAAAAAAACATTTTTGGTAATTAGAAACAGACTATGGAAAATAATGGAAAAAGGAAGATATATCTCATGCACTTGTACAGACAACCAAAAACTTGTAGGAAGGTAAAACAGGCCGGGGTGGCCGAGCGGTTCTAGGCGCTACGTCCTGGAACCACGCGATCGTTACGGTCGCAGGTTCGAGACCTGCCTCGGGCATGGATGTGTGTGATGGCCTTAGGTTAGTTCTAAGTTCTAGGGGACTGATGACCTTGGAAGTTAAGTCCCAAAGTGCGCAGATCCATTTGAACATTTTTTTGTAAGAAGGTAAATAATCACAAACACAGGCAGCTCAAAAATAATGTAACAGTAGATCAAGGCGTCAGGCAAGGATGAAGCTTGACACCGACTCTCTTTGTCATCTATGTTGTGGATTCCATAAGAAAATGGAATTATGAACTACATTGAGGTATACAACTCAGCAGAAGCCATCAGCTGAATACTGTGCTATTTACAGATAATATAGTCGTAATACAGAATTAGGTATCTAACTTACAACATTCGGTTCATAGATTATATGGACTAGAAAAACAATGGTATAATCTGAAAAAGTCTACCATTAAAACTAAAGTTACCGCTTGCTTCGGAAAGCAACCAGTCCTACCAAAATTTGTTATCGTAGACAAGGTACTGGAACACGTGTCCAGTGTACATACTTGCAGTGCGGTATCAACTAAAATAAGGTTTACAATGTACGTTGATGCAGGTTTCTCGACTGCAGTGCTGATTTTGAATAAAATTCCCAGCAGCAGTTTAAAAACCAAGACCGTTTTCGGCCCCAGGGCCATTATCCACTGGTATGCGATTATATCAGGCGACCTGAAAGGTCATAGAGTTGTTTTGTGTTCTCTCAGGATGCCTGGTACACGCCTGTTATAATGGCCAAAGGGGCCGAAACCGGAAGTGGTTTTTAAATTAAAAACTAAAGTGCAACTGCCGCTGGAATTTCATTGGAAAGAAAACCAATAAATTTCAGTAGATGTGCGGAACCCAAAAAAAACCTTAAAGAAAAGGCGACCAAACACACAAAATTAAAATTTTACCAAACAATGGCTGCGCCTATCTTGCCCTGTGACAGTGAATGCTGTATTTGGTAAAAAAAAAAAAATCATTCTATAGCCAAGAACGTGTAAATATATCTTTATTTTCGACAACCGGTGTCGACATACTTTGCTGTCATCTTCTGGTCTTCAAAAATTCTTGCTACAAAACGTGCTCGTTGCTTGCTAGAATCTCACGCCAAGCTGCAGTACTAGTGGACAAAATGCAATACATATACAAAGGTTTGTGGGAAATGAAACATTTACAATCAAAAGGCACCTTGTGCACATGACCATGTCCGTACACGTAGCGCTCGCAGATGATTGTTAAGTCTTAAAAATAACAATAATTAACATACATGTTTACGTTAGCTTGATATATTCCATTCACTGATGATACACTTTAGACGGCGTATGCGGTACAACTCCAGTGTAAGAATACTGTCAGAAATGGAGTTGCACCGTATGCACCGTCTAAAGTGGATCGTCAGAGAATTGAATATGTAAAGCTTGCGTAAATAGATCTTCTAATGTGCATCTTACGGTATATTGTGATTTTTAAGACTTAATAATCATCTGTGAGCGCTACCGATACGGATATGGCCATGTGTTTTTGACCGTAAATGTTTTACTTCTGGAAGTCCTTTGTGTAATATGTTTCATTTTGTCCACTAGTATGACAGTTTGGTGTGACGTTCCAGCTCGCAATGAGTAGGTTTCGAACTTCAGGAAAATTTTTGAAGGCCAGAAGATAAGAGCGATGTTTTTATAACAAGTAAAACTCATCATTGCTTCTCATTTCTCACCGTGAGAAAATTCAATCGAATATTGGAATGAGAAAAATGAAGGCAAAAGCAAATACAATCGGCGGAAACTAGATTTGTAAGACCCGCGAAAGGTTGCTCAATGAGGGTTCTCTTAAGAAATGAGAGTGTACGAGAAGAGTTAGGAATGTGAGACCTCAGTTTCTCCCGGCGTATACAATGCTCAGATAAATTACGGGAATGCAGCCGGGTGACGTTGTCGACCACCGTCGATATTTCGGCAGGAGCACACCCTGCCATTTCCAAGGAAAACCTGTAGCAAGTAAGCGCTGTGCAAGCAAATTTGATACCTCAGTTTTCAGAAAAAGTCATTAAGATAACACAACACACACACACACACACACACGCACACACACACACTGTAAACACTAGTGCCATCACAAACCGAAGATGAGCTACCACGAAATTAACAATCAACGGCTGAGGTAGCATAAACTGTGTCTCTGTTTCTAGACGAGAGAGTAGGATTCCATGCAGAATTCTAACAAAAACCTCCATCTCTATTTATAACAGTTTCATTAGTAATGCTATCTCAATAGTTGGAAGTGCATGTTGTATTTCATAGGATGATCGGCGCCAACACAATGCTCTGCAATGGCAGATTTACTAGGCTGTTGTTAAGATTGTCTGCCGCTTACGGTCACTACACCAGTCATCCACAGTCCTGAAACTCTGACAGATACGTGACGTGCCACAATTGCAAGGAATACAGTAGGCACCTGCCTTAAGCAAACCAAGATAATCCTTTACGTGACCTAGATGGACCCTGATCTTAGATGGTGGTCGAAAAGTACGCGTCACGTCATATTTCCACAAAATAAGGCCAATCCTGTTCGAAATGTTCCCTGCGTAAAGGAAAAAAGGCCGTAGACTTTGGTGCCAGCTCGGTATTATCAACACTGACCCAGTGCACAGTTGGTCGATAGCGCAACGCACGACTGATCTGTCTTTCACTGTAACCACTCTGACGAAATATGATTTCGACATGGGCTAACTCGGCTAATACCTCACCTTTCGTAATTACGTGGGTGCTGTGAACCAAGGTACGAGTACCTCTTGACGTTGAGCCAAACAGTCACAACTCCCAGCCTTCAGATGTAAACAAGTGTGAGTAGGATTCCTATAAACAGCATTTCACATCGTACCATTCACCTTCTTCCTGACCAAAATATCAAGAAAGGGAAGACGCTATCCTTTTCCACTCCGCTCTGAACCGAATAGACGGGTGGTTTGAATTCAGGTGCTCTAAAACGTTGTTCAAGTTCGCACTGCCACGAGGCCAAACAACAAAAATATCGTCTACATATCTGCAAAAACACACAGGTACCATAGCCGCCGACTCCAAGGCTTCCTCGATATCTTCTATAAACAAATTGGCAATAATAGGTAACGACGGGTTTCCCATCGCAACTCCGTCTGTCTGCTCGTAGTAGTGGCCACTGAATAAAAAGTAAGTGGAAGTCAATACATGTCGAAAAAGATTCGTTAAATCAACACCAAATCTAATGTCAATCAACAGTAACGAATCTCACAGAGGAATACGAGTGAGCGTCAAAGTGTAAGAACAGTGTGAGAAATAGAGGCAAATATCTTAAACGTGTGGAAGAAGACAGAATACACGTGCTCATTCTAAACAAGTACAGTACCACAGGAAAAAAAGATGTGAGAACAGCTAGAAAAAGATGCTCTTAGAAACGTTAAGTCGGAACAGATAGGTAGCCGTGACCTTGAAGTGAAGAAGAACAAGAAGAATGCATATTTGGACAGTTCATTAAGGTAGAACACCTTGATCAGTTGGTGACAGCAGTGTCAGGAGGAACCAAGTACTTCGCGATGAGCGCCGACCGCTTTCGCGGTCCACCGTGCAGCAAAGTGACCACCACTTGGCAGGTCCTCGGTTTCTGTCGCCGTCTTTCTCTTTCCCTCTCTGTCGTCCTCCCACCCACTTCCCTCCTACCCCGTTCCAGGTGGCGGTCGTAATTAAAAGTTACCGCGTGGCCACCGTACGGGTGGGGGGTGGGGAGGGGAGGGGGAGCGCCGGTGCGGCGGTGGTGGGGGGTGGCCGTGGCCCCTCCCACCGGTCACTGCTCGCTCGCGGCGCCGCCTATCTAATTGTTCACGCGCCGCTCGCTTTTCCGTCCGCTGCCCCCCCACCAGCGCCACTGACACACGAATTTATTTCTCATCGAGCAGGACTCAGCGAGTTAACAATAGGCTTCTCCTCTTTCCTCTGCCCCCTCGCCCCCCTCCACCGTCCCTCTGCCCACTCTACCACTGTCTCCTGCCCTTCGAATGGTTGCGATGAATCTATTCCGAATCGTCTTTTTTACGTGCGTGAACAGTAGGTAGGAAAGCGGGGGTGGGGGAAGGCGTGGCGGGAAGGGGTTCAGGGTGCAGCTCCGACGAATTGAATAGGTAACCAATCAACTGTCGGTATCGCGCTTAATAAGACGGAACCGGTCCATTGCGGTATGTATAATTTTTTGTATATTTTCTAATTATCCTCTTTACAATTAATTACTGCTGGCAGCCCTTTACATATATCTCGCATCCCCCTCCCCCACCCGACAATTAAGTCGGAAAAGCGTTTTGCGTTCCACGGCCCATCACGAAGGCTCCGAAAAGTCGGCGCCCGGCAGAATCCAATTTCAGGGGGCCCGGACGCGACTGATGGGAGCTCAGAAATGCGTCCCCCATAAAAAAGCAAAGAGCAACGCGGGTGAAGATGTGCGCGCGGGCGGGGTGGCCGAGCTAATTTTCCGTTCTCTCTCTCTCTCTTAGTTACCTATGTGCCTGGCGCCTTAATACGTCGGAGTGACTGGGCGAAAGCGGCGCGCGGGATCGGGCGAAAAGTTGGAAGTTCAAGGGAGCCGCCTCGGCAGCGGGCATTGTTCGTCTACCGAGCGTGACTTCCCAGTAGTGTCAGAGGCACTAAGCGGCCGCCCAGGGGCTACCGTTTGGGACGACGGGGCAGATGAGGCGCCACATCTTTCGCCTTCCGACACGCCCACTTCTGGTCGCTTCGCAATCACCGGGCGAATATTGTATTTTGCCGTTCTTTGTTTCGCCCCGAGAGAAACTCCACCACATTTCATTCGACCTTGGCTTCGCTGTCTCGATTTGCAAATAATGGAAGTTTGTATTTTCCTGCTTAGTTTCGAGCAATGCCCAGGCCGAAACGGAAAAACAAAGTGAGTGCCTTGTCATTCGTTCATTAGTGCACGGAGTCTCTCTACATCATGAAAACATTCTTCTGTATGTGATCTTATTTTAACCCCTTATGTGTCGTATTTTCTGAGGCGGGACCTCCTCAGTAGTTGCCTAAACGAGCGAGGAAAACAACCTAAAACCATATGCTGTACTGTAGTAACAATTGTTAACTGGCCGCACGGAATTGATCCAGGTTTGGCTAATGTCACTGTCTCGCATTGTACGGCCCTGCACCTTGCGCTAGAGCAACAGGAGATCATATTCAGAGCACATAAATGCCTAAATAATTTTCGTAGAATAGAAAAGCAAAGTCGTCAACAGTAAAACTGCAAAAGGAATTCCAGTGTTAAACGCAGAAGAGGTGGAAATAATTAAGGGTCTCCACAGAAGGCTTGAACTGTTAAGGTGAATAAATTGATGATCTATAGGATACAAGGAATTTGTAATTAGAATCGGAGTTTGACGGTAAATGGTTGGTTGGTTGGTTGATTCGGGGTAGGGGACCAAATAGCGAGGTCATCGGTCCCATCGGATTAGGGAAGGATGAGGAAGGAAGTCGGCCGCGCCCTTTCAAAGGAACCATCCCGCCATTTGCCTGAGGCGATTTAGGAAAGCCACGGAAAAACTAAACCAGGACAGCCGGACGAAGTCTAGAACCGTAGTCTTCCCGAATGCGAGTCCAGTGCGTTAACCACAGCACCACCTCGCTCGGTAATTTAGAAGACTTGCGATCAAACAACAAAGTGGGTGTGGATAACGTATCTTTGGAATTGCAAATATCATTTTGGGACGAGGCAAGCAAATGATTATGTATGTAGAATGTATGAGAAAGGAGACATGGTATCAGACTTCCGGAAGTTAGCAATGACAGATAAACGCAAGAATTTTTGCACTGTTAACTTGGCTGCGGTGACGTTGTAATTTGCTACGGAAACAAGAGTTAAGAAAAAAATATTTCCATAGTGTTAATTCACGTAGAAAGATCGTTCGACAATGTTGAGGGGTGCGTAACGTCTAGAATCTTCAACAAAATTGTTAGATACATGGTACATTGAAACAAGGGTAGATATGACTCACAATGTATACAGTTTCAAGAGGGAAGATAAGAGCAATAGCGTGGAAGGTAACTACTTTGATTGGAAAAGTATAAGGCAGGAATTTCTGAACTGTTCAGAAAAAGAACATAAAGAAATAAAAGTTATCAGAAGTGGAATTGAAATGCACGATAAAATTTAGTGAAACTGAAGAATTACAGTGCCTGCTGAATGTAATAAACAGCCTAATGAGCAAAGAAAATTCCTTGAAGATAAATTAAAGAAATTCGAGTGTACTGAGAAGCAGCAGAAATGAGATTAACAAGAAACTTGACACCGAAATCAAGGTCTGCATAGATGACGAAGTGAATCAAGTGACGAAAGCCATTTCTTAGAAAGAAGTGTTAAAGAAGTGAGTTGTCTCACTTTCGTATAGCGAAATGGATAATAAATGATAATTATAAATTTTTGTGTCGATTTCGGGGAGCTAAGTAGAGAATTTGCTTTAATAGACATACACGTGATTACCTATTTAAACAAAATTGAATTAATGATCTGTCACTTGCAACGTCAATAGACAGACCGTACACATTTTCCCAGATGACAAAAGTGTGGAAACAAAAACTAATCCAAAAGGAAGAGAGCGTTGTCTTTTTATTTATTTATTTAAGCCGCAAATATATCGCAACATTAATCGAAATACAAACTATACTTATGAAGCCCTGCCTCATTTCAGCTACAATATGATTACAACTGTAAGTAACTAAGAAAAATACATGTTTGTTCCGTATATTCCAATTTACCAATGACACAAGAACTCGTTTTTGGGCATAATCTCGGTTTACAGGAATTTTCAGAATAGAGAAGTGAATCGTCCCAATGAAACATAATGATAGTTTCCGACCCTTATGCATCGACTTCTTTAAAATGATAATTTGTTTCAAAAATGTTTTACAAAACATATATTCGTTAATATCCTTTGTCGTTGCCAGTATTTCTAATCCAACGAAAATTTACTAAACATGTTTGCAGTATTTGCACTAAAAACAATCTAGACGTTGTTTCTAAGTATTTAACATCAGTAAACAAACGAGTATAGGTGTATCGAGAAACACTTTTCATTTATTTCACACAATCAAATAACTATTCACAATGTTTATGGATAACGGCCCACACAGGGCATCACCAGAACTAAAACCAGAGCGAGTATTATATTTCGCCGGTTCTACGTTTAGAACAATAAATAAATAGCAAGCTGTTTTTACATATATATAAAATAAAAGAATTGCGATCTCAACGACACTTTATGCTTTGTCATACTGAGCAGAACACGACGGCCAAGGCGTTATACAGCGCCCATTTTGTCGCATACCGTGGGTGAAATAGCTCATTGGCTAGATTCTAGATACAAAGACGTCAACATCTGCAGTATTAACTGTTACGTCATAAAGATTTCCTTTAATCAAGAAGGTTTTTAAAATCTTACAACCAAATGAAATTGACATATTATATGAAGAGTGTAAAATATCAAATACAGTTGTAATAAGGTGCGATAACTTTTTAAAAATTGACAGACATTGCAATTTCTACAAGAATTGACGTGTGTTTTCTCACAGAGAAAGGGAATGAAAAACGAGCAGGGCAAAGGAGCAGTTGCCCACCAGGTGTCCGACGTGTATAGTCTCTTCCGTGTGTACGCCTGTCAATTAGAATGTTGTGTGTCCAATGTATTCATACTGAACAATGGTAAGAACTTGTACAGAATCATCTAATCGTCCGTAGGTAGTGCTATCGTGCAAACAGAAGAACAGCGAATGTCGAATATAAAAAAAAGCGCAGTCTCAACAACAACTTGCATCTAAAGTACAAAAACAACAAAAATTAGGTATGCTTAACTGATGGAACCGTTGCGAAAATACTGGCAGGTAAAAGTTTTTCGTAAATATCTGACGAATATGGAGACTATGGGATCATTACAGTAGCCTATCGTTTTTGGTCAAAACTTCACGGCCAAGCAACGACGTGTGAGCAGGTGCACTATGGTAAGATAAGCACCATGGTTCGTTTGGTCGGAAATTTGGGCGTTTTATTGCTGGATTACTTCCCCCAAACGGCGTTGGACTTGCAAGTTGAAGGCCCTATTTCTTATTGAGCGTTCTACCTTGTGGCAGAAAGTCATGTTGCATTACGTCATTAAAATCGAAGAATACAGTGAGCATAACTTTCTCATTTGACATCGTTTCTCGTGCTTTTTTCGTTCTTGTAAACCAGATTACTTCTATTGGGACGACTGAGCCTTAATTTCGATGTCATATCCGTAACCGCAGGTTTTATCACCTGTTATGACGCTTTTCGATGGGTTTGCATCGTTGCTGACTTCCTTTAACGACTCATGGGAGGCTTACATTTGCCGCTTTTTTTTATTTATACGTCTCCAGAACATAACATATTAAATATAATTTATCATACATAGCATATTATACATAGCATATCATTCATATATATTACAAGTATTACAGAGAATACGTGCATATTTAAATTCCATGTGCTGCCCAGAATTCCGCTGCACAGAATGCCTCATCATTGCACTGTTTTTGTTTGAAACAATTATGGAAAAAATTTTACTGTCACACGTTTGATATACAAAACATCCCAGAAAATGTCGTGGCATGAGCAAATTGATATGCCAACATCATCAGTGGCTTCTGATTCTGATTCAACGATCGTTCATAATCATTTCTTTCACTTTTTCCACGATTTCATCGGTTTATGATTTTCAGGTGTGTTCAAGGCACTCGTCATCTTCAGTGTATTCACAGTCTTCTGCGACACTTATACCACTCGCAGATTGTTGTTTTATCCAAAGCAGACTCACTAAAACCAACATTTGATATTTTAATACTTTCCTGCGCTTTATTACGTTCTTGTACGAAAATTTAAACAAATTCAACAGATTCTTTGATCCATTTTAATACAATATGAATAATCGTCGCTACTACCAAAACAAATGTCACGTTTTTGACACCTGACCGTATATCCGGCATGTCTAACACTATAAACGTACTTTTCAGACGGTTTTACCAACACAACAACGAAAAAAATCACACGAACCCGGAGAAAACAACACGCCAAATCGCAAAATTTCCGTTATTTTCTTAGCACAACTTGTATATCAGTTTCCTGAGTTCGTTTTGAAAGATTAAAGTAGAACGGAAACTGAGTTTCAGAACTGAGTCCACAGTTAGAGCCCTCAAACCCCAGGAAATTTATGCAAGACCGTAAAGAAAAATCCTTAAATAAAATAAAAAATAGCAAACACATAAAAAACTTACTTCCTAAAGATAGGTGTAAACCACTAAGAGAACTGCATCCCCCACATTTACATGGCTGGACAGCCATAGTTTCTAGACTGGTGATCACAATACTGTGGCCCTCACTGAAATACCGGTAGCCCTTGTGTGGATTTCAATTTTCTTCTTCTTCTTCTTTTCGTGGTGGTTGTAAGCTTCGCCGCATCCTGCAGCTCCGTCGCCAAATGTCTCGAACCCGACATTCTTTGTCATCCTCTTCTATTCGTCATCTCTTCATCGCTTCTTGGATACTCCTTAGCTATCCTTTTCGTTGTCTTCCTCTTCTTTTCCTTCCAGGAGGTTGCCGTGGAAGTACTCTCCTTGGCCATCTGCCTTCTTCCAGTCTTTTGACGTGCCCCAACCGACAAGGCTGTGATTTCGATTTTATATTTTGTAAATTGTGACATTACCATGGTTGTGAGAGTTTCTTGCTGTAACAGTTTTTAAATTTCCAGAATGAAATTTTCACTCTGCAGAGGAGTGTGCGCTGATATGAAACTTCATGGCAGATTAACACTGTGTGCTGGACCGAGACTCGAACTCGGGACCTTTGCCTTTCGCGGGCAAGTGCTCTACCGACTGAGCTACCCAAGCACGACTCACGACCAGTCCTCACAGCTTCACTTCTGGCAGTACCTCGTCTCCTACCTTCCAAACTTCACAGAAGCTCTCCTGCAAACCTTGCAGAACTAGCACTCCTGGAAGGAAGAGCACTAGCCCGCGAAAGGCAAAGTCCTGAGGTCGAGTCTCGGTCTGGCACACCGTTTTAATCTGCCAGGAAGTTTCAGTTCTTAAACTAAATGCATGACACATTTACTTTTCAAGTTTTTGGACGTTTGCTTTTCTAAGGCTATATTTTTCTGAATTCCAATCTCTTTAATGTTATGCTATAGCAAAATACTAATCAGTGATGTAAAGAAATAATTATTCTTAATATTATTATTGTTACTATTACTGTTATTATCGGTTCAAATAAAATATTTTATGTGTTTTATGGTCATAGAATAATTTATTATTATCATATTGAAATATTTTATATATTTTAGTGATGTTACTATTAAAATCATACATATCTGTTGCATGTTAAAAGTGGGGATGACGGCAAGTTACATTTGGGGGAAGGGGGTAGAGGAGGGAGCAGAGACAGTAACAAACCCGTTCAGCTCCACCCAAAACTGAACCCTGGATCTGCTCCTCATCTAGCTAACATACTGGTGAAAAATTTTATATCGGAAAAGCAAGTAAATACTGGTCCCTCTGTTTCGTTTGCGCTGACTCGTTGCACAAACCCACGGATTTTGCCATGAACCCAAGGGCTTCAAAATACTTGCAACCGTCGTCCTTCAGCCTTTATTAACAAACTGCTTTACATGAGCGGACGAGTCAGGATAACACGGCCTCCAAACACTCGTAGCTGATCCGCAGCGTGCTACCAGGTTGCAGGCAATTCGTGTAAACCAAAGATATTCTGCCACATATCTCTCCCTCTCCCCTTATACAAACGATATTTTGGAGCATTCGAGTCTAATAACGTGACATCGGTGGTCTAGGAACTGCATTAGAAAAGCGATATATAGAAGCTCCCCTGGCCCAAACTAATTAGTTTTAGACCTGAGGAAGACCGTTGTAACTTGGCCCAAAAGTCGACTATTTTAGTATATTAAGTAATTTATTAGCTGACGCAGCACTATTCACAGAAGGATGTTAATGAGATTTGGTGTACACTCAGTGAAACGAGCACTGGTACGGAAGGGATTAAGAAAGTAATTGTGTGTACAATAATTTATTACGCCACGATCACTTTGATGCAAATATAAATATTCAAATTAACATCTGGACATGACAACTAGTTGCCGAAACCGGTAATATGAATATTTTACAGACATGAATACGTAATAAATCGTTATCCAAACATTTACATTGCTCGCATAGTTCCAGTTTGCAAGAAGTCAGTTTGCAAAACGTAAGCTGCAGATGTCGTCTCACATTAAGACGACAGCGCAGATGGAGTGCCGCATTGTCAGAAGAGAGAACATTTTTCTGGTTTCTTGCAGACACGGTTCTGCTGCAGTACGGATAACAGATGCATTACAGTGTGAGAATAAAACGGCGCGACAACTGAAAACGTAAAATCCAGAGACGAAATATGAGGAACAGCACGGTTCTTGAGAGCAAGACGTCTGAACTACACACAAGTTCATTGTGAAATTGTGGCGGTATGTGGACCAAATGCAATGAGGCCTCTAGCCGTAGTAAACTGCTGCCTGCAAATTCATCAGTGCCGTACAGACATGGGTGATGCTGATCGGAAACGAGGGCCATCGACATCGACAACATACGAAAAAGTACAGGCAGTCGAAGAACTGATTCGCAGTAGTTTCAGATTTTGCAACGATGATGACATTCACACAGCGGTTCTCAATGGATTCGTGGCCAAGGAGCGGCCTTCTGTCGTCGAGGAATGGAACTATTGGCAGAAAGTTCCGATCGTTCTATATAGAAACTTGTCAACTATGTTGGAAAATATCTTCACATGTCTGTGTCACTTCGAGGTATAGTGCAATATTCAATAAAATTTACTTGGCCCGCCATAATAATGTGTACTTTACTTTTCGTAAAGTTCCCTCCTACAATTGGTCGACCGAGTCGAAAGACATAAGCGAAAACCGTCCTGGTACCCTCGAGGGTGGAACAGAAGTACGGGTACTATTGTTGCTAAGATTGTAGTGAATGCAAATTTCAGAGGTGGTAGTATGGAGCAAAACAAGGAAAAAGGTCTAGTGAACATGGACTCAAAAATGCAAATATTAAGAATTAAGAGCAATTGTTCAGTAGAGGAGATGTGTTTCACGGCAGAAAAGATGAACAAGTTTTCATAGCACTTAAGCTACGCATTTTATAACCCTTATAACCCATATTTACTGGACATTTTTTTCTTGTGTTGGCGTACACTATTACGTCCAAAAAATTTAGAAACAAAAGAGCTTACGCTAAAAGTTACGTGTTTCATAGTGTCGAAGAACAAGAGCTCATAGCTCTTAAAGTACGCATTGTAGAGCCCATGTTTACTACACTGAAGAGCCAAAGAAACTGGTATACCTACCTAATATCGTGTAGGGCCCCTGTGAGCACGCAGAAGTGCCGTAACACTGACACCATGAATCCTGCAGGACTGTCCATAAATCCGTAAGAATTTGAGGGGGTGGAGAGGGGTGGAGATCTCTTCTCAACAGCACGTTGCAAGGCATCCCAGATATGCTTAATAATGTTCATGTCTGCGGATACTGATGGCGGGCGCAAGTGTTTAAACACAGAAGAGTGTTCCTGAAGCTACTCTGTAGCAATTCTGGACGTTTGGGGCGTCGCATTGTCGTGCTAGAATTGCCCAAGTCCGTCGGAATGCCCAATGGTCATGAATGGATGCAGGTGATCAGCCAGAATGCTTACGTACGTCTACCTGTCAGAGTCGTATCTAGTCTGGGTCACATATCGCTCTAACTGCACATGCCCCACACCATTAAAAAGCCTCCACCAGCTTGAACAGTACCCTGCTGACATGGAGGGTCATGGATCCATGAGGTTTTCTCATACCCGTACACATCCATTGCGCTCGATACAATTTGAAACGAGAGTCGTCTGACCACGTTTCTAGTCATCAACAGTCCAATGTCGGTGTTGACGGGCCCAGGCGTGGCGTAAAGCTTTGTGTCGTGCAGTCATCAAGGGTACACTAGTGGACCTTCGGCTCCGAAAGCCCATATCGACAATGTTTCGTTGAATGGTTCGCACGCTGACACTTGTTGTTGGCCCAGCATTGAAATATGCCGCAATTTGCGGAGGGGTTGCATTTCGAGGGGTTGCATTTCGAGGGGTTGCATTTCCATCACGTGCAACGATTGTCTTCAGTTGTCGTTGATCCCGTTCTTGCAGGATCGTTTTACGGCCGCAGCGATGTCGGAGATTTAATGTTTTCCCGAATTCCTGATATTCGTGGTACACTCGTGAAATGGTCGTACCGGAAAATCCCCACTTCATCGCTACCTCGGAGATGCCCTGTCCCATCGTTCGTGCGCCTGCTATAACACCAGGTTCAAACTCACTTAAATCTTCATAATCTGTCATCGTAGTGGCAGTTACCGATGTAGCAACTGCGCCAGCCCCTTGTCGTCTTATACAGGCGTTGCCGAACGCAGCGCTATATTCTGCCTGTTTACATACCTCTGTATTTGAATACGCATGCCTTTGCCAGTTTCTTTGGCGCTTGAGTGTATATGTGCAGGGTGTAAGAAAAGCATACTGCAAAAATTGCAGGACACATTCCTCACACGTGGACGAAGAAATGTTGTATGGAGATGGGTCTGAAAACGCTTTTTTCTACCTTACAACCTGTTTTCTCTAACTCATCAATTACGGGAAACACAAAACAACAGAACGTTAGAACCATGGGAAACATGTACTGTTGGTTACGTCTGGCTACATTGCGCAACTTTTCTGTTAGTGTTTCGGCCGGAATTGTTCGTAACTGTTTAGTAGGATCTCACTTTCTTCCATCCACGCTCAACAGAAAAAGTTAGCATAATTTCTTTGAGAATGTTCTACCTGATTTGTTAATAATGTGCCTTTAGTTGTGCTAATAAACATGTACTTCATGCAAGATGGAGCACCTCCTCATTTTAGTGTTGCTGTGCTTTGGCTCTAAACAACACATTCGGTGAGAGATGGATAGGTAGAGATAGACTAACTGTCTGGCTTTGACTCTCTCTCCGGACCTAAACTGAATGGATTTTTATTTGTGGGGGCATTTGAAAGCGTTTTTGTATGGAGCCCCAGTACAAGACGTTCAAAGTCTCTGTGCCCGTATTATGGACGGCTGTGAAGCCATACACAATACTGCAGGAATTCATCAGCGCATCCGAGATTCGCTACGACGGTGGGTTGATGCGTGTATCAATGCCTACAGAGGGAATATTAAACTTCTCCTCTGAGCAAGAGTAGCATGTGGTATGCTGGTAAGTTCTGTTGGTATGTATTTCCCATAATTAATGAGCTGGAGAAAATGAGTTTTACCAAGGAAACCACGTTCATATAACATAATTTCTTCGTCCATGTGTGATGAATGTATCGCGCAATTTGTGCCGTACATTTTTGGTGCACCCTGTATATTTTTTTCACGTTCTCGTCCTTACTATCGCCTCTGAAATTTGCCTACGCTACAGACTTAGCAACAATAGTACCAATACATGTATTCCACGGTCAAACGTATCAGAATTATTTTCGCTAACAATTTTCGACTCTGTGGTTTCCGGACCAGGGTCTCTTGTCTCAAATTGTTACACTTATCCTTCTCCATCATCCATGGGAGTTTGTAATACCAGCACGGAACTGCCCTGCATAATTCTTTCAGATACCTGAAAAAGTAGGTAAATAATACAATAAATGTATTACTATGTTTAAAATGCAATTTCTACAGCTGGTCTGATTATACGACGGATTCCATGACGTAAAGGACAAACAGCGTACAGATTTTACACGATCGCCTGACAGTCCACAACATGGCATAGAAGTTCTCCGTGGGTACAAAATCTTAGAAAATCCGCATTGATGCTGTAAGTAGTATTTTATGATAAGAGGATAGTGAAAATATCTGTTGGTGATCTGGTGTTTCAGTTTGCTTTGTCTCTGGCAGAAAGTGACTTGCGGGGCCACACATCGCTCAGCCAAAGAGAACAGACGCTGTAAATCAATGTGTAATACTTAACCGGATAGTCGGTGACATCTGTCCTGTGGAGGTGATTTGGGAATCATCCATGAGATGGAGTTCTGGTGCCACGTACGGCGTGGCCCAATCCGTAAACCGCGATCTTCTGTGAGAGAAAGGTAGTCGAGCATAGGCCTGGCAGCCTCTCCAGCGTCGTGCTACTTGTTTTCATCCAGTGTGCCCACATTTAAGTACGGATATGTGACCGCAATCGGAAACACTGGAACCGCATTTATGTCCTTCTCACCCTTTGGAACGAGGCTCACTTACTCGCGTGACTTCGGAGTTCTTCATGACTACATCCGTGTATAACATTCTCTCGTTGTCAGAGGCACAGACATGATGTCAGTATTAAGACTCGACCACCTTCTTCTTCAATATCTTACTCAAAGTACTTGTTCCTCCGGTATTGCGTACCGATGTGGCTCAACCAGCTTTTACAGTGTGTTCTACATTACTCTGTATTTTACACTTACTTTCTTCTGCCTTTACACTGTCGAAAAGCCAGGCAGAAAAATGAATACCTAAATCTCATTTCATTATTTTATCAAGATGATCATTTCTCCCAACGCAGCTTACGTTTTGCAAACTGACTTCTTGCAAACTGGAACTATGCGACCTATGTAAATGTTTGGATAACGATTTATTACCTATTCATGTCTGTAAAATATTCATATTACCGGTTTCGGCAACTAGTTGTCATGTCCAGATGTTAATTTGAATATTTATATTTGCATCAAAGTGATCGTGGCGTAATAAATTATTATCCACACAATTCGGAGCAGAAAGTGATGAAATGAAATTTCGTGAAAGTTCTCGCCGCAACGAAGAATGCCTTTGTTTCAATTATTGCCGGCTTAACTCGTTTGTCTTATCTCTGTCGATATCCATATGAATATCCGGTATCTTTGACACCTATTTGTTGCAGAATCTTTGAAGATATTCATAACTGGTACTCAATTAAGTATTTCAAACGGATGAACTCCTGTTTGTTAATCAGGATGGGTTCCTCAAACATAGGTCATGTGAAAGGCACCTCCTACTTCTCTGACGTCACATTCTGAATGACATTGATCAAAGCTGTCAGGCAGATGCAGCATATCTTTACTTATGGGGTAGCAAACTAAATTTGTGACTGAATTGAGTATGGACGACGTAGGATATTATCGTGAATGGAGAATCATTTATAAATGAAGAAGTAACTTCATGTGTACCCCAGGGACGTGTGTTGGGACCGATGCTGTTGGTGTTGTACATGCACGACGTTGCAGATAGTATTAATAATAATTTCAAAATTTTCGCAGCTGATCTGTTATCTATAAGATATAATGTCCGAAAAAGGTAGCACAAATATCCAGTGGGTTCTTGATAAGTTGTAACACTGGCAAATTTAAGTGTTTTGACATGAAAAACCGTGGACTTCATTAAACGATGAAACGTAATATCTAACGACTGCAGTATCGTAGTGTCACACATGGAATCGATAAACTCGCATTAATTACTTGAGTGAAACAAGTTGTAGGGATACGGAACGGGCCGCGCGGGATTAGCCGAGCGGTCTGGGGCGCTGCAGTCATAGACTGTGCGGCTGATCCCGGCGGAGGTTCGAGTCCTCCCTCGGGCATGGGCGTGTGTTTGTCCTTAGGATAATTTAGGTTAACTAGTGTGCAAGGTTAGGGACTGATGACCTTAGCAGTTAAGTCCCTTAAGATTTCACACATCACACACATCTGATACGGAACGGAATGATCACGCAGTCTGCAATCGTAAGTAAGGCAGGTCGCAATTTAATATTATTGATATAGTAATAGGGAAATTGAGTCCACAAGGAAGAAAAAAATGAAATGGTTCTTAGCACTATGGAACTTAACTGCTGAGGTCATCAGTCCCCTAGAACTCAGAACTAATTAAACCTAACTAACCTAGGGACATCACACACATCCATGCCCGAGGCTGGATTCGAACCTGCGACCGTAGCGGTCGCGCTGTACCAGACTGTAGCGCCTAGAACAGCTCGGCCACACCGGCCGGCTACAAGGAAGATTCTTTAAAAACGCTAGTACGACCCATCCTAGAATATTGCTCAAGGGTATGAGACCCGTACCAAATAGTATTAACAGCGAACACTGACCTTACAGAAAGAAGGGCACGAGCAGTCACAAGTTTGTGCAACTAGTGGAAAGCGTCACAGAGATAATGAAGAAACTCAACTAACAGACGCTTAAAGATAGACGCCAACTATACCGAAAAAGCCTACGTCCGAAGATTCAAGAATCAGCTTTAAGTGAAGAACCTAGGAATACATATCGTCGCCTACCGATCGCGAAGACAAGATTAGATTAATTAGAGTGTGCGCAGTGGCGTTTATGTATTCATTCTTCCAGCTCTCCATACGTGAATGGAACGGAAACGCTAATAACTGGTACAAAGGGAACTACGCTCTGTCATCATTTCACATTGATTTACAGAGAACAGATGTAGATCTAGATTATAAACTTGGAACACTCCTCCCTATTTCACGACAGCAGGAACCGAGTCGTCCTTCTTTGTACTTTTTCGGCGTCGTCCGTCAATCATATCTATTAAATGTCCCATACCACGCAGTAGTACTGCAGAAAGTGACGGTCAGATCTAGTGTAGGTAGTATATTCAGCAGGCTTACTCCAGAAGTTGTCTTTTCGTATCGCTGAGGTAGTGAGAGAAATTACTGCACTTAAGTCACATATAGTCAGGATCTCGATTAGTCCTAGCGGCGTGACGACCAAACCAAGACCGATTCAGTCACATATAGTCAGGATCTCGATTAGTCCTAGCGGCGTGACGACCAAACCAAGACCGAGCGAGGTGGCGCAGTGGTTAGACACTGGACTCGCATTCGGGAGGACGACGGTTCAATCCCGCGTCCGGCCATCCTGATTTAGGTTTTCCGTGATTTCCCTAAATCTCTCCAGGCAAATGCCGGGATGGTTTCTTTCAAAAGGGCACGGCCGACTTCCTTCCCCGTCCTTCCCTAATCCGATGAGACCGATGACCTCGCTGTCTGGTCTTCTTCCCCACAACAACCCAACCCCAACCAAACCAATTAGAGTACATGCCACTGAATCTGCTGTAAACAGTGACGTTTTCAGGAGACGGGAATATGATGATTATGCACGGAAATCAGTGAATATTTTGAGCATTGCTACTGGATAGTCTTCTAATTCGGAATAATTTATTCCTCCGCATCCAGTGCCACCTCTCTCACAGGATTTCTGAGCGTTATGTCTTACGTTTGTCTGTTAACATATGTGGCTGTAATGGGAGGTATGTACTGCATAGCACTTCTGTTGTCTATGTCCATGAGACAAAGAATGTGAATAGTGGAGCCCGGTGCTCTCAGGTAGCACCGAGAGAGCTATCCATCTTTAACAAATGTGTCGTCAACAACTCTGACACATACTCTTGTTCCATGCAAAAATTTCACACAACACGTCTGTTCCAGTTGTATGCTAAATGTCGATGCCAAAAACTTCTTCGACCGTGATACCTTGCACAACCGCACTTGCGTGAATTCACGATCTCCTGTGCGTGCAAGTTGAGTTTTGTAAGTCGTCAGCAATGTGTGCAGTCGGCGACCACATAATATCAGTTACATGTGTACCTTTCAAGGACATGATGCTGTACAAATACACTCCTGGAAATGGAAAAAAGAACACATTGACACCGGTGTGTCAGACCCACCATACTTGCTCCGGACACTGCGAGAGGGCTGTACAAGCAATGATCACACGCACGGCACAGCGGACACACCAGGAACCGCGGTGTTGGCCGTCGAATGGCGCTAGCTGCGCAGCATTTGTGCACCGCCGCCGTCAGTGTCAGCCAGTTTGCCGTGGCATACGGAGCTCCATCGCAGTCTTTAACACTGGTAGCATGCCGCGACAGCGTGGACGTGAACCGTATGTGCAGTTGACGGACTTTGAGCGAGGGCGTATAGTGGGCATGCGGGAGGCCGGGTGGACGTACCGCCGAATTGCTCAACACGTGGGGCGTGAGGTCTCCACAGTACATCGATGTTGTCGCCAGTGGTCGGCGGAAGGTGCACGTGCCCGTCGACCGTAGGATCCTACGCAGTGCCGTAGGGGACCGCACCGCCACTTCCCAGCAAATTAGGGACACTGTTGCTCCTGGGGTATCGGCGAGGACCATTCGCAACCGTCTCCATGAAGCTGGGCTACGGTCCCGCACACCGTTAGGCCGTCTTCCGCTCACGCCCCAACATCGTGCAGCCCGCCTCCAGTGGTGTCGCGACAGGCGTGAATGGAGGGACGAATGGAGACGTGTCGTCTTCAGCGATGAGAGTCGCTTCTGCCTTGGTGCCAATGATGGTCGTATGCGTGTTTGGCGCCGTGCAGGTGAGCGCCACAATCAGGACTGCATACGACCGAGGCACACAGGGCCAACACCCGGCATCATGGTGTGGGGAGCGATCTCCTACACTGGCCGTACACCACTGGTGATCGTCGAGGGGACACTGAATAGTGCACGGTACATCCAAACCGTCATCGAACCCATCGTTCTACCATTCCTAGACCGGCAAGGGAACGTGCTGTTCCAACAGGACAATGCACGTCCGCATGTATCCCGTGCCACCCAACGTGCTCTAGAAGGTGTAAGTCAACTACCCTGGCCAGCAAGATCTCCGGATCTGTCCCCCATTGAGCATGTTTGGGACTGGATGAAGCGTCGTCTCACGCGGTCTGCACGTCCAGCACGAACGCTGGTCCAACTGAGGCGCCAGGTGGAAATGGCATGGCAAGCCGTTCCACAGGACTACATTCAGCATCTCTACGATCGTCTCCATGGGAGAATAGCAGCCTGCATTGCTGCGAAAGGTGGATATACACTGAACTAGTGCCGACATTGTGCATGCTCTGTTGCCTGTGTCTATGTGCCTGTGGTTCCGTCAGTGTGATCATGTGATGTATCTGACCCCAGGAATGTGTCAATAAAGTTTCCCCTTCCTGGGACAATGAATTCACGGTGTTCTTATTTCAATTTCCAGGAGTGTATCTCGCCCCCCAATCCACAAGAACAGTACTTTACTGCTCTAATGTTCCCGAATCACGTGTTTAACTATTTATACTATGTCAGCGCGTTTGTTTGGCCGGTAGATTGCCTACCGCTATACAGTAGATCTTTTACATCTATCTTGTCCATTTACATATCCTGCTTGCGTAAGGATCATTATTATTTTGTCATAGTGCTTAATATGACTATCTCCTCTTTAGCGCCAACTTGTAACAGTTAAGCACCTTTATGACACTGCACACCGGGTTGTTACTCTTAACCGTTAACGTCACAGGTGTGGTCGCACAGACCGCAAGCGTTTATTGTTACTCTTTTGCTAATACATTGTGGTGGGGTAGCAGATTACAACGTTGTGCAGTTGCTCTTTCTCGAAGCTGATGTGGTTTCCTTTGTCAGCAGCCTCTTGGATATGATGTGGACCTATACTACTATTACTGCTTCTTTCGTGCTAGCCTGGGACTCTGTGTCATTGATTCAGTAGCCGGGTCTACGTCTACTATTCGTGTTCAGTGGATCTTGACCGTGGGGATACTGTTTTAGGTGAAATGGTTTGAGGACAATTTAGGAAGTGATGTTGGATCAGATAATGACAAAGAAATTGAAATTGAACATAACACAGTACAGGAGCAGTACAAATGTGTAGATGAATGTATTTTTCCACTTGCGAATTCCTTGAATGAAACAAGTGATCAAAGTGATGCAGACAGAAGTGTGGAGACTGAATCTTTAGCTATAGGTTCTGCAGAAATACATTAGGTCGAAAAAATACCGCTGCTCGTCGAAGCCTCTTGCTAATGGCATTATTTTTCCGCATGTTGGACTTGAAATCTCTACAAAAATTTCCAGCGAGTGCAAAGAAAACCTCTGAGAAGGAAACTACACACCTAAAAAGTACCAGTGTGACATTAATTTTTTAAATGTTTGTGGGAGTTTTTATTTTTTTGTTATTACATATGTAATAAACAATAAAAATTTAGCAAAAAGTAAAATTTGGATGGCAGGGTATTTGAATTTTCATCGAATTAATGTTATCATGTAATATTATGTATTTTGTACAGTTGATTGTTTAAATGCGTTTTTCGTAAAAATAAATTTCAAAGTTTATTTGAATATATATTTTGTATGGTATTAATGTAACCTTTTACACTACATCTGATCTGTTCAGCTGAAATTGCTGAATGCATTTTTTATGGCTGTTTAAACAGAGCGATCGCTCGGACCGCATCTGGAACAGTCTGCGACAAAAAATTACCTAGGAAGCTAAGGGTTAAAAAGTAAGTAAACCACGTCATTATGTCTTCTCAGTAAAAAAATGAAATGATCGTATCGCATCGTTGAGCGGGATGTCCCATTACCATTCCCGCACTGCACAGCTTAATACGGAAATAATGTGATAGTTCGCGACTTTTTCTTCCTTTGATTCCAAATCAACAGTGACTCCCTATTTCGTTATTCGAAGATATCTCAGCTATCTGTGTCATGATCAAAGTGTCTTTACATTTATTAAGTTTCTGAAAGCATCAATTATTTCAATAATAGTAATATAATAGCTGCTATGGAAAACAAGCCTGAACTTTTATTGTTACTGCTTTAAAGAGTTTTGTTTCGTGGTACGTTAATTACTCGATTAGACAGTTTGTGGAAAATCCCTTTGGTTCTAGTATACATCATGCAGTGACATGAATTTTTTTAGGAATGCGGTCGAATATTATCGATATCCGCATCTCCTGTGTGTCGTGTTAATATACTCATACGTACTTACTGTTGTCGATGATCATATCATGTGCATGTTCCTCACATGTTTTTGGAGTGACAAAAAACCTGTAGATGTCATGTATTAGTAACTGATTTGTTAAAAAGTAGCTTCATTACTCTGTGAATGTGCTGAGTAGCATAACGAACTGTCTATTCATCTATACCTGTTGCCCCTCTGCTATGTCTCTCTGTACGTGAAATATTTCTTCAGTTGTAGGCTTTTTGGTGAAGCCTTTGTTTCTTGTTAAGGTATTTTAAATGTCTGTTTTCTTTGGTAATTTTTAAAGAATATTGAGAAGCTGATAAGTGCAGAGCACAAGATTTTTCATTTTGGCTATGACGAGAAGAATTCCCTGAGGAAATACTGTTCTGTGTCATTTATGATAGATGAGGTACTGTATTTCTTCCTTTTTTAACAGTAACAGAAATGGTTAATGTATTATCTTGTCCGTCCATCAAAAAGGTCTTACCACTGCAAACCGAAGGGTAATACCCAGTCTGAGAGGAAAACAGCAATGTAGTAAATTCGGGTATCACAAATACTACGCCGGCCAGGGTGGCCGAGCGGTTCTAGGCGCTTCAGTCTGGAACCGTGCGACTGCTACGGTCGCAGGTTCAAATCCTGCCTCGGGCATGGATGTGTGTGATGTCCTTAGGTTATTTAGGTTTAAGTAGTTCTAAGTTTTAGGGGACTGATGACCTCAGATGTTAAGTCCCATAGTGCTCAGCGCCATTTGAACAAATACCACTTCTATCAGGAACAATTTGTTCACAGATTCGTATAATTTGGTAGCTTTGGTAAGTTTCTAAGCTGAGATGAACAGTGCTTACGAATTAATCAGTAATGTGTCCTCCTACATTTGTTGCTTCTATGCGAATAGCAGAATAGTTTCTCGATTCTACATAGTGTGCATTTGGATGCCATGAAATCATCCAGCCAATTTTGAATGGCATCTTGAGTGGCGAAGGATTTCCACCGAGAGTTTTTGAGCTAAGAACGTAGAAAGTGAAAGTCTTGAACGCAGCAGAGGCGTGGAAGATGTGAAATCACCTCCCAACTAAGCTCCTGAAGAGTCGCTGTTAGCGAGTTGTGGGCTTTTCCTGGCACGCTGCAGAAGCACTTTCTGCCGTCTTCCCTGCCGTTCTTCATTAGTTGCGACCGTAGGTCTTCAGAGTAATGGGCAACAAATGTCAGCAGCTGTGGTTGCATTCTCGGGAAACAATTCGTCGTCTACGACTAATACGTTTCCCACATCACCCGTAACGTCATCTTCTGTGAATGGAAATGAATTTGAGTTTAGCTCATGTTGACGAACGTCTCTGCCATTAACTCTGCTGTCTCGAAATGGTCGTTACTGGTGTAAAGGAAAATGTCGACAAACGATACGAGAGTTACTTTTTCTTCCAACCTTCGATCGATCACGAAAGAAAACTACAGTCAAAATCGGAAATGTTTTATTTGCAATCTTTAGCTACACTTTCCAGCTACGTCTCTAAATAGTCGCCGATCCGATTTATATATTTTTCTTAGCTTGGTGCCAGCTTTCCAATACTCTCGTCATAGAAGGCAGCCGTCCAAGATTTCTGCCAATTCCGTACGCTGGTCTATAACAAGTTGTTTCTACCAAAATTATGTCCTCACGTGAAGGAAGAAATGGAAATCAGAGGGAGCCAAGACGGACTGCGCTGTATGGTGGGTGATCAAACACTTCCCATCGAAAATGCTGCAGGGGTGTCTTCCTTGCACCTGCATCTTGTGGCCGAGAATTGTCATGAAGACGGAAACAAAATGGTTCAAATGGCTCTGAGCACTATGGGAATTAACTGCTGAGGTCATCAGTCCCCTAGAACTTAGAACTACTTAAACCTAACTAACCTAACGACATCACACACATCAATGACCGAGGCAGGGTTCGGACCTGCGACCGTAGCGGTCGCGCTGTTCCAGACTTTAGCGCCTAGAACCGCTAGGTCACTCCGGCCGGCATAATATATGCGGTATGACTCCGTTTTTAATCTTGTCCTTTTCTATGACAGTTGCTCCACTCCGGGAGTGGAAATAATTATGTGGAGCAGTGTCCCATGATCGAGAATTAAATAGCTCTCTCAGTTCCACGTAGTAGTTACCAATAAACGAGAAATTTCCCACCTGTCATCACACACTCCCTCACACGTGCTCATCGTACAAAAGAAAAACGTTGAAGTGCAGAACATAAGTACAGCACTATATGGTCCGAGAAAAAACTACAACAGCTGTCTCTTGGAATAGCTTACTAACGCCCTCTGAATGAAAGTAAACAGTGTAAATTTCAATATTACTAGCATTTATACCCAGGGTGTTTCACAGTCTTTTCGACAAACTCCTAAGGGTCGCATAATGAGGAACAATTTTCCTTGGAAACAAAATGTTTGTTGACGCTTTCCGCCGACGCTAGGTATCGCTTTAGACCAGCTATGCCCCTGAAAGATGGCAGGCCGTAGGCAGTCTGCAGCGTTCGTGTGCCATGCGTGTTGCCTATAATCCAGTCATCTTCTCCTACTGAAAGGCAGCAGACCAAGTGGATTTAAGTTTCTGATTCGCTTCCAAAATACCTTTCTCCGCTAAGATATACTCACCATTAAGGTGGGGCTGCACAGATGGTGTTTGTACTCTATTAACAGGGTGAAATCTCGTCGTCACAGGGCCAGCAAGAATTGAAGAACAGTAGAGTCGCTTGGACGCAAAAGTTGTTCCCCATGACGATGGCTATCACCCCAAGACAGTTGTCCTAAGGACTTTGAAGCATCCTGTACCTCAGTAGAACAGGAACAGAATTTTAAACAACTGAGAGACTGGCGTGAACAAAGTTCGTCCAGGTTACACCTTCCCTCTTTTACACTTTATCTCTTGACTCAGCAAACATTTTCAATAAATATTCTAGCTTTATGTTATAATTTACTACCTTAGGAAGGAATAAAGATTCTAATGTAACTGGATGATTACATTGTTATGCCATTGTCATGTGTCAGCTGTAAAAACATAAACTGCATGAAGACCATTTCAACCCTAAGAATATGCTCTGTTCTCAGTTGTCTCTTTTTCTTCTTTTTTTTAACTGACGTTGAGATATATTCTTAAGCTTGAACTGAACGCAGCTTATCTAGTGGCTACTACCTTTTGATAGTAGGATAATAGTCCTATATTGCAAGTGTGAATAAATACGACAGTCCAGGCGGACAATGTTGTCATTTGTATAAAAAAATGTTTACCACTTCCCTGAGCCAAAGGAGATTAGCAAACACCAAATATCTTACTGTTTGCCATGATTGCCATACTTCATAAAAGTATTTTCGTGATACAGTTGTTTAGTACAGAATTTCATTCTTGTGCCTCGCAGTGTTCCCCGGGATGTGCAGATGATTATAAGGTACCCATTCTGTTCGAGCCACATTTTGTATCCTTATTTACCAGTTTTACAATTTTGCAACACATCTGCAGATACCATGTAGCATTCAGTGAGTAAAGCGGTGCTGCAGGACGCTCACAGACGGAAGTAAAATTCCAGTTCACACACTGGCTGAAGGAACTGGTGGATCATATGGATTTGCAGTGGACGGCGGTGTGAGGCGCTGTGGATAGAGATGAGAACTCCCGTTATGTCAACAGGGAGAACGTAGGGGAAACAGAGTATTCCGGTGCGAAGCAAGTAATCTTGTCAATAAATATTTGCTAGTAAAAATCGCTTCTTCCAACACAGATATTATTAGAAGCCCACAGATCATAAGTACTTTCTTATAGCAATATAAGAAAGATATCCATCTCCTAAATAAATAGATGAATTATGTTTAAACTAACGAATATGTATGAACCGCTATGAAATATCACCAGTGTAATTGCGAGGTACAGGCTGTGCACCACAATCGCCAATCACCGACAGGATGCCCTCAGATCTAGTTCTGTTGTAAGACCATGGTCTCTGGTTCAAATGGCTCTGAGCACTATGGGACTTAACATCTGAGGTCATCAGCTCCCTAGAACTTAGAACTACTTAAACCTAACTAACGTAAGGACATCACACACATCCATGCCCGAGGCAGGATTCGAACCTGCGGCCGTAGCGGTCGCACGGTTCCAGACTGTAGCGGCTAGAACCGCTCTGCCACTCCGGCCGGCTATGGTCTCAAGAAATTGTTAGTTTTCACTTAATCATTACTAGTTGTGTCGATACCATCAGTTTATGGCGTTTAGTAAATAAATACATCATAACGGCAGCAGTTTGACGTTACTCCGAATAATATAGCTTCTTGGTTCGTCACTTAGAATCGGAGGAAGTAGAACTGCACTTTACAGAGAACCCGACGGCGTTGACAGTGCTTCTGCGAAGGACATAAACATCGAGAGCTCCTTGGCAAAATGAGTAGAAAGAATCCTACACGACGACTCACTAAGAAAATACAAGGAAGGATTGTCTTAATCCCCTCAAAGTTCATATGGAAAAGCACAGCCAATCATACTGTACTCTTCTGCTACCATCCTCTACGGACTCACTGGCTAAAACGAGGCATATCTGTAGGACTAGTACAAGTTGAGTGCTTCTTGCAAGACTGCTAACAACGAAATTAGTGTGTCTACTCACACTGTGCAGCAGTAACCAGCTGTCCACCACAGAAACCATTTTCGACGACGAGTCGCGGTCTGTGACACATTCTTAACATCTGTTAATCTCAACCGCGGACAAATCGCAGACTGTTCTGCACTGTTTTGTTTTTTCAAGGCAGTGTCACCAAAGCCAGTGCGGTGGGCAGTAGTTTTTTATGCAGTGGGAGCAGCTTACAAACGCGTGTTGGTCATTCTAGTCTTTGTACCACCCGAAACATTCATTTTCGATCATTGTTTCCTTAGAAAAATGCAGGTTCCTCTTCCATCTGCGTAATTATGACCCTAAAGAATGAGCCTAAAGAATAGGTAAAGGTGTATTTGTCGAATTAATTTTGCGTTGGGGCGTCATATATCATACCGTGCATTCCATGTTGTTTCATTGTTTAGCCTGAAGACTTGTTAGGTACAGTTCTCTTCGCCAGTTTATCCTGTGCTATTCTCCTCATCTCCGTATAACTACTTCAATATACAACTATTTGAACCAGCTTATTATTCTCATCCATCAGTCTCCCTCTACAAATTTTACTCCCCACAATTCCGTCTATTCCAAAGTGACTATTCCTTGATTCTTCAGACTGTGTCCTACGAATCGATCCGACGTTGTGCCATAAATTTCATTTTCTCCAGTTTGATTCAGCACATCCCCATCATTCGATCTACCCGTCTAAAGCAAAATTCTGTAGCACCACATTTCATAAGGTTGCTAAGGAAAAATCACCTTACAGACGTATGTTTTCAGAAGTTTTTATTTTATTTACACCACCAGTTTTGGCATCTCATTAAGGTCATCATACCTCAGCGGACTTCTAAAAAATGGTTCAAATGGCTCTGAGCACTATGGGACTTAACATCTGTGGTCATCAGTCCCCTAGAACTTAGAACTACTTAAACCTAACTAACCTAAGGACATCACGCACATCCATGCCCGAGGCAGGATTCGAACCTGCGACCGTAGCAGTCGCGCGGTTCCGGACTGAGCGCCTAGAACCGCTAGACCACCGCGGCCGGCCTCAATGGACTTCAAATAAAAGGATAACAAACGTCGTTGCCTGCATACCTGAAGCTATCGATACCTGGAGCCCGAGAGTCTTTTGTGGAGTGTGTGGATCGAAGACTTGTCAAACCAAGTCTTCTAAGTACACACTCCACAAACAATTCAGGGGAATCCAGGTATGTTCGGAAATGCAAGCATCGATGTATCTGATTATCTATACATGGAGGGTACGGGGCCATGAAGAGGACATTAAGGGGGTGGCGAAACGAGTCTACATCTACATCTACATCCATACTCCGCAAGTCACCTGTCGGTGTGTGGCGGAGGGTACCTTGAGTACTTCTATCGGTTCTCCCTTCTATTCCAGTCTCGTATTGTTCGTGCAAATAAAGATTGTCTGTATAGCTCTGTGTGGGCTCTAATCTCTCTGATCTTATGGCCTCTTCGCGAGATGTACGTAGGAGGGAGCAATATACTGCTTGACTCCTCGGTGAAGGTACGTTCTCGAAACTTCAACAAAAGCCCGCACCGAGTTACTGAGCGTCTCTTTTGCAGAATCTTCCACTGGAGTTTATCTCTCATCCCCGTAACGCTCTCGCAATTAATAAGTGATCCTGTAACGAAGCGCGCTGCTCTCCGTTCGATCTTCTCTATCTCTTCTATCAACCCTATCTAGTACTGATCCCACACCGGTGAACAGTATTCAAGGAGTGGGCGAACAAGTGTACTGTAACATACTTCCTTTGTGTTGTCGTGTAAATAAAATAACAACTAATGAAAACACATGACTGTATGGTGATTTTTCTTCGGCAAGTATCTGACCGGCCGCCCTCCGGTATCCACGATTGTCAGAATAGTTTAACGAACTATTTCTCTTTTGTAACGACTTTCTAGAAGTTAATTTTATATTCAACGTTAGCAAATTACTCTTTCTCGGAAATTCTTTTGTTGCTGTTGCTAGTCTGCGTTTTATATCCACTCTCGTTCGGCCATCATCAGTTATTCTGCTACCTACATAACAAACCCCGTCTAAGTCTCAAAGCACCCCCTAATTCGAATGCATTCCATTACACTTGTTTTACTTTTGATAGCGTCTTTTCAAGGCTTTTCGTTTCAGCTGCTCTTCCAACTACTTTTCCTTTTCTGAGAGAATTACAGTGTCATAGGAAAGCCTTAGAGTTGTTATTTATTCTCCCTTACCAAATTTATCCTCGGTTTGCTTTAGTGCACAATCAGTGTAGAGATTCAGTAACATCAGGAAAAGGCTACACTTATATCTCACCCCTTCTCAACCAGTGCTTCTCTTTTGTGCCCCTCGACTCTTATAACTGCAGTCTGGTTTCTGTACAAATTGTAAATAACCTTTCATTCCCTGTGTTTTATGCGTGCTGTTTTCAGAATTTCATAGAATGAATTTAAGTCAACATTGTCAAAAGCTTTCTCTAAATTCACAAATGCTATACGCGTAGGTTTGCCTTACTCTCGTGTATTACGTGTTATAAGTTGTAGGGGCAGTATTCATTCACTTTTTGCTACATTTTAGGGAGCCCAAACTGCTCTTTCCCGAGTACAGTTTCTACGAATTATTCTTCTGTAAATAACCCATTACAGTCATGACTTATGAAAGTAGCAGTATGGTAATATTCACATGTGTCAGCAGCTACTTCGAAGGATCTCAATAATTTTGAGGGAATGTGGTTTAGTCCCTAGTGCCTTGTTTCGATTTAGGTCTTTAGGTGCTCTGTTAAACTGTTCTCGCAGTATCATATTGTCCTATTATTACATAAAAAATACACGATATTCTCCTCTCAAGGAGTACCACCGAGCGAGGTGGCGCGGTGCTCAGTAAACTAGACTCTCATTCCGGAGGACGACGGTTTAAATCCCCTTTCGGTTTCCAGATATAGGTCTTCCGTGATTTTGCTAAATTGCTGCAGACAAACGCCAGTATGGTTCCTTTGAAAGAGCACGGCTAGTTTCCTTTCCCATCCTTCCATAACGCAAACTCATGCTTCGCCTCTAATGACCTCGCTCTCGACGTGACTTTAAACACTAATCTTTCTTTCCATTTTTTTTTTTTTTTTTCCTTTTCAAGCAGTACCCTCATGGAGGTATAAGACACATCTTCTGACAACAACCAGCAGTTCTACGTTTTCCAGTAAGCTCTGAGATTTCGCATATTTGTCCAACTCAGCGTTTAAGGGTGAGAGCGGCGTTCGGGTACGATCTGCGGGAAAGCTCGAACCGATCCTGTAATGAGCCACTGTAGGCGCGCGAGACGTGCAGGGATGAGACAGGGCTAGATGGTAAAGTAAACACACGCCGCACACTATTTATGTTGTCTTCATCAGGAAATGATTTACGAGCACCGCAGGACGCGATTAACAACTGTAATTACCGGAATTCGTCAGATAGTGGCGGAAGACCGTAATGGGCATCATTTCCAGCTTATTTGGAGGTTAGACTAATTAGATATAGTCGGGGAAAATCGTCCTCCCGCAACTCGAGATCTCAGATACCCACTGCAATCTGCGATCGCACTTTCACCACTACGCCCGCATTTGTAACGCAAATAATCGTGACATAATGCGCTTTGCGCTGCGAGTTCTACTACGGTGTCAGTGTAGAGGTGTGAGCAGAGACATTAATTTCGTAGTTTTCTCCTACTAACCCTTTCATTACAGCAGCATAACAAGGCGATGGAGAAAACTGATACTCGCGTTTTCTCATGTATATTAGCAATCGTTAGCCAGCCCGTTTTCTGCACCTTTTCGCATGCAAAACAGGAGGTAAAATGCGAGACGTTTAGAAAATAGCTTGTTATAGGTCTTTCGTGCAAGAAATTCCGTCTTTTACATTGCTGCCGTTAATTAGACCAAAAACAGTTCCGCATTGTGAAACTGAATTCATCGGAATGCTATTATTCATTGTTAGCGTCGCCACAATGTCTTCAAAGAATACACCCGAGAAATTATCTGAAAATTTGAAAACATTACTAAACTGTTGCCAGAAAACTGCACTTTCTATCTATGACGAGTCATTATTTTCCTTTGACAGGGATCTTTCAAGCGGCGATGGTAAGAATGGAAGCCGTTGCGTCCGAGTAATGCTGCACTCACTCGCGTGAGTGTGAAAGTCGGCGATGGGAAGTTTCACGATAACATTTTCTCAGTGTTTTGATAAACAAACAAGCTTTCGTGGGACGCCAAATGTCCCAACTTCAGGGCACTGGTAACAGTTGGAAATGCACAGCCGGGAGAAAAACTTAACACCCTCAAGGAGAATGTCCAATGACACCTCGGCATAATACGTGAATACTGAGAGGTTGTAGCGCTGGTGATGCATTTGCCAGTGCCATAGGTGAGCAGATCGCGGTCGAGAGGCTGTCTGTGCACCCCTCTGTTTTGACCCTGCGGGCGGTAACCATGTTGAGTTTAGAGGAGAACAGTGTTTGCAACGTTGTTGCCACAACCATGCCCCACCTACGGGTACATACACCTGCGTTCAGAAAAGACAGAACACCCTGAACGACTAGAGATAGGACTTTCATATTCACAGGACATGTGCGTTTCTATGTCCTACAGAGATTATTAGCATTTCAATCACCTCAGTTCAGCACGTGTCCTGTTGCCTAACAGGCACAGGATCGGACATGGGCCCTGATAACTTGCTCTATGTGTATGACATTGACGGGTACAAGGAGCAACTAACGTCCTGTGGTACAGCGCTTCATGCTGCATTCACCTGGTTCCAAAGTTCATCTGTGGTGGATGGCACTGGGTTACGGTGCTGCACCCATGGTGCAATCTGGTGATCTGGAGGTCCAGGGCAAAAAGCTGACATCCCGTGGCGCCAAGAAGTCACGTCTTCGTGCAGCAACATGTGGTCGTTCATTGTCTTGGCGTCTGGGGTGTACTGCAGAAAGAATATGGCTGCGGGTCGCAGGACCGTTATTCACGTAGGTCACACTCATCGGTGCTCTGGACACGCACCAACTGTGATTTGCGGTTGTACCAAATAGTACCCCACACCATAAGGCCTTGAGCTTTCGCTGTATGTCCTGTGCGAATGCAGTCACTTTTATACCGCTCTCGCTTTCTGCGGCGAACCAAAATGCGACAATCATTTTCAAACGAACGGAATTTGGATTCGTCTGCAAATACTATCTTATGCCATTTCTGTCCACATTGACGTTGCATGTTTCTGCACCTTCGTCAAAGGTAGGTGGAGAAGTGGACGACACGCACGTAACCCATGCCATACTAAACGGCGGCTGACTGTCACCTCAGATAGTGTACGATTTGTTACACTGTTCAGCTGTTGCGCCAGAGGAAAAGAGGACGCAGATTTATCCTGCAATGCCATTCGGATGAGGTGTGGATCTTCTTCTCGGGGGGTGGTCTAGGTGATGCGACCTGTTCCATGTCGTTGTGCTCTACTGCCGAAACACTTGGTCCCACACGAGCAGCAATTTCCCGTATGGATGCATCACATTCTCTCATGCCAATAATGCGTCCTCTTTCAAACTCAATGACTTGACGGTAGGGTTCGCACATACGTCTGCGAGACATCCTGCCCGTCTGCTCAGGTTACTCTGATCTGTTTATACTGACAACTAGAGCCGCAGGCACATATTTCCAATATATTGTGTTACACCGCGATGTCGATGTTGAGCTTGAGCCCGCGGGTCGACATTTTTCAAATGTTCATCATTCCTCCAGAACATATCCTGTGAATATGAAGGTCCTTTATCTTGCCGTTCTAGGTGTTCTGTTTTTTCTGGACATGATTGTCCTTCTGTTGAACAGCTTCAGCAATGAAACTTCCTGACAGATTAAAACTGCGTGCCGGACCGAGATTCGAACTCGGGACCTTTGCCTTTCGCGAGCAAGTGCTCTACCGGTTAAGCTACACAAGCACGACTCACGCCCCGTCCTCACAGCTTCAATTCTGGCAGTACCCGTCTCCTACCTTCCGTACTTCACAGAAGCTCTCCTGCGAACCTTGCAGAACTAGCACTGCTGAAAGAAAGGATTTTGCGGAGACATGGCTTAGCCACAGCCTAGGCGATGTTTCTAGAATCAGATTTTCACTCTGCAGCGGAGTGTGCGCTGATATGAAACTTCCTGACAATCTATAGAATATTTCTCTACAGGGCGTCCCAGAAACATCGAGGACTTGTAGAACTTGGGGAACAAATCGAGGATAGGAACCTTTGAACGGAAACGTCATTCAACAGCACTACAGGGCGTCGGAGTTACAGGCGCTGGCAGCAAAGCTGACGGCAGGAAACTATGTAGACAGGAGTGACACCACCAGCAGTCGACCAATGGTGTAAACGCCCGGAAGATGACCCATACGTCGGGTTGAAACCGGTTGGCGGTATAATAATAATAAATGCGATTGAGACAGTTTCTGAATAATTGATCCTCTTTTAAATAGTGTGTGTGTATTTCAAAGACGACCTCCTTCATCATTTCACTCTGTCTACAGGTTGAATCAGAATGTTTCGTAACACGATATTGTGTATACAACCAAAGGCTCGAGCAAATGATACTGAAACAATTTATTATTCAGTGAAACTATATACTTCTTTTAACGACGTTCGGAATTTGTTTATGGATTTAACGTTTATCGAGTTTGACAGTGAAATTTTTACAGAAAAATAGGTAGGTAATTTTCTGCTCTGTGCCAGTAGTAACGGCCTCGATAGTGACATGGAACTGTCACAGTAGTCGGAGATCGATCCCTGCCTCCTGCTCTCACCGCCGGTGGTGCCGCAGTCTACAAGGTGACTTCACAGGAAGCAATCCGCGAAGACGCTTCGCCTCCGGAGCTCACGTGACGTCACATGACGGGACCCGAGGCCCACGAGAAAGACAGGCCGCGGCGCGTACGTCACGAAGGTAGGCCTGAACTCGCTCGCTCGCTTTACTCAGCAGACAAAATGCGTTTCTCAACCTCGCAGCTAGGTGTGTACGTACTAACGAGAATTGCATCTTTTACTGGAATCTGATATTATAAAGTCTTACTGATTACTAGCCGCATAACAAAATTTAAGATCAATTCTCGACGTAAAAAGTATAACGGCTTGTTTGTAGCATTTAGTTTCTGCCGTCCGGGTGGCAGAGCGGTTCTAGGCGCTACAGTCGGGAACCGCACCATCGCTACGGTCGCAGGTTCGAGTCCTTCCTCGAGCATGTATGTGTGCGATGTCCTTAGGTTAGTTAGGTTTAAGTACGAGGCCTGTTCAGAAAGTAAGCTCCGATTGATTGCCAAATTGAAACCACAGTGAACATCAGAAATGTTTTACTTGTAACAGTTAGCTACACCTTTCAGCTACTTCCCTACGTAGTCGCCGTTCTGACTTAGACTTTTGTCATAGCGTTGTACCAACTTTTCAATAGCCTCATCTTAGAAGGCAGCCGCCAGTGCTTTCCGCCAATTCTCCACGCTGGCCTACACCTCGTTGTCTGTGTCAAAATGTTGTCTTCAAAGACAGCGGTTCATGTGACCAGAGATGAAACTTAGGGGGAGACAATTGCGGACTGTATTGTGGGTAATCTCACATTTCCATTTGAAAACGATGCAGGAGCATCTTCATTGCCCCTGCAGAATGCGGCTGAGAATTGTCTTGAAGAAGAAACAGCACGACAGTTATGTAATGTTAGCTGCATAGCTTCAGGCGAAATTTCTCACCAGGCCCTCGTACTTGGCGGCAGACACTATTTTCTAGACATCTTTACGCACTCACTGCGAGCTCAGAAATGAGAAGAACGACGTGATGCTAACTGCGGTTATACTAGAGACACTACCCAACACATCTGTGCAAAGCTTTATCGGATTTTCATTGTCGTTTCCATTTCGCGACCGATCGGAGCTTACTTTCTGAACGCCCCTCGTAGTTCTAAGTTCTAGGGGACTGATGACCTCAGGAGTTAAGTCCCATAGTGCTCAGGGGCATTTGAACCATTTTTGAATTTCGTTTCTTCCGCGCAGCAGTCCTCGTTTCATACAAAATGTGGTGCCTTACGCAACTCATAATCTTTTTCACGTGATTTTAATTTTATTATACTGCAGTACAGCCATAACAAATTATTAGTAGGCCTATACACTCTGTATCATTGTAGGACTAATAACAGTAAGATTTCATAATTATGGATTCCAGTAGAAGATGCAATCCTCGTTTGTACATACACACCAAGTTACGAGTTAACAGGTGTAGAAACGCATTTTTTCTGCCGTCTTGAGCGTGCGAGTTCGTCCTACCTTCGTGACGGACGAGCCGCGGCCTGTCTTTCTCGTAGGCCTCCGACCGGCTATAACCGAGCGCCTGCCGCGCAGAGCCTTTTGTTTTCTCTCTCGATGAATGTTCTCTGTGCTGGTCTGTACATGTAGACAACTTAAGCTGTGTGCGCCTGTGTGTGTGTGTGTGTGTGTGTGTGTGTGTGTGTGTGTGTCATCGAACTTGTACTTGCAGTTTGTTTCTACTGTACCAGTTAATAAACCAAATAAATTGTACTCATAACAGCAGACATCCACAGTGCTAACGCTGCTTAGACTTACTTTCGCAGCGGCCGGAAGTCGCAACAATAAGCACGTGCAAAGTGAAGCCAAGGCTTTCAGTCTTATAGTGTGTATCTCTAAAAGTCGAAAATAAAATTAAAGTTTTTGAAACTCTTCAAAATTTCTTCGAATGGAGCTTCATATGAGGGACACGTACACAAAATTATGAGCTGAATGCTGGCACAAGACTGCAAAAACCAGAGGGTAGCATTAAACCAGATTGAAGAACTGATGACTTTAAAATGCAACCGTTACAGCTGTGGCGTTAACAACAAAACTACAATTATAAAGATCCTTTATTATTGACCCCACATCAGAGATGACGCTATTTATACTGCAGTAATTATGTGTTATGTTACCTGTCGATGATACAGATTGGAAACAAAGAAATGTTCCTTTATTGGCAGTTCATGCTGTTATGTAAAGAACCTATTTTCAAATAACGTTACTGGCTTAGATTTTTGTAGTCAGATACCATTTAAAACTTATGGAAAATGTCCTAATTTACGCAAACATCTTAGTATGACGTATTCAAGTCATATTCATCGTTACAGTCATGAATTCAGAAGCGAGATTCCCATGATGTACTTGTGGATCTCTGGCTACGTTCTTGACGTCTCGTGCAAGTATGACCACACATGAAAATTATAAAAATATACAATATCATTCACATAGGCAATGAATTAATAAAGAAGGATCTGTGTCATATTAAATGTTAGTGACCCTCCAGACCATATGAATAGCAACCTCAGACTTTCCGGAGATGTTTCAGCTGCCTATAACAAGATACTGTCTGAGTACAGCGGCCCTGTTATTCAGTCAGACCTAGATAAAATTTTGAAAAGGTGGAAAAATTGGCAACTTGCATTAAATTTCAAAGACGTGAAACTGTACACAAACCAAATATATATATATATATTATCCTATGACTATGATATCGACGAGTTCCAGCCGGAATCGGTCAGCTCATAGATATACCTAGGTTTGTAAGGATACCAGTTAGTACGAGTCTGGAATGGCATAATAACATAGGAGCCGTTATAAGTAAAGTAGGTGGCTTACTTAGGTTCATTGGCAGAATACTACGGGAATCAAACCAGTCTACAAAGGAGACTAATTACAAATCTCTCGTGCGAGCCACCTTATAGCGCTGTTCAAGTGTGTAGAACTCGTACCCACTAAGACCAACAGAGGACACTGAACGTGTACCGAGAAGGACAGCACGAATGGTCAGGGCGAAAGGTCAGGGGCGTGCTTGATCCCTGGGAGGGTGTCACAGAGATGCTGAAGAAATTGAACTGCCAGACACTTTGTAACGTCCCCTTAGAATGATTATGAATTAATGTGATGGTAGAAAGCCCCTTTATCATTTAGCTAGAATATAGCAGGTCAGCAACTAGAAACAGTTAATTCCATAAATTATCTGGGAGTAGGCATCAACAGTGATCTAAAATGGAATGACCATATAAATTTAATCGTCGGTAAAGCAGATGCCAGACTGAGATTTATTGGAAGAATCCTAAGAAAATGCAGTCCGAAAACAAAGGACGTAGGTTACAGTACACTTGTTCGCCCACTGCTTGAATACTGCTCACCGGTGTGGGATCCGTACCAGATGGCGCTGATAGAACAGATAGAGAAGATCCAACGGAGAGCAGCGCCCTTCGTTACAGCATCATTTAGTAATCGCGAAAGCGTTACGGATATTATAGATAGACTCCAGTGGAAGACTCTGCAAGAGAGACGCTCAGTAGCTCGGTACGAGCTTTGTTGAAGTTTCGAGAACATACATTCACCGAGGAGTCAAGCTGTATATTGCTCCCTCCTACGTATATCTCACGAAGAGACCATGAGGATAAAATCAGAGAGATCAGAGCCCACAGAGAGGCATACCGACAATCTTTCTTTCCACGAACAATATGAGGTACTCAAGGGACCCCCGCAACACACCGTCAAGTGGCTTGCGGAGTATAGATGTAGATGTAGAAGTACTCAAACAGTTTTCTCTTCACTTATTCTGGTCATCACTAAACTGACACAATATTTTTAGCGCAACGCAATCTGACTTTCAATAATCCCTACAAACGAATGGCCCTGACTAACAATCACCTATACCTTTCATGAATCACTTACCTCACAAAAATCTTCGTTACTCGAACTACTGCAATACAGCGAGCGCCAATACTGCCAGCTAAATAAAAGATTCTAACAACTGAAGGCTCTAACTACTGATAGTCATGGTAAGCAAATGAAAGATGTTGATAGAGAACAAACAATATATTTACTTTAATAATATTCAAAAGTCATGACATACATCTTTACAAATTTCCATTTTCTGGCGGACACACGTCCAGATCGTGCTCACATAGTAATCTCTCAAAACTCTGGCATCTCTCTCTCCACATCCACCACTGCTGGTGGCTCACCTCCAACTGCACAACGCTACGCGCTGTTCACATACAACTGCCTAACACTACAATAGCGGATATCCCAACAATGCCAACCAGCCACAGACTGCACACATCACAGTCAGTGATTTTCATACAGAGCGCTACGTGGCGTTACCAACATAAAAACCTAAACATCCTACTTACAACTTGAAGACGGTCGCCTTATTCTCCTGAGAAATCCTACGTGCACAGCTTCGAGAAGTGGCCCTAATGATGACTGTATGGATATACTTCAACTCCCTACGGGTCGTTAGGTTTGCGTTATTTGCTTAATAAGTGACGATAACGCCATCTTCTCGCGATCGATACGTCAATGATATTGGAAGAAGCCCTAATTACTGGTACCGTAGGAAGTACCCTCAGCCATGCACTTAGCTGTGGTTTGCAGAGTGTAAAAGTGGTTACGGTCTTGTCTCTCTGCTATGGAACAGCTAGTTACGGCCAGAGTTCCACGTCAAAATGTCCGCTATGTCCAAATCTCCTTATCTGTGTCTGTCATTCTTTTTAATCGTCGACATCCAAGTATGACGTAGTTAAGATCTTACATTCCGCAGTCACAGTATAAGAACCCCAACTAAGCCTTTAAGGCTGAATTCGTAGATCTCAGCTGAAACACAGACTCCTGCTCTGAGTCATCTTCGGATATGCACTCTCAATACCCAATATACTCGACATGGGTCTTCACACAGACTAGATGCGCACCATACCCACTGAACTATTTATCATCTGATCCACTCTGCTGACTGTGCCGCATTAATAGTTACACTCTAAGGCTGTCTAATAAAACGAGTGCGCACGATATCTTTTTCGCAGCTGATTATGAGGTCCTAAATAAAGACGCTGTAGAAACAGATGTCGGCGTCGCCTACGGGGCGACTGGGTCACCATGAATCATGGCGTTAATGGCCGCCACAGACGTTATGACGGGTCGCAGCAAACACTGCCGCGCATATGGGGTCCGCGTCACCCGGTGCTGGCCTCGAGGCGCGAACGGCGGTACGCGTAATCGCATCCTAAGAGCTCTCACGTCTTTATTTAGTCACGAAATAAAGGATAGCTGACGAAAATCATAAGAGAGATGCTGCATAGAAGGAAACTCTGCACGTTCAAATGGTTCAAATGGCTCTGAGCACTATGGGACTTAAACCTAACTAACCTAAGGACATCACACACATCCATGCCCGAGGCAGGATTCGAACCTGCGACGGTAGCGGTCGCGCTCTTCCAGACTCAAGCACCTAGAACCGCTCGGCCACTCCGGCCGGCTCACGATGTCACAGTAGCGATCGACGCTGGCGAGTCTTTGTTCCAATCCACGTTGATAAATTTTAATGTATTTTCAGTTTTCTCGTCCACAAAATTATCTATCCTGCAATTACACACTCTTTTATCTAAAGTAACATATTGCTTCTTTCCAGTACTGTAGAGTCAAAGCAGTAAAAGTACTGGATGTTATTTTTCCATCTCGGGCAGCAACATGCTTGATCAATTACACTTACGCATTCCATTCTGCATAATGTTTCCAAATACGTTTCATAGCATGCATGTATGGGTTGGCGACAGTAGATTGGTAGCAAACTAATTTTCTGCAAAATTCCGTCAGTGGAACCAACGTAAGAAGTTTCTTGATGATTGGCCTGCAATGAAGTATACGTCTTGAAAGGACATTGTAAGTTAGGTTCCAGTATCTCTGCTTAAAACGTTTGTTGATTACTACGACAGCTTTTTCCGAAGATTTCCGTTTTCAAGTACCTGGGTATGCAAAGTTTGAGAACTACAACGTGCAATAGTTCTATTGGAATTATAGACTTAATTTTTTATAAGTGAAGAATTTCGTGATCTATAACAGAAATTGCAGTCATAATTTACCTTATCAAGAAGTACACAAACAGCTATATGCCAGTAAAACGTAGACATAAGTCTCCCTCTTATTTACATAATTCAGATATAATAAAATTAATTATAGCATAGTTGTATGCGTAATTCTTCATAATGAAAATTATACATCAATAACTCACGAAATTCTTCACTTATAAAAAATTAAGTCCAAAATTCCTAGAGAACTATAGCACATTGTAATTCTCAATCGTTGTAAACTCAGGCACTTGAAAATCGAAATCTTCCGAAACAGCTGTCGTAATAATCAGTGAATGTTGTAAGTAGTGACACTGAAACTTCACTTACAACAGGAGAAGGCGGGTGCACCTTAATTAATATCAAAGGTTTGACTTCCGTCAGACCTGACACAGAATGTATATAGTAACTGCAGCCAGTACTGTATTTCACCTTTTAACTTCTAGAGGAAGGTGGTTAATCTCTTGCATGTTCTGACAAAGAGCGTTATCAAAAGTGTCTATACTTGTACGTGGTAAGTGTTTTTTAAATTTTTGTTGTCCATTTCTGTATGATAGAAATTTTTATTTTCTGCTCATATGAGAGAAGCTAACCCGAAACGAAATTCTTATGCATGTAGGACAATCAGTTACTGGTCGCCATTTTTGTCTGAGAATACTCCTCTCACACTGTCATCTTTGCAACAATTATTCCCAGTGATGTGTATGTATGTGTATGAACCTGTGTATCTTTCCAATAAAACACTTGCCGATCTATGTCTGATGTTTGATTTTTATCATACGAATATAAAGTAGTACGCTTTTCTTGAAAGTGTGTCCTCTCGTTCGTAGACGCTGATTCGTTTATTCAGGCACCTCTTAAAACCAAATTCCATAGACGGAATAATTTTTCTCGAACTTTTTTTAAAATTTTCCTTGAAGTCCAGATCTGTGTGACAAAAACGCGAAGTTTCTCCAAAAATGCTAATTCCTTATATTGCTCATAATATTGCAGAAATGTGTTCCTAGTAACGCGTTTATCCATGTCATCAATAAAATATTTATTGAATGAACTTGGCTTCTGCTTCTTCGCTACTCCGCTCGTTAACGTGTTTCCATTTCTTTAATTCACAATATCGATTGACTCAGCTTTTGTTTGTCACTATTTGTTTACACTTCCGTGGCCTTCTCTGTCAGCACTGTAGCACCTTTCTCCTCATCAGTTAATTTAATAACAGTAACAGCAAAGCCCTCGTACCCAGCCATCACCACATTTCCCGCAATCGCTTTCCATTTTTGCACTTCTCTCGCTACTTCGAACTGAAAACTGGTGACATTTATTTACGTGACTACCCTCTACGGACGAGAATGTCGTTTGCTTTGTCGAGTAATATCTGGTGTATACGAGCATATATTTGAGCCCCATCATTGTGGTAGCGTTGTGAAATGCCTCTCATTTACAATCCATCCACTTTAGGGTTGATAACTGATGGTAGCTATTCAAAGAGATTTCTGGATTGCAGCCGGTCGTCGTAAACTTCATTCAACGATTTTTTTTTTTTTTTTTTTTTTTTTTTTTTTTTTTTTTTTTTTTTTTTTTTTTGCGCCCCTCCACGCCCACACCGCCATGATGGCCAACTCAAAAGATCTACTGCCATCTCTGCATAAGGGTTAGTTTTCACTAAAGTGAGGTGTCGCAGCATATATGGGTACTGCGATGTTTGCCTACGTCTGGTTAAGATTAACCATTAATACGCGCTCATCTAGAGATAGATTGGGTCGAAAGTCGAACGAAGGGTAGCAGTTTGAAGGACAAAGGAAAGAAAGAGCCAAGGCAAGAGCCAAGGGATATACACCTCTGCGATAGTTTGGTATGGCGGTAAGAGCAGTAGCGGATGTCTTGCTGCCTGCGACAGGTCATGCAAGGGTAGGCTTTGTTAGTATTGGGTATCATGCATGTCGATACTTCTGACGTTGTGGGGTGCTGTTGCTCGGCAGCTGCCGCTGGGTGCCGGTGTTGAACTCTCGGTCAGCGTCAGCAACCTGCACCAGTTAGGTTTATCATCGTTTTGTGTGCGGTAGGTCGTATATTAGATGCACAGTGTAGCGTGCTGTTGGCGATTTGTTTGTGCGTCAGTGGGCGAGTTCGTCGGTTTCCCTGCTGTAGCCTGTTGGTCGGCTTTAATAGCAGCTGGTATTTCCAGTCAACGTTTCTGATATGCAGGGCTTGCCGACGTTTGTCACTTGTTGGTGTATGTTAACTTCCCATAGGTGGCTATGCCCTAGCTAGTAGTGTCCTCGTTCTCCGCTCCGTCTTATATAGTGCGCTGATGGTACAACCGCCCATGCGTTGCAGTCGCGAGACAGAAGGACCACACCTCCTGCCGCGCGAGATTAGCCGAGTTGTCTGGGGCGCTGCAGTTATGGACTGTGCCAGCTGGTCCCGGTGAAGGTTCGAGTCCTCCTCGGGCATGGGTGTGTGTGTTTGTCCATAGAATAATTTAGATTAAGTAGTGTGTAAGCTTAGGGAATGATGACCTTAGCAGTTAAGTCCCATAAGATTTCACACGCATTTGAACATTTTTGAAACACACCTACCAGCGGCAGCGCTTTCGCTGGTGGAACTGCAAGACTCAGCTGCCGTCGGTATTGTCGCTGGCCGCAGCTATCGAAGTCTTCTGGAGTCTTCGTATTTCGGAGATGGTGGGATTCTACGCATTATTCAGCTGCTAGCCATTTGCAGGTTTATTAGATTTTCCGCGATGGGTATTTCAACGGATGCTTTGATAATGGAGTCCCAAAAGGTTGTTGCTGTGGCCAAAATCGAAGTTTTGTCATACTTCATTGAATGTCCGCTGGTAATACAATGTTCTGCTACTGCAGACTTACTGAGTTGCAGTAGGCGAGTGCAACGTTGATGTTCTTTACAACGCTCTTCCACTGTACGCGTTGTCTGTCTTACATAGGCCATACCACATTGACACTGTATCTTGTAAATTCCCGCCTTCGGCAGTAACAAATCATCCTTCACCGATCCCAGCAGATCCGAAATTTTAGAAGGTGGACGAAAAACCACTTCCACATGAAAATTATTAAGAATCCTCACTATTTTGAAGGATATACAGGGTGATTCAAAAAGAATATCACAACTTTAAAAATGTGTATTTAATGAAAGAAACATAATATAACCTTCTGTTATACATCATTACAAAGAGTATTTAAAAAGGTTTTTTTTCACTCAAAAACAAGTTCAGAGATGTTCAATATGGCCCCCTCCAGACACACGAGCAATATCAACCCGATACTCCAACTCGTTCCACACTCTCTGTAGCATATCAGGCGTAACAGTTTGGATAGCTGCTGTTATTTCTCGTTTCAAATCATCAATGGTGGCTGGGAGAGGTGGCCGAAACACCATATCCTTAACATACCCCCATAAGAAAAAATCGCAGGGGGTAAGATCAGGGCTTCTTGGAGGCCAGTGATGAAGTGCTCTGTCACGGGCTGCCTGGCGGCCGATCCATCGCCTCGGTTAGTTGACGTTCAGGTAGTTACAGACAGATAAGTGCCAATGTGGTGGCGCTCCATCCTGCTGAAATATAAATTGTTGTATTTCTTGTTCGAGCTGAGGGAACAGCCAATTCTCTAACATCTCCAGATACTGTAGTCCAGTTACAGTAGCACCTTCGAAGAAAAAGGGACCAAAAACTTTATTGGCTGAAATGGCGAACAAATGTGCAACTAAATGAAACTGTATAGCTCCCTTAATTCGCCGACAGATAGTGCTTAGCTCTGCCTTTTGTCGTTGCAGAGTTTTAAATTCCTAAAGTTGTGGTATTCTTTTTGTATCACCCTGTATTTCCAACACAGGGAAGAAAAAGCTAGGGACTTGGCTGGCGCGTTCTCCTCTTTATCCACTTCCCGGTTCCTGGCTTTAGTTGAGAAAGACCTGTTAATTTGCCGCATCGAGTATCCATTGTCTGTGAACACTGTCCTTAAATGTGCAAGTTCCTTAGGCAAATTCTCTGCATGTGACACCGTATATGCCCTGTGCACAAGGGTTGTAAGCACACTCATGGGTTGGGATGGGTGATGGCAACTTGAAGAATGCAAGTACAAATCAGTGTGAGTGGCATTACGATAAACAGAATGTCCCACCGAGCCGTCACTCTTCCGTTTAACCAAAACATCCAGGAATGGAAGGCAACCATCTTTCTCTAGTTCTATAGTAAATCGAATATTCTCATGGATGGAGTTAAGATAATGAAGAAACTCCATTAAATTTTCTTCTCCGTGGGGCCACACTATGGAAGCATCATCGACGTATCTCCAAAAATAGTTGGTTTACAAACCGCTGATTCATGTGCTCTTTCCTCAAAATCCTCCATAAAAAAGTTAGCCATCAGAGGAGACAGAGGGCTGCGCATGGCGACACCGTCAGACTGTTCAAAATATTCCTGGTCAAACATAAAATACGTTGAGAAAAGAGCATGTCGAAACAAAGCAGTGATATCCGATTCAAGCTGTTGACCAATTAGCATCAAGGAATCCGAAAGAGGTACTTTTGCGGAAAGGGAACTACATCAAAACTCACTAGAAGGTCCGAACTACTTAAGTGGAGAGCCCCCAGCCTGTTGATAAAATCAGCAGAGTTCCATATATAATATGAACATTTGCCAACCAATGGTCTCAGCAAAGAAGCTAGATGTTTGGCTAAATCATATGTAGGTGCGTCAGTAATACTCACTATAGGCCGTAAAGGAAGACCTTCTTTATGTACTTGAGGAAGACCATTCAGTCTTGGTAGTACGCTGCCATGTGGTCTTAACCGCTTGATGGTCTCTGGAGCTAACGAGGAAGAGTTCAAAAATGCACACGTCTTCCGTTGCACACGTGCTGTTGGGTCTTGATCAATCTTCCTGTACATAGTATCACTAAGTAGACTATACATCATCTCCAAATACAACCTACGAGGAAACAAAACGGTGGAATTACCATTATCAACCTTTAGCACCACTATTTCCGAATCTTCTCGAAGGTTTCGTAGTGGAGCCCTTTCTTCAGCGGTTATATTACTGCGTTGGGGAGGAGTTTTTAGGAGAAACCGACAAGTTTCCCTTCTTATTTCTTCAGCAGCGGCAAGAGGAAGGCGACGTACAGCTTGATTATCACCGCCTACGAAACTTATAAGAGGTACTGCACTTTGTGTAGGTGGAAAATTAAGACCTTTGCCCAAAACTGACAGTTTCGCATCATCTAAAATCTTCTTCGTAAAATTAACACTGGAACGTCGTGCAGTTATTTCCTGTGGCGCCAGCTGTTGTGGCACCAAGCGATCAAATTTCATCATCTGCCGGGAAGTAGCAGCCTTATGTACCCAATCGAACTTGGCTGAAGTCACTCCATCCATCCAGTCCCTTCCTATAGGAGAAAGAAGTGCTGCAATCTTCAAGTGCAGGAGGAACAGTTCTTCTGAGATGGCGTCCAAACTTCGTCTCGTATAACAATTTCTCTCCTTCACAATAGCACGACTCACCTTCTCCATTATTTTCCATGCAGTGGTCGTCTTAATAAAATGTGTCACTCTGGCAAATTTGGGTATTATGCCATGGTCCCGACATCTCATTAAAAAAGTTAAAGAACTTAAAAGTTTTGCTCTCTTACCACGTAGCTTGTCTTACATTTGAGGCCATCTCCTCCCCGTAAAGGCGTTTGATGTAAAATTTAAAATTTTCCAGGTGAATCAATTGTTCAAAGAGATTTCGGGTTTGCCGCCAGTCGTCGTAACTATAATGTCACTGTAGTGGCTGCACGCCCGTTATCTTGGTAACCACCATAAGGAATCTCAACATGCACTGGAAGGTCAGCACCAATCTGACACCTGCTATAGGGGATCTGGTAACTCGTCGTCCCGTTGCACAGAGAAAACCTTGGCTGTTGAATCTTCGAGAGCTCCGTGGAATAAGCTCGGGAACGTGGCAGTAGTTCAATGCTACTACAAAGTTCGATTCTTTGGGTGCTTTCATTAATGAAGGAAATGCAATTATCGTGTGCCATTATTGGCCAGAAGACCCTGTCAGGAATAGTTCTGCAGCCTGGCGCCACTTTGGTGACTTGTGCGTCGAAGAAGATGAGGTAAATGAGGACAACAGAAACACTCAGTCCTCGAGAAAAGGAAAGTTCCCACTTGGTCGGGAATCGTAACTAGGCATTAACCATAATGCACCAAAAACAGAAATGGTTCCTAAAACGCTTTTGCAATGCACCCTGCATAGTTCTAAATACAACACAAACACTTTGTTCCATGAAAGTTGGGCTACTGAAAGAGATACTCGTAAGTCCAAACAGTCTGACGTCCATCTCGAAGCGCTCTCTACTGACATTAACAGTATTCGGCAGCTTCAGACACCGAGCTGCATCCTGTCTGTTCATAGCTCGTCGTATATATTTGAGTTGCACTTTCATCTCGTTAAGGAACATGAACTGACACATTTACGTAAATGAATTTTTAATGCATTTTTCACGACAGCGGCAACTCGGTTTTGACATTTTAAAATCATAAATAAGTTTATCATCTATTCCAAGAGATTTCTATCGCCTTTCCCGAAAGTAGTCCGTTTTTCCCCTTATTTCCTGCATTAGCTAATGCTGCTACACTTGCGACTTACTTAAGGCCAGTTATTCTGTCACCCCTGTCCTGGGAAACGCTTTGCCAGTAGCGTCTAACTGTTCCGTCCAGAGCCGGCTTGGTCTCCAGATGGCAACTGCACCTTTAGTAAAATCTCCAAAACTTCCCTTAGCCGGTGCAAAAAGCGTACCTGCTACGCAGTAGTGTTACAGAGCTGTGTGTTTAGTATCCGACAGTGATTTTTATTAACCGCCTAGCCGAAGTATCAATATGACAGGACACTACGGCCGCAGTTTACTCCTATCGGAGGGTGCCAAACCTGCAGCGGCCATACGCTGAGGTGATGAAAGTCATGGGGTACCTGCTAATATCGTGGCGGACGTCCTTCTGCCCGGAGTAGTGCAGCAACATGACGTGACATGGACTCAACAACTCTTTGGAATTCCCCTGCAGAAATATTGAGCCATGCTGCCTCTATTGCCGTCCATAATTGCGAAAGTGTTGCCGGTGCAGGATTTTGTGCACGAACTGAACCTCTCTATTATGTTCCATAAATGTTCGATATGTGGTCAAATCAATCGCACGAATTCTCCAGTTTGTTCTTTAAAACAATCGCGAACAGTAGTAGCTCGGTGACATGCGCGCTGTCATCCATAAATATTCCATCGTTGTTTGCGAAATGAAGTCCATAAATGGCTGAAAAAGATCTGCAAGTGGCCGAACATAACGCTGTGAATCTCGGAATGTTCAATTCCCTAACGTTTATCGGAATGTGTGTAGCTCCAATCACCATTCCGCGTTTATAGTCTCTTAATTCGCGTCGTGCGGCCATAATGATGTTGGAAACCTCTTCACTCCAATCAACTGAGTACAAATGACAGCTACTCTTTTATATTTTGTCGTCGTTGGTCCCGTTTTCTTCCAGGATCTGTTTCCGGCAGCAGTGAAATTGGATGTTTTACCTGATTCCTGACATTCACTGTAAACTCGTGAAATGGTCGTGCGGGGAAATTCCCATTTCATCGATACCTCGGAGATGCTGTCTCATCGCTCAGTCGCCGACTATATCACCACGTTCAAACTCACTTAAATCTTGATAACTCGCTATTGTAGCAGCAGTAACCGATACGACAACTGCGCCAGATACTTGTTGTGTTGCCGGCCGGCGTGGCCGAGCGGTTCTAGGCGCCACAGTCTGGAACCGCGCGACTGCTACGGTCGCAGGTTCGAATCCTGCCTCAGGCATAGATGTGTGTGATGTCCTTAGGTTGGTTAGGTTTAAGTAGTTCTAAGTTCTAGGGGACTGATGACCTTAGAAGTTTAGTCCCGTAGTGCTTAGAGCCATTTGAACCATTTGAACTTGTTGTGTTCTGGCTGTTTACGTATCTTTGTATTTGGATACGTATGCCTACACCAGTTTCTTTGGCGCTTCAGTGTAAGTAGCAGTCAGTTACTACGTTCACAAATCTTTAAAAATGATACAAACACTTGTCATACTGAAGATTGGTAAAGAATTGAAAGAAGTGTAACACAGCTGGAGACCAAGGGAAAGTAAATGCCTATGATATTAACAAGTTGTGAGTTAAAGAGAAACGTAGCGGGTTTTACTTTTCCTACTGCTAGGTTCAACCGAAAGCGGTTTTCCTGACGGCACGTGTCGACGTCCTCTCGTCCTGAGCGACTTGTTCGAGTCCCCTGATCACAAAAACGCGACGCGGACTCACGGCAACAGTATGGCGCGTCCTTGCCTCCCCTCCCCCTGCCTCACTGCCGCCCTCCAACCTCCCCAGCCTCGTAACCCCAAACCCTTTCATTCATGCGCTACTTGCTCGTAAAAAGCTGACACCACTGCGTCTCCCCTAGCGGTTACAATTAAATTTACGTTGCTGCAAAAAACATATTCCCCTTTTTCGCTCCAAATGGGATACAAACTTTCATACGCGCCTATTTGACGGTAGGAAACAGTGTTTTTCTAGTATAACGAAACAGCAGCTTTGATACGGATCACTTTTTCAAATTTCGAGAGCCAACAGGGCTTACAAAATAATAACAGCTACATAGCGCCATTCCTGGCGTCCAGATCTCCGTGAATCCTCATAGGACGGAACATGTACCATGAATTGTGACTAACGGAAACTTCTGTAGTTTCGTTAGAAGATTCTATTCGAATCCCTTGAAGCGGATGCCTATTTTTGGAGTACGGACCTCACTGGGAGCCAAGTTTCTAGGGACGAAATCTGTGTATAAAATATTCTCGATACTGTTGGCGCAAATTAGAATAAAATCTCATGCTGTCGAAAAGGAATAACTGCCGTTGAGATAACTCTATAACAAGCCTATGATTGGTTACCCAAGTTTCGTGACATTATGCTGTGAACGGTCATGATGACTACTGCAATGTTAATACCTTCCAGACAACTCAGGCATTTCTCCGCAGCCTCTCAACGTAGGTAATGGCAGCTGTGACAGTTAAAGAAATTTTTCAACATTACTGTCTCTACGGCCTCTTTGTTGCAATAGTCCGTGTATATGCAGCAGACATTACAATATTCAACAATAACTGTAAACGAGTATGCCCTCAGGAGACCGCTAATAGTACCGAAAACGTTCTACGTGAGTATTGCTCTTTTCACAACTAACTGATTAATTCTTACCAGCCGGCCGGTGTGGCCGAGCGTTTCTAGGCGCTTCAGTCTGGAACCGCGCGACCGGACATGGATGTGTGTGATGTCCTTACGTTAGTTAGGTTTAAGTAGATCTAAGTTCTAGGGGACTGATGACCTCAGATGTTAAGTCCCATACTGCTCAGAGCCATTTGAACCATTTGAATTCTTAGCAGGAATACATTGGAATCGAGAGTAGGCCTGGCCGAATTCAAGATAATACGATTCCACCGCTACTGCTAGCGATGTATATACGAGCAAATAAACTGGCAGAACACTTTATCATTAAAGGTTGCTCGCAGACCACGCAGCAGTGTGTAGAAAAAAGCCGTCGTTAGAAACATGTCGCGGTATGCAGGTATTCTTGCAGATAATCCCCGCATGATGCGTACACCGAGGTGACAAAACTCATGGGATAACGATGCACGCATATACAGATGGCGGTACACAGATATCGCGCACACAAGATATAAAAGGGCAAGGAAATGGCGGCGCTGCCATTTGGTTCAAATGGCCCTGAGCACAATGGGACAACATCTGAGGTCATCAGTCTCCTAGAACTTAGAACTCCTTGAACCTAACTAAGGACATAACACCAATCCATGCCCGAGGCAGGATTCGAACCTGCGACCGTAGCGGTCGCGTGGTTCCAGAATGAAGCGCCTAGAACCGGCCGGCTGCCATTTGGTACTCAGGCGAATGATATGAAAAAGGTTACGACATGAATGTGACCGCACTATGGGAACTAACAGGCTTTAAACACGGAATGGGATTTGGAGCTAGCCGCATGAGACATTCCGTTTCGAAAATCGTTCGGCAATTTAGTTTTCCGAGGCCCACAGTGTCAACAGTGCGCAGAGAATAAAAAATTTCAGGTATTACGTCCCACCACAGAAAACGCAGTAAAACTGAAATTTATTGTAGAACTCAGTTAGTCTTTCTCTTCTCTCATTCCAGCTCTCAAACTCATGTTCTCCTGTAAGCCGTTCTTCTATTCCTTCCCCCACTAGCTCATTCCAGTCCCCCGTGACTATTAGATTTTCATCTCGCTTGACGTACTGCATTACCCCCTAAATACCCTCATATACTTTCTCTATTTCTTCATCTTCAGGCTGCGATGTCGTAACGTATACCTGAACTATCGCTGTCGGTGTCGGTTTGCTGTCGATTATGATGAGAACAATCCTACCACTGAGCTGTTTACAGAAACTCACTCTTTGCCCTACCTTCCTATTCACAACGAACCCTACTGCCGTTATGCCGTTTTCGGCTACTGTTGATGTCATATACTCTGCTGACCAGAAATCCTTGTCTTTACTCCATTTCACTTCGCTGACCCACATTCTGTCCAGGGTATTTCCCATTTCATATTTTCTAGCTTCCCTAAGACGTTCAAACGACTGACATTCCATGCCCCGTCCAGTAGAGCACTAACCTTTCGTTGATTATTAAATATTTTTCTCATAGTCAGTTCCCACTCGCCAATCATCTGCTGGAGATCCGAATGGGGGACTAGTCAGGAATCTTTTGCCAATGGAGAGATCATAATGATACGTCTTGAGTTACAGACGACATGTCCCGTGGATATACATTATGTGTTTAATGCAGTGGCTTCCTTAGCCTCCTGCATCCTTACGTCGTTGATGACTGCTCATTGCTCCGTCCTTAGGGGCAGTTTCCCACCCCTAAGGTAAGAGAGTGCCCTGAACCTGTGTCCGCTTTCACAACGTTTCCAGAATGAGCGTGACGTCTTACGCCGGAAGCCTTTTGGATTTGTTGCTGCTTAGTGAACTGAAGATCCGCTTGGTTGATCTGTTGCTATACATTCTGTATATGTGTCCCTAACAGTGTGGTCTTTTCAAAGCGCACATTGTAGCAGTTTTTGTCGTAGTTGTTTAAACAAAACAAAGTTTTTTTATATGTTCATAGGAAAACGAGCAACCCATTCTGGATACGCAATGACCTCTACGACGACGCGATGTTAGACACTATTCTTCCTTCTTCCGTCCCCGGGTTCGCACGAGTACTACCAAGTATCTACGAGCGGGCGACTTGTCTGCCGTAGCGGTAGTAAATTATACACACAAATCTTCGTCGTTATTCAAGCTGTTGATTGGTGTAGCCATGAACACAGTTGAAGGCGAATTTCTTCAGTCTACATCATTTCTGTCGTGTCACAACCAGCGGCGACGTCGTTTTGTTTTCTTTTCTTTTTGAAATACTGAGCCGTGGCTGGCTCGCGTCATGCCTTGTTTCTTTATCATTGTTTGCAGTTCAGTGGTGTCTTATTGCTTCTTCGGTTATCGCCATAACGTTGCGGTCTTCTCTCCGTGAGTGGCAGCAGCATCGTCTATCGAAACTACACTACTGGCCATTAAAATTGCTACACCACCGACAGGAAGAAGATGCTGTGATATGCAAATGGTTAGCTTTTCAGAGCATTCACACAAGACTGGCGCCGGTGGCGACACCTACAACGTGCTGATATGAGGAAAGTTTGCAACCGATTTCTCATACACAAACAGCAGTTGACCGGCGTTGCCTGGTGAAACGTTGTTGTGATGCCTCGTGTAAGGAGGAGAAATGCGTACCATCACGTTTCCGACTTTGGTAAAGGTCGGACTGTAGCCTATCGCGATTGCGGTTTATCGTATCGCGACATTGCTGGTCGCGTTGGTCGAGATCCAATGACTGTTAGCGGAATATGGAATCGGTGGGTTCAGGAGGGTAATACGGAACGCCGTGCTGGATCCCAACGGCCTCGTATCACTAGCAGTCGAGATGACAGGCATCTTATCCGCGTGGCTGTAACGGATCGTGTATTCGTCATCGCCATACTGGCGTATCACCCGGTGTGATGGTATGGAGTGCCACTGGTTACACGTCTCGGCAACCTCTTGTTCGCATTGACTGCACTTTGAACAGCGAGCGTTACATTTCAGATGTGTTACCACCCGTGGCTCTACCCTTCATTCGATCCCTGCGATACCCTACATTTCAGCAGGATAATGCACGACCGCATGTTGCAGGTCCTTTACGGGCCTTTCTGGATACAGAAAATGTTCGACTGCTGCCCTGACCAGCACATGCTCCAGATTTCTGACCAACTGAAAACGTCTGGTCAATGGTGGCCGAGCAACTGGCTCGTTACAATATGCCAGTCACTTCTCTTGATGAACTGTGGTATCGTGTTGAAGCAGCATGGGCAGCTGTACCTGTCCACGCAATCCAAGCTCTGTTTGACTCAATGCCCAGGTGTATCAAGGCCGTTATTACGGCCAGAAGTGGTTGTTCTGGGCAGTGATTTCTCAGGATCTGTACACCCAAATTGCGTGAAAATGTAATCACATGTCAGTTCTAGTATAATATATTTGTCCAATGGATACCCGTTTATCATCTGCATTTCTTATTGGTGTAGCAATTTTAATGGACAGTAGCGTAGTACTGCTGCACTGTCTTTGGTGTGGCGGATATATTTTCCGGGTGTGCTGTGTATGTTAGTCGGTCGGTTGGGGCAGAGCAGCGAGGAAGTATCCGTGACACGTGGTCAGGCTGGAGCCGCTGCCGGCGTGTACGCTCGGTTGGAGTTGTGAGGCGCTTCTTGCGAGGGTTACGAAGTTTGTCGCCCACCGATCCTGGAAACTACTATCAAGCCTCAACTGCTATCACATCTCTTCGTTTGATACTGGTTGTCGATTTCTGTGAGATTCCCGCGAACAACAACGTGTGTGCATTGAACGTGGCTAGAATTGCAGCCGTCTTCCTGTGTGGTGTTTAACTTAATTTTATTCATTCCTTCATTAATGAAGTGTACCAGTGGTATCTTCTGCCTTCTGGCCATTGACGTTCCGGTGACCTGCCCTGGTCGTTGACGTACTTTTCAGCAGTGTATTTTCGTCGTCGTGTTGATGCTGCCCAGCACGGCGTGTAGTTCGACAGCTGAGGTGTTCTTGGTAGTTTTGGACGTTTATTCTGACTTGTCTGAATCGTGTAGAAGTATCCAGAACGTTGTGCTATTGACATGTTGTTGTCGTTTTGCTGGTCGGGCGGAGCAGAACTGATTTTATTGGTTGGTTTGTCGATTATCTTTCGCTTGAGTTGCCTTCCGATTAAGAGGTTGTCGGTCTGGCTGCCTGTCTCACCTAAACGTGCGTCAGTGTTACCTTCCCAGGCCGACCCTTGGAACCTTCTGAGCGCTGCTGCTTGTGTTTTACATAGTGACTTCCTTTTTAGTCTTAAGTACCCTGTGTGACCTTCAGCAGAGTTTTAGCTTATTAAAATTGCAAGGCTTTTCTTCTTAGACCTTAAGCCATAGAAAAAATTGTTTCTTGTTTGATTTGTGGCTTTCAGCCCAGTTCCAGCCTTTCAAAATTAAAATTGAAAATTCCTTGTGCGTAGGCCTTAAGCCGTAAATTTGTTTCAAGTAGGTATGTGGCCTCCAGCCGAGTTTTCAGCCTTTTCAGATCAAAAGTTGAAAAATGTTGTCTAGGCCTTACACCATGAGAAATATTTTCTAGTTTGTATGTGGCCTTCAGCCGAGTTTTCCAGGTCAAATTAAAAATTGGAAATTTCTTGGTCTGGGATTTAAGCCGTGAGAAGGTTTGGATTTCGTATGTGGCCTTCATCGAGTTTTATGTGAAGCATTTTAGGATAAAGCTTTTATCCTACCTTAGTTGAAATTTAGAAGCTCTTAAGACGTAAAATTGTTTTCTGCATGCTGTGTGGCCTTCAGCCGAGTTTTAATCCCTCTTAAATTGAAAATTCAAAATCCTTGTCTTGCTCTTACATCATAAGATTGTTATTCTTTAGTATGAGGCCCTCAGCTGAGTTTTACACGAAATGTTTTAAGATAAGGCCTTCAGCCTTTTAAAATTGAAAGCTCTTCTTACTAGGCCTTAAGCCGTTAAATTGTTTGTTAATATGCGGCCTTCAACCGAGTTTTAAGCCTATTCAGATTAAACATTGAAAATCTTTGTCTCGGCCAGTTCTTGATTAATGTGTGGCCTTCAGCCGAGTTCTATGGCAAAGATTTAAGGTAAAGCCTTGCTCCTATTTATGTTGTTGTTGTTGTGGTCTTCAGTCCTGAGACTGGTTTGATGCAGCTCTCCATGCTACTCTAGCCTGTGCAAGCTTCTTCATCTCCCAGCACCTACCGCAACCTACATCCTTCTGCATCTGCTTAGTGTATTCATCTCTTGGCCTCCCTCTACGATTTTTACCCCCCACGCTGCCCTCCAGTACTAAATTGGTGATCCCTTGATGCCTCAGAACATGTCCTACCAACCGACCCCTTCTTCTAGTCAAATTGTGCCACAAGCTCCTCTTCTCCCCAATTCTATTCAATACCTCCTCATTAGTTATGTGATCTACCCATCTAATTATCAGCATTCTTCTGTAGCATCACATTTCAAAAGCTTCTATTCTCATCTTGTCCAAACTATTTATCGTCCATGTTTCACTTCCATACATGGCTACACTCCATACAAATACTTTCAGAGATGACTTCCTAATACTTAAATCTATACTCGATGTTAACAAATTTCTCTTCTTCAGAAACGCTTTCCTTGCCATTGCCAGTCTACATTTTATATCCTCTCTACTTCGACCATCATCAGTTATTTTACTCCCTAAATAGCAAAACTCCTTTACTACTTTAAGTGTCTCATTTCCTAATCTAACTCGCTTAGCATTACCCGACTTAATTCGACTACATTCCACTATCCTCGTTTTGCTTTTGTTGATGTGCATCTTATATGCTCCTTTCAAGACACTATCCATTCCGTTCAACTGCTTTTCCAAGTCCTTTGCTGTCTCTGACAGAATTACAATGTCATCGGCGAACCTCAACGTTTTTATTTCTTCTCCATGGATTTTAATACCTACTCTGAATTTTTCTTTTGTTTTCTTTTTAAAGAAGTGAAACCTCCAGAACAACTTCTGTACTCAATTCCTTGCTTAGGCCTTGTACCCTCGATTTTCGATGTGGCCTTCAGCCGATCTAAACTAAATCAAAGGAGGTCTTTCGTTAAAACCTTGAAAGTTTTTAATTCTTGCTTGTGTGATTGCGTGTTTTAACAAATAAAGTTTATATGTTGAGTGCAACTGACAGTAACTTATTTTGGTCCCTTTCCACAAATATAACCTCATGTGCTCTGTCCTGCTAGCCCTGGGATTTCAAATACAGCTCATTCAACGCGTTTATTATAGCATGAAAAAATGGTTATCTCTTCCGAACTGCTGACAAATGCCTTACGTGCCCGGTTTGTGCAGTATTTCTCTCTGTGCAACTGAAAGGGAGGGACAGACGACTCGCGGTCTCGCACAACAATTCTGCGAGGTTAAGTCTCGCACAGTGTCAATCCACGCTGAGAACATGTCCAGTCCGTAGGCTTCTATTACTGACTACTTGCTACCAACCACTGATGACCAGCAAGAATTCGCGCGATTACGAATAGTAGCGGTTTTGAGTGCATCTCGGCCGTCTTAACATTGTGCCTCATCATGCCGTCTTGAGCTGAGGAAGTGGACTTGATTGATTTTTGCTGCAACGATATAAACGCCCATTATTAGCTCCAACAAAGCATTCACCGATCAGCATTGTATTCTCACCGGATACTGCTTCTCTGCCTCACCCGACTTTTTCCCACCTCCTTCGCATTTCCGCACCGTCGTATTCCAGCCATTGAGTAAAACCCGTGTAATTATACAGAATCGGTGTTCTGGTTTGTTAACTCCTTCCCGGAGACGGCGCCCGAGCCGGCGAGCGTCGTGACCCTCGACGTCTCCCGTGGCCTATTGTCCCCGACATTCACCCGGTGTGAGCGGCGTGGGGGCGGCATAGACCACAACAGCACCGGCGGAGGGGACCCGGCGAGGCCGCAGCCAGCATTAATTGTTCCCGCGCCAGCCTCAAAAGCGCCGCTGCTTTTCTTATTTGAGTCCGCGCCATATTGCCGGCACCCCTTCCTAAATTAAGAGACGCTCCGATCGATTCGGGCAATATCGATTAGTCACGTCCAGTAACTTAAGGAAGTCTGATAGAACTCGAAAACGCCGCTGGTACAGAAAAATAAAAGTGCGGTACAGCTTTGAGAGTGTGATTACGGCTAGCAGTTCCAAGAAAACAATATGTGCTCTTCACAAAAGCACTACAGACGCAACGACACATCGTCCCGTACTTTGTTATAATTTCTGATTGACTGATAAATCTGGCCAGTGTATGAAGTGCATTTGGAGCAACGAAATTGCGATAAAATATTTTTGCAAGGTGATGCTCCACAGGTCTAATACACTACTGGCCATTAAAATTGCTACACCAAGAAAAAATGCAGATGATAAACGGGTATTCATTGCACAAATATATTATTCTAGAACTGACATGTGATTACATTTTCACCCAGTTTGGGTGCATATATCCTGAGAAATCAGTACCCAGAACAACCACCTCTGGCGGTAATAATGGCCTTGATATGCCTGGGCATCGAGTCAGAGCTGGGATGGCGTGTACAGGTACAGCTGCCCATGCAGCTTCAACACGATACCACAGTTCATCAAGAGTAGTTATTGGCGTATTGTGACGAGGCAGTTGCTCGGCCATCATTTGTGTGTGTGTGTGAAATCTTATGGGACTTAACTCCTAAGGTCATCAGTCCCTAAGCTTGCACACTACTTAACCTAAGTTATCCTAAGGACAAACACACACACACCCATGCCCGTGGGAGGACTCGAACCTCCGCCGAGACCAGCCACACAGCCCATGACTGCAGCGCCCGAGACCGCTCGGCCAATCCCGCGCGCCACAGCCACCAGTGACCAGACGTTTTCAATTGGTGAGAGATCTGGAGAATGTGGTGATCGGGGCAGCAGTCGAACATTTTCCGTATCCAGAAAGGCCCGTACAGGACCTGCAACAGGCGGTCGTGAATTATCCTGCTGAAATGTAGGGTTTCGCAGGGACTGAATGAAGGGTAGAGCCACGGGTCGTAACACATCTGAAATGTAACGTCCACTGTTCAAAGTGTCGTCAATGCGAACAAGAGGTGACCGAGAGGTGTAACCAATGGCACCCCATACCATCACGCCGGGTGATAACGCCAGTATGGCGATGACGAATACACGCTTCCAATGTGCGTTCACCGCGATGTAGCCAAACACGGATGCGACCATCATAATACTGTAAATAGAGCCTGGATTCATCCGATAAAAATGACGTTTTGCCATTCATGCACCCAGGTTCGTTGTTGAGTACACCATTGCAGGGGCTCCTGTCTGTGATGCAGCGTCAAGGATAACCTCACCCATGGTCTCCGAGCTGATAGTCCATGCTGCTGCAAACGTCGTCGAACTGTTCGTGCAGATGGTTGTTGTCTTGCAAATGTCCCGATCTATTGACTCAGGGATCGAGACGTGGCTGCACGATCTGTTACAGCCATGTGGATAAGATGCCTGTCATCTCGACTGCTGGTGATACGAGGCCATTGGAATCCAGCATGGCGTTCCGTATTACCCTCCTGAACCCACTGATTCCATATTCCGCTAACAGTCATTGGATCTCGACCAACGCGAGCAGCAATGTCGCGATACAATAAACCGCAATCGCGATAGACTACAATCCGACCTTTATCAAAGTCGGAAACATGATGGTGCGCATTTCAACTCCTTACACGAGGCTGCACAACAACGTTTCACCAGGCAACGCCGGTCAACTGCTGTTTGTGTATGAGAAATGGTTGGAAACTTTTCCCATGTCAGCACGTTATAGGTGTCACCACCGGCGCCAACCTTGTGTGAATGCTCTGAAAAGCTAATCATTTGCATATCAGAGCATCTTCTTCGTGTCGGTTAAATTTGCCGTCTGTAGTACGTCATCTTCGTGGTGTAGTTATTTTCATGGCAAGTAGTGTATTTTTAATGAATGAATTTAAGAACTCAGTGTGGTGTACTGATGGGCCATCGTCCTTTTCTAGCTATTTGCTTAAATTACTGCACGCTAGAAGCAAACGGACAATCCTCAGAGCTGCTCCGTTACATGTGCACAGTGTGTTAACAATTATTTTGATGCTTCTACACCGAGGCGACAAAAGTCAAGGTAGACCTCCTAATATGGTGTCCGACCTCTTTTTGCTCGGCGTAGTTCAGCAACTCGACGTTGCTTGGAGTCAACAATCCAGCCATGCTGCCTCTACAGCCGTCCATAATTGCGAAAGTATTGTCGGTGCAATATATTGTGCACGAAATAACCTCTCAATTATGTCCCATAAACGTCCGAGTGGATTCATTTCGAGCAATGTAGATGGCCAAATCTTTCGCTCGAATTGTTCGGAATACTTTTCGAACCACTCGCGAACAATTGTGGTCTGATAACATCGTTGTTTGGGAACATGAGGTCCATTAATGCAAATAGCCTCCAACTATCCAAACAAAACCAATTCCAGTCAATGATCATTTCAGTTGCACCAGAGGACCCATTCCATTCCACGTAAATACAGCTCACAGTGCCTTGTTGAAAACTTGTATCCATGGCTTTGTGAAGTGTGCGCCACACTCTAACCCTACCATTAGCTCTTGCCAAATAAAATCAGGACTCACCTGTGCAGGTCACGGTTTCTCAAGTCGTCTGGGATCGAACAGATGTCGTCACGTGCCCGGGAAAGGTGCTGCAGGCTATGTCGTTCTGTTAGCAAAGGCACTCTTGTCGGACGTTGCTGCCATAGCTCATTAACGTCAGATTTCGCCGCACTGTCCTAACGGGTACATTCGTCGCACGTGCTACATTGATTTTCGCGGTTAGACATGCAGTGTTGCTTGTGTGTTAGCACTGACATCTCTATGCAAACGCCACTGCTCACGTTCGTTAACTTATTCACAGGAATCACCAGAGTACAAATGACAATTTTTCTTTTATGTCTTGTGCACCCGACACTGCCGCCTTCTGTAAATCTCCATATTGCTATCGTATGACTATTGTGACCTAAGTGTACAGCAGCTAATAGTATACGTAAACATGCCTTCCATTAAAGTTCCAGTAACATACACACTACCCATCCTTGGTGTTAATCAGAATTCATCAAAAAATAATCGTCACAGTTCCTGCCGCACAACTGCAGATATTATCGTGCATCATGACGTACTACAATTAGGAGCTGTTAGTGATCTTGGTTGATGCTACCAGTTTTCCTGTTATCCTGATATCTGTATCAATATACAGTGCTTTTAATAAAAGTATCATATATCGCTACAGTCTAGTGTCCCTTGTAGGCTGTAAAACTTACTATACGATACAACAAATTTTACTTCCTACAATGGACAATGCTTTCTCTTACGAAGTCTGTCGAGGATGTTGGCATGCATGCAAACAAGACGTTTCTACAGAAAAATTGGTCAGGAAACGAATACCCGATGAGATATGGCGTAGTCTAAGCTTTCATCTCCATCTTTTGCGTAGGAGTAGACACTACAGACAGTGATGCTTGTGTGTATCATGCATCCTGACCTATCTTTCAGCTCTTCTTCTCAGTGAATCACGCAAACTCGCCAATACACCTGGCTCCATTCGGACTACGTCACATATGTTGCCCACACTCTCCAGTAACGCCTGCAGATTTTCGATGATCTGGACATCCACCACTGACTTTAAATGTCCCCACAGCCAGAAACCCAACGAATTTAGGTCCAGAGAAAGGCGTGGCCGTTCAACCGGACCTCCTTGACCAATCCGCCACCCATGAAACGTTGTTGAGAGGTACCGTCGCACAAGCCGTAGAAAACGGTGCGATGCCCCGTCGAGCACAAATACCACAGGAACCGCTCTGCAAGGGCAATCGTTCTCTGACAGCGCTGGTAATCCATCGCACATAAATCAGTAATACGTAGTATGCGTTAATCTCTATGGTAAAGTGTATAGCCCTATGAATCTATCAGCAACACTTCATGTCCATACGTTGATATGTAAGCGAACCTGATGCTCCACACTTCTGATTGCTCGAGGATCTGTATCTGCCCCCAGGTGCGTGTTGTGGTAGTTCACTATGCCGTCTCTTGTGATGGGCTACTACCACTCGTTATTCGTCACAAGCAAATCGACCCATGTCTCGAAACTTATTGGTTTCAGGACGCATAATTATGGGAGCTTTCCTTTTAGGTTTGACGAATAGTACCTTCTACGTACAAGACGCTGTACCCCGTTCTACATAACGTTAAATGTGCCCTGAGCATCAGAACACATTACACGGCAGTGAAATACTGACTCATCAGATCCTCCGAATAATGTTTAAATGCTATGTATTGAGTTCTGATGTCTAGTTCGTGTTTTTGGTGTTGCTATAGTAGGATGGAGCGTCATGTACTGTACACAGGAATTGAAAAACGTATTGTGCCTATTGATGATTAGTAACGGTTTGAAGTGGTAGCAGTAATAAAGATTATCGTAACTGCTTTTATGCTGTCCTATATTTCTCATATCTAATACTAAAATTTTCACCTTAGTGTAACTATTACACCCAACACCCTATAAAACCGATTTACACATTTCTCGTTTCTTCCGCTCCTACAATGTTCCACATCTACTAATGCATCTAGCACCAAGATAACTATCCCTGCATATCGGAGCTCATGTACCACTAATTCGTCCGTATTTCTGATATTGCTTTTACATAGAATTTTTATTACCTACTCTTTTCAGCATCTCTTCATCTAACAGTATCTGTTTTCATGAGTTTCAACACTCGTCGGAGCATCACATTTCAAATGCTTGTAGTTTCATCTCCTTCGGATTTCCCCTGATCTAAGTTTCTTTTCATGATTGCAGTGTGCCAGATACATACTATCAAGAACATCTCTCTCAATTCTTTACCAATATTTCACACTAATTTTCGACTTCTTTCTTTCTTAGAAGTTCCTATAAAATGTTCCTCCACAGATAGGAACTTCTTCTTCTAATGTTTCATTTTCAGCTTTTATGTTAAGCAAAATGTCAATCTCATTTCTACTGCTCCATGTTACCTCCCTATCAGAAACGGCTATCTTTTTTTGGGTAGATCAGTCTCAAGCCTACTCTCAAGGTTATTTAATCTGGACACTTAGTAAAGAGAACTAAGGAAAAATCTGGAAAAGAAAATAAAGATCAGTGAGTAGAATTATTAAAATCAGGCACCCCAGCTGCTAATTAACTAGTAGTTTTTTATTCACACTCAATTAGGAGTCATTTTGAGTTATTAAACAGCACAGATGCATTATAAAAAGCACAAATTAGGACGATATGTTCTGTTGTCAGCTGGCGTAAAATATCGTCACTTATTAACATCAGTAATACGTTCTGGTGTTGCAGATACGTACCTTACAACAGATTTTCGTTTTCACTTCAAACCCGGTTATTTTCTAGGAACGTTTTCACTCTGAAACCGCATTTTTAAGTATTAAATGCCGCAGGATAACTATATAGGAGTACCACACTTTTTTGACGTCAAAGAAACGAGAGTATTCGCTGCGACGTACTAGTTTCCGACTTTATTTGACTGTGAACAGTGTTCATTGGCTGTAAGAATGTTTATCAAAATCGGTCAGATATGAGGCAGTAGCTGAGTAGTTAATTACAGACACGATCTGACGGTCCGCGGGAAGTCGGGAAACGTTAAGCAGAAATGTTTCGAGTAGTGCAAAGATCGGAGAAGGAAGATAAGTTTCGCTTCACGTTGACGACGAGGTAGTTAGAGACGTAGCACAAGATGGGATTGGAGGAAGGTACTAGTCGCACACTTCCAAGGGACCGATCCGGGACATTTTTCTTCAGGGACTGCGGCAGCTTCACTCTCCCACCCCACGCTGCTCATAGGCTCTTGGCAGAGCAGGTCATGTCTTAACAAATTACATAACCAAAGAGGGTAGGATCCTCGTAATATTTTCTTCTTAATTCGACTGAAAACTTCTGTGATATACCGGCTGATTACAATTAAAGCGCAGATATTCATGGAGGTCAGTGTGAGCTGTAATCTTCGTATGGCAGCGAAACTTGGTAGATATGCTAATGCGTTAATTTGGAACCGATTCACGATGAAAAAAAATAGTTTAAATTTTGGTCGCTAGGTTCAAATATGGCGATGAACAACCTCTCGTCGACGTCACCGGTGCTCATATTGAACAAATTGTGAAAACGGCAGATAATAATAAAAGTAACATTACGGCTTACTTGACTTTTTCTGCCCACGTCTCATTCCTAATCCGTTACATATGGAAACATATCTATACGTCTATCTTGCATTCACTGCGCCGGATTTGCAAAGGTGGCCAAAACTGGAACTATTTTTTTTCCCCAGCGTAAATCGTTTCCGCATTAACTCATTAGAAAATACGAGGGCAGTTCAATAAGTAATGCAACACATTTTTTTTCTCGGCCAATTTTGGTTGAAAAAACCGACAATTTCTTGTGGAATATTTTCAAACATTCCCGCTTCGTCTCGTATAGTTTCATTGACTTCCGAGAGGTGGCAGCGCTGTACGGAGCTGTTAAAATGGCGTCTGTAGCAGATGTGCGTTGCAAACAACGGGCAGTGATCGAGTTTCTTTTGGCGGAAAACCAGGGCATCTCAGATATTCATAGGCGCTTGTAGAATGTCTACGGTGATCTGGCAGTGGACAAAAGCACGGTGAGTCGTTGGGCAAAGCGTGGGTCATCATCGCCGCAAGGTCAAGCAAGACTGTCTGATCTCCCGCGTGCGAGCCGGCCGTGCACAGCTGTGACTCCTGCAATGGCGGAGCGTGCGAACACACTCGTTCGAGATGATCGACGGATCACCATCAAACAACTCAGTGCTCAACTTGACATCTCTGTTGGTAGTGCTGTCACAATTGTTCACCAGTTGGGATATTCAAAGGTTTGTTCCCGCTGGGTCCCTCGTTGTCTAACCGAACACCATAAAGAGCAAAGGAGAACCATCTGTGCGGAATTGCTTGCTCGTCATGTGGCTGAGGGTGACAATTTCTTGTCAAAGATTGTTACAGGCGATGAAACATGGGTTCATCACTTCGAGCCTGAAACAAAACGGCAATCAATGGAGTGGCGCCACACCCACTCCCCTACCAAGAAAAAGTTTAAAGCCATACCCTCAGCCGGTAAAGTCATGGTTACAGTCTTCTGGGACGCTGAAGGGGTTATTCTGTTCGATGTCCTTCCCCATGGTCAAACGATCAACTCTGAAGTGTATTGTGCTACTCTTCAGAAATTGAAGAAACGACTTCAGCGTGTTCGTAGGCACAAAAATCTGAACGAACTTCTCCTTCTTCATGACAACGCAAGACCTCACACAAGTCTTCGCACCCGAGAGGAGCTCACAAAACGTCAGTGGACTATTCTTCCTCATGCACCCTACAGCCCCGATCTCGCACCGTCGGATTTCCATATGTTTGGCCCAATGAAGGACGCAATCCGTGGGAGGCACTACGCGGATGATGAAGAAGTTATTGATGCAGTACGACGTTGGCTCCGACATCGACCAGTGGAATGGTACCGTGCAGGCATACAGGCCCTCATTTCAAGGTGGCATAAGGCCGTAGCATTGAATGGAGATTACGTTGAAAAATAGTGTTGTGTAGCTAAAAGATTGGGGAATAACCTGGTGTATTTCAATGCTGAATAAAACAACCCCTGTTTCAGAAAAAAAAAAGTTTTACATTACTTATTGAACTGCCCTCGTAATATTTCGCTGCCATACGATAGTTACAGCCCAAACAGGACCTCTGTGACTGGCTGCTCTTTATTCACAATCAGCTGATACATGACAGAACCTAAAATACTTACTATCTGTGGAAAGGCGGCAATGACATTAAAAATTTAATACAGTAATGCGCAGTGCGTGAACTAACAGCTTTCGTGGTCAGGAGCCGATGATATCGAGGAACCCCAGTTGCGAAGCGAGCTCTATTTTTGAACGAGCCGTTTCATCTTCACTCGACTGGGGTGTCCCTTATCGTTACTTCTATGTGCTGCCCGGTTTTATTACGCCGACTTTTAATGGAAACGACCTGTAGGCACGAACTACGTAGTTACCGGCACAACACTCCATTCTTTAATATAGTTACGGTGTCGTATTGTCTTCTTTATTTCTTTGACGCCACAGATTCACAAGAAAGCGGTGTGGATAAGCATTCGTAACAATTGTTCAGACTCTGAGACTGTTGCAGCAGCGTCAACAGTGTTGTCGACAATCAACCGTCAGCTATGGCTAAGACACAGAAATAGCGTTCGGGAAGACCGGGGTTCAAATCCTCCTCGGATTAAAATTTTCCTTAATTTTTGTGCACTAATTAAAGTGAATACCGCAGTGGTTTCAATAAAAAAGATTCGTGTGATTTCTTCGCCAGCTTTGATCTATCCAGACTTGTGCTCTGACTTTTAAACTTCATCTTTGACCGGACGTTAAACTCTTTCTTAACGGAGAAGAATAACTGTTTTAAACATTTTAAAGCGTGTTCCTGTTTCAGCTTGTGGTTTCTGACACCACTGAAGTAATGTCCTGTAGAAAAGTATTTCACCAATAAAATAAAATCTATTTACCTAAATTATGTTAAGATCTTTCAAGTTTTGTTGAAATGGAGCTCAGAAAAGAGAACCACAGATTGTCTAACTAGTATGTTACTGTGCATGTAATGTTTCCCAGCACACTGAGTACAGATTAGCTAAAGGTGTCTACTTTTCGCTTGTACTATTTTATACAGCGCCCAACAAAAAATGGATTCCCTAAAGGGGAGAAGGAAACGAAAATTCATAGGTTAAGGGGAAAAATTTTGGTAATTTGTGGTAAGGTCTTATTGGACCAAACTGCTGAGGTCATCGGTCCCTAATATTACGCACTACTTAATCTAACTAGTATGTTACTGTACATGTAATGTTTCCCAGGGCACAATGAGTACAGATTAGGTAAAGGTGTCTACTTTTCACTTGTACTCTTCACTTTTATACAGCGCCCAACAAAAAATGGATTCCCAAAAGGGGAGAAGAAAACGAAAATTCATAGGCTGAGAGGAAAAATTTTGGAAATTTGTGGTAAGGTTCTATCGGACCAAACTGTTGAGGTCATCGTTCCCTAAGATTACGTCCTACTTAATCTAACTTAACTAACTTACGCTAAGGACAACAGACGCACCCATGCCCGAGGGAGGACTCGAACTTCCGATGGGGTGAGCCGCCCAGACCGTGTCAAGACGCCTCAGACAGCGCGGATGCCACGCGCGGCTCATGGGTTGAGTGAATATGAGATGTTATTTCAGTGATCAAAATTACAAAGAAGTTGGCAGTATGAGCCCGCTTATCACTATGATTATGTTGTAACCCACCCCCTCCCCTGCTCCACTTCTGTCATCCATGCGCGCACTGATTCGGTTGGGAAGGCTGTCATAAAGCCGTTGCATCCTCTCCTGAGGCAAGCTAGCGCACAACTGTTGTACACTGTCTAAAAGAAGAATTGAACGACTTGGTGAATGGAACGAGCAGTTTAATGAACACAGAATAAGGATAGAGAGTATAATGAGGTGACAAAAGTCACGGGATAGCGATGCACATATACAGATGGCGGTAGCATCGCGTACACAAGGTGTAAAAGGACAGTGCATTGACGGAGCTGTCGTTTGTCACGTGAATAGGTTTCCGACGTGATTACGGCCGCTCGATGGGAATTAATAAGGCAACGCGCAGTGGTAGTTGGAGCTAAAAGCACGGGACATTTCGTTTCGAAAATCGTTAAGGATTTCAACATTCCGTGATCCACAGCGTCGAGAACACCAAATTTTAGTGATCACAGATATTTACTTTATATCCAAGCCGAAGCAATTAGCAATATCACCATACGTACTGCGTCCGGTGCATCGGAGTGATGTTTCTCGTACACGTCTGCGACGACGGAAAAACTCCAACTACAATATACACTCCTGGAAATGGAAAAAAGAACACATTGACACCGGTGTGTCAGACCCACCATACTTGCTCCGGACACTGCGAGAGGGCTGTACAAGCAATGATCACACGCACGGCACAGCGGACACACCAGGAACTGCGGTGTTGGCCGTCGAATGGCGCTAGCTGCGCAGCATTTGTGCACCGCCGCCGTCAGTGTCAGCCAGTTTGCCGTGGCATACGGAGCTCCATCGCAGTCTTTAACACTGGTAGCATGCCGCGACAGCGTGGACGTGAACCGTATGTGCAGCTGACGGACTTTGAGCGAGGGCGTATAGTGGGCATGCGGGAGGTCGGGTGGACGTACCGCCGAATTGCTCAACACGTGGGGCGTGAGGTCTCCACAGTACATCGATGTTGTCGCCAGTAGTCGGCGGAAGGTGCACGTGCCCGTCGACCTGGGACCAGACCGCAGCGACGCACGGATGCACGCCAAGACCGTAGGATCCTACGCAGTGCCGTAGGGGACCGCACCGCCACTTCCCAGCAAATTAGGGACACTGTTGCTCCTGGGGTATAGGCGAGGACCATTCGCAACCGTCTCCATGAAGCTGGGCTACGGTCCGGCACACCGTTAGGCCGTCTTCCGCTCACGCCCCAACATCGTGCAGCCCGCCTCCAGTGGTATCGCGACAGGCGTGAATGGAGGGACGAATAGAGACGTGTCGTCTTCAGCGATGAGAGTCGCTTCTGCCTTGGTGCCAATGATGGTCGTATGCGTGTTTGGCGCCGTGCAGGTGAGCGCCACAATCAGGACTGCATACGACCGAGGCACACAGGGCCAACACACGGCATCATTGTGTGGGGAGCGATCTCCTACACTGGCCGTACACCACTGGTGATCGTCGAGGGGACACTGAATAGTGCACGGTACATCCAAACCGTCATCGAACCCATCGTTCTACCATTCCTAGACCGGCAAGGGAACTTGCTGTTCCAACAGGACAATGCACGTCCGCATGCATCCCGTGCCACCCAACGTGCTCTAGAAGGTGTAAGTCAACTACCCTGGCCAGCAGGATCTCCGGATCTGTCCCCCATTGAGCATGTTTGGGACTGGATAAAGCGTCGTCTCACGCGGTCTGCACGTCCAGCACGAACGCTGGTCCAACTGAGGCGCCAGGTGGAAATGGCATGGCAAGCCGTTCCACAGGACTACATCCAGCATCTCTACGATCGTCTCCATGGGAGAATAGCAGCCTGCATTGCTGCGAAAGGTGGATATACACTGTACTAGTGCCGACATTGTGCATGCTCTGTTGCCTGTGTCTATGTGCCTGTGGTTCTGTCAGTGTGGTCATGTGATGTATCTGACCCCAGGAATGTGTCAATAAAGTTTCCCCTTCCTGGGACAATGAATTCACGGTGTTCTTATTTCAATTTCCAGGAGTGTACATAAACGCCACGACGGCAGAAGGCGGACCACTGACTTGTATAATCTATTACTGTCTTCTTCTCTCTGTGTTCTACAGACGAGAAATGCAAACTCCCAGCCACAAGAACGGAATCCAGATAACGTCTCAACATGAGTATAAACAGAAGAAGTACTCTCAATCACTGAACGCTGCGTACTTAACGACGGCTCCCTACCTGGAGGGGAAGTCCAAAATTGTATAAGTTCGCAACAGTATAGTGCCTAATCGTTCACTAACTACAAAATCTCCTGAGAGCAAAGACAGCAAGACCGTCTGTACAATAAGGGCTCTCAAAACGGAAGACCTCTTTCTCTCCACCGCTGGCTTCCCAGCAAAGCTCGACTCCCCTCCCTTGTAACTGCAGAAGGCGAATCACATTCTCGAAAACATGGAATATTCTCCCTCTCTACAAACTCTTTCGAACGTCGACCAACCATATTTTAGTCTTTTGTCGTCCGGCGCGGAAGTTTGCGAGGAAATACCTATTCCCGTTAGTCACTTCTCAGAGTAAAAATCCTCGGAAATAACCCAACGTGCGTGAATTCCAAGGTAACGCTTACTCGTTCCTCTGTCGTATCCAAGATTTTCGGAGTTTTCGAAGTATTATCCGGTTATCCTTCCGGCCTCACTACAAAACTGGCCGTCAGCCGCTCTATTGTGCTTCAGCGCTCAGGTGCCCCGACCGTCCATCTTAGGCAACTTCCTGTGTTAAGCAGGACCAACACACCTGTGTGGGATTTTCCACCCAGGGCCTGAGTTACATCTACCTTTTCGCTTTCACTGGCATTGCAGCCTCTGCTAACATAGGCATCATTCATTACATCATTTTGATAATAAAGACAATCCATTACCTTCCATGCAATAAGTGTTAACAACTATTTACCAGATGTACGTGACAACGTTAGTCTTCATTAAACATTCGTATATATGATGTACAACGTATCAAATGATATCTATTTCCGATTGTAAATCACGGCAAAGTATGTAGATGAGTGCTTGAAAGGTGCTAAATTACAGCCACCTTACACACGGACAACTCAGTGACTAAAGGGTTTCACTTAACGACAGAGAGTAGAGGCGTTTGCGTAGATTTGTCAGTGCTAACAGACAAGCAACACTGTGTGTAATAAGCGCAGACATCCACGTGGGATGTACGATGAACGTATCCGTTAGTGTGGCGAGATTCGACGTTAATGTGCTACGGAGCAGATGACCGACGTGAGTGTCTTTGCTAACAGCACGACATAGCCTGCAGCGCCTCTCCTGGGCTCCTGATCATATCGGTTTGATCCTAGACTGGAAAATCATGGCCTCGTCATATGAGTCCCAATTTCAGTTGGTAATAGCTGATGGTAGTATCGAGGCTACTAAGAATCGTTGACAGCAGTTACAAGCTACTGTGCCTCAGGAGAGGACACAATGGGTTCCCAGCAGAGTCAGTTTAAGCATCCAACCTAGAGAGAGGGCTGTGTCATATTGATAACTGAGCTAGTACTGCCAAGTTGTGTAAATGTGACTTGATTTTGTGATTAGTGAAAGATATCACATAACATCTCAGACTGAAAACATAACATCTCAGATTGAAAACTATCTGGGCCGATGGGTAATGCTGATCACTCTATCGTCGTTATACAGTTGTGGATCACATACAAGTGTCCTCTCTACCTGCTGTAAACTGTAGGGAAGCTTAATTTTAAGCATCGTTTAATCTAGCCATGACATACATTGCTGTGAATATTTCTTACTATTTGATTTTAGGGTCTTAGGTACTTTTATCTTTTTTCCAGGCATGGATCAGATTTCATAGCTTGTTCAGCATCACCATATTCAAGTCAGTACTGCACACAAAACAGAAAAGACATACTTCCATTATACAGTGACATGCGAAATCATACCATGCGAAATCATGCCTGTTTAAGTAACTCTAAAACGTGACTGCATTTTCTTGAAGCCAAGAATCCAAGTTGTTAACAAGGCACTGTGAAAGCCGATTGGGGCTGAGTAATGGTGTCGGTTGTGTTTACACGGAATGGACTGAGTCCTTTGGCCCAACTGAAATGATCGTTGACTGAAAATAATGTTCAGTTACTTGGTGACCATTTGTCGCTATTCATGGGCTTCGTGTTCCCAAAAACGATGTAATTTTTATGGATGACAGTGAGCCATGTAATCGGGGACAATTGCCCGCGATTGGTTTGAAGAACATTCTGGATAAACCGGACGTATGGCTTGGGCACGCCGGCCGCCCGTCATGAACCCCATCGAACATTTATGGGACATAATCGATAAGTCTGTTCGTGCACAAAATTGTGCACCGCCAATACTTTCGCAGTTATGGACGGCTGTAGAGGCAGCATGCCACAAGGGGGCTTCCAACGACTTACCGAGTCCATGTCACGTCGAGTTTCTGCACTACGCTGGGCCTTAGGAGGTCCGACACGATATTAGGAGCTGTCCCATGACTTTCGTCACGTCAGTGTAAGTGGTCCTTTACGTCTTGGATACTGGCATTGGGATGGAGTTGACGACTGAACTGGTCGGCCACATATTTTGTCGAGGATAGTTATGAGGCCTTGCTGTCCATGGAAGTGCCTCAACATCATGCTGACAGTTCATAGAGACAAGTGCCATGAGTGGACGAACACTGTCCTTTTGAAAAATGGAGTTACTATACTGTCTGATGAGAAGCAACACGAGAGGTACCATCAGAGTTCCTAAATTAACTACCAACCGTGACATGAAATCATACCCGATGAATTCCTACACCATGACTCCAGGAGTGACATCACTGTGTTCCTCCGTAAAAATAATGGAACCTGTCCCTACGGAGCTGCCACATTTGTCAGGTGTGCCCCAGGTAAGTTCTAGGGGACTGATGACCTCAGACGTTAAGTCCCATAGTGCTCAGAGGCATTTGAACCATTTGTAATAACTGGCAGTTACCTCTCAATATTAGTAAGTATAATCTACTGCATGTAACAAGGCAAAAATCCCCCATTAATGTACGAGTACAAAATAAATGCCCAGTCTTTGTAAGCGGTAACGTGCGTCAAGTATCTGGGTGTGACTATTCGAAATGATCTCAAATGGAATGATCAGATTACACAAGTAACGGGTAAGGCGAACTCTAGATTACGGTTTATTGGTAGAATCCTGAAGCGATGCAGTCCTTCAACAAAGGAAATAGTTTACAATACGTTAGTTCGTCCAGTCTTGGAGTATTGTTCGTCTGTATGGGACCCTTACCAGTTGGGTCTGATTCAAGAGATTGAGAAGGTCCAAAGAAGAGCGGCAAGATTCGTGACTGGTACATTTAGCCATCGCGACAGCTTTACAAATCTCATAGAAAGTTTGAAGTGGGACACACTTGCAGACAGACAGCGCGCTAAACAGAAGGGGCTGCTCGCTAAATTTCGAAATCCGGTCTTCACCGAGGATGTAGAGCATATATTATTACCACCAACTGTCAAATCGTGCAATGATCACCATTCAAAGATAAGGGAAATGAGAGCTCGTACTGAGGCGTTCAGACAGTCGTTTTTCCCTCGCGCGATCCGCGAGTGGAACAGAGGGGGGGGGGGGGGGGGATATGATTTTGGAACGAATTGTGCCCTCCGCCACACACCGCTTGCTGGCTAGCGGAGTATATATATATAGATGTAGATATGTAGATGTAGACTATGGTTGAGTGGCGTAGTGCAGAACCACGATACATCGTTGAACATAGTGCGAGGCGAGCCGTCAGCAGTCCATGCTTCACGATAGTGACACTTCAGCCAGTTGCGGCGTTAACAGCAGGCTATGGATGCGACTGCAGTTCACTACTCCAGCTACTGTTAATTTCCGATCAGTGGTTCGGGATGACAGGGAACGTTCCGTGAAGTCCATTACTTTTTCTCGGATGGAAAGCGCAGATGTGAAGGGCTTACGACGGGGTTGGTGCACAATACTGTGGAGATTGGTTGGAGTCATGGCAGTAAGTAAATATAACAGCAGAACTCGCAGCACGTGAAGAAGATGAGTGGATCGATCCGCGAAATATTGTCCATATAATGTAAACAACAACCTGAAATACACCATTAGCCAATTGCACCGAGATAACCTGAGAGATCACACCTCTTCATTTTTATTTTCGGCTATAATGGCTACGTTTGTGAACCGTGGTCGTATAGGTCTTTCCCTACATCTATGATAAATCTACTGTATACGGTTTGAAGATATTTAACCGCTCATCTCTCTCCAGTAACTCATATTCTGTGCCTACAGTCATGCAGATTAATATTTGTAAATAAATAAAAATTATAAGCATTTGGATTTCGGTGGTCCAGGTAACTACTCTACAAAGATGAAGTTAGCGAAGCAACGTGCAGGCGCGAAACTTTGAGTGTCCCATGGCCCAAAACCATTGCTTGAGTTTCCCCACGAAAAAAAAAATGGTTCAAATGGCTCTGAGCACTATGGGACTTAACATCTGAGGTCATCATAGAACTTAGAACTACTTAAACCTAACTAACCTAAGGACATCACACACAACCATGCCCGAGGCAGGATTCGAACCTGCGACCGTAGCGGTCGCGCGGTTCCAGACTGAAGCGCCTAGAACTGTTCAGCCACAAAGCCGGCTCCTTCCCCCAGTACACTAGCCCAAACATTCTTTCACTCGGTAGTCAATACTGACGTTGCAGGAGCACCATGTTCTCAAAACTGAATCCAATAACACCATGCATGGTAAGCTATAGCAACTTACCAGGACCCTGCCTGTTTGTCGAGACACATGAACACAGCTAATCATGGCTCAGCAGTGCTCGCATCAGTCCTCGCCCATGTTTGAGTAATTCCAGTTCCCAATGATACCAGTTCGTACGTCACTGACATCGATTTCTGACCATCCACTGCCCCCCCCCCCCCCCCTCCAAATGTCACACAAGCGACTACAGTAACGAACAATGGACAAAATCTTCTAGCAAAAACAGACATAATGTCTTATGGGACAACAGCAATCAGTGATTTTATAATGTTACTTTAAATCCGTCTTGATTGCAAACTTTTTTTTTTTTTTTTCATATGACCGGTTTCGGTTCATTCAGAACCATCTTCAGATCTGATATTTAAGTTACAGGAGTAACCCGTCCAATTGAGCAACTTTCACATGCTACGTCACGTAGCATGTGAAAGTTGCTGAATTGGACGGGTTACTCCTGTAACTTAAATATCAGATCTGAAGATGGTTCTGAATGAACCGAAACCGGTCATATGAATAATAAAAAAAAATTTGCAATCAAGACGGATTTAAAGTAACATTATAAAATCTTCTAGGTTAACTTAGTTTAAGATAATTTATATTTAAGTAACATTTCTCTGTATGTATGTATAAACGCCTGATGATAAAAAAAATAAAAAAAAGGGTTCAAATGGCTCTGAGCACTATGGGACTTAACTGTAGCGGTCGCGCGGTTCCAGACTGTAGCGCCTACAACCGCTCGGCCACCCCGGCCGGCGATGATTGACAGAACATGTTCGAAATGCGTTGTATTATGTTAGATTAAACGTAAAACAAATACAAATAAACAATTACCTCTTCAGTTTGTTACTCAGTCTACTCATCTAATCTTCAACATTCGTCTACAATAGTACCTTTCAAAAGTTTCTGACTGAACTACTGAGCTAGCCTAGATTCTTGTCCAACAGATACGACTGGACGTGGGGTTTCCAGTGACGTCACCTGCAAAGGCTGACAAGGAAAAATATTGCAGCAACTCTGACTATTAATTCAGCAATACTTTTGTTCCGTCGATTAGATTTTCCATATTTGAATAATAAGATACGAGCATTCGCAACGGCGCGACCAGATTTTCAATTACGCTTGTACATTCAGCTCCCCTGAGTAACAATACGAGCATCCGTCGAGAGCTAGAAGATTGTCCGCAGTACTGGCAGAGTGTTTAGAAAAGAGAAGCCATTGTCTCAGCGAAAAAGTCGTGCCACGGCGATAGCGAGGAGGAAAGCACGGCTGTGTGGCAGGAAGAGTTGCTTAATGGGCTGTCGAACACTGCGGATGACCGACTCGAAAACAATCAGCGTGCGTGCGAAAGTGAGTTTCCGAGGATACGAGCGAAAATTCATGCGGTATTCCGGCGCTGAACTTTAATGAAACATTGTGTATTTGTTTCACCACTCTGTGAACAATACGGTGAGCTATATTTGCACGCTGCGGTACCGCTTTCAGGAGCCGATCAAGTGCTCTGGCGCTTTCTATGCAGATGAGGCGGTACGGATTACTCCAACGTATACTCGGAGAGACGTTTCAAAATATGGCAACATACTTCCTTTCTGAAACCATATTCCTTTTAGAGTGAGCGGTACTGATGATAACAATGTTTTGTATCGAGATCGCAGCGCATATCTCATTGTTTCACGATGAGCAAGGACAATGACATGAGAATGAAAAACTAAATTAGGCAAAGAGAAATATAGAGTTCTTATGGTTGCTCATTATTACTTCCTCGTATTATGCTCAGCTGAATAGAGGCAACAAAAAGTAACAGCCAGAAACAAACTGCGAATTACAGAGAAACATCTTGGCTTGTACACAGAAATATTCTTTAGACATTTACAAGTGTTCGACAAAATAACATGAACGCCACAAAGCATTTCGTTTTCCGAGCATATTTACTGAAGCTGTTTCGATATTTTCCATTTTTCTGCGACATCTGTGCAAGTGTTCTGAGTCGACAGTATGATTGTCGTCACTTAAGAGAAACAGTTTCTCATGCAAGGGTTTTTTATTCAATAGAATATTTAAAACTCTCGGATGGCCAACAGCTCGACTATTTAACTGTTCTCATCGTACGGAAGTTTATATCCAAAGCGCAAAGTATAAATAATCGTGTTAAATAGCATAGTGTCGTAAGGCTATCTTTTCGGCGGATCCTAACATCAAGGAAGTATTTCTGCTGTGTTGATGTACGATCAAGAAACAAACGCAGCAACGACAGACAGTTGTTGCCCACCGAGGTGGTATATTCCTTACAAAAGTTACTAGTCCGCTAGGGACGTTTACAGTCACTTAACTACTATCAATTAGACAAATGAATTCATCTTTCGCTTCGAGCTCTGTTAGTTCCTCTGGCGCAAAAGGAAAATTTGTACATTGAACCCATATTGAATAATCGAAATGTCGTATTTCTTTTCATATGTAAAATATGAAGGGATTATTTCAATAACTTTAGGACTCTGTATCTCAGAATGGACTTGTACCACTACTGAAATAAGTCCTTCATATTATAGCTGAAAGTTTGAATTTCTATAAATGTAGGATGTTTCTCATACAATGGAACCTATGTCTCCAGCATTTGGTGTATAGCAGTCGGATGAGCTACACTAGTTTCCAGAATGAAGCATTCGGGAGGACGACGGTTCCATCCCGCGTCCGGCCGTCCTGATTTAGGTTTTCCGTGATTTCCTTAAATCGCGCCAGGCAAATGCCGGGATGGTTCCTTTGAAAGGGCACGGCGGACTTCCTTCCCCGTCCTTCAAAAATGGTTCAAATGGCTCTGAGCACTATGGCACTTAACATCTGAGGTCATCAGTTCCCTAAAACTTAGAACTACCTAAACCTAACTAACCTAAAGACATCACACACATCCATGCCCGAGGCACGATTCGAACCTGCGACCGTAGCAGTCGCGCGGTTCCGAACAGAAGCGCCTAGAACCGCCCCGTCCTTCCCTTATCAGTCAGATGGTAGACTACTTATCCTCGAAAGAGGAAGGTCCCGAGTTCGAGTCTCGGTCCGGCTCAAAGTTTTAATCTGCCACGAAGTTTCAGCTACACTAGTTGTCAGTGTGACGTTCGACTCTCCCATATTGTCACTGTGGTTTCGATGGTTTGGCAAGAGTTACAGGAGACCGTCGGAGCAGTAGGGTGGTTGAAGCAAGGCTAACAGCGTGCATGAAGTCTTTACTGTTCCAGTATGCTCAGAGCAGCTACAGATCAGCGCCCTCGTTATGTGGCGCAACCTGGCGTCGATCTAAGGCATCCATGTTCCTCTGGAATGGTGGGGGCACGATGTCATGGACTTCGTCTGCAACCTTTGTTGAGAAGATGTCGATATCTGCAGCTCCCACCACGGTCCAGCTGTGTTATGGCCTTGCGGTGTCGCTATACGTCGGCTGTTGCCATTTCATACGCTGGTGCCGCGGCCTCGTGTTGTTATGCTGCAAGAGCCCGCCATCTGGCGACTCGATGGCTAGGAAGACCCTTGGTTAAACTTTGACAAAACACAGTACATACAGTTCCACACAGTAAATGGTATGGCACCATTAATAAATATAAACTTCTGTCAGGAATCGGTAGATAAGGTAGAATATTCAACATTTCTAGGTGTATGCATTGATGAGGGGTTGAACTGGAAAAAACACACTGATCTGCTGAAACGTTTGAGTTCAGCTACTTATGCTATTAGGGTCACTGCAAATTTTGACGATATACATCTCAGTAAATTAGCTTACCACGCCTATTTTCATTCTCTGCTTTCCTGTGGCATCATATACTGGGGTAACTCATCATTGAGTAAAAGAGTGTTCATTGCACTAAAGCGTGTAATCAGAATAATTGCTGGAGCTCATCCAAGATCATCCTGCAGACATTTAAGAGCTAGAGATCTTCACTGTAGCCTCACAATATATATATATTCACTTATGAAATTTGTTATTAACAATCCGAACGAATTCAAAAGTAATAGCAGTGTACATGCCTAAACACTAGGAGAAAGGATAAACTTCACTACTCATGGTTAAATCTAACTTTGGCTCAGAAGGGGGTAAATTATGGTGCCACAAAAGTCTTTGGTCACTTACCTAATAGCATCAAAAGTCTGACAGATAGCCATATAGCATTTAAAAGGAAATTAACAGAATTTCTTAATGGAAACTCCTTCTACTCATTAGAAATTTTTTTGGATATAGTAAGTGGGTAATTTCCCCAACCCCCACCAAAAAAATAATAATAATTGAAAATATTAAGTGTCATGTAATATTTTGTGTAATGTAATATCTTGCATAGACACCGTTTATTAACCTTACACGTTCCACATCATTACGAAGTGTCGTATTCATGAGCTATGCAACAAGTACTAATCTAATCTAATCTCTGGTCTATCTGGCGGCACTTGCTTCTTCCCGGATGACGGTGGAGCAGCGGCAACACCACGGCGGGAGCCGACACTATCGCAGTAGACAATTCGATGACTCAAGGCTTCGACACATTCCAAGCCTGGAGGGAGGTACAGTATTTATTCGCGCAGTAACGGATTTGTCGTGGTGTTGCAGCTGTGGAACTGACGTATGTCGCTTACCAAAGTTTCCATGGTTTTGGCAATCGTCCGTGCACTGACCGGCAGCTGGACGGCGAGGCCTTGTGAGCGTCGTGGCGCAACGCTGGCGCCGCGTGTTGCCTGAATGGCCCGCTTTACGGCGTAGTTACCCACGAGCACAAGTTGGCAAGTCCAGATCATGGCATAGCGCTGCGGTCCTTTCATCGAAACTCGACAAGTAAGGAGTGACCTTGTAAATAAATCCGAGGAAATCATTGCACCGTACTGTACTTCAAGCTGGTGTGTTAGCAGCATTTTGTGAACAAGCTCGATCAAACCTTACAAAGTATCGCTTCTGCTCTGATCATTTTAGTTCTGTCGCTCGGCGTCAGTATTGTAACTGGCTTACAGTGTGTGCGTGATTGAAGGATTGATCCCGAAACGTCCTTTATTTTCTCATGAAGCATGGTTGCATGTGTGACGATGAACAGTCGCTAGAGTTCCAAATGTGCTTGTCAGTTACTTTAAGGGGCCCTCAATGATGTGAAAACAGGAGTGTCGCTGCATTTAGTGCAACACAAACTCGAGAAGCGATTTTTTTTTCTGCCAAACCTTAACTTCTGGTACGAACTCTGGTCAGCCTGAACATTATGACCACCGATCTACTATCGATATAAACCCGTCCAGGCCGTAGCAGCGTCACCTGGCGACGAATGAATGCTAATGAGACATACGCACGGTGCATGTACACTACTGGCCATTAAAATTGCTACACCAAGAAGAAATGCAGATGATAAACTGGTATTCATTGGACAAATATATTATATTAGAACTGACATGTGATTACATTTTCACGCAATTTGGGTGCATAGATCCTGAGAAATCAGTACCCAGAACAACCACCTCTGGCCGTAACAACGGCCTTGATACGCCTGGGCATTGAGTCAAACAGAGCTTGGATGGCGTGTACAGGTACAGCTGCGCATGCAGCTTCAACACGATGCCACAGTTCATCAAGAGTAGTGATTGGCGTGTTGTGACGAGCCAGATGCTCGGCCACCATTGACCACACGTTTTCAGTTGGTGAGAGATCTGGAGAATGTGCTGGCCAGGGCAGCAGTCGAACATTTTCTGTATCCAGAAAGGCCCGTACGGGATCTGCAACATGCGGTAGTGCATTATCCTGCTCAAATGTAGGGTTTCGCAGGGATCGAATGAAGGGTAGAGCTACGGGTCGCAACACATCTGAAATGTAACGTCCACTGTTCAAAGTACCGTCAATGCGAACAAGAGGTGACCGAGACGTGTAGCCAATGGCACCCGATACCACCAAGCCGGGTGATGCGCCAATATGGCGATGACGAATACACGCTTCCACTTTGCGCTCACCGCGATGTTACCAATCACGAATGCGACCATCATGATGCTGTAAACAGAACCTGGATTCATCCCAAAAAATGACGTTTTGCCATTCGTGCACCCAGGTTCGTCGTTGAGTGCACCATCGCAGGTGCTCCTGTTGTGATGCAGCATCAAGGGTAACCGCAGCCGTGATCTAGCTGATAGTCCATGCTGCTGCAAACGTCGTCGAACTGTTCGTGTAGATGGTTGTTGTCTTGCAAACGTCCCCATCTGTTGACTCAGGGATTGAGGCGTGGCTGCACGATCCGTTACAGCCATGCGGAGCGGATAAGATGCCTGTCATCTCGGCTGCTAGTGATACGAGGCCGTAGGGCTCCAACACGGCGTATTACAGTCCCGAACCCACCAATTCCATATTCTGCTAACAGTAATTGGATCTCGACCAACTCGAGCAGCAATGTCGCGATACGATAAACCGCAATCACGATAGTCTACAATCCGACCTTTATCAAAGTCGGAAACGCGTTGGTACGCATTTCTCCTCCTTACACGAGGCATCACAACAACGCTTCACCAGGCAACGCCGGTCAACTGCTGTTTGTGTATGAGAAATCGCTTGGAAACTTTCCTCATGTCAGCACGTTGTAGGTGTCGCCACGGACGCCAGCCTTGTGTGAATGCTCTGGAAAGCTAATCATTTGCGTATCACAGGATCTTCTTCCTGTCGGTTAAATTTCGCGTCTGTAGCACATCATCTTCGTGGTGTAGCAATTTTAATGGGCAGTAGTGTAGTATCAGTGAGTGTGCTGTCCGTGTGTAGAATGGGGAAGGCGCGCGATGTATTTTAGTTTGGTCGGTGGCAGATTGTGGTGGCCCGGGGTCTCGGCATGAGCATTTCCGAAGCTGCACGACTTGTCGGGTATTCGAGGAACTCTGCGGTGAGTAACACGTGGCGAAACCAAGTTGAAACCACATCCAGATGTCGCGGGATTGGACGACTACCTCACATTACCCATGGCGGAACTAACGTCAGATTTAAATGCTGGGCAGAGTGCAACTGTGAACACTCCTAACTATGGGCCCCCACAGACGACGACCCACACGTGAGATAATGTTAACACCACGACACCGGCAATTACGACTGAAATGGACACATGACCATCGTGACTGGACGCCCAGTGGTAGAGCACTGCATCGTCTAATGAATCCCTATACTTTATTCTTCATGCCGATGAGAGGGCGTGAATCCGTCGTCTTCCAAGGGTGCAGCTCTTTGGCACTTGTACTGCTGGGCGGAGACAAGCTAGAGGCTTGGCACATTCAAGGGGCACCCATAGGTCCAGCGAAGCTAGTGCAAGACTGGTTACAGACCATGTTTCTCCACGGCAGTGGCATTTTTCAGCATGATAATGCACAGTGTCACAAGGGCAGGAGTGTGATGGAGAGGTTCTGCTTCCAGCCCGCCGCCTGATACAGCACTTGCGTCGTATGTGTGAATTTCTGTATACAAGGTGAGTCAGCTAAGACAGGTGACTGCAAATATATGCAGAATGAATAAATACATCGAGGGGCGTTTTTCGCCAAACCAGTCTCAGGACTGAAGACCACAACAACAACAACAACATGGCGGACAATATGGCTAATTACCTGACGTTCACAAGTAATTTTATCGTTTATAGCCGCCGAATTGCTACACCGACTTCGTTTTTTCCTAATAAAATTCTTCTGTGGCATTTGAAAGAAGCTCCTAAAAGAATCTTGACGACATAACATGTGTAGGACATCAAGAAATATCATCAAGACAACAGTGCCGCAAACCACTGCCCCACCATCGGTAAAAGTGGTTCCACAAACGTCTGTTCTATTATACCAAATAAATGGAAGCAAGTAAGAATTTTTAGCATATTGCAACCCCGTCAGCAACTGTGAAGGACTAATATTTTGAAGAATCAGCCTCAGTTGCGCAAATTTTCTGATCTTTACCAGGTTTCGGCTAAATTAATCTAGCCTTCTTCAGAAGCATAAAATTACAATAACATGCCAGAGTAAGGCACAGTCAACATTGAAATTAAAACCTTTAGTACCGTGATAACCTGTCGAATTAAAGCTACTTTTTAAAACTACTTTTAATTCGACATGGTACCACGATACTAAAGGTTTTAATTTTAATGCTGGCTGTGCCTTACTCTGGCATGTTATAGTAATTTTACGCTTCTGAAGAAGGCTAGATTAATTTAGTCGAAGCCTGGTAAGGAACAGAAAATGTGGGCAACTGAGGCTGATTCTTCAAAATATTATTGGAAACAAGTAACTCAGGTATGATTCCTGAGTTAACATGTGCGCTTGAAGCCCATCAATCTGTATTCTGCTGTTGTAGCAATCAGATAACTTAACTCGTAAAGCTACTGAGATATTCACAATGCATACAACGGTCGAAGAAGTAAATATCATTTGGGGTCAATGTCGCCAAACTATTAAGAGTACCGGGTCTGTTGTACACTGAAGGTTATCTACATCGTGTCAAACACTGTTCTAGAAACTGGAAATGAGGAGAATATAATACGTCAGGGAACAAGAAGAGCACTGATGAAAGAAACGAAACCAAAATTTTAGCAGTGGTAGCACACAATGCAAACGTCACTAAGAGCCATCTCGGAAGTGCGAAAGGGTTCGACTAAACGCGTGTTCTGCGAACACTACATTCCATCGCGTTTCATTCTCTTCACATTCTGCTGCGTCTACATCTTCATGGCAATGACTTAAAAATTGGTTACAGTTCTCTAAATGTTATCTACGAAAAGTTCAAAGGGATGCGACATTCGCAGAAATTTCTTCCTCATATTAAGGCTAATGTTTGATACTATTAGCTCTCTCTTGCCAGAGGTAGTCTGATTTTGATGTCCTCCTTGCTTCTCCGTCATTGGTTATTTTACTGCCTAGCAGAATTTCATAACTTCATATACTTTGTGTCCATCAATTTTGATGTTAAGTTTCTCGCTGTTCTCATTTATGCTACTTCTCATTACTTCCGTCTTTGTTCGATTTACTCTCAATCCACGTTCTGTACTTATTAGACTGTTCATTCGATATAACAAATTATGTAATTCTTCTTCACTTTCACTCAGGATATCAATGACATCAGCAAATCGTATCACTTGGAATTTTAATTCCACTCCCGAACCTTTCTTTTATTTCCATCACTGGTTCTTCGATGTACAGATTGAACAGTAGGAGTGAAAGACTATATCCCCGTCTTATACTCTATTTAATCCGAGTACTTCTTTCTTGGTCGTCCACTCTAATTATTCCCTTTTGGCTCTTGTGCACATTGTATATTACCCGTCTCTCCCTATAGCTTACCCCTATTTTTCTCAGAATTTCAAACGTCTTGCACTATTTTAAGTTGTCGAACGCTTTTTACAGTTCGACAAATCCTATGAACGTGTCTTAATTCTTCTTTAGTCCCCTTTCCATTAACAACCTCAAAGTGAGAATGGCCTCTCTGGTGCCTTCACCTTTCCTAAAGCAAAACTGATCGTCATCTAGCACATCTTCAATTTTATTTTCAGTTCTTCTGTATATTATTCTTGTCAGCAACTTGGATGCATGAGCTGTTAAGCTGATTGTGCGACAATTGTCGCACTCATCAACTCCTGCAGTCTTCGGAACAGTGTGGATGATATTTTTTTCCCAAGTCAGATGGTACGTCGCCAGACTGATACATTGTACACACCAACGTGAATAGTGGTTTCGTTCCAAGTTCCCCCAAAGATTTTAGAAATTATGATAGAACATTATCTATCTACCCTGACTTATTTGATCTTAGGTCGTCCAAAGCTCTCTTAAATTCTGATTATAAGACTGTAGCCTCTCTTCTAAATCGACTCCTGTTTCTTTTTCCGTCACAACAAGAGAATCTTCTCCCTCATAGAGGCGTTCAGTGTACTTTTTCCACCTATCCACTCTCTACTCTGCTTTTAACAGTGGAATTCCCGTTGCACCCTTAATGTTACCTCCCTTGCTTTTAATTTCACCGAAGGTTTTTTTGACTTCGTTATATGCTGAGTCAGTTCTTCCAACAATCATTCCTTTTTCGAATTCTTCACATTTTTCATGCACCCATTTCGTCTTAGCTTTCTTGCACTTCATGCTTATTTGATTCCTCAGCGACTTGTATTTCTGTATTTTTTTTTTTATTTCCCTGAACATTTTTGTAATTTCTTCTTTCATTGATCAACTGAATTATTTCTTCTGTTACCCATGGTTTCTTCGCTGTTACCTTCTTTGTACCTATGTTTTTCTTACCAACTTCTGTGATTGCCCTTTTTAGAGATGTCCATTCCTTTTCAACTATACTGCCTACCGAGCTATTCCTTATTGCTGTATGTGTAGCCTTAGAGAACTTCAAGCGTGTCTCGATATCCCTTAGTACCTCTGTATCCCACTTCTTTGCATAGTCATTGCCTACTCTTCATGACTACTGCATTGTGATCTCAGTCTATATCTGCTCCTGGATACGCCTTACAATCCAATTTCTGATCTCGTAATTTCTGTCTGACCATGGTGTTGCCTAACTGAAATCTTCTCATAGTACCCGTCCTTTTCCAAGTACACTTCCTTCTCTTGTGATTCTTGAACAGAGTATTCAATTTACTAGCTGAAATTTATTATGGGTCCCATACCAACAAGCAGTATTCAAGCACTGGTGGAAAGAGGGTTTTGTAAGCTAGCTTTGTTGACGAACTACATTTCCTGAAAATTTGTCTTCCGCAATTAATTTTATGTGACCGTTCCACTTTGAATCGCTCCATATTCATACTCCTAGATATTATGTGGATGAAACTGCTTCGAGTGATTTTTCTCCTAATGTATAATCACAAAAAATTGCTCGTCATGTAGACCCCATACGTTATGTTGATGATTAGTTGTCACTGTCTACACCAGGCGTCGATCGTCTGCAGATCTTCCAGTATCTGTCTACAGATATATAGCCTTGCGACTTCCGTGTATTTAGCAGTATCGTCCGCGAAAAACCTCATGAATCTCCCGTTGTTGTCTAATATATCATTTATATACACTGTGCTAAGTGTGTGTGTGAAGTCTTACAGGACTTAACTGCTAAGGTCATCAGTCCCTAAGCTTACACACTACTTAACCTAAATTATCCTAAGCACAAACACACACACCCATGCCCGACTCCGTCGGGACTAGCCGCACAGTCCATGACAACAGCGTCTTAGGCCGATCAGCTAATCCCACGCGGCACTATGCTAAGTAATGGATCTAAAACACTCACTTCATGTACGCGCTAAGTCACTTTTACGTTTGAAGGCTTCATTCAGAGTGACACGTCCAATCAAAATACACTCTCATTTTGTTCATTATGCGGCAATACGGAACTTTATCGAATGCCTTACGGCAGTTAAGGATCACGACATCTACCAGGGCACCGGTTCCTGCGACGTTCTGGGTCTCGTGGACGAACAGATCGCTCCGAAGAGGGGCATTAAAGCATTTGTGGGAGCAAGACCTTGTGTACACCAGCTCACAGTTTAACAATTACACTGCTGGAAATAACGAAACTGCTTTTGGTTTTTGAACTGGAAATACGAAGCAACAGTTGTCTGTTCTTGTTCGATACTAAATTTCTGCTGAAATAAGTAATGAATAAAAAAGAGATTTGGGGTAGATTTTAATTGTGTTGCTAACCCGGTAGTTGTGTGTAAATTACAGGAACATTTGTAGGATGGTGACATCACCAGACTGAATCTTTCAGTCAGCAGCGTAATGCTGAGTCTTTAGAAACTTTACGGAAGATTTAAATCGTGTTCTGCATCGCATCTCGAAACTGGAAACTCACCTTTCATGCGCAAACGAAATGTTTCATGTTCGAGTCCCTGTCTGCCGTTCAGTTTTAATCTGCGAAGAAATTTTATTTCCACCAACTATTCCCGGGGCATTTTCTGTGGCAGTATTCGTGTTAGCAAAACGCATTGTATACCGTTATTGTTTATCATTTGTCAGTGAGAGCAATATTATCCTAACGACAGTCTCTCCTACTGTGTACTATCCGATGGAAACGCCATAAGAATTGCAGTTTCCCTAGATAGCTTTCTCAGTATCTCATGCTTTGTTTAAACACATGTACTATTTCAGGATTTACAGTTTCTAACTTACTTTATTTGTCTCTGAGAAACTGAGTCCGAGCTTCCGTATTGCATCATTTTTCCATAATCGACGGAAAGTGTTCGTGATCGTTCCCTGTGAAGCTCTCCTTTCACACAACTGGTTAACTCCCTTCGGGTTCGCTCGAGTAGCGCCACTTTTGCCGCCTTCCATTGTGTGCTTTCAATTGACCCGCGAATGGGCCACATTGTTGGTCTGAGGATGGTATTTGAGCAGCTATTCATCGGAGGTGGCAGACATTCACGAAAGGACCCGAGCGACGGATGCACAAAAACTGTAGAAATACAAATATGGTTTCCTTTTTCTTTCTCGTGACACGGACGGTTGATTTATTGCCGCTGCGCTTTCGAAATACATACAATTTGGTCGGGATTCTCAATTATCGGTGAAATGTCTTCTCCATTACGCAGCCACAAAGGGAGGACGATGATAATCACAAATGAGGCCCGCAGCCATCAGCACCTTTGAAAACGTTTCCGTGAACTAAAAGAAACAAAAGCGCGTCGCGGCTGAATTAGGGTGGCGGCCGTTGCTTTGGGAGAGGGACCGACCGCCCTTGTTTTTGTTTCCCCGGCGCCAGGTACCTTCCCTCCACCCCCTACCCCACCTAAGGGAGGCGCCTTATACACACCTGGAGTCCCCACCTGCCGAGGCGCAAAGATTTTGCAAAATATGAAACTTTATTTCCCTTTTTCCACGTAAGAAACAACTTATTTAGTCACACGCGAAATAACGTATAAAATATTCTGGTGAAGTAACGTTGCCGTGGAGAGCGCTTCTAATGTATGACCCCTCCATTGTCGTCAATTCGAGCAGATTGGTCGGAGATGAGTCCAAACCTTGAGTATCTCATTCAGTGCCATCCTAGATTTATTTATTATTGTATTGTTTATTTATTGAGTTATTTAAGATGTGAAGATTGAGGCCATCTGGCTCCCTTACATCTAATCAGCCATTCTAAATATTTTACTTACATGTATTACGATAAGTATGTCATACTACATTTAGCGGTTACCAACCTAACGATCTAGCATTCACTGTGACATTCAGTGGGAGACAATGAGAACATCCGGAGTATTTAATGGATTAAGCATTAAATCATCGTTAGACACAAAAGTTAATGCCACACAGATGTGGTCATCCTTCTATATCCCTCACCATCTGTACCACGTGATTGTAGTTGCTGCATTTCATTCCACTGATGACACTTTCTACTATGGATGTTCTGGGCCCGAGTCTTGATTTTTACCCAAGGAGTTTTCCTTCTACGATATTTTTGTGACACTATTACACAGACAGAAAACAGACACAGTTTCTATTCGTTCATGCTACGAGGGGCGTTTGAAAAGTGCGTGTAAAGATAAAAATTGCTTACGTGTTTGGGGTAAACCTTTTTTCATTTTTCGACAGGCTCCTTTTAGACTTATACACTTCGTCCAACGCTGTTCTAATTTGTTGATCCCTTCCGAATAATAGGAATTGTCCAAGTCTGCAAAATAGCTATTAGTTGCTGCAATCACCTCCTCGTTTGAATAAAATCTTTGTCCCGCCAGCCATTTCTTCATATCGGGGAACAAATAGTAGTCCGAGGGAGCCAAGTCTGGAGAATAGGGGGGGCTGTGAAACAAGTTGCAATCCTATTTCCATTAATTCTGCGACCACTACTGCTCAGGGGTTTGCTGGCGCATTGTCGCGATGGAGGACTTTTTTGTGGTCCAATCGCTGGCGTTTTTGTTGCAGCTCGGTTTTCAAACGAACCAGTAACGATGAATAATATGCACCTGTAATAGTTTTACCCTTTTCTAGATAGTCGATGAGGATTATCCCTTGCACATCCCAAAAGACAGTGGTCATAACGCCGCGCGGGATTAGCCGAGCGGTTTAAGGCGCCGCAGTCATGGACTGTGCGGCTGATCCCGGCGGAGGTTCGAGTCCTCCCTGGGGCATGGGTATGTGTGCGTTTGTCCTTAGGATAATTTATGTTAAGTAGTGTGTAAGCTTAGGGACTGATGACCTTAGTAGTTAAGTCCTATAAGATTTCACATACATTTGAACATTTAAAGTCGCCATAACCTTTCCGGGCGAAGGAATGGTCTACGCCTTCTTTGGTGCAGATTCTCCCTTGCTGACCCATTGTTTAGATTGTTGTTTGGTCTCAGGAGTATAGTAATGTCCTGCGGGTTCTTCCTGAACAGCTCCAAACCATCCTTGCAACACTTCACACGATTCCGTTTTAGGTCAAGTGTGAGCAATCACGGAACCCATCCTGCGGATAGCTTTCTCATGTCCAAATGTTTATGCAAAATATTATGTACCCGTTCATTCGAGATGCCCACAGCACTAGCAATCTCATGCACCTTAACTCTTCTGTCATCCATCACCATATCATTGATTTTATCAATGATTTCTGGAGTCTTAACCTCCACAGGACGTTCAGAACGTTATCACTTGTGCCCATATGGCCACTCCGAAAATTTTGAAACCACTTATAAACTGTACTAATCGAAGTTTCAGAGTCACCGTAATGTTTATCAAGCTTCTCTTTAGTCTCCAGATGCGTTTAATCAAAAAAAAATGGTTCAAATGGCTCTGAGCACTATGGGCCTTAACTTCTGAGGTCATCAGTCCCCTAGAACTTACAACTACTTAAATCTAACTAACCTAAGTGCATCACACGCATCCATGCCCGAGGCGTGATTCGAACCTGCGACCGGAGCGGTCGCGCGGTTCCAGACTGAAGCGCCTAGAACCGCTCGGCCACTGCGGCCGGCCCGTTTAATCACCACACGAAATTCTTTCTCGTCCATTTTTTGACAATCACTCGTAACTCTTGACTCACACGAATGCCAAACACAAAGAAATAGACCAATATGAGTGAAACACGGTGTGCGTTCTTTCCAAAGATGCTACTAACTAAACATGACCTCTATACGTGCCGGTGGTGCCATCTCTCTGACTTTGCGCAGACTTTTAAACGCCCCTCTTAAGTACAACAATAAACAGAATTTACGGGGAGACAGGTTTTGATTATAGTGTTCAGTCACATTAAAGTGATCACGAGCCAATATATTGAAACAATCTAGCATGGACACTACAAAATGTATACTGGAGTCACAGGTTTTGTGGTGATTGATCTATTTAATGAAGCGTTCCGATATAATCATAATTAGATGATCAAAACATGAACAGGACCTACACATGAGTAACATGGAGTCATGTAACTTAGATGACTTGGCATGCGTTTAACTTACATGACTCCTTGTTACGCACATGTAGGTACTGTTCATAATTCAGTTTTGTGATGATTATTACATCGGAACGTGCCATTAAACAAGTCAGTCACCAGAAAACCTGTTACTCCTGTATATTTTTTGTAGTGTCCATACTGCCACTGTTTCATGGTTTATACGTCAGTTTTTGGGGAAACGTTACAAGAGTATAGGCGGATGGCACTGACAAGGGAACCTCCGCATCGCACCCCCCTCAGACTTAGTTATAAGTTGGCACAGTGGATAGGCCTTGAGAAACTGAACAATCGAGTAAACAGGAAGAAGTTGTGTGGAACTATGAAAAAAATAAGCAAAGTATACAAACTGCGTAGTCCATGTGGAAGACAGACAACATCACGGATAGGGTGGGCTTAGTAGCGCCGTGGTCCTGTGGTTAGCGTGAGCAACTGCGGAGCGAAAGGTCGCCGGCACGATAGCTCAGCGTGTTCCGTCAGAGGGTTACGTGCTCTCTGTAATAAAAAAAAAAACTGAGTTACTCGATTAACAACGAACTTCAATGGATGTTTTACGACGTCCGCCCTGAGCAGATGCAACGATCAAAAGCGAACAACATGAGATTTTTTTTAAAAAAAGTCCTTGGTTTAAGTCTTCCCTCGAGTGAAAATTTTTACTTTCTTTATTTTCGCGAAGTTATGGTCCGTCCGTTCGTTCATTGACGTCTCTGTTCAGTGTAATAAGTTTAGTGTCTGTGTTTTGCGACCGCACCGCAAAACCGTGCGTTTAGTAAACGAAAGGACGTGCCTCTCCAATGGGAACCGAAAACATTTGATCACAAGGTCATAGGTCAACCGATTTCTCCACAGGAAAACACGTCTGGTTTATTCTATACGACACTGGTGACGGCATGTGCGTCACATGACAGGAATATGTTGTCGAGCCACCTAACTTGTACACTTGGCGAATGGGTGGAAACATTCTTCTACCTTGCCCGATTTAGATTTTCTTGTGGATGTCATAATTACTCCCAAAAAAGTGATGAAAACATAAGAGTTGGCCACATAAACTGCAACAAATGAATGCAACAGTTTCACAGTCGCACAGTTTTCCCTGTGCTCTGTCAAAACATGTGTTTTTAACGTTTTCAAATTTTTCCGTGTGTAGACTGTCAAATCCTGCATATGTCCAAGCAAATCTGAACATGTCCTGGAATTTTGGAGAGCAAAGTTGATTATGTGTGAGTACCTGAACGTTGATAATTGTCTGAAAATAAAAAATTGAACTTTTCACGCGAGGGAAGACTTGAACCAAGGACCTTTCGTTCCACAGCTGCTAACGCTAACCACAGGACCACGGCGCCACTGAGCCAACATTATCCTTGATGGACTACTCAGTTTGTATATTTTGCTTATTTTTTTCATAGTTCCACACAACTTCTTCCTGTGTTCCCGATTGATCTGTGTTCAGTTTTTCAAGGCCTATCCACTGTGCCAACTTATAACTAAATCTGAGGGGGGTGCGATGGGGAGGTTCCCTTGTGAGTTGGGCGTGTACAGGGAATCTTGTTCCGAAAGTGGACAGCAGTAACTGCGAACAAGTCTGCCAATGTTTTTCTTTAATCAATAGATGCAGCTTTGATGCTAGATAAGTGAGACCCTGTGTTCCGGTTACGGCGTAATGACAGGAGCTTAATGCCTGATTCGAGGTACTGGGGTCTCTGTGTTCTGAGGAGTACAGACAGCGAAGCCAGTCACCCAACCTGCCCGGCGGCAACAAACCAAAATGGGCGTGTGAAATTGTGAAGTACTGACATGGTAGTAGACGACTTGTGCAGATGTAACTCAAACAGACTGAGCCGTCCGCGGCTCGTGTTTATCTCATTTATTGTTTGGCATTTTCTATTACGGTACTGCCGCCTCGTTTTCTTATTCCATTTACTGACGTCACTAAATTCCTACCTTACTTGTCCGAGAGCGGCAGCAGCGCGTATCGATAAGTGCACTGTCGTACCATCTCTGGAGCGACCGATAGTATTTCCGGGTCGTCGTGTGTCTGACTAAACAGCTCGGAACGGACCAGGAGTGCAGTCGGGACGCAGTAGCAGTGAAGTCGGGGACGGAGGTCGCCCACCGCTGGCGACACTCATGAACCGTCCGACGGTGGGAGATTGGAGCGGGACGACCGTTGGTTGGTCGTTCGGTTGGTCGTCTCATCGGCCGACGTATATTTGATTCTTTCACCGTTTCCGGTCCTGAGCAGTTGGTTGGTTGGGGTGGGGCAGCGAGGAAATCTCCGTGGCGCGTGTTTGGCTGGAGCCTGGCGACGTCCACGGTCGGTCGGAGTGAGACGGGCTACGAGGTCCGTGGCTCACCGATCCTGCACACGAAAGTTGAGAAAATAAGAAAGTTATCTTGTCTGTGGGTCCATTGACTGTCTGTCGGTTGGGTTGTCGTCGGATCGTGAATGGTTGGCCCGACTGCCTGTCTCACCTAAGTGAGCTTTAGTTTTTGAATCCAGACCGAAACTCGAACATCCGGGCGCCCTTGGGTATACTGCCTTTTTTTTATTCTTGTTGTTTGTACTTGTATGGCTTCCAGCCGATTTTTTAAAATTAAGGTTGTTTTGCCCTTAAGGCGTAAGATTTTTTAGGCCTTCAGCCTAATTTAAACAACTGTTTCACGTAAGACCTTTGTCGTTTTAGAGGTTGCAATGTTGTTGAATTTTAAGTGTTGGGCCTTCAGCCGATTTTGAGTTTGAGTTGTTTTGCTCTTAAGGCCTTCAGCCTAGTTCAAAGATCTGTTTCACGTAAGGCCTTTGCCATTTTAAAAATTTTGATGTTGTTGAATTTTAAGTGCTGGGAATTCAGCCGATTTGGAGTCTGAGTTGTTTTGCACTTAGGGCCTTTAGCCTAAATTAAAGAACTGTTTCACGCAAGGCCTTTGGTATTTAAAAAAAAATTATTGTTATGGAGTTTTAAGTGTTAGGTCTTCAGCCGATTTGAATTTTACTTGTTTGCTCTTGAAGTGTCTGATTCTTTCGGTCTTCAGCCTAACTAAGGAACTGTTTTAAGATAAGGCTTTGCCTTTTAAATTTATGTTTTGGTTGATTTAAGCCTAATTCAGAACTGTTTTACGTAAGGCCTTTGGTTTTTTTTTTTTAAATTAATGTTGTTTACCCTTAAGTGTTGGGCTTTCCGCCGATTTTTGAATTCAAATTGTTTGCTCTGAAAATCTCAGATTCTTTGGGCCTTCAGGCTAAATAAAGAACTGTTGTAAGGTAAGGCTTGGATTTTAAATTTTTGATTATGCTTGCGTTTTAAGTTATTGGCCTTCAGCCGTTTTTAAATTAAAGTGGCTTTCAGCCGGTAATTAAGTCCCAAAGATTAAAGCTGTGTGTTAAAAAAAAAAAAATGGGATCTTGTAATGTTTGATCAAATAATAAAGTTGTATGTGTGAGTGCAACTGACAGCCCCTTATTTTGGCCCCTTTCCACAATTTAAACCACCTGTCCTGTCCTGTGGGTTTAGCAGGGCGTTTCACAGACGTTCATGGTTAGTTCTAATCGTCTAGTGTTCTCGCTACTCGTGACGTGCTGAATTACATCACAATAGATCGGTAGAACGAGTGCTAGTACGAGTTTGCTTTTCATATCCCGGGGCAATATGTTCCGAGACTTCCTCAGGGCACAGAGGCACGCGGAAGTCTTCCGGCGTGTGGTGACGGTATTTTCTTGCGAGCTGAGATGCTCCTCCAGAGTTACAAGCAAGTTCTACACTGTTTCCTGATGTGGTATTGGAATACCATTGATCTTAATAGCGGAATTCTGAACTTATTAATATCTGACGGGATGCTAAGATTGCTTGTGAAGTTTAAATTTTTCATTTAAGCCTTAAGTTTTGCGTTCATGTTACCAGTGAAGACAGATCACTGTTCATCTGGAGGATCACCATATTCAAACCTTCAAATCTGACACTTGGGTAAAGTTGAAGGTCATTAGCAGCACAATAGAACCGACGAAATGTCATTGACACACAAGAAAAATAAAGAGTGATCCATGCGGTACTACTGGGAAATACGTTTCCAGGACGACTTTTTATTCCCTCAGACTACATGCTGGAGTCTACCAAACAATATAGTCAATACTATTGAGGTGGCCACACAGGCACCCTCATGTTAATGAAATGTTTTCAAACCATTCTGATAGTCTTGCTGAAGGTGAAGGTATACAATTAGCAGATGTAGGTGAGCAAACATGTTATCCTGCAGTAAATTCTTCTATCGGTCGCGAATGAGAGACTGCAGAAGACGCATAACGGCAGAACCTCATCTCGTGAAAACAACGCTTACGCGAGAATGTTTCCATTACTTGCTTGAAAGATTTCCAGTTCTTCTAGCGGAACGTGTCTTCACGTACAGTTTACGATGCATTCTTATTCTATTGGATCAAAATATGGGCTCGTCGACTAGCGCAACTGTGTTGTGACTAGATCAGGACTTCATAGCAGCAGGAATTTATTACGTCGGTCTCGAGGAGATGAAGTTGTGAGATGAAAAGGTAGTATCAGGAGTGGCCTAAGGGAGTCTCAACACGATGTACATAAGTGAATCGCGAGCTTGTTTGCTGATGATGCTGTTGTATATAGGAAAGCTGCAGCCCCAGGAAACACAGGCGTATCTGCAGAGAATCGGCGACTGATTTTAGTATCGCTAGTAGCAATCCGACGTAAATAGATGTATCGTACTGATCAGATATAACTGAGAGACCCACTACTGGCCGATAACACGACTGGTGGTGAATTGCTAAAGACAGTAATAGTAGTAAAACATCTGAGTTTGCTATTCGCTCTAGAGGTAGCGTTTTCCACTAGTAATCAAAACTTTCTGGGTACCAGGTTCGATTCTACCCTCTGATTTTGAGTGAAAGTAATTAGCAATGGCGGCCGAAGATTCTCGGTATAAGGAGTCAGTCTCACACCGCCAACGACCTTCTCAAAGAGGACTAAGAATTAACAGAGGTTCAAGGTGTCTTCTTGTCCTGTCGCTTCATATAACGCATTTATTGGTATACAGGTTCCGTATCTATCTTTATTTATATATATAACAGAGAATAATTAGCAACGATTACAGCATCAGGATGCAGGAGCAAATGGAAACCACTGCAATGAAGACTTTTAATGGGTATGTATTGGCACAGTGATCTGTAATTGATCATATGGAATGATAAACTCTCCACTGGTAAAACGTGTGGCTGTGATCCCCCATTCGCTTCTCTGGTAGGGGACTGCCGAGAAGAAGATGACCCTAATGCGAGAGGGTAAAATTCTGCTAGCCGGTGCGTGGAACTTTATAAACTTGAATGTGTTAAAGAACACGCAAAATTGGGAAATGTAAGACATCGGTATAATTAAAACAGGCAGCGAAGTGAAGTGAGAAGAAGATAAGAATGTTTGCACAGAAGAGCGATAAAAAAAATATCCTTCACTCAGACTAACAGGATTATAAAATTTCTACAAAATAAAACCTCGTATTTTGCTGATGGAATTTCAAATTGAATTCGAAAAAGTTGTTCTAACTTAATAAGTAATGTTTTAGTCATGTATGTAAGGCAGCACTGGTACAGGGAACTTCTCTATTCAGATTAAATTATGGAATTATTAAATCTCTGTGTAAGAAAGGTGACAAGAAAGGCTTGAATAAATATCTTTAGATTTCCTGACTAACGTCTTTTTTCCTTATTGAATATTCGGAGAAGTAATGTACTCAGAAGTAGTCTCACATTTAACTAATAACAACTTAAGTAGCACATCACAGTAGGGATACCGGAAGGGCTGCTCAACTGAGTATGCCATTTATACACAAAATATTTCAAACCTTGTATAGTAAGATACCGCAAACTAGTATTTCTTCTGCTCCTTTGATTGTGTATATCATGTTACTCTGCTATAAAATCTTAGGTTCTATGAAATGATGGCTTCACTCACATCTGGTTTTCATCATACTTAGCAAATAAAATACAAAAAGAAGTACAAAACAATACAAATAATGTTGAAAAGACAGAAAGGAAGTTACTGACTAGTCACTTCTGTTTCTTATATTAATTGTGAATGACCTTTACTTAATATTAATCAAGCAGAATTCATACTTTTTTGTAGACTATACTAGTACTGTAACAAATCCCATTACAGAAAGGCCCAACAAAAGATGTATCACATGTACGCAGGAATCAGTGAACAAGTCAGAATGCTCCAAATTTTTGGATGTACGTATTCATGAAAACTTGAACGGGAAGAAGAGTACCCCACTGAGATGCTTAAACAATTAAAATCAGTTACATTTGCTCTTCGTATAATTGCTAGTCTTGGAAGCAAACGAATAAACTCCTGACACATTTTGCTTACTTTCACTCAATAATGGTTTATGAAATAATTTTCTGGGCTAATTCATGACACAGAAAGAAAGTACTAGCTGAACGAAAGTAAGCAATAAGAAAAATGGTCAGTGTTTACCCGCAGTAAACACGGTGGCAACTCTTCAAGGAATTTTAACGGTACTACGATCTATACCACAATGTAAAGACAAGTCGTTTAATGTTGTTAGCAAAAATCTCGAAAAGTACTTGACTGATTTACTTCAAATTTTTACATGAATCTCTAATGAACATTCGGACGACAATAGGTATATATTTTTTTTAAATATCTGCAGTATACACCTTATATTTGGTGTACGAGAGCGTGCTGGAAAGTAAAGCATCCAAATCAATTATATGAAATCTTTTAAAATTTTTCAAATACTACAAACGTTAGTAAAATTCTACCTCTCCACTCCTAACATATTTGCGCTCCTCTGCCGCTAGAGGGCTCAGGATTGTAGCGTATAACACGACGGTGTATAACGTAACTATGTCGTTGCGTGAGAAACTTTCGAATTTGAAGAGTTCGCCCAAAGTTGACGCCAGACCACATACGAGCGCTGTCACATATGCAACAATCAGTCGCCTTTGGTTTACTGTCATCGATCATCCTCCATGCTGTTCCGACATGGCCCCATCCAGAACTTAAAGAACGACTTAGAGAGGACTTTACTGTGATAGAGATGAAGAGATGCAAGTAAAGTGAGAACGTTAATAAAGTTGTGTAATTTAAAAAGTTTTAATAATTTTCACAGAAAAAATGCGGAGGCATCACTTTTGAGCACGCCTTCGTATGAAGGGGAAACGCTGTTACCAAAAATCTCGAAAATTAGTGGACCAATTTACTTCAGATTTTTACATGATACACTAATAAACGTTCAGATGGGTATAGGATATTTATTATTTTAAGCGACGGTATATAGGTTTTCTGCTAAAACTGACTACAAAAAAGAAAATGCTGTTGTGTGCTGTGAAAACGCTAGGCTCTATTTTCTTCCTTGCAGCCAGCTACGATAGCGTGGCATGTAAACCACGAGGCAAAGGTATGTAAATCAAGAGGCAAATAGTTTCTCACATATATACTCTTCCTCTTCATGCATAATTCCAAACAAAACTTGTATAAACAACAATGTGCTGTTTTGTTTTCTTCCTTGCCGTCGTTCTTATAGAAAACAGGAAAGGTGTATTTGTGGTTTAGCGGCTTATGATTGAAACACTACTACAGAATCTGATTTGTCTGAAATTTTCTAATCTTACCCATTCACAGTTTAAAACAATGCGAAATACTGTCGTTGAAGCTATTAACCTCACAGACTCAGGAACTAGAGAAGTCTCTCTCATAGCAAGTATACGAATGATTCCAGTCGATTTAAGTATTCGTTTTAATCGACTTCAGTTCCCAATGAAGGTTTCGTCTGTAATACCAGTAAACAAGATTTACAGAGAGGACAAGAAGGATGGGGTGGAGAGAGGAAATGCCAGCCAGTGTGGCCGGGCGGTTCTAGGCGCTTCAGTCTGGAACCGTGCTACAGCTACCGTCGCAGGTTCGAATCCTGCCTCGGGCATGGATGTGTGTGATGTCCTTGGGTTAGTTAGGTTTAAGTAGTTCTAAGTTATAGGAGACTGATGATCTCAGATGTTAAGTCCCATAGTGCTCAGAGCCATTTTGAGAGAGGAAATGGACGTAGAGGGGGTGCAGGAAGTGATGAGTGTAGAGAGTGGGAGGAGGTGACGCATTGAGAGAAGGAAGGGAGGAGTTGAATGAGATAGATGGAACGGTGAAGGAGTTCAGGATTTATACACTGTTCCCGTACACCTTTAGCAGATGAAATTTAAAACTCACTACTATGCCGAGGACATAATAGGGGGCTACCACAATGGTTTTCGGAAAAAATAGATCAACAATAGACAGCACATTCTGCATCAAGACCATTAAGGAAAAATATGGGAAAACTGCAAGCCCATCCATTATCTTTTCATAAACTTCCAGAAGGCCTACGATTCGGTGCAAACGTAGGAACGGTCATTGCCCTATATGCTTGGCGTACTACGAGAAGAAGACGTCGAATAGATTGTGGAGGGTCACCACCCTCCAACACATAAGCTAACAAGAGGACTCTTGTGATAGGGCCTTGTTGACAGCGTAATACCCTCGTGATAAACCGCATCCGGCATTTTGAGGTATGAAGGCCTTGCTGACCCATAAATCTGACTTCCGTATTCAAGCTGGGATCGCAGAGAGGCCTTATAAAGTTGAACAGAGGTAACCTGTCGGCTCCCCAAGACCTACGACTGACACATTTAAGGATGTTTAAGGCCTTGAGATATCTCAGTTTCAATTATTTAAGATGTGGCAGCCATGTAAACTCATCAAAAGTAAAGCTTATATCTTTCACCCTTTCCTTGATAGCGGGCGGCGCGGGGTAACCGCGTGGTCCAGGGCACGTTGTCACGGTCCGCGCGGCTCTCCCCGTCGGAGGTTCGAGTGCTCCCTTGGGCATGAGTGTGTGTGTTGTCCTTAGTGTAAGTTATTTTAAACTAGTATGTAAGCCTAGGGACCGATGACCTCAGCAGTTTGGTCCCATAGGAACTTACCATGAATTTCCAATTTCCCTGAAGGTGAGAACACTGACCCCAGATTTAAGACCCTTTGTCTAGGTGTAGCGTCTTTGACTAGTAATGAAAACGTCGTCTTTTCCGGGTTCGAAACCTCTTACCGCTTCAATTTTGATTAAAAATCAGCGTTGGCGACCGAACACTTCCGGCATAAGAAGTCACCCTCATTCTGCCAACAGTGTTGTCAAAGAGGGCAGAGGAGCGGACAGAGGTTCTGGTGACTCTTGTTCTTGAGGCGAGAATCTACGCGAAAGGCAGAAGAATCAGCAATGATCAAAGGCATGAGGGCGGAGAAGGCAATGGAAACCATTACATTAAAGAAACATAACGTGTATCCACAGGGCTTGTGGCCTGTAACTGGAAAAGTGTTATCTCGCCATTGGCAAAAGATTATGGAATAGTCCCCCATTCGGATCTCCGGGAGGGGACTGCCAAGAGGAAGGTGACCGTGGGAAAAAGAGTGAGGAAAAGACAGAATAACCAACGAAAGGATATCAATGTTCCGATTCGCTGATAACATTGCTATCCTGATTAAAGTGAAGAAGGATCACATGATCTTCTGAATGGAATGAACAATCTAATGAGTACAGAATATGGATTGAGAATAAATCGAAGAAAGACGAAAGTAATGAGAAGTAGCAGAAACTTAACATCAGCATTGATGGTCACGAAGCAGATAAAGTTAAGGAATTCTGCTCCCTAGATAGCAATTTAACCTATGACGGGCAGAGCAAGGAGGACTTCAAAAGCAGAGCAGCACTGTCAAAAAGGCAAGTCTACTAGTATCAAACATACATCTTGAGGAATAATTTTCTGAGAATGTACGTTTGGAGCACAGCATTGTACGGTAGTGAAACATGGACTGTGGGAAAACCGGAACAGAAGAGAATCGAAGCATTTGAGATGTGGTGTTAGACAAATGTTGAAAATTAGGTGGACTGATAAGGCAAGGAATGAGGAGGTACTGCACAGAATCGGAGAGGAAAGGAATATGAGAAAGGCATTGACAAGCAGAACGGACAAGATAATAGCACATATGTTAAGATATCAGAGAATGACTTCCATTATCCTGCTTAGAATGGTCAGACAGGCCATTCCCAACCTTGTATATAAAATATCCGTACTTGATGAAGGACTGTATGAAGTTGGGTAGACGTCCATGGAATCCCCACTGATAAAGCTGCGACAAAATATTACGCCTCCAAGTAATACCGTGCGCCTTTTCCATATTGAAGAAAACTTGTTGAATTGCTTCTTCGAGCATTGTCAGGTTATCGAGCGTGGAGTGATACCTCCTGAACCGACATGGGGAACGACCGAGTAGGGACCTGGTTTCGAGAAACCACACTAGACACTGATTGACCATACGCTCCAGTGTCTTTCCTGTACAGCTTTTCAGGCTAGTACTACGATAACCAAAGGGGTCTGTTCCATCTTTTCCTGCTTTTAAAATTGGGATTAAAATAGATTTTTACCACGAATTGTGAAAGTCGTCGATCTTCCAAATTTCGTTAAAGAGCTGAAGGTGGACCCCCTTCGATCGTGGCGTCCAACTGTTTCAACATGCAGTAGGTCATCAGGTCGTTTCCAGGCGTTGTATCACAAGCTACTGACAATGCAGATTTCAACGGAAAGCAGGATCTTGGCTAGAATCAGCTGTAAGGGATTTATATGATTCAGCTATTGTCTGAACTGTGTCACACAGTGATGTTACGAGAGATCCCTGTATTCGTACATCTGCTATTGGCGTTCGAGAGTTGCGTCTTGAGGTCCTCCTGACGGCTTCCCATACTTTACTTCGAATACGGATCTGTTGACGGAGTTCAGGAACTGTTGACAAGACCTCTGATTAATCTCCCGAATTATTCGCCTAGCCTTTGCATGCACCATTCGAAAGTTTGTTCTCATGTGTAGGGCACCGATTGAATCTGCACATAGCCACCCTCCTGTGCCTGCCTGCAGAACGACGCTCGTCGTTCTACCAAGGGACAGGACGCCTCCCAAGTGTTTCCGTTGACTTTGGAATGGACGCATCAGTGGAATGGTGAATTACAGTCCTATAGTGTACCACCCAATTCTGGACGCCGTCACACTGCTGGAAAATAGGTAGCTACCTGCATAGCATCCAATTTGCCTTTTTGAGAAACCATATCAGTGGCTTTCTTTCGGAACCTGCTCCACCAGGCAGATGGAACCAGATACAGTAGTGGTCGCTACCGCAAAGGCAATCGTCCACTCCCCATTGAGCAGTGTCTGCACGGGCAGGCGAACAAAAGGAGAGGTCTATGGCTGTAGACGAATCCGTAGTGGTGCTAAAATGTGTAACTTAACCCGTGTTCATCAGTGCGATATGAGTAGTCCGTGTCAGATCCTCAAGTATCCAACCCCTAGAGCAAATGGTGTTAGACTCCACATAGTGCACTGAAGTCTCCTAAGAGGGGAAAGGGTTGGGGTAGTTCATCAAGAATATGAATGAGGATCCTTGACTAGAGGCTATGAGGGAGTAGGTAGACAGAGCACAATGTGATGGCATCAAGGGCCACTCTCCAAGCAACCATAGTTCGTGTTGTGGTTATGGGAACAGGTGAAGAGTGAAAAGTATCCTTGATGAACACTGAAAACCCACCTTACGCCCTGTCGCCAATAATATCGTCTTTTCTGTACAGGTGATAGCCTTGAGGTACAGGTGTGGCAGTCTCTTTAAAATGAGTCACTTGAAGACAGTGGCAAAAGGATCTGTTCTGTACAAGGAGTCTCAACTCCTCCTAATGAGTCCTTTACATTTATATTCCACTGGAGTATGAAAGCCATTTCATCAGCGTCGTCTTGACTTTAAGCCCCTGTGGTGAGACGCTTGTAGAGAGAGATGAGGTGTAGGGACATCCTGGGTCTGGTGATGAGGCATCAGAAGCCATGATGTTTCACTATTAGTTAGAAGTGCCAGAATGAAGTCTGATAGAGACGAGGACAGCTTTCGACGTGAGTGTTGGGATTCTTTCCCTGCTCCCTTTCTCGGAAGGAATGATGGGGGAAAGGGGACGGTGAGAGCCACATTTCTTTGAAGAAAGTGGGCGTTGAGAGGCTCTCTGCCTTTGGGACGCCTTCGAGATGCTCATTGCGAAAGCATTACTGTTTCTTCTGTCCTAGCTTCCTGGATCGCTATGTCTTTAACTTTGCTCTGGCATATACTGGTGCAAGTACAAGTACTCGTGGTGAATAATGGTATGCTGGACGTCATATGCGTCGAAGCGTTGACCTTAGGAAATGATTTCTGCACTGAAGAAGCTTAAGAAGTAGCAAAGACTGGGTTTCATCGCCTTACTTTCCTTTTTGGCTTCTGTCTAAGGGATTCGCTCGGTGAACTTTATTTCCTGAATTTTGCGTTCCTCTGCAAAAACAGAGCGGTTTCAGCTCCAGAATGCGTGGCTACCAGAGCAATTAATGCAGACTGCTGGAGATGGCCACCTTCCCACATCTCCCCTCAGGTCGTTTCGCCTCTGCGTTGTATGGCCAAATGCTGGCATTTGAAGCAGCACATAGGGCTCAGTCCTAAGTTGGAGGAAACGTGATGTGTTCAGGTAGAATCGGAGAACTGAAAGTGACAATGAAGACGCAGTCTTCTCAGTTTACCCTTTATTCTGACATGTCCTTTGCTCCACATCCACTATCCCCTGTGATGCCCATTCTTATTTGAGTTTGGCTGAAAACTGGAAGTCAAGGAAGGCAGGATTCGGTTATGATTGTGGACAGGGCAGTAATCAGTTACTTTTGGTTGTTCCCTTTTACAATTACACACATTTATTTTAAAATGGTAATTCCGGACTAAGCAATAAATAAAGATATCATACTTTATTAATGAAGGAATAAACAACTGTGTAATTAACAGTGCTTTCGGTGCATTAAAATTTACCAAATGAGCATTAAATACATACACAGCAAATAATGTCTTAAAAACAAGCCAATGTGACCCCAATTAGAATTCTAAGGCAAGTAATCACTGCCACGGCTGAAGGCCTTTAACGCCAAGAATGGAAATTATAAAAAAAATTAACAAACATACTGTAAAACAACAATGCAATAGCAAAGGTTAATCTAAAAAGTCAGGACTGATAACCAAACGGGTGAGACAAAATGATGATAAACTTGGTAGCACAACCATTTAAGCCTTCTGTAACGCCAAGAATTGGAATTACAAAAAAAATTTAAAAAAGGACATACACTAAAACAGCAAATACAATAATAAAACACAAGGGCCAGTCACAGACAGTGCACCAGGAATCGACCTCTGAGTAGGTCCGGCAAAAAACACTTTCGCGAGCGATAGAATAGGTAGCCAAGAGTTGCATTCACTTCACTAGATAGTAACTCAGACTAGTGGCATTCTAACGAATGACTAATGATAATCTTGCTGGAGGTACCTGACGTCCAATAAACCAAATGCAAAGATGTAAAAATACGCCAAAGCCGGAACCAGCGTTCTGAACTCCACCCATAGAATACTGTGCTTAGAGCGCCCAGAACGAGTAAGGTATCACTACCACCAGCGTAGAAGAATCGCCAACCAACCTACAATCAAGAAAGCTGCCAAAACCACACGCCTCACCGACAGCAGCGCCAAGGCGAGGAAACCTACACTGCCAATACATACAGTAACCCCCAAGGGCAGATAACTGGGTCGTTAGCGGCCATGAGGCAGGAGAAATACCGCTGGTTGAGCTTAACAAATAGTAACAAAATGAATGCAATAAGTAGTAATTAGGAGTCCAGGAAAGCTAACCAGATCCGCCTTCCCTAAGCACTCCACTCGCTGCTCTTCACCTCAGCAACACCTCGAGCAGCAACATGAACCCAAGTCACTGGGGAATCACAAAATCTCACAATGGTGGATGTTTTTCTACTTAAATCCAAAATGCACTCAACTTAAAGCTTCCATGATCCGGTTTACGACGAGGTAGTGCACCCTCGTGACCACAGGCCTACGATCCGGCTGTCCATGCGCGCCACCAGCGGTCCCAGCATGTTCGCGCACTGCGCGGACGTCGCTCCTCCTGAGTCCCCAACTGAACTGCCCACTGACACGACCCAGAAGAACCACGACGTTGCCCCAAAGATAGGGCCACAGTTACTACATATCGATAACCGCTGATGCAGCCACTAGCGGACAGGCGACGCTTGCAAAACCAACTGGCGCCAGTCAACACGAGAAGAAGACAAATAGAGGACAGAAACCTACAAACAGCACCAGAGCGAGCCGCAGCATGGCTCATCAGCAACATCAGTGTTCATATAATAACAAGGTAGTTGACAGCACCTTTGCTTGAGTTAAGGGAGTTACGCAACTCAAAAATGATGTCATGATCACCCAATTTTGATAGTCTCGACCAGCAAGGACCCATTTTACAACTGCTTGATAGACTTCCAGAGTTAGGCCAGAGTTTGACTCACCAGTGTACAAAAGGAAAATTAAGATCTGTTGATTGGAACACGTCAAATATATATGTAGCCATCACTTCTCATACTGTCGTTACTTTCGACTTACATGAAAGAGCGTTAAAATCGTGTACAAAACAAACAGTTCCCGAAAGTGTGAAATACAGCCAATGATTCTACAGGGTGATTCAAAAAGAATACCACAACTTTAGGAATTTAAAACTCTGCAACGACAAAAGGCAGAGCTAAGCACTATCTGTCGGCGAGTTAAGGGAGCTATAAAGTTTCATTTAGTTGTACATTTGTTCGCTTGAGGCGCTGTTGACTAGGCGTCAGCGTCAGTTGATGCTAAGATGGCGACCGCTCAACAGAAAGCTTTTTGTGTTATTGAGTACGGCAGACGTGAATCGACGACAGTTGTTCAGCGTGCATTTCGAACGAAGTATGGTGTTAAACTTCCTGATAGGTGGTGTATTAAACGTTGGTATAAACAGTTTACAGAGAATGGGTGTTTGTGCAAAGGGAAAAGTTCTGGACGGCCGAGAACGAGTGATGAAAATGTAGCACGCATCCAGCAAGCATTTGTTCGCAGCCCAGGAAGATCGACTCGCAGAGCTAGCAGAGAGCTGCAAATTCCACAATCAACTGTATGGAGAGTCCTACGAAAAAGGTTAGTTATGAAACCCTATCGTCTGAAATTGGTTCAAGGCAGGCAGTCCGTGACAGAGCACTTCATCACTGGCCTCCAAGAAGCCCTGATCTTACCCCCTGCGATTTTTTCTTATGGGGGTATGTTAAGGATATGGTGTTTCGTCCACCTCTCCCAGCCACCATTGATGATTTGAAACGAGAAATAACAGCAGCTATCCAAACTGTTACGCCTGATATGCTACAGAAAGTGTGGAACGAGTTGGAGTATCGGGTTGATATTGCTCGAGTGTCTGGAGGGGGCCATATTGAACATCTCTGAACTTGTTTTTGAGTGAAAAAAAACCTTTTTAAATACTCTTTGTAATGATGTATAACAGAAGGTTATATTATGTTTCTTTCATTAAATACACATTTTTAAAGTTGTGGTATTCTTTTTGAATCACCCTGTATATTAATCGTGGATTTGGTTTGAAGCATGAGAATAGAATCGTACGAACACTCGATCGTCGCACACATTCTCCAAAGATATATCAAAATAACACCATCCCAACCATATATCCCCTCGTTCAACACCCACTCCTCCCAAATACGAATACTTACACTGAAGGACCGGTCCGGAATAAGTACCAGATTTTACGTATAAAAAACTGCGGAATTTGTTGCAGGATGCTATAGCGCATCTTAAACTGGAGGATTACTATTTTCTTGAGGGAAATGAAGATTGCCTAAAGGAATCACTAAGGATTCGGGAGAGAAAAAAACGTATAAAACGAACTTTGCTTTATTTACAAAAAAAAACTTCCAAATAAAATGCAAGTGATCAGGTAAGATTTCGTTCTCCTTGATCTCCGAAAGCGGGTTAGACATTGTACCGCATTGCCCAATAACACTCAAGATATGGAGTGTGTTCAGAGGTAAGCTTGATCAATTTTTGGAGAACAGAAGCTAGTGCGTTACAGTGGACAGTGAATTTTGACCAGAAACGAAAGTAACATCGCATGTGCCCTAAGGAAGTGTAGTTGTACCCCTAATGATCTCATTGAACACCAACAATTTATCAGATTTAATGTTAACCATTTTAAGGATGCGTGATAACGTTTGTTATGTTCTCACAATAATAACTGCTAACATCAAACCGTGTTTGTGTCCTACACACATAAGCGTTTCGAGATTTCTAAGTCTTCTTCTGTTCTCTTAAGGGAACTGCCTGAAACATAGAGAAAGAACCCGTTAGCATCCGATTGCAAGAATCGTGCAGAACATTCATCGAACATGAATGCATCTTAATGTTCGTTGTACATTGAAGGAACATTAAGACACATTCACATTAAGTAACTATGACAAATCGGCTGTTGCGATCTATGTAGACGAAACACACCATCCCCTTATGGAATGACTTAGAAACCTTGTAGAAAAGAAAGGGAGAAAACTGGGCATGGTGGAAGAATTCGAGATCTCCATTTATGAAAAGAACCATGGCAATATTCTGAATGCGCAAGTTAAAGACAACAGCATGAGATTACTTAACAGATTTTTAAAATTATCAAACGTCTTTTATTCCAGTCTCTGATCACAATATCAATTCTTTAGACGATGACTGATTTCAGTCCGTAATGACCATCCTCAGATCTTTTTTACACCATGTCCTAAAGTAATAAGGCCATAATGGCATCGTCAAAACATATAAATATAATCAGCACAGCATCGTCACATAGATCTAAAGTGCTGTGCTGATTATATTTATATTTATATTTTTAACGATGCCATTATGGCCTTATCACTTTATGACATGGTGTACAAAAGATCTGAGGATGGTCATTACGGACTGAAACCGGTCTTCGTCTAAAGAATTGATATTGTGATCAAAGACTGGAATAAAAAGAAAACATTTGACAGTACTGGATCACTGTTTGTATACGCGACTATGTCGCATTTGGTTTTAAAATTATTTTAAGGCTGTTACATAATTACAAATCTGCAGCACCTCTTTGACGAAACAGCTACAGGTGAACGATCGTAGACTTTGGAAATGAAGGAAAGTAGGCGACCAATAAAATATTATGGTGGAGTCAAAATCTCCGTTTACACGACAACGCGGAGACATGTGCATTCACAGTAACTCCAAAATTCCTGCAAAACCGTAATTGGCACTCTTGGACCCCAAAACCCATCAGCAGGACGCGGCCTGATGCAGTCTGCGACGTGAGTTGGGACGGCTACTGACAGCAGTCGACGATTATCATGTAAGACGAGGACCCACAGTCCTATGTTTTTTATTCTATTTCATTATATGAACTCCACAATTATGCTGGTAGGCTTTTCAGTGTGTTCACCTCACGAGCTAAGCTTTACTAGCTGACGATCAAAAAAATGGTTCAAATGGCTCTGAGCACTATGGGACTCAACATCTGTGGTCATAAGTCTCCTAGAACTTAGAACTACTTAAACCTAACTAACCTAAGGACATCACACACATCCATGTCCGAGGCAGGATTCGAACCTGCAACCGTAGCAGCCGCGCGGTTCCTGACTGAGCGCCTAGAACCGCTAGACCACCGCGGCCGGCGCGGACGATCAGAACATTGTCTCTCGAAACGCGAAGAACGAAAATACTGTAGTAGTGGTATGGTATTCTGCCTTACGGCAGGTCTTGTCATGGGTTAAGTTTCTTCCACTTTTGTCTGTCCGTAGCCAGTCTTTTCATTTCTGAATATTTGCCTCCTTTGATATTGTCCAGCATTTAATATCTTTCTTTTCCTCTTCCCCTTTTTCCCTCCACCTTTCCTTCTATTGCTTCCTTCAATAAACAGTCACTCCTCAAACAATGTCCAGTCCAGCTCCGTTTTCTCTTTCTGATGACTTTCAGCATGTTTCTTTCTTCTCCAACTCTTTTTAATACTTCTTCATTCCTTAGTCGGTCTTCCCATTTCGCTTTTTCCATTCTTCTCCATATCCATATCTCTAGTGCCTCCAATCTTCTTTCATCTTCCTTCCTCAATGTCCAGGTCTCCACACAAACAGTGGAGCGCTCCAGATGTAACATTTGGCAAGTCTTTTCCTCAATCTTTGTTTAGTGATCCACAAAGTAATTTCTGTTTCCTCTTGAATTCTTCTTTTGCCATTGCAATTCTTTTCCTAATTTCTGTTGAGCAACACATATCATCGATTATTACACTTCCCAAGTAATTGAAGTTATTCACTTGCTCTGTTTCCTCTCCCCCTATTTTCATAGGGCATTTTCTCCCCTTTCCTCCAATTACCATGCTTTACGTTTTCTTCTTGTTAATCTTCATTCCATATTCTTCTAATTTTGTGTTTAGGTCATCTGATATTTGTTCCATCTCTGTTGCTCTCTCTGCCGTCACAACCATGTCGTCTGCAAATCTTATACACTCCACTCTCCGACCCCCGATACAAACTATTCTCCTTCCATCAAAACTTTCACTAATAATTTCCTCGAGATATACATTGAACAGTGTTGGTGATAAACAACAATCTTGTCTTACACGTCTTCCCAGTTCAATTTCTTCACTGATCATACCTCCTATTCTTACTCTTGCCCTCTGGTTCAAATATAAATTTCTAATTAACCGTTTATCCCTCCATGTTTCTTTAGGATTCCCATCAGTTTGTCCCACTTGACACAGTCAAAAGCCTTCTCAAAATCAAAGAACACAACATACACCTTCCTTTTCTTCTCCATGTATCTATCACTCTCAGTAGCCCAGTGGCATCTCTAGTTCCCACTCCTCGCCTGAAACCAAATTGTTCATCTCCTATTATGCAATTCAGCTTTCCATATAGCCTTCTGTTGAGCGTCCTCAGCTAGACTTTGGCTCTTGATGGTGTTAGTTGCTATATTAGATTGTATCTAACGCTACTATTATCTACACGAAAGTATGTTCGTTGGATGATAATAATGAGGAAGAAAGTCTCGAGCCAAATTTGTTCTTGGTGTAATGAATGGCAGCCCTCTTCCACTATGTGTAACTTTCGGATAGTGCCTATAACAAAGACAAAAAACGCGACAGTATCCTACAACAAGAACAGTACAGAACCTCTTCGACACTTCACATCGAACAACTATATATGGTTGAGAAGCGACATGAAATAAGACAAACGCGCGAAATCAGTATTATGGAAGGCGAATGGCAGAATCTTTGGAAGAGTTCTTGGAAAGTGGAGAGCAATTGTAAATGAAATCGCATACTAGAGGTTAGAGAGACCAATTCTTGAATACTGCCGTAGCGCCCGGAGTCGCTATCAGGTAGAGATGACAGTACACACCGAATTCAGAGATGCACTGCTAGCACCGTCAAAGTCCGCTGTAACCAGTAGGAAATTGTAACGGGACTCGTAGTAAGCCACTTCATTTAAGGTTGTTCGTTTGTGAGATGGTGATTTGTCGTACTGATGCAATCATCATCTCCGAAATTTTCGAAATATAGTACTGTAAAATGTATCCATATCCTGTCGCATTTAGCATTTTCGTAAGGGGAGGTTTACTATCTTCGGCCCGAAAAACGCATGTTCTTTGAGAATTTTTTTCTAGAGACGTGTTATAGATATCAGTGTCAAATTTGCTCAAAATGTTTGTTGATATTTCCTTTACAAATTCGAATTTTTTCGACCGGAAACGTTGAAGAGTAAAGGCGGAAGTGCCGTCGGAACGAAACAAAATTTCGATGTAGACCTCCACGTGCGGTATGTCACAGGTCAGCCGGCTCGTCTGAAATCAAAATTGAGTTGACGTTGCGAAGTATATAAGATTCTTTAGGAGGTGCACTTCGCTTAAGTTATTTGGACCATAGGAAACAAAATGGTGGCCATTTGAAAAAAATAGGGTTTTTTCCATCGATTTTTCGACTTCGTCGGCCAAGTAAAAATATTTATAGTTGGTGGATCGGAATAAAGGTGATACAACTCCTAGACAATTTAGTTAGCTTCGTCGGAAACAAAGAATTATGCCAATTGGTTAAGTAGATTTGATGTTACCATACCGCCCGATAAAAAAAAGAAAAAACGTCATTTCGAGAAAAACGCATTTGAAGTTTTAACTACAGATAAATGCAATATTATGCAACGTAGTTCAAACTCCGGATCCATAAACTAGTCCTCCCTCTTCGTCATAGAGGGCGTTCTGCTCGATCTGGGCCATCCTGCGCTGCTCCAGAGCCGCTCGCATAGCCGGTGACAAGCGGTTTTCGGCAGCTTGAATCCGGTGGTCGTCGGAATGCTTGGCGAACTGCGTCGAATAGAGTCCAAGGGTGACGTCCATCGTTGTCATGGTCTTCAGAATTGCTGAATACCCTTCGTTGAAGCTGCTCACTGCCAGGGAAGTCGCGATCTCCATTGTCTTCGCACCAGAATGCAACTTCCAAGCACACGCGTTCAAACCTTCATTCGAAATTTGTGTGTTTCCTCTCAAGCACCACGGCACCACGGCCGGCTTTTAGAAATTCAGGCCATCTTTTGTGGTTACACGTGTTGCAGCAGAAAGAGTAGTACCCTGGCATGTCATAGCACTGAACTTAATTACTTAGCTTAGCACCAACTTACTTCAGAGGAACAGTGGAAATTTTGTAAAGGGCCACACTTCAAGAAGGAAAGAATGAAACGAAATGAAATTTCGTGAGTTCAATGCGTACTTAACATTTCAGTGATTACAAAGTCGTGTCCAATTTACAAAGAACTTGGCATTATGAGTCTGCTTCAATGTACGACGTTGCACCCCCGCTAACCATAATGTAGGCATTGTTTCGCTAACTAAGTTTTATGTTAAGGCAAATAGTCCACAGACATGACACGACAACTATGCGGGGAGGCAGAATACGAGCTCATAGGGGCAACTACAGCGAGACCTAAAATAGTAAAGTTTTAAACATGGCTGCTTCGTTCAGTGATCGTTTATAAACTTAAGTTCAAACAAATGAGCCCTCGGTCACAATTTTTAGATTTATTAACCAGGTTTCAACACTTCTAAGAGTGCTTTCATCAGAATTTAAATGTTTAAAGTGGCCAATAACATTATTATACCGGCCGGTGTGGCCGAGCGGTTCTAGGCGCTTCACTCTGGAGCCGCGCAACCGCTACGGTCGCAGGTTCGAATCCTGCCTCGGGCATAGATGTGTGTGATGTCCTTAGGTTAGTTAGGTTTAAGTAGTTCTAAGTTCTAGGGGCATGATGACCTCAGATGATAAGTCCCATAGTGCTCAGAGCCATTTGAACCAATTTTGAACATAATTACAAATTTATGGGAAAAGAAAATTTTTACATAAAAATGTAAGTACTGACTAACAACACAAGACAGAGACAGTACATACATGTGACGTATAAAATAAATAAAAGGCCAGAATGGCTTTAGTCACAATTTTTTAAAAAAATAATGAATAAAGACGAGCCACTATGGGCTGCTCATATCTGTAAAACCACAGGTAACAACGCACTGAGGCGCCCGCGTCAACAAGTGCGGGCAGGTGAACATGACACCACGAGTGCCATCTGGTATCCGTAAATATAAGTAGGTTACTTAAGATTTAAAATATATACAGCTGAGTGTTAAAATGAACAGTATACAGTATTTGAACTAACAAGCAAAATTTTATATGACAACAGCAGACATGGTAACATCTTTCTTATGTGAAAGCATAGAAATACAGTTTCCGGAAGTGGAAACGGCGTTGGGAGCGGTGTGTCACTAGTGGAGGAGAGCATTTAGAAGGAGACTATGCACAATGTGTAATACGTAGGCATAGAAAAATTTTGTGGACAAAGTTCCGGAATTTTTTGAACATTCCTCATACAGCCTCCTGCAAGAGTTCAGACTGGAGGCTGAACAACAAGATTTGTCCTATAATTAGCTTAAAATTAAACTGACGAAATATTTTGATTCTCAAATCCATATGGCTGGTGCCCGTTAGAAACTTTTTACTTGTCATAAAAAAACGGACAGTCTACATCTACATCTACATGGCTACTCTGCAAATCACATTTAAGTGTCTGGCAGAGGGTTCATCGAACCACCTTCATAATTCTCTATTATAGCGCGAGGAAAGAATGAACACCTATATCTTTCCGTACGAGCTCTCATTTCCCTTATTTTATCGTGGTGATCGTTCCTCCCTATGTAAGTAGGTGTCAACAAAATATTTTCGCATTCGGAGGACAAAGTTGGTGATTGCAAATTCGTGAGAAGATTCCGTCGCAACGAAAAACGCCATTCTTTTAATGATGTCCATCCCAAATCCTGTATCATTTCTGTGACACTCTCTCTCCCATATTTCGCGATAATACAATAAGTGCTGCATTTCTTTGATCTTTTTCGATGTACTCCATCAGTCCTATGTGTTAAGGATCCCACACTGCACAGCAGTATCTAAAAGAGGACGGACAAGCGTAGTGTAGGCAGTCTCCTTAGCAGGTCTGTTACATTTTCTAGGTGTCCTGTCAATAAAATGCAGTCTTTGGTTAGCCTTCTATGTGTTCCTTCCAATTTATGCTACGGTCGCAGGTTCGAATCCTGCCTCGGGCATGGATGTGTGTAATGTCCTTAGGTTAGTTATGTTTAAGTAGTTCTAAGTTCTAGGGTACGGATGACCATAGATGTTAAGTCCCACAGTGCTCAGAGGCATTTGAACCATTTGAACCTTCCAATTTAAGTTGTTCGTAATTGTAATACCTAGGTATTTAGTTGAATTTACGGCTTTTATATTAGACTGATTTATCGTGTGACAGAAGTTTAACGAGTTCCTTTTAGCACTCATGTGGATGACCTCACAATTTTCGTTACTTAAGGTCAACGGTCACTTTTCGCACCATTCCGATATTTCTTCTAAATCGTTTTGCAGTTTTTTGATCTTCTGATGACCTTATTAGTCGATAAACGACAGCATCATCTGCAAACAGCCGAAGACAGCTGCTCAGATTGTCTCCCAAATCGTTTATATAGATAAGGAACAGCAAAGGGCCTATAACACTACGTTGCGGAACGCCAGAAATCACTTCTGTTTTACTCGATGACGTTCCGTCAATTACTGCGAACTGTGACCTATCTGACAGAAAATCACAGACCCAGTCACATAATTGAGACGATATTCGATAAGCACGCAATTTCACTACGAGCCGCTTGTGTGGTAAAGTGTCAAAAGCCTCCCGGAAATCCATAAATACGGAATCTATCTGAAATCCCTTGACAATAGCACTCAGCACTTCACGTGAATAAAGAGCTTGCTGGGAATGGATCAGGTAGCTGCAGGCCCACTCTTAGGACTCCAGTTTTCGATGCATTGATTGAGAGTGCAAGCAATATTACTCGTTTCGCTAGTGAGGGACATGGTTTAGTGCGTTTCCCTAAACGGAAGGCTCAAAACTGATCTTCTGGAATTTAACGATCCCTCATTATCAATGTGCCTTCTACACATGTGGGTAGTATGTTCCTTGGTGGCCCCTAAGGACCCTTCCCAGGTGTTCTCCGTCAACCAGCTCTGTGAGGGCCGCACTCGGCCCTGCTGTACCGGTTTCACAGGTCCGCTGAGTAAGGCTCTATCTTCACACAAAGTTTTGGGGGCGCCAGCAAACGACGAAATCGCAAAGGAATAACAATTATTTAACTACTCACAAAGGGCAGAAATGATATTTTCACTGAACAAAATGTAAATTACGTGGTAAATCAGGACACAAGGCGGAAGTCTGTCAATCCGTCCCCAAGATGTACGTGGGGGCATAGAATCAGATTCAAAACTGACGAATGTCCGTCAGGATCAGATGTCCTCTAGGTGCAAACTGTGTTATCTATTTTACAAACATTCCTATAACACTCCAAATTTCTTATTATCGTGAACCACAAATCGGTGGATGTTCAAGTGTCTTTTGTAGAAGAGGCTGTTGTGGAGCAAGGTCTGGGTGAATAACTAGAGGAATACCGATTTTAACCATTTATTAATTTAATTAATACAACTGGGTAATAAAACAATTTTTTGAAACAAAGTTTTTCTGCCCAAGAATCAGCCAAAAATTGACAATTGAAACACACAATTAGTTAATAAATTGATTTTATGAAACTACACTTATTTGCCAAGGAACCAAATTATGAGACTGGTCTCGAGTAGACCTCGAAAACCAGGGCATGCGGTATAAATCTTCGATACGATGCCTCTTGAAACACTAAACACGCCATATAAAATTAATCCCCGGTAAAGCAGATGCCAGACTGAGATTCATTGGGAGAATCCTAAGGAAATGCAGTCGGAAAACAAAGGAAGTAGGTTACAGTACACTTGTTCGCCCATTGCTTGAATACTGCTCACCGGTGTGGGATCCATACCATGTAGGGTTGATAGAAAATATAGAGAAGATCCAACAGAGAGCAGCGCGCTTCGTTACAGGATCATTTAGTAATCGCGAAAGCGTTACGGAGATGATAGATAAACTCCAGTGGAAGACTCTGCAAGAGAGACGCTCAGTAGCTCGGTACGGGATTTTGTTGAAGTTTCGAGAACATACCTTCACCGAGGAGTCAAGCAGTATATTGCTCCCTCCTACGTATATGTCGCGAAGAGACCGTGAGGATAAAATCAGACAGATTGGAGCCCACACAGAGGCATACCGACTATCTTTCTTTCCACGAGCAATACGAGACTGGAATAGAAGGGAGAAACGATAGAGGTACTCAAGGTACCCTCCGCCACACAGCGTCAGGTAGCTTGCGGAGTATGGATGTAGATGTAGATGTAGCTCTTGTTTGAATCTTCATTCTCGCGCCTGCTTTAGTCCGGCCTCGATTACGAGCTATATTCCTCGACCAGTTTCGATGACAACTATAATGAAACAGCCTTTGATTTAGTATTGGAGTAAGAGGTAAATGGCTTACAAATGCATTAGTCGATACACTATCGTGTTGTTATATGAATGCATTTCACATTTATTAATCGTTATTTGATATTATTTGGAAAGGAACTGTCAGATTTAAAGGAAACTCGGGTGGGAGTCTCTAGAGGAAAGGAGGCGCTCTTTTCGTGAATCGCTACTGAGAAAATTTAGAGAACCAACACTTGAGGCTGACTGCAGTACAATTTTACTGCCACCAACTTACATTTCGCGGAAAGACCACAAAGATAAGATAAGAGAGATTATGGCTGGTACACAGGTATATAGGCAGTCATTTTTCCCTCGTTCTGTTTGGGAGTGGAAGAGGGAGAGAAGATGCTAGTTGTGGTACGAGGTACCCTCCGCCACGCACCGTATGGTGAATTGCGGAGTATGTATGTAGATGTAGATGTAGAATAATAACACAGTTATACACTCATTTTCAGAGAAAACAGAACACTCTGATCGACTGGAAATAGGACGTTCATATTCACAGGACATGTACAGTAATATGTTCTGCAGAAATGACTGGCCTTTCAGTGTCCTGTTGGATAGTAGGAACAGAGGCCATCGTGGGTCCTGATAGCTTGTTCCATGCGTGATACCATCGACGCGAATGATGCCCTGTGGTGGAGCCATCCATGCTGCATTCACCTGGTTCCAAAGTTCCTTAGCGCTGCTCCCGTACTTTCACCATATCCCACACATTTTCGATTGGTGACAACTCTGGTGATCCGGCGGGCCAGGGCAAAATGCTGACACCCTTTCATACCACGAAGGAATGTATTTGTACAGCAACATGTGATCGTGCATTGTCTTGCTGAAAAATAATATCTGGCGCTCTGTGCAGAAAGTGTATGGCTACATAGGATGTTATTCACTTAGGTCTCACTGGTCACAGTGCACTGATCACCAACCAATGTCAATTGTGGTTATACCCAATAGCACACCATACCATGAGGTCTCGAGTTGGCGCTGTATGTCTTATGCGAATACAGGCACTGTGATGCAGCTCCCACTGCCTACAGCGCTCCAAAATGCGGCCATCATTTTCAAACAAACAGAATCTGAATTCGTCCTAAACCACTATATGATGTCATTCCCATCCCCAGTGACGTCGTTCGGTACACCACTGCCGTCTAACATGTTTCCACACACTCGTCAGAGGTAGACGGAGAAGAGGTCGGTGCGCACGTAACCTATGTGGTAATAATCGGCGAAGGACTGTCACCCCTAATGGTGTATTACGTGTTTGTTCCACTGTTACGCCAGAGCCGAGGAGGGCGCAGATCTGTCTTGAAATGCTATCCGGATGAGGTGTCGATCTTCTAGGGGGTGGTCTGGGTGGTACGACCTGACCCATCTCGTTGTGTTGTACAGTCTTCCGTGGACCATTCTACTCACACCCGTCGCACTGCCAAAACACTTCGTCCCACACGAACAACAATTTCCTGGATCATAAATTCTGACAATATCGTCCACGCAGAGCAGCGACCTGATGCTATATTTAAGTTAAAATGAACAGTCGAGATCGTAATAATAGATCTTTATTAACGGGTTTCGACTTAACTACATCTTCAGAATCGATCATGGCATCACGAAAAATCTGAAGAGCCGCCAGCACCAGACATAGGGGAGGGGGGGGGGTAGCAAAAAATTCTGAAGACGGCATGTAGATAAGCCGAAACCGGTTAATAAATAAATATTATTGCGATCTATACTGTTCATTGTTAAACTTTCTGGATGTATGCATCACATTCTCTCATGCAAATAATGCGCCCTCTTTCAAATTCACTGATTTTACGGTACGGTGCGCGTATAAGTCTGCGAGACATCCTGCACGTTTGCGCAAGTCAGATTGACCCATTACCTTAGGTTTATTGCGACACCGAGAGACGCAGACACATTTTGCTGGTAGGTAGTGCTGCGCAGCGATATCTGTGTTTACCTTGAGCCCGTGGGCCGACTTCATTCAAATGCTGATCATTTCCGCATAACATATTAACGTAAATGTCCTGTGAATATGAAAGTCCTATCTTTAGTCGTTCAAGGTGTTTTTTTTCTGAAAATGAGTGTATAATGCAGTTTTTTTTATCATTCACGTTTTCGAGAAAGTCTGCATGGGAAGATCAAGACTGTTTAGAAATGTATAACATAATGTACAAAGTAACTTGTTGAATGGAAAACAGTGACTTTATAGTTAGAACATACATAAATGTTACTAATAAAAACAGTTAAGCAGTTTAACAGAAATATGCTTATCTTGGAAGTAGTTGTTTAGAATTAATATTTTATGAAAGTCTGTATAAAAAAAATTTACAACAAAACAGACTGTGTCAGAGCTTTTCCTCGTTACAGTAAAACTCAACGTTGTCCTTAAGTTTTCCTGAAAACACAATCTTTTATAGTAATTTTACCACTGCTTTCTTGGTCTTCGATTCTATTCGTCACACTTGGTTTTTGTGCATATTGTATCAATATTGTGAATATTGCATATTATCTGTCTCTCCCTAAGGCTAAAGCTTATTTTTCTTGGAATTTCGAACATTTTGCACTATTTTACTCTGCCGAACGCATTCTCCAGGTCGAAAAATCCTATGAACGTGTTTTGATTTTTGTTAAGTCTTGCTTCCATTATCAATCGCAACATCAGTACTAGCTGTCTAATGTCATAACCTTTCCGAAAACCGAATTGATTGTCACCATTCTCCTGTACATCGTTCTTGTCAGAACCACAGATACTTACCACTAATATTTTGTGTGCACGTTCAGGATATCTGAAATGTTTGCAGTGATATTATTTAATGTCACTGAAACTTCATAGATTCCATTCTGATCGAGCCAGTCATTTCATTTCAGCAGATTTTATTCATGTCTTGTTAGGAACAGATTCCAGTTTGCAGAGATGGACTTAATGAATGGAAAATTCTACTAGAATATTTCATCACATTTCATTGAATGACTGGCGCGAACAGGGTACCAGGACCGAAGTTTCGTGGCATTGAACGGTATGTCGGATCATAAGACAAGTATAATGAGATATTACAGAAGTATAGGGGAGAATCATCTGTAGCCACTTTTCGTGGAAAAATTTCTGTAGTTATGAAATGACGTTTCCCCCAGACTCTTTTGGGTTCCCAAGTCTAATCTTGTTTATAGAAAGAAATAGAACATCATATCTTTATAACAATCTGTTGAAGATGTCATTTCATAAATACTGTGCGATGGTGGCGCAAATAAATTTTTGTGAAAAATTAAGCCTTTGCTGCTTCGATACGTTAGTAACCAATATTACCCTTTAGAGCTGAAACCTAATTTTGCTAACCGTTCTAGTGAAGCAATCAAATCATTCTCTTTTCCCAAGTGCAACGTTTGAACAAAACCCTAGAGCGCATAGGTACATTGGTTTGATTTTCTGTTGGTAGTTAGATATCACGCAGAGACATTCCGGACTTACATTTTACTGGCAAGTCATAAATTCGTATGTCCCTCTAATCCCTACTTACGCTGTGACGAGCAAACCATACATTACACAAGAATACTGATCTCACAGCAATTAAAACAACTTTTTTTGCACTGTGCTCTTACACTTTACTGTAGTTTACTACTGGCAACCTTACGCATCGCTAAACCTGAAAACGAGAATGTCAAAGGTCCGCATGAGGAACTTAACCATTTGACTTTTCGTGCTGCAATCTGATTATTCGTTGCCAAACTATAGGAAAAGAGCTTTACGTTTTCGTGTGAACTATCGGCGTAGGGGGTGAAATGCATGACAATAGCAAAGTGACCGTTATGATCTTAGCTGCCACACCCACCTGAATGTTTTCGTCGGTGGGAATTTGAAGGAGCTAGTATACAGCTGAAGAAAACTATTTTGATAGAGCTTAAAGCCGATTAAAACGCATCGAAAACTAGAAATATGCTTAGCACATAAAAAAATGTTTCGCTTCTACTCCATCGGTTTGTGCGCCATTTAACATTGTGTTTCCTGTCTTGTGTTACTGTACTGTTACACATATTTCTAAATTGAGGGCCGGGTATCGTTCTTAACCGAACTTTGTCAGCTCCATTGTAATTACAGAACAGCGAGTCGGTTTCATGTACTCTTTACAGTATCCGAAATTCGTTCTCGGTGAACAACGTAAAAAGTGGTGCGAGAATGGATTGCGTTAGAAGACATTGCGTGATCGAGATGTCACGGATTTTCTCCGGTTGACAACATGTCAAGCTTCTCATAAGTGATTGAAGTACAAAGATTAAGTTTTGTCGTCCTGTGAACCTCTTCATCTTAGTCTTTAGTCTTCATATTAAGTACTGCCGTATTCATAATGGTTCAAATGGCTCTGAGCGCTATGGGACTTAACATCTGTGGTCATCAGTCCCCTAGAACTTAGAACTACTTAAACCTAACTAACCTAAGGACATCACACACATCCATGCCCGAGGCAGGATTCGAACCTGCGACCGTAGAGGTCGCGCTGTTCCGGACTGAGCGCCTAGAACTGCTAGACCACCGCAGTACTGCCGGGTTTCTGTCCACATTGGGTATCAACATGCCATGTCTTCTTATATGACTTTTTCACCTCTCCTTCGCCAGTTTTTTTCCTAATATATTTGCTTTTCGCTCGTCATGTTACCACTTATTTTTTAACATCCTTCGTTAGTATCACATTTCATTCGTATCCATTTCCTTTCCGTTTTCCAGCTTTTCTCCTCCTCATTCTCAATCCAGTAACTTACTCTTTGGTCAAACTCAAATGTTTGAGAAAAGCAGATTTCTTGTATTCCTAAAAGCTACTTCTTTTGTGCCACTTCGTTATTTATATCATTTGCTACAGTTCCATGTCGACTATTTTGCGAGTCTCTTCCACTTGTTCTATGTCGACATTCGACATTAACATTCATTTAAAAATGAATTTCATATCACACTCATTCTTCTAAGTCACCCGTACGTTTAAAAGGGGAAATTTCTAATCTTTGAACGAGAGTATCGACTTTTTTTTTCTTTCCCCTACTGCATTAGTTATTATTATACTTTTCTTTCAGTTTTCGATATGCAGTTTAACTGAACGCTAAATATTATGAGCAGAGTACTTACCGTTTATAACCTCCTACTTCCATACTTCAATATTTTAAACACTCATTTTTTCCCCATAGAGTCTACAGATATCCGACAATATTGTGCTTCCTCTAAAATTTCGAAGGATCCTTCCAGATTGCCTGATGCGGATAAGCTATTAACTTTTACCGTAACATTTCTAACATTTCATTCCTCTCTAAACTTACGAGCGAGTACAAAAAGGTATCGAGAATTCCTTTCTTGAAAACAGTGGCTGGTAGAGAAGAATTCGCCCACTAGGTGTGTCCATTGCATACTGCTTTTAATTATGATGAAGTGTCCGGCAATTTTTCAATTGCGGACATGACACATAGCGTGCAAAAAAATTATTTGCGTTTCCTCTTATCGGAAATCGTTAGCACAGAGCCTTTTGCTTCATCAGAATAAGTGAAATAAGGAGAATAGATGATTTACTTAGTGTAAGGCTACGTAACTAAAATTTTAATTTTACAATTATCTCAGATTACTAACTAATATAAAGGCCACGAATGTAGTCTACTGAGCCCTCGGTCATCGTGAGATAATCCCCAAGACCCCGGTAAATATTACATCACACGTCAGAACATGGTGGAGAAAGGGTAAGAATCTACGCAAAAATGTTCTTTTGCATTTTCCACACAAAGGCGATAGTCTGCGATTTCTTTGTTCCCAAGGTACAACAGTTACCAGTCACTGCTACACCCATGTGCTGAAATGATTGCGGACATCAAAAGATGGGATCTTCACGGTAACGTGACGTCTGGTAAAAATATAGAAAACGGTTGTGCCACAGAAATCCCACTAAGAAACAACTGAACTACGTACTAGCTGTCCTGCTTTCGCTGTATTGGAACACTCATCTAATACGTGAACTGGTTTCACAAGAAAGAAGAATGCGTTATACTATCATAAGATATGTCAGAGCTTAAGGTAAATCAGGAGATGGAAGGTCAGATACAAACGTGGTCGTCTGTGCACGAGATGACCGTGGCTGACGGCGTCGCCTTAGCGTGAGGATAGACTAGATCGAAGAAACTGAAATAAAACTATAACAAACCAGAAGAGTGAGTCCGTCAACGCCTCAGCTCCTTACCAAGCATCGTCCAGTTGGAGTGGTGCAGATATGCAGCCACCTCCGATCTGTGGACCGAGTCAGACATCCGTTAATAGGAGGACATGTCGTTTAAAGTGGAGTTAGAAGAAGGATTTGAGGAAGATCTGAGTAGAATTGTCCCCCGATACGAAGGGAGAAAGATAGGCGTCGAAGTTGGGATTATTAGAAGCAAATTTTGGATTGGCCAAGGGTAAACCATTTCATTACCTCGCTCAGTTACGGGTACAAATAGCGGCTCAATAATTTCAGTACCCAGTGGTACTGTACTGGATACATTTACGAAACTGTATGTAAGAATAGTGGATTTCGTGGTAGATTTCTTGACAGGTTTATTAAAGAGACCAAATAGGCTGGATCCTATATCTTTTGCTTAGCTACATTCAGAGATACAACCAACTGGAATCACAAAAGATAATTTCGCAAAATGAGAGAAGAAGAGACAAAAAGAAAGATAACATAATGCAAGCTACAGCCCACATACATACGTAATTACCAGATATAGGTATGGTCAAGGGACAAACGAAATGATAAAACTACTACGAATATATGTACTGTATACAGCCATGATGAGTCAGTAATAATTCCGTTACTGAATCGTGCAAATTAATAGAAAAATTCAAATTCTAGCAATTATTCATATGAAATTTCTTTCTGCACTTTTTCCCCTTTACATGTTGATTTTTCTACACAGAGGAAGAGGAAGAGTTCATTGCACATCTTATAGTTTCTAGTGGTCATGACTGTCAATGAAGAAACTGAAAGGAAAATTTTTGAAGCAATGCGTTATACTATTACAAGATATGTCAGTGCTTAAGGTAAATCAGGAGATGCAAAGTCAGGTACAAACGTGGTCGTCTGTGAACGAGGTGACTCAGCATTGTGGGCTGTTGTCTTCCATTGTCGCGTTCAAGGAACAGGTGGTGCACATTCTTTTCGATTCTGCATTCAAAAAACAGTGACTCGACACGTTGAACGCTATGTGGATACTGAATTGTCCGCGTTTTGCATTTCAATCTAGTCGCGGCAGGCCCCCATACATTTTGTTTTTGTTCGGGAGTCACAGTATGCGGACAAACTTTGTAGACACACTTTTATTCTTAAAAGTATTCCGGAGAACATCTTGAAACTTGGTTTAGAAATGTTGCTCCATTGCCATTCGTGACACAACGCACATTGGGACACTACGCCTGCACGTCCACTACTTAACGCTTCCTGTTCACAACTGACTGGTCCAACACACGTCTATTGTATCCAGTCATTAGTTCAAGCTGCCACCATAGCTACCGCGTTGATTCCGCTTGTATGTTAGGAATACAAACAGTCTTTTTTGTCGAGAACATAAATGAGAGCGTACACAGTGGGGCCACCTGGCTCCCTACTCCCCCCAAACCCTATCAAAAAATTGATCTTCGCAAACAGAAACTGCTACTTAGGATCCTGCCCTGAAAAGCAGATCGACGTATGATTCCAGCACCGGTTTGAAGAAGATCCGAATATGTAATGGAGACTAACTAGTAATAATTGCACCGAAGGCCACCTGCCGCAAAATATCAAAATTATATCGTCTGTCGTCGCTATTTTCTTTGCAACTAAAAACGTCAGATGGCTCTAGCAGGCTCTAAAAGCTACAAACAAGAGTTGTATCCTGAATTACCGGCGAATTTTTTTCGTGTGCCAACACTTACAAACGTCAATAAGGAGATGATCCGCATGCAACCCATCTTAGCAAAGCGAATTGGACAAATCAGATAGAAACTACTCTCTCTCAGTTAATAATCCTGTAGTTACCTACCATAAAGTAGAAGTACGTTTGGTGATTCACTCTGCAAATCACACAAGTCTCTTGAAATCCTGGAAAGCCGTGTAGTGCGGCTTGCTTTCCACATTCGCCTCCCTTCCCCAGCTGGTATGCTATACCAACACATCCATTTCCAGAACACTTGCTTCTCTTCTTAGAGAACAACAGTATTCAATTGATTAATTGCTAAACCCGGTCCCTGCACCGGATCTCCTATCCACTAATCAGCAATCCAGGTGCCAAACTGCGCCGCTAAATCCCTATTTCCCCTCCATACACATTCATACCTTATACATTTTCTCTCACGGCTAGCTCGACAAACTCCCACTCCCTAATAATGAAATCCATCCCGAGATATACCCCCACGTCCAACCGTAGTCTAAACTCTCCACCTTGCACATTCCTTCCGTTTTCTTCCCTCCCTCTTAATCCATCTCAAAGACTGTTAATCGTTATATCCGCATCCACACGGCCTCAGAACCATGCTCATGATCCTACTATGATCATGACAGTTTCAAGCAACCACAGCATCTCCATTACATCACAGAGTTAGTAACACTATCGTCAAATGGTTCAAATGGCTCTGAGCACTATGGGACTTAACTGCTGTGGTCATCAGTCCCCTAGAACTTAGAACAACTTAAACCTAACTAACCTAAGGACATCACACACATCCATGCCCGAGGGCGGATTCGAACCTGCGACCGTAGCGGTCACGCGGTTCCGGACTGTAGCGCCTTTAACCGCACGGCCACTCCGGCCGGCCACTATCGTCAATTTTTATATTTTAACTGCAGGGGGGAATGTTGTATGTAGAGGATAGTGTACCTAGGAGCACACTGTATTTTTCCGTCTGTATTTCAGTCTAGTGACCCATTGCAGAATCACATGAAGGAGTGCACACCGCCATTTTCTACAGTTTTTAATGTTGTTGGACATTAACTTGTGTTGAGCGTATCATTGGTAAATATTTCGTATTCTACAGATTTAAGTGCTCTGTAATATTCAGGATGTTCGAAAATTTCCACTACAAACTCTTAGGACCCGTTGAGTATAGTGAGTACACAACATTTTGAATTGGAACCCATCTCCGGAAACCTAGGGTTTCCGTGCCAGGTAGTTATGCAACAGGGTAGTCATGGTGGGGAATGACTACGTCGGATCGGCTGATATCATTTGACGTCCATCCCAACTCCTTGTCCTGGTTCGAGCCTCACTCATGTGTCTGTAAGTGTTAGAACAACATGGCTGAATACACTTCTGCAGAATACACAGACATTATCCTTCTGATTGACGAAGCTCACTGTAATGAATGAGCTGCTCGTCGCCTTTATCGAGATAGTTCTCCGCAACCTTCGACATCAACGCATATCCATTTCGCCAAAATTACGCAAAGACTTCGAGAAAGGGTACCCTCACGGACAGCAGCCGTGACTGTAGTGCTCCAAGGAGACGCCGCAAATCCGAATTGGAAGAAGCCATACTGCATCACGTTCAAGAGAACCCACCAACTGTCAGTGAGTGGAACTGTAATACAAGTGATGTACTGGATCACGCCTAATCGACTGCTTGTAAGAGTGATCGTGTTACCAATGTGTTTTCAAACGGTTGTGGCTCGGAAACGGCGCGTTTCAGGGCATGGCTTCCACTTCAGCATATTACCGACTCACTCCCCTCTGCAAGTTCTAGAAGTCTGTAAAGGTTATTTCCGAACACCTTGTGTTAATGGAATATATAGGTAAATCTTCAGATACAGCATTTCATGGTGCGTACAAGGTTATGTATTTTTAGAACTATTTATGTAATATTTGCACAGATAAGCTATAGTTCGTCGGTGATGCACCATCTTGCACTGTGGAAAGGAAAGAGGCCTCTCACCATGGAACATATACTACTTACAAATGAACTGCTCTTCGTTAATATCTTAACCATTTTACTTCTCTTCAGAATGGGAAATTGTGTAAATTTGTAATAGCTTCTATTTCAAAATGTTTTTCACTTGTAACTGGTTCTGGTAATACTTCTGCTTAACTTGATTTCACTTAGTGGTTGCTAGTGTATAGAAGAGTAATAACGTAACTGGTAGAGTATTAAATACAGAATAAAAAGATTTTCTCGATTGCAGCGCTTTTAAATTTCAGTCTACTATGTTTTCCTAGATACATCAGCGCGTTGCACCTCGGGACATATTTTCACATTTGGAAAAACTTTATTTTTCCGGAATATTTTTTTGTAATTTCAGATAAAGACTGCAATACGCAAAAATTGAATGGCATCATTTGAAACGGAATAGAAAATATATTGAACTTCTGTTACAGGGCTGCGTAGGCGCGAATGTCTGAAATGTGTATGATAATACAAAAGCACCTAAAAATTTTAGTAATCATAAATTTTCACCATCAATATAATTAAAAAACTTATTGTCATTTGTTTCTACTGTATTTTTAAAATTTTTTTTAAATTTGTGTAACTTTTGGCCGAAGAGGTGTTTTATCCGCTGCCAGCTTCATGGGAACTGATGTAAGAATAACTAATTATTTAAATAAAATCAATTTTAAACACACCTTGTTTTTAAACGGACTAAAAGCTATATAGTAATTTCTCTCAGGTCCGTACAGATTCCCGATCAAATACAGTCCTGGAAATTTATGATTGTGTATTTTTAATAGCTATGAAAACATTTGTAAGATTTAAAACGAAAGACGTTGGATGTATGCAACGGATCACAGTGAGAAGCTGAACTATTCATGCACGTGTTACGTAGTGCGTGAGCACCACGTTTTTCTTTTGAAATCCTACCAAGTAATTTCATAGCTGTTAAGGACTCACAATCACAGAGCTGCATCTATTGGGTTACTAACCTATGTGGCACTAGGAGAAACTGTTTTACATTTTTAGTTCGGTTAAAAAGTGGTACATGAAAAATTAACTTCTATTCAAATAATTATTTTCTGTCTTTTAGTCTTGCGTGTGCGAAATTTTCAGTCGATTTCAAACTTTTTCATGATTCCAGTTTCTCTTCACCTGAGTCAACCAATATATTGATTCCTACTACGTACATCTTACGCAAAGTGAAGGTAAAAAATTAGACAGATTCGAATTCACACAGAGGCGTAGCAGCAGTTGTTCCTGCAAACCGTTCGCGACTACAACGGTGAAAAAGGAAAATAGCAATGATACACAAAGTTCACTCCGCCACACACCAGACAAGAAAACGAGTTAATATTGCACTGCTATCCCCCCCCCCCCCCCTCCCATGAACCATGGACCTTGCCGTTGGTGGGGAGACTTACGTGCCTCAGCGATACAGATAGCCGTACCGTAGATGCAACCACAATGGAGGGGTATCTGTTGAGAGGCCAGACAAACGTGTGGTTCCTGAAGAGGGGCAGCAGCATTTTCAGTAGTTGCAGGGGCGACAGTCTGGATGATTGACTGATCTGGCCTTGTAACACTAACCAAAACGGCCTTGCTGGGCTGGTACTGCGAACAGCTGAAAGCTAGGGGAAACAACGGCCGAAATTTTTCCCGAGGGCATGCAGCTTTACTGTATGATTAAATGGTGATTGCGTCCTCTTGGGTAAAACATTCCGGAGGTAAAATAGTCTCCCATTCGGATCTCTGGGGGGGGGGGGGGGGGGGCTACTCAAGAGGATGTCGTTATCAGGAGAAAGGAAACTGGCGTTCTACGGATCGGAGCGTGGAATGTCAGATCCCTTAATCGAGTAGGTAGGTTAGAAAATTTAAAATGGGAAATGAATAGGTTAAAGTTAGATATAGTGGGAATTACTGAAGTTCGGTGGCAGGAGGAACAAGACTTCTGGTCAGTTGAATACAGGGTTATAAATACAAAATCAAATAGAGGTAATGCAGGAGTAGGTTTAATAATGAATAGGAAAATAGGAATGCGGGTAAGCTACTACAAACAGCATAGTGAACGCATTATTGTGGCCAAGATAGAACGAAGCCCACGCCTACCACAGTAGTGCAAGTTTATATGCCTACTAGCTCTGCAGATGACGAAGAAATTGAAGAAATGTATGATGAAATAAAATAAATTATTTAAATACTGAAGGGAGACGAAAATTTAGTAGTCATAGGTGACTGGAATTCGTCAGAAGGAAAAGGGAGAGAAGGAAACGTAGTAGGTGAATATGGATTGGGGGTAAGAAACGAAAGAGGAAGCCGCCTGGTAGAATTTTCCACACAGCATAACTTAATCATAGCTAACACTTGGTTCAAGAATCATAAAAGAAGATTGTATACATGGAAGAAGCCTGGAGATACTGACAGGTTTCAGATAGATTATATAATGGTAAGACAGAGATTTAGGAATCAGGTTTTAAATTGTAAGACACTTCCAGGGGCAGATGTGGACTCTGACCACAATCTATTGGTTGTGAACTGTAGATTAAAACTAAAGAAACTGCAAAAAGGTGAGAATTTAAGGATATGGGATCTGGATAAACTGACTAAACCAGAGGTTGTAGAGGGTTTCAGGGAGAGCATAAGGGAACAATTTACAAGAATGGGTGAAAGAAATACAGTAGAAGAAGAATGGCTAGCTTTGAGGGATGAAGTAGTGAAGGCAGCAGAGGATCAAGTAGGTAAAATGACGAGGGCTAGTAGAAATCCTTGGGTAACAGAAGAAATATTGAATTTAATTGATGAAAGGAGAAAATATAAAAATGCAGTAAATGAAGCAGGCATAAAGGAATACAAACGACTCAAAAATGAGATCGACAAGAAGTGCAAAGTGGCTAAGCAGGGATGGCTAGAGGACAAATGTAAGGATGTAGAGGCTTATCTCACTAGGGGTAAGATAGATACTGCCCACAGGAAAATTAAAGAGACCTTTGGAGAAAAGAGAACCACAGCATTAATATAAAGAGCTCAGATGGAAACCCAGTTCTAAGCAAAGAAGGGAAAGCAGAAAGGTGGAAGGAGTACGTAGAGGGTCTATACAAGGGCGATGTACTTGAGGACAATATTATGGAAATGGAAGAGGATGTAGATGAAGATGAAATCGGAAATACGATACTGCGTGAAGAGTTTGACAGAGCTCTGAAAGACCTGAGTCGAAACAAGGGCCCGGGAGTGGACAACATTCCATTAGAACTACTGACAGCCTTGGGAGAGCCAGTCCTGACAAAACTCTACCATCTGGTGAGCAAGATGTATGAGACAAACATAATACCCTCAGACTTCAAGAAGAATATAATAATTCCAATCCCAAAGAAAGCAGGTGTTGACAGATGTCAAAATTACCGAACTACCAGTATAATAAGTCACGGCCGCAAAATACTAACGTGAATTATTTACAGATGGAAAAACAAGTAGAAGCCGACCTCGGGGAAGATCAGTTTGGATTCCGTAGAAATATCGGAACACGTGAGGCAATACTGACCCTACGACTTATCTCAGAAGCTAGATGAAGGAAAGGCAAACCTACTTTTCTAGCATTTGTAGACTTAGAGAAAGCTTTTGACAATGTTGACTGGAATACTCTCTTTCAAAATCTGAAGGTAGCAGGGATCAAATACAGGGAGCGAAAAGCTATTTACAATTTGTACAGGAACCAGATGGCAGTTATAAGAGTCGAGGGGCATGAAAGGGAAGTAGTGGTTGGGAAGGGAGTGAGACAGGGTTGTAGCCTCTCCACGATGTTATTCAATCTGTATATCAAGCAAGCAATAAAGGACACAAAAGAAAAATTCGGAGTAGGTATTAAATCCATGGAGAAGAAATAAAAACTTTGAGGTTCACCGATGACATTGTAATTCTGTCAGAGACAGCAAAGGATTTGGAAGAGCAGTTGAACGGAATGGATAGTGTCTTGAAAGGAGGATATAACATGAACATCAACAAAAGCAAAACGAGGATAATGGAATGTAGTCGAATTAAGTTGGGTGATGCTGAGGAAATTAGATTAGGAAATGAGACACTTAAAGTAGTAAAGGAGTTTTGCTATTTGGGGAGTAAAATAACTGATGATGGTCGAAGTAGAGAGGATATAAAATGTAGACTGGCAATGGCAAGGAAAACATTTATGAGGAAGAGAAATTTGTTAACATCGAGTATAGATTTAAGTGTCAGGAAGTCGTTTCTGAAAGTATTTGTATGGAGTGTAGCCATGTATGGAAGTGAAACATGGACGATAAATAGTTTGGACAAGAAGAGAATAGAAGCTTTCGAAATGTGGTGCTACAGAAGAATGCTGAAGATTAGATCGGTAGATCACATAACTAATGAGGAGGAATTGAATAGAATTGGGGAGAAGAGGAGCTTGTGGCACAACTTGATTAGATGGGATCGGTTGGTAGGACATGTTCTGAGACATCGAGGGATCACCAATTTAGTATTGGAAGGCAGCGTGGAGGGTAAAAATCGTAGAGGGAGACCAAGAGATGAATACACTAAGCAGATTCAGAAGGATGTAGGTTGCAGTAGGTACTAGGAGATGAAGAAGCTTGCACAGGATAGAGTAGCGTGGAGAGCTGCATCAAACCAGTCTCAGGACTGAAGACCACAACAACAACAACAACATCGAGTTCTAAAGTATCCCAGAAGTTTCAAGCTTCTGGCTTATCGGGTAATGTCAGTGGTAAACGCCCCACACTTCGTTAAACACCAGACAAGAAAGGTAGCTAATATTGCCTTGTTATTCGGTTCTGAGCTAAGTTGAAAGTTTCAAGTATTTAGCCAATCGGGAAGTTAGTTTAAAATCAATTGCAAAATTTGTACCAGGCAGAGACGAGAAAGCGACGTGACAAAAACGTGTCAAAAACAGTGCTTCATAAACACAGTTTGTCAGTAGGTTTGAGTTTTTTTTTTTTTATAGTAAATTATTGTTCGTGACCTCCAACGCTCCCTCTTCCTCAATACTGCTGCCTCCCCTTTCCGCCCCTCCCTCCCACCCGTCCCTCTTAGTACAGCTCCTTGGTAGCTCCCTCAGTACAAATTTCCTGACGTCGCCTTATGTCGATACAGTGGGGTAGCATATGCCTATTAATCCAAAATTTTTCAGTCAGACATCAAAGTGTGAGGTTGAAGTCGTATTGGTCTTACACGAATTTCTCATGAGAAAATAGCGTGTGATTCATAAGTAATTTATGACTAGTAAGTCAATGAAAACTGTTGCATGGTGACAGAAAGGAAAAGTTTAGTACTGCGCTTGCAAACAGTCCCGTTGGAACCTTCCCGTCTCCTCTATATCTTTTTTGTTACGCAACCTTCCCTTCTACAATAACCTTTGAACCCATTCCCTTAGCATTTCTGTCTCTTGCTTAATAATAACAAATGAAATCTTCCCTTTGAAATTAATTCTCTTTCTCAATGATGATAAGTGCAATCTTCGCATACAAATTTAAGTGCTGCTAATTAAAAGTGATTTGCTGATTATTTCGACGAAACATAGAATGTGTCGTCGTCCTGGCCATCAGTCGTTACCTGCAATAATCCAGACCTGTTCCTTACCTTTTTTACTGTTACTGGATCGCCATCTGACTGCTACATCGAACTGCGACATGAATATACTTACTCTGTTTTATTATACTCTATTAGCTGCTGCTGGGCTGTCATAATAAGTGGCTGTATTTATTACCAAAGCTGACGTTATTCTTTAATAGCAAAGCTGACGTTATTCTTTAATTAATTTGACTGAAGTTACATAATTCATTGTTAAACTTTTGCTTGAAAACAATAAAATTTTGCACAGTTTTACGTTGATGGTTTCTGGGATGGATTATAAGCAGTACTGTAATATTGCTGGCAAAAATTAATTATATTCTGAAAACGATTCTTCAAAAATTTACTGTAGGTAATGAAATGATTTTACAAACGTTCAAATGGGACTTACTTTTTGCAATAATCATACAACTAGCATTGCGCAAACACACCTTCAGTAGTCTTGAGTTTCTCAAAAAAAATAATAATTCAATAATATTAGTTCCTCTTATTATAGTAGTTAGCTGATGTCTCTGTACATCCGTTTATAATCTCTTGTAAATCATAGCTGGTGGCTGGCAGGCACACCGCTCCTTTCAACCTCTCGCTTCAGACCTGCTACCGACTCGCTTCACATCTCGCTTACTACTGACTTCCTACGAACGCTTAAGTGCGATCTCTCCCGCCAACAATGCTTTCTGGTGCAGACATTCCCTGCTACCATTACAAAATGTATCAATGCGCGGTGTTTCCCGCTCTTTTCTTAAAATATATCGATACGCGGTCTCTCCCGCCCTTTTTAAAATTATATCAATGTCTGGTCTCATTCCCTGCTACAAAATTATTTCCAAAATGACAAATATTAATTGTTCCTACTTAATCTTATTAATAATATATAAATATCTTTCATAAATTGTTGTTTGACAATAGACAATAGAAATATAGACGTCTTACACCGTTTATTTACAAAATCATACGCAAGGGCCTTAGTCTCGTGCCCTGCTACTCCATCGACCTGTGCGCTCCGGACTCCAGTAGCAGCCAGCAGTAGCAGCAAGTATTGGGGGCGGAGGGCTATCGGCAGCGGCAAGGATGCCCCTTGTGAGGTTCGGACACGGAATACGGTATGCGCTTCTTTACTAGTGATCCGGGGCGGTTTAATGCCGGCCTGTGTTATCTCCAACAAGTAATTGCAGTCTGGAGAAGTCCTGAGGCACGCGCCGGTCATCTGCCCGCGGCTTTTCTGTTTATACCGAGTGCTATCGCGCTTCGGAATCGCCTCCGACTTATGCAGCGTAGCAAAATTGGGCCCCCGTTGAAATTCGTAACTACCGTGTTCTACTTCTTCTTCCACGCTTCTTCTCTGCTCTACGAAACGCAACGACGTGCCATGTTTTAGTAGACGTATAATATGAAGAATTGACTCTTAGTCGGCCATTTACTGATTGTCATTTTCAGACGAAAGGGAACTCACCGATTACAGGGCGGAAACAAAAATTTTTATTATTTTTTTTTCCGTAATCATACACCACAAACATTACATAAAACCAGTCGTGGATACAGCGGACATACATCATGAAATGTCATGGAGCGAATTTGTTTTTTGTTAGCGAAAGCATGTTTCAGTACCGCACCAAAATGCATAGGTACTCTAACGAGCCATTCAGACAAACGAAACAAAACTCATAACTTGTAATTCAGTGGTAATAATCTGTGTTTGATATTTAACCAAAACTACAGAAAAACGCTTATACCCATGTCACTATCATGTAAATACTATTACAAGTACTTGATAGCTGAAATGAAGTCTGAAATCTGTGCATCGATGTTACTAATATGAGCAGGCAATTGTCAACTTTCCCGATCCAAATACATCATTGTTCCATTGCTTTTACTTTCTTTCGCTGATTTGTCCATCAAATTAAGCAACTAGATGTCCAAATACAGAACCATATTTAGAGCTTTTCCCGGATCTTTTACCTGAAATTCAGACAATCGTGTCGATATTGGTGCCGTGACAGATCTCTCAGTCATTCAGCAAACGGATTGCCCCGGGATATCGCGCCTTTTTCTCCCACAAGTGTATGGGAGCTGTGAGGGCAACACCATGTTTTGCGACTGGTAATTTGCCAATTCTGTTACAGGTGATGATGATGATGATGTTCGATTTGTGGGGCACTCAACTGCGCGATCTTCAGCGCCTGTACCAAGTCCCAATTTTTTCACCGTCCAATTTTTTTCACAGTCCAATCTAGCCAATGTCACAAATGATGTGGATGACGATGAAATGACGATGACACCACAAACACCCAGATCCCGGTCAGAGAAAATCCCCAACCCGCTCGGGAAACGAACCCGGGCCCCTGTGATCCAGAGGTTCCAACGACAGCCACTAGACCACGAGCTGCGGACTCTATTACAGGTGATACCACCTTCATGTTAAACGGCGAATTAAGAAAGAGTGGTGTATTTCTCAAAAATAATTTCAGCAAACCATAGCAGTTATTATATAAAGATTGCCTTCAGACTAAAAACAAAATGTGGTATAGTTTCACTGTTACACTACTGCATGTACCGTATCTGGACGCTCGACTTTATTCTTATTCTCTGATCCTACTCTAGACGTCTGCCGTTGTGGCAGAGCGGTTCTAGGCGCTTCAGTCCGCAACTGCGCTGCTGCTACCGTCGCAGGTTCGAATCCTGCCTCGGGCATGAATGTGTGTGATGCCCTTAGGTTTAAGTAGTTCTAAATCTAGGGGACTGACGACCTCAGATGTTAAGTCCCATAGTGCTCAGAGCCATTTGAACCATTACTACTCTAGATGCTTCAATAAGTTTAAGACCCCTTAAATAAAGGTACTCAAAATAAAGGAACGGAGGACTGCCATCTGTTCTATAGCGTGTTGCACATCATTACGACGTAAATCCTTCTACTCCGTTCATTTCATTATTTCTAATAAAGTTTTCCTTGTTATTGCCATCCTGAAATTTCATGGTTTCATATTTTACTACGCTATTTTTGTATGTTTATAATGTTTGGTGTACGATATAGGGAATTTTGTTTCTTTGAGTCATTGACTCAGATGCTCAGTCGAGTAAAAATAAAATAAATAGACTCTGAATGTAGAAATATACTTTACCGAAGGAATTACTGAATCCAGACCCTCTCCGGAGTACGAAGAACTGTGTCAATATTAATTATCCCGCTTTCTGATCATCTCGAAACTCCATCTGGAGAAACATTAACAGTGGTAGAAGCTACTAAAGCAACAAACAGAATAGACTTCAGTTGCGTTGTAAGCGTTGACAGCTTTAATTATCTAGGCGAAATTGCACATACGAACGAAAGTGAAAGTGAAGCCCTGTTTTTCGTGGAACGTAATGTGTTCATACAACGGGGAGAGTCAGAAGACGAACGGAACTTATGCATCACACAATAATGGTTAAATGTGTCTCTATGTAAGTGAATCCTTGCGAATAGAGGGAAAGGTTGAAAGGAATAATTTTAGCAAAATAAGGGACGACTGACGTCATGAACCCTGAAGTGAAAAGTTCGGGGCATCTTTATGCAATGGTTAGAAACGACTTCAGGAGAACACCGCAACCTTATTTCCTATAGGGGCTTCCATGAAGAAGAAAAGCAGAACTGGCAGACAAAGAAAAATGGTTGAGTTCCTGGGTGGCCAGATACAAATACCGTACAAAGTTTTCTATATAAACTTGTCCAACGTTTAAAAGCTGGATGGTGGCGTTCCTTGCCTTATTTAATGTAGTCTGAAATGGCTGTATATGAAAGAACAGTGGTAAAGTCATGAAGTTGCTGAGGGTATCACTGAAAAGATAAGCTTTATTGCAAAAAAGTTAGTTAAAAATATTCAAACACTGCGCCTAAGGGTAAGGTTGTTTGAATAATCTACTATCCATCTATTGGTGTGTTATTTATTCCCTCCTTAGTAAGGTTTATACAGGCACATAGACTGTATGGAATCGCAGTCATTAATTGTGACTGATAATGAGTTTCATGAAGTTTTGGATCAATTATTGTAATGCCATATGTCATATACGGCACGCACCCGAGCCCCACCGACAAAATTTAAGCTGACGATGTGCATCAGCTGCTACGACGACTTTTTAGGTAACTAGGTCTGAAGATCACAAATAATGGCTGAAATCAGACATCAAAATTAAATATACCGCCATTTAGACCGTGTTACTCAGACAAGACAGAATTTCGGCGAATGTTTAGGGATAATTTCAGAGTACTTTCTCATAAGGGACGCCTGATATGGAGGGGTTTATTGCAGGAAAATAATGTAATTATAAATTAGTCTGTTCGTTGCCGCAATCACAACAGTGAAAAGGCCTATAAAGTATTTACAATCACAGGATACTCCAGTTTCTCATAGGTCCTTGTATATTGATGTAAAAGTATTAAGTCAGTATTAAGAATGTTAGGCGCTCTTCCTAAGATATGTGACATATTTACCACAACATGTTTCGGGACTATCTTATCTCATTATCAAGTGCTATAAAACAAGGTAACAAATCAATACATGGCAATACTATACATGCTGACAGCCATGTGAGTATCTATGCGGTCCTGCAGTGTAAAATACCTTAAAGTTTATGAGCAATTAGGCACCGTCAGATGTAAAAAGGCAGCAGCAAACGTGCATTGTCAAACACAAAACTCCTCCTTTTAACATTTCATATTGGAGCTTCATAGTCTCACAAGTCTCAGATCTTTTAAACTAAAGGCAGCTGCCTCTTTAAAAAAAACATAGATAGCACAACAAAGGTAGTGCTGTCCTATGACGCATCTATAGTGCTGTCCTATAACGCATCTGTCATAGTTGCCAATGAAGCTACTGTCTACTGTAGAATTTTTTATGTCGTCCTAGCGTATCCTGAGAACCAATACTGCATTTATGTTGCAACGTGTGCATCCATAGAGAATAACCAACAGGACACATTACAGGCCAATGCTGCTAAATAGAATAAGTTCGTGTCTGCTTCTTAGGGAGGATACCGCTCAAGTGGACATAGATATGCCGCATTAAACACGCTGACGCATTCTCCTCTTAAAGCGGAAAAATCTCAACTTCCTCCAAATTTGACAGCAACCAAACATTTTCGTTAAAGGACAATATACTCACGCCGTCTGTAGTACCACCCAATGGATGCCGCACATTCTTGAGCCCCACCGATCATCCAAGATCTTTATTATTATGTTCTTTAAACCTAAATTTGAAGTTTCTACAATTTTCCCTACACACTTCATTTCACAAGCCTGACACTTTATTCTATAAGCTCTCACTTTCACTGTCCAGTTCTCCCCAGTGCCAGTTTTCTGCTTTAACCTCTGCTCCAGTTTGTTGTCGTCCTGAATGCAATTTTAACCGTTTTCCTGTGATCACATCAATTTATATGAGATAATTTCCCAACATTTCATAGCCCCATGTTTCTGCGGATTTTTCTCGTTTTGTTGGTTTCTGTGCGCTGTCGCTGCAACCTTACTATCTATTAAACTCGTTTAAAAGATAAAAAAAATAAAAAAAATTCTACCGCCATAAGCGTCTTTTCATGAGTTTATCCTTGTTCTTAATACTTAGCGGAATAGAATTAGCCCCAGAACGCCATTTTATGTCTATGGGGGTCGCAAGAGGTCTTATCAGTTCCCGCAGCTGTGAAGTTGAAGATTGTTATTCTTATTCTCGATCCTCAAATCAAGATAATATACAATTCCCTACGGCCCATGCTCTACTGTACACATTATACTGTTATGAATCCTGTTAAGGTCACTCGGCTATTAATTTATTTATTCCTCGAAGACTTGATAAACTACAACCATATTGTCAACATATCTTCAGTATGTATGGAGTTCATCACAATACTCAACACTTTCTTTAAGAAAGCTGTTTCATATGGCTTTATGAAAATGTTCGCCATCTGACCTGCTAATTCTCACCCAGTTGCATGTCTGATGGTGCCTAATTGCATAGAATGTTCACTTCAGTGTAATGTAGCTAGTTAAGTGGTTGTAGTTTGTGTAGTACTGCGATATATTGATTTGTTTCCTTACTTTATGGCACTTGATAATGATATAACGCAGTCCCGAAACATGTTGTGGTAATTAAAGGGTGTACAGACTTTACAGACTTTGACGACAGTTTCCTTACAGCAAAATAACAAAAGTCTAGTGAACTTTAGCTTTAAAGTGCGTACGCCAAGACCTCTGAGCACTTGCTCATCTTGGATACATAGAAACACGCCTCTTTCGCTCCAAGACCTTTTTTCCGATATTTTGGGAGGAGGTAATATGGACCAAAACAAGAAAAAAAGTCAATTAAATAGGGGCTCTGAAATGCATACTACCTGCACTTGTTCGCCTTCGCTGCTATGAAAGACATCTCTTCTACTTAAGCAGTGCTCATAGCTCTTAAAGCCAATGTTTACTGACTTTTTTTCATGTTTTGGTGTACACTACCTCCTCACAAAATATGGAAAGCAAAGAGCTTGCAGTAGAGGAGATGTGTTACACAGTACCGAAAATTAAAATGCGCTCATAGCTCTTAAGATACACAGTATAATAAGCCCATGTTTTCTTGCTATGTTTTCCTTGTTTTGGGGTAAGGAACTTGCCCTCATAGTCTGTAAACGGAATTTAGTTATACCCTGTATATCACGCTTCTGACAGCTGGCGGGTAACATTTTCAACACTGATTCTTGATACAGTTGTACCATGGCTTCACAACAGATAATAGTACTAAGATGTGATTCCCGTCATTGCGTCGAAGATTGTACCTTTGTGCCACTCTTCCACTGCATTCAGTGAACTCATATGCGAGGTGGTTTTTGGCCAGCGCTTCACCACTAATCCTATCCATACTGTAAACGTACAACTAACACTGCCAGGAAAACAACGAACCGAGCAGTACTGAATGCAGTTTGGAGAGCAAAAAGTAAAGAGGGCTATATTGTTGTTAAGAGCAAGTGCCAAACGTGAATGGAGCAACTATATCTCCAACAGACATACATTGCATACTCTCGGCTTGTGTACTGTATTAAAATATTTTCACTGCAATGCAGATACAAAGGTACGTAGGGGTATGAAATCAGAGGAAGTACATATTTCGTCCGTAATTAACGGCCTTATGGGCACTACGACTGTTGATAAATACAAATAAAATAGTCTCTTCGTTAGACGCTTTTTTCTTTTGTCACTATGCGTTTCGGTGGTTCACACCATTATCTTCAGGTGGATAACTATTTATTTACAGGGCTGGTGTTGGTGAAGAATACATATGACTGTGAAAAGACGTCTGTCTGTATTCTTCACCAACACCAGCCATGTAAATAAACAATTCTGTACCTGAAAATAATGATGTGAACCATCGAAACGAGTAGTGGCAAAATAAATAACTGACTGAAGCAGAAACTGTTTTACATGTACAGGAAGTGCAACTACTCCTTAATAAGCCGCCGGAGACCACCTACGAAAATACTCAGAATATATCCCTGAACCACTATCAAAATTTTGTTTGTATGAATGAGATCACTCCATATATGTGGCACTGTCCGTAGCACTTTAGAACAAAACCGGGTCATATACAAGAATAAACCTGTGTGAGGCATTTAAAAGGAACTTTATGTAGAATGCAGAGTGCCAAGTGAAACTTTTAAGACGAGAAAGAGACTGCTCTAGAACATGTATGACATTAGTCAATGAGAACTCGGTAGATAACGTTACTTGGAGGTGGTTTGCCGAAGCAGTAACAATTATAACCTACGTATCACTACTGCTGCACTTCCATGTCAGCATGAAGAAATTTATCCAAATATCAGCCTACGAAACGTGGGCGACATTTCAGTATATGAGGTTGATCAGTCGTTCCTCCTAATGGACATGGGTGCTTCTGGATTCTACTGCACTTAAAACAGTTTGATCGATAAGCAGCTAGACGGAACGAAAAAGAGAGATTAGGGGTAGTATTAGGGAGGAAAATTAAGGAATTATCAAGAAAAAGGGAGAAAAAAATCTATCGGTTCACTCTGAGAGAGGCAGAAAGGAGCTATTCTCGTTTCCAGGCTTCTGAAGCGGACGTGAAATAAAATCAGGGAATGAGTAGGAATAGAAATTAGTTACAAATCTTACTAGTTTTAAATTACTTACTTCCATGTGATGCCAACTTAATAATTTTCGTCAGTACTCGAAGAACCCTTCAGATTTTGTCGCAAATGTTCGCATACCTTAAAGATGCTCTGCAGCACAAAGATATTTTTCAGTATGGGTGAGAGGATGTCTCCAGAAGAGCAGAAATACGTGCACTTGGTGAAAGTATCGTTCTCCTAGCAATACCGTAGATAACATCAGCGAGTTTTTACGTCACAGTCTATTTTAAACCGGTGTGAGATGGGGTGTGAAATGTGTGCTACAGAAGAGGTCGAAGGCGGAGTTTGACAATAGGCTGACAGGAGTTAATGGGAGGCCGTCGATTGGAGTGCGCCACCTTCCATTAATAAACAGGCGTGAAGGGGGAAATTGTTACAACAATGAGGCATTTGAAATCATAGGATGGGCGCGCGAAGGCCGGTACGCTGCCTGCATTTAGAGGCCGCTTAATGGGAAAGCGGTGTCCGTAAATTTGCATTCGTATGTGTCAGACTCAGAGGCAATTTCCACGAGTTGCCATACATTTAAAAACTCTGTCCACGATTGATAATAAATATTAACGAATATTGGAAATATGCCATTAAGCGTGAGTCTGCCTTTTTTCTCCCCCACAAAATTTTTGGCGTTTACTTAACCAACATCTGTCGACCGGCTCATCAACGCCAAGTACTAATATTAATTAAAAGGAAAGCCTCGATATTTTTTTAATTATTTCTCGCACCTGCCGGTCCGAGATGTTATCGGAGAAAATTAATTGGACAGAGTGCAGGCATGTAACAGTCTAATGCCGTTTGCGGAAACACACAAGTTTTACATGAAATGGTTACAGAATTTATGACTGTCCTGTTTGGCCATTTTCGCGTACGATCTTACTATTCGGTTGCAATACGAAACAGAGCTTGTGGGCGACATTATATAAGGATTATCTGTTATTTCATTTATTTCTTATCATATACCACTTGCGAACTATAAAATGGATTAGCAACTATATCGGTTGCAATAGTATAATTCTTTTGATTTTCTTATGAATGGTGTAAGTCTTTACCACTCGCTCTTGTTCTATAATATTTCAACCTAAATATGTCGTAGTTACTCGCACTCAGTAACCCTCAGATCAGCAACTTTTCTGTCAAAATGTTATTCTATGTTAAATTACGGTTAACATCTTGAATTTCGCAGAAGCAAGACATCGGGGCCTGGAGACATTAAATATCGTCTCTGAGCCTGTCGATGAATCCTTCAGCCGGCGAACCTGATTATTACTTACTCTACTTTGCTTCGTGATTAAATAGTTGAGGGTTTCTCGTAGCGTAAGTATAAAACAGCACCAGTTTGGGACGTGTAGCAGAAAGGAATTTCCGTTGCTTTTTTGACTGTGCAATAAAAAGAAGTAACCTGTACAGCTTTTTAATACCAAGCCTGCCTCTGTTCGCTCCTAGAATTTATTACAGCATATCGTCAAAAACTATGGGAGGCGAGAAAATTTATCATAATAGAAATGAGTTGTAACGCCATCTGAATGAAGAGTTTTAAAGTCTAGTGACTCTTAATCAATCGTGACTGTTTCAAAAATATGGATAGTGTTGTGACTTGGCAAGACAGCCAAGTCACAATGAGAGGAAGCCGAAAGGCACGCGCTTAGGCTCACGCAGGCTGGGCGCGAGGGTTAAGGGAATTAATAGTAGCAAATAAAGTACGTAGTTGATATAATACTTAACTTTAATCCACAATTGTAGAACATCTCTCTTGACGATACATGTTATAACCACAATATAAAATAATATCCAATGCTATGGCGCCTTGCTAGGTCGTAGCAATTGACGTAGCTGAAGGCTATGCTAACTATAGTCTCAGCAAATGAGAGCGTAGTTGTCAGTGATCCATCTCTGGCTAAGTCGGCTGTACAACTGGGACGAGTGCCAGGACGTCTCTCTAGACCTGCCGTGTGGTGGCGCTCGGTCTGCTATCACTGACAGTGGAGACACGCGGGTCCGACGTATACTAACGGACCGCGGCCGATTTAAAGGCTACCACCTAGCAAGTGTGGTGTCTGGCGGTGACACCACAGATAGTTTTTTCCAGAGGTCGTCACTAGTCATAAGTTTGGTTTAGTTTCTTCTCTTATGTAACAAAACAAAATGTTTCTAGGTACAAAACAAATCTTCAGGCAACACCGGCGGTACAAAAACATTTAACAGAGGTAAACATAGATATTAAAGTTGTTCTTTGCAACCATGGCAAGTGATGTGGCAATCCTGCGAGGAATGAAAAGGTAACTTAATATGAAAGTATATTTAATTTGTTTGCTGATCTGCCGTTCACATAATTTTTTTTTCCGTAATCAGTCCCTTTGTTCATATGAAATGTCTGTATCCTTGTGGTGCGGTGTTGGGAACATCCACTGTCACGTCTACTTGCATCTTGTTGGGCACTGCATACAAACTTGTAAAAGACCTTAAAACGCTTCTTAAATGTCCATTGTAGCCTGAATATGAGGTCTGTGCTTCGAAACAAGGTACTTCATTAAATAACTTCAGTCAACAAAAAATGTGATTGGTAGCGGTCTCTGAAAAATCTTTTCCTCATGAAAGGAGACACATTTTCGTGACATTAAAGTTGTACAGTTCCTTCCGATTTACGTATAAAGCATGAAAAGTTGTACAGTTCCTTTTGATTTACCTATGAAGCATGAAACGTTCCTTTAAGAACGGGATAAACAGCCTTCGTACGGTTTTTTCCAGTTGACTTCCTCCCTCCCCCCTCCCCAAACCCTGTTTTCTAGCTTTTGGTCATTTCGTCTTCCTCCCATCTCCTGCCATTTATAAGCTTCTCACAATGCAGATTCACTTCTTTCGGCAATTACAACTCAAAATACTGAATCGAAGAAGTCTGTACGAATTTTTTTGTTAGTGACGGTATACTGCTCCGGATAGCTATATTAAGCATCGTGTTTTCGTTTTTGATTAAAACAGCAATAGGACCTATAAAAATTAAAATAAAACAGTTTTGGACGATATTTGCAACAAGCAAGTGGCAACAAAACACTAAAACACGAACAAAATTTTATAAGAGATTTTCTCTTCTGACATTCGCCCTAACCCTGTAACCTAAGAGTCCTTCAGTGTTTCCGAATCTTTCATTACAAATTTGCATTTGCCTGATGTGTCTCCTGATACGAAGTATTTGAAAAAATTCGTTGAATGAATGACACACATATTCGCTAAGAAACAATTTGGCGAATTACTTATACCAATTTAGGATAGCTTCCTTAACTCACGAACCCAAACAAGTCCAACACGGTTCTGAATCACTAAAAGTACGCACGGTGTACCTTTTCCACAAGGTGCCTTAGTTCGCTGAAGGGTGCAGCCTTCAGAAAGATGCTGTTTTGGCTACAAGGTACAGCACTCTCCCAGGACTGTTCTTGTTCTGGCCGAACACTGTTTGCTCAGAAAATGTCAAAACCGTTATAAACCAGAGTGCTACAGTATTTTCTTCGACTCTTTAAGTTTTGTATATGATGATTAAAAAACAGATTTGAATTTTTTGTTAAAGAAAAACTATGAAAGATAGAATCATATTGACTATGTTACTGGATAGAGGAAGGTTCAGAAGTTTAAGTTCGAACAAACACTATACTGCACACTGAACATGAGCACCATGAGGTACTCGATAAACATAGAAACGGTAGTTCATTTCATTCCACATATGGATAAATAGGTACCTGTTTATTCAATCAGTAGCTTCAACAATGCAATTTCTGAGATCTTGAGGTGCAGCTGCCATAGGCGACAAAGACGCCCACGGAAAATGGTGACAAGATGTGAGGTATTGCGGTCTGGGAGGCAAAAAGCAGTGAACAAGATCTTCTTGTCCACTTCCAATCCAATGTTGTGGGATGGTGCTGTTAACGCCGCACCTCAAATTGAAAATGACGTGGAGCGCCGGATTACATGAAAAAGAAATCATTGGAATTTTTGCGAAGTTGAGAAAACAACAAATTTTGCAATACAATGTCCAGGTATGACACTCCTGTCACGGTTTCCTCCGCAAGAAAGATTCATAAACTTTGCGAAAAGAAACGGCAGAAAACGCATTCTGTTTCCGTGAGTCTCTGTCATGTTGGTCGGAAACGCCAGGATTTTGTGACCCATAAATTCTTACATTATGGCGGTATGGCGGTTTACTTTACCTGTCAGATGAAACGTCGATTCGTCCGAAAAGATGAGTCGTTCAGAAAAAGTGCTCTCTGCAGTAAGCCGGAGAATCGAAATGCTGTTATGGTCGCCGGGACACAAATGCTGCAACTTGTGAGGATTCATATGCAGGCGTCGTTTCAGAACACGCAACACCGTTGTTTGAGGAAACTGAAGCTCCTAGACTGCTCGTCTTATGGATTTCCGAGGGCTCTGTGTGAACGCCTCTCGGATACGCAAGACATTTCATCAGAAGTGCATAGCCGTGTGCTCTTCCTTTTGTATTTGCAGCCAACTTCCAATAATACTGTATGCCCGTCATAAATCAGTTTGTGCGAAATCAGCTTCTTACTGAATCGACGGCGGAATGCACGTTGCACGTGGAACAAATGGACTAACTTCGCGCAAATTCCTACACACAAAATGATATCTCGTGTCGTTTAGTTGCCATGTCACTACAAAAAACCACAGCGTAGCTATGACTAAATTTCCAATCCTCCTCCGTTCAGTGACATGCACAATACGTTTCTGTCTTTTATAGTTGATCTGTAATAAACAACTGAAATCTGTTCTTTCTTTTTGAATCACCTGGTATTTTAGAACTTCACTCTACTCTCCCTTTTTTCTCTCAGAATAAAGAATATGGGTAGAGATATTTGTCTAATGATCATCGTAGATGTCTTTTAAACTGCGAAACACTTGTTGTTATTCTATTTTACCCGCATGACAGTTCAAGTTTTTTGTGTGTACCGTATTGTCTTTCACTCGTTAATTCCAAGAAGTGCATTTTTTTTTTATCAATGAGCATCCGTTATATTGTTGCTCCCACTACTATACTTCCAGTTTTCAAATCAGTAAAGAAACAATACATTCTTAATCCTTATTGCTGCCATCTTTAATTCGTAAAAAACTAAAAAATAAAACTGAAAAATAAAAAAATAAAAAAATGGTCTTTGAGATGCCACTACCTGTGACATACACAGCAAGATGTTTGGATTCTACCCAAGACAGACGATAATGACAGATCAGTCCTATGGCCATATTCATATAGTATGCTGTGGGAGATCATTCTAGTCTATACCGTAATGTTAAAAAAGTAAATGTGGTATTCTATAAGTTTGAATTACAAAAGACAAGGCTAATGGAAACAGGATTAAGTTCTGAGTAAAGAATGAAATGAAGTCAAGGTTCAGTGCTATGTAAATTGTACATATCACTTAAAATAACGGTGATGAATATTCAATAAAACACATCCAGCACAAAGAAGTAAGCGTATACCACGACTTAACATATGTGCACTTATTAGCACTAATTAAGTTCTGTCTGAATAAATAGTTTGGAACGATCGACCCCCAGAAAGCGGAAGTTTACTGTTTGATTGATGTAAAACTACGCTTTCATTTCCAAGTGGATCGTTTAATCGTTTCATTCTTTGGACGCGGATGACAGTAAGCAAGTTGTCATTGGCCTCATGTTGACTGCAACCTAATAATTCATGTTATAGTATAATAGAAAGGGGTGTTTGTATTTGGACACAAGTTACAGGTTACAGAAAGAGAGTAACCACCTTCAGCTGGGACTCCGACAGAATGTGTGCCGTCCACGTCCTGTGATAGAACGAAGACGTGTATCTGATCCCATGCCGTGGTTGTAACATATTCAAACATGACCATACTACACATAGATAAGCCCCAAATAGAGATATATCAAAATAGAGGGCTGTGTCAATACACCCTGCAACGAACAGTATCCAGTTAGTTGCAACTAAAAGAGATTCAAAAGAGATTCTCAAGGAAGTGATATGGAGTATTACACTGCAGAAATATGTGTGAACAGTTATGTTTGCGCAATACAAATGACAAACTCAATTACTGTCAAGAATACTGTGTTGTAAGATCTCCCATGGATGAAAACAAAAAGCCAAAATAATAAAGTTGAACACTGTGAACCAAAGGAAAAAAGCACCACCGCAGCTATCTGGACGTGGAAAACATTTCCTGAAAAAGTAGACACAAATAAACCTGTACCTGCAAAATGTATGTTACAGTGAAAAAGAAAATTTATCATCACTTCCTACGTCGAGAGTTTCTCAAATGCTCACAAGTCGGTGCTAACAAGAATGAAATAATTATCTAGACAAAGGAAACGTTGCTAAATTTCATATTAATTCGTACCCTTCAAAATATGATATTTTTAAATAAGATTTTTATTTTCGTTTATTTGTTCAGGTTTCAACACAGCAACACCTCAACACTGCAGCGTTCTGAGGGCTGTGGACGCCACGTATAGTTTCATTGGTTGTGGACATTTGCGGTAAGCTAAAATTGGATGTCGAAACGATGCTATACGCCGGATCGCAGCCTTTTGCGAATAATGTACTACCAACTGAGTTAGTTTTTTTGTCTTTTATTTGTCTCCATATATTAAGAAAATTACAGAGAACGAAACGCAGTGAAAGTTGATTTCTTTTGATTTGCCACTGGTTCTCCGAATTGTTATTATTTACTGAAATACGGAGCTAACATTTAATCTAAATAATCAGGAATAAAAAATTACGGAAAATGTTTGCGAATATAATGACATTGCTCTTAAGGAAAACAATATGCCGAGAACATAAAAGTGTTAAAAATCACACTTTTTGAACATTAAAGTGAGGGCTTGTCTCAAAGGTGATGTGACTAGTACGGAAGAAAGCGGGCTTCTCCGCAGACCAAATTGTAGAACGATAGTTAGTGTAAAAAATGTTTGTTGAAGAGTGATAATTGGCATTGAAACTAAACTTAAATTTTCATAAAATGCTACATACGATGGGAAAAATGTGGATAGAAGAACGAAGGAAGGAAAATTCAAGAAAAATTGCTCAAGGTGCAACTATTCCACTTCAACCACATCCATTCAGCATGTCGGCAGTCACAGAGGAATATATTTAATTTTACAATTTGGAACTACACAGTTCTAACATAATCAGCACAATTTTAAATAGTTACGTTGATGTGTATAGTGATAAACTCTTATAAAGTGAAATTCGACTTCCGAACATTACTCGACGAAGTACTCAGCTACTTTCCTGCCTGTTGTGCTTCCTACATTTTCCCACCTCTGCTGTACAGAATGTTAATGTATGTTACATTTTCAAGTGTACGAAACTCACAAGTCAAATCTCCTACACAACGCTGAGAAAAGCTCTGCTTGAATGTTGAGCCGGAAAACAGAAAGCAATGAGTTTTTTGGACTGAAACAATGATTTAAAAATTAAGTCTACTGTCATTTTCTGGGATAATTTAATACTCGGAAAGCAAACTTACCTCTCAATCCGAACATTGTTCTCAAAAATGGCTAATACAGCTGGTTCGTTCAGAGGTCATATTCGATTGTGCACCTTTCTTGTGCCCAGCGTTTCTTCTTCCTCTTTTTATTGTTATTATTATTATCATTATCACTGTTATAATTGATGTTATTATTATTTTTATTCTCAACGGTACCGTCTTATTATCGCCTGTTTACGGTATATTATCCTGACAGTTTACATATTTTAATGTCAGATACATAATGACATGATCCGTGAGCACTTTTCGCAGAAACTGAAGTCCAATGGAATAAAAGAAAAACGAAAATTTTACGCCGACACTAATGCTAGGTAGAAAACACTATTATGAGGTTGTCTCTTTCGCCATTAAGTATTAGCTGAACTCAACCCGAAGGATTCAACCGAAAAACAAAATTTCACTTTTACACACAAACAAAGAATTACTAAGTACGAATCAAGTCCAGACCCAGGAAAATATCAACGACCGACGTAGGAACAAACCGAGCCTTATCTCTTGAGAAATATGGGTCACTCGCGCAACCTTAGGGCAAAATGTAAATTAAGGATAATCTAACCAGAAAAATCTGCGTATAGTACCTGATGACGAAATACGGTTAGCAAATATTTAAGATTTTGTTCATAGCAGTCATTTTTCAAGCAACTGTGGTATATATCTTTTTCTTTTTTTTTTTTCAAAATAAAATCAGTCGCCAGCTGTGCTACTCGATTATTTTCTTATTTGTCTGACCCTATTGTCACGTCTGCTTATCCATGCTGTAAACCAATAACGAACTTCCTAAGCTGACAGATTTATCTGTTAAAACCGCTTTAGAGCAATAAAATATATATGAGTGATATCATTCTGGAAAAGAAAACAACAAAACGTTATTGATCTCAAACTGTGATCGCTGAAAGCTGATCTTCACAGCGGTGTAGTACACAACTGTCATCACATACTTCTTGCAATAGTACTTAGTCTATTAAGAAATTGTAAGAAAGATACATTACGCAGCATTAAGAAAGACATTTAGAAAGTAGTTTGTAACGTGAAAAACTTTTCAAGGAGAAGATGTAGACGCTAACCATAAGGCATAACTTATGCACTGATAAGAAAGGCTTTTAGAAAATAGGTTTCTTTCCAGAAGCAGGTGTGAACACTAACCATAATGCACGTTATGAAACACAGGCTAAGGATGAAGAAATTACCACAGGGCACGATATTAAGAAGGGACCTAGGTAAGTTGTAATAACAGAAATTTTTGAGTGTTTTGAAGGGAACATCAGAAAACGACCAGCCGAAAGTGGAAAAGCAGTACAATAGTAAAGTAATATATAGCTTTGTGAGTTGAAGTAGTGTTGGAAAAAGAGGAATAAGTGTGCTAGAAGACAAAACCCAGTATAAATCCTTGTACTACAAAGCGGATATCAAATTTGATTAATGAAAGGAAAAACGTAGAAATATGTAGCAAACGTCTAAAAAAGTAAAGTTAACAGCACTGGCAAAGAAAGTTTTGTCAGAGGAGGAATGCGATGCTGTACTCCTATAAGGGTGTGTGACTACAGGAAATATAGATGCTGCTTACAAAAAAGTTAAAGAAACATTTGCAGAGAACAGAAGAAGCTGCATGGTCACCGGCGGATCGGCTGGCAAGAAGAGTAGAGGAGACTCGAAGGTGAAAGAATACACAGAATGGCTACACAAATGAACCAAATTTGATGATAATAGTTGTAGTAAGGAAACAGAAAACAGATGAAGATGAGTTAGATGTTACGATACGTAGAGAAAAACTTCATGAAGTACTGAACAATTCATGGTGTAGCAAGGTGCTTAGCGTAGACGGCATTCCATCTGAATCATTAAGATCTTTGGGAGAATCAAGCATAGCAAAACTGTTCCACCTGATATTCAGGATATATGAGATAGGCAAAATAACCTAAGGATCAAGAAGAATCCTTATAAAAAGGAACGAATGTGATAACAGATGTGGTTATGTAAACCAGCAGTTTTGTAAGTTCTGGTTGTAAAATGACAACCCGATTTATAGACACTTGGATGGAACCACTGGTAGAAGCCGAACTATCAGCTGAGGTTCAGGTGAAACGTAGGAACACACGAGGCAATACTGATCCTACGACTTCTCTTAGAAAATTAACCGAAGAGAAAGAAGCTCATGTTTGTGGCACTTTAAGATTTAAAAATATTTTTTACTACGTTCGTAGGAACATACTGTTTGTAAATCTAAAATTTTCAGCGATAAAATGCGGGGAGCGAGAGGATGTCAATAACTTCTACAGAAATTAGACTGTAATTATAAGAGTCAAAGATTATGAAAGAGTGGTACTAACTTATACACCATGTCATCCTATCTGTAGATTGTGGAAGTAATAGTTTTACAAGGTAGGCTATAATGTCTAGCTGAATGAAACCAGTATTTGAACTGCTCTGGACCATATGAAATATTATAGCATGCCCTTACTATCAGAGAGTCAGGTTACAAGAGAATTTTAGTGTGAGCCACATGTACAAGAATACTAAATTTTGACGTGCTACTCTCGTAATATATGTTGGTGCTACGACCAGAAAACGGATGTATAGCATCTGAAAAGGTTGGTCAGACTACTGCATTTCGGACTCTGGAAGGAAAAAATATAAAATATATTTTGTTGATAAAACTTGAAAACCTTTAAACTCACAAAGATGATGGTTACCCTATTACTTGTCGTATATCGCGATAACTTCGCATTTTTCCCATGGTTTCTTTGTTTGCGTTAAGAAGATATACAAAACCGGTGTGAATCTGGATATTGTAAAACTGGGGTAGAAATGTTAAATATTGTCGGGAAATAGCGTAAGCCATCAGATAAAATTAACTCACGACTTTATTATCTTCTTCACAATTTTCTCGCAACTGTTACACTGATACTAATGGTGCCGGACTTTCTGCCAGTCGGGTCGCTAACCCCATACTGTTGTTTCTTCAAGTCTTTCATATGACTTCTTCTCCTTTCTATCTCTTTTGATTAAAAACGAAACTCAAGCGGCAACAGAGCTTCAAATTTTCCCTATAGCTCTTAACAGTTAGCAATGTAAGGCTCTGTGGCCTGTGCCTAGGTATAAATAGTGAGCAAATGTTGTCCTTTAACTGGTGGTGTTATATCTGAGCCATATGTGCCTGTCTAGGACTTTGTAGCAGAGTAGGTATCAAGAACGAAGCTGTGTTATTGTGTTGGATACCTGTACGATGGTGCCAAAAGCCAATAACAAATGTGACCGTCTGTCACATTACACATTACATGTGGAGGCCACATGTAGACACATATGTGGATGACTGCACCCTTTTAGTCGTCTACCAAGCGCCTGGCAGCGCGCCCTTTCGTTCTGAGCCCGAGGGACGCGTGCTGGGATCCCGGGTTCATAACTCACGGCGCTAATTACTCACGCGATAATCCGCCCGCCATCTTGGGTCCCTACCCCCTCCAATTCGGCTCCCTTCCCTCCCTCCTATTTCTGGGGCGCCCACTTGTGCCTTTATGGCGCTATCGTGCCCGACATAGGTTCAGCCACTGCCCCATTATTTATTTCTCATGAATATCTAACGGTTGCTTTATATATTTTTATGGCTGAGTCGGTATGAAGAATAACATCTTTCTCTCCCCCTTCTTCTGAGCTTTGATGTTTCACGGCGATAAAAGCACTCGAGAGAAAAAAAGACAATCACGCCATTGTGCACGAAACGAACTCTTTCGTTACTGCGATCTCTGTTTTAAGGCCGAAAGGTGTTACGCAGAATCAAGATCTCAGCTGCTTTCTATAGACGATGTTAATAAGATATGTGTACGCCGTAACAACCTCCTGGAAGTGAAATAGCTTATGAGACATGAACTTCGAGTCAACCCACAAGCAAATAATTACAGAGTGCTGCCTAGAGAATTCAAGAAAAAAATCACTTCCATATTGTATTCTGTAATTTAAGCCACAAGTGAAGTAGAATCGATTCGTCAGAGCCTTGCGAAAAACCTAACGGTTTCAACGCTCAGTCAGGAAACTGTGGGCTATTTTACGTAATAATACGTTTTTTTTCTCTTGAAATCTGACAGATTAGCAGATGAATTTATTAAAGAGTGCATCAGGTGTCTCATATAAATACACACAGCAATATGCCCGCTCTACATTTATACCTGTGACTACTGCTAAACCAATTAGTAACGATATTTCGCAGGCAGCTTCGAAATAGTATCCCTTCGTCAATGCTTCAAGACACAGCAGTTATGTGTGACAGACGAATTAATACAAAAAGGTAATAAGGTGGACAAAAGTTTCTCGTTATTAATCTCCGTTTCCACACACGTTCCTTTCGATTTTCTCCGTTACATCCCCGAAACCAGCACCGTTAGAGTCCTAAATGAAGTATAATACTCAAGAATTGTTCTGACTGATGATCTGCTTCATAGACGGTTTCCTTCAGATTCTTGATTCAGGTTTTGAAGAATGCGGATCTAGATCCCCTTTCCGATCCTCCAGATATATATTTTCTGTTGGTTCCCTAATCCACCAAAGTCGAACTGCGACATGGTTTCTTTTAAACGGGACGGTCGATTTATCGCTTATTCTTGTGCAATCAACGCATGTACTCCGTCTTGATCGTAGACGTCGTCGACGAGATGTTAATCTCTGACCCTCGTTTTCTTGCATTTGGTGGGGCTATAGTGAACTACTCTTCTGCCTCCAAGATACATTTCTCACAGCTTTCTCATTTTGCCAGCGCGTAGGAAAATATGTATAATAATTGGGTTCTTCATATTCACAGTATTAGTTTCCAGCAAACAATGCAAGTTAATCTTCCCTTAATTCACCGAAGTATCTCAGCAATTACTGCAGTTTTTTTGCGAAAAATGTTGTTATTTCCTTGATTATCCTTCTACTCCAAAGCATGCAGACAAAACTGGTTTTTTTCCCTTATTGTTACAGAATAGATCCAATACGCTGTTCTTACTCTGCCATTCATTCTTCGAGTATTTTCATTCATTGGAAAGTATCTAGGTTCAGTATGAAAACACTCACAATATTCATTGTATATACGAAGCCATTCATAGAGTAATATTCTTTGCGTCACGGGACACGTTCCATTGCTTTTTAAAAATTATATTATTAACTTTGAAACTGCTTCCATACAGCTATGTACAAATGATTGTTTCAAAGATTTATTTTTTCATTTGCCACCAATACTATGCTACTATCACAACTGACAATTAGTATCATAATTCGCGAGTTGGATTGTTGTTGTTGTGGTCTTCAGTCCTGAGACTGGTTTGATGCAGCTTCCATGTTACTCTATCCTGTGCAAGCCTCTTCATCTCCCAGTACTTACTGCGAGTTGGATTATACAACCACAACAAAAAAGTGGTTCTAATGGCTCTGAGTACTATGTGACTCAACATCTGAGGTCATCAGACCCCTAGAACTTAGAACTACTTAAACCTAACTAACCTAAGGACATCACACACATCCATGCCCTTGGCAGGATTCGAACCTGCGACCGTAGCGGTCGCGCGGTTCCAAACTGAAGCGCCTAGAACCGCTCGGCTACACTGGCCGGCATATAACAACGAATAATAAAATTGCTTTGACGTTTTATGTATCACTAGTACTTACAGTATAAAAAATAATATTATTTTCAGCATGTAAAAATCAACCAAAATTATAACAGTAATGACTCACAGTATACTTTAGTAATTCACGGAAAATTTTATTCCCGTCTACATGAAAACAATTCAAAGGTCTATAGAAAATTTCTGGTTACATAATGAATGATTAAGTTGCATACTAGTCTATAATTTTATTCAACTATTTTAAGCAATGTTTTTAACTATTGTGGTCAAATTGAGTTCACTGTGCAACTCTTTTTGTATTTTGCCAGTTTCTCCTCGTCTGATATTACAATAGAAGAACAGGTGCCCTAGTTGCCCTTCAGCACCGCAATCACATTGCACACCTTTGGTGATAGGTGTAACCTATATTAACGTTTCTGAAATGACCGTGGCTGAACTTCAGTCTTGCTAATGAGATGGATATTTCCCAGTGTTTTGTTGGACTGAGTATAGACCTACTGCCGTGTTTTTATTTATGATGCAGTGATGTTGGTTAAGAGAAATATAAAAACAACAAAGGTGATAAAACTATGCCCAGGAAACCTCTGTGTTTAAATGAGTCACTAAGCTGATAATTATTAAACATATTATCATTCTAATATTTGTTATTGCAGTCTATTGGCACATTTGTTTTTAAAGTGATTACTGATTTCGTTCATATTCTCAAATTATTCAGATCCATTGAAATTACAGAGCAACCCCTCCACTAAGCAGTGTTTAAGGGTGTTGTACAAGAGTCAAGCAGTTAAAGCTATAGAACAACACCAATGTACAACACTCTGGCCATGATACCCTGTTCTGACAACAGACCACAAAGAGCAGTTCACGTATGCTGTACAATAAATCTAACTTTGAAACATAAAAACCGATAATGTAAGCGCTAGAGTTCTGAGTAAAATATCTGTAGTTAAACACTGATTCGAATGGGATGGTCATAGAAAAACAATATATTTTATGCAGCTTCGATATAATGGACGTTTCAAGAATATGCTTAGCTATTGCAAGAAATGTAGGATCATAGTGGGAACGAAATCACAAATAATGTCCTGTAAAACGATGGATGTACATGTAGATCTTTGCAGAAAAAAGCCCTGACGTGGACATGGAAAACTAGAAACAAATTCATTATTCAAAGAACGAGACTGATGCTCGAGGTTAGGAAAGATGAACTGGAACAATCAATAACGTGTGCATTTCAGCTACAAGAATGATGATGTTCATTATGATCATATAACTGTGAGAAATAATATCGGTGACGGTACATGCAATTATAAAACAAATGATACAAGCTATTATAGTAAATATATACAGGATGCAACGGGTATAAGAGCATATATTTTTATACGTGGTACTTTAATATGGAGACAAATCAATGTTGTGATTGTTTTTCTATGTATCAAGCAATGTTCCCACAAACGCGTCACAAAGTTTACGATCTGATGTTTTCTGCACAATCGTAACAGCACCGCTAAGTTGAATATGCCTGTCAGGATAGACTAACCGTGTTTCATCCGCGAGTCCACACTTCAACACCTGAACTGCTGTCCAGAGGATAATAAGCATTAATGGCCTGCTCTTGACATATTTGCTTGGAGATACTAACCAACCTAAAAACATGCGACTTGTAATAGCTATAATTATTAGTCCATAAATGATGTAAATACAGATGTAATGTTGTATAGTACAGTCTCCTCAGTCACCAACAGAAATAAATGCACTTACACCCTCTATTACCTGTGCAATAATTTTGAGCCACGAACTTCGAGAAATAATGAAGGAAGACCAGCTTACGTCAACAGAAGTATAAGGAGCTTATTTACAGGTATTAAAATCATCGGACAAAATAATACGTTTTCTAGCGCTGTTTGAGAAACCTATAAGGTTTTCTGTATTTTTACTACAGCGCCCATTGTTTCGCATTACTAATCAACAAATTTTGAATAAAATCTCAACTGAAGATTTACAATTTTGCTACAAATACTGTTTAGTATTAAGTAAGACAGGATGATATCTATGTAGAACAAAAATGTTCTGTAGATTATCTGGCCCTTTATATATCCTCACTCAGTTTCTAGATGGTTCACCACTTCCTGTTTTCATGGGTATTTAGTGAGACACTGATCGCATATGTAAAACAGCGATCATTACAAACTGGGTCGAAGTGGAGATGTTTCGGAAGAGCAGAAAGGAGCTAAAGTCTTTGGTCGTGCCCATGATCACAACATGAATGAAGATGCACGATTTGTTGATGTATTAATATGGTCTGCAGTGGATGATATCCCACACAGAAACATGTAACATGGAGCAAGAACAATAGCAGTAAAAAGACTCTAATCGACAGAATCCGGAGACGTATGTCACGCTTTTTCAATGATAATCGATTGCAAATCGCACAGGAATTGCGGCTATCAATGAATCCAGGTCCTTCTCAATAAGTTTCAGAGCAGACATTGCAAAAGAACTGCATGCAGTGGACTTTTCGATTACGTCGCAAACTGCCTTTGCTCCAATGGACACATACATTGAGTTGACAAAGCTCATGGGATATTTCCTAATAACGTTTCGGACCTCCTTTTGCGAGGCGTACTGCAGCAACTCACCATGACATGGACTCAACAAATCATTCCATGTCACCTGCAGAAATATTGAACCATGCTGTCTCTATAGCCGTCCATAACTGCGGAAGTGTTGCCGATTCAGGATTTTGTGCACGAACTCATTTCTCGATTATGCCTCGTAAATGTTAGATGGGATTCACGACGGCCGATCTGGGAGGCCAAATCATTCGCTCGAATCATCCATACTGTACGTCAAACCAACTGCGAACAGTTGTGGCCTTGTAAAGTGGCGCATTGCCATCTACAAAAATACCATTATTGTTTTTAACCATGAAGTTCATGAACGGCTGCAAATGGTCTCCGAGTTTCCGAACCTTGCCACCACCAGTCAATGACCCATGTAAACACAGCCTACCCATTATTGAGCCACCACTAGCTTGCACATTGCCTTGTTGACAACTTGGGTTCATGGCTTCGTGTGCTCGGTGCCACACTCGAACCGTGAAAATGAACCAGGATTTTTTTGATTAGAAGTATGCTGCGACCACTGCCGTCTTCCAAGACGATAATTGCGATTTTCACGGGACTGCGTGAATACCTTATTGGTTTGACGAACATTCAGACACCCTGTGCTATCTTCGGTCGACCTACCACATTAGACGATATTAAACTATATTAAATGTCTGGCACTATTTGGAAAAGCAGATGCAGTGTACAATCAACACCTCCGAAATTTGGGAACCCAATAGGTTTCAGCTGGTTACTTTCTTCATCTGGATAAGGCATACCAGCAGAAACTTGTGAACCCTTTAATTGGTCGGTATTAGCATGATGTCCCCTAGGGGTGAGAAAAATTTTTCCGGCGTGCTATACCTGTGTTGAGAATCGGGAGAGATCTCCAGATACATAAACCAGGAGGTAAGACAACGTGACATCCTAATCAGCGAACCTCTTTAATATCTATTTTTGAGCTGATATAAAAGACTGGCAAAGTAGTATAAATCACTTTAGAATTGGTGCACAATTATTTACACAATTATATTCTCTAATGGCTAGATCTTAAGTGCAGGCAATGAAATTAACTTATAATCGACCATACACGAACTCTTCAACTCAGTTCAAAGATATAGCCGAGAAATATCCTTCAAAGCTAAAATAATGGTATCCAACAGGAAAAAATATTGTAATGAACAATAACTTAATCAAGCAGGTTCGAAAATTTAGCTATCAGCAGTTTTCGACATCCACTGATCAAAAGGAAGGTATGGGCAGTAAATAAAATAAATTGCAATTTATGAGTAACACAGAACGCTTACTTAGAAAACAAGAAAGGAGACACTCTGCAATGCCTACAGTGTTTTGTGAGGGACTCTGAAGAAAAAGACGGAAACACCATCAAAACAGCGGAAATATAACTGCTGGGAATAACGGCTGGCTATGCCCTCAGAGCCGAAATGAGAAAGAAGAACATCAGACATGTATTAAATATACATGAACAGACAGAACAGCAACAGAGGCAACTGTTACGAGCATCTTTTACTAGTGGAAGACAAAAGTACTGCGAAAAAGGCTTTGCTCCACAAACTGATTGACCGAAGACATGACGGGCGTCCAAAGAAAGATATCTATGGCCTGAGAATTTGTATTTGGCCATAACGTATTGCGTATGCGTATGATGATGATGATAATGATGTATTTCTGGATGGTAAAGATGTTACAACTCTGACCGTAAGCACGTGTGAACAACAGGTTAGAACTGTGCCACAAAAGTGTTTCGTTTCTTTCATTTACCACAAATAATTCACCACCAAAATGAAATTAATTTGACTTAAATTTTAGCAGTTGGCCATTAAAATACTTTCCTTTCTGTGGGCGTTCCCTACAAAAATGGTTGGCCAGCAGGGTAGAGGACTTTTTTCAGTGTAATAGTTGAGGCTCTGTTTTACATATACCAAATGTCATTTGGACTCGACGAGGACAAAAACGAAGGCATGAGTGATTAGATATACTGCTAGGTTAGACAGCAAGCATAACTAGTTCTGTGGAAGAACTTTATTATAATCAAAATGAATCCACTGCTACAAAAACGTTATGAAGGGCTGAGAAAAGAATTATGAAAAATATACCTATTCTGAGTCTCTAATTCGTATATCAATATTGACAAACTAGATTAAAAAATGTCATTACTGAACTGTACATAATATGTCATAATTAATGGTGTGAATGCATACAGTTGAAAGTACACAATACTAGAAGCAAAACAGTCTCAGTAAAAGTCTGAGCTATGAGCACTTCTTTGTCTTCGCTACTGTGAAACGCGTTTTAGAGTCTGGGTTTACTAACACTCTTTTGCTTCTAGTATCATGCATTGCCTACTGTGTGCGTTTACGCTCTTAATTATGAGACATTCTACATATCTCTGTTAAGAACGCTATAAATGAAGTGGATGTCATAATTTTACTGAAACCATATCTAGACGCTTGAAACCACACTTCCTTCATTTGTGCTACTTTCTTTCTGTAAGGTCTCGTAACTGTTTTTGGCAGTTTTTTCCCCTTGACATGCTAACAAAACAAATTGATTCGAACTTTTTCTACTAAGAAACAAACCAAGTGAACAAAAAGTTTTAAATACCTATGATTGGAGACGAAAAATGAGACTGTCCACAATATTGTGGAATGTGTAATTTATTACTCCATAGCTCATTTCTGGCATAGGCCCGTTACGATACGACAGCGAGAGTTTTCCCGTACATGTCACAACATTACTCTACAACATAACATAGTTCATAGCATTTGTGGTTTACAAAAGCTTTTAAACCATAGACAAACTGTGTACATTCAGCTTAGACGAGGAAGAGTTTTTGCTCACTCTGTTACAACACAGCTGTCAATTTCACTGATGGGTGACATGCTAATCCATGAACCAGACTGAGAATAGCATGGTGGACGTACGCACTCACGTCTGTTGTATTTACATGTGACGCCACGTTAACTAAGTGATTTGGTTGGATGTTGCAAGACCTCTTTTCCTTTATTTATCAGAGAAAGCTTCATTGGATTTGTCATCTCTCCATCATTTAATCCTCTCTACACCCATATATCCATAGTAACTGAGAGCTAGTTGTTTGTCCGAGCAACTGAAACGAACCTGACGTATTTCACTTCAGAAATTTATCGTGCAAGGTATTTTTAGTTTTCTTCATTCTTACAGCAATATTATTTTGGTTTTGGTAGGTAAATTTTGTGGATAATACTGAAGAGGTACGAACTTGAACAGACATGGAAAGAAGTTTGTGTAAGTGCCCTACGGAATTAGCGCCAAAGGTTTTACGGAATGTTGGACACGTTTTGACGGACAACAATGTCTGACAGTGGAGAAGATAAAAAAGTAACTGAAACATATAGACAGTGGTAGGTTTGGCTCACCTATCGTGGTCTGTAGTCGAAAGGTTGCCCACTAGAAAATGATAGAAACATTTTCAAAGGAGTGGATTGCCTAAAAAAGCATCCAAGTGGCCGTTTTCTTGCATAAAATTCTTGTAGCGGCGAATTCTATCAGTTTGTGAGTTGATACCACAATAGCCTCAATTGTTGGAACCGCAAGGCAACCGGAAGCCTGTAGCCCTCACTTCACGCGGTGAAAAAACGTCACTCTAGTGGAGATACTCGAGGAAGATATCTCCTTTCAGTCCAGCTACACGACGTCCCCTCCATATTGAATAGAGCTAATAATAGTGATTACGTAATTCGGAATCTCCGCAGAGGGAAGTATCTTACACTCTCATTAATTGATAAATAACACGATGGCTGGAAGGGGAAAAGCGCACTGCCAATTATTATTAAATGTGTAGTTCGTTGTGTTCAGGTGCGATTAATCAACGTTTCTCGGGCATCGCTCCGATAAATTATGCGACATATAATTTTCTCCTCGGTGTGTCATTATATTTATTATGACCATGTAATTTAAGCCCGCATGTCACGGGTAACACACTGATACATTTTTGCGTATCTACTTGCCTGCGCACTTCTAGAATGATACTACAGCAGATTAAATTTGTTTCTTCCTTAACTTAAATGACAGTTTTTTCTCTTATTACTGCGCAATGTTTACATGGTGTTCGGCGTGACTACCTTGGAGTTCATTGTAATTCTGGACAAGTGCCTAATTTTCTGCTGGAATATTGACATATATGGTCGTCAGTACTGTGAGCTGTCCACCCGCTTGGCAACTGTCACATTATGACTTTCAACACCATATATGACCACTGCAGCAGCGACGTTCGCGCTACTAAATGACAACAGATGTCCCTACGCTCTGATTTGCTATAATGTCCGTAACATGACACTGGACAGGGTTACGTTTCCGTATACTAAGATACGTTACATGCAACTGCCTCGTGCGATGGAAAGCTGGGAACGAGTGTTCCAAGATTTTTTAAATGTTATTTATTCATTTTTGTCAACGCGTACGTTCGGCGTTGTGAACTAAGGTGAATTTTTTGCATGATCATCAGCATCCACATCAAGAATTAACTTATTTTGCGTTTCTCCCGCCCTCAAGTACTTTGTTACGTTTACAAAAATGTTCAAATCTGTGTGAAATCTTATGGGACTTAACTTCTAAGGTCATCAGTCCCTAAGCTTACACACTATTTAATCTAAATTATCCTAAGGACAAACACACACACCCATGCACGAGGGAGGACTCGAACCTCCGCCGGTCCTAGCCGCACAGTCCATGACTGCAGCGCCTTAGACCACTCGGCTAGTCCCGCGCGGCTTCTGTCTACAACCACATGAATACTCTGAAAATCACACTTAAGTGCCTGGCAGAAATTTCAGCGAACCACAGTCACACTACTTCTCTACTGTTCCACTCTCGAACAGCGCGCGGAAAAAACGATCACCTACGTCTATCCGTGCGGGCTCTGGTTTCATTTTATTATGTTGATCGTTTCTCCCTATGAAGGTCGGTCTCAACGAAATATTTTTGCACAATATATATGAATGACCTAGTAGATAGTGTCGGAAGTTCCATGCGGCTTTTCGCGGATGATGCTGTAGTATACAGAGAAGTTGCAGCATTATAAAATTGTAGCGAAATGCAGGAAGATCTGCAGCGGATAGGCACTTGGTGCAGAGAGTGGCAACTGACTTAACATAGACAAATGTAATGTATTGCGAATACATAGAAAGAAGGATCCTTTATTGTATGATTATATGATAGCGGAACAAACACTGGTAGCAGTTACTTCTGTAAAATATCTGGGAGTATGCGTGCGGAACAATTTGAAGTGCAATGATCATATAAAATTAATTGTTGGTAAGGCCGGTACCAGGCTGAGATTCGGTAAGCGTGATAGCGTTACGGAGATGTTTAGCAAACTCAAGTGGCAGACTCTGCAAGAGAGGCGCTCTGCATCGCGGTGTAGCTTGCTGTCAAGGTTTCGACAGGGTGCGTTTCTGGATGAGGTATCGAATATATTGCTTCCCCCTACTTATACCTCCCGAGGAGATCACGAATGTAAAATTAGAGAGATTCGAGCGCGCACGGATGATTTCCGGCAGTCGTTCTTCCCGCGAACCATACGCGACTGAAACAGGAAAGGGAGGTAATGACAGTGGCACGTAAAGTGCACTCCGCCACACACCGTTGGATGTCTTGCGGAGTATAAATGTAGATGTAGAAAGACGGTGATTGAAATTTCGTGAGAAGATCCTGCAGCAACGAAAAAGTCTTCGTTTTAATGATTTCCACCCGAAATCCTCTACCATGTCAGTGACACTCTCTCCCCTATTTCTCGATAATACATAACATGTTGCTCTTCTATGAACTTCCGGGATGTACTCCGTTAATCCTGTCTGCTAAGGGTCGCACACAGCGCAACAGTACTACAAAAGAGGACTGACAAGCATAGTGTAAGTAGTCTCTTTAGTAGATCTGTTGCACCTGCTAAGTGTTCTACCAATAAAACGCAGTCTTTGATTAGCCTTCCCCACTACATTTTCTATGTCTTTTTTTTAGTTTAAATTGTCCATAATCGTTATTATTAGGTATTTAGTTCAGTCTACGGCATTTGGATTTGATTTATTTATCTTTTAATCGAAGTTTAACGGATTCCTTTCAGCACTCATGTAGATGACATTCACACTTTTCATTATTTAGAGTCAACTGCCAGTTTTAGCACCATACAGATATCTTATTTAAATTGTATTGTAATTGGTTTTGATCTTCTGATGACTGTGCTAGACGACAAACGACAGCATCATCTGCAAACAACTTAAGATGGGTGCACAGATTCTCTCCTAAATCGTTTATGTAGATAAGGAACATCAGAAGGCCTATAACACTACCTTGGGGAGCGCAAGAAATCACATCTGTTTTACGCGGTGACTTTCCATCGATTACTACGAACCGCGACCTTTCTGACAGGAAATCAAGAATCCAGTCGCATAACTGGGACGATATTCCATAAGAACGGAATTTGATTCCAAGCCACTTGTGATGCACTGTCAGAAGGCTTATGGGAATCTAGAAATACTGAATCAATCTGAAATCCCTTGTTGATAGCACACAACACTTCGTTTGGCCAACTGGTCTTGTTTCTTCAGTAGTTTTCGCTTTTTTACATTTTTGTTACACGCTCTTTTGCATAACTTTTCACTGACAGTTTGAAAAAATCAGTGGAAAGCAAGAAATCGCTTGTAATGTATTTAACGGTATTTTGCCATCAAGCCATTTGCATTGCGACTTTCCTCTTAGTTTCGACAACATTTCTTTTGCTTATTTTGAGGTTATATTGGGACGGTGCAGTTAGTATGTATAACTCGCTTTAGAGGAGCCGTTTAAAATGCTATAGCGACAACTAAGAAGTGGTTCTTCGATCGGAACACAACTTCCAATACTCGCCTTTCCATATGGCAGTTAACAACGCCAGTGGTGTAGGGAACTATTTGTATGAATAAGCCTGTTGACAACGAACACTACTCGGCGACTGTAAATGACGGGGAGCCACTAGCATTTAGGCGCGAAAGTAAGACATTTTTTAACAAATACAGCTGACAAACCTGGCGTTGGCCGGATATCCATTTTGTCAATGTTATATTAGAAATGGAAAAAATAAATTGTGTTTGTAGTGTAATGCAGAAAAAAAATCTTCCATGTATTCGCAAAAACACCTTGAAATTACGAAACATTCGTACCAGTAAATATCTCTAATGTACAAATGTTTCAGTACACTGCTTCCCGTGTCTACAACGCATCTCTATGGCAACAACTCTTTATAGCTCTATAGAAGGCTGCCGTTTTCTTCAATAGCCGGCTGCGCTTAGCAGTTGAAAGTTTCAAGAGCGCTGCCAAGTGTCAGGTGTTTCATATGTTGATTCGACTCTAGGAGGCGTTTTAACAGTAAAGAATGAGTGTAGGTACGTTAACGGCATTTATGGACACTGCTTGCGAAATACGTTGTGAACAGAGTTAATAACAAAGAAGTAGTATCATACATGATGTGGCAGTTTTTCATGTATTTCAGTATTTGTAACGTCATGTCTCCTGATCTATGTGTCATACAATGATACAATTTTGTATGTATATTCAGCAGCATATGTGAATACTGACTGTAAAATTTATTATGAATGTAGTTAGTAGCACAGAAGGAATAAATTTAAACTTCATGCGCAATGCGGCAGTTTTTCACACTTCTCATCGTTTATGTCGTCAAATTTCCTGAACAATGCGTGATACCGAGATATAATTTTGTAGGTGCATTTAGCATGTGGATACTGTCTGAGAAATTAAATGCGAATAGATTTAGTAGCAGAGAAGTAATAAATTGAAACGTCATGCTTGATGCGGCAGTTTTTCACGCATCTAATTATTTATGACGTGATATCTCGTGAACTATGATAGGTAGGTGGTTCTCTCGGCAACAGCAGTTGTCGTCAGATAGCAAAGGATATATGTGCCAAGTTTGGTTGAAATCTGTCCAGTAGTTTAGGAAAGGATCTGGAACACACACACACACACACACACACACACACACACACACACACACACTTGCACAGTTTTACGTGCATTGATTGTTTATTAGAGTCTACTTTTGGCATATTAAATGTGTGGGGGACGCTAAGTGTCGTTATAGCCTTGTTACTACAGTGTATTATGCTGCAGACAATTTATATCACGAAACAAATGAAAATTTTTAATCTGCCAACAACGTACGAATAGTTACGAAGCTATGCAAATAGTAAAAGGGATTTCTGTTGCACACCAAGCTCGTCAGTCGGCGTTAGGATGCAAGTCATGCTCTCAATTTTCCGTATTTTTTGAGTTATATGTGTCTAACGATTGTTAACTGTTTTACAGTGTTTGTTAATAAATGCACAGTATTGGCACCACGGAATTTATTTAGAGTGCGTTAGCTACCCGCACTTCCACTTAGCGCCACGTAGGAAGGCTTTTTGCATCTCGGAACAAATCAAATAGCGCTACAAGAACGGCTTCAAGGGACTACACCAAGGAGAGAATGGCACAGAACAGGTATGGAGTTGTTCTAGGCGTCGATTCACTTTCCAGAAAGGCTTGACTTAATTTATGCCGTCTTGAATGGGAAGAAACGATCGGTTGTAGAGCACGTCTCCTACGGCTTTTTCTACGGACTCGTTACTGACTGAGAAACTTTTATGGGAAGTTAGTACCACAGGGTGATCTTGCAGCAATGACAGCTACATATAGGCCCTCATTAGACTTACGGGAATTATAGTATTCAGCCATTTGCATCCATGTTGTTCCTGCACGATTTTTAATGCCATCTTCCCACTTCCAACTAAGTACAAATGGCTCTGAGCACTATGGGACTTAACTTCTGAGGTCATCAGTCCCCTAGAACTTAGAACTACTTAAACCTAACTAACCTTAGGACACCACACACATCCATGTCCGAGGCAGGATTTGAACCTGCGACCGTAGCGATCGCGCAGTTCCAGACTGAAGCTACTAGAACCGCTCGGCCACTCCGGCCGGTTCCAACTAAGTCGTCCTATCCGTCTTTTCTTATCTTTGTGGATCCAGAAAATAACTTCCTTGGTCCACTTACCATCTAGTCTCCTGGTTATATTTTCATTAGGGTAATAATTACGCCTTCCACTTCCATCTGCTTATTGATCCATTTATATGTTTGTATCTCCCACTAATTCCTAAAGTGCGCTTTTCCATTGCACACTGATTAATGTGAATGGTTCTGGTCTTAAAAGTCCTTGTCTCATATGTCAGAACTAGTAATCCATAATGTCTGTAAGCTTTCCGCCGGCCGAAGTGGCCGTGCGGTTAAAGGCGCTGCAGTCTGGAACCGCAAGGCCGCTACGGTCGCAGGTTCGAATCCTGCCTCGGGCATGGATGTTTGTGATGTCCTTAGGTTAGTTAGGTTTAACTAGTTCTAAGTTCTAGGGGACTAATGACCTCAGCAGTTGAGTCCCATAGTGCTCAGAGCCATTTTTTTTGTAAGCTTTCCGTTTCTAAGACACTTCAGACTCTGCGTTTTGAAGTGGTATTTAACTGTCCAGAATAACTCCACATTACTTTTGTTCTTCTTTTTACTTTCTCTCCTGACCATTTGATCTTTTTCGGTAGTCGTCATATTTTCATTTAATGTTACAAATCGGTTTCAGATTTATTTTCGAATTTACTCTATTGCGTTCTTCCATTCGTTTTGGCTTATTTACAAACTACTATATGGAAATGAAACGGTGTCATCATCGATACCAAGTTAGTTCTGAGATATTTCCTTAACTCGTGTTTCTTCTTTGTTTTCCTACTTCTGAGAACTTCCTGTGGGATTGATGAAAAGAGATTTACTGACATGAAATGTTCTTATCTGAATCCTCTTTCCATTCGGTGTTTCTCATTATCGTATGAGATCTTGATGATGTCTAATGAGTAGTTCTACGATCTATGCCAAAGACATATTGTGCTGTGAATGATGTAAACATAGAAAATGTTCGTCACCAGAGAGGTTGTTAGATGGCATTCAAATGTTTTCTACAAATCTACTCGAGCAGTAGTTCACCTCAGTCTACCTGTTCAATAATTTCGGGTACTGATCCGATGGCGCTGAGTAGTTGGAAGCGATCCTGAGTTCGTTGCCATAACAGAAAAGACGGGAACCCACGAAACTGAAATAGCAAGTAACACCACCAAGGCTTGCAGCAAATTCTGGTGTTGCACTACAAACATCAGCGGCATTCGGCTCCAATATCATCACTCCAGTGGGAAAAATTGTGCTGTGCCGCCGATTAAGCCTGCCGTTGTGGCCGAGCGGTTCTAGGCAGTTCAGTCTGGAACCGTGCGACCGCTACGGCCGCAGGTTCGAATCCTGCCTCGGGCATGGATGTGTGTGATGTCCTTTGGTTAGTTAGGTTTAAGTAGTTCCAAGTTCTAGGGGACTGATGACCGTAGATGTTAAGTCTCATAGTGCTCAGAGCCATTTGAACCAACCGCAGATTAATGGGACTGCAAAATCTAGTGACAGAGGCTTTTTTTTTTTTTTTTTTTGAGAATACAAGAGAAAAATTCAGCATCTAATAGGAACAGTAAAACTATGAACGAGCATATGACGTATCCTGAATTCCTTGCTAGCAATTTTTCTGTTAAATTGCTGCCAGTAGTCACGTAAGCATAGGTCATCGAGAAGCAGTGACAAACTGTTTATCTGGACATATGAGGAGTTTGCTGTCCCTCAGCTTCTTCCCTTTCAGCCAAATGTGGTCTTCCAGCAGGATGGTGCACCACCGAACTGGTGTTTTACTGCTCGTGACTTCCTGGACATAATGTTTCCGAAGTGATGGATGCGACATTGACGTGATGGAGCAACCAAGAGACCAACACGATGTCCTCTGGATTCTTCCTTGGGGTGTTGCTGGGAGGGGGCTGCCTATACTCACTCCGTGTTCAGGCCACGAGTTGCCTACCAGGACCATCCGACCGCCGTGTCATCTTCAGTGGAGGATGCGGATAGGAGGGGCGTGGGGTCAGCACACCGATCTCAAGGTCGTTATGATGGTTTTCTTGACCGATGCCGCTACTATTCGGTCGAGTAGCTCCTCAATTGACATCACGAGGCTGAGTGCACCACGAAAAATGCCAAAAGCGCATGGCGGCCTGGACGGTCACCCATCCAAGCGCCGACCACGCCCGACAGCGCTTAACTTCGGTGATCTCACGGGAACCACTGCTGCTAGGCCATTGCCGGGGGCTGCTTATACGAAATACATTATGAATACCTCGCCTGTACGTGATATTCGCTATCTCCCCAGACGAATTGTGAACAGAATGACCTCCATCACCTCAGACATGCTTGTGCGTCCATGGGTTGAGGTTGAGTATCGCCTAGGCATTTTACGGGCTATGGAAGAAGTACATATAGAAGTGTATTAACTCTCGTGCAAAACTTTTTGAGTTACTTTATGTGATGCCACAAACAATAGGTATATATGTCTCATAGTCTTCGTAATTGCATTTGGTTATCACGGGGGTTTGATGTGGACACACCGTATATTTTGTGGTAGAAAAAGCAAAAATAGATAGAGATAACAAGAAAGCCTCTACCGAGAAGAAACACTTACAACAGACGTTCGCTGGCATGTACGCTGATCACTAACCCCTCGTCCATACTACAACTGACTTAATTAAAAATAATAATACGTGAATTTCGTGGCAGTTAAAATAAAACAAAAAACGAGATTAGATGCTACGCGTACGAAAGTTGTCTGTGATCAGGACTCAGGCCTTACATCTCTAGATTGCTGCCGAAATTAGCAACGTTATTCCTCCTCAAGTTTATCGGCAACAAATCGAATTACTGATTCTTGGTCTCTTTCCAGAGCTATTACATTACAGGTCTAATAATTATAAATAAAAGTCCTTATCTTCCTACGTTCTAACGATTTTATCTGGTCGATAACTATCTATGAGCTCTGAATAGAAGTTTTTCGAAAACGGAAGTGAAATGACCCATATCCTTCCTCAGGAGATATTTTCTAGTGGCCCCAGCTAGCATGTAGAAGCTCGTCATAGTTAGTGGGTAATCTCTGAAAACTCCCTGGAAGACAGCTACTTCTGTGGAATCTAAGTCTGCTGTCAAGACGGAAATGACAGCAAGTAATGCAAGAAAACCAGTCTGAATCACACTCATCCATGCGGATTGTTATTATATTACAGACTGTCGAAACAAACAACTTTCAGCTGCCTAAGTTCCCATATTGTTGCACTACTGGCCATTAAAATTGGTACACCACAAAGATGACATGCTACAAACGCGAAATTTAACCGACAGGAAGAAGATGCTGTGATATGCAAATGATTAGCTTTTCAGACCATTCACACAAGGTTGGCGCCGGTGGCAACACCTACAACGTGCTGACATGAGGAAAGTTTCCAACCGATTTCTCATACACAAACAGCAGTTGTCCGACATTGCCAGGTGAAACGTTGTTGTGATGCCTCGTGTAAGGAGGATAAATGCGTACCATCACGTTTCCAACTTTGATAAAGGTCGGATTGTAGCCTATCGCGATTGCGGTTTATCGTATGGCGTCATTGCTGCTCGCGTTGGTAGAGATCGAGTGACTGTTAGCAGAATATGGAATCGGTGGGTTCAGGAGGGTAATACGGAACGCCGTGCTGGATCCCAACGGCCTCGTATCACTAACAGTCGAGATGACAGGCGTCTTATCCGCATGGCTGTAACGGATCGTGCAGCCACGTCTCGATCCCTGAGTCAGCAGATGGGGACGTTTGCAAGACAACAACCATCTGCACAAACAGTTCGACGACGTTTGCAGCAGCATGGATTATCAGCTCGGAGACCATGGCTGCGGTTACCCTTCTCGCTGCATCACAGACAGGAGCGCCTGCGATGGTGTACTCAACGACGAACCTGGGTGCACGAATGGCAAAACGTCATTTTTTCGGATGAATCAAGGTTTTGTTTACAGTATCATGATGATCGCATACATGTTTGGCGACATCGCGGTGAACGCACATTGGAAACGTGTATTTGTCATCGTTATACTGGCGTACCACCCGGCATGATTGTATGGGGTGTCATTGGTTACACGTTTCGGTCACCTCTTCTTCGCACTGACGGCACTTTGAAAAGTGGACGTTACATTTCAGATGTGTTACGACCCGTGGCTCAACCCTCCATTCGATCCCTGCGAAACCCTACGTTTCAGCAGGATAATGCACGACCGCATGTTGCAGGTCGTGTACGGGCCTTTCTGGATACGGAAAATGTTCGACTGCTGCCCTGTCCAGCACATTCTCCAGATCTCTCACCAACTGAAAACGTCTGGTCAATGGTGGCCAAGCAACTCATTTCTCAGGATCTATGCGCCCAAATTGCGTGAAAATGTATTCACATGTCAGTTCTAGTATAATATATTTGTCCAATTAATACCCGTGTATCAGCTGCATTTCGTCTTGGCGTAGCAATTTTAATGGCCAGTGGTTTATTTTATTGGGCTACCAGTTTCGGCGGTACACTACGCCATCGTCAGGTCCCCTGACCGACATGTAAGACGATTCGCTCCGCTGGTCCAGTTGAGACGGCGATCACTTCAAACATCACCTGCCAACTGTTACATGATAGCCCATATTTTGACTGGATCACAGCTGGAAATCTTCCTACACGTCGGTCAGGGGGCCGGCAAATGGGGTAATACATCGCCGAAACTGATAGCTCAATAAAATAACAATGTGGTAACTTGAACGGCTGAAAGGTATTTGATTTCACATTCTGTACTGAACAGCCACTGTCCCGCAACCATCGTTGGAAGGATGGACATACAGAGACCTGTGATGGTACTAGTTCGGACCAGCTAAAATCTTTGGTAAAAATTGAGTCGTATAACGGAACTTTAGACACCTTTACGTATGTTTCATCAGGCGCTGAGTCAATCTTGCAACTAGTTCGGCGTAATAATTTATAAACCACTTGCCGATCTAAACATAATTCAAGACCATTTTTGCTAACGTAAGTCTTTTGAGTAATGTGAACAGAAGACAGAAAACTGACGCAGCTCTCTGACAGTATGTTACGTTGCATAATTGCCAGGGAAATACCGGGTGATCAAAAAGTCAGTATAAATTTGAAAACTGAATAAATCACGGAATAATGTGGATAGAGAGGTACAAATTGACACACATGATTGGAATGACATGGGGTTTTATTAGAACCAAAAATATAGAAACGTTCAAAAAATGTCCGACAGATGGTGCTTGATCTGAGCAGAATAGCAATAATTAGCATAACAAAGTAAGACAAAGCAAAGATGATGATCTTTACAGGAAATGCTCAATATGTCCACCATCATTCCTCAACAATAGCTGTAGTCGAGGAATAATGTTGTGAACAGCACTGTAAAGTATGTCCGGAGTCATGGTGAGGCACTGGCGTCGGATGTTGTCTTTCAGCATCCCTAGAGATGTCGGTCGATCACGATACACTTGCGACTTCAGGTAACCCCAAAGCTAATAATCGCACGGACTGAGGTCTAGGGACCTGGGAGGTCAAGCATGACGAAAGTGGTGGCTGAGCACACGATCATCACCAAACGACGCGCGCAAAAAATCTTTCACGCGTCTAGCAATATGGGGTGGAGCGCAATCCTGCATAAACATCTTACGTCCAGCAGGTGTTTATCAGCCAGGCTGGGGATGATGCGATTCTGTAACATATCGGCGTACCTCTCACCCGTCACGGTAGCAGTTTTGCCGCCCAGTGCCATGTGTCGAACATTTTGTGAACTTTGTTTTTTTTCGGTTCTAATAAAACTCCATGTCATTCCAAGTATGTGTGTCAGTTTTTACCTCTCTATCTACATTATTCCGTGGTTTATTAAGTTTTCAAATTTATACTGACTTTTTGATCACCCTGTACATAAACATGCTGCTGGCTAGCGCCCACACCGATTTTCCTAAGCAAATGCCAATCTTACAGGAACAAAGTGCAGCCTTATCAAACTGTACTACTGCTTCTGCTCTCTGGTGCCAACATTACCACCGACAAAATAACTTCTGTAATTACTCTTCTATAATCATGTGTCTCCCAGACATAGTTTCTTCAACGTAAAATCATAATTTCTTACTTTTCTCATTAACTGGACGATGAGGAGGAATTAGCCTTTCTTCAGGATAAACTAAAGCCTAAAGCTATGTTCATACTGACACCGAAACGGTCGGCAGCTGCAGTCACCAAAGGCCTCCAGATAACGTCGACCGACAGCGTGCTCATAGTGCGTCCGATCTCCTTTGGCAGTTTTTGCCGGGATGGAGGAGGCTAGAATGTGTTTAAACCTGTATCTGTCTCGAAAAGGACGTGTAGAGCACTGTACACACTTCCCTCGGCTATTGGTATAATCAGACAAGATTTACGAAAATGCGAGATGAAGGGTAAATCTTTCTATTACATACTCGACATCGTAGTGACATTGTAAAGCATGACTGCAAACACTCTGAACAACTTCAGCGAAATAGACATGTGCCAATTAACCCTTAGTGACAGTCTTGCAGCAAGCGTATGAAAGACAAACATAAATTTTAGAATAAGATACTTTGAACCCATAAAACAATTAACAGCAGAAGCTACAATGGTAAAACTACCGTGCGCCACCGCAGAATATCGTAAGTAATCGTAAACTACGGTACTTTTCACACTAAGATCGTAAACGGATTACCTCAGGTGTGTCGCATATCTATCGGGCGTTACTTCGATAGTTTTGGTTGCGTCTGCGATTAGTGTCTTACTAGATTCGACTAGAAACCGGAAGTGGTGAACCTTTTAGAATCTGAGGATATATGATGGGCCGCTTAAGCTACGCAACATTCTTGTTCTACGTAATTATCCTTCGATCTGTTACTTAAAACTAGAATTGTCACTCTATAATTGAAGCTTTATTCGAAAATTGTTGAGTTTTAATGTGAAACAGAGGGATGTTGTTACAAAAACAGAAAAATACTCATTTATCTTGTAGCATTAGAAAACGAAATTTCCCGAAAAATGAAATTAAAAAAACCGAAACAAAACATATCGAACATCGCTCCAGTACTTCGTCGACCTCATGTAAACGCGTTTCTGTTATTGCTAAACCACTTTTGCACTTTTCATTAACTAGCTTAGCACTAGCTGCTTTGTTCGCGTGGACTGTATGACCTACAGAGATTTTTTTTAAATTTTAATTTTAATAATCAACAGCCTCAGTTGCACCATTTACCTAGAATTTACCTACGTTTCAGTCGGGATAACCCAACCTTCTTCAGAATAACAGCGACTACCGTTTGTCCATAGTCGTCAAGCTAAAATTGCAAATCCATAAATTATCGTAAGACTGTAAAAACTTATTTGAAACTGCCCCGTCCCCACTTCGCGACCGCGATGTGGCAGCCACGAGTGCTGTACTGGAATTCCAGTACAGCATGGTGCTACCATCTCCAGGCCTTTGTTGATACTGAAAGTGTCATGACGATCCTTATATACGATGTACAGTGGCCAACATAACTGGTTTACGCAGGCTACCTGTAACTGCGACGTCGTCTCTACAACCATCAACTGTCAACCGTCAGTTGACAGTTAATGGTTGGGGAGACGACATCGCAGTTACAGGTAGCCTGCGTAAACCAGTTATATAGGCCACTGATGCATCGTATATATGGATCGTGGTAACCCCTTCAGCATCAACTAAGGCCTGGAGACGGTGCATTGAAGCGCCGAAATGCTAGATGCACAATAAGTGACATCTTAAAGACGGCTGTGTTTCATTTTCGTACGATCACTGGGCAGAGGTTGCCATCCTTTGGAATCTTAGCCCACATTCCCTCATCAGCAAGCTTTCGAATAATGGTATTTCAAAGCATTTAGTCTTGAATGAAGCTGCACAACAACAGTTAAATTTATAGTTCTTAGTCATTCCCTTGAATTTAGTGATACATTCCTTGTAGATTGGTTAGTATTATGACACATACAAAAAAAATTGAAACGAACAACAGCTACGTGAATCTGTGCTTCAAAGAAGGTCGAATGCTCGACTTATGTTTTCGCAGGGTAGGCTTTAGGGCTCTAACTGAGGGAACAACTTGTGACACCATTGGAAAATATGCACTCCTTCTCACGAAAAAAGAAAAGAAAGAATTTTGTCATTCACCCGATACGTAGAACGCAGTCATGTGTTGCTTTAGCTGCAGAATTCCTGTTCCTTCAGTCGCTGCGGTTTACTGAGGCTGTTGCGCTTCCGTTAATCTGCCAATAGTTCCCAGTGATGAAGTAATTTGTTGGTTGTTAAACTGAATAACTGCAGTAAGAGACCACTGTGCAGAAGCTGCTACTAGACAAACAAATGAAGGCACTTGAAACAGGTGTATGTACCACGATGGAAACGTAATGAAAAAATTTTTATGATTTGACCAACACTTTCAACTCAAGCACCGAACATGTCGTCAGTAGGTGGAAAATAATCAGACTGATCACCAGTTGGTCTGTTGTATCTGTAGTTGAGGTAGCCAACAAACTCAGACATCTGCAAAAAGATAACACTTTAATAAGGTTATTTACGTTATGTGCACTTAACACCTGAGCTATACATAACTCTGAATGTCTTAGGTTCTTCTGAGTGATGTACAATGATAGTAACGTTCTTGATTGAAACTAAACAGACTTAAATGCTGGTACTCTTATGTAAGTCACAGACTTTTTTTTTTTTTTACTAAGATCATGCTATACTAATGTAATGTCCTCACCAGCGTCTTCTGTGCTAATGCATTGGACCTAAGGCAGAGCTCTGAGTGCAGTACCCAATTAGAGTCTCATCCAATGAGGTGATGTCAACTCCGCATCCGCTGGTGGCGTGTATGTATGGCACCATCCAGCGGAGTACGGTGAGCGATGGAAGAGAACCGTTCTCTCGGCAGCGTGCTGACAGAAAATTTAAAAGTGCCATCTCTGATATAGCTGCGAGTAACTTGTGGGATGCGAGGTACAGACGACAATGATGACATCAATATTGTAGTAAGCTGCGGCAATGCCCTAAACACTTGGCAATCGAGAGCAGTATAAATTGTGTCCCTTTGGAAGTCAGATCTGGAAACTGGAGAGATCTGGAGAGATTGAATGAGACTCTCTGACCGTTCTTCCCACCAACCTCTCGTCTTCTAAAGTTGTATCCCCAGTACAGAAGACAGCCCATCGGTCGGGATCTTCTTCGGTGAAGGCTGCTACGCTGTCAGTTCGAACCTGTGATTGTGCTTTTTGTGGGATGCCACTTGCCCAGATTAATCTTATCTACAGAGGGCAAGATCTGTAATACTGAGAATGATGATAGGCGACATTTCTCATTAATATGCCCTGTTTGATTGTTATTCAACTATTCACACATTTACACTGTCTTTTAGGACACTCAACACAGCTTTCTTAATTGTATGGTAGCTTTTCCATCCAACTTCCCAAATATGACACAAATGTCCGGCTCTCCGGTACGCACTAGGCAGAGTGAGTACGCCTAATATAGAGTACAACATGTCTGGCTCTGAAGAACACCCGAAACAGAGTGACTATTCCATATTCACATCTAAGTAACGAACGGTACTGAGGTAGGTGTCCGACCCTTCAGAAAACCCGAAACAGAGAGACTACCGCACCGAAGTACTTCGTCTCCCAGGCGCGCCAAAGCGACCCGAAGGTGTCCGAATCACTTCGGTTGCAATATCGTTACTCTTACGTTTGTTGCAACTAGTGAAATTTGAGCCGGCCGGTGTGGCCGTGCGGTTCTAGGCGCTTCAGTCTGGAACCGCTCGACTGCTACTGTCGCAGGTTAGAATCCTGCCTCGGGCATGGATGTGTGTGCTGTCCTTAGGTTAGTTAGGTTTAAGTAGTTCTAAGTTCTAGGGGACTGATGACCTCAGATGTTAAGTCCCATAGTGCTCAGAGCCATTTGAATCTAGTCAGTAGTTCAGTGGAGCATGCTCTGTTACATCACTAAATTTCTTTACGCAAAAGTAACAAAGAAGGGACATAATCCAATAAATGGCTACCAAAATTCCTTTCTCTGTGGTTGAAGAACTCTGTTCCACTTTATTCAACTGTCTTGATGTATAAGCCACTTTTTTTCGTTGCCATTGACATCGTGACTGAGAGTAGCTCCAACTGCCAGACTGCTTGGATCACATGATAGAATAAATTTCTTCCCAAAATTTTGGTACACCAATACCACAGTCATTGTGCATGCTTTTTTTATGTCTCAAATGTTGCCTGACAGTCAACTGATCTCTGGAATTTTACACCTTCTTTTAATTAATGGTTTAACTGTGCAGCAATTTCAACAAATATATTAAAGTATTTTCTGTAATAATGAAATAATCCTAGAAAGACTGAAGTTGCTTCATTGTCTTTGGTGACAAGAAATGCTCAGGTCCTTAGAAAATATAATTATGTCTCCAAGATAAACCACACGCTGTCTATGTTTCAGTCCTCTTAGCAGTCTCTCCAATTACCTTTGGAAGGTGCTGCATATTTTTGAAACTAAAGACATTTGTTAACACTGACAGCGCTCCAATGGAGAAGGAAACACGGTCTTTTGCTGGTTTTACAGCAAAATTAGTGATTGCGACGCTTTAAATACAACAAGGAGAAGTATTTACGTTGATTTAGCTTACCACATAATAGGATGTACATGTGTTGTTATTTTTACTATTAGATACCAGTAATCGCAGCAAAACCTATATTTCTTTGTTTCATCCAAGAGTTTATTTGGTACTATTATGATAGCTGCTCACATTGGAAAATCTTCAATGACGACATCACCCAATTGTTGACTGACAAATTCTTCTATTATCGGTTGACCTACCCAGATTATTCTTGTCCAGGATGTCCAAGCTGACAATCAGCAAACGATACGGCAGACTCAGACCGTCAAAGCCAAGAATATACAAACTCACTGGAACCACATAACCTCCATCCATTTCTTTCACGTGTGACACACTTCCATGTACAAAACAATGTGATGCATCTCGCTTTTCGCTGCTTTCTAACGGCTCTACAACACATAGCATCTGTCCTGACAGGCTGTTACCCACTTCCAACCGGCTTAACTTTCCTGTACCTCTCGGTACTTTATCATGCAAATTGAACTTTAATGCATGTGTCTGCAGTTTATTTGGTACCTTCATGATTGGTGAACCTTACAACATTTGCAGATATCGTTCCCAGCCATAACACTGTCACACTGCGACTGATAGTATACTACAAAAGATCAATTTTTGCATGACACCTACCCAGAAAATCTGGCCCCAGGGCGACACAGTACCCGTCACCAGCCTCTGACAATACTTCCATATCCTCTTTGCTCAAACACTGAAACTGAGCGGTGCTGACCCAAATGATGCCACATCATTGCTGCCAACCACACTTAACCTATCTCATCTATATGAAACCTATATCTTCGCGCCTAGGAGGTCGAGCCTAGATACCGAAAATGATCCCAAGTGTCCACTAAAAATCTATGTTCTGCTCCATTTACTATGCCCACCGAGCAATATTTCACCTCTGTATGTGCTATTGCATTACTCCATTTAATCGTGAATGCTACTCAGCATTTTAGAGATTTCCACTGGTTTTTAATGAATGCTTACCATGACATGATTTGTTTTCTTATTCCAGCAGTCGTACCCCACTATCCTTCTTTCACAGGATTGCTGTTGATGGCACTGCTTTCTAATGCGAAAAAACATCAATTTAACCTGTCCTTGGGTCATATACTCACCTTTTCCAGCTGTGTTGCAGCCATAATAGCATTGGATGAGTCCTTTGGTTTCCCTGTTCCCAACCTCCTCGATATATTTGCAATAAGCGTTCTTAAAAATACATGCAGAGCACTGTTCTCTGCTTCTTGTAGCATAATTCTATCTGCATCTATGTTCCGCATCAGCTCTCTGGTGTGAGCATTGATTTTCCTAGTACTGTCCACAAATGCCTCGCTCTTTTTCTGAGCCAATCTATCAAGTTGTTCAATGAAAAACGTTGTACTATTTTGTTTGTGGTAACGATGATAAAGTTCCTCCATAAGCTGCTCAAACGTCTGTGCCTTATTCAATCTCTCATGATAAATGTACATTTTAGCATTTCCAACTAATCATAACTTAGTTCTGTACAGTTGCATGTCATCTAACCAATTACTGAACTTAGCAGCAGTTTCTAAGTCACTTACAAATGCCGTCACGCCCACAATAGGTGTACCCAAAAGAGGAGTTCCTAGATTAGCTGCAACAGGATCCACTGGGGGTATAGGAATATCAACTAAAGCTTTTGTTTCCAGTGGTTCGGCTTTCTATGCTCACTTATAGCATTAATGTGTCTACCTTCTGTTCTAATGCCTCATTTTCCTCCTTGAGCTTGCCGAACTGTCTCACCATATACTCAACCGTTTTCTGCATCGCCATGGCTTATGTTTCGGAATTTCGTGCAGCCTCTGTCTAACAACGCAATATACAGAACAAACAGACAGGGATACAAAAACAAACGATACTAGACTCTACGCAGGATTATAGACCAACATGAATCAGCTCATTGACTCACTTCATGGCCATAATTTCGGCGTGGGCTACACCTAGTTGGCATTACCTGCGTACACAGTAACTGATTCGCACTTCACTGGACGTTACAAATGTTCCCTGTCATTGCCCCTAAATTTCCACAGATCTTTAGGTTCCTCTGGTTTCATTAACTGCACTTTTCTACTCCTATGATTACCCTGCCTGTTCACCATGGCAAAATACAAAATAAAACACAAAAGGCCAAAATTAATAGTTACTCATGACACCCGTATTGCTGGGCTGCTCGTTGCAGCTGAAAATGTGGTCCTGGACCCCATTGCAGTTGTCAGTGAACAGTTCTGCTCCCAGACAGCAACAGATGCGAGATTTGATGGAAAGGTTCACCAGCTGTCAGAGTGGTGATGATAATGGACAGGCCGTGAGATATGGATGTCAACGAAATACCACCCTAGGGCATGGATGAGTGTTGATGGGTGGGTGCCTGCTAAAAGCCTGAAATACAATGCCACAAACGACGTATTTTTCAGAATACATCAGTATGGATGACATCTCTCCAGACAGCCAGATCCCACAGGACACCGGAAGGGCATGCCTGCCGAGGTAAGTGCTGACAAGCAAGTGGCTCACAGCTACAGGTGGGTGGCGGCGAAGGAAGCAGCGATGGCAGCTCCTAGGATGTTGCAAAGAGGCCGACATCACAGAGCTGACACGCTACGTCCACCCTAGTGGCTGCTACCAGCGTCAGGATCAGACGTCCAGAGCGAGCATGATCACGACGTAGACCGCTTGCAGAAAGACCAGTCACCAGCGTTGCAGTCTGCCCAGGTGAACAACTCAAGCACAAGTGGGGGTGGACGAGCAGCAGTACGCCCCCACTCACGAGTAGTGGCCCTCAAGAGGCCCTCCCATTGAAGAGCCCAGCACCCTGGCTATCAGCATCCAAGACCATGGCAGCTGTGTAGACCTCGGAACTCATAGATCAGTAGATGCCAGAACTGCAGACCGTCGAATGTACCTCCTTGTAGGTGGATGCCGGTGGGCTGAGGTACCACTAGCTGAAAATGAGAAATACACTCCTGGAAATGGAAAAAAGAACACATTGACACCGGTGTGTCAGACCCACCATACTTGCTCCGGACACTGCGAGAGGGCTGTACAAGCAATGATCACACGCACGGCACAGCGGACACACCAGGAACCGCGGTGTTGGCCGTCGAATGGCGCTAGCAGCGCAGCATTTGTGCACCGCCGCCGTCAGTGTCAGCCAGTTTGCCGTGGCATACGGAGCTCCATCGCAGTCTTTAACACTGGTAGCATGCCGCGACAGCGTGGACGTGAACCGTATGTGCAGTTGACGGACTTTGAGCGAGGGCGTATAGTGGGCATGCAGGAGGCCGGGTGGACGTACCGCCGAATTGCTCAACACGTGGGGCGTGAGGTCTCCACAGTACATCGACGTTGTCGCCAGTGGTCGGCGGAAGGTGCACGTGCCCGTCGACCTGGGACCGGACCGCAGCGACGCACGGATGCACGCCAAGACCGGTAGGATCCTACGCAGTGCCGTAGGGGACCGCACCGCCACTTCCCAGCAAATTAGGGACACTGTTGCTCCTGGGGTATCGGCGAGGACCATTCGCAACCGTCTCCATGAAGCTGGGCTACGGTCCCGCACACCGTTAGGCCGTCTTCCGCTCACGCCCCAACATCGTGCAGCCCGCCTCCAGTGGTGTCGCGACAGGCGTGAATGGAGGGACGAATGGAGACGTGTCGTCTTCAGCGATGAGAGTCGCTTCTGCCTTGGTGCCAATGATGGTCGTATGCGTGTTTGGCGCCGTGCAGGTGAGCGCCACAATCAGGACTGCATACGACCGAGGCACACAGGGCCAACACCCGGCATCATGGTGTGGGGAACGATCTCCTACACTGGCCGTACACCACTGGTGATCGTCGAGGGGACACTGAATAGTGCACGGTACATCCAAACCGCCATCGAACCCATCGTTCTACCATTCCTAGACCGGCAAGGGAACTTGCTGTTCCAACAGGACAATGCACGTCCGCATGTATCCCGTGCCACCCAACGTGCTCTACAAGGTGTAAGTCAACTACCCTGGCCAGCAAGATCTCCGGGTCTGTCTCCCATTGAGCATGTTTGGGACTGGATGAAGCGTCGTCTCACGCGGTCTGCACGTCGAGCACGAACGCTGGTCCAACTGAGGCGCCAGGTGGAAATGGCATGGCAAGCCGTTCCACAGGACTACATCCAGCATCTCTACGATCGTCTCCATGGGAGAATAGCAGCCTGCATTGCTGCGAAAGGTGGATATACACTGTACTAGTGCCGACATTGTGCATGTTGTGTTGCCTGTGTCTATGTGCCTGTGGTTCTGTCAGTGTGATCATGTGATGTATCTGACCCCAGGAATGTGTCAATAAAGTTTCCCCTTCCTGGGACAATGAATTCACGGTGTTCTTATTTCAATTTTCAGGAGTGTATTTACATGGACATGGCTCGTGCTTGTCTTGCAACGGTGTTGTTACCTGAGCATGAGGTAATGAGGTTTTTCACGCTGTGGATGCTCCGCCTTTATACTCTGTCGGTGCTTCTGTGTCACTGGTCGCTCGGCTTGGCGACAGTATGAAGTAACTGATTCATACCACAGTGTCAGTTCCTACCAAATCAGCATACCGTATTGCGTAACTCGCGTAGCTGGCTTGACATGCCTGTCTTGAATCTTGTAGCAGCACACGAGGGCGATGCCTTACTTTTACTCAGCCATGCCAGGTATAATATTTTGCGTCGTAGCACTTCCTTGTCGACGATAAACATCTCGGGCGCTTGCATATCTCTAGCCGCATGTGGAGTGACGCGATCCGTGGATTTAAAGGACGGAGGGAGTGCTGTCGCTTCAGTCTGTTTGCTTACACGAAGTTTCAAATAAGTCGATACTACGGTCATCCAGCGTCGTCAGCTTGGCAGTTACCTTTCCTCTGTGGCGATAGACTTGACACTTTCAGAAACGACAGAATCGTCAGGCGTATTTCAAAGACGTGCGACAGGATCGTGATTATTAGCGATACTTTCGAATGACCTGGTGAACAGTATTTAAAACTCTCTGAGGTTTTTCGCTGGGACGCAGTTGTGTACAGGAAGGCATCATTAGAAAATTGGACTCAAAGGAAGCCACCTAGTGCAAATACTACCCACTAAAAGGCAACAACGAAGTTATTGTATCATGCTAAAACTGCTGAAGAGATCCGTTGAGGTTTTGAAAACGTTATATTACCAGTCACAGTCAGCAAATATTTTTACGTTGTTGCCAGTTTCTCAATCGTCCCACAATCTTCTTCAAATAACACGTTGCAATAGCATATTAAACGCTGTGTCATGCATTTTCATTGTGAGGTCTATTGCTTGATTTCACTGTCGCCAATCGATCACTGAAATCATTCATACTTCAGAGTATCCTTTTGGAGTGATTCCATGTGAAACATAAATCACATAAATCTAGATCCTGGAAAATTATATACGAAGAAAATTCGTTCATTAAAGAAGCTATGAAACACAAATCCAAAAAGTTCTTAAGCTTTCTTATCGGTCCCTCTTTGGTACATCTACCTTAGGACGCTCCCCACTTTCATCTGTCTTGTCCCTCGTCCTTAGTTTGCTGCTATTTCCTCTCATTTGTAATGTCATCCAACGCTACATATCCTTGTCTTCCTCCTCGTCTCTTCCCTGCAACGTTTTCTTCGATGACTCTTCGCTGCAGGTAAGTTCTTATTATTATAAGTCCCAGACAAGAGGCCCTCTTAATTTTGTTCATTTCCACTAGATTTGCCCTCCTACATTAAAAGTATTTCTTCATTCATCAATCTGGTAGTCCGTTTCACTACTATCACTTCCATATAACAATATTTCAGAGTTGTCGAAGTATTTTCCTCTTTCTTTTTGACTGTCCATAATTCCCTGGCATGAAGTACCACGCTGCAGACATTACGCTTTGTGAATCACATTCTCATTTCTATCGGATTTCTCTTTTGCTACAAACAAACCTTTCGCATTTCCAAAAGCTTTTTTACTCATACATATTCTGCTCCTTATTTTCTCTGCGTAGCCTCCATTTTCTATAACCAAACTTCCTAAGTCCTTCATTTACTTCTTACAAAGTCATTCCTTCGAATGATATTTTGACGCAACCTTCCGATTCACTTATTCTAATCTCAATGATGTTTTCATCCTCATTCCATACTGTTTTGCCACTGTTACAGTCGTCTCGATTGCAGTTCAAATGGTTCAAATGGCTCTGAGCACTATGGGACTCAACTGCTGAGGTCATTAGTCCCCTATAACTTAGAACTAGTTAAACCTAACTAACCTAAGGACATCACAAACATCCATGCCCGAGGCAGGATTCGAACCTGCGACCGTAGCGGTCTTGAGGTTCCAGACTGCAGCGCCTTTAACCGCACGGCCACTTCGGCCGACCAATTGCAGTTCTTCCTGTCATTCAGAAAACACTGCTTCCTTGTCTGCATACTTAAACGTTGTTACCCTTTCGCTAGTGCAGCAATACGAAGTGGCATGGACTCAAAAACTCTTCAGAAGACCCCTGCAGAATTATTGAGCCATGCTGCCTCTATAGCAGTTCATAATTGCGAAAGTATTACCAGTGCAGGATTTTGTGCACGAACTGATCTCTTGATTATGTCCCGTAAATATTCGATGGGATTCATGTAGGGTGATCTGGGTGACCAAATCGTTTGCTCGAATTATTCAGAATGTTCTTCAAACCAACCGCGTACATTTGTGGTACGGTAATATGGTGCATTGTAATCCACAAAAGTTCCGTCGTTATTTAGGAACATTAATTCTATGAATGGCTCCAAATGGTCTCCAAGTAGCCGAACACAACCATACCCGCTCAATGTTCGGTTCAGTTGGACAGGAGGACCCGTTCTGTTCCTTGTAAACACATTTACAATGAACATAACGGGTCCTCCTGTCCAACCGAATCGAACATTGAGGAGCTATAACCAGCTTGCACGGTGTCCTGCTGACAACTTGGGGCCATGGCTTCATGGGGTCTGCGCCACACTCTTAGAGCTCTCACCAACTGATATCTGGACTCATCTGACCAGCCGGAGATTTCTTAATCGCCTAGAGCCCAACTGATCTGGTCACGAGTCCAGGGGAAGTGCTGCAGGCGATGTAGTACTGTTAGCAAAGTCACTCGCGTTGGTCGTCTGCTGCCACACCCCATTAGCGCCACATTTCACTACACAGTCCTAACGGATATGTACGTCAGACGTCCCATGTTGATTTCTGTCGTTATTTCACGCTTGTCTGTTAACACTGACAACTCCACGCAAATGCCGCTGCCCTCGGTCGCTAAGTAAAGGCCGTTGCCCACTGCGTTGCTGTAATGCCTGAAATGTGGTATTCTCTGCAGACATTGTGCGTCTCGGATTATTGAATACCCTAATGATTTCCGAAATGAAATGTCCCATGCGTCTAGCTCCAATTACCATTCGGCACTCAGAGTCTATTGGTTCCCGTCGTGCGGCCACAAGCATGTCGGAAACCTTTACGTAAATATCACCTGAGTACGAATGACATCTCCGCCAATGCACTGCCGTTTTATACTTTGTATACGTGATACCACCGCCATCTGTATATGTGCATATCGAATCCCATGAGTTTCGCCATCACTTGCTGTGTCTAATAGTGTACTCGAGAGCTCACAGCTAAGTATTATAAAGAGTTGGTGGCAAACATCTTCATCTTTGTCGAACACCTTAATCAATACCCATGTCTGCTGCTACGTCAACACCATTCCTTACTACCGCTTGTTGGTTCTATCCCTGTGGGACCATCATCAATTTAAATGTGTAGTTAGGAGGGATAAGATTAAAAGAAGAACTGCTCGATCCAGCATGGGTTTATTAGAAGAAGACGTGATCGTCTTAAAGACACCAAAGAAACTCCTATAAGGAATTTAAAGCGCTGGTGAAAAAAAAAAAAAAAAAAAAAAACATGTTACCTCTCCCGAACGACCACGGCTGAAAACCTTGAGAAATACTGGCTTACACTGGTGCTTACTGGCAAGAGTTCTTCCCGCGCACCATCTGCAAATGGATTAGGGAAGTGAGTGAAATGACAATGGCAGTCGCTTGCAGACTGCTCTAGATCGAGATGTCCTCTCAGGTACTCTAGTGATGTGAGCTGGCTCACCCTTTGATAAGCCTGTTCGATTTTGTACTGTCTCTTAGTCTTCGTGGAATACCAACATTACCTAGGCAGAAGGACCAGCCCTTTTATATAATCTTTCGATGACTCAGTGTATGGTGTCTTCTTCTATTAAGGACAGGGAATGTTCAAATGTGAACTGTTGAGAACAGCTCGAAGTCTCCAAATTTTATATTGTGTATTTATTTCATTTATCACATGAGAAATATTCAGGTGAGAACGAACAAATACATTCATTATTAGTCAACAGTCAATCGATTTGCTCCTTCAGATAGGCAACGCACCTTCTAACTGCACTAGTTTCCCTTTTGTAAAGCACCTGCTGCAATGAATTTCATGGTTTTGACGCAAAATTACCTGGAGAGCCTCACTCCAACTGATGCGGCATTCCAAAGAAATCGAAGTCATGAAATTCGTAAATTTCTCACTTGCACGTCCATTGTATGTCTAACAACAATTTTCTATGAATATTAACGGTCTCTTCCACCACTTCTTGGCAGAATGGTTTCAACTGAGTGCGCTGGCATCTTTTTCTGTCAAGATATGCTTCCTATGAACCAGTTTTCCGCTATTACACGATCATCACGTAACAACTGACCAACAGTCACATGAGGCTATTGCGCAAGAAATCAACCCTTTAACTAGTGATATTACCAACACCCAGATTCTTTGGCCGTGACACTGAAAAGAACATTCACATTAGTGTCAGAAACGTTACAAAAATTAGTAGCTTATTGTGCTACAACCATATCAGAAGGACACGAAATTAATACTCAGCTGCGAATATGGACAACCATCAGCTGTATAAGGGAATGACGAAAACAAAAATTTGTCGCGGACCGGGGCTTGAACCGAGATTTCCCATTTTGCGTGAGCGGTTGCCTTAACCGTGGCAGGAAAGAACAGACACAGTTTCAGGTTGGATGGAGACAAGGTGGGCAGGGGTCGAACCCCGAGACCTGACCATAATGCCTGCCCCCACCCGTCCCTACCCCTGCCTTTCACTGTGCTGGTCCCACACGTGGTACTGACTTTTGTTTAAAAAAATATGATCTTTATTTATTTATTTATTTTATTGTCGAATCTTTACAGATTGCTACCCAAAATTGAAAGAAACAGAGTTGGACATAATCCTACGTGAGTTCTGATTGTTAAAAGCATTTTTTGTTTATTTTTTTTTTAAATTGAGCAAAAAAAGACAAACAGGGTCACAAAAATGAAATAAACTGTCTAACAATACACCTGAAAATTGACCATGACGAAAATACCAAGAGGACCATTAAACTCAATACTTTTTTATGTTTTTTTTCGAACAGAAGGGGGATTCTGCACTTCATCCAATTCCTTGACGATTAAATACCAGATACAGCATATTTACAAAAAGGTCACGATAACATGGCAGCCTCTGCCATATATATTGGTCCATAACCATACACTGGTAAAAAGCACAAGGGTCCGGGTGACGTAATAAATACCCGAAAAGCCACAAAACTGTATTGCTCTTTGATGTGGGAAAGAAGGCTGAATCTGGACGCAGGATCTCATTCGCGATCCCAGATTCCGTTGTCCAAGCAATAAAGACCAGTTGTCTGCTGAGCCAGCTCCAATATCAGTGTCCGCAGGCGACCAACCGATGATATAATGTTTCCGTTTCTTGGCAACGACTGCATCGGTCTGTTTCACTAAGGCCAGTGAGAAAAAGTAGAACTTTGGTGGGGAGAAGGTTATGAACGGCTGGATGCCATGAGGACACTACTTCCATCGGAAAAGTTGGTAGGCTGACACTGGACCAAACAATCTTCCAATCTGTCTCTGCCGATAGGGACTCAACAGAGAAAGTGCAATTTGGAAACGTCCAGCGACATAACAGCATTTTGACAGAGATACGCGACTGGGAATGAATATCGATTCCCAAATAGCTGACATCAAGAAAAATGTTCCGAATATGCCTTAATTTACAAGCATTTGTTGGAGGGATTAAGCAGGTCAGAGACAGGCAAAAAGGCGAGCTGTAAGTGATTGGGGGACGCAAAGACACGTTAAAACAAGTGTCGAAGAACTAAAACAGAAGCCTTGGCCCGAACATCAGGAGGGCCCAAACCTCCATCATCGGGGGTCTCTTCCTAGCCTTATAGGACACCCGAAAAATAGATATTCTCAAGGCAAATGTGCCCGATAATAGTTGTAAATTCCGGATCATCATCACAGGGTAGGGAAAAATTTGGGCAGCAAAACAGGCTTTACTCAACACATAAGTTTCCAAGGTCCGAACATTATGAAGTAGCGACGGGGAGTGACGCTCCTGTTCAAGGATCGCTCCTTGAACTCTGACGGTGACGGACTTCCAATTTTAGGCAGCCATCTTCATCGGACAACGGTCAATTAGAACACTCAACGATCAATGGCGGGCGGCCGCTACAGCCCATGGAATCTCAGTCGCGTCATATACCAAGAAATTCAGTAGCAGACACTTCGGGTCGTTAATCTGTGCTCCTGTAAGACGACAATACACATCCAAAACATTCTTGAGCAGCGGTATGTTGTCATGAATACGAAATACCGTAACGACATCGGCAACTGTGCGAACGATGAACCTTTCTCCCAATAACGAGCAACCGACCAATCGAACAGCTATGGACCGCAATAAGGATTCCACAAACAGAGCGACGGGGTGCGGGATGGGGAGAGGGGAGGGGGGAGGCCGCTCACGTTAATGGATGTCTGGATACCAGAAATTACAGAGGTGAATATCCGCCTTGAAGCATCATTAAAACCAACAGTCGCCAATACTCGCAACAGAAAATCACGAATAACTCGCTCAAACGCATGATTAAAATCAATAAATAGTAAAGTTCCCGACACAGGAACCGTGGAATCAATCGAGATGAGATCACGACGTCCAGCAACTTGAGTCAGGAGTACGAACCGGGAGGCAACTTTGATAACGCGCGACATTGTCAGCAAGCGAAACCGACAAGCAGCTATTTATCGCCTGCGCTACGATTTTATGATCAAGACTGAGCAGCGTTATCGGTCGAACCTGGTGTTGTGACTGTAGAAAATTTTAATTTTCATTCTTGCTTTTGTGACCACAATAAGAGTCCAGGCTCCATAGGCAAACAGCCAGCCGACATTAAGAAATAGTCCACCAGGACGCAGGGACAAGATAAGCGGCGGAGGCTGCTAAGTATGGCTTGTTGATCCATTAACTTAGTGTTTGATTTCCTGCCAGAGGAAGCAGCGTGAATCAAACTTACGCAATGAAAGACGCTAACACAAGGGCGATAATACAGCAAGAGAGAGTGTCAGTCACGTGCGGAAAAGACTCGTGTGGAACCAAATTAAGTTGTGTGCACCTAGAAACGAAAATGTAGTGTGGAACCGAAGGCATTCTTGCGCAAGCTGACCAATTAGAAAGGAGAGTGTCGTGTGGAACCATAGGCATTCTTGCGCAATCCGATCATTTAGGAATGAAAGGGTTGCGTGAAACAAATTAACTCGTGTGCACCCAAGTACATGAGGAACGAAATAAAAGGCCACGCAGCCGAATAGCTAGAAGCAGAGATTCAGATGCAGATTCAGAGCCAGTGCCGGCAGTTTGGAGATTCTGCAGCGAGACGCCAGTGGGGCCGAGTAGGCCCATAGCAGCCGATACAGCTGATGAAGACTTCAACTACGAGAAGATGGTGATAGACTCTGGTGGACACTCAGGAACTGCAGGTCAAGTAGGATTTTTAGAGTTCCATTGGAATAGTGTTGAACAGAGGCTGTCAGTCTTTGTCTCAATTACTTAGAGAGATTTCAGTGCTAACCAAGAACAAGTGATTGCTTTGTACTTGTTTCTTATATGCACCGGCAATTAGCTTTGAAGTAGCAAGTCTGAATAAATAGACTGAATCTTACTAAGGGGTTTATGGTTCAACACCTCACATAAGTATATGTGAGAATAAACTTGATAGAAACTAACCAATCTTTTCTGCCTATTGCAATTCTGTAACCTATTTTCAGGAAACTTATTTGCTTCAAACCAAGGAGAATCTCTCCCTCTCACCTCCGATATAAAGGTTGACAGAAATTTATAACCAACCCATTGTCGTTAACGTCCCGATTGCGCTACGCAGTTCGCACTTACTTCATTCTGGTATAGTGAGGCCGTGCCGGGACACGACACTGGTCCAAGGACAGACTTTCCGTCTTTTTCGGGAATGAAAACTATTTTTTCGTCCTTAATGTAAGGCTGGTTGTTCACCTCTTGCACTACTTAATTCACCATAAACGTTATCGTGTCTCCTAACGGAGAACAAAACCGAACATAAAATTCTTTGGGAAGCCCATCAGGCGATTTAACGGAAGGAGAGCGAAGTACAATGTCGTATACCTGATCACCGTGAAAAGCTGCCAAATTCTCCTCATGGACAGATGGCGTAACAGTGTTATAAAGAAGGGAAATATAATCAGCGGACGGTATACCGTCTGATAACACTCCAGTGTAAAGATCGGTAAAATACCCTGGAAAGTTCAGCGTTGTATCGTTATATCAATTTGGGATGACCACTCATAGAACCAGTGGTAGTGAGACACGTCCTTTGAGATCGCGTTTGAGACTGAATTAGATGATACAGAGACGCCAACTCATCCCGGAAACTCGAACGTGGCTGAGAACACAAACGAAGACTATCTAATTGTAGTCTTTTTAGTTGCAGGAGTTTCACCTCCACGCGGTGAACTTTCATAGCTCTTAAAAGGACGTCTCGAACAGTGTCAAGATCACGAAGGACAGCATAATAAAATTCCCGAGTCGTCCTCGTTTCAACCGCTTTAGCAGAGTTAAAACGCACGCATGCAGTGCGAAGCCGAAGTTGGGCAATATCAACCCACCCTCTGTGGAATAATGCACTTGGGAACGGCTTGCCCACCCCCACACGGCAGCCATCATATTATCCAGAGAGGGTACAGTAAGATGTTAGATATTTAGCTTCCAAAGAGGGCGAGAAAGATAAATCCGCCATGAGCCGTAGTTAAGAGTCCCTGAAATAGCATTGTGGTCAGTGAAGCTGGCATCTGTTACATCAATCGACAAAAACTAGCTACATACGGAAGCAGACAAATAAAAACGATCCAGTCGACTACTTTAAGTAGCTGTAAAATACGTAAATGTTTCGAAGACTTTGACGAAGTAAATAATTGGCTTCTTCCTTACAAAAGCGCGAGAGGTCATCTGAACGACCAGATCCAGATGAAGCATAAAGAAAAATTAAGGCGAGATCATTAAATTACACCCTGACCGTCGTCCAGCGTTTCAACGGAATACCGTCTCTATAAAGCACGACCATGAGAATATCCATGGAGACAAAACACATCAAATAACACCTCTTGCAAACACACCACATAAGCTCGCAAAATGTAAATAAACTGTTGTAAAACGGCAAGCCATAATCAAGAGCTTATATTGTTAACACTTAGGGTAAGAAATGTATGTGGCAGCATTAGCTAACACATGTAAGGCATTAAAGTAGAACCACAAAAAGTATACGCATCACGTCCCACTCTCCACAACAACGGCAGACGGCGGAGACGAATGAACAGGTTTTGAATCCCCTCCACCGGAAGGTGCATTTTTAGTCGCGCCACTGCACGTTCAGGTTGAAACCGTTGTTTCACGCAAAACCGAGACATCACAAGTTCTTCACGTGGAGGGGTAGGGGGCTCATCGAGGTCCACTGCTGGGAGGGACTCGTCCCCATTCCAAGCAATGCAGCGTCTGAAGCTATCATCTGACTACCAGGAAGAATATCCGGAGTAACCTGCTGCTCCATGATACCAGATTGACGAAGGGGTGGCACTGGACTAGAACACTGTAAATTCAGAATAGCAAACGATGTCTCCGTTAAATCATCGGAACCGACCGGAACAGATGTCCCTACGGATGGAGGAGGGGATGCAGATGCAACATTCATTTCAACATCAACTGTACCAGCCTCGTCATCCAAGGCGAAACAAGAACGTCTATATTCAGGGCACCACTACTGAAAAAAGCACTCTCCACTACCACTCGGAAAGGCGAGGTTGGGAAGGGGTGACTTCCAAATCTTCACCAACCTGAGTCCGCTGGCTTTTTAATTGTGCTACCGGTGCCGGCTGCGGTGGCCGAGCGGTTCTAGACGCTTCAGTCCGGAACCGCTCGACTGCTACTGTGGCAGGTTCAAATCCTGCCTCGGGCATGGATGCGTGTGATGTCCTTAGGTTAGTTAGGCTTAAGTAGTTCTAAGTTCTGGGACTAATGACCTCAGATGTTAAGTCCCATAGTGCTCAGAGCCATTGGAACCATTTCTGAACAGACAACGCCGCCAGCAATGACATTAGGCCACCTATCAAATGGTGTAGGGTCCGCAGGGTAGTCTCACATCCACAATTGATGTGTACACAATCACACAGGTTGGAGTATGGCACAGAAAACACGTCTACAGACTCTCTGCTGTGGAGGGCCATAGGAAGAATGCAAGCAGAAGATTCGTTGTATGATGTAGCCAGAAGGCTATATGTGAATACTTCTGTTGTTTCTCGGACTAGACGACAGTTTATAGAGACCAAAACTGTATCTTGGAGACCAAGACAGGGCCGACCACGTGTGACATCTTAAACAGTGGACCGTTATTTGGCTACAAGGGCACAACGGTACCGCCTTAGTACTGCAACTATCATCTGACCCCGCAGCATCCTCTGGACGTGTTGTATCGAGGCAAACGGTATACAGAAGGCTTCAGCAGAGTTGCCTCTACTGTTGGAGACTGCTGGCTGTTTACCTCGCAGGGTAGTCCCACATCCACAATTGCTGTGTACACAATCACACACGTTGGAGTATGGCACAGAAAACACGCCTACAGACTCTCTGCTGTGGAGGGCCATAGGAATGGAGCCGTCAACATGCCACAAGCAAGGTCGAGCGTTGGGGGTTAATGTTCTTTTCACAGATGAGTCCTAATTTGGTCTGGAGAGTGATTCTCGACGAATTCGCCCCTGGAGGGCACGTGGAACACGACTTCGGGACCCAAACGTTTTGGAAAGAGACCGATATCGAGGATGATGCACAATGGCGTGGGCAGGGATTGTGTTGACCACTCGAACACCTCTTCATGAAGTTGTACGAGTGAATCAGCAAGAATTAACTGCTGTCAGGTAGGGGACAACGGGGCTACAGGTTCCGATTTTTAGTGTGAGTCGTGCACAGATAACTACGAGAGTCACTCCAAAAGAAATGCACACTATTTTTTTTTTAAATCCATCTTTTATTCTACATGTCTGGAAGTTTTACAGTGTGTAGATACATCCTTTAGGAACAATATTTTCATTTCTCCACGTAATTTACATCCATCTCAACTGCCTTACGCCATCTTGGAACCAGCGCTTGTATACCCGCACGGTAAAATCCTGGACCAACCTGTTGGAGTCACTGTTTGGCAGCGAGCACAAGGGAGTCATCATCTTCAAACCTTGTTCCACGAAGAGAGTCTTTCAGTTTCCCAAAGAGATGATAGTCACATGGAGCTAGGTCAGGACTGTAAGGCGGGTGTTTCAGTGTTGTCCATCCGAGTTTTGTGATCGCTTCCACGGTTTTTTGACCGACATGTGGCTGTGCATTGTCGTGTAACAGCAAAACATCGTGTTTTTGCCGATGTAGTCGAACACGACTCAGTAGAGCTTGAAGTTTCTTCAGTGTAGTCACATATGCATCAGAATTTATGGTGGTTCCACGTAGCATGATGTTCACAAGCAAGAGTCCTTCGGAACCGAAAAACACCGTAGCCATAACTTTTCCAGCAGAAGGTGTGGTTTCAAATTTTTTTTTTTTTTTTTTGGGTGAATTTGCATGATGCCACTCCATTGATTGCCTCTTCGTCTCTTGTGAAAAATGATGGAGCCATGTTTCATCACCTCTCACAATTATTCCAAGAAATTCATTTCCACCATTCTCGTACTGTTCCAAAAGTCCACTGCATACCGTTTTTCTTGTTTCTTTGTGAGCCACTGTCAATACCCTAGGAACCCACCTGGCACAAACCTGTTTTAACGCCAACACTTTCAGTATTCTGCACACACTTCCTGCCCCTATCCCATGGTAGCGTGACAATTCGTTCACTGTGAAGCGCCTGTCAGCAGTCACCAATTCGTTAACTCTCTGCACATTGTCTGGAGTGTGTGCAGTATGAGGCCTGCCGCTGCGAGGACAACCCTCAATATTGCCGCGCCCGCTTTCATCACATAACCTGCTTGCCCACCGCCTAACTGCACTGCGATCGACAGCAGCATCTCCATACACCTTTTCCAACCTCTTGTGGATGTTTCCCAGTGTCTCGTTTTCACAGCTCAGGAATTCTATGACAGCCCGTTGCTTCTGACGAACGTTAAGTGTAGCAGCCATCTCGAAGACATGCTGTGACGGCGCCACTCACGGGAACAGGTTGAACTAAGTTTGAAAACAAGTGGGAAGGATGTATCTACACACTGTAAAACTTTCTCGCATGCAGAAATTGTATTTTTACAAAAATAGTGTGCGTTTCTTTTGGAGTGGCCCTCGTATATGCTCGCTTAGCTTTTCACGTTCTCATAAAACGTCTGGTAAAATAAAAACTTGTTTCTGCGGGTGAGGTATATCGCACGGATTTTGCAAATCACAGTCATTTCAGCGGGACAGCCTTCCGTGATCTCCCAGTAAATCGTGCGTTCGCAAAGAGACGGTATTTTCTGCGGCAGATGGATTGTATCTTGAACAACGCGGCGCTTCCTCGTGTCATGGCTTCCTCATTGTCGGAAATACTTAGACGACTCCATCTCATCACTATCGACTAATCTGATGTTACACAGCTTGTCATCGTTTTATAAACTTCAAAATTCCTCTTCTACTTGTTAGACACACTCGCGCGAGGACCTCATTACCATTTCGCTCGTTTCTAATTCCAGATTAGTATCGTGCGATGTTGTTTCGAACGCTCACTCAGATAGTCCAACGCTATTAAATGTATTACTTATTAGTGGTCGTTGCTTTTCCTTTCCTTTCACCGAGGAAAGTGAGGAGATTCGAAACGCAGATATGCGACAGGTAGCCGGGACGTCAGCGCTCATAAAGTCGTACGGCCCGACTAATAGGCTGTCACTTAAACGGGGCGCTGGAACGGCCACGTAGATTGGGATCTACAGCGACTGTTCGCCGGTCTTGTCATCGAATGGAGAGAGAGACAGGCGAAGAGCCAGCTGTCGGCAGAACTGTTGCTGTTAGCGTATCGTGCCGGTGTAGGAACGGCCCGCATAAATCCACCTGGTAGACTGCAGCCGGAGGTTTATTTTTCTTTGCTTGTTCCTGTTGAGAAAGACTGTGTTGCATGGATTCTTGTTAGTCTGCTTGTAAGGTCGAGAGTCGTCACCCGATGGGGACCTAATGACACTTACGTTACTTGAAGACGAAGTTACACGAATGTGTAATCTCAAGGGACGGCTTTCTGAGAGCCACGACCTGTGGTTCGCTGCGGCGTGGGCTATACGATGATGTGGATCTAGGAGACATCAGTAGGCAATCATTCCGGCCAGAACTACCGGTGTAGGCTGGACAGACTGTGTGGATACTGCGCCTCAGCAATTACGCTTTTTCTCTATAAGACCCATAACCTTTAGAAAAAAGTAAATTTATCATCAACTTGTAGATTAGTTTGATAACCACACTGTTTTGTTAGGCACGATCCTATCGGAAGTGAAATGCCCTACATTTGTCGACCTTTGACTTGACTTACCGCGTCAGTTATAAGGGGCGAATCGTTTAACGTGGATTCGCAGCCGTGGTGTATACCGTTATTTTACACATAAATTATACAAATCATTTTCAGGGGTAAAAAGAAGCAATAAGTGACAAAAAAATCATCGCAGGACTGACGAGGTATTGAACTCTACATTATTTGGTTTTGGACTTACCAGTTACCCACTTACCCATCACTCAGCTTCTAGGAGTGTATGCAATTTGAAAATTCTGCGGCCCACTAGCGACGAATGATTGCTCCTGATCGTCGCCTTGTGCCATTTATCAAAAATTTCACCCAATGGAAGCGAGAATTATTGTATTGAAAACTATTTTTGGTGATTAGAGTATAGCGCTCTAACGTTGTGTTTGCATAAATAATTATGGAACTGTATCCCGTCTCGCTCAAATGAATTACATTTGACTCTCCCACTCAAACACGTTTCTACAAGTGTGTGACGTTATCCTTAGTCCTTGTTGTATTTGTAGTATGGAATTTCGAAACATACTTGAGCGAAAATAATAATGAATCATTACGAAAAGAACTTACACTATCATTGTAGTTATCTTTGTCGTTTACTTTAATTACCAAGCTCGTGTTCTGTAAACATATCTATATATTGATGACACCGCAAACGCAACTACGTCACAAGCATTAAACATTAATCAGTTTGACTATTCCGATTTTCTGTTGTTTACCTTATTTGTAAGACAAGACGATTTCCTTTATTCGTATATCAACATAATCGAGCTACTTCTTCTTTTATTATGACAGAACATTATATTCAGTCTGACGCTTAGTTTTTTTCTTTTTTTTAATCATCAGTCTTATGGCTTGACTGATGCGGCCCGCAATGAATTCCTCTCCCGTACCAACCTATCCATGTCAGAGTAGGACTTGCAACCTACGTCCTCAATTATTTGCTGGATGTATTCCCGTCTCTGTCTTCCTCTACAGTGTTTACCCTCTACAGCTCCCTCTAGTACCACAGAAGTCATTCCCTGGTATCTTAACAGGTGTCCTCTCATCCTGTCCCTTCTCCTTGTCAGTGTTTCCCACATATTCCTTTCCTTTCCGATGCTGTGCAGAACCTCTTCATTCCTTACTTTTACAGTCCACCTAATATTCAGCATTGGCATGTAGCACCACATCTCTGCTACTTCGATTCTCTTCTGTTCCGGTTTTCCGACAGTCCATATTTCACTACCATACGATGCTGTGCTCCAAACATACATTCTAACAAATTTTTTCCTCAAATTAAGATCTATTTTTGATACAAGGACACTTATCTTGGCCAGGAATGCCCTTTTTACCAGTGCTAGTCCGCTTTTGATGTCCTCCTTGCCCCGTCCGTCATTGGTTATTTTGCTGCTTAGGTGGCAGAATTCCTTAACTTCATCTACTTCGTGGCCATCAATCCTGGTGTTAAATTTCTCGCTGTTCTCATTTCTGAAACCTAGTAAGACACTCAAAATCTGTGTCACGAATTATAATGATATTATTCTGATGTTTCAACGAGTAGCTCCCTCATATGTCGACTTGTTATAAGTGGGTCATGCGTGGTCGAAATGAGATCAGGAAGGACAGTAAGAACACCATAAATTCCCCTGACGCTCTATACAGGGTCATTCTTATTAACGTTTAAAAGCCCTAAAACAACGTAGATGACGTTGAAATAAGCCGGCCGAAGTGGCCGTGCGGTTAAAGGCGCTGCAGTCTGGAACCGCAAGACCGCTACGGTCGCAGGTTCGAATCCTGCCTCGGGCATGGTTGTTTGTGATGTCCTTAGGTTAGTTAGGTTTAACTAGTTCTAAGTTCTAGGGGACTAATGACCTCAGCAGTTGAGTCCCATAGTGCTCAGAGCCATTTGAACCATTTTGACGTTGAAATAAATAATGAAATATGAGACACATGTGTTCGCAAATGTCAGGAAATACCCCAGTTATGGATCAGAAGCACTGAACATGTGACGTCACTAGACGACGTACCTCTCCGCATGTGCATCCGTTGAGCTTGGGCATAAAGGGATGAGTGAGCGATGCAATTCTTGCATTCGAGCATAAGGTACAAATTTCGAAAACCTTCCGTAGATGTGTTGTAAAAGTAGAAACTGCAAAACTATTGTCCTCGCTGTAACCAACTAAAAGTTGTCCGTATTTTGTGTTTCTTTCCTTTTGTCACCTCTTTTACTGGTTTATAGACCTTAACTATTAAAGAAAATGTAGGTCATTTAATGGTAACGAAACTATTCAGGCGTTCAGGAGCTTATACTCATTTATCTGTGACGCAATACGGTAGGTGCTTGCTGTCTTCTACTTCGCGATAAACCAGTGGAGATCACGAGAGCGGTAAACAAAATCATAAAACTTACCTCAATGTAAACACATCGTTGTTTAACGCAATGAAAAAAATACTGCCAGCCAGAGGCAAGAATCGAACCCTAAGCCCCCGTGCTGAAGTTTCTCACATGGGCCTGGAGCCACACTGACGTGAATACTGACGTGCACGTAAGGCCAGGTTCCTAATGTGGTGACGTCACATGTTCAGTACTTGTCATCCACTTTTGGGGTATTTCACGACATTCGAGACCCCATGTACCTTCTAATAAGTTAATTAATTGTCTCAGTGTTATCTACATCTCTTCGGCGGTTTCTAAGCGTTAATAACAACTGTAGGTAGCCTGTTTATATGTAGCCTGTTTATATGTTTGTATGTCGGCAACGCTATAAACTGTATTAATATCGCTGACAGAGCTCTGCGCCCTCGCCAAGATTCTTTGGTTGGATGGACTACCAGTGAGCAGTTAACGAGCGGATGGCTTGGACATGTGTCCTTCGCGGAGACTCAGTGCTGGTAGGACATGTACTGTAAAATGAGGATGGATGTAGTTGGTAATGTGTTGGCAGTACCATTATTGACTACTATAATTTTTGTAACCAGATGTCACATGAATAAGGTAAAATCTTCTAAATAAATTGTTTTCTCTTCAACAAAATCTTTCTTTTGCTAACCAATTGCCCCCTAGTAGTTAGATCCTATAGTAGAATCTTAGCTTTTGGGGTATTTCACGACATTCGAGACTAGTACAGCTGCTTGCTGTAATTGCTGTAGTTCGTGTTATGAAGATTTTCTGTGAGGCAAGTGACTTACGCAAAAGTGTGAGTTATTGTTAGGATTTCTTCCAATTCAGGGCCATTCTTTTGTGTTAATTATTTGAAGCCATGTTGTCATTCTATAGCAGTCAGATTGCGTTGCCCTTGTGTATTGTGGGTAACAAAAGAATAGGTTAAGTTTGAGCTGTCTTTGTCACGTAAAGTTCCGTATGTCAGTGTTGAAATGACAAAAATAAGTAAAGGACACTCAGTAGTTTCTCCAAGTAAAGATACAGTAGTTTCAGTTTCATTCATCAGTTTAAGTAAAGACTAAGAAGTTTCACCTGGTGACCCTTAGCCGAGGATACTTCACTGGATTCTTCTGATTTTCCCGTAGTTTGAATAATTAGCGCATGATTAGAAAGTAGTTATAGTTTAATGCTAGCGCGTAATTGTATGTATGGAATTTACTTTGTAGTTGCAGTTTCATATTGTTATACTGTATTGTCATGAGCAAAGTAATTGTGGCATTCATGTGGATTTGCACTAAGTATCTCGCAGTCGCTTTTGCAACTAACTAGATACTGATTATTTCCAGTGCTATTTCAGTGTTTCTTCCTGTTATTGCTTTTCAAATCGTTTTTTGTGTGTTATTGTGTGGAATAGTGTGATAATCATGCTGAGCGAAAAGCGTAAAACTAGGCTGCAAAGCAAAGTGAGAAATGACAGTGACGGCGAGTGTATCTTGTTAGCACCACCTAGTAACGAATTGACAAATGTTCAAGGCAATAATTTGGTAATAGTGCGTAGGGAAATAGACCAGACAGCAAATAACGTGGTAGAAATGGAAACAATCAATGAACAGGGAACTATTGTCGATCGATCGGTCGGTAACAGCTCGCCTCAGGAATGCGAAATAACAGAACAAAATCTTGCAAATACCGTAGATTCAGGTTTTGCGTCATTACACTTTTCTCAGTTAAGTCAAGACACAGTCCCTGCTTCTCAAAATACGAATATTGAAGGTGCAAACGCACTGACGAAAAGCACAAAGGAACATGTTTCAGTCACTAATGCATTGTTATTGCCATTAATTCAAAAATTTGATCAAACAGAGAAACAAACAGAGCAACAGCTTCTTAAGTTAGACTCAATGGAACAAAATGAGAAATAAACATAGCAACAACTTCAAAAGTTATACTCAATTGAACAAACACGAAAAGATTTAACTGATGAGAGCACATAATCGAATCGAAATATCAAAACATTTCTGAAAACGCAAGAACACAAATTTGTGAGCAATTTCACCCTATTTTTTCGAGAGATGAAGACACATTGCAGAATCATGAAGCAGCCGTAAAAGAACTGCAGGTACATTGTACACGAAACTCATGACAGCTTGCAGGCTAAAATTGACTTTGTTGCATCTACCTATAAGGTCGCGCAACTTGTAACAAATAAGGCAAACTTAAAGGACATAGTAGATACACTTACGACACAAATGGACATTCTAAAACTTGGCTCAGTAAAACACACAGAGGAAATCAGCAACAAATCGAACGATTGCCCCACGCTTGCTTTATGTAAGATTAAATGACAAGGTGCAATTTTTGAAAAAAGAGTAGATGTATACCAACAAACTAACTTAGAATTCTTTTGTCAGAGCCACAGATTTATTATGAATTTTCTTATTGTTCCATTATTGTAGACAGAGATTGTATTAGGTGTAGACTTTTTGAATGAGTATAAAGCAATTTTGAACTTTCACAGTGCTGAAATAAGTTTAGAGAAAGAAGCTAAGTCAATAACTTTGAAATTTGAAGATTGGCTTTCAAACATGACGAAGAAATCAATCGGTTTTACCTTTTGTCAGATCACAGTTTGGAACTTTCTACGGAACTATCACTTCGCAAGTAGTGACAGGGATGATACTGATGACGTATTAGATACTAACGTTTTAATTCAGAAATAAATACAACTATTGAGAACTGTAATGACACTGATAGGCACTTTCCACAGTTTTTACTCACTGAGCAGGAACAATTAAGGGATTTCAATACAAATTTCGTGTTTGTGAGCATACTAAATTTTGTGTCAGGCCATAGTAATTCCGGCACATTATAGGGACAGTGTGAGATGGAAATACGGTCTATGCTTGACGAGGGCATTATTGAGCCAGCGGCAAGCTCATAAAATAATCCATGACATGTTGCTGAGAAGAGAAAACGCATCGATTAGGCTTGTCTTGGATTCCAGACAAATAAATACCACAATCATTCCTGAAACAGACAGGCCGCAAATATAGGAAGAACTTCTTCAAAATTTCAATGGCGTAAAAGTGTTTCCTTCTGTTGACTTCAGATCCAGCTTTTATCAAACTGAACTTCACCCAGAATGTATAAAAGATACGGCGTTTTTTGTTTCGGTGTTTGCTATCAATTTTGGAAACTTCCTTTCTTCGGCAGCATTCACTTGTGGGCTAAATTCCATATTGCCTGAGTTCTTAAAATGCCACATCACCTCATATGTGGAAGATATTTTAATAGCAAAGCCTCCTGGGAACAATATAATCGCATCCTCAACAATTTGATACGTATTTTTGCTGAATCTGGATTTATAGTTAACTTGGAAAAATCTAAATTCTGTAGGACAAAGGTGAAGTTCTTGCGTCACATTATTTCTTCTGAGGGCATTCAGCCGGATCCTGGAAAGTTGGAAGCAAAGCCATTCATGCTCCATCCACATCTAGTTGTCGTGAATTTCTACAGTCGCTTCCTGAATATGCGAATTCTAGTAACTCCAAGAATTTGTTGCCTCACTGGTAAAAACACTATTTGGAACTGGGACGAACAAGCACACTTGGAATGTGATTCTTTGAAAGAAGCGCTACTTACCGCGCCAATCTTAGCTCACCCAGATCTGTCACAAGATTTCAGTCTTAGCACGGATTCTTCTAAATTTGTCTGGGTGCCCATTTATTTCAAGAAGCTATAGAAAATGACATTGCTGTTCAGAAAGCCATCGGTTTTGCTAGCCGTGTGCTATCAAAATCTGAGAAAAATTATTCCATCACTGAATTGGAAGCTTTAGCTATCGTTTGGGCATTTGACAAATTTCGTTTATTTCTTTCTGTCAAACATGTAAAAGCTTATAATGATCATCGAGCATTACACTTTCTTATGTCTTCAAAATTAAATCATATAGGTTGAAACATTGAGCATTGTTTCTGCAACAATTCCGCTTCATAATAATCTATAATCCTGGCACGGAAAACATTGTTGCGGTTTCACTGTCTCGTGCACCGGCTTGCCTTGAGTAAAGCAATACAGAAGCTAACCTTGAGAAAAATTTCACTATTCTTTACATTAGAAAGTAGCCTTTGAAAACTTCGTCACTGTATCTTTAAAGGACATTGCTCATGAGCAAGACAAGGATCCGATTTGGAAAGATATTAAAAGTAAATAGCATGAAAAGACACACACAACAAAATTTAATAGATATGCTAAATTGATCACCTTCTGTCGACAGATCCATTAAATAGTAATTTTATGATACACGTTCTTAAAAAAGGAGCATTCGGAAAGGAAAGAACAATAAGAAGGACAAGGGACTAGCAACAGGAACTGCATACATAATTTTCTTTTCAAGAACTTGGTAATTTTTTGGTAGAATAAGTTGTTTAGTGTTGTGACACAGAATCATTGTATTTCACATGCGAGATAGTATAGATCTTGTTCGTTGTGCTGGCGCTTTGCATAGTTTTGATGATCACAGATGCACACATGGTATATTAAGCTTACACGTATATTTCACTTATCTGCATTGTTGTCTTTTTTCCGCTTTTTCATGTTTAGGTATAAGTTATTGCATTTGCTGCTGCTATTTGTCATGCAACGTCCTACTGAATTCTACCTTGTATTACTGTGATAAGCCAGTTTTACTACTGATTTTCTTGCTTGCTGCATAGTGACTTACATTAGTTGTAATGTTGCATTTGCTTTGCTAAGTTAGATATGCTGCTGGTTGCTTTGCCAATTTGTATTTGTGTTTTTGTGGTTTGTATTAACTTTTTGTGCTGCTGCTTTACCTCATTCCCTAGTTTATGTACCTGAGCTCAGTGGATTTAAGTTAGCTTAAGAGGAGGTATGTTATACAAGAAAATGCATTGTAAAATGCGTTGAGAAGCTATAAGGAAAAGGTCTGGCCAAACATTATTGTATAATGAGGAACAATTATGTTGAAAGTGGAAATGAAAAGGCATAAGTAGGATACAGTGACAACAGGTTTAAGTAAGATGGCTGAAAATATAAATACAGATATGTAGGATTTTTTGTGGAAACAAATGTTGAAGTAAGAGGCGTCTGAGAGAATCAAATGAAACTTTTGTTGGAAATGAAGTAGTTTTGTTTGAAACAAAGGTATAAAATGCTCACCACAAGTACTGCTGTACCGAATGTTACACTTTGACACATTTACACTTGAAAAAAGATCTTGTCCTTTCCGTTTGTGTTATTCCCCTATGCTTATGTGTACCCTCGTGTGTCTGCGTTCTTCCTATCTCTGTGTGTTTACCTGATAAGATAAATTTGGTAGAACGTTTTTCCTTCTAACACTAGGCTGCATTCACTATAATGAGGAATACTGTTATCCTCAAATCTAATCTCCGTTTTTTGTACCATGTTCTTTACATTAGGGAGATCTCTAAAGATTATTTATTCTGTTATGCTTCTACTGATATGCTCATGTTTCATTTATTTACTTATGTCAAAATTCTTGTAATACTCGTATATATGCTTATACATATTCTTTCTGTAAAGTCTGTATTATGAAAAATGTTATTTATAATATCATGTTCTTTACCGTAATGATGTTTTCTTTACATTTGTAACTGTATTCATATGCTGTAAGGTTGTAACTGTAAGGACACCAGTTCTTCAAGTTAGGTAAACATAAGGGATTCATTTTACTGCACACATCTGTCTGTTGGTCATAGTATATGTATCGAATCTCAGAGACTATATGACTGTGTTAGTGCTTGCACGAGTGTTGATAATTCAGCAAGAGACCGGTTGACAGTGTCGCTGGTTGCAAAAAGTTTAGTGATTGGATAAGTGGTCGTTTATGGACTTGTAACTTACTGTATTATCCTCAAGACTCTTCAATTGTGATTGTGCTCCCACACAATCGCAACAGATGGCTGCTGGTCATCTCTACAAGGACTATAGTGGGTCTGCACCATTGGTGGCCCATTACTACCGTAATCTCTACAAGGACTACAGTGAGTCAGCACCTTTGGTGGTCCATTACTATCATAACCTCAACAAGGACTACAGTGGGTCTGCACCTTTGGTGGCCCAATAGTACATTCTTCAAGACTTCGATTGATTCTGCTGTGGATCTACTCTGTTGTGGCCCTTTACCAATCTTACAAAGCCAACTTAATTCTTGATGTCAAGAGTCAGCACTATGTTTCTGTGGGGAGGACAACACTACTTCTTCAAGACTGCATGGTTGTCCACTGCTTACTTGTGTATTTTCGTATACTGCTCAGCCTTTTTGCATAAAACTGGCGCAGACTTCTCTCCTATTGTGTTATTAAAACTGTCGTTAGGGACTGTGAGGAGAATTTTTACTTTATTGACCAACAGCATATTACTTAACCTTTGTGTGAATCTGATCTACTTGATATTGTTAACATAAAATTTTTTAACAACGTAGTCTTGGACACGTTCTGTCCTTTGTGGAGACTCAGTGTTGGTAGGACATGCATTGTAAAATGAGGATGGGTGTAATTGGTAATGTTTGGGTGGTGGAATTATTGACAACTATATAATTTTTGGAACTAGATGTCATATAAAGTAAAAATGAAAAGGTATAGATTATAGTTAGGATTTCTTTCAATTCAGGACATTATTTTGTGTTAATTATTTGAAGCCAAGTTGTAATTCTATAGCAGTCAGACTGAGTTGCGCTTGTATATAATGGGTAATAAATGAATAGGTTAAATTTGAGCTGTCTTTGTCAGAGAAAATTCTGTAGGTCAGTGTTGAAATAACAATAAGTAAAATACAGTCAGTAGTTTCTCCAAGTAAAGAGACAGTAGTTTCAGTGTCACTCAGCAGTTTAAGTAAACACTAAGAAGTTTCACAATCACCTTGTGCGCAGTGTCAGGTGAACTTGCAATATTCTTACTGTCATTACTGATTTGATTTCGTCCATGCACGATCCGGTTAGAATAGAGCGGCAAGTGAGATAATTGCTCGTCAAAACATCAGAATAAAATCAAAACATCATGATACTAACATTCTACATCGTGATACCAATTTTGGGTGTCTTACCAAGTTTCAGACTGAACATAATGTTCTGTCACAATAGAAAAAGAAATGAATAATATACAAGGAAGAGGGATCAAGTTAACTAGAGTTCCTTTCGGGTGGGCGGAGAAACAATACTGACAAGTTTTCCATCTTGATGCCTGTACTAGACATTAGTTGTTGAACGTTCGTCTGCGTATGAAGTGTTAGTTTTGGGTGCTTATTCTGGGTATAGAGGACTCTTTCAGATCTGTTCCATTTTAGAGTCAGGGTTTTACCAGCCAGATATCGAAAGAGTTGGTAGAGGGGAAGGGGACTCACAATTGGAAATACTTTCTTGGTGATTGATGGCTCCAAGATTTTCCTTATAACCAAGCTAAATGGCCAGTAAACCAAGGTCAGATGTTATGTCCCAGAGAAATATGTCAATGCCTAGTGTGTGCGCAAGTGAGTATGTTTATGTGCATACAGTGTATAATCGGGTGGCTCCTTCGACACGTGCAGTTCACTTGGATAGCAGCAGATACAGGGACTGGTGTTGCAACTAAAAACACTTCCCATTTATTTTACAATATGTCCCAAAAGTCGCGAAAATGGTAAGAGGCAGTGATGGGGTGGATTTCGATGTAGGCAAAGAGAGTGGGACGGAATTTTAGGATGCCCTGCGCAAGCCGTCCGCCATCTTGGTTTCCTCCATATTGGATTCAGCTCACAGTTCTTCAACAGGAGGGGGACGATGTGACACATGTTTTAAGGGTAGAATGTGACGAGAAACACGTTGCTAAAATCGGTTTTGCAATATCTTGGATATTTAAAAAATTATGCATCATTTCTTGTGACATGCGTAACTCATCATGCAGCATGCAGCATGCTCAACTTGATCACGTTTTCATCATCTTTTTACAGATTTACCGTTAATGTGGAGGACAACGTTCCACTGATCAAAGAAAAGAGGATCGAAATCATTCTGCTAGTTGGTGGCTGGGGTTCCACGACAATTACCACGGACTTCACCAGCGACGCCCTAGGAGGGAACCCGTCACGAAAAGTGCGATCGGGAGATTGATCATGAACTTTAAAGAAACGGGATGGTTGGTAGATACGCCGTCCTGGACGTCCCCGCACAGCAATTGAGGAGACTGCGACCACGGCAGTGTTAACAGCAGGGGCCACGAGTCCCGCGCAAGGTATTAGACGACTCGTCCAACGGTATGGCGTTCCTCAGAACGGTATCCACCGAATCCTAAAGCGACAGAAATAGCATCCATTCAAATGCAACTTCAACAACATCCGGCGGAAGACGACCCCGATCGGAGTATGCAGTTTTGTAAGTAGGTGTTAGCACAACACGCCACCGATCATTGTATTGCGTACAACATACTCTTTAGTCATGAGGCGAACTTTTACGTCAATCGGCAGGTCAACAAACACAAGCTGTGATACTGGTCATCAGATAACACAGGTGGAACTCTTCCTGTGGGGCTCAAGGACGTGGCAAAGTGATGGTATGGTGCGGCATTTGGGGAATGCTTCTCATTGATCCCATTTTTCTGACAGAAACCCTCAACATTGCGACCTACCAGCGGATACTGGATGAGGTAGTCATGTCTTTGGTTCTCAACGAAGATGGGACATTTACTTCGTACTTTCAGCAGGACTGGGCACCACCCTATTATGTTGAGAGTGTACAGAAATGACACACAGTTCCCTTGTTGTTTGTTGGGTTGGATTTGGCGTCGTGGTCCCTTGGAGTGGCCGCAACGTTCACCTGATCGGACCCCTCTAGATTTCAGCCAGTGGGGATATCTAAAGTCCCTGGTGTATTCCATGAAGACTCGTGATGTTCAGCATCTGGAGCAACGGATTACCGACGTTGTTGTAGTTATATACCTGCTGTGTTGTGTCGTGTCCATGCAAACTTTCTTCTGTGGGTACCAAAATGTCTTCAGGTACACGGGTAACATGTGGAAGACAATCCGTAAAGAGCACTTTGTTTTGCAGTGTGTTGCATACCATTCGTGTCGTGATTCGTGACGAATTAAACGTGTTCTAACAAATTATGCGTAAATGTTTACCTATCAAAGGTATTGCTAAACGAACTTGACCATTGTGTTTCTCGTCAAATTCTACCCTTAAAACATGTATTGCATCACCCCCTTTACAATGAAGAAGAGTGAGCTGAATCCAATATGCTTATATCCATATGTATTCCACTGTGCCTCTTACCATTTTCGCGACATTTAGCCTGGTCCCGACTTTCGGGACACCCCGTATTTTCTACGGAGCGGAAAAGAACACAGAGGATCAGGTCCATTGTCAAACCTTGATAAAGCCATATTGGACCATTCCCAGGCGATATACAAATATATTTTCCGTTGGCTTTTTGTTTTCTATGATCGTGGAAGTAAAGCAGCCCTCCAGAGCGTTCGGCGTACTGCTTCCTTCTGGAACGTTCACGGAAGCAGAACAACGTTTCCTGCTGCTTATTTCCTAAGGAAAAGCAGAACTTGACGTTAGTGCGTTGTTCTGCCGTGGCTGCTAATTGTTCTGTCCTGCCTGGAGAATCATTTAACGCGTGATACAGTGTTAAAAAAAGAAAATGCGACCTATGTGACAGTTTTCCACAGATAGCCACTGCTGAAGTGATTCAACACTCTGTGAAGTAGAGACATCTAGAGGGAGAGCCCGTCATTACTATCCTTCCTCCATAAAACAGTAATTCTCATTACTTTTCAACCGCCCCGCGAATATTACTTATGATGCCTAGAGAGATGAAGATATGTCTAGCAATACAGTGCTTCTCCAACATTCAGTGCTCCCACTTTTAATGGCCCTGATTCACGGACCTTGCACTTTGAGTTTCAAAAATATTCATTACTAGCTTAGCGAGCGCTGTTTTGCTTGCGTGGACTGTATGGCTTGCATAGATTTATTTTGTTTTTCTTTAATTGAATTTTTATGTTGTTCACAAACAGCAAAACCTTCTAAACTGCTCACTATTATCAAGGCCATAGAAGTATGGCTTTTTCCGAAGGTACTTCTGGCTAAAGAACGATTCTGGTAGCTAGAGTCCAAGGTTTTCGTTGATCAGGCCTTTTGTTTGTCCTGTGTCGCTGTTTCCACAGAAACTTTCTTCCGATAACCATGTTTATTTACACACAACCGAGAAGAGAAACACCAATTTTCACAGATTTAGCTTTAAAGTTTTTTTTGATAAAACGAAATATTTTCTTAAAAGTTATCATCCCCTGTTTCATCCTTATAGGGGTTGAATTCCAAAAACAATGAAACACGTATTTTTTATTTCGAACCGAGAAGCCAAATAAAATTTTTTGTAGATTTAACTGAAAAAGCTTTCATAATTAAATAATTTCACTCCCTTAGGGGGCTGAATTTCCAAAAACAATTAAACACATATTTTTTTAGAATCTAACAGAGAACTCAAATACCATTTTTCATATATGTAGCTGTAAAAATGCTTTAATAGTCCTTTAATAATGATTTATTAAAAAAAAGCTTTACACATTATTTTACCCCCTTAGCACTGAATTACTAAAAATGTTGAAATGGTTTTTTTTTTCTCACTGAGAAACCAAATACCAATTTTCGTAGTTTTAGTTTCAAAATTGCCTTAATGATGACATATTTTCAAATAGCTTTTAATCCTCTGTTTCGACCCCTGAGGAGTGGAACATCGAACAAATTCTTCTTATACGATATCTAAAGTATAAGATCCACACCATCTCCAGATTTCAAGCTTCCATCGTTAGAGGTTTTGGGCTGGGTGATGATGATTCAGTGAATCAGTAAGCCTCTATTTCGCCCCCTTAGGGGTCGAAGTTCCAAAAACAGTGAAACACATGGTTTCATTTCTAACAGAGAAGGTAAATACGAATTTTCGTAGATTTTGTTTCAAAACTGCTTACATAATGACATATTTCTATAAAGACTTTCATCCTCTATTTCACCCTATCAGAGATTGCATTTCTAAAACACTGAAACATCTTTGTTTTCATTTCTAACAGAGAAGCCAAATACACATTTCCGAAAATGTTTTTCTAATAAAGTAATTTCATAGTACTTTCCACCCACTACTCCTAAAAACAATGAAACACTTATTCTTTTATTCCTAATTTAAAAGTAAAATACCAGTTTTCATCTATGTAGCCTCAAAATACCAATATTCGTAGTTCTAGCTTTAACATCGACTTAATAGAGGCATTATTTCAAAAAAACATTTCATCCCCCATCTCACCCTATTAGGGATGGAATATCGAAAAATCGCTTCTTAAACGACTTCTACAGTGTAAGATCAACACGCTCGGCAAATTTCAACTTTATGTTCTTAGTGGTTTTGGATGGGCGATGATGAATCAGTAATTAAGTCAGTCAGTCGGGACATTCCTCTTCAAATATATATACAGGGTGAGTCACCTAACATTACCGCTGGATATATTTCGCAAACCACATCAAATACTGACGAATCGATTCCACAGACCGAACCTGAGGAGAGGGGCTAGTGTAATTGGTTAATACAAACCATAAAAAATGCACGGAAGTATGTTTTTTAACACAAATGGAACCCCGTTAGTTATGTTAGCACATCTGAACATATAAACAAATACGTAATCAGTGCCGTTTGTTGCATTGTAAAATGTTAATTACATCCGGAGATATTGTAACCTAAAATTGACGCTTGAGTACCAGGGGCGAGGGGCGAGGTACACGTACACACGTGGTTTCCGTCTTCAATTACGGAGTGGAACAGAGTGTGTCCCGACATGTCAGCCCAATAGATGTTCAATGTGGTGGCCATCATTTGCTGCACACAATTTCAATCTCTGGCGTAATGAATGTCGTACACGCCGCAGTACATCTGGTGTAATGTTGCCGGAGGCTGCCACAATACGTTGTTTCATATCCTCTGGGGTCGTTGGCACATCACGGCACACATTCCCCTTTAACGTACCCCACAGGAAGAAGTCCAGAGGTGTAAGATCAGGAGAACGGACTGGCCAATTTATGCGTCCTCCACGTCATGGTAATGTACATGTGCGTCAGTGAAAAAGACAAATAAAAAGGTGTTAGCATGTGGACGTAATGTGCTGTTCCAGTCTCTTCTGTACCTAAGGTCCATCACAGTTCCCTTTGAATCCCTACGTAATTCGGTGCTCTCCGATACACACGATCGAACAGCGGAGGAGTGGTACTCAAGCGTCAACTTTAGGTTACAATATCTCCGGATGTAATTAACATTTTACAATGCAACAAACGGCACTGATTACGTATTTGTTTATATGTTCAGATGTGCTAACAAAACTAACGTGGTTCCATTTAAAAAACGTAGGTTTGTGTTAAAAAACATACTTCCGTGCATTTTTTTATGGTTTGTATTAACCAATTACACTAGCCCCTCTCCTCACGTTCGGTCTGTGGAATCGGTTCGTCAGTATTTGATGTGGTTTACGAAATATATCGAGCGGTAACGTTAGGTGACTCACCCTGTATATGTAAGCGTATCAAATACTAGAAGGCACTACTTTCAAAGATGATCTACAGCGGTGTGCAACCTCAGTGGAAATAAAGTTACGTGATCACAGCTATTTAGCATGTTTTTTAACATGTATCAAAAAATTGTGGACACACTTGTTTCCTCCTCAAACAACCTGAACACCTTCGCCCCTCCTACATCTCCCATAACCCTGAATCCATACACCCCATTTTATCCACCACGTTTCAAAACCACAGCCTGCTGCTGCAGCTGTAACAGCATATTTTACCTTCACTCCGTCTTCATGCACTCCAAATCCTTTTTGCTTACCCTCCTAGACCATAAAATCATTATTGAAATCTACCCACCATCTAAAGGAAGCCTACCCTACCCTTTTCTTTCCACATGAATCCTTAAACCCTACCTCCATCCTGCCAAATTATAGTCCTTTTCATTTTCTGATATCCATGCCTCCATCCTTATCCATTACGAAAACTCTTTATACCGCATGACATTTACATATGTAACAAACGGATACCTGCGGAAGTGTATATAGTTTCGAGTCGAAAGTTCCTCCTTCATTTTAGTTTTGTTTTGTTTGGCATGCGGTTTAGCTAATAACAAGGAACCACACCCCCTGTTCCTCAAGGAATCCAACTGATACGAGGTGAACATGTGGAAAGGTAATGCCTTCGAGTTTTTTATTCTGTCCACAATATCGGATGGAGTATTTCATGTCAGCCACATTGCCAGGCCTAGTTTCCCTATTCGATGACGCAAGTTGGAGCACTCTGCCACTAGAGGGCATCGAATTGGAGCGTGTAGCGTGTAACTACGTCAGTGCGCGAGAATCAGCGCGCTGTAATTGCATTTCTTAATGCAGAAAACATACTCCAACTAAAATCATGGGGAATGAAAGCTGTTTAGGGTGATTATTGTATCGACATCAGCAGTGCACAGCATTGGTATGTTCATGATCATAATGAAGGAAACGATAGTGCTAACCTTAACATGTGTGACATAGCTCTGAGTGGACAGTGGCCAACTACGGCCACTCTTTAACGCATATGTGTACACAGGTTCACGCGGCAGTCTGTTGACCGATCTTGCTGGACTTCCATGATATGTGGTAGGCTGGCCATTTACATGGTAAGCTACTTCTGAGATACACAAATTGTCATTCCACAGCTTTTTTTGTATTAATTTTAATTTATTGAGGCTACGCCACATGTCTAGTCTTTCGCATTTGATTCGAAGGTTACATTAAGCTGCCAATGCATGCTCATTTAATGTTACATTCATGTTTTTATGTATATAGACTGAAACAGTGAGTGAAATTTTGTACCAAGGCCGGGAATCGAACCCCTGTCTCTTGCTTACTAGGCAGGTGCCTTAGCGATTAAACCACGCTGGCACAGCGATTCACACAACCGCACGGATTACTCTGTCGTGCACAATACTCTGGCATGCATTCCTCCTCGATCCAAATTTTGGCTGCCACCCCAGTCTAAATTAAATTCCGCCTTACACATGGGCAGGTAACGTCCTTACCGCAGTGCATATACCGGTTCCCGTGAGATCACCGAAGTTAAGCGCTACCGGTCGTGGCCGGCCCTTGGATGGGTCACCATCCAGGCCGCCATGTGCTGTTGCCATTTTTCGGGGTGCGCTCAGCCTCGTGATGCCAATCGAGGAGCTACTCGACCGAATAGTAGCGGCTCCGGTCAAAGAAAACCATCATAACGACCGGGAGAGCGGTGTGCTGACCACACGCCCCCCCTATCCGCATCCTCAACTGAGGATGACACGGCGGTCGGATGGTCCCGAGACTCTCCATGTTCTGGAACAGCACATCAATATCGAACATAAGTGGGTATCCATCCTGAAATCCAGGTGCAGGTACTTATACAGATTAACAGACACAATTTCAGAGACTTTACTGGTCTCATACAGATTTGATTTTATGTATATGGACTGAATTGACGACTGAAAATTTTTACAATGGCCGGGAATTGAGCCTGGGTCTCATTCTTACTAGGCAGAAGCATTAGCCACTAAGCCACCATAGCACGTCAGTTCACGCCACTGCAATCCAGGTGCAGGTACTTATACAGATTAACAGACACAATTTCAGAGTCTTTACTGGTCTCATACAGATTTGATTTTATGTATATGGACTGAATTGACGACTGAAAATTTTTACAATGGCCGGGAATTGAGCCTGGGTCTCATTCTTACTAGCCAGAAGCATTAGCCACTAAGCCACCATAGCACGTCAGTTCACGCCACTGCACGCATTACCTGTGTTCTGTTGGTATGGTCTTCAGTCTGAATACTGCTTTCATGCAGCTCTCCAAGCCAGTCTATCCTGTTCATCTCTGCTTAATTACTGCCACTTACGTCCATTTTGTAAGGTAGCTGTAATTTTACACCTTACAAGGACTCAACTACATACTTTACCGTGATTTACAACCGGAATTAGGTATCTTTTGATAGGTTGTACATTGTATATACGAATACTCGAGGAAGATTGACATTGTCATGTACGCCTTGTAAATAGCTGTTAATGTTTGTTGCATGAAAGGTGATGGATTGTCTTTATTATCGAAACGGTGTAATAAATGAGTGCCTATACTAGTAGAGGTTGGAACGCCAGTAGAAACGAAACGGCCGGCGTAACTCAGGCTCTGGGTGGAAAAGCCCGCACAGGTGTGCTGGTCCTGTTTAATACAGCGAGTAGCCCAAGACAGACGGTCGGGGCACTTGAGCGCTCCAGCACAATAGAGCGGAGAGGCCGGAGGGATAACGGGATAATACTTCGGAAACTCTGGAAGTCTTGGACGCAACAGTAAGGAACGAGGAAGAGTTACCTTGGAAATCACGCAGGCTGGGTTATTTCCGAGGATTTTTACTCTACGAAGCGTGCCATTGTATGAACTCCTAATTAACGGGGATAGGTATTTCCTCGCAAACTTTCCGCGCTGCACGACAAAAGACTAAAATACGGTTGACCGGCGTTCGGAAGACACTGTAGAGAGGGAGAATATTCCGTGGTTTCGAGAATATGATTTGTTGTGGGTTGGCAGGAGAGCCAACACCGGGTTACTAGCGGAAGCCGAAAGGCACGCGTTTTAGCTCACGCAGGCTGGCGTGGGGTCTGGAACAGGACAAGGAAATTAGAATTTAGAAAAACGGACGTAGCTGGTGGAATACTTAACTTTAATCCATAACTGGTGAACGTCGCTCTTGACTGTACATTATTCTCAATATCAGTAGTAACTGAACATGGCGCCTTGCTAGGTCGTAGCAATTGACGTAGCTGAAGGCTATGCTAACTATCGTCTCGGCAAATGAGAGCGTATTTTGTCAGTGAACCATCGCTAGCAAAGTCGGTTGTACAACTGGGGCGAGTGCTAGGAAGTCTCTCTAGACCTGCCGTGTGGCGGCGCTCGGTCTGCAATCACTGATTGTGGCGACACGCGGGTCCGACGTATACTAACGGACCGCGGCCGATTTAAAGGCTACCACCTAGCAAGTGTGGTGTCTGGCGGTGACACCACATGATTCTCCTTCTGCATTTACGTGGGAGGGGAGCCGAGATGTGCTAGGAAGTCAGCTGTGGAGAGAAAGAGGTCTTCCGTTTTGAACACCCGAGTTTGACGGTCGCTCAGTATCAGCTTTTGTTGGTACAGACAGACTTGCTGTCTTTGCTCTCAGGAGATTTTATGTTAGTGCACGGTTAGACACAGTACTGTTGCGAACTTACACCATTCTGGACTTCGCTTCCGGATAGGGAGACGTCGTTAAGTGCGCAGCGTTCAGTGACTGGGAGCACTTCTGCTGTCTTTGCTCACGTTGAGACGTTATGTGAATTCCGTCCTCGTGGCTGGGAGTTCGCGTTTCTGTTTCTCGTCTGCAGAACACAGAGGGGAGAAGGCAGTATTAGATTATACTAATCAGAGGACGGCCTTCTGCCATCCTAGTTTTGAATGAGGTTTTTTTTATGTTTTGTGGCTGGAGTTCTTCAGTCGTCGCTGACCTGTACGAGAACCATCACTCTGACACACTGGACGCAGTACATACGGTATTGCTAATCGCTTCGACTTGTTAGGGCTATAATACTAAACAGCTGTGATCACGTAACTTTATTTACACTTAGGTAGCACACTACTGTAGACCATCTTTGAAAGTAGCGCCTTCTAGTATTAGGTACCTAGATGAAGTCAGTCATCTCGCGTTATTTATATCAGATTGCTTAGCCATAAAAAGGGCATATTTGGGCAATTGATCAGTAATATTAGTTACGAAACTCATTTGTATCTCTTTATGTCCATTGGACATTGATATATAAACATTTGTGGTGGGGTTTTAATCTACAATAAATGTATAATCAGAAACAATACTTATCATTTTGTAGTTACTAGTTCCCTTAATCATTCATTTATGTTTTATGTTGTAATTTATATGTTAAAGAGTAAGAAGGAGGAAATAATATCACCATTAAGAGATCGGAAGATCTACTTCAGGGGGGTAGTCAAAGAGGATCAAATCTTCATTTTCGCGTTCAGTATTTTCCATTTCGCATCTTTTGATGTCGATTACTGTTCTCCATCTGCAACTTTTACCATTCTCATCACCCCCCCCCCCGTCTCCCAGACACATACAGACATCCCTCCATTACCAAAACGCCGATCCCTTGGTGGATCAGGCTGTGTCCTATGAACCGGTTCCTCATTTTGGTTATTCCACAAATTTATTTTTTACTTTATCCGAATCGGTATGTCCTCATTAGCTATTCAATCTACCCATACAGTCATCAGCATCCTTTTGTAGCCCAACAGTTCAAAAGCTTCTATTCTCTTTTGGTCTGAACTGTTTATAGTCCACTAAGCTACAGATAAATACACCCGTAGTGGTGGAGCGTTATTAAATGTAGTCAGACGTTATTGAGCCACCCGAGTTACGTTTGTTATACTGATAAATTAATATTTCCCGGTAATTTTCATTTTAGGGCCCAAACAGCATTGCCTATCTAGCCCTTTTTGTAAAAATGGCCAGTGTCGCAGTAGTTGGAAGAACATACTGTTGCAGACAGTTACACAAACGAAAATAAGAACTGAAAAGAAGCAGTGGAACAATCATAGTTAACTTGGTTAGCTAGTTCTTTAGCCATCTAGTTTCTGTTCCACGAATCATTTGTGATATTAATCGTTGTGAAGTGGAACGAGTCATTTTGCATTTACGTTACACATTCATAAGTACATGGCGATACATTCTGACCATTTCCAAAGTTACTTTTTTACTTTTTAAATACAGATGTGAATCAGTAATTCATACCTAGTACCTTTCGCACACTGCAAAAATATAAATTCTTCTACGGAATAGAAGGAGTTGTGAAAGAGAAACGATTCTTGTTTTCTCATGAAATTCATCTTTGCTGTCTGTCAGACATTTTATATCAATGGGTAAACGAACAAAAATTTTGATGGAAACTTTGCGCGTCCTTTTATTTGCGAAAGACAACTTTAGAGTGGAATAACGAATGTCAGGTTTTTGTTGTAATGAAGCACATCAATGTTCCTTTCGAACTGCAGTGCGTTTTTTAACAATAAGCTTCGTGATGGAATATGTTGTTATTGTGGTCTTCAGTCCAGGGACTGGTTAGATGCAGCTCTCCAAGCTACTCTATCCTGTGCAAGCTTCTTCATCTCCCAGTATCTACTGCAACTTACATCCTTCTGAATCAGCTTAGTGTATTCATCTCTTGGTCTTCCTCTACGATTTTTACCCTCCACGCTGCCCTCCAATACTACATTGGTGATCCCTTGATGCCTCAGAACATGTCCTACCAACCGATCTCTTCCTCTAGTCAAGGTGTGCCACAAATTTCTCTTCTCCCTAATTCTATTCAATACCTCCTCATTAGTTATGCGATGTACCTATCTAATCTTCAGCATTCTTCTGTAACACCACATTTTGAAAGCTTCTATTCTCTTCTTGTCCAAAATATTTATCGTCCACGTTTCACTTCCATACGTGGCTACACTCCATACAAATACTTTCAGAAAAGCCTTCCTGACACTTAAACCTATACTCGATATTAACAAACTTCTCTTCTTCAGAAACGCTTTTCTTGCCATTGACAGTCTACATTTTATATCCACTCTCCTTCGACCACCATCAGTTCTTTTGCTGTCTAATTAGCAAAAATCATCTACCACTTTAAGTGCCTCATTTCCTAATCTAATTGCATCAACATCACCTGTTTTAATTCGACTTCATTCTATTACCCTCGTTTTGCTTCTGTTGACGTTTATCTTATAATCTCCTTTCAAGGCACTGTCCATTTCATCCAACTGCTCTTCAATGTCCTTTGCTTTTCTGACAGAATTACAATGCCATCGGCAAACCTCAAAGTTTTTATTTCTTCTTCCTAGACTGCAGTTACTACTCCAAATTTTACTTTGGTTTCTTGTACTGCTTGTTCAGCGTACAGATTGAATAACAATGGGGATAGGCTACAATCCTGCTCCACTCCATTCTCAACCACTACTGCTTACCTTTCGTGCCCATCGACTTTTATAACTGCCATCTGGTTTCTGTAGAAATTTTAAATACCCTTTCGCTACCCGTATTTCATCCCTGCCACCTTCAGAATTTGAAAGAAAGTATTAAAGTCAGCACTGCCAAAAGCTTACTCTAAGTCTACAAATGCTATAAACGTAGGCTTGCCTTTCCTTAACCTATCTCCTATGAGACGTAGGGTCAGTACAGCTTCACGTGTTCCTACGTTTCTCTGGAACAATTTTTCGATTCTTCAGAAAAGAATTCGTGTTAGTATCTTGCAACTATTACTTATTAAGGTGCTAATTCGATATTTTTGACATCTGTCAGCAACTGCTTTCCTTGGAATTGGAATTACGACGTTCTTCTTGAAGTCCGAGGGTTATTTCACATGTCTCATATATCTTATTAACCATATGGAAGAGTTTCGTCATAGCTGGCTCTCCCAAGGCTATCAGTACTTCGAACGGAATATTGTGTAGTCCCACGGCCTTGTTTCGGTTTGGTCTTTCAGTGTTCTGTCAAGTCCTTCACGCGGTGTCATACCTTCCATCTCATTTTCATCTACGTCCTCTTCTATTTCCATCATATTTCCCTCAAGTACATCTCCCTTGCGTAGACCCTCTATATATCCCTTCCACAGTTCTGCTTTCCCTTCTTTGCTTAGGACTGGTTTTCCGTCTGAGCTCATGGTATTCATAAAGTTGGTTTTTTTTTCCAGAGGTCACTTTAGTTTTCCTTTAGGCGGCATCTACCTTACCCCCAATGATATATGCTTCTAATCCTTACATTTGTCCTCTAGCTATTCCTCCTTAGTCATTTTGCACTTCCCGTCAATTTCATTTTTTAGATATTTCTAGTCCCTTTCGCCTGCTTCATTTCCTGAATTTTTTTATCTTCTCCTTTCATCAGTTAAACATAGTACGTCCTTTGATGTCCAAGAATTTCTACTAGGCTTTGTATTTTTACCTATTTGATTCTCTGCTGCCTTCACTATTTCATTTCTCAGAGCTATCCATTCGTCTACTGTATTTATTTCCCCTGTTATAGTTAATCATTCCCTAATGCTCCTTATGAAACTACGCAATCTCTGGTTATTTCAGATTATACAGGTCCCATTTCCTTAAATTCCTACCTTTTCGCAGTTCATAACCAATAAATTGTGGTCAGAGTCCACATCTACGCCTGGAATTGTCTTACAATTTAAAATCTCGTTCCAAAATCTCTGTCTTACCATTAAATAATCAATTTGAAACCTTACGATGTCTCCAGGTCTCTTCCACAAATACAACCCCTTTCATGATTTTTAAACGAAGTGTTCGCTATGATTGAACAATACTCTAGGCAAAATTCTACCAGGCGGCTTCCTCTTTCATTTTCTTACTCCCAGTCCATCTTCACCTACTACTTTTCCTGCTATCGAATTTCAGTCCCCCATCAGTAGTAAATTTTCGTCTCCCTTAACCATCTGAATAATTTCTTTTGTCTCATCACACATTTATTCAATCTCTTCCTCATCTGCGGAGCTGGTGGCATATAATCTTGTACTGCGGAGGTGGGTGTGGGCTTCGTGTCTGTCTTGGCCACCATAAGGCGTTCACTATGCTGTTTGTAGTAGTTTACCCGCGTTTACTATACCGTTCATACCAGCTTAGCCGGCCGGTGTGGCCGAGCGGTTCTAGGGGCTTCAGTCTGGAACGGATCGAATCCTGCCTCGGGCATGGATGTGTGTGATGTCCTTAGGTTAGTTAGGTTTAATTAGTTCTAAGTTCTAGGCGACTGATGACCTCAGAAGTTAAGTCGCATAGTGCTCAGAGCCATTTGAACCATTTGAACCCTATTTGATTTTGTATTTATAACCCCGTATTCATCTGACCAGAAGCCCTGTTCATCCCGTAACCGAACTTCACTAATTCCCACTACATCTCACTTTATCCTATCCATTTCCCTTTTTAAATTTTCTAACGTACCTGCCCGATTGAGGGATCTGACATTTCACGCTCCGATCCGTAGAACGCCAGTTTTGTTTGTTCTGGTAACGATGTCTCATTGAGTAATCCCTCCCTGAAATCCAAATGGGGGACTATTTTACCTCTGTAGTATTTTACCCAAGAGGATGCCATCAACAATTAATCATACAGTAGAGCTGTAATAATTACGGTTGTAGTTTCCCGTTGCTTTCAGCCTTTCGTAGTACCAGCACAGCAGGGCCGTTTTGGCTGGTATTACAAGGCCACATCACTTAATTATCCCGGTGAAGCCGAGCGGTACTAGGCGCTTCAGTCTGGAACCGCGCGACTGCTACGGTCGCAGGTTCGATTCCTGCCTCGAGCATGGATGTGTGTGATGTCCTTAGGTTCTTTGGGTTTAAGTAGTTCTAGGGGACTGATGACTTCATATGTTAAGTCCCATGGTGCTCAGAGCCATTTTTGAACTTAATTATCGAGGCTGTTGCTCCTGCAACTACTGAACGGCTGCTGCCCCTCTTTAAGAGCCACATGTTTGTCTGGCCTATTAACAGATACCCCTTCGTTGTGGATGCACCTATGGTACGGGTGTCTCTGTCGCTGAGGCAGGCTAGCTTCCCATCAACGACAAGCTCCACTGTTCATCGGGGGAGGGGGGGAGGGAGTACACAGTATCACACGAGAAATGTAAGGCGACTTCTATACCGTCAAGTACCCTCTTGTTTCAAACGCCACAGCGGAGAGGACAACACTGCGACTGCAGTGCTGCGTACCTCCTGCCCATCATATCACACGAGCAGGCGCGATCGCCCAGTAAATCACCACGGGAGCCGTCCCTCCGTGTTCCTACTGTGCCCCTCGATCGGCGGCCAGATTTGTTTTTATAGTTCATTGTTTCCGCTCCCGGGCGGCCGACATATTAAGATGGGGCGCGGCGTTAAGGCCAGTAGGAGGCGGCCGGCGCCGGTCTGTGTACACTGTGCACCTCACCCCAGCACCACTGTGGTGCGGCGTCGCTGCGTGCCCACCTCTGCGTGGCGTCTCCACCTGCGCCGGTCGACCGGTCGACCGGTCGAGCGGTCGACCGCCAGCCCGTAATCGATCAGCAGCCGGCCGGCACACGGCAATATTATTGATGGACCGCGCCTGTAATCGGAAGACTCTAATCAATATTAATTAAACGGAACAATGAAAATGACTCCGCGCCGGTGTGGTGCGAGGAAGGGCAGCCCACTCGCGGCCGGGGAGGCGACCTCAGGAGCCGTCGAAGCGTCCGGCGCCACGGCCCGTAATTAAACGAGTATTCCTCCCCCCCCCCCCCCCCTCCATCGGACAATCGTCCGCTTTTTGCCCGCGTCACTGCGGCGCGCTATCGGCGCCTTATCTCCGGCCTGGGAAGTGCCAGTCGGAGAAAAACACACACGCATACGCGCCGTTCCCATTGTTGGTCTGTTATTCGGCTTGACGCGCGCTATTTGCCTGGCGCCGGCCGGTTGGCTACCGCTGCTGGCTTCCTTTGTACCAGTCATATTAATAAGTAGCCCCTGATGGAAAAGGATAATTACATCTTGATGAGTAGTCCAAACAGACGGACGAAAAACGGTCGTGAGACGATGAGAAGTGGATCTCCATCTCGACGGGTGCCGTCGTCCGTTCGTTGCTGCGAGTGGCGAGCGAATTAACTGGTCAGGTAGAAAGATCATCACTGTAAGTCAAGAAGAGTGTTGGCAGTTGAGTTGAGGAAGTTGGGAAAGATTACAGGACATGTTGCAGTATAATGAATGTGATTTGAGAGCACATCGAAGAGAGGCGAAAGCAAAGGCATGCAGCAGAAATGAGAGCAGCGACAAACTTAAAGGGTCTAATATTAGTAATTTCTGCCTAACAAACATTAATATACGCGCAGTAGTACACGCCTGATGGCCTAAAGTTATCGAACAATTGTAAAGTAAAAGAAATGAACTATCACATAGTAGCGACAGAATCTATTATTCTTTATCTTTGCGTTCTTGCGCGGTGCCTGTAAATCTCTATGTACATGTATCGATTAATGATATAAAAAAGAATTCTGTTGTTTCAAGACAAATCAGGCATTTGGGGCCTCACATTTACTGTTTGTATTCCACGGAAGGCGGGCGCGGACTTGCTGCGTTCCGCAACGGTATTTTATATTTCATGTGAAAATATTGAGTGAATATGCTAATTGTTATTTTTTCAGTAAGAAAACATGTAGTTTTTTGTAACTGATTACGAACAGACAGCATCAGGAGGCCATATTGACTGTTATGTATAAAGTATTTAACCACAATGCTCATTTATTGTAATTTGATATGAAAAGGTACGTAGCATTAAAAAAAGTGTGTTGAAGATAAGTGTGCTTTTTTTAGTAAATTAACCTTGATGATTTCCATCTCCTCATTCACTCAATTGATAATTATTTTGTGTCAGTTCATAACCAGAAATTACGATCACGCTGATGGGCCGAACGCAGCATGAGGCAGAAGGAACATTATCGTTTTCCTGTTATTTCTGAACCAACTTTTTTTTATTTGTGTAGTGTTGCATTTCTTTTAAAGTCTATAAATCTTCTGGTCCCTTAGAGTTGTTCCGGGTATGACTACATCGCGAATATAAAAATGCACAGAAATGATAATTTTTCTCTTATTCAGGTATTTAATGCTCAACGTATTTTATTATAATAGTGTAATCAATCCCTGATTCTGTTGCCAAGTGGCCCACCAAAATATTCACTTTTTCGACATTTTCAAAAAAAAAATTCTTTTTCTTTTGGCCCTCAAGAGCAACGCTACAAGGGACGCGGGAGTGAACGGCCTGTGTTTTTATGCTTCGCCTTCGGTGCGCGTTACCAGTGACCTGCAATGCCGAGGAAGTTGCGGTTTTGTACCAGCACTGAATGATATTAACTGAAGCTGTATAAGGACATTTATTAAACTGTCTGTTATAGTTTAAGAATTACAACAGTTTGTCTAGTAGATGGTTTCATAACACCCGTTTCATTTTTGGTACTATTTTCTGGTGCATCATCAGTCTAACAGAGTTCATACTGTAGCAGGCTGCTGTCAACATTCATAGGAACACATTATGCCTCTCGTTTTGTTGTTTGTAGTGTACCCGAGGAAACAGAAAAAATCTTTATTATACCACATAAGTATATTGCTCAGAAATTACCGCTAAAAATAAAAGCAGAATGGCAAACATAGAAATTTTCTGCAATGTATTTCGCGTAATACAATGAGACTATACCGTTCATCACTTGGGAGAAATTTGGTGAACATAGCTCAAACCATAGTTAAGATATACCGGGTGATCAAAAAGTCAGTATAAAGTTGAAAACTCGATAAACCACGGAATAATGTACACAGAGAGGTAAAAATCACACATGCTTGGAATGACATGGGGTTTTATTAGAACCAAAAAAAAAAAAAAGTTCACTAAATGTCCGACAGATGGCGCTCGACAGCAAAACGTCAGTAACTGCTACCGTGACGGGTGAGAGGTACGCCGATGTGTTACAGAATCGCATCATACCCAGCCTTGCTGATAAACACCTGCTCGAACGTACGATGCTTATGCAGAATGCCGCTCCACCCCATATTGCTAAACGCGTGAAAGATCTCTTTCACGCGTCGTTTGGTGACGATCGTGTGCTCAGCCGCCACTTTCGTCATGCTTGGCCTCCCAGGTCCCCAGACCTCAGTTGATGCGATTATTGGCTTTGGGGTTGCCTGAAGTCGCAAGTGTATCGTGATCGACCGACAGCTCTAGGGATGCTGAAAGACAACATCCGACGCTTATGCCTCACCATAACTCCGGGCATGCTTTACAGTGCTGTTCACAAAATTATTCCTCGGCTACAGCTATTGTTGAGGAGTAATGGTGGACATATTGAGCATTTCTTGTAAAGAACATCATCTTTGCTTTGTCTTACTTTGTTATGCTAATTATTGCTATTCTGATCAGATGAAGCGCCATCTGTCGGACATTTTTTAACTTTTGTATTTTATTGGTTCTAATAAAACCCCATGTCATTTCAGGCATGTGTGTCAATTTGTACCACTCTATCTACATTATTCCGTGATTTATTCAGTTTTCAAATTTATACTGACTTTTTGATCTCCCGGAATGTACCTAAAGTTAGGAAAATGTAGTTTCGACAATAAGAGAAAAGACTGTTCATGGTGCTTTTGACTCACCGTATGCCTCTTTCAGAACATTCCAGCAGCATATTCTTGCTGGTCAGCTGTTTCTTTATCCGCTACACTTTTTCAGAAGTCATTTCCTTACTCTGTCTGAACTCTTCAGTGGTGGCCTCCGCAGCCTTTCACTTTCAAATACTCGCTGACGATCTATGGCAGTCGGAGGAACTATCGTATTATTTCCTGGTTAGATGACCAATTTGTCCGTTATTTTTGTGCTGCTAACTGCACCATCATTGAAACAGATGACAGCATCCATCACACCTATTTGGAGTACCGTTCTTCCAACAAACACTGTTTTTGGTACTTGTTCCCACACACACCTGTTGAAACTCTTATTATGGTTCTGTGTGTGGCCATGTAGACATCTGATAAATAATTTTGTATCTGCAAGGTCCCTGTATATTGACTTTATTGTTTGCATGACTGTGGCAGTGCGACAGTGAACTGAAAGAAGACGTGGGTGGTGTACAGACTTTTGTTCAAAGATCGTTTAAGAACAAATATGCAATTTGAAAATTGATAATGCACACATTTTTGGAAATGGGAGAAATTTGTCTTTCACATTTAGATAATTTTTTTTTCTATTTTTGAGTCATTTTCACGTCTAGGTCCCCTTAACATCAACATTGCTGGTCACGAAGTAGGTGAATTTAAAGAATTATACTACCTAGGCAGCAAAATAACCCATGACGGACGCAGCAAGGACATATAAAGCAGACTAGCACTGGGAAAACAGGCATTCCCTGTCAAAAGAAGTGTACTAGTAGTAAACACAGGTCTTAGTTTGACGAAGATTTTTCTGAGAATGTCAAATCAAACAACTTTCAGCTGTCAATTTTCAACCTTATTTTATTAGGACACCAGTTTCAGCGTTTTACATTTCCGAAAGAACATATACCATTTTCATATAGATACGGCTTACCGGCCAATGATCTTCTTCAATGCGGATGCACTCACATTGCCCAAACTCTTACGAGAATCGGTAGATTGACTGCCACGCGTATTCAGTACAGTGGGCAGGGGCACTACAAATGTTGTGTTTGGATAGTAAGTTGGAAATGTAGGTCTCACGGGGAGCGTGTCAGAGATAAGTTCCTGCAGTCGCGTTATCCTCTGTGTCCTCGATGGCTCAGTCGAATAGAGCATTTGTCACGTAAGCAGGACATCCCCCGTTCGAATCCCGGTCGGGGCACACATTTTCAACTGTCCCCCTGCCTGTAAGCTGCTAATGGTCTGGATTTAATTGCAATTTAAAGGAGCAGCCTTGGTTGGAACTGAGTTCTTGATGTGTGGCCAGCGACTTGGAGACGTCGATTCGGCGAAGGAGGTTGGGCGGAGACAGCCTGTTGGAGCAGCGACAAGGTGCGTGTCATTGGCGGTGCTGGGACTTACATGACTTTGTCTCCTGGGTAAGCACAGTTTTGAGAAGAAGCACTAACGTTGCTCGAGAGATCGACTGCAATTAGATACGAATACTTGTTGCCTGTGGGGAGACAAGCAGCGACTGCTAATCTTTTACTCATTTTTTTATTATTGGTTTTGTGTACGTACCGATACAGCTATCTCAAATGTGGAATGTCAGTCATGAACGTAACGACAACGCAACATCCAGTGCCCCAGTGGAGAAAATCTCCGACCTGACCGGGAATCGAACACACACTCCTTCGTGTAGCAACGCGCCGCGTTGATCGCGCAACTGCCGAGACGGCGGACTGTCCAGTTAAAACCGATGTGCGGGATATCGTTCGAGGAAGTGGGTCAGTGTGAGCTGCGATCAGTTGTATCTAAATATTTCCTGTATTTTGTTTATATGAGGTAGGCGTTGGCTCCACCTTGTTCCTTGGTAGTAACAGTGACTGAACCTGAACCCAGAAGCGTTTTTGTGTTGGGGTTTTGTACTGGACAGGTTCATGGGAACTGAAGTTATCCTACCAACTCCGGTAAGCACCTGGTGCCTTGAATTAACTGGCTGCGATTGAACCTAGCGTTTGACGAGAGGTTGCGTTTCAAAAATAGGTTTTTGCCTTATTAAGTGAAATTTTTACGTCAGCGGTTTTGAGCAGTCATCTTCAGAGTCCATTTGACGTTCACTGAAGCTGTGAGGTTGACGAGCATTGTACTTTGAATTAATTCTGCTACTGTTCTGTTTTTCAATAATTGCAATTTTTCGCAGTAAATTTGAGTAAGCACATTCAGTGCTTAATTGAAGTTTAAACTTGACCAGCGTTGTTCTGAATTAAACTTTCTACTGATACTTGTTTTTAAGTAAGTTGAACCAGCATTGTGCTTGAATTACATCTGCTAGTGTCATTGTTTTTAAATGACCGAGTTTTACGCAAGAATTGTTCATGGGCCCCTTCAGTGCCAGTACATGTTTATTGAAGCTAGAGGTTGGGCAGTGGTTGTTTTAGTCTGACTTGCATTTGTGCCTAGAAAGTTTCTTATTAATACTGTTCCTACTATTTGAACAAGAGGGTACGTATATTGTGTGTATTGGTGAGTGGGAATGGGTCTCATCCTCTGCAAGAAGAATTTTTTTTTCTTTCGATGGCCTTTTGGAGAATTAGGTCGTTTTTGAACATGTGTGCACCTCTCTCAACCCATCACCACCGCTCCCCAAGGACCACTTCCGCTACAACATGCGACAAATAGCTGAAGACCTAGGGTTCAAGTGTTACTTTGAGATGAAGACCCTGGCACAAGAGAGGAATTTGCGACGGGCTGCATCAGGCCATTCCGAAAATTTGTATCCCATTCTTGACCATCTCTTTTATTTGTGTCAATGTTCCTCCGATGTATAGCACAGACTGAAAAGTATGGGTGAAAGATTATTCACCTATCTTGCTCTCTTTCTAATACGAGTGCTTTGTCCTTGGTCTTCGACTCTAAATGTTTCTTCTTCGTTCTTGTGCTTATTGTCTATTACTCGAATTTTCCTATAACTTACTCGTACATTTCTCAGAATTTGAATCGTCTTGCACCATTTTATACTGTCGAACGCGTATTCCAAGTCGACAAATCCAACGAACGTGTTTCTTACGTTTACTTTCGTTGCGGAGTGCAATTTCAATCAATTTCAGAACTGTCTCTGTGGGGTGTTTACCTTTTTTAAAGCCAAACTGCTGTAGTTATCTCCGGGACTGTGTGGATGATGTTTTCCCGAAGGTCTGATGGTACATCTCCAGTCTCATAGATCTTGCACATCGACTTGAATAGTCGTTTCGTTAGGACACACACAAAAAAAAGAAACAACAGCTACCCTAAAAGGGACTCTGCCATGCTCAAAAGCACGTTTCAGCCAAACGTGGAAATTCCAATTGTAATGAGTTACTGGACGAATTCGTATGCAGCATGAACGCAGTGGGGCGGCCGGAGTGGCCGTGCGGTTCTAGGCGCTACAGTATGGAAACGAGCTATCGCAACGGTCGCAGGTTCGAAGCCCGCCTCGGGCATGGATGTGTGTGACGTCCTTAGGTTAGTCAGGTTTAATTAGTTCTAAGTTCTAGGAGACTGATGACCTCAGAAGTTCAGTCGCATAGTTCTCAGAGCCATGAACGCAGTGGTTCTATAAAGAACTTTGGCATGTCACAAGTTAATAGCGGCAAATATCGTTGGATGTAAAGTGTCGAACGGATGACTAAATGAGAGAAACCTATTCGAGATGAAGAGCAATGGCAAAGAAATTACTGTTTGGTAAGAGCTTTAAGGAGTGGCTAGGCTCGAAGCCGGGACCCAGCACGTTTTGATTACCACCCTAGAACACGGGTGCATCTGAGAATGTTCGTTTGGTATGGTAGTGAAACATGGACTGTGGGAAAACCGGAACAGATGAGAATCGACGAATTTGAGATTTGGTGTTACAGAAAAATGTTGTTAATTAAGTGGACCTACAAGCTAACGAAAGATGAGGTTCTCTACAGAATCGGCAAGGAAAGGAATACATAGAGAAAAACTACTAAGAAGAAGGGACAGGATGATGTCATACGTGTTAAGATATCAGGGAATAACTTCCACGATACTAGAGGTAGCTGTGGAGGGTAAAAACTGCAAAGGTAACAGAGACTGGGATACATCTAGCAAATAATTGAGGACAGAGTTTTCAAATGCTACTCTGAGGTGAAAAGGTTGGCACAGGGAAAGAATTCGTGGCGGGCCACGTCCAACCAGTTAGAAGGCTGACGACTCAAAGAAAAAGCTTTAACCCTTTCACTGCTACAGACGTCTTCCCTGCGTTCAACGCTGACATGGCTTTTGTTATGGCTGCACTGAACACCAAATGCTAGTGCCGTGCTGAGAGACTGCGTTCTGGCCGATGTTAAATATTTATCATCCGATTTATTTTTGCAAATCTTACTGTCTGATATCTTCCCTCGATAAAGAATTGAATACCTTTTCATTATCCGTCATACTTACGAGCCGTATAAAATTAAGGAACTATTTAATTAATCTTCATAACTAGAAGCATTGACCCACAGCAACTTGCTCTCCCCTCCCCCCCCCCCCTCCCTCCCCTTCTAGACCGAGTTATAACAAAAAATTTGTAAGCACCTTAGTAGTAGTAGTAGTAGTAGTAGTAGTAGTACATCAATTTCGCGGGCCCATCTTTGAAACCGAAGTTAGAGGAAAGGTACATTTGGTCATACGATGATGAAAGTTTAAATACAGAACACTTTCTTATGTTATCATAGTACTTAAGCCCTAAAGAAAGGTACAAGGTGAGTCTCAAAAGTTCGGCGAATGGTCTCATTAAAGAACGGAAACAAGAGTTACATAAAAATAGCTTTACAGGCCTTTATTGTAATCACCGTTAGCTACAACACACTTCTGACACCGTTCGCCAAGCTGTTGGAAACGGTCAGAAAACGCCTGCGGGTTCTCGTGAAGAATAGTGCTTACACTGCCTTTGCTTCTCTTCACCTCTCCCGCTCTCATTCTGAAAGACAGCCGCCGATCATGCGCAAGCATCCGTCTCACTCGTTTGATGGTGTCTGGGGTTGTGCGTGTTGACCCCAACACTGCTCGTTGTTGACACCGTCCTTTCCGTCTCTGAAGAGTTTAAACCACACAGACACATACTTTTTACTCGATGCTTCAACACCGCATACTTGGGTAAGGATCTTCGTCATCGTTTTCCCTAATCTGAAGTAAACCATCGCCATCACGTGTTGTTCCATTTTGCAATGACAGGGACCAGAAAAGTTGAAGATAAGCGAAGGCAGCATAAACAATACTGTTCATGGACATTCGCAAGTGTTGCAGATGTTCAGCAACGGGTGACCATGTTGCTTCGAGTGATTTCATAAGAAGCGTTTATGGACAGTTTCCAAAAGTTTAACAACCGATTTCAGAAGTGCGTTGTTGCGAATGGTGTTTACTTTGAAGGCCAGTAAAAGTATTTTGTTTCTAACTCTTGTCCCCTTCACTGAATTCTCCAGACGGGTCTTGATAGTACAAATAAAACTACAACTTTGCACAGACAACAAATAAAAAGATTTACACAAACAGTACCCTACGCCACTAACAGGTGGCATGGTCGGAATGCTTCCACAACACTCACGTATAAGATACTTCAAACTACTTAAAAACTGAGAAAATTAAGAAAGATAATTGTCTTGTTTATTAATGTCTTCAATTTTTCGGTGTCGAATGTTTATCTTCGTCTCGAATTTACTGTGTCATTGCTATTAGGTTGGTGCATAAGATCACAGTGTTTGTTTTGAATCTTTGGTATTCCGGTTGCTATGGGTTTATTTTTCGAGTGACATTTTTTATTTGCAGTTCATTGTTGCTATTTGAGTTTACATATTGTCATTTTGTCGTTTGGAGCTGTGGATATTAGAAAATCGAGTGCCAAGTGGAGAAATCGGAACATTTCGAACATTTTCTTCTGTTTGCGTTCAATAGATGGGTGACAGCAGCAGAGGGAGCCAGACACATTCTCACCGTCTACGGGGATATTGGCATCTGGCAGAACACGACAAGGAAATGGTTTTCTCATGTTAAGGAGGATTGTGTTGACATTGGTGACTCTCCACGTTCAGGAAGATCTTCGGAGATTGATGAAGATCATTTAAACGCATTAATCCACGGTGATCCACGTTAGTGTACACGAGTCCTGGCGAAGGCAATGAAACTGTGATCTTTCTATTACGGCATAAAGCCAAGCGCCGGCACGCCAGTCGGGAACGACAGAGCAGAGAAGGCTGTGAGAAGGGGTCAGCCAATAGAACGCTGACTGGACCTCCCTCCAGGACGACAACGCGACAGCAGCGGCCTCTATGTGAAGAGGACATTAGCGCCGCAAGCAACTGGTGACGGCCCAATTCAACAGCAGCTTCAAGATTAGCCCACTTTGATAGCAACGTCAACGATAGCGACTTAGGAGCAGTTCAGGACAGACTTTTTACAGTTAGAGATCAGCAGTCACTGCAAAGACTGATTATTTCCTATATCGCCCCTTGCTTGGGACACATCTGTATAATCGCCAGAGTTAAGTATTCTATTTTATTGTCTAGCGAACCGCGTATGCAGGTTTCCTAAACATAAGATTGACGATGAGGCTGGACGAAACACATTCCACCATGGTGCGACGTGTGCATGCAATGGTGAAGGTTCAAAAATCGGATGTATGGATGCTCTAACCCAAACTCTGAAAAATCTGCGGGTGATCATATGTGCTTCTCAGCTTGCTCGTCATCAATTGGCTCGTGAACAACGCCGACCATTGCCGGCCGGATTGGCCGAGCGATTCTAGGCGCTTCAGTCTGGAACCGCGCGACCGCTGCGGTCGCAGTTTCGAATCCTGCCTCGGGCATGGGTGTGTGTGATGTCCTTAGGTTAGTTAGGTTTAAGTAGTTCTAAGTTCTAGCGGACTGATGACCTCAGAAGTTAAGTCGCATAGTGCTCAGAGCCATTTTTTGAACGCCGACCATTACTATCCCGTACCATTACTGGTGACGGGAAACGGCGTCTGTAAGGTAACATAAGGAAGGAATGGTTGAGCCCCAACAAAGCATCAACTCCCTGCACAAAGACCTGCGCTCATGTTATGCATCTGATGGAACAATGACGGGCCGGCTGGTGTGGCCGAGTGGTTCTAGGCGCTTCACTCTGGAACCGCACGAACGGTACGGTCGCAGATTTGAATCCTGCCTCGGGCATGAATGTATGTTATGTCCTTACGTTAGTTAGGTTTAAGTAGTTCTACGTTCTAGGGGACTGATGACCTCAGATGTTAAGTCCCATTGTGCTCAGGGCCATTTTTGAACAATGACGGTGTTGTGCACTACAAATTGTTTTCCTGAGATGTAACTATCACTGCTCATATTCACTGTCAATAACTGAGACGTCTTGGAGAGGCAGTCCAAGAACAATGACCAGGAAGATTGTGTGAAACGCACTCCACGATAACGCCTAAGCGCGTTCTGCTAGGCTGACAAAAGAACACTGTACACGAGTTGGGTTGGGAAGTCATTCCGCATCCACCTTACTCATCTGGTTTACGCCCTCAGATTTTCACTTTCTTCCCCCTCGAACATTCCAGAAACTTCCTTTTCGGATGAAAATGTGCTCTGAACATGACTCGGTCAGCACTTCGTCTCAGAACCACTTTAGTTTCTAAAATCGCGGATAGGGAAGTTACCCCAGATTTGGCAGTCTGTTGTAGGTAGTGAAGGCGGGTATATTATTGATGACTAAAGTCTTTCATATTTGTATCTATGTTGATTAATAAATGGTTCAAATGGCTCTAAGTACTCAGTCCCCTAGACTTACAACTACTTGAGGGGGTAGGACGTCAAACGGGCCGACTTGGAGCGGGAGAGGCACCACAGGACACTTTAATTTCTACTGTCTATATTTTTACAAATAAATTCATAAACCTTTGTCAGCATGACCAGGAAGGATTGAGGACTCACACTCATAGCAGTGCAAGTTCAAAAACGTAGCAAAATAACTTTTTTTTTTACATGTGAAATTTCATCATTTTTTCACTTAATATTGGCTGCATTTGTTACTGTAGGTACACTTTTCTTCCTAAGTAAGAGAGATTCTTCGATGAATTTTGCACAGGACACAAGCAGGACTTACAGATGTATGAAATTCCAAACGTTTCCAAATCTATTAAAAACTGTGGCAAAAACTGAGATAATTAACTATAGAATTTGAGATTTTCTAAACAAGAAATTTAAAATGTAACAGTTCATTCATTTTTTCATAAATTAAATAAGCTCTAGAGTTTCATACACATGTAACTATAGTTTGTATGCTGTGCAAAATTCATCGAAGAATCTCTCTTAGGAAGAAAAGGGTACCTATAGCAACAAATGCAGCCAGTAGTAAGTGAAAAAATGATGAAATTTCACATGTAAAAAATGTATTTTGTTACGTTGTTGAGCTTCCACTACGATGAGTATTAATCCTGAATCCTTCCTGATTATGCTTTCAAAGTTTTATGAATTTATTTGTCCGCAGCTCGTGGTGGTGCGGTAGCGTTCTCACTTCCCACGCCCGGGTTCCCGGGTTCGATTCCCGGCGGGGTCAGGCATTTTGCCGGCCGCGGTGGTCTAGCGATTAAGGCGCTCAGTCCGGAAACGCGCGACTGCTTTGGTCGCAGGTTCGAATCCTGCCTCGGGCATGGATGTGTGTGATGTCCTTAGGTTAGTTAGGTGTAAGTAGTTCTAAGTTCTAGGGGACTGATGACCACAGATGTTAAGTCCCATAGTGCTCAGAGCCATTTGAACCATTTTTGAATTTATTTATAAGAACAGACAATGGAAATTAAAATGTCCTGTGGTGCCTCTCCTGCTCCAAGTCGGCCCGTTTGACGTCCTACCCCCCTCCCCCCTTAAACCTACCTAACCTAAGGAAATCACATACATCCATGCCCGAGGCAGGATTCGAACCTGCGACCGCAGCAGCAGCGTGGTTCCGGGCTGAAGCGCCTAGAACCACTCGACCACAGAGGCTGGCTGTTGATTAAACTTACGGAGTAAAACGCTACGAACTTATTGTACTTACGCAACAAATGAGCCGCTATCACTTCTCTTCGTGAGGCACTGAAGAAACAATAAAGAAAAAAGATACTGCATAGTCTGTCTTACGGCTCAGAAGATGGCTGCACGATTCGCAAGTGAAATATTACCGGACGAGACTTATTGCAAAAGATTTTCCGTAATTTTATAGAACGCTCTGAAGTCTTAATTTACACACGTAAAACAGTTAAGCTGATTTATACAAAAACGAGAAGCAAGCGTAGAATTGGCGGGACTTGTATTCGAGCATGCGCAAAACTTATGTTACTGCACTTGCGAGAGGAGAGTACTTGCGCAGAGACTTCAAGTAATTACCAATTTCATGCCGGCGTCAGAGCCTGACGATCCGGCATTCATAAATCTTGGGCGCCGTGAAAATAAAAATGTCCTCCCGGCGCCTCGGCGGCTGGAGCATCAGGAATTCAATATCGTGAGTCACGGCCGCCAGCAGGCAATTACGGCAAAGCTGCGTGTGCAATAATACGTGTAATCTGAGATCAGCAATCACCGCGGGCCGCAGACGAGGACGTAAATGAGTCGGGCCATTCCTCCGTCGCCTGCGCCGGAGATTTCTGTCTCTCCGTTCTGCCGTAATTATTTCGAGTTTTAATTGAACAGTCCTTGAAATCGATACAATCCCGGCCGTATAGTAAATAATGTGGATGATACAGCACATATCGCTCTACTGCGCCGTTAATGTGTGGGAAAGCGGATACGCCGGCTGAAGAGGGTCGTGTCCGTACCCGAGGTAATGGCAGATTTTTAAAGCACTTTCCGACGAAAGACGCTGGCTCCGCATATGGCGTGATCAGGTAATTCCCGGCACGACTTGTCAACGCAGTAGGTTAGGAAGGCAGAAGACTGCGTGAAATGCATTCGCAGTTGGCAGTATGAACAACCATCAGCTGGGTGATGGAATGACGACAGTGAAAATTCGTGCCGGATCGGGGCTCGAACCCGGATTCCCCGCTTATCTCGAGCGGTCGTCTTACCATTAAACTATCCGAGCACGGCCCACGGCCAGACTTTTTTTTTTTCCTTCATTGAGTTTCGATTCCCCGCAAAGGGGGCGGGCTGGCAGCAGCTTAGTACGCCGCTCTTCAGCCTACAGAAGCCGGCCACGGTGGCCGAGCGGTTCTAAGCGCTTCAGTCCGGACCAGCGCGACTGTTACGGCCACAGGTTCGAATCCTGCCTCGGGCATGGATGTGTGTGATGTCCTTAGGTTAGTTAGGTTTAAGTAGTTCTAAGTTCTAGGGGACTGATGACCTCAGATGTTAAGTCCCATAGTGCTCAGAGCCATTTGAACCATTTGATCCTACAGAATTTGTTTTAAAAGATGAAGAGAATAAATAATAAAAGCAGGCGATAAAATCGGTGTCTTAAATGGTAAAACGGCGGAAAATCGTGGAACTTAAAAGATAAACATGATGCTAATAAAATACATATGAAGCAGAGAGGAAAAATAATAGACAGACAATTAAAAAATAAGGCGACAGTCTGGTTTCTGTTCGCAAGAGATATAAAATTCACACTCAGCGGCAGCATGATTTCTGTTTGCAACACTTTGGAAAGACGAACAACACTGAACGTTCACTTGAACACTGCACTGAAACGTTGGCACAAATATGACATACCACAGCTGAGGGCAGATGGAGGGAACGTGGACAGATGATGGGAAAGAAAAGGGGGGGAAGGAGAGGGAAAATGAAGTGGGGGGGGGGAGGAGGGAAAGGAGCCGATGGAGGACGAGGACCCATAAGGGGGGGGGGGGGGTGATAGGCAGACACGACAGGGAGTGGGGAAAGGCATAGGAGGGGAATACAAAAGGACTTGGGGGGGGGGGGAGGGAGAAGGGAGGTAGGGTGACGTTAGGCAGGGAGAAAAACAGGATGGAAGGGGAGAAAGAGGGAACCCAGGGAAAGGACAGAGGAAAGGAGGGGGGGGTGAGGATCAGAGTTGATAGGAGGGGTAAATGGAGGGAGAGAGGGCATCATCCGGGAGGGGGAGTTGACGGAAGCCACCTTGGGAAACGAGATGAAGGGTGTAGAGATGGAGGGTAGGGGTGACACAACAGTGAAGGCGTGGCAGAGGGTGGGGATTGGAGAGGAGCAGCCAGGGGGATCAAGCCGGCGTGAGGTGTATAGTATGCGGATATGTTTGAGGAATAGCAGCAGATGGGGGAAAGGAATGAGGTCGTAGAGCGTCCGCATGGGGGACGGGAGGTGTATGCGGAAGGGGAGGCGGAGTGCATGGTGCTCGAGGATCTGGAGGGACTTATAGAATTTGGGGGGAGTGGATATCCAGGCAAGACTGGCATAACAGAGGATGGGATGGATTAAGGATTTGTAGGTCTGGAAGATGGTAGAGGGGTGGAACCCTCATGTCCAGCCAGAGAGGAGTTAGAGGAGTCGGAGGCAGTTGTGGGCTTTGGATTGGATGGAGCAGAGATGAGGGATCCAGGTGAGGTGACGGTCAATGGTGAGGCCAAGGTAGGTGAGGGTGGGGGAGAGGCAGCACCACGGGCGCAGATGGTAAGGGAGAAATGCAGGAGCCGGAAGGAGTCAGTGGTACGACCTATGATGATTGCCTGGGTCTTGGAAGGATTGATTTTCAGGAGCCACTGGTTACACCATGTGGCAAATAGTTCAAGGTGATTCTGGAGAAGGCGTCGGGACCGTTGGATGGTAGGAGCGAGGACAAGGAAACGGCCAGACCAAAACTGCCATATGTCGTCAACCACTTGCATGCATACCTGAACGAGCACTTCATATTTGCAACTACGAATACACTTCATATACATTTATAGTGGCTGTAATAGCCGCAGTGCCTGCTCCTTCGGACAACGGAACATTGAATCGTAATTCGGAATAACACAGGCACTGCAATGTCGTATCTGAAGAGTGCTGTGTGTTACCGTAATCGGCTGCAAAAACTTAGTGTCGGCCAAGTCGCAGCAATAAACGGAGAGCATATCGTACCCAACTCAACAAATCTAGGATCCCCTCTTAGTGTACTGACTTTCAGTTTCCAATCCAGATTATTATGGGATAGTGCTAATTTCCAAATCTTCCTGCTAACGTACTGTTAGTTTCGTTCTCCTGCGACAGATAGCAGCAGCAGAGCAACGTTCCAAAATGGTGTCTCACATCGAGTAGAGTATAAAACAGCGATGTCTCATAGAACTTTTCACTGCTCAATGAGCTCTACCAACTGATAGCCATCAGTACTTACTGTGTCTACCATATGGACGCTGTAGAACAGATGTGAGGCGGTGTGTAGTGGAAAGTGTTGCAACTAGAGGGTGGTCTACTTAGGCGCAATCGATATTTTTTGGTCGGTGCTTCAGTCTAATTACTGATTTTAGAATCACATTAAGGAATGCGCACTAAAGACATGGATATTCTGCAGTTTTCGTTGTTTTTAGACATAAGGTTACACTTTGTATGTTATAACGTATGTAAACGCGGCTCTTGTTTACCACTCTGCTGATACTCAGGTACAGAGGATTGCTGTTGTAGTGGCTGAGAATTCCAATTTCGGTCCCAATATCTGTGATCAGCTCTAAAGTGAGGATATCTCTCTTCTCTTCCTTGGGACCTGTGAAGAAGAAATGTACTTTTTCAGGTCATAAGACAAACTGTCTTTCTCCTCTCACTGTTAGCACCAGAATGTTGGTAGCCAACTGCAGTATTCATTCTGAGTTCAAACCAATGAAATGTCTGCAACAAATAGAACAATTTTCCTTCTAGCGAAACTGCCATGGTTAACCAATACTAGTCACTTCTCTCTGGGCAACAGACAGAAATTCTCTCCCAATGTGAGTATGGTGTCACGTTTTGCGCAGTGGAAATACTTGCATACATACGCTTTCAGGTCTCATCCATGCAGCCAAAATGATTATTATTAGCCAATCATGGACTTTCTTACAGAACTGAAGCACAAACACCTGTGATCTACCTCCCGCACTATGTCGTGTTTTCCACTACTGTAACAGATTTTTTATCTTATCTAATTATGTTCTTTAAGCTCCTCACTTTCTCAAAGTTGACAACTGACACTTCAGCTCGCCTTATCACTCACTCAGGAACCTCCTGGTATTTTCATGTCTGCCAAAAAAACAGTGCCCTATTCCCGTCCCTACAGCTCCCCACTGGCTCACTTCTGGCTTTTACCGTGCGGTTAAAGGCGCTGCAGTCTGGAACCGCAAGACCGCTACGGTCGCAGGTTCGAATCCTGCCTCGGGCATGGATGTTTGTGATGTCCTTAGGTTAGTTAGGTTTAACTAGTTCTAAGTTCTAGGGGACTAATGACCTCAGCAGTTGAGTCCCATAGTGCTCAGAGCCATTTTTCTGGCTTTTAGCGAAAACATTTTTACCATCCGCCTGCCTTACTCTCCCTTGGAGCTCTTGTCTGCTCTCATAGCCATCTGGCCATCCTAAGTTTATAGAAATATACTTAGGGACCTGTCAGAATACAGAGTTAAATAAACGATTGCTGATCTGTAGTCGTTGGTATGAGCTTCAATTTTGTGCATTCATTTATGCAGCACTGATAATCTGTATGATTTATTAATAGGGTTATGGATCAGTTGGGAAAAATTGTCCTGGAATATCTTGTAAGTCCTCAATCCAATCAGATATCTGATCCGACATTCTGGAAGTTTCTATTCTTACTAAGAGACAGCGTGGACCTTTACAGAACACCTTTTGCAGTTCAAGTAACAGAATATAAACTAGGTATCACTTTCTACAACCACCTTTCTGAATCTCACTGTTTACCTAATCCAGGTTGATCCTACAGAAGAAACAGAATATAATCCGTGTTTCTTAAGTATTATTCAAGCACTTTTCTTCTCCACAATTCTGAAGACTTTTATTGAGAACCATTGTGGTTAAGTGGAGACGACAAGCTGGATCCGCTATCACACAATAAAAATAGAAGCGTGTTTAGAAACATTCTACGTGACACAGTGCAGTGCCTTTATATCATCATAATTCAGATGCGTTTGTGATGGAAAAATGGCTGTCTGTATAACTTGTGACCACTCTCATCATCATCACCCCCTGCTAACTCTCTTACAGTGCTACCAGGAAATTTGCATTGGAGGTGGTACTATTGATTTACATTAATTTCTATACAGATAATGAATCCATTGACATCAAGACTAAGAGCTCAACTTAAAATACACAAGGAAAAGGTGCCAATAAGACCAATTGTTAATCCAATTAATGACCTAGGCTATTCAATTTCTAAAAAATTATGTGCACTTCTGCAAACCCATTACATTTTTTGAATAATTACTCAGTAAAACATTTCTGTGAGGTAGCTGACTCAGAAACATTACTGTTTCATAAGGAGCTATATTTGCTTCATTCATCATTACCAGTGTCTATACAAACATTCCCATGGAGGAAACCATTGAGATAACTGAAAATAATTTCCTCACCCACAATAAATTATCATAGGGTGAAATAATTGAATGCATTGGATTATTAATGTTAGTTCCTCACTATAATTACTTTTTCTTTAAAAATAAAGTTTTTATTTGCAAACAAGGACTACCCACAGGCTTTTCAACTGCTGGCACTATTGTTAATACATTTACCAGTCATCATGAAGACCAATTCTTCAGTAAGCATTTTTAAGTACAGAAACTAATTTATTTCAAACGACATGAAGATGGAATACTGTTGCTGTATCCAGGATGTAAGGAAGACATTGATCTGATAGCTTGTAAGATGAACGAACTCAGCCGTCCTGAGTGGCCGAACGGTTCTAGGTGCTACAGTCTGGAACCGCGCGGCCGCTACTGTCGCAGGTTCGAATCCTGCCTCGGGCATGGATGTGTGTGATGTCCTTAGATTAGTTAGGTTTAAATAGTTCTAAGTTATAGGGGACTGATGACCTCAGAAGTTAAGTCCCATAGTACTCAGAGACATCTGAACCATTTGAACGAACTCATCCTAATAATCACTTTATTGTAGAACATATGCAAAATGTTTCTAGTTATTTTCTGCATTTGTGTTTCCTAACATGAATCAAAATCATTCATTTGGCATTTACGCCTACAACATCTCATGTCATTATTTCTCAGAATGACATCATTCATGTCATCCTGAGCACCAAAAGGTAGCTTTTTTCCAATCAATGACAGATTCTTACTCAGCACCTTAATAAGACAGAAACTAACAAGGAATTTATTCACTGCATCCAGTTGCCACCAAAACTGGTTATCGTTTTCCCATAGTTGATAAGATAAACAATTCTAAACTTGAGGTTCTTCAAAACAGAGGGAATAAAGTTAGTGATGATGTTGCAGAAGGGATGTAATTTATCTGTTTCCCTTTTATGACATCTTTTCTTAAAACTAAGTACATTATTTCGCAGGTTTGATGTTAGAAATACCTTCAAAATCGATAATACGCTGGGACAGCTACTTGTACACAATATTAAAACTGAAAACAACAAAGTACAAAGTTGCAACAGCAGGCATTTATAAAATGTATTGCACTGATTGCAGCGCCTTGTATATTGGCCAGGCGGGCAGGAAATTTAAATTTATATCCAAAGAGTATACAGCTGTAGAGAGGAAGAATGCAGAATACATAGCTGCCTTTGTTTCTCACTTAATTTCAAACCGACACACTGTCATTAAAAACGTTTAAAACCGCATCGTTTTTCATAAAATAGAGAGCCGTATACATACGGACGTTTTTGTGGAAATTAAAATGTACAGTCACGTGCAACACTATGAGATCGATATTCTAAACGTACCAAAAGGCTGAAAAGATTGATTTTCTGGATGAATTTTCCAACGTGTTTGATATTACGTGATTAATTTTAGTGCTTTTACGCCCTATTAGACAGTATAGCAGGTCCTTTTACTGTAAACAGGACACCATGCTAAGTTTCCCATGGCTATGTGTCGTACTAACAACGTATTTGAATGCAGAGACTTCTTTTACTCCTTTTGTTTGCCTACTATCGTTGGTTTTCATATCGACTTTTCGTTCGTCGTAGGGCCTCTGAGCGACGCCGCCTGTACTTAATCTTTTCGTAATAGCACTTTTTATATGTCTTTTTGTTATACAGCCATTTCAGTTGTTTAAATTACAATACTTTTGAATTTTGTTTAACTTTTAAAACATTTTTTCCGTTTTTATGTCATCACTTGCCTCTGCCTGCTTACCTACGTGTCCCCTGGAGGCCCTACGGGTAAACTGCCTGTCCTGCATTTAAGTGCCACCACCTGACATGTCTCAACAGTCGTCCTGTGTCCTTTCACGACGCATGAAATGTACATTCAGGTAACGTACGTCGATTCCCTAGACTGGGGCCGACTTCGTATAGTGTCTATGTTATTATGAAATTTTTATGATCTTTGTTGATAATATGATTTTTAATATTATTTAGTTTGCGCAGCATCCATCCATTTTAGTATTAGACGAGTCACAATGTTTTCTCTTTTGTGTGTGAGCGAGTTGTTTTGTATATTTATCTATTTGATTTTCTGTTGCTGATGCATGTTGTTTCACCATTAGACTAAATCTGTTGTACTTTGTTATTTGGTGGTGTACTAGATAATAGCCTTGTGGGCCGAAACTGGTCGTGGTTTAAAATAAAATGTGTAGCTGATATTGGCACTTTCTTCCAAACCATTACTACAGTTCCAGGACCTACAGCAAGACGCTGTACGAGAAAATGCTTCAACGTTACTACAGCACTGTCAAATCATTAGCCGTTGAGCCGTATGTGGCTCGTGTTCCCGCCATCACATATTTTACACCCTGTTTTTAACATACTTCCACCTCGCTAGTTAATTTAAATTAGTACTGTCACTGCGTTGCTGCTTTGCCTGACCGTGACCGGCGCTTGCAGCGCGTATCGATATATCCCCTCTCGTAGTATCTTTGCGCCACTGCTATTACTTCCCGGTCGTTGTCTGTCGTAGGAGAGTTCGGGTTGCGAGTTCGGATCTTCCAGTCAGTTGGAACGCGTCTGGAGCGCAGTCCGGACCTGTCAGTCAGGGAGTTACAATGCGGCACTAGTGCAGTCGTCGGGTTGGAGCAGCAGTGAGGTCTGCGTCGACATGGCTCGCCCGACCATTGCCGCCACGCATCACTTGAGCCGGGCCACGGGTTTTGGTGGATCGGCGGTCGGTCCTCCTACCGGACGACGCGTTTTGGCTCACCGATCGTTCATGAGTCGGCTGTGTGGGTGTGCATCAACTATCGATTTTTACTTACTGTTGGGCATCGTGCAGTCTTCGTGCAAGTGTTTGTCACGTTGTGTGTGTAGTTGGTGATTTCCACTGACGACTTTTTTTAGATGTCGGCATTCTGAGAAAAGTCGGTCGGTTGTTGCGGACGAGGGAAGTTATCTCCGCGGGGTGCAGTTGGCTGGGTCCACTGGCAGCCCCTGGTTACGTGCCTTGGGCACTGACGTAAATTCAGGCAGTGTTATTTTGGGTGAAGTTAACTGTATTACTGTGTTTTAGATTCAAGTGTACCAGCGGAATTTTCTGCCTAGTGGCCGTTAGTGTTCCAGTTACCTGCCCTGGCCCCTAACGTAATTTCAGGCAGCGTCCTTTCCTCACCTGTTGTCGCTGTCCAACATGGTGTGTAGTTTTGACAGCTATTACATACTCCATTGTGGATTATCACGTTTGTAACCTTTTCTGTTTGAGTTCTCATGTACTGATTGATGGGAAGCAAGTCGTTGTGTCGTTCGGTCCGTGGCTGTCGCCTGGTTGAGTTCCAACGGATCAAGTGTAGTTGGGCTCATCACCTGTCTCGCCTAAGTGAACGAGGGCACACCGACCTCCCTGGAGGCTTGCGAGAGCCACCGGTATTTAATTATCTGTTTTCAGCTACTTAAAATTTAAGGCTTATGGCTATTTTTCTTTTTTTTCTTAAAAAATTTGCAAAATTAATTCTTAAATTTATCTTTGTAGCTTAAACATTGCTGCCTTCTGCCTTCAAAAGATTATGGATATATTTTAAAATTTTGAAATTTAATTGTGGCCTTCAGCGATTTGTATTGCACCTTGCCTATGTTTGTTTTATCTACTTGGCTGTGATGTTTGTTTTTTTAATTATTTTACTGCTATATTAATAGGATTTACATCTTGTTTATTTGTTAAGATTTCTTGTTTGGAGGCCTTCAGCCGTGGAACAGTTGCATTCGGTAAAGGTCCGGCTATGTGCTGCTTTGGTTGTAAAAGTGTTATTAGATTACAATAAATTACAATTAGAAGGTAAAACTGATCCCAACCTATTTGACCCTTACCACAATCTTAATTACCTGTTCTGCCCAGCGGGTTTAGCGGGCGTATCAGCCGTCTTCCCTCTCACATCCAATCCTTCTGCGGTCCGTGGCCGCTGTCCTATTCTGTTGTGACGTTATAGACATTGCCGTGATGTCTCATCCGCAGCAGTTAAGGTGCCTTACGTCGCACGTTTTGCTTTCAGCCGGGTGCTCCACCTGGCATCATACGACGTTTAGATGAGTACAATATGATGTACATATGCAGACTGAAGCGACGAATGAAAATGTATACCAAAGCCAGGACTATAAACCGGGTCTCCTATTCACTAGGCGGATGGTCTAACCACTTCGCCACCCTGGCAAGGTGGCTTTGCGCAACTGCCGCGGCAGCTGCGAGGGCAGACACCTTTTCGCTCCCAGTACGGTGTCACAATGGACAGCCACTGCTCGCCGCCCACTATAGGCTCCCATTTACACTTGGGTGCCGACGCGTCACGGCCGTCAAAAGCGGAATTAAATGGCGGCCGTTATACAACATGGCGGGTAATTGCTCACCGTGGAGAACCTGCGGCGAGCCATGAAGGTTCCCAGAATAGGGCACAGCCGGCTTCTGAAAAGGCGACATCTGGGCCGCACCTGTACTGGGACCAGCCTGGTGACGCGCGAAGCCCGACTTCCTTCCTGTCGCCCTCCATTATCTCCATCACAAACTGCATCAATTTCCGATGAGTTAATGAATTCCTTTTTTATCTCATTTATTCGCCAGTAACAATCACAACCTAGTCACGCGCCATCACCGGTTTCAGCTGTCCGTTTCTACCATATCCATATTACAAACGCAGCACTAACGACGTCTTGTTGAAGCCCTGCGTTCTCGGAGATTCCAACGTGGCCTCGGTATCATGAATTGGTTAGTGTTGCTCCGCTGGTATGAATTTGCAGGTATCCACAGCTGAAAGCTGTTAATAAACAATATGAAAATGTAGTTGCTAATGTGAATGTTTCTTTTCGACACTTATGCCACACTTCACGGGTTAATGGATTATTAACGCGGCGGAAACGCACACTTAAGTACGGAATAAAATGAAATATCTGCATCCATCGTTTTGATGTCTTTTTATTGACTCAATACACCAACTTTAGGCCTGTATCCCTAAACAGTATTAGCATCTTCAACTTATTTTTTCAAAGAAAATTCCGCACTTTCTGTATGAATGATTTTTATTAAATCTGCGACCGGTTTCGCACCACTTATCGATGCATCCTCAAACAATCTGTACAAACGTAATTAATAAGAGCTCATACAAACTATTCGATCCTCCAATTCTGAGGTGTAAATTAAACTTTTAAATAGCTAGTTATTTTGAATGAATCAAGAAAGTACTCACATACGCTATTTATAACATAGCAACGTTAAACATTGCCCTGTAGCCACTCCCCACCATTCACGTCCAATATAACATCATCTGGTGAAAGCGGTAGTTAAAATTTAAGTCTTTTTTTTTAAATTATTTAAATGATGGGAGCGGCAATGACCTACAAAATAAAAATAAAATACGATACTGATAAAACTACCCTAAACACGAACGACGAAGTGCGGAACATTAGCATGAACAAACAGCTCCACGAAACAATTAGTGAAAATTTAAAAAAAATAGTGGCAGACGATTAGAAGAGATATAAGAGGTATTGCAGCTTCTCAAATTGGTATTAGGTTATAACTATTTTAAATTTGGGGATAGTACATACAACCAAAAACAGGCCTTGGCAATGGGATCTCCACTGTCTTATTGCCTTGCCAACATTTTTATGACGTTTTTTGAGCATAATATGATGGTCGACTTAAGCAGGTACTCTGAAAGGATAAATTCTTGGGGTAGATATGTGGATGACACAATTTTGCTATATAACTGTTCTTTCCAGTATTACAACGCTTTCCTAGGTGAACTAAACAAAATACACCAGAGGATCCAATTTACTATGGAAAACAGCATTAATGGCATTCTTCCCTTCTTAGATCTATTGGTCAAAATCAATGGGAACTCGGTTACTTTTGATATTTTCAGAAAGTCCACCACTTCTGACGTCGCCATACATAGATCGTCTAATCATCCTTTGCAATTCAAAAGGGCCACATTCAGGTCTTTACTACACAGGATGCATACGTTCCCATTATTCTAGAAGCCAGGGGTCGGAAATTTAAAATAATACAGTTTCACGCCTTTTCTAATGAATACGACGCGGATTTTGTTGGAAAGATTAACAGGGATGTATTACGGAAGATAAACATGAAACATAACACTGGTCGCACCCCACTCTCACCCAGAACTTTCACTTCCCTACAGCCAGCAAATAGCGGATTAGATATTGGGGGTAAATTCCACAGGATCCTTTCTTAGGTAACATTTCAAGCGGAATCTGCAAATGCTTAAGTTCTGTAGGAATAAATCCGGCCTTTTATATTTCTAAAAACAATGGACAGAAATTCAGGCACAAGGAGGCTGCAACATGGAATAGTTTCAAGTCGTCAGGGGTACATTGTATCGCCTGTGATGATCGTGATGCGGAGTACGTAGGCCAGACAGGAAGCAGTTTTGAGACCCCGCTTTAAAGAGCACATCAGCAAAATCGGAGGTAGGTGCGCATTTGCGAGAAACGGGTCACGATATCACCGGTATCCAGAACAACATGCGGGTGTTACACTTGGAAAGCAAGGACTACACCCTTAATGTTTTGGAAGAGGTTGAAATCTTCGGACTTTTGAAGAAATCCCCTCGCTCCTCAGTTAATGCCCAGACCGATCTTAGGCACAAGGGTCTTTTAGAAAATTTTGATTACTTAAACAGGTAGCCTTACCGCTATAGCTTACTTGTTAGTAGGTTCTGTCCAACATATTTTTATGCCTTATGCATTCAGAACCACCACATTTATTGTTCTTATGGTTTTAACTAACTATCCATTTTTTATATTGGCCACCTAGAATGGTATTAGACTTTAAAAAAAGTAGATATAAGGAATTGTTTATTAAATGTTCAGCACACCCCACTGTTCACACCTTGTACACGTCATCTGGCCTCTGGTGATTCTCGCGACACTGCGTGAGCGTTTTCCGGGTTTCGGCAGTCAGTCAGGCCGTGTGCGCTGCCGCGCGGCTCCTCTCAACTTGCACGGTATGTTCTGATATGTTTACATGGCCCTTATTCTGCTGTTTGTTCATGCTAATGTTCCGCTCTTCGTCGTTCGTGTTCAGGGGAGTTTTATCAGCATTGTATGTTATTTTTATTTTCTAGGTCATTACCGCTCCAATCATTTAAATAATTTAAAAAAAAAGAATTTTAAATTTTAACTACTATTTTCACCAGATGACGATATATTGGACGTGAATGGTGGGGAGTGGATACAGGGCAGTTTTCAACGTTACTATGTTATAAATAGCGTACGTGAGTACTTTCTCGTTTCATTCAAAGGAACTGGCTATTTAAAAGTTTAATTTACACCTGCGAATTGGAGGATCGAATAGTTTGTATGAGCTCTTATTATATTATTTTTGTACAGATTGCCTGAGGATGCACCGATAAGGGGGGCGAAACCGGTCGCATACTTAATAAAAATCATTAATAGTGCCAGTGCGGAAGTTTCTTGAAAAGAAATGTCGAAGTCTGGCTGTGGTTTCCCTCCGTACAAAACAACATATTATCTTCAACTTACCAACCATGAAGATCACTTAATGTTTTACTAGCGCCCAAAAATGCTAGGTCTACGTAAATCTAGAGACTTACGTAAGAGAGGTGAATCAGTTTAGGGTCCCTAAACACGCGAAGAAATAGTGACTCTACGACTTGTCTTGAAGACAAGCTGAAGAAATGAAAGGCCGGCCGAAGTGGCCGTGCGGTTAAAGGCGCTGCAGTCTGGAACCGCAAGACCGCTACGGTCGCAAGTTCGAATCCTGCCTCGGGCATGGATGTTTGTGATGTCCTTAGGTTAGTTAAGTTTAACTAGTTCTAAGTTCTAGGGGACTAATGACCTCAGCAGTTGAGTCCCATAGTGCTCAGAGCCATTTTTTGAAGAAATGAAAACACACGTTTGTAGTAGTAGTTGATTTAGGAAAAGCAGTGGAAAATGATGACCCGAATACACTTTATGAAAACATGAATTTGGCAGGGAAGAGGCAGAGATCGAAAAGCTATCTACAGTTTTTACAGAATCGAGATTGTACTTAAGCGAATTGGTGGACATGAAAGAGACGCAGTAGTCGAAAATGAGTGAAACGAGGCTGTAGCCTATCTTTCATGGTACTCAGTCTATACGTAGAGTAAGCAGTAAAGGAAACCAAGGAGAAATATGGAACGGGAATAAAAGTTATGTGAGAAGATATAAAAACTTTACTTTTGCTGACGACATTGTAATTCTATCAGAGATGGCAAACAACTTGGAAGATCTTCAAAGAATGTTATACCACGCTCATGAACAAGAGGAAAAGAAGGAAAATGTAATTGAAAACAACCGAGGGTCTGAATTGGGCCAGCTATTAAACGGCCCCCCAGTTCGTCTGACCCCTCCAGGGCAGAGAATAAAAATTTCAAAAATTGCATGGATAACTAGTACAACAACTGAAATTGTAATTGTGTCAAACTTTAACGTGACAGTGTCCAAAGGAAACAAGTAAATTATTTGCTAGAACGTTACTTCTATAGCCTGCTTAAGTTAATTTACAATCAAACTACGGCACAATTCACATTTTACAAACTTTGCTTATAGAAGTTCTGTTTTAGCGTGTAGTTTCATTCACAGATGTAAGCTAAGTGTATTTCATCATTCAGAATCGCGTTCACATGCTCATAGACATATTTTTAATATTAGCATGGCCGTACGAAATACATTTTTATTTATGTGTGGCTAGAAAATTAGGTGCAGTTAATTGCATACGCTGGAAGATGCTTACAGTCTGGTCCATAAACGTACGGGAATTCTGACGTAACCCAACTTTGTTTTCTGCTGAAATTTCAGCTGTGAAACGTTCAACCGTCTTGAGAGCGAGAGTGAAAGACAATCGATAAAGCACTCCTGCCCACCTTGTATAAGGGGAATGTTAGCCAAGTACGAACAAGTACACGGCAAATCGATGTGGAAAAAATATCACACCAGCGGCTGAGTTATAAGCTACCTTCACAGAGGGCTCACGTCAACTTGTATCTCTACCGCCCATGTGGTATTTCTTCCACAAACTTTGTCCGTATACTCATACGTACTTGGCTCACCTTACCGGTGTGCAAGGTGAGCGGTGTGCCTTACCTTCCGTGTTTCAGGACCGCTCCTAAGATGGTTGAAAGTTTTACAGCTGCAATATTACCAGAAAATAATGTGGCTGCAGATGAATTTTCGTAATTTTATAGACCAGCATGGAGACTCACATTAGGTACAGTCTGTTTGCTGTAGCAACACTGTATGGATGTTTAAGTAGCAGAACGGATCACATTAATTGTATTAGCGTCAAGCAGAAGGATTAGTTTGAAAACAAAGCTCTCTAGCAAGTGTCGCTGTTTGCGTTCTTTAAGTAAACACTGGGAACTTAATGTGCAGTTACCTGTTAGATAGCATTCATACACTGTGCAAGAGAATCAATGAAACACGTTTACTGAAACAGGCGGTATCTGTGATATTATTTCATGACTTAAGATCTTGCCTTTCAGTGTAGGCAACAATTAAAATCCGTCGCCATGTATTGGCTGTGTAATGCTTTGTGTCAGGTGATCCCTCAGAGGGAAGTCAGTACTGGTGTCTGGTGAGGTACTCGGTTGGCAGTCGTCATTTGTGGACGTTGTATTCAGCCAACAACAAGTTATGCGAGAAGTTAATGCAGTGCATGTTACAAGGGCGGTCTGTTTGATACAAAAAGAACTGATTTTCGGTCGAGTTGCTGCAGATGCCAAACGCCACTTCATGTATAACCAACAGGCTCTGCGTACGCTACAAGGAGACAGATCAGCACACAAGATGTGTTGGAGGAGGTCGCAGACGCGAAGACCGATATTAGGCCTTCTCTGTGTTGTGGCCTCGTACGGATACTGGCAAAGCACTGCAAGACGCTCTCAGAGGGCCACTAGAGCTGCTGTGTTAGAGCAGACTGTAATGAAGAGATTACGAGAACGGCCTGTAAGATCCAGACGTCCTGACCAAGTACCCCGCTTGACACAACATCTTGTAGCTCACCTTCAATTCTCCCATTTCCATGCGCACTGGCAACTTCGGCAATGGCGGAACGTGTTATTGACAGGCGAGTCCAGATACCCTCTGGCGTAAGACGATAGCTGTGTTCGTGTGCAGAGTCTTGTAGTGAGCGGTACCTGCCAAATGTTATTCCGGTTGGGGCTCTAAGGTTCTGTGATGTTGTGGGACGCTGACAGCCATACGTATCCTGTCTTTGTCCAAGGTAAGACAACCAGGCAGTACATCGAACATATCCTGTTGGATCATGTAGTGGCTGCTGCATACTGTGGTGGTCCTGAATTGCTTCTAATGCCAGGGCCTATGTGGGGGGAGGGGGAGGGGGGGTCAGCAGGGGCATCTTGCGAAGTCTGTACACTGAAATAATGGAATGGTCGGAGGTGAGTCTCTACCTAAATCCCATCGTGTATATGTGAGACAAGATTGACAGACACGTTCGTGGTCGTTCTGTTCCACCACAAACTCTTCAAGAACTCTCATGCGCTCTCATTGAAGAATGGGATCGGGTACCACAGTGGGACTTCCACAGACGTATGTGGAGCGTGACATATAATTGTCAGGCAGTGATAAACGGAGGGCATACTCGCTATTGAAGCTCTCGAAGTCCAATGAAAAGCAGCCATTTCAGTCCTTTTTATGTAAATGATCGAGGATATAATAACGTTTTGTTTTGTATTTAATTAGTGAAAGATAGAGATATAATTTTCTATGATACCCAGTCCTCAATTACAGCTCAATGCAGTGTGTCAGATGCCCAAAGTCATGTTCCCAGAATTCCTGTGAGCAGTGTATTAGTAAAAGCATTCGAATAGCTTATTTTGTGCAATATTCATCATCGTTTATAGACTATTGCTGCCAGTGTTCTGCAACAGTCACTGTTAATTGGCACACTAAATACTGCAGTGCTATCCAATCGCGATATTAAAAAAGTGATACCTGTAGTTGGTGACTTTACAACTTTCAGATCCGTAGTCACCCAGAAATAGATCTTCGCTGTAACTCGTTAGTATCATGATAGTTGTCCCTGACCTTAGGAACTAGAAGATAGTAAATTTGTAAGAAAATTCATATCCATTGCTCCAGACTTTAACGTGTAGACTTTGCACAGAACGTTATTCACTGTATTTGTCACTGTTTCAGGCGGCCAACACGAGTCCACGCGGCTTACTGTCACAAATTTTCTTTCTTTGATTTTAAATGCTGAGGGACAGTTGAGGAATTAGGCCATTAAAGGAATGCGTTCTGAACTTTCATTGTTGGCCGTTGAACTGGGCCGATGCTGTTCTACATTTCTATCTGCCCTGCACATATTTTTTTTCTTTATTTTATCAACAAGTACAACAAAATCTACCAATAATCTGTTCTAATTATTACAATTCCGTTGTTTTCTCTCATTTTCCAGTAACGTAAAAACATACAAAACTAAAATGGTGGACAAATACATTGAAACACTGTGAACACAATACATTACCATATCGAATAAGGCGTAGGAAAACCGTTGGAATTCAAAATACCTTCTAGTCGTCTCAGAATGGATAAATGCAGCTCCTGTATGGGTTTCAGGGGAGTCTTACACCATACTTTCTGAAGAACAGTGGCAATTCCAGGTAGTGATAATGAAGGTGAGTAGCGATCACGCGTTCTTTTCTCCAAAGTAGACCACAAAGACTTAATAACATCGAGATATGAGTACAGTAGTTGCCAGGGGAGATACTACATTTCATTCTCGTGCTCATAAAACCAGTTTCGGAAGATGCGAGCTACATTAACAGCGTCCACTTCGGCTTGGAACATAGCATCACCAGAGAGGAACAAAAACTGGGATAGGGCCTGGTCAGCCAAATGGTCACATAATACTTGAAGTAATGCGATATTACTGAATAACTATGAGGAGCACAGAATGCTGCTCAAATCGTCACCGAGCCACCGCCATGTTTCACTCTATGGACATAAGCTCGCCCAAAATTTGGAAACAATGTGAAACAAGACTCATCCAAACAAATGGCATTTGAGCCGCGTGCGGCTCGCTTTGATGCCGTTCATAGCTTGGTATCTTGTAATAGCAATAGTGGCGGCTCGTTTGCTTAGCGTGTTCACTGGCGCAACTACGTTTGCTCGCCTTGTCTGTCCGTGAGTAGCAGCACCAGCGCTTATCGATAGGGCCTACTGTGGTACCATCTTTGGAGCGGCCTCTAGTATTTCCGGGTCGTCGTGTGTCGAGGGAGTTGAGTTGGGAAGGAGCAGCCATGAGGTCCGGACAGCCAGTAGCCCGACTGTTGGCGACACACATGCACTGTCCGACGGAAGGATGTGGTCGCGAGAGTGCACGACCACGTGAAGGACCGGATTCAGCGAGTTTTAGTTTGAATGGACCGTGATAGTCGAATAGGGCAACTTTCGCCTATGTGTGTGACCACCCGTCGAAGTGACCTCATGGCAGTAAATTGTCACTCCACGAATTATGCTGGGATCTTTCTCGTGCCTGACTTGAGTGGGGACGACTGCTGGTTGGTCGTTCGGTCGGTCGTCGCAGTGGACGACGTGTATTTGGTCTTCCGACCGCTTCTGGCTTCTCTGTGTTTGTGACGACTTATAATTCGTCCGTGTTGTTTGTCAGTGACTGGTTTTAGTATTGTGCGTTGTTGGTAGAGCTGTTTTCCCGGACTCATGTGTTTCTTGTGGTTTTAAATGAGCAATTATTTTAACGCTGTCTACGTACTGGATTTGGTGAGAGGTTACGAACGGACTATCAGTTCGGCTTCGGACGGAGATGCGAAGAGGTCCTCAGCGTGAGGGCAGGCCGGGACCGCTGGCGGCGTGCAGACACTGTCGGACCGAGGGGCTGTAGCCGACGACCGAACCCAGGACGTTTGAAGTTGAACCTCAAAGTCACAAGTAACTTCAGTTTAATATCTATCACACCGATCACCTGCCACCCTACCAAAAACCTCTTTCCTCATTACCTTAGCCAGCTTCATCCTGACCCACAACTCCAGTACTGAAACCTCCACTGTCTGAGATCTTGCCGTTGTTTGCGTGTTGCTGCTCCCAGGGTCGGTGAGACTAACCGCAGCAAGTGGAGTCTGTCTGGTTGATGGAAGCTATCAGCTGCCTTCTACTCCTTGATGATAGTTTCGATTTAATACTATTCTTATTAATGCAGTGCAACCAGTGGTATTTTCTGACTTGTGGCCACTAACGCCCCAGTTACCTACCCTGGAGGCTAGCGTACTTTTTCGGCAATGTACCTTCCCTCGTCGTGTTGATGCTGTCCGACACGGCGTGTAGTTCGACAGCCTCTTGAATTGTATTGTGCACATGTTTTTGGGAGGTCTACCTTGGTTCTACTGCTGCCTTCGGCCTTCGGTGTGTTTCTGAAGACGTGGTGCTGTCCGTCTCTTTGCCCTTGCCTAATAATATCCCATTGTTGTACCAGCGATCGGACGTTAGGTAGATTGGTTAGTCGGTCGGTCGGCGCTTAAGCTACTCCTAGTGTGAGTTGCCATCCTGTTACGTGAGTGCAACTTGGCTGCCTGCCTCACCGCTTACTCAGCTGCAGACACCTTCCTCAGGTCGATCTATAGAGCACTGTCTGTGGATCACTTCGTCTTATTTGGACAAGTTCTCATAATTGTTTAAAATTTACCCTAATGTTTTAGCATGTTATTGCCTTCCCCACTTGTACTTCTAGCCTTCTGCCGTTAATTGTTTGTAACACTGCTTGTGGCCTTCAGCCGACAAATAGTTTCAGATCTGTCGCGATAAGCGTGATAAGGCCTGCAGCCGTCACTATCACTTATTACAGTTATTAAGATTGTTTAAAGGGTTTTGGGTATTTTTAACGTTTAATTGTCCACCTTATTAGTAATTCAGGCCTTCAGCCGTTGTGTATTTTTGAAATTGCTTCTGGCCTTCAGCCGACAAATAATTTTGAACCTTCTTAATCAGGCTTTCAGCCGTTGATTGTGTGTAACAGTGTTTGTGGCCTTCAGCTGACAATAACTTGCTGTTCTTCTAATAAGGCTTTCAGCCGTCAGTGTAGTAAAATATTTTAAAAATCATTGTTGATAGTTTTGTTTCTTTAAAAAATGCAGTGTTATCTGAGCGACCAACGGTAACTGATTAGCCCCGTCCTGCTTTCCCTAAGTTCCACGTTTCAGCATTTTTTATGGTTTCGGTGTCACGTTTTTCTTTTACGATCATATGCAACAGCTCGCCCTGTAATTCCCAGCCTGAGAAGCTCCCCTCGTGTTGTTTTGGTGTTGATGGTTCCCAAGTGTGACATCAGTTCTGCAGTGACTTTCGGAGATATTGTTTTATTTGTCGTCACAGCTTTAGTTTTGAAAGTACATCGTCTCCTACCTAGCTCAGATGGTATAGCACTTTCCCGCGAAAGGCAAAGTTACCGAGTTCGAGTCTCGGTCCGGCACACAGTTTTAATCTCCCAGGAAGTTTCATATCAGCGCACACTCCTCTGCAGAGTGAAAATCTCCATTCCATAAGTAATCGTGTTTTTCGCAACTGTGTGTTCTCCACCCCACAACCCTTTTTTAATTCAACACGGCGGACATATTCGTTTTCACGTGTATTGCAACGCAAGTTTTATATTATATGATTTCAAATGAGCTCCAATGTCTGGCAGTTCTCGCTTTTTGTAACAATATTCCATTCTTCATAATTCCACATATCGATATCGAATACCACACAATAAAAGGTTAGTGATGTTAGACATACAAAACGCCGCACATAAGTGGAAAGACATATATTATATAGTCACACATATAGTTTTCATCGTTTTTAGGGTTCCGTTTCAGTTGGTATAAACAGAACCCTTATGGCATCATTTTGTTGTCCGTCCGTCTGTACGTATGTCTGTATGTCTGATAACTGAAAATTCTGTTCCTTAGGAACGGATAGGCTTCAGTTTAAGACTAAGGTTTATGGTCCCTTGGCAATATAAAAAAAATTTAAGCTTCTACGTCAATGTAGTGATAACATATGGTCATTTATGGGCATATTTTGACACTCGCAAACTCACTCATCGAAACCAATAGGATATTTCCCGTTGACCTAGAAACAAAAAAAAGAATATGGCAGAAAGAAAGGTTCCAAAGTACAACTAACGAAAAATTCAGAGAAGTGTGAATTTTTAATTATATACATGAAAAAAGTTTTGTGACACGCATTTTAACACTTGCAATTCCAGTCATTTCAGACTGCAGAGTACTTCCCGTTGAACTAGAATCATGGAATCTGGAAACAAACAAGGCTTTTGCACTACAAGTAAAAGAAAGAAATCTCATAATTGCCAGTTTTCATTGACATCACACGAGTATATATATATATATATATATATATATATATATCTGTCCTTGTTAAGACTCCTGTAAAACATTTAAGCTTTAAGTTAGTGCAATCAAAAGACAAGGACGTTTATGTCACACATTTGTATGCTCACAAACTCTCTCAACAAAACCTGTAGGGTACTTCCCATTGACCTAGAATCATGAAATTTGGCGAGAATCAAGCTTTTACAGAACAAGCACAGGAAAAAAGTCTAGGGGACTGATGACCTCAGATGTTAAGTCCCATAGTACTTAGAGCCATTTTTTTTTTTTTTTGGTCACAAAACACATGCTCGATGAATATATGTCTGGAACCGCAAGCAAGCTGAAATCATATGTTATCATGAACATAATTTATATAAGTATATCATTGTAACGCAAGCATTGTGGAACACTTGCTACATTAACAATCGGCTTTAGAGTGTACGTTTCTTTTAATTGCGTCGTGAACATAAATCTACGCCACCTTTCTCGTTGCAAACATTTTATAAGACTAACAAGCTATTAGTTTTCGCCTCAAAATAGTGTCATTATCAGTTTCTTGCAGATTGCAAGTACGCCAGGGTAATTCGGATAACAATGGGTTAATGATAGTTTGTGCTAGCTCGTTACATCTTTCAAGGAGCACTGTAATTGCCATCTCAATTATCTCATCACGCACTTTCCTTGTTCGCATTTGTAATGACAGTGAAACTAGTTATTATGCTGTCAAGAAGTGGTGGGTCTGGTTTCCTGCGTGCGGTTACGATCAGTTATTAAGCCATGCGAAATTCTGAGTCAAGGGGAGAACTTGAAAGTGCAGCACGTTTCATGACAGATGAGAAATATTTGTGGCTCTCTGAACTTGTCACGCGTTTTTGTCTATAACACAGCGATGCAAAAGTTTAACATTCCGTTAGCTCAGGGTCAAGAAATGTTGATATACAGTTAGCAAAAGTTCCTGAATATGTTGTCCACACATTCAGTCTGTATCAAGAGCAAGACTACAGAATTACAGTGCTGCTTTTTTTTTTCATCCACACATTTTGGAGTTCCTGCTGCATTTTTCATTCGTCAATGTATTAAGCGTGGTCGTTAGCACATGAGACACTACACAAAAGTTTGCTATTACCTGATATTTGTACAAAAAGTACATACAAAAAATGTATAAATTTTTTTACAAAATTCATCTGAAACTAATTTTGGTATTTTATTCCTTTATAAGATTTTAAGTTCGCCATTCGCCATGCAGCACCATTTACAGTTGCTACACGTTTTATCTTGGGAGATTGCTGTTTTCTTCTTCTTCTTCAGAGCATTTAATACACAATATGTTCTAATTTTACTCTCCATTACTGGCGATAAGAGCTTTGGGAAACTATTTCGACCTCTTGTACCGGTGCCATATTCTGCCAGCGACTGAAACAACTTCAGAAACACCTTTAATACGATAGCGAGTTTCGCAACGACTTAGAGTGGTGTTTGGTTTTGGAACGGACTAATGCACGCTTAGAATTCACTGACTGTAGTGAAAATGCGTTGTACAAATTCTAAATTTATTTGATTTTGGGATATATCACCGAAAAAGTAACCTGCATAATTAGTTACTCATCCAGCGTTTTACGGTCACTAGCTAGTTCACCTCAGACGTAAACAAGCACAAGGTCTTTGCCGGCCGGGGTAGCCGAGCGGTTCTAGGCGCTACCGTCTGGAACCGTGCGACCAGTACGGTCGCAGGTTCGCATCCTGCCTCGGGCATGGATGTGTGTGATGTCCTTAGGTTAATTAGGTTCAAGTAGTTCTAAGTTCTAGGGGACTGATGACCTCAGAAGTTAAGTCCCATAGTGCTCAGAGCCACTTGAACCATTTGAACGAGGTCTTTGAACAGCGTACGGCGTTCTGATCTCTGTTTTCCTCAGATTTCCCATTTAAATCCACCGCAACACTACTCACATAATCCATCTCACTTTGCACGCCTCCTAAGTTCAGTCCACTCATCACTCCTATACATCATTTACACTCTGAAATGCTGAGACATCGTATTCCTTATCAACACCTGCTGCTCGTTGAATATGCCTCTTCCGTTGCTCTGTACAGTACGCACCGGAAATCTCACCATTACCTCCAACTTCACTACACAGAACTAGTGGCCCTTTGCGATAAGGCCTTACCGAACACAGGAACTGAGTTTACAATGACCCTTTCGCAACTTCCGCCTCATCGCCCTCTGACTTCTACTCTATTATTATGGTCATACTGTCCAGCCAAAACACTAATGTACCGGGGATAAAAACTAGAATGAAAGCTAATAACTACTAACTGCACTACATTGAGTATGTGCTTAGAGAATCACTGTACATGGCATTGGTAAAATAACCGCATTTAATCAGCACATCTCAAACATTTTGCGTGCGGTAATACACATTACAACGTTCCAGGATGAAATTTTCTCTCAGTAGTGGAGTATCTGCCGATATCAAATTCCCTGGCATAATAAAACTGTGTGCCGAGCCGAAAGGCGAACTCGGGGCCATTGCCTTTCGGGTGCGACATTTCCCCACAGAGAACACCCAGACCTCTCACTCAACACGCCGAGCTACATTCCAGCGACCATCTGAGCTACCCAAGCACGACTCATGAACCGTCCTCACAGATTTACTTCCAAGATTAATAAATAATAATAAATAATTAATTAATAATAAACATAAATGAAAACACAGTCACAAATAAAAAACTTTTTTAGCACTATGGGACTTAACTTCTAAGGTCATCAGTCCACTAGAACTTAGAACTACTTAAACCTAACTAACCTAAGGACCTAAGGACATCACACACATCCATGCCCGAGGCAGGATTCGAACCTGCGACCGTAGCGGTCGCGACCTTCCAGACTGAAGCGCCTAGAGCCACATGGCCACTGCGGCCGGCGTACAATGCATCAGCACAGTAATACATATCTCAAGCTTAAACTGTAAACAAACCACGTTGAATATTTTACAACAATCACTTAATTCGCAAATGTAAATATTTTATTCCAGGTGTTACCTCTAAACATTAAAATGTAATAACAATTTTACAGAAAGGAAGTAAAGTACCCCACTGACGATAGCACAAAAAGTACTGAAACATGTCTGGGTAAAACAAAACCCCAAAGGTGTCTTGCATAAGACGGAATTCCTCATCCAATCATCCAATAACGTTCACATTAAACCAGTTTGGAAACATTTACACAAACAAACCGAAAGCGATACCATTACTTATAACAATTAAGTCATTATTTCAGATGGACTTTGATTCTTCTTCTCGTAACTGGCTGCGACTGTGGGTAGCATGCTTGCCGCTCTCCAAAGATATGTTTACGCTCTCCGCCGCCCGAAGCGTGAATACAGGTTTCTGCTTCTACTTCGGTATTCTATAGCATATTGAACACAGACACATGTAAGTAACATTACAATAAATAACGATTAATATTTAACCCATATCATCGTACATTTCCGCCACTACACCAGTAGGTTAAGGCGACAAGACTACCGAGACGACAGCAGAGTTAAAACATCACTTTTTGACCAGTCGCAACTGCGTACTCTGATTTTGGTGCAAAGAAGGACTTCGTGGGGCAATGGCTTTGATAAGAGTCAAGTGGAACAGTGCATATTGGTATACATGCGGTCGCAGGGGATAGCATGAAGTGAACTTAGATATGATGTTTTACGTGTGAATCTATCCTACTAAGATATTTTATTGTAACGTATTTTTACGTCGACTTCAGTACAACCTATCACTGTTCACTAAACGGAACTCATGATAGTAATATTAATTTCTTCAAATGACTTCTTCGCTTGAAATTTCCTCCTCCGGATTTTAGGTCAGTATTTGTGTAGGGCGTAAGGAAGAAATTAAAAAGATATAAGAGAGGACTCATTGGTAAACACATCATAACGCATCCCAGGTTGTCCGATTGTGACTGAGAAGTTAAGTGAAGAATGGAGTCAATTCCATTTTTTATAAAAATTGGTTTCGTACTGCTGCTAACGACATTAAGTGTAATAAATAAAAACGTCTTATTTAAAATCGTCATTTCTACACATTAACCATAGCTGATTTACGTATTTTATTTCACTTAGTACAGTAAGCAGGAACCAAGAAATGTAGCGAGCACAGGACAATCAGCCTCATTTCACTTGCAGCCAAAGTGATGTTACGAATAATTAATAAAAGACTTGAAAAAGTAATGAAGGAGAATCTTGGCGAGGAGCATTTTGGCTTTAGACGGAATACGGGCACCAGACATGCAATAGGGCTCCTGCGAATCTTGGGAGAAAGCTTTATCGATCTAGAAAAGGCATTTGACAATGTGGTCTGGGACAAGCTGGCGACTATAATGAGGGAAATGAGAGTGGACTGGAAAACCAGAAGACTTATAAACTCATTATATCTTAATCAAAAAGTTTCAGTTAAAGTGAGAGAAGAAAGTAGAAACTGGATCAGACTAGGAAAAGGAGTAAGACAAGGATGCTGTTTATCACCTACTCTTTTCAACCTCTACTTGGAAAATATGATTGACCAATGCTCATTAGATCACAAAGGAGTAGAAATTGAAGGAAGAAGAGTAGGGTGTTTGAGATTTGCTGATGACATGGTCCTTCTAGACACAGGGGAAAAAGAATTACAGGATTTGGTGGACACCATTGAAACTAACGGAAAAAAATATGGAATGAAAATTAACACAAATAAAACAAAAGTATTGGCACTAGGAGGAAATAAGGAAATGAAAATTATGCTGAATGGGGAAATACTAGAACAGGTGCAAAATTTTAAGTATCTTGGAAGCAGGATAGACACCGACTGGAAGTGCACCACAGAAATTAAAACAAGGATAGCAATGGCAAAAGAGGCGTTTTATAAGAAAAGGAGAATTATCTGCAGCGGTCTGGACAGAGAACTCAGAAAGAGACTCATAAAATGTCTTGTATGGAGTGTTCTTCTATATGGCGCTGAAACATGGACTATGAGGAAAAAAGACAGAAAAAGGCTGGAGGCTTTTGAGATCTGGACATGGTGGAAGATGGAAAGAATAAGTTGGATGGACAGAGTAAAAAATGAAGAGGTACTGAGAAGAGTGGGAGAGAAAAGACACTTACTAGAGGTAATAAAGAGTAGAAAAAGAAACTGGACTGGGCATATATTAAGAAAGAATGACGGACTGATAAAAACAGTTTTAGAAGGCTATGTTGAAGGGAAAAGGAAGCGAGGAAGGAAGAGATTCCAGATACTGGATGACATGATGGACGGTACAGCATACAGCAGCCTTAAGAAGGAAGCAATGGACCGCAGAAAATGGAGAGGTAAAGGACCTGATAATATGGCAGGTAACTGATGATGATGACAGTAAGCAGATGTTTGTGCCACGTTCTCTCCTGACTGCAGGACTGCGGTTTGTGGAGCTGTTGTCTTGTTACCATTTAATCACATTGCACACCTGTCTTCTCCGGAAGCTGTTTACAGTTTTGCATTCTGGGTGCGTGGCATAACCAAGAGAGTGCTTCTGCTGTCTTACGAAATCGCATTCGACCATACAACCACGTATAGTTCCAGTGTAGCATGCAAACAAGTTGAGGACAGGTCCTCGACTGGCCTCCTTCTAACAAACACACGGCCATCACTGGCCTCGAGGCAGAATCAGCTTTCATCAGAAAACACAACAGACCTCCAATCTGCCCTTCAATGAACTCTCTCGCTTGACACCACTGAAGTTGCAAATAGCGATGATTTGAACTCATTGGAATGGACGCTACGGGGCCTCTGACTCGGTAATGTCCTTGAAGGAACCGATCTGTAACACTTCATTGTGTCGCTGTGGTGCCAACTGTTGCTGAAATTACTGCTGCAGACTCAGTACGGTGCTCCAGCGCCGTACGCTGAAGCCGATTGTCTTTCCTCTCGGCAGCGCCACGTCGCCTTCCGGAGCCCGGTCCTCTTGCGACTGTACATCGTCGTGGCCACCATTCTCAGCAGTCATGTACAGTGGCTACATTCCTTCCAAGTCTTTCTGCACTATCGCAAAAGGAACATACAGCTTCTCGTAGCCCCATGACATGATCTCGTTGCTTTGTCACCTTAATAGCATTCTTGAGCAACGTCCACCATCGCGTCCAGTCTCAAAGGTAACTAACACTCATGACCGTTACAGCGTGTATTTAAAGGAAACCTTATTTCCATCCTGATACTGGCACTACTAGCGCCATTCTTATGCGTCTGGAATAAAACACGCCTACAGACTTTGGTTGAAATGATCGTATAGCATTGTTGGCCGGGAGTCCCCATGCGGGGAAGTTCGGCCGCCGTATTGCAAGTCCTCTTTAGTTGACGCCACTTCGTCGACTAGCGCGTCAATTATGATGAAAGACACACAACACCCAGTCATCACGAGGCAGAGAATATCCCTGACCCCGCCGAAAATCGACCCGGTATCCCGCGCGCGGGTTGGTTCAAATGGCTCTGAGCACTATGGGACTTAACTTCTGTGGTCATCAGTCCCCTAGAACTTAGAACTACTTAAACCTAACTAACCTAAAGACATCACACACATCCATGCCCGAGGCAGGATTCGAACCTGCTACCGTAGCAGTCCCGCGGTTCCGGACTGCGCGCCTAGAACCACTAGACTACCGCGGCCGGCTCCCGTGCGCGGGAAGCGAGAACGCTACCGCAGGACCACGAGCTTTTGCAGCTGTAAACGTAAAAAATTACCTGCATACGCTAGAAAAATACCAAAGTTGTTTCCTCAAAAACTGATTGTGCAGATTCTGTTGAAAGCCTGTGAAAGGCTAGAAATTTGGGCGCTCCATTGCGTTTATCGTAATTCAGTCTGGTATTTTCTACGTTTCAGTTATTTCACATCGTGGTCATTGCAGGCTCAAAACAAAGCTTCTGTTGCATACCTAGTATCTACTGCGAACAGCTGGATACCTGTGGGTATTCTGCGAGGCTTATAAAAGGTATGCTTTGAGTTCCGGCTGGGCGGAGCTATCAGAGCATTACGCGTCGCTCAAGGAACTCTGGGCTTGCACACTCTTGTGATCCGTCCTTTTGAGAAAGGACATGTTTGCTACCCAATGTCGCAGGTTCCTGGACGCTGCTAGATGAAGTGATGAGTTATGACTACGCTGTGTGCAAGAAATGCAGAACTTCGATATGATTTTGTTAAACACGACGAACTTGTGGTTTATAATTAACTGTTTTCTTGATCCGTATTGCGAAGTTGTAACTTTCATTTGCTGGACACGGGTCCCACATGTGTTTATTTGTTCTTTGAGGGGAATTCATTCCGAGGGTCGGTGCCGTTCAACCGAATCGTAGTACAATCAGTTCAGTCGCACCTCCTGTCAATGAATCTCTGTACTGCTTCGCGCTTTGTATTGAACTTTATTTGATTGTCTCATGAATTCGAACTTTGTGTACCACGTGTTTCCTTGTGCATCAGTAATAAGTGAGTTAATATGAATGACTTGCTTTTCTGAAGTTAGTTATCTGAGGTTACATTCAATTATTCTCTGAATTCAGTTTCCCCAGCCATTGTTATTTTTTTCTTTTTAAACGAATTAGGGTAAATTTTACTCTGCAATCAGTCCACGATCGCACTATGCAAGAGGCACTATTTGGCTTCAGCAAACTGGTAACATTTTAAAAGTGATTTAGAGCAGTTCATGTATTATATGCTATAAATATTATCAGTTCCTTTCTTTGCATGCTTTTCAGCCAAATAAGGTAGAATTTTATGTTGACGCAGGTAACAGTGTCGCTGTGCTTGTTCCACAAATAGTGTGTTTGTTCGATACATTATATTTGAACGTTATTGTAACAGTTTGGGGCTCACATCCCCGTTTTCACTGTACGTGGCTGCAGGCCACGTCACTTAAACACTTTCATGCTTGGTGCGATAACTACACTCCTGGAAATGGAAAAAAGAACACATTGACACCGGTGTGTCAGACCCTCCGGACACTGCGAGAGGGCTGTACAAGCAATGATCACACGCACGGCACAGCGGACACACCAGGAACCGCGGTGTTGGCCGTCGAATGGCGCTAGCTGCGCAGCATTTGTGCACCGCCGCCGTCAGTGTCAGCCAGTTTGCCGTGGCATACGGAGCTCCATCGCAGTCTTTAACACTGGTAGTATGCCGCGACAGCGTGGACGTGAACCGTATGTGCAGTTGACGGACTTTGAGCGAGGGCGTATAGTGGGCATGCGGGAGGCCGGGTGGACGTACCGCCGAATTGCTCAACACGTGGGGCGTGAGGTCTCCACAGTACATCGATGTTGTCGCCAGTGGTCGGCGGAAGGTGCACGTGCCCGTCGACCTGGGACCGGACCGCAGCGACGCACGGATGCACGCCAAGACCGTAGGATCCTACGCAGTGCCGTAGGGGACCGCACCGCCACTTCCCAGCAAATTAGGGACACTCTTGCTCCTGGGGTATCGGCGAGGACCATTCGCAACCGTCTCCATGAAGCTGGGCTACGGTCACGCACACCGTTAGGCCGTCTTCCGTTCACGCCCCAACATCGTGCAGCCCGCCTCCAATGGTGTCGCGACAGGCGTGAATGGAGGGACGAATGGAGACGTGTCGTCTTCAGCGATGAGAGTCGCTTCTGCCTTGGTGCCAATGATGGTCGTATGCGTGTTTGGCGCCGTGCAGGTGAGCGCCACAATCAGGACTGCATACGACCGAGGCACACAGGGCCAACACCCGGCATCATGGTGTGGGGAGCGATCTCCTACACTGGCCGTACACCACTGGTGATCGTCGAGGGGACACTGAATAGTGCACGGTACATCCAAACCGTCATCGAACCCATCGTTCTACCATTCCTAGACCGGCAAGGGAACTTGCTGTTCCAACAGGACAATGCACGTCCGCATGTATCCCGTGCCACCCAACGTGCTCTAGAAGGTGTAAGTCAACTACCCTGGCCAGCAAGATCTCCGGATCTGTCCCCCATTGAGCATGTTTGGGACTGGATGAAGCGTCGTCTCACGCGGTCTGCACGTCCAGCACGAACGCTGGTCCAACTGAGGCGCCAGGTGGAAATGGCATGGCAAGCCGTTCCACAGGACTACATCCAGTATCTCTACGATCGTCTCCATGGGAGGATAGCAGCCTGCATTGCTGCGAAAGGTGGATATACACTGTACTAGTGCCGACATTGTGCATGCTCTGTTGCCTGTGTCTAGGTGCCTGTGGTTCTGTCAGTGTGATCATGTGATGTATCTGACCCCAGGAATGTGTCAATAAAGTTTCCCCTTCCTGGGACAATGAATTCACGGTGTTCTTATCTCAATTTTCAGGAGTGTATTATGATTAGTTATGCTCACTTAAATTCATCTTCCCTTTACAATGCCCACTGTAAAGCATTGCGTTAATGAATTAATTTTCCAATATCTAAGAAAGTTTCCATATATTCTTAGCAATGAGACTGCGTCATTAAATTTGATGCAGGAGTCAAAACTTAGTTTATCAGAGAGCATTTTTCCGGATTTCATTTTACAGGTAATCCAAGTCTGAAACCTAATATTACGCTTACAATCTCTCTAAAATCTATCTCTCTTCCTACAGCTTCATTATCTACTTGCTTCCGGCCGTTGTGGCCGAGCGGTTCATACGTAAGTCACAAGTTATGTTCATCGGCACGGGACTTCCCATGGAGTGCGTTACACCTCACACCACCGCTGATACCATTCGCTGTTTGGGCATAGATTTTTCATCTGATCTCCAGCGTTCAGACACCATCAACTGCCGACGCCTCCTTTTAATGATCAGAGCAGGTCTTATGGACCATCACCTTCGATCCCTAGATATTCTCCAACGAGCTCTGTATGTCAATATATATATATATCGCATCCCGAGTTCCCCATGTAGCACAAGTTCTACCTTTCCCGCTTACTGTAGCACGTCGCATGTTGGCAGCGATGGCATCTTTCGTCAGCTCTGGGCTGTTGTTTGAAGTTAACTATGCAAGGCTTACTCTTCCCCGTGAACGAGGTGGGATAGGTCTGTTTCACGTGCCGGATAGAGCTCGCGCCCTCTTTGTCAGCTCCCAGATGACGGTATGGACACGTTGCCCAACGAGCCTCACTGGTCTCCTCCTGTCGGCATATTCGCCGGTCTCACTGTCAGCCCCAGTGATGATCTCGGATGTTCCGGCCCAGTTCCATTATATAAGATACTTCTTTCTTGAACTCAGTTTTCTTCGCCTAACCTTACCAAGACAGCTTTTACTCAAGGCAAAGGCAGTATACAATGTCCTCCAATTAGGTCGTCCACCTAACGCGATTGAACAAAAGTTCCCCCAGGTTGAGTGGCGTCATGCATGGCGCGCGACGTTCGCCTGTTACCTTGACACGAATGTGCAATCTGTCTGGTACCTAACTGTCAATGGTAAGCAAATCATCCAGTCTCGCCTTCATCGTATCTACCTCGCCCAATCAGCTCTATGTTCCACGTGTGGAGTGCCGGACAACAACGAACATCAATTTGTTTGCGGACCGGCGGCGGAGGTTTGGCAATTGATTCGTCGTATTGTGGCTTTTCTAACGCGGGACATTCCGGATCGGATTACTCCCCTTTCCTTATTATTTCCGGAAAGTGACTATTTTCATCGGACAAAGACCAATGCTGTGAATTGGATTCGCGGACATGCCATTCACTACCTATTTGGACAATCTGTAGACTCTGTACTCGATTTTTGGACGTACCTCAATGACCGTCATTATGTCGTTGTCCGTCACCCAAAATACAGACAATTTTTCTCGAACTTCCTTGGGAGTGCTTTCCACGAGCTGCCTCGCAGCTGGAATGTGTTAAGCCAAGAGAGAAGAAGGTTTCCTGTTTGAACCAATTAACATTTCCGAACAATTGAACGGAACACATCAATTTCGAGAAGACGTGACTCAACATATGACCAGCGGGGCGCAAAAGGCCTCTGATCAATTACACAACAAAAATAAACAAAAAAAATTCATAAAAAGGAAGATTTTGTTTTGTTTGTAAGGATAGCCCTAACCTTGAATTCCCATATTTTCCCCTGGTATTTAGGCAGCGCTCTGGGGTAGGTTAGTCAGGAGCCAACGCCTGAAGTGGACCAGATTTTTTTGTTATAGGATGAAAAGTGGCGGTGGCACTTAGTAGTTCCGTTTTCCTTAGGGGCTTTCAAATAAGAGAAAAAAGAAAGCGGTTCAAGGCGCTTCAGTCTAGAACCGCGCGACCGCAACGGTCGCAGGTTCGAATCCTACCTTGGGCATGGATGTGTGTGATGTCCTAAGGTTAGTTAGGTTTAAGTAGTTCTAAGTTCTAGGGGACTGATGACCTCATTTGTCAAGTCCCATAGTGCTCAGAGCCATTTTTGATATCTATTTGGATATCATCCATTGTATCATATCAGCTGTGGTGTCACCGCCAGACACCACACTTGCTAGGTGGTAGCCTTTAAATCGGCCGCGGTCCGTTTGTATACGTCGGACCCGCGTGTCGCCACTATCAGTGATTGCAGACCGAGCGCCGCCACACGGCAGGTCTAGAGAGACTTCCTAGCACTCGCCCCAGTTGTATAGCCGACTTTGCTAGCGATGTTTCACTGACAAATTACGCTCTCATTTGCCGAGACGATAGTTAGCATAGTCTTCAGCTACGTCATTTGCTACGACCTAGCAAGGCGCCATTTTCATTTGCTATTTATCTTGTGATGCATGTACCGTCAGACCGATGTTCACCAATTATGGATTAAAGTTAAGTATTCCAGAAGCTACGTACCTTTTTTCTAGTCTCTATTCCTTTAACTGTTCCAGACCTCACGCCAGCCTGCGTGAGCTTAAACGCGTGCCTTTCGGCTTCCTCTCATAGTGGCTTGGCTGTCTTGCCAAGTCACAACATCAGACTTTTTTCTTCTTTTTGTGATAATTTCAGTGAATGTACAGCGCGGTACGGGGAGGAGGCTGATATGTCAATAATGTTCAATATATTCTGTGTTTCCTTTGATTTTGTTGTGATCTTCAATCCAAAGACTCGTTTAATGCAGCTGTCGACGCTATTCTCTCATTTGCAAACTTATTCAACTCTGCACAATTACTAGAACCTATATCCAATTGAACGTGCTCACTGCAGCCAAGTCTTGGCATTTCTCTATAATTTTTAACCCCACATCATTACTAACTGACAATGACTTCATGCCAGTGGATTTTTCATATCAACCAACCCCCTCTTTTAGTGAACTTGGGCCATAAATTTCCTTTCTGCCCAGTCCGATTCATTACCTGCTTAATCGTCATCTTATGTAAGCATATCTGTAGCATTCTCCCTGTAGCTTTCTAAGGCTTCCATTCTCTTCTTGTCTTAGCCTTATATCGTCCACATTTCACATCTGCACAAGGCTACATTCCATATCAACACCATCAAAAAATGTTCAAATGTGTGTGAAATCTTATGGGACTTAACTCTAAGGTCATCAGTCCCTAAGCTTACACACTACAGAACCTAAATTATTCTATGGACAATCACACACACCCGTACCCCAGGGAGGACTCGAGCCTCCACCGGGACCAGCCGCACAGTCAGCACCATCAGAAGACTTCCTGACAATTAAATTTGTATTCGATGATAACAAGTCTCTCTGCTGATAATCGCTTTTCTTCCTTTTGTCAGGCTACAACTCAAATCCTTTCTGTTCCAGACATCATCATACACTTTGGTACCAAAATAATAAAACTCGTCTACACTTTGGTACCAAAATTAAAATTCATCTGCCACATTCAATGTATTATTTTTTAGAATGAGATTTTCACTCTGCAGCGGAGTGTGCACTGATAAGAAACTTCCTGGCAGATTAAAACTGTGTGCCCGACCGAGACTCGAATTCGGGACCTTTGCCTTTCGCGGGAAAGTGCTCTATTATTTTGTATGTAATTCCTTCAGTATCACGTGATTTAATTCGGCTATATTCCATTGCCATTATTTTTTTTATTTCTTGGCATGTAAAATCATTACAGAGGTGCTCAGGTTTCGGCGGACTGTTTTTCTCCGCAAATTTTCTGTTAACAATGTTGCAAGTCCTATTTGTGTTACTTTTCCTCCATCTCCACCGTTTCTGCTGAAACACCGTCACTTGACGCATATTGTCGCTTCATATCTGAAATGGCTTGTGCGAGAGCATGCTGAAGACCAATGTGAAAACTCTAAAAACGTTTTTGTGTAAAACAAACGTTATTAACATACTACATCGTTATTCTTCACGTCTTTATATTTATTCGTCAGCATAGTCACCCGAGAGATGAACACATTTCTCCCAGCGAGAAACTAGTTTGTTGACACCGTCACTGTAGACTGTTTGGCTCTTGACGGAGCCACAACCTCAGCTCTGTTTGCACCGTTTCATCACTACCGAAGTGAAGTCCTTGAAGGTGCTCTTTAAGTTTTGGAAACAAATGAAAATCAGATGGGACCACGTCGGAACTCTATGGAAGATCATCGATGACAGTGAACCAACGGAGTCGGATCGTCGCAGATGGCGCAGCGCTTGCGCATGGATGACACTGTCTTGTTAAAGGAGAGGGTTCTCCATGTGTAGGCAAAATCTTTGAATTCCAAACTCGGTTACAGCGCGCTGTTTGTCATGAACCGACATAGTAACGATATGCAGCGCTATGCTACACTCTACAATTTGGAACCCTGTAGCCGCACAGGGCTGAAAATACATAGAAACGAAGATAGAGATTCAGAATGTTAATTTTGTTGTTGTGTTGTGGTCCGATGGATGGTTTGATGCAGCGGCAATTCCTCGTGATTATCCAGTGCAATCCTCTTCAACTGTCCGCAGCTCGTGGTCGTGCGGTAGCGTTCTCGCTTCCCACGCCCGGGTTCCCGGGTTCGATTCCCGGCGGGGTCAGGGATTTTCTCTGATTCGTGATGACTGGGTGTTGTGTGATGTCCTTAGGTTAGTTAGGATTAAGTAGTTCTAAGTTCTAGGGGACTGATGACCATAGATGTTAAGTCCCATAGTGCTCAGAGCCATTTGAACCTCTTCAACTACTGCAACCGACATCCTTCCGAATCTGCTAACTGTATTCATCTCTCGGTCTACCACACTTCTCTCCAGTATTAAATTCGTCATCCCTCCAAAATTTAGAGTGTGTACTATCAATCGATCCCTTCTCACACTCATCATTTCTATTCTGTACCTCCTCATTAGTCACCCATCTAATCTTCAGCATTTTTCTGCAGCAACACATTTCAAAAGCTGCTATTCTCTTCTTGTCCAAATTGTTTATCTTCCACGTCTCACTTTGATACGTGGCTACACTCCAGTCAAATACCTTTAGAAATGGCTTCCTAACACTGAAATCTATATTCGATGTTAACGAATTTCTCTTCTTCAGAAACGCTTTTCTGGCCATTGCCAGTCTACATTTTATATCCTCCCTACTTCGGCCGTCATTAGTTATTTTCATCTTCTACTTTTAACTGTCTCGTTTACTAATCTAATTCCCTTAGCATCACCTGATTAAAGTCGACTACATTCCATTATCCTTGTCTTGCTTTTGTTGATTTTCATCTGCTATACTCCTTCCAAGAGAATGTCCATTCCGTTCACCTTCTCTTCAAGTTCTTTGCTGTGTCTGTCAGAATTAGAATGTCATCGGAAAACCTCAAACTTCTTTATTTCTTTTCCCTGAACTTTAATTCCTACTCCAAGTTTTTCTTTGGTTTCCTTTACTGCTTGTTCAATGAACAGATTGAATAACATCGTGTATAGCCTTTGGATCGGAAGAGATTCTCTCTGGTTTCGAGCGGCTAACAGAAGTGGTAAAGGCTGCCAGTCTTGCTTGCGAGATGAAGGCAGAGCTGACCATGTACAGTATAGTCGACAAGACCAGTTGCGGACCTCTAGTACAGAGCCGAGTGCAGAGTCTGAGTCAGAGGATCAGGCGGTTCTGCGACCGTGTTGGCTGCAGATTCCTTGACTTGCGCTACAAGGTGGTTGGGTTTCGGGTTCCGCTGAATAGGTCAGCTGTCCGCTACACGCTGGAGGCGGCTACACGGGTAGCAGGGGCTGTGTGGCGTAGACTGGGCGGTTTTTTTGGTTAGAGGTCTAGGGAAAACACAAAAAGGGCTTCAGTCACAAAGGGTGCAGGCCGAACACAGGAAGAACGTAGATACAGGAACCATCGGTATAACAGTTGTAAATTGTCGTAGCTGTGTTGGAAAAGTACCAGAGTTCCCAGAGCTAATAAAAAGCACAGCTGCTCATATCGTTACAGGCACTGAAAGGTGGCTAAAACCGGAGATAAGTACAACCAAAATTTTTACGAAGAACCTAACGATGTTCCGAAAGGATAGGCTAAACACAGTTGGCCGTGGCGTGTTTGTTGCTGTTAGAAGTAGTTTATCTTGTAGCGAAATTGAAGTAGATTACTGTGAGCTAGTATTGCCAGAGGTTATTGCTGGCAACCGGAAAAAAATAGTAATTGTATCCTTCAAATTCAGATGATGCATTTGCTGAAAGGTTCAAAGAAAGCTTAATATCTGACAGTGAGATTAATATCGAACACGTACCCGACTCACACAATTATAATTGGTGGTGACTTTAATTTACCCTCAATATGTTGGGGAAAATATATGTTTAATTCCAGAGGTGCGCATAAAAGATCATCCGAAATTGCGCTAATCGCATTCTCTGAAAATTATTTCGAGCTGTTAGTTCATGAGCCCAGCGAATAGTAAACGGTTGTGAAAACACACTTGACCTCTTAGCAACAAATGATCCTTAATCAATACCGAGCATCAAAACGGATACAGAGATTAGTGAACAAAGCATTGTCGTAGTGAGATTGAGTACTGTAACCCCCAAGTCCTCCAAAAATAAACGAAAAATATATCTATTCAAAAAAGTAGATAAAAATTCACTTGGCGCCTTTCTGACAGACAATGTCTACTATTTCGAAATTAACAACGTAAGTGCAGAACAGATGTGACTTGAATTCAAAGAAATAGTATCGGCAGCAATTGAGAGATTTACACCAAACAAATTAACAAACGACAAGAAGAAGAAGCAATGAAAAAAAGATATGCCAAATTTAAACAGAAGCAAAATCTCCAAGATTGGCGATCTTTTATAGAAGCTCGAAAACTAGCGCGGACTTCAATGGGAGATGCTTATAAAAATTTCCACAACGAAACTTTGTCTCGATACCTGGCAGGAAATACAAAGAGATTCTCGTCGTATGTGAAGTATGCTAGCGGCAACACACAATCAATGCCTTCTCTGCCCAATAGCAATGGAGATACTATCGAAGACAGTGTTGCCAAAGCAGAGTTTCCGAAATGCCTTTACAAAAGACGACGAAGTAAATTTTCTAGAACTCGAATCAAGAACACCTGCCAGCATGAGTAACGTAGAAGTAGATATCCTCATAGTAATGAAGCAACTTAAATCACTTAAATAAAAGCAAGTCTTCTGGTGTAGACTGTATATCAATTGGGTTTCTTTCAGAGTATACTAATGCAACGGCTCCATATCAAATATAACCGTTCTCTCGACGAAAGATCCCTACCAAATGATAGGAAAGTTGCACAGGTCACACAAATATCTAAGAAGGGTAGTACGAGAATCCACTAAATTACATACCCATATCATGAACGTTGATATGCAGCAGGGTTTTGGAACATATATTGTGTTCAAACACTATGAATTACCTCGAAGAAAACTGTGTATTGACACACAGTCAACACGGATTTAGAAAACAGCATTCTTGTGAAACACAACTAGCTCTTAATTCGCGCTAAGTGTTGAGTGCTATCGACAAGTAATTTCAAATTGATTCCGTATTTATGGATTTTCGAATGGCTTTTAACACTGTAACAGACAAGGGGTTTGTAGTGAAATTGCGTGCCTATGGAATATCGTCTCGGTTATTGGACTGGATTCGTGATATCCTGTCCGAGAGATCACAGTTCGTAGTAATTGACGGAAAGTTATCGAGTAAAATAGAAGTGATTTCTGGCGTTCCTCAAGGTAGTTTTGTAGACCGTTTGTTGTTCATCATCTATTTAAACGTTTTGGGAGACAATCTGAGCAGCTGATGACGCTGTCGTTCATCGATTATTTAAGTCATCAAAAGATCAAAACAAATTGGAAAACGATTTAAAAAAGATATATGTATGGTGCGAAGACTGGCAATTAATCTTATATAAGGGAAAGTGTGAGGTCAACCACATGAATACTGAAAGGAATCCGTTAAACTTCGGTTACACGATAAATCAGTCAAATCCAAAGACCGTAAATTCAAGTAAATACCTAGAAATTACAATTACGAACAACTTAAATTGGAAGGAACGCATAGAAAAACTTATGGGGAAGGCTAACAAAAGGCAGGGCACTTAGGAAATGTAAATATCGCCTACACTACGCTTGTTCGTCCTCGTTTAGAATACTGCTGCGCGGTGTGGGATCCTTACCAGATAGGGCTGACGGAGTACATCGAAGAAGTTCAAAGAAGGGAGCACTTTTTGTATTATCACGAAATAGGGGAGAGATAGTGTTGCCGAAATGATACACCATTTGGAATGGACGTCATTAATACAAAGGCGTTTTTCCTTGCTGAGGAATCTTCTCATGAAATTCCATTCCTCAGCTTTCTCCTCCGAATGCGGAAATATTTTGTTGACGCCGACCTACATAGGGAGAAATGATCCCCGTGATGAAATACGGGAAATCAGAGCTCGTACGGAAAGATACAGATGATCGTTCTTTCGGAGCGCTATGCTACATTCGAATAATACAGAATTGTGAAGGTGGTTCGATGAACCCTCTGCCAGGCACTTAAATGTGATCTGTAGAGTATCCACGTAGAAGTGAAACCTTGTCTCACTCCTTTCTCAACCATTGCTTCCCTTTCATGTTTGTCGACTCTTATAACTTTCATCTGTTTACTGTAGCAGTAGTAAGTACTCTATCGCTCCATGTATTTTATTCCTGCTGCGTTCAGAAATTCAGAGTACCGGTCTGAGGTGCTGCAGTCATGGACTCTGCAGCTGATGCCTGCGGAGGTTCGACTCCTCCCTCGGGCATGGGTGTGTGTGTTTGTCCTTATGATAATTTAGGTTAAGTAGTGTGTAAGCTTAGGGACTGATGACCTTAGCAGTGAAGTCCCATAAGATTTCACACACATTTGAACATTTTCTCAAATAGAGTATTCCACTCAACACTGCCAAAAAATTTCTCCAAGTCTACTAATACAATGAGCGTTAGTTTGCCTTTTCATAATCCATTCTCTAAAGTAGGTCATAGGGTCAGTATCGCTTCGCGTGTTCCTACATTTCTCCGAAATCCAAACTGATCTTTCCCGAGGTCTGCTTCTACAACGTCTTCCATTCTTCTTTAAAGAATTCGTGTTAGTATTTTGCACACCACGACGTATTAAACTGTTAGTTCGGTAATTTTCACACCTGTGCGCTTTCAGCATCACCTTTCTTTGGAATTGCAATGATTACATTCTCCTTGAAGTCTGAAGTTATTACTCCTGTCTCATATATCTTGCACACTATATGGAATAATTTTGTCATGGCTGGCTCTCCCAAGCCTACCAGTAGTTCTGACGGAATGTTGTCTACTGCTGGGTCCTTGTTTCGACTTAGGTCTTTCAGTTTTCTGTCGAATCCTTCTCGCAGTCTCGTATTCCCATTTTATGCTTCTACGTCCGCTTCCCTTCCTAAGATACTGCTTTCAAGCCCATTTCCTTTGTTTAGGCCTCTATATAGTCCTTCCACCATTCAGATTTCCGTTCTTTGCTAACGACAGGTTCTCTAACTGAGCTCTCGATTTCATTCAGCTGCTTCTCCTTTCTCAAAAGGCCTCTTTCATTTGCCCCTAGACGGCATCTATCTCTCTCCTAGTGAAATATGCTTGTAAATCCTTACATCTGACCTCTAGCCATTCCTGGTTAGCCATTTTACTCTTCCTGTCAATCTCATTTTTTAGACGATCGTGTTCCCTTTCACCTACTTAATGTGCTGCATTTTTTGATTTTATCCATTCATCAATTAAATTCAGCATCTCCTCTGTTACCCAAGGATTTCTGCTAGGCTTGGTCATTTTGCGCATTTGATCCCGTTTCAGGGGATGTGACGTGGAGCGATCGCATACGCTCAGTCGGTAAGCATAACAAGTGGTCGGTTCATTGGTAGGCCACTGGGAAAATGAATGAGTACGCAAAGGAGATTGCTAACAAAAGACTTGTGACCCATCACAGAATAATGTTCAAGAGTGTGGGTCATATCATACAGGACTAACAGCGGATATTCGGCATGGGCGTACGCAGAAATTTATATATGAACGGGGAGGGAGTGACCCCACGTTTGCTACAACTGACTAAACGATAGTTTAAGTGGAATCACGCAATAACATGTCTAGAAGTGTACGACAATTCTTTAATGAATAAAAACGTTGTACTCCAGATTCCAACGGGAGAGGGAGGGGGGGATGGTACAATTGCCCCCTGTTCCCAACCCTTAAAGACATTTACGAGATATGATGCGTCAGCCCACAACGTTTCGTTCCCAAACCGTCCGGGAAGGCAAGATCAAAGTATCACAAGCTGCGACATAGTCGCGAATAGAGCGGTGATCGAAAAAAGAGCAGAATAAATTTATTTCCGTCTATAGTCACAACCTGCTAGAAGCTCTCACAGCCGCGTAACAAAATTGCTTTGGGATTATTTTTACAAAAACTGCTCATTCTACATGGAACATTGGTAGTTGTATGTGTATTCCTCACAGCACGCAAAAAGGCCGCGCTCTCAAATTTTTGGAAGAACTTGAGATTTATAATGTGAAAAAGCAGCACCCGGGAAAGTAGTTAATGGGCAGAATGATTTCTTACCTAATGCTTACATTGCCATGTTCGACTTAAATTATCTTTTTTTTCCTTTATTGTGATTTTTATCACCTTACACAAGGCGGGCTGTCAGCAGCTGAGTACGCCGCTCTTCAGCCTTGAGGTTTACAATAAGTAATACATAGAGGGGGCACAGAGAATACAATCAAAACGGCGAGCAAAACAATGTAGACACTAAAAAACAAAAAATCATGGAGCCGTTCACGTTGGATGAGAAAACATCACTGACACTAGTTGACACGGCGCACAAAACATGAATGATGGCGACGGTACACGTGAACAGTGGCGGCGTGACGGCGAACAAACACTAAACACAAACGAAGGCACACACACGAGACACTGACGGCGATTACCTCCGGCGCGCGAATGTTCACTGTGCGTGTGCAAGTCCGGGGACCTGCCAAGAGAGGAGGAGGAGGAAGGGGAGTGGGAGAGCGAGAGAGGAGAGCAGAGATGCCACGGGCAGGGGAGATACGGGGAGGGAGGGAGGGGGAGGGGAAGCCAGGGGGAAGAGGGGTGAAGGGAGGGGACGAGGGAAAAGGAAAGAGAAAGGAAGGGAAGAGAAGAGAGGGAGGGTGCCTAAAGGAAAGGACACCGGAAGTGGGGGATGGGGCAGGGTCAAAGTTGATAGGAGGGGTAGATGGAGGGGAGGAGGACATCATCAGGGAGGGGGAGCTGGTGGAAGCCACCGTGGGAGAGGGTAAGGAGGGTTAGAGATTGAGACCGGGTGGGACGTGGGAATACAGGTGCGGTAGCGGACGAGGGTGTGGAGAGGATTGGGGAGACTAGCAGGTGAGGAGGATCGAGCTTACAGAAGGTGTACAGGATCCACATCCTTTCAAGGAAAAGGAGGAGGTGGGGGAAGGCGATGAGATCGTACAGGATTCGCATGAGGGAGGGGAGACGGGTGCGATAGGCGAGGCGGAGAGCATGGCGTTCAAGGATTTGGAGGGATTTATAAAAGGTATGGGGGGTGGAGATCCAAGTCAGATGGGCATAACAAAGGATAGGGCGGATGAGGGATTTATAGGTGTGGAGGATGATGGAGGGGTCCAGACCCCATGTACGGCCAGAGAGTCGGGAGCGTGCCTTGGCTTGGATTGTCCGGAGGTGGGGAGTCCAGGAGAGGCGACGGTCGAGGGTGACGCCAAGGTACTTAAGGGAGGGAGTGAGGGCGATGGGACGGCCATATATGGTGAGATAGAAATCAAGGAGGCGGAAGGAAGGGGTGGTTTTGCCTATAATGATCGCCTGGGTTTTGGAGGGATTGACCTTGAGCAACCACTGGTTGCACCAAGCGGTGAACCGGTCAAGATGGGATTGGAGAAGGTGTTGGGAGCGCTGCAGGGTGAGGGCAAGGGCAAGGAAGGCAGTGTCATCGGCAAACTGGAGAAGGTGGACGGCGGGTGACAGCGGCGGCATGTCCGCTGTGTACAAAAGGTACAGAAGGTGGGAGAGGACGGAGCCTTGAGGCACACCGGCGGAGGGGAAAAAGGTGTAGGAATCTGTGTTACGGATGGTGACATAGAAAGGACGGCGGGAGGGAAAGGAGCCGATCAAACGGACGTAGTTAATGGGAAGGGCGAAGGTTTGGAGCTCGAAGAGGAGACCGGAATGCCATACGCGGTCATAAGCACGTTCGAGGTCAAGGGAGAGGAAGATTGCGGAGCGACGGGAATTAAGCTGTTCGGAAAGGAGATGAGTGAGGTGAAGGAGAAGGTCGTCGGAAGAGAAGGACGGCCGAAACCCACACCGGCTAACGGGAAGGAGGCGGTGCTGGCGGAGATGCTGGTGGATGCTTCGGGTGAGGATAGATTCCAGGACCTTGCTGAAGACCGAGGTAAGGCTGATGGGATGGTAAGAGGAGACAGCGGACGGCAGTTTGCCAGGTTTAAGGAACATGAGGATACGGAAGGTTTTCCACAGGTCGGGGTAGTAACTGGTGGACAGGACTACATTGTAGAGCCTGGCAGGGTGGAGAGGAAAGAGACAGGAGCTTCACAAAGGTGACGGTAGGTGATACGATCGTGACCAGGAGCGGTGTTGCGTTTTGTGCAGAGTGTAGCAATGAGATCCTGTGTAGTGATAGGGGCATTGAGTTCCTTGTGTGCAATGTTGTCCAAGTTCTGGAAACCAGGAGCGAGGGGAGGGACAGAGGTGTCAGTTCGATCGTGGATATCCGGGGAGAGGGAGTAATCGAACTGGGGATAATCGGGTATGGAAAATACATCGGAGAGGTAGGAGGCAAAGTGATTGGCCTTATTAGGGGTGTCAGGGAAAGGGTGATCATCATGGAGAAGAGGATAGTAGGGGGAGGGTTTAGTTCCGGTAAGGCGACGGAAGGCTGACCAGAACTTGGACGAGTTGATAGGTAGGGTAGCATTTAAATGGGTGCATGTCTGTCGCCAGTCCCGGCGCTTCTTAGCCACGAGCAAATTACGAATGTGTCGCAGGAGTTGCCGGTGGCGCCGTAGTGTGTCCGGGTCACGCGTGCGGAGGAAGGCACGGTAGAGACGGTGGGATTCACGGAGGAGGAGGACGGCCTGTGGGGGTAAGGTAGGACGGTGGGGGTGGATGGCGACAGTAGGGACATGGGCCTCCACGGCCTCAGACAAGGTCTGCTGGAGAAAGGAGGCGGCATGGGTGAGATCATCGGGGTGGTGGTAGGTGAAAGGGTGGCTATCGACCTGTGTGGGGAGGGTATCCCGGTAGGCAATCCAGTTGGCACGGGAATAGTCTTGGACGTACTTAGGGGGAGGGTCATTATGAGGGTCGGGGCGGGGGCGACGACCGTCTGAAACAGTGAGGAGGACAGGGAGATGGTCGCTACCAATAGGCTTCAGGACATCCAATGTTATGGGGCCAAGGAGGTTGGGGGAGGAGAGGATAACATCGGGAGTGGAGTTGGATGCGGGATGGGTGTGCTGGGGGATGAGGATGAGGTCGCCTTGAAGGGAGGAGAGAAACCTATGCCACTGCCGTAACTGGGCAGCGGAATGACTGTGGATGTTGAGGTCAGCGGCGATCACGTAGGAGGAGAAGGTACGGTCGATGTGGGAGAGAAAGTCGAAGGGAATAGGGGCATTGGGGCGGACATAGATGGTTGCGCAGGTAATGGTAAGGCCGGGGAAGAAGAGGCTAAGGATCAGGTGTTCGGTGGGGTCGGGAAGGAGAGGTTGGAGCCGAACAGGGATCTGGCAGTGGTGCCCAATGGCAACTCTGCCACGCGCAATCGGGAGGGGATTATCGGAGTGGTGGAGGAGGTAGGGCGAAGTGTGGACGGTGTGGTGGGGTTGCAGGAAGATTTCATTGAGGAGGAAGGCATCCATGCGGTGGGTGGCAAGGGTGTGCAGGAAGAGGTTCTTGTTGGCGGGAAGGGAGCAGATGTTGGTGAAAAGGATACAGTGCTTCCGTGCCATGACAGGGATTTAAACGAGGGTGTCAAGATGGGAGAAGGTGAAATGGGCCTGGTTGTTGGAGTAGGTGGTGTACATTTTGAGTTGGAAAACAGAATGGGCGGCGAGGGAGATCTGTTGGAGGGTGTGCGGGCGCTGAAAAGGATGAACATTCTGAAGGACGATGGTGAGGAATCTGATGATGTCCTCAGTGGAAGGGGGTGGGCGAAGGGAGTTGCCGGGAGGGGTGGGGGCGTCCAGAGGGCGGACAGGAATGGTGAGTTTGGGAGTGGTAGGAGGGGATCGGGCCTTACACTTCTGGGAGTAGATAGGACGAGGGAAGTTACAGGTATAACAGGAGGGGGGGGGGACTGTATATTGGGGCACTGCTGTAAAAAGTAGGCTTGCCTACAGTGCGGGCAGGTGGGGGCCTCGCGGCACTCAGATGTTGGGTGTGCATTATACTGCAAGCACCTTTGGCAGCGGAGGGATTGAGGAGGGGAATGGGAGGAGGGGTCAACTTTATAACGCTGGTTAAAAAGGAGGGCACCCTCCTTCAGAAGACGGTCTATGGAGGGGGCGTGCTCAGAAAAAACCCGCATAAGGCGGGTGGGGCCGGCAGCATTGTGGATACGACGAACCGCACACACCTCCAGATGGGGATGGGCCTGAAGCTTCGCCAACACCTCATCCTCCGCAATCGACAGACTGAGCTCACTGATCATGGCAGTGAGGGTCTGCAGGCGACGCTGGGGTTGGGGTTGGTGGGAGGGAGGTGGGGAAGGCGCAGGGGTGAGGGAGGCATGAAGGCCAAAGCGGGTGACAGGGATGCGGGAAAGGAGGTCTGTGTGGAGGGTAGGCCTGGGGGAAGAGATGAGCACCGAATCACGGTGAGGACTGAGGAGGGAGATGGGGGCACCAGGACAATTCTGGTGAATGTCAGGTTCCGGGCTTCAAGGAGGGAGGGATCAGGACAGGAGAGGAGGTAGCAGTAGGAGGAGGGGGTAGAGGAGGAGGAGGGGGAGGGGGCAGGGATGGGTGGGGAGACATCCATGGCATCATGGGTGGGGGAAGGGGGACGAGGTGGAGCCTTTTTGGGAGCAGAGAAGGCAGGGGTGCCACTGGGGCGCTTGACGGCGGCGGAGGAGGTGTGGGGGATAGGAACAACTGGCGGGGAGTGGCAGATCCCGGGGCTGTAGTCAGCTTCGGAGATGGTGAGGGCGATGAAGAAGGCAACGGTGAAGATGACGACAAAGACAATGAAGGTGAAGGGGAGAGTGGAGCGTGGGCTGTAACCCGCCGGGCGACCATCCTGGCAGGGGCCGCAGAAACGGAAGGAGCAGAGGGTGGGAGTGGAGGGAAGGGATCAGAGGAGGTGCGGGAGGGAGGAGCCGGGGACAGGGCGACAAATAGGGAGGGAGATGAGAGAGTGAGGAGTGGGGGGATGGACTGAGGGGGGAGTGAAGAGGCACACCACGTGATAGTGGTGGCAGTAGCGGAGGGGGAGGTGTATATAATGGCAGTGGTGGTGGCTATAGAAGAGGTGGTGGGGGTTGATATTATGATAAGGGTGAAAATAACACAGTACTAGACAATGGAGCAAACGAGAGACGGGCAGGGCGACGAGAGACACAGAGGAGAAAGGGACGGAGAATGATGAAGGAGACTGGGGCCTAAGCCCCACTCTGCTGCCCCTGGGGGGGGGGGGGGGGGCAACCCGGCTGGCTGGAGGGTGGGGACGCCTCTGCTGCTCCTGCTGCTCCTGCTGCTGCTGCTGCTGGCGGATGGTGGGGGCAGCTAGGACCACTGCTGGCCACTGGCAGCGACTGCTGGTGGCTGCGACCGCTGGTGGCGGGGACCGCTGCTGGCCGCCGGATGCTGGCTGATGGCTGCTGGCTGCTGGCTGGGGCCGGCGCAGGCGAGGGCCGCTGCGTGCTGCTGGCGGGGATGCTGCTGGCTGCTGGCGTAGACCGCTGCTGGCTGCTGGCGGGGACCGCTGCTGGCGAGGACCGCTGCTGGCTGCTGGCAGGGACCGCTGCTGGCGAGGACCGCTGCTGGCAGGGACCGCTGCTGGCTGCTGGCTACTGACTGCTGGCTGCTGGCTGGACTGCTGCACGCCGACGGGCTGTCTGGCTGGAACCTGCAACACCTATCGCTTCGATTGGCACCAGAATAGCACAATCGAAGGGTGGTATTTAACTGAATTACCGCCAGAGATGCTTAAATTATCGATCATCTCTCTTACATATCTCTTGCCTTTATCTTTACCTAGTACAGAAAGCTTTACATATTTACTTCAGTTTTTTACGCTGATCGAATTACTCTCGTGTTTACTTGTCCCTTCTCCGTTTATATAACCTGCTTCATTAACTAGATAACCTTGTCAACAGACTGGTACGGGGCTTTATCTTTTATTTTTTTTTTTTTTGAAACGACGTATCGCAAGGTACGAGGCGCCCTGTCGAAGATACGTCTGTCCACTTCACGCACATGCGGCATTCTGGCGGTCACGCCAACAGAGGACGCTGATTACTTACTACAGCCAGTTTTAATTCATTTGGTTTCTACCCCCAATTTGTTTTATCATTGTTTTATTATTTAGTGAAGTTAGTAAGGTTGATCTTTTGTATGTCATTATATTTTCATCTAAAATTCCACTCAAGTGCGTATCAGATTTATTGTCATTTAACTACTTCTTTTTTAAGCAATCTAACTTTGGTCGTGTTTTACTTTAGTGCATTTTCTTACTATAATGACTTATACACCTTGTAAGCCTACTAGAGAATTTACGGACCTTATTCTTCTTTTTAATCCATATCGTACAGTTGTATGATTGAAGAATATGTGTACGCCTACAGCAGCAACATCTGGCGAACTTGCGAGGCAACCCTTTTGTGACTACTGTACGGCAGTTTGTTTTCAACATTAGCGCTGTTCACGAGATCGCTGCAGTATACACCATACTTTATCTATGTGCCCCGATGCTTATCTTTTGACGATGTCACTATGGCTTCATCGTATTAGGACATGTTATGCCTCGTCACATTTAAAGCGCATAATTTTCACAGGTACTTATTAATACTTTTCATCATGGCACATTTCATTGTTTTCAGCGGTAGACAATCTACTAGTTGTACTTGCGTTCTCCTCATGTTTCGCTTCATATTTGAAGTTGCTCATTGCTGACTGAAACGGGTAGTCAGAGGATTTAACAAGTTTGTGATCACAGACGGAAATAAAGAAATTTATTTTGCAAGATCAGAGTAATTTCAGTGCCCACAGAGGCTTTTAAAAAGTAATCCTTCCGTGCGCCGTACGCGACTGGAACGGAAAGAAATCCTAAATTCTTCCAATCCATATGTGGAATACAGCAAACCAGTGCTTAACAGCATTGGTTAAAAACATTCTTGGTTGCAACTTTATTTCTTTTATTTTTCAACTACGCGTTTCGCCTTATTTAGGCATCTTCAGGTAATCTTAAACTTGGCATTTCTTAGAAGGATCCTTTAGTCAGTGTAGCCAAAGGGCATCGTCGAATATATCAGGCGAACATCGCCTTCGTTAAACTCAGTAAAAACGTTTCTAGATGGACACTAGTATCACCAAGACCTGGATAACGCGTTCCCATTCACAGGAGCGCACCCCCCCAGGGGATCCACAACTCTTTTGTGGATATGTGCGTAGCGAGCACGGGGCCCCGAGCTAATGTGGCCTTCCTTCCTTTCCGGGCTGCATACCTTCCCTTTCCGCATCCTTCCCCATCCCCTGTCTTCGCCCCCCCCCCCTCACCTCTGGCTCTTTCCTTCACTTTCTCCCCCTCTGGGAGTATGGTTTGCGCCTATGTCCGGAGACGGACGCTTGTAAATGTACCGCATTCTTCTTCTTCCTTGCTTGTATGTCTTCTTCCTTCATTTGTCCTTCTCTTTTCCTTACCTCTTCTCTTTACCCTTTTCTCCACTGCGGCGTTTGAGACCCCCTCTTCTTTCCTTTCCCTTTCTCTTTCTTCCTCCCTGTGCGTGTCTGAAGGCCGACCCACGCACTTCCATGCGTAGCCGGTGACGGGGTAACGCGTAATTCCCCGCCCCGGGTAGGACAAGTACGTACCCCCTGGTAACGGCCAGGCCCAGGGAGGGGTGATTACCCGAGCTGATACCTTCCGAAAGTGCCGATTGGTCCCTCCGTCCGTTTGTCGGGAGGTGTGACCTGAGGTGTGAACAATCACCTAAGGCGGGAGTGCCCTCAGAGAGGGCCCCCACAAGGGAGGAGCGCGCCATCGGAGACGCCGGTAATCATGGGGGATTCTTCCGCAATGGTTTCCTCACCTTCCACTATGTCTGCTCACAAACGTAAGTTCACTGAGTCTCAGCCACAGACGGTTCTTCCATCGTTGCCACTGTTCCTTGTTGTTTCTCGGTCTGACGAAGGTCACGACTTTTCCACGGTCAACCCTTTCATTATTCAGAAAGGTGTCGACGCAATTGCGGGTCCTGTGAAGTCTTGTTCCAGATTACGGAATGGCACCCTGTTGTTAGAAACACACAGTGCCCTCCAGGCTCAAAAATTGCTGCGTACTTCTCTGCTCCACACCTTCCCTGTCCGGGTGGAACCGCACCGTACCTTAAATTCCTCGCGTGGAGTCGTTTATACACGCTCCCTCGATGGATTGTCTGACGAAGAAATTCAGCACTATCTGTCTGACCAGGGCGTCACGGCTGTTCATCGGGTTATGAAAAGGGTTGACTCGAACATCACTCCAACCCGCACTGTCTTCTTGACATTTGACAAAGTTCAACTCCCATCAAAAATCAAAGCAGGCTATGAGATAATTTCCGTTCGCCCTTATGTCCCAAACCCTACGGGTTGCTATCGATGTCAGCGGTTCAATCACACCAGCCAGTCCTGTTCCAATCCGGCCAAATCTACATCTACATCTACATCTATACTCCGCGAGCCACCTTACGGTGTGTGGCGGAGGGTACTTATTGTACCACTATCTGATCCCCCCTTCCCTGTTCCATTCACGAATTGTGCGTGGGAAGAACGACTGCTTGTAAGTCTCCGTATTTGCTCTAATTTCTCGGATCTTTTCGTTGTGATCATTACGCGAGATATATGTGGGCGGTAGTAATATGTTGCCCATCTCTTCCCGGAATGTGCTCTCTCGTAATTTCGATAATAAACCTCTCCGTATTGCGTAACGCCTTTCTTGAAGTGTCCGCCACTGGAGCTTGTTCAGCATCTCCGTAACGCTCTCGCGCTGACTAAATGTCCCCATGACGAATCGCGCTGCTTTTCGCTGGATCATGTCTATCTCTTCTATTAATCCAACCTGGTAAGGGTCCCATACTGATGAGCAATACTCAAGAATCGGACGAACAAGCGTTTTGTAAGCTACTTCTTTCGTCGATGAGTCACATTTTCTTAGAATTCTTCCTATGAATCTCAACCTGGCGCCTGCTTTTCCCACTATTTGTTTTATGTGATCATTCCACTTCAGATCGCTCCGGATAGTAACTCCTAAGTATTTTACGGTCGTTACCGCTTCCAATGATTTACCACCTATGGCATAATCGTACTGGAATGGATTTCTGCCCCTATGTTACGTGTGGCAGGGATGCCCATGAGGGTGCTTGTCCACCTCCATCCCCTCGCTGCATCAACTGTATGGGTGACCACGCTGCTTCCTCTCGAGATTGCCCCGTTTTTAAGGACGAAAAGCTGATCCAGGAAATAAGAGTGAAGGAAAAGGTGTCGACCTTTGCTGCTCGAAAGTTACTCGCCAGTCGACAGCCCACCGTGCCTCAGAAAGGAAAATACAGCACTGTCCTTGCTTCTCCTCGGCCAACAAAGGAGGCGGCCACGCAGACTTGCGACCTCACATTTAGTACCACGGTCGTCAGATCGGCCAGCGCAAAGATCGCCCATTCAACCTCACCACTTTCGCCTGCCCACTCTATGGCTCATCTAAACATCATACCTCCAAGAAGGCTACGAAGAAACACAGTTCCTCTCCTTCTCCGCCAAGGCGTGTCCCATCTACAGCACCACCTGGCGGAAATCGCCCTCGGCCATCTTCGTCGGGATCTGCTAAATCTCGAGCCCAAAAGTCAGATGCCAAGTCTTCGAAAAAAGAGCATTCTCGAGAAGAGTTTTTACGTACTGCAACTTCACAACCATCGGTTCCTCCTTCATCTAAACATCATACCTCCAAGAAGGCTACGAAGAAACACAGTTCCTCTCCTTCTCCGCCAAGGCGTGTCCCATCTACAGCACCACCTGGCGGAAATCGCCCTCGGCCATCTTCTGTGTCGCCGAGGCGCACTGCTGGTGGCCCGTCAACTGGCCGATCGTTGGTGGCAGGAGCTGCTCCTGACCAACCTATGGATCAGGATCTTCTGCCTTCGACTGAATGCCATTCCATGCTGTCGGTCGCAAGTTCTGAGCAGTCGTTGAGTTGACAGCACCCTTGGTCACGTTCCTCCATTTTCTGTTCACCCTATGTCCATTATCCACTGGAATATCCGCGGCATTCGCGCCAATCGGGAGGAATTGTCGATCCTCTTAAGATCCTACTCGCCAGTCATCTTCTGTCTTCAGGAAACAAAGCTGCGTCCCCATGACCGCTTTGTTCTCCCTCATTTTCAGTCCGTCCGATATGACCTCCCCTCTGTTGAAGGCACTCCAGCCCATGGAGGACTCATGATTCTGCTCCATGATACTCTCCACTATCACCCAATCCCCTTAAACACTTCCTTCCAAGCTGTCGCCGTCCGTCTTTCCCTTTCTGGCTACACGTTCTCTCTTTGTACGGTATACATTCCATCGTCTACACCAATGGCACGAGCTGATCTCCTTCATCTTCTTGATCAGCTTCCACCCCCCTATTTGCTGGTTGGGGACTTCAATGCCCACCACCCGCTTTGGGGATCTCCACATCCTTGTCCACGTGGCTCACTATTGCTAGACGTCTTCCACCAAGCGGATCTAGTCTGCCTCAACACTGGGGTCCCCACATTTTTGTCTGCCTCCACGGCAAATTTCTCCCATTTGGACCTTGCGGTCGGTACTGTTCCGCTAGCTCGGCGCTTCGAATGGTTCGCCCTTGATGATACACACTCGAGTGACCACTTTCCATGTGTTCTTCGACTGCAGCCTCAACTGCCATATATGCGCTCGCGACGCTGGAAGTTTGCCCAAGCCGATTGGACACTTTTTTCGTCTCTAGCGACATTCGATGACCGTCGCTTTCCCAGCGTCGACGATGAGGTCACTAATTTTACCGACGTTATTCTCACAGCTGCGGAACGTTCAATACCACGCACCTCCGAATTGCCCCGGCGCCCTCCAGTTCCTTGGTGGAACGAGGCATGCCGTGACGCAATACGTGAGCGGCGACGTGCTCTTCGCATTTTCCGTCACCATCCAACTTAGGCCAACTGTATCCGATATAAGCAGCTCCGTGCGCGATGCCGTCGCGTCATCCGCGATAGCAAGAAGGCAAGCTGGAAATTCTTTATTAGCTCATTTAACACCTTCACTCCCTCCTCGGAAGTTTGGCGTCGGCTTCGACGGTTTTCAGGCGCGCCTAGTTTCTCCCCGGTCTCTGGGCTCACTGTCGCGCATGATACCTTAGTGGACCCCGTCGCAATTTCTAACTCATTGGGTCAGCACTTTGCTGAGATTTCAAGCTCTTCCAATTACCCGCCAGCGTTTCTCCCGAAGAAACGTGCAGCGGAAGTGCGACATCTTGCTTTCTCCTCTCAAAATCGCGAAAGCTACAATACTGTTTTCTCCATGCGCGAACTCCAACATGCACTCTCTTCTTCTCGCTCCTCCGCCCCAGGACCGGATGGTATCCATGTCCAAATGTTGCTGCATTTATCAACCCATAGCCTGCGTTCCCTCCTTCGCCTTTATAATCGAATTTGGACCGACAGTACCTTTCCCAGGCGATGGCGGGAAGCTATTGTCTTTCCCGTTCCGAAACCTGGAAAGGACAAACATCTCCCCTCTAGCTATCGCCCCATTTCTCTCACGAGTAGTGTCTGTAAGGTTTTGGAGCGTATGGTGAATTACCGTTTAGCTTGGTGGCTGGAGTCCCGCAGTCTTTTAACACCAGCCCAATGCGGATTCCGAAAGCATCGTTCTGCCGTTGACCATCTTGTTGCTCTCTCCACTTATATCATGAACAATTTTCTCCGGAAACGCCAAACAGTAGCAATATTTTTTGATCTGGAGAGAGCATACGATACCTGTTGGAGGACAGGCATCCTCCGCACACTGTTCTCTTGGTGCTTTAGAGGCCGGCTGCCCCTTTTTCTTCGCGAATTTATGGCAGAGCGCACATTTAGGGTGCGGGTGAACACTACTCTCTCCCGTACTTTCTCCCAAGAAAACGGGGTACCCCAGGGCTCCGTGCTGAGTGTTGTACTGTTTGCCATCGCCATTAATCCAATTATGGATTGTCTCCTTCCTGATGTCTCGGGCTCCCTCTTTGTGGACGATTTTGCGATCTACTACAGCTCTCAACGGACCAGCCTTCTTGAAAGACGTCTTCAAGGATGTCTCGATCGCCTCCACTCGTGGAGCATCGAAACCGGCTTCCGTTTCTCACCCAGTAAGACCGTTTGTGTTAATTTTTGGCGACGTAAGGAGTTTCTTCCGCCCTCCTTACATATAGGTCCTGTCAACCTTCCGTTTTCCGACGTCGCTAAATTCTTGGGTCTTATGTTTGACAGAAAACTGTGCTGGTCCTCCCACGTTTCCTATCTTTCGGCTCGCTGTCTGCGTTCCCTTAACACCCTCCGTGTCTTGAATGGTACCTCTTGGGGAGCGGGCCGAGTGGTCCTTCTCCGCCTCTATCGCGTCTTAGTGCGCTCGAAATTGGATTATGGTAGCATAGTCTACTCCTCTGCTCGGCCGTCTATTCTTCGGCGTCTCGACTCTATCCACCACCGTGGATTACGTTTAGTGTCTGGAGCTTTCTACACCAGCCCTGTGGAAAGCCTTTATGCTGAGACTGCTGAACCTCCGCTGTCCAATCTGCGGGCAGTCCTTCTGAGTCGTTATGCTAGCCATCTGTCTTCCATGCCTGCTAATCCAGCCCATGACCTTTTTTTCGACGCCTCCCTTGATGTCGGGTATGCAGGCCGCTCCTCCTCCCTACTACCCCCGGGAGTCCGCTTCCGTCAACTGCTCCATTTTCTTTCCTTCCGCTTTCCTAAAACCTTCTTGACAACTTGGGGTACAGCACCGCCTTGGCTCCGTCCCCGGATCGACTTGCTCAGAGACCTATGTCAATTTCCCAAGGATGGTACCCCTACACTTGTTTACCGTCGGGCATTTGCTGCTCTATGTGCACAAATGACGGAAGCCACATTTATTTATACCGATGGCTCGAAAACATCGTTAGGTGTAGGGAGTGCCTATATTGTTGGCGACACCCCAAATCACTTTCGGCTTCCCGACCAGTGTTCGGTTTATACTGCGGAGCTTTACGCTGTTCTCCAGGCTGTCCACTACATCCGCCGCCATCAGCGGATACAGTACGTAATCTGCTCAGATTCTCTCAGCTCTCTCCTAAGTCTCCAAGCTCTTTACCCTGTGCACCCTCTGGTCCACCGGATTCAGGACTGTCTGCGCGTGCTCCACCTGGGGGGCGTCTCAGTGGCGTTCCTCTGGCTCCCGGGACACGCTGGTATCTGTGGAAATGAGGCGGCCGATATAGCGGCCAAGGCTGCAGTCTCTCTTCCTCGGCCAGCTATTCAGTATCTTCCGTTTACCGATCTACGGCGCGGTTTATGTCGCCAAGTTGCTCATTTATGGCATGTGCATTGGTCAACAGTTCCCCACAATAAATTGCGGGAAGTGAAAGCCCTTCCTTGCGCTTGGACCTCTTCCTCCCGAACGCGTCGTCGGGAGGAGGTAATTTTAACTAGACTCCGGGTAGGGCACTGTCTTTTTAATCATCGACATCTTTTAAGCGGTGATCCTCCCCCACTCTGTCCCCACTGCTCTCAGCTGTGGACGGTCAGACACCTTTTAATTGAATGCCCCTATTTTAATCCGTTACGCTCCCGTCTACAGCTATCGCCTGATCTATCGTCGATTTTAGCAGATGACACGCGCTCAGCTGACCGCGTTCTACAGTTTATTAGTGACAGTGAAATGACGTCAGTCATTTGAAGCCTTTTTTTGGGGGACAACCAACCCCTTTCTGTAGTGGATTTTTATGCATTCCTTCTGCCTTTAGTTTCTCAAATTTTATGACTTTGTTCCCATTGCTGCTGATTTTCAATTTCGTTTTTTTCCTGTTTTCTACGTCACGGGCTGGGCGCTAATGACCATAGAAGTTTTGCGCCCTAAAAGCACAAACAAAAAAAAAAAAAAAAACAGGAGCACACCTTCTTACTACCTGAGCCCCATCTTATTCTTTTACTCGCTCCTGTGAACGGGAACGCGTTATGCAGGTCTTGGTGTTACTTGCGTCCATCTGGAAAAGTTTTTACTGAGTTTAACGAAGGCGATGCTGGCCTGATATATTCGACGATGCCCTTTGGCTACACTGACTAAAGGAACCCTCTCAGAAATACCAAATTTAAGATAACCTGAAGATGCCTAAATAAGGCGAAACGCGTAGTTGAAAAATAAAATAATAAAATTGCAACCAAGACTGTTTTTAACCAATATAGAAATCCTAAATACCTCGTACAGTGGGGAAGCGCTCTCTGTCTTGCACTTTGCAGCAGTTTGCCTGGCATTGGTGTAGACGCGATGATTCGCCAAGAGGTGTCGACGGCGTTAGACGAAAACGGCCGCCGGGTTGGCAGTTAGATTTCGATTAAGCTGCCGCCTCCACACACCTACGCATATAACCCCCTCCCGCATCCCTTCCCTCCCCACTCTTCTCGTCCCTGCACCCGACGCCACCAACCACCCCTCTCCGCCCCTCCCCTCTTTCGACACTCGTATACAGCAAGCAAATAATTGAATTATAACTTGAGAGATTAGCTCGCAATTCAATTACTGTAAGGTACAGGGGCGTTAAAATCATCCTAATGAAAATGGAACCTTATTAATTAATATCGGAAGGATGGGAGGTACGAGGTGGAGTCAAGGGCGACGGTAAAAAAGACGAAGGAATTTATCAGAAAGAGGAGCGCGAAAAATATTAAGCTTGGGGCCAGACAAATACAAAACGTATTGTGCTCTGTAATTGTATTTCGCGAAGTTGCTCGTTCTTTCAGGGAGATAACGCAGCCTCGGGCTTCTTCTTACCCGCTGGAATTATTAACTCAACGAGTCAACATCGGAAGAAAAAATATAATGAGCCACTGTTTCGAAGTACTATGTTGGCACGGAGGATTTTTGCATTCTCTTACCAAACCGTTTGCTGATAAAGGTTTAGATGCACTACATAAATGAACGGATGATAATGAGCACAAAGCAAATGCTATCAGCTTGTTTATTTCAGTATACCCGATACAGAGGCGGTTTAGGGAAAGAGAGCAGAAACTTTTATTTTTTGAAAGTAATTAGCGATAAATCAATTTGATTATTAATGAGTCTCTTCTGACAAATTTATCAAGCTTAGAATGAAGTGTAGAACTGTAAAAATAACTTTTATATTTATTGCTTTCTTCATTTTCACTGCGAAATACGCACTGGATGCAAATGGATGGATTCCATCATAGCAGTGATATACAAACAAAATGTCTGAAAATCTAAAATAGTGCGATGTGTTAATACAATAGAAAAAAAACATAAAAGTATGAGACTGTTAATCGTGGCTAATTATGATCACTAACCCCTTGAACACTGAAGTTGGTCGCGTTTAAAGATAACATTTACTGCCTTACTGATAGCGTTGATGGTCCTGTAGGTGCTCTGAGTAAGAGAGATAGAAGGGAAAATCTTGTGGCATTCTTGGTTGATACAGCACAAGGGACAAATCCAGCCATGTAATCAGAAAGGGCTTTCCTTCCTCCACACACAACGATCCCATTCCGCAGTATGAGTGAGAGTTATATTTTAAGTGCATCTGTGTGTCAACACATGGCCCACTCCCCTAAAACAGCACTAACAAGGGTCAGTGTTCAATGTTCCAATACGACGGACAGGGTACCAACCACATAGCCACTGGTTCTCACTCCATACGCAAAAGTATGAAATTTAATCCAGGATAAAGGCGCAAAAGCCGGTTGTATGGTGTTCAGGAACTTAATATGGCGTTCAGGAACTTAACACCACCACATCTTCTCTGTTGTTCGTCATATACTGGCGGTGGTAATTTATTCCACCATAGAACACGAAACGGCTACCACTGAACCGAGGACCACTGTACAGATGAACATAAGAGCCTCAGTTTCATTGGCAGAGGACGAAAGAAATTACTTGGAGCAGTATGACTTTTATCGGTTCTTGTCTGTCTGTGATTGTGATGGAACTGAAATTCTAAGTTTAATGGTTGGAACTAACCACGTAATATAATCCATTGATATGTTTTTATTACTTCAATGAATGAAGCACTATGTGTTTGCGATGTTCGTCCATTATATGACGGCCTTATTCTGCTTACGTGTAACACAAGACACATCCATATCCAGCAAAATGAAATAGTAATTTGTATAATAATTTATATACAGATATATAAAAATGATTCACATTGAAGGATAGCAGGTCCTTTTGACCTGCCATTCCTCCACTTTATTTACTCACTCGAACTGATAATTACACGTCATATTGTCTATGAGGGATGGTTGAAAGTGACTGTAAATTCGATTTTAATAGTTGCGAAATGTATGAAGTCATTTGAGGCAGAGGAGAAAAGCAATTGTTTTGGTCGGATAGCCACAGGTGTGGCAGGAAAGGCTTAATGGTGCCAGTTCGGAGCATACGACAGGCTACAGGTATAAAGAAAGCAGTGGGTTATCAAAACGGAAGTCATCACGGAGGACTTGGCCTGAGCCACGGTAGGTGGTGGGTGGGGGTGATTGGCGGGGGGGGGGGGGGGGGTGTATGACTGGAGAGTGGAAATCCTGACGCAGGGCAACGGTGTATTGCCCCTGTAGCTATTGCCGAGTTGCGACGGAAGGAGGGAGCAGCAATTGTTCCCCCATCAGAGAAGCGCGTTCTACCGTTTCAGCTGAGTCCCTCATACCATTTCCTTGGAAGCTTCCAGTAAGATCGTTATCAGCTAGGCCGATGAAAACATTTTGTACTGGAGGCCCAACACTGGGTGGCCGAGAATGGTGTTGAGATTTTTCTTAAGTCATGTAGACGCAGAGGACTATGCGTGGCCGGTCGGAGTGGCCGTGCGGTTCTAGGCGCTACAGTCTGGAGCCGAGCGACCGCTCCGGTCGCAGGTTCGAATCCTGCCTCGGGCATGGATGTGTGTGATGTCCTTCAGTTAGTTAGGCTTAATTAGTTCTAAGTTCTAGGCGACTGATGACGTCAGAAGCATAGTGCTCAGAGCCATTTGAACCATTTTTGAACTATGCGGTTTTGCTCGTGTGTCAAAATAACAGTGTGTTCATTGGAACGCGGTCCGTGGCGTCAGAAATCGTCACGGTGGATGCCCGTTCGATGACTCCAGATGAGCCGGGATTGGAGGAGCAATTTTTTCGCATCTTGTAGAGGCAGGCTGTACAGTACATGAAGTGATGCGCGACTGGTGCAGGAACACTTTCCGAGTTCTCAATTGAAGGTTTGTAGCGTTTTAGAGTAAACTCCACGTGGAGTATTCAGCAGACTTGTGTATAGCGTGAGGAGCTGAGATAGGTCACAAACCGTTGAGGAGTACGGTTGAATTTCGGTATTGAACCATGGAAGAGATACTGTTTTGCACCTGGAAGGTTCTGGGTGCGAGGGTGGATGCGAACGAGAGGTGGAGACGGAGGTCCGCCGTCCAACCCGACGCCAAAGTCCACTGTGCACTGCATCTAGAGTTTTCTACATACGCGTTGTGAGCACTAGCAAGAGGAGTATTAGGGATCTCAGGGTGAATTTCTCTTACTTTACTGCACGCCCACTGCTGCAGCAATTGTTGTCTAATTTAAGCGAAATACGGTAATTTGTTTCACTTTTCAGTCCACAATCACTGTCATGTGAATTAACCAAAGTAAGATAGCGTTATCCATTTTTTAGTCACATCTGTCTATCAGAACACTGTACTTTACCAACGTGAAATAGCATATAATCATTGTGTTATGTTGACATTGAACTCACGTTTTTCTAAATAATTGAATTCTATCTATTACTCAAGTAGACAAGATCCCTTGCTTACCTTAATAATATTACTTACTTAGACAGGGTGTTACAAAAAGGTACGGCCAAACTTTCAGGAAACATTCCTCACACACAAATAAAGAAAAGATGTTATGTGGACATGTGTCCGGAAACGCTTAATTTCCATGTTAGCGCTCATTTTAGTTTCGTCAGTATGTACTGTACTTCCTCGATTCACCGCCATGATTTCATACGGGATACTCTACCTGTGCTGCTAGAACATGTGCCTTTACAAGTACGACACAATATGTGGTTCATGCGCGATGGAGCTCCTGCACATTTCAGACGAAGTGTTCGTACGCCTCTCAACAACAGATTCGGTGACCGATGGATTGGTAGAGGCGGACCAATTTCGTGGCCTCCACGCTCTCCTGACCTCAACCCTCTTGACTTTCATTTATGGGGGCATTTGAAAGCTCTTGTCTACGCAACCCCGGTACCAAATGTAGAGACTCTTCGTGCTCGTATTGTGGACGGCTGCGATACAATACGCCATTCTCTAGGGCTGCATCAGCGCATCAGAGATTCCATGCGAGCTCTAACGTGGAAAGTAAGCGTTTCCGGACACATGTCCACATAACATATTTTCTTTCTTTGTGTGTGAGGAATGGTTCCTGAAAGTATATATATCAGTTCATGACATCCAGTCTTACAAATTTACTGTCTCTGATGGACACACGTCCAGATCATCCGCTCTCAAAACTCCGCCATCACCACCACTGCTGGCGGCTCACCTCCAACTGCGCAACGCTACGCGCTGTTATCAGCCAACTGCCCAACACTACAATAGCATATACTCCAACAATGCGAACCGACCGCAGCCTTCACACAGCACAGTCAGTGATTTTCATACAGAGTGCTACGTGACGTTACCAATATAAAAACCTAAACAGCCTACTTACATAGCCTGACGCAGGGCAATGGTGTATTGCCCCTGTAGCCGAGTTGCGTCGGAAGGAGGAAGCGGCAATTGTTTTCGCCAGAAGCGAAGCGCATTCCACCGTTTCAGTAGAGTCCCTCATATCATTTCCTGGGAAGCTTCCTGTAAGATCGCCGGCCGCGGTGGCCGTGCGGTTCCAGGCGCTCCAGTCCGGAGCCGCGTTACTGCTACGGTCGCAGGTTCGAATCCTGCCTCGGCCATGGGTGTGTGTGATGTCCTTAGGTTAGTTAGGTTTAAGTAGTTCTACGTTCTAGGGGACTGATGACCACAGCAGTTGAGTCTCATAGTGCTCAGAGCCATTTGAACCATTTTTGAACCTGTAAGATCGATATCAGCTAGGCCGACGAAAACATTTCGTGCTGGAGGCCGGACGCTAGGTGGCCGAGAATGGTATTGAGATTTTTCTTAAGTTATGTAGACGCACAGGACTGTGCCGGTTTCCACGTGTGTCAAAATAACAGTGTGTTGATTGGAACGTGGTCTGTGACTTCAGAAATGGTCACAGTGGATGCCTGTTCAATATCCAGATGCGCCGGGATTGGAGGAGCAGTTTCTTCGCATCTTATGGAGGCAGGCTGTACAGTACATGAAGTGATGCTCCATTGGTAAAGGAACACTTTCCGAGATCTCAATTGAAGGTTTTTAGCGTTTTAGAGTATACTCCACGTGTAGCATTCCGCGGACTTGTGTATAGAGTGAGGAGCTGAGATTAGGACACAAACCATTGAGGAGTACGGTTGAATTTCGTCATGAAGCATGGAAGAGATTCGCTTTTGCTCCTGAAAGAATCCGGGTGCGAAGGTGGATCCGTATGTCCGCCGTCCAACCCGACGCCGAGGTGCGCTGTGCACTGCATCTAGAGTTTTCTACACATGTATTGTGAGCGTTAGCAACTGGAACATTAGGGATCTGAGAGTGAACTTCTCTTACTTTACTTTGCTGCAGCAATTTTTGTCTAATTTAAGCGTAATATGGTGGTTTGTTTCACTTTTCAGTTCACAATCGCTGTCACTTGTATTAATCAAAGTCAGATAGCGTTATATACTTTTTAGTTACATCTGTCTATCAGAACACTTTACTTTACGAACGTGAAATAGCATATAATCATTGTGTTACGTTAGCGTTGAACTCATGTTTTTCTGAATAATTGAATTCTATCTATTATTCAAGTTGATAAGATCCCTTGCCCACCTTAATAATATTATTTACTTATGTGGGAAATAGTAGAAGTTGTCTTGGAATAAAATAATAGAAAGTGTCTTCATTTTCACTACACCGGGATATATTTTATAGTCATTCACGTTTGAGTCCATTGTGTATATACCGAGCGAGGTGGCGCAGTGGCTAGCACACTGGACTCGCATTCGGGAGGACGACGGTTCAATTCCGCGTCCGGCCATCCTGATTTAGGTTTTCCGTGATTTCCCTAAATCGCTCCAGGCAAATGCCGGTATGGTTCCTTTGAAAGGGCACGGCCCACTTCCTTCCACGTCCTTCCCTAAACCGATGAGACCGATGACCTCGCTGTCGGGTCTCCTCCCCCAAACAACCCAACCCATTGTGTATAATTTTCCCAGTAGCGTCGGTGAAGCGGTGACGCTGTGTCTTACAGGTATTGACAGGCAGAAGTTCATTAGAGGTACAGACGTGCCTGTCCACCACAGAGACGTGTTGTAACATTACCGGTTTCGTAAAGTAGCTGCTGTTTTCAGATGTGCTTAAGAAACTAAAAAGCTGCGTAGAGATGTACAAACATATATGGTTGGGCACTTGAACATCACGAACTCATTTAACATTTCATTTGCATCTACATCTACATGGTACCACCAACTGATCACCCCTTCCTCGTTCCACTCACGAATGGCGCGTGGGAAGAATGATTGTCGGTTAAGTTTATGTATTAGTTCCATTTCTCGAATATTTTCATCGTGGCCATTTTGAGAGAAGTATATGGGAGGAAGTAATATGTTGTGCGACATTTTCTGCAAAGTATTTTTTCGAAATTTCAATAGTAAACCTCTTAGTGATGAACAACGCCTCTCTTGCACCGTCTGGCGCTGGAGTTTGCTGGGCATTCAGGTAACGCTCTGAAGCAGACAAGGCGATCCTGCGATGAAACATGCCGCTCTTCGGTAGATCTTCTCTATCTCTTATATCAATCCTACTGGTAAGAGGCCCAGACTGATAAACAGTACTCGAGAGTCGGTCGAACAAGCGTCTTGTAAGCCACTTCTTTCGTGGATGGATTATAATACTTTCTATGAATCACAGTCTGGCGTCTGCTTTTCCCACTTTTTGTTTCATGTGGTCAGTCTACATATGGCCGCTCTGGTTAGGTACACCTAGATAGTTTACGGAATATACTGTTTCCAGCAATTGGTCATCAGTTGTATGGTTCTACGGTGCTGGATTTCTTTTTCAATGTGTGTTCAATATGTTACATTTATTTACCTTCAGGGTCAACTACCAGACACAGCACCATTTACCAAACTTTTATAGGTCATTTTGGAAATCTATAATGCCTTCCAGCGTTGCTACTTTCAAAAAATGGTTCAAATGGCTCTAAGCACTATGGGACTTAACATCTGAGGTCATCAGTCCCCTAGAACTTAGAACTACTTAAACCTAACTAACCTAAGGACATCACACACATCCATGCCCGAGGCAGGATTCGAACCTGAGATCGGAACGGTCGCGCGGTTCCAGACTGAAGCGCCTAGAACCGCTCGGCCACATCAGCCGGCTGCTACTTTCCTGTAGACAACCGCATCATCTGCGAACAGTCTTACAGAGCTTTCGACACATTCATCTAGATCATTTATATTCACTGTAAGCAGTAACCGTCCTATCAGACGTCCTTGGATACTCCGGAAATTACCTTTACTTCCATTTTGTTCTGTTAAGAGCGACGTGTTGAGCTCTGTCTCTAAGGAAGTTCAAAATCCAGTCGCAGTGAGGAACGGTGTCAGATGCCGTGTTGAACTCAAGCATCAACCTGAGCGCCGTTGTCTACAGTGTAATGGATCTCATAGAGCGGTGGTTCTCGGCTTGCGGATAATTGCCCCCTGAGGGCTAAACTGAAATATTCCGAGGGGTGAAAACAAAAGGGTTCGATTGTCTATAGATCACGGAACAAAATTATGTTTAAAAGATTGTTACTATTATCATGTATCATAAGTCTGTAATACAGATAAAATAAATTACCAATAATTAGCTTTTATATTCAAATATTGGTACTAAAGCGCGACACGATGTGGTGGTGCACAGCTTGTGAAACGAATGTATGAAGATGTTCCTCACATAGTCCACCCACTACACACGTACTTTCTGCTTTGTACAATGCATTCAAGGTGAAAGGACACCAACGATAAGATTCTCTGATGACATTGCTGTCCTCAGTGAAAGTGAATCTGACTTACAGGACCTATGGCATGGAATGTACAATCTAATGAGTACAGAATGCGGAATGAGAGTAAATCGGAGAAAGACAAAACTAATGACAAATAGCAGAAATGCGAACAGCAACAGAACTTATCATATTTGGTGATAACGGAACTGTTCAAGTTAAGGAATTCTACTACCTAGGCAGCAAAGTAAAGATGGAGCAAGGAGGACATAAAATGCAGACAAGGACTGGCAAATTGGGTATTCTTGCCCAAGATACGTCTTAATTTGAGGGAGAAATGTCCGATAATGTACGCCTGGAGCACAACATTTTCTGCTAGCGAGACAGGGACGGTGGAAAGACAGGAACAAAAGAGGGTAGAAGCATTTGAAATGTGGGGCTGCGGAAGAATATTGAAAATTAGGTGGACTAATCAGGTAAGGAATGAGGAGGTTCTGTGCAGAATCGGAGAGGAAAGGAATATGTGGAAAACACTGATAAGGAGAACGGACAAGATGACAGAACACAAGACATAAGGGATAACTTCCATGGTATGAGAGGAAATTGTAGAGGGTAAAAACAGTAGAGGAAGACAGAGATTGGGATACATCCACCAAGTAATTGAGAATGTAGGATGCAAGGATGCAAAATAAGAAAAGGCTACTACGCTACTGTAGTGGCCCCAGCGCCCAATGTATTATTATTGGTGGCATAATGGTAGCGCTCAGACAAAAAGAATTGACCGCCTGAAGTCTTCCAACTTCAGTCAGTTCAAAATTATGGAGTCCAGCAAACAAGCGATGTTCAAAAAGATAGGTGTAGTGTACACATTTTAACTTCGTTCCTTTTAAATGGGATTACGGGATATGCGTGAATCAACAGTTGCTAGGGAGAGAAGTGATGCAGAGGAAGCATGTTTTGTTACAAATGTTTAGTCTCAGTGTAGATACAGTAGTTAGCTACCTTTTCTGCGAAAGAGTTGTCTGTAGTACTTGGGATGCACTGAAAGTCGCTTCATCATTCTACAACAACAGGTTACAAATTAGCTGCACCGATTGTGTAACTGACTCACTAATCTGCGGTTTAATAAGACACCTACGAAAGCTAAATAATCATTTCTATTTTGTCATTTTAAAAACTAAAGCAACGACAAATTCTTTTTCATTCTAACGATTCGTTAAGGCGCTCATGTCGATTGTGGGAAGGGGGAGGGGGGTGCCAATATCTGATTACACTTAGCGATAATGGTCTCAGATAGGTTGGGAACCACTGTTCTAGAACAACAGAGCGAGCTGAGTTTCACAAGATCGCTGTTTGCGGAATCCATGTTGATTTCTATAGAGGAGATTTTCGTTCCAAAAGTCATTACTTTTTAATATGAAACATGTCCCATAGCTATAAAAAAGACTAACGTCAACGATATAGGCCTTCTTGAAAACGGTAATCGCCTATGCTTTATTCCAGTCACTAGGTATCCTTTTGTTGCTCCCAGCCAACTTCAGTACACTGCTGCTAGAAGGGGAGAAAGTTCTTTAGGATAATCTTTGTAGAATCTTACAGGAATCTCATATGGTACTGATGCCTTGCCACTACCAAGCGATTGTAGACGTCTTTACACACCGCGATCGGTTATCTCAATATCTGCCATCTGGAGGTTCTTAAGATGATACAGGAGGGACCGTATTACGATTTTTGCGATGAAACAATTTCGGAAGACCGAATTCAGTATTTCGGCCTTCTCTGCGCTATCTTCCGTTTCGATTCCTGTATGGTCACTGTGTGGCTGAATAAACAATTTCGAGCCGCTTACTGATTTCACGTAAGACTAAAAGCCTCTTAGGGATTTCAGTCAGACCGGTTGACAAAATATTGCTTTCAAAGACACGGAACATTTCTCTCATTTATCTCACTAGGCTCATTTTTGCTTCGTTAATCGTGTCGTTATAAATTATTATGCAAGCGATTGCAGATGTCGCACACTTCCAACCGGAAATATGTCAATTAAAAACAAATAAAATAAAAATAAAACATTGGTGATGTATGTTTGTCAGCAGCTGGATTGTATCAAAACACGTTGTAGGCATATTTCATAGCAACGTCGTTATTAAAAGGGCGACTCACCGTGGCTTGCGGCGTCTGTGGTTAGTTTATCTTCTGGTATTTTATTGTAGCGTGAGTTGAAGCTACTCAGGCGCTGATAAGCAAGTGATACAACCAGATGCAGGCAGTAGACTGCTACGATAGGTTAAGTTATGTTTAGTTTTATCTGTTCAAAATGGTTCACATGGCTCTGAACATTATGGGACTAAACATCTGAGGTCATCAGTCCCATAGATCTTAGAACTACTTAAACCTAACTAACCTAAGGACATCACACACATCCATGCCTGAGGCAGGAATCGAACCTGCGACCGTAGCGTTCGCGCGGTTCCAGACTGAAGAGCCTAGAACCGCTCGGCCATACCGGCTGGCATTTTCATAGGTGGTGGTTAGTTCCTAAGGCACCAAACTGTTGAGGTCATCGGTTCCTGGGCTTACACACTACTTAATCTAACTTAAACTAACTTACGCTAAGGACAATATACACACTCATGCCCGAGGGAGGACTCAAACCTCCGACGGGCGGAAGTTTTGTAGGATGCTTATGTGTTTTGTATTAGCTTAAACATAATAAGACAACAGGGGACAGAAAGTCTGAAACACTTAGTGCTATCCTCATATGAGGAATAAACTACATACGAACTAATAACTGGCAGCAACATTCATATAACAGGCATTTTTCGAGTGTAGATATGGCTCTACAATTTAACTATAATATACAGAAAATAACACAGTAGGGATAGTATTTTGGATTGCAAAATGTGGAGTAGTGTTGATATTCAGGTGTGGTGAATGTGTTACCCCTCTCATGAAAAATGCAAGTTTTTGACCGTCTCCCCCTGCATTAACCGCCGTCTTCAAAAAACCGCTAAGAAGTTGCACTGTTGTCCTTTTCTTTTCAGTAACTCCCTTCCATTGCATTTTAGGCAAAAATATGGCGTTACCAATATTAAAGAGACTTAAATGTCCTCCAACTTTCATATACAACATGTTGAAAAATTCAGAACAGCTGGTGAAATACTAGGCTCTGAAAATCTGCAAAAACGTTAAGAAATCACAAAAGTTAAATATGTTAGGGGTTTCGCCTTAATAACTTTTTTAGTGCAGTTTTCTGCACAGTCCGTAATAACCAGTGTCATATAGGATTTAACTACCTCAAGATTCATACAAAATATTTGTAATTACTCCCTATACACGGCGAGAAATGGTGCACAATTTTAGTGACAGTGGACTCGAAAATGAAAATACCATCCTCAGTCAAAAATAGTGTTCCTGAGCGTAATATCATATTTAAGCTGTTATGTATGCAGTGCGAGTATATACATGTAGTTCATGAGTCACTTAATTTCTATGGATTAAGTATTTCTGAAAAGGAAAAAAACATAAATTTTCAACACTTTTTGCATATGCTTGTATTTCAGCAAAATACAGCTTCAAAATAGAAAAAAATGGCTCTGAGCACTATGCGACTTAACTTCTAAGGTCATCAGTCGCCTAGAACTTAGAACTAATTAAACCTAACTAACCGAAGGACATCACACACATTCATGCCCGAGGCAGGATTCGAACCTGCGACCGTAGCGGTCACGCGGTTCCAGACTGAAGCGCCTAGAACCGCACGCCCACACCGACCGGCCTCAAAATAGATTTTAAATTTTATTTTTATGATATATTGGCTCAGATGTGTTTGAGGTATACAAATCGTCACTTCGGCCAATAGACAATGCCTCATCTACCTCATCTTCTTCCATACTGAATTCAATCTCTGGTTTGTTATCACATGATTCGAATCCATAATGAACTCATACAGTGGAGCACCAAAGTCCTGCTTTTTTGCAGCTGCATTTATTTGCCACAAGTGTGTTTGCATTTTCTTTTTTTCTTTCGATTATAGTTTATTCTTTGGCATCTGAGGAAACATTGTACCATTAAAGAGAACTTTTGCACATAAACCTCATGAACTGCATGTATATGTTGGATGCATAATGGCTTAATGATGCTGTTACACTCAGGAATAGTATTTTTGACTGCGGATGATATTTTCAGTTTCGAGGACACTTTCACTAAAACAATTAATGTAACGTTCCTCGACTTTTATAGGCAGTAATTACAATCACTTTGCATCAGTATTGAAGGAAATTAAATCTTATGCATCACTGGTTACACATTGTGAACAAAACTACATTAAATTACATTAAAACTACATTAAAACGAAACTTCTGATACCTAACTTATTGTGATTTATTGACATTTTAGGATCTTCACAGCCTCTTATCTCAGTAGCTATTCCGAATTTTCCGTGTTATACATGAAACTTGCAAGAAGTTTAACGCTCTATAACATTGATACTGGTATGTTTTTTCCCTAATGCACTGGAAGGGAGTTACTGCGGAAAAACTTAAACAATGCAATTTATTAGCGATTTTTTTCGAGATGTGAATGACGCGATCTACAACTTGGATTTTTCATAAGAGAGATAACATATACAACGTACCTGGAAATCAAAGTTACTCCACCTTTTGGTAACCAATCCCTTCTTCAGAGCTATCTGTACTGGTATAAGACACTGTAAACACCTTAACTACGACAACAGTAGCGCGCCCTGTGTACTGGGGTAGGTCAAGACAGCATAGTTAAATATGTCAGTCCATTCTTGGACCGGCAAATCTCGTACATCAATCACGATTAAATTAAAGTCATTACTGTATAATTCTATTCCCATAAATGAAACTGATGAGCCAGGGATGGGAGAGTAGCTCATGGCATTAACTTGGTGTATAGTTGTGCCCTCCAGGTAGTTTTGGCATCACTTTCAGAGGAGATAGAGTGGCAGTGGATGAATCATCTGTTAGTGGCAGTACCTGCTGCAACACAAGCATTGTTTGAGTCAGGCATCTGGGCATTACATTCCTGTAATTTCTTGCATATGTTACGCACACAATATGGGATCCAAGCTTACGTTCACAGAAGTCCTATGACGTATGCATGACGAATCTGGTACCACGTATGCATACCACCACATCAACAGTGGTAACGGAATGGCAAGTTTCCATATGACGTCGGTAGCGTTCACGTGAGATACGATGGACTCAATGGTGCACATCCGCTCAGCCACTCCCCCAGCAGCTCTGTACTGCAATCACACTCTGCTGTCATAGTATAGGACGGCCGACTTGCATCTCGAGTCACTACACCACGATTCCTTCGTTTGTGCTTCACCATTGTTGCAACGAGATAGATGGTCTTTATTTCATGCTGTAATATTTGTAATTAGTTTTCACTCGCTTCGAGAAATGTAAGTTAAGTAAATCTTCTGTTTTCTGTGCTAACTTGTTCACTGATCATCTCTGCTCCTGCCCAGCTTTTCCACGACGCAGTTACCCCACCACTTCGCAGCCCACCTCTCCGTACCATTATGTACGAAGTCGTACACAACAACGAATACTTGCACTCGCGCAGAATCGTAGTCCTTGCAAGCAGTGACATCCGGCCAAAACATCACACAAGTCTTGTAACGTAGCATTATGAACACTTGCGCTCACACAGAACTTAAGGTTTTACAAGCAGTGCCATCTGGTCAAAACACTTTTGAAAGGAACGTTGTTTTGTGGCAACGTGTCCCCTTGAGAATGTTGTGCAGGGGAAAGTCAGTAACAGACAGTGACCTCTGTATTAAGTGAGAAGGGGTGGAGCCAAAAATTCGTTTCTCTCTGTGCACTGAAGAGTCAAAGTAACTGTTACACCTGCCTAACATCGTACAGTGCCCCCGCGAGCACAGAAGTGCCGCAACACTATGTGGCATGGACTCGACTTATGTCTGAAATAGTGCTGATGGGAACTGACACCATGAACCCTGCAGGGCTGTACATAAATCGTAAAAGTACGAGGGGGTGGAGACCTCTTCTGCACAGCGCGTTGCAATGCTTCCCAGATATGCTCACTATTGTTCACGTCTGGGGAGTTTGGTGGCCAGCGGAAGTGTTTAAACTGAGAAGAGTGTTCCTGCAGCCACTCTGTAGCAATTATGGACGTGTGGGGTGTCAAATTGCCCTGCTGGAATTGCCCAAATCCGTCCGAACGCACAATAGACATGAATCGATGCAGGTGATCAGACAGGATGTTTATGTACGTGTCACTTGTCAGAGTCGTATCTAGACGCATCAGGAGTCCCATATCACTCCAACTGCACGTGCCCCACACCATTACAGAGCCTCCACCAGCTTGAACAGTTCCCTGCTGACATGCAGGGTCCATGGATTTGAGAGGTTGACTCCATACGCGTACACGTCCATCCACTCGATAAAATTTGAAACGAGACTCGTCCGACCAATAAACATGTTTCCAGTCATCAACAGTCCAATGTTCGTGTCGTGCAGTCTTCAAGGGCACATGAGTGGGCCTTCGGCTCCGAAATTTCATGTACATGATGTTTCGTTGACTGTTTCGCACGTTGACACTTGTTGATGGTGCGGCATTGAAATCTGCAGTAATCTGCGAAAGTGTTTGCACTTCAGTCATGTTGAACGATTCTCTTCAGTCGTCGTTGGTCCCGTTCTTGAAGGATCTTTATCCGGACGCAGCGATGTTGGACATTTGATATTTTACCAGCTTCCTGATATTCACGGTACAATCGTGAAATGGCCGTACGGGAAAATCCCCATTTCATCGCTACCTCGGAGAAGCCGTCACATCGCTCGTGCGTCGACTATAACACAACGTTCAAACTCACTTAAATCTTAATAACCTGCCATTTAACAGTAGTAACCGATCTAAGAACTGCGCCAGATACTTGTTGTCTTATATAGGCGTTGCCGACCTCAGCGCCGTGTTTTGACAGTTTGCATATCTCTGTATTTGAATACGCATGTCTATACCAGTTTCTTTGGCCCTTCATTGTAAAATAAAGGATCGACTTTTTGGTACCACCTTACGTGAGGTGAACACTCTCTTGTCTAAAAAGTTTAATAGTTTTCCTCATTGATTAATCTTTAAAAAAATAACAGAGAAGGAGAAGTAGGGGCGGCAGATACCAAGAAATGTGGACGTGGAGGTTAAGGTATTGGTTTATCTGAAGAATGGGAGTAGGACTTTTGTTTATGAACTGCTTATTGGGGAGTAAAACTATTAGCTATCGTGGTTAAACTTTTCTTACAAAGCAGATTGTTGTCTTGTTTACAAAAATATTATCGGACAGCAATTTGTAGAGCCTTTCCCATTGGCATGAGCATGCAGACAGGAGAAAGAACTGTGTGCTGGTTGAGTACACTTCAGCAGGAGACACAGAATGATGCACTTGATCCGGGAAACGGAAGAGAGAGCAGTGCCCGCAGATGTACAGAAGGGCTGTTCTGTCAATCGTCAGCTGATGCGCTGCAGTGAGCAGCAGATGACTACGCTCACAACTTCCCACTACTGGGCGTAGAATACGACAAGAAGTTGCATCTTGGGTGAGCATGGAACGATGGTTCTCGAATGTTTTTAATCGTGGTGTTTGGGTCGATGGTGTTCCAAGAATTTTATGCTTTTTCCCCGTGACTGAAGGCTCATTCATGATTCGATCAGTTACTTTATTTGTATGTGTTAAGTTTTCATTCTTCTGTAGGATTCAGGAAAAACTGAGTGCCAACCGCCCATTCGTCCTCCTATATCTCACTACATGTCATATATTTTTGATATGATTTTTGATTTTGGTGCTGTTTCGCTTCAATGAGGAGTCAGCGAACATTCACTGTTAGATAAAGTGCTCTTAAAAACTTTTCCATACGTTGCAGTCCTCTTACATGTCGCTTCTGGACGTTTTCCGGTGTTGTTGATGTACATTCTACAACGTCCTCTCCTCGGTCGATCGCTTACTACTTATACGTTGAGACTTCGGAAAGTAAATTACACACGCCGTCGCACGCTAAGACCATAGTACAACAAGAGTGGCACATTGTCAGACGAGGTTACATGTTCTGGGATGCATGCAGACAAAGTTCTGCTGCTGCACAGATAATAATAGGTGTGTCAGCCTGTGTGTGTCAAGTGACGAAGCAACTGCGAATGTACGCCTTAGCTGGAATACGCGAGACACTAAGATTTTTGCGTGCAAATCGTCTAAACTGTACACACTTTCACCGTGAAATTCTGACGACAGGTAGGCCAAAGGCAATGTTACCTCCAGCCGTAGTGAAATGATGTCAACAGTTTGACCGAGACCGCTGATACATATGTGGTGCTTATCGGGAAGGAAGGCCATCTACACGAACCCTACATGGCAATGTCCTTGCGACTGAGGAACTGATTCACAGCAATCGCAGAGTGATAACTGAGGAAAGTGCTCAGTAGATGCGTTCGTCAATACGCAGTTTTCATTAAATAATGGGACACCGACTGCGTTATTGGAAATTATTCTCACGCTGGATTCCTCAATGAATGTCACTTGCGCACGAAAGCGTAACGTTCATAGCGTCTCTGGACTTCTTTGAACGTTACTCTGTGCAGGGCATTGATTTTCTAAACCGCATGATTACGGATGACGATATACACCTGCAATGGAGATAGTATCTTTGGACCACCAATTCCATAAAGTTTTCACTGCATTCAGCCCTATTTACCAGTCAACTGAAATCCCCAATACCGGTTTTGACAGTTACTTTCTCATGAGGTGGCACCACAGTTATCCCAAGATTAGTCCAGAGACGGCGTCTCACATATAATAACACAAAGTAGCCAAACAGCTGCTGGTTGCGACTCTGGTCTAACCATGGTATAATGCTGGTGGCGAAAAGCCTATGTGATGTGATGCTGAAGGACGAAGGCGGCAGGTGGTGTTAAGTAAAACAGTTGTTGTGACTGATAACTAAAAGTAAATATATTTAACAATGAAAAATCGCTAAAGCTCTGATCACTCAAAAAAATGTCAGTTAAGTTCACATATGTAATTATTTTTAAAGACAGACACCGTACACTTCAAAAAGTAAATATGGGATTATGCACTAAGCAAAGAATCGCTTCTGCTGGACAACCCCTTTTTCTTTCAGTTGAACATTGACCATTATGAGCTACTAACTTCTACTGTTAAATTTCCTCATTACCTTTAATTTTCGGACCATATTAAACACGTAATTTTTCATGTCTTCCTCCCGGGTAGTGTCTTTATTTTGTTCAATTTATAATTCAGTTTTAAGTATTCCCATGCCTAAAAAAAATCTAGTCAAATCACTCAAGTGGAGCGCCTTTATTTCGTATCATGTGATATATATTTTTTATTACAGCTGTTCATAGTTAAACAGTCCCGCCTTCTATTCCACTGATCCTTTTTCCTTTGTTTTAATACCATTTCTTAAAGATTTATTTCTTGTTTTTTCTGTGGTACATTTTTCTGTTGACATACGATCTGCTTGTTTTCATGTTTGCCGGGAATTTTGAATCAAAATTCTTAGATGTGCTCTGTAAACACAAGGTAAGAGTGTTCTTGTCTCGTGACATTTCTTTCGGAAAAGAACCATTTTAGTATTGCGTCTTTGAGAGGTGAATTAGAGTTCGTATCGATTACCGCGTTCAGTGAACTGTTATTACGTACATTAAGATTCAGTAAAAGCAGATATCGACTGCTACAGGAAAGAGGAGTTTTATAAGGTGTGTCCTTCAGTAACATTTAAGATGCACTATCGGCTTCATCAGTTCAAAAACTTCAGGGCTCATATCCATTAGTAAAAGGAAAGCTTGGGCACTGTGTTCAGCATTAACGTAAAAAATTGTTTCAAATACCGTGGCATCTGGTGCAGGATCAGAGCAGGTTTCGATTCCATCAAGGACAAAACGTTCACATACATTACACTTAAGTAAAAGCAAGAAAATGAGGCTTAGGATTTAACATTACATTGACGATGGATTACAGTCCACGACTAATGAAGGAAGAAGAGCGAAACTGACTTTGTTCCCTCACAGGAACCATGGTGGCATTCGCTTCAAGCAGTTTAGGGAAACGCCAGGAAACTTAATACGAATACCAGTGTAGTGTTCCATGACTGCGCACCTCACTCGATATTTGCAGTAAAGGTGATGTTTATCTTGAGTAAAGTCTTAGTTCATGTAACGGTACTTCCAGTGAAAGAAATCTTATATGTCTCCACAATAGCCTTTCTCCCAGGAGTCCTAGTCCTGAAAGTTTCGCAGGAGAGCTTCTGTGAAATTTGGGAGGTAGGGGACGAGGTACTGGCGATAGTAAAGCTGTGAGGAGGGGTCGTGAGTCATGCTTGGGTAGCTCAGTTGGTAGAACGTCCGCGAAAAGCAAAGATCGCAAGTTCGAGGCTCCATAAAGAATATAGTTTTAATCTGCCAGGAAGTTTCGTATCAGCTCACACTCTGCTGCAAAGTGAAAATTTCATTCCCAAAAGTTACATTATCCCGCCCTTCACCGACGTACAGCGTGGGCAAAATGAAACTGTCTAAGAAAAAAAGTTTATGCATCTTAAGATAGGCAACCCATCTTCCTGCCGGAGATACGGATGTGTGACTTTTCCTATCGTTGGGTACATAAAGTACTTTCTGGGCCAATTTTATTTTGTGTACCTTGTATATGATCAGATATCGATTAAATACGGGGAACCTCAGTTATCACTTCATTCAGTAATGGATATTAGTAGGTATCGATATCTCTTAAAAAAACTGGACAAGCTCGAACAGAACTCACCCTCTGAGGTTTCCGTACAAACTTAATTATGTATTCATCGACAGATTTTGATGAATTTCTTCGCGAGTATCAAAATATGTGACATAAAGGTCCATATTTTTTGATTACTCAAAAGCGTAAATTCCAACTTGATATATCTAACCATTCTTGACAAAAAAGGGTCTTAACAGACGGACAGACAAGCAGTAAATGGAAAAAAATGTGATGTAATAACAAGGTGACAGCTTTCGATCTTTTCTTTCACTTTTACTGTGTAACCTTGCTTCTAGCAAAATTACTTAATTCTAGGCCAACGAGAAGTAGCCTATAGTAACTGACTAGTGAGTGTGCGAGTATCGAAATATATGACATAAATGGCCATATCTTTTTATTGCACTGACTTTGGAGCTCAAAATTTTTTTATCCCGCAAAGGGACCGCAGGTGTTCATAGCTGACATAAATTGCGTTTTGATACCTCTACTCGTTCCTGAGGAAAAGAGGTCTTCACAGACAGACGGAGTGCAAAATGATCATATAAGGGTTCCATTTTTACTGATTGAGGTACGGAACGAATGAAGAAAGATGAGATGACATACTGGATTCTTCAGCAAAAGAGTAGTTATATGTCGTTCACCTAAGCAATAGATGACAGCAGGTGTTACTTGCTTTCGTAGGAGAAAAATTCATTTAATGGAATCTTCAGGCGAAGCCATTCGATGGAGGCGAATGGCTAGAAGAAAATATAGCCCGTTGGCTGTAGTAGCCATGTTGATGTTGTGGTCGTCAGAGACTGGTTTGGTGCAACTCTCCATGCTACTTTATCCTGTGCAAGATTCTTCATCTCCCAGTATCTAGTGCAACCTACATCCCTCTGAATCTGTTTAGTGTATTCATCCCTCGGTCTCCCTCTACGATTTTTACCCTCCACGCTGCACTCCAATACTAAATTGGTGATCCCTTGATACCTCAGAACATGTCTTACCAACCGATTCCTTCTTCTCCTCAAGTTGTGCCACAAATTTCTCTTCTCCCCAATTCTATTCAATACGTCCTCATTAGTTATGTGTTCTACTCATCTAATCTTCAGCATTCTTCTGTAGCACCACGTCTCGAAAGCTTCTGTTTTCTTCTTATCTAAATTATTTATCGTCCACGTTTCACATCCACACATGGCTACACTCCATACAAATACTTTGTAGTAGCGATACAGAGATGGTATCCGTACAGGGGAGAAAATAAAACTGGAGAACGACGTCTAACCACCCAAGAGACCGACGCCTATTGAAAGTCAGAAAGTTACTCGCAGCCAATCGCTACGCATCCAAACGCAGTTGCCGTAGAGAGCAGCTCTGTATCGTCCAACACACAGCGGAGGCGATGCCGTAATGCGGTTGAGGGGAAGAGACAGTGTCTCTCTGCTAGGAGGTGGTAGGGCGGCAACCCTAGCAGAGCTATCGCGACTTGTAATGGAAAGCGAAGCGTGCGTGGCGAGCGGGCGCGCCCTGGAGTTGGTGTTTCGCCGCGGTAATTAATACCGAGGGCGGTTCATTAGGAAGCGCAGGCGCAGCTCGCTGTGAGGAGGGATACAAATTGCTCGTCCGTTTCGAAATGCGCTGTCGCGATATGAGGTGAAAACCCTATTTGCCGACCAGTGCACAAACCAATTCCCCTGCCCCTTAAACGCATTTGCAGTTCTGGGCGGCCGTCAGCAGCGATGCTCTTCAGGAGGGTCCGCCCCCCTACCTCCCACCCCTACCACCCACCCGCTGCTGCTGCTACTGTGCGGACGGGCTGCGTCCCCCAGGACTCCAGCTAACGCTGTTGTTTCGCCGTTTTCAATCCGCACCTCTGCGCGCGTGGGAGGACCTATCTTCCAGCGCCGCAGACGGTAATAAATCCACGGTGTGCGGACGGTAGCGCCCACGCCTGGATATTGCCCCTGCACACACACACACACACGTGTACTGGCTGCTAGGATGACGAATGAGGCGCGTAAATAACGTGCAGGTTTGCTGCCAACACCTCCGGCACGTCACACTTGGGGCCGCAACCACGCTGAAAAAGATAAGTATCGAAATACATCTTCTCAATGCGTCACTCAGAAAAGCTGTCTGGGACCATAGTTTACTAGTGTCAAAATACATGTACTTTTTTTCACTGTTCTGAGCTGTTCGTTCGACATGAATGATGCTGTCAGGAAATACAAACGTGTTCGTTAAAGACCAATGTTAACAGAAAACTTTGTGTGTGTGTATGTGTGAATGTGTGTGTGAATGTGTGTGTTTGGGGGAAGGAGGGAGTTGAGGAACGGAGTGACAGCAAGGAAACTGCCATGTCACATTGGAATATACACTGCCTGACAGAAAGAGTAAAAGATTAAGGTTGTATTCCCCTGTGGCAGATAGAACAGCTAGCCGAGTACGTTAGTCTTATTCGTGTTTAGTATTGTTACCAGCTCTGATAGACCATATAAGGGACGTGAAGAGTGTCAGATATTGGTTGATCATTGTGAAGGACAGGGGGAGGCCACACACTCCAGTGAGACAGCTGACAGAGTTTTAAAGTGGTGTCGTAGTGGCTGTCCATTCACCATCTGGTCGAATCGGGCAGTATGCAGATTTTTGGGCACTGGAATGTGACGTTGTCTCGACATTAGACTGCATGGCAGCGTCAGGGTAGGCATAATCGTTATTAAGCTTCCAGCTGACCACGTCTGACGGCCACAAAAGAGGGTTCCTCCAAGGTGCACCAACCACAATGTAACCGCTTCACATCTCTGCCCCCCACGGGAAGTAGTAGACAAATTGCGAAATTCTGTGTCATCCCACTCAATTGCTCGGAAACGAAGGAGGGAACATCAGATTTTAACTTTGGGTCGACAACGAGGTCATTAGCAGAGCACTAGCTCGTGTTGGGGGATGATGGGGTTGAAATCTTACTGGTATTTGCCTCAAGCGTTTTAAGGAAATCCTTGCCAGTCTATTGGATGACGAGACAGGGATTTGAACCATCGTCCTCCCGAACGCAAGTTCATAATGCTAACCACTGCGCCACGTCGCTCTGTCATTCGCCGAGGACATTTTTTTACCCATTTTGATATTTTGTTTGTTATTTGTACTATTGTTTTAAAAGCTCCCATTTTGCAAAATAAAATGTAGCGGCTGTATAAAATGGTCTCCCTGGCTGTGGAAGCTCGTCGAACGGCAGAAGACTTGGAGAACACAGTCCTTAGTCTCATAAGTGTAATGTATCAATTTTTATGACTGAGTTATGTTTTTGTTTTTCTTGTGGTTTGGCCTGCGCTTTACTCCCTCGTACACATAATAAAAGCCTTCTACACTCCACACCTTCCCTCAAAATGTTTGAAGTTCCGCATGTCTCTGTTATAAGCACATTTCACGTAGGAGATCTCTGTGTAACTTTCGCTTTAGCCATAGAGTAATGCCTTTGATCGACTGTTTATTTCCTTTCTTCAACCTATTTTTATATCTCTGACGACACAACCTTACAGTTAAATTCTCTGACAGGTATGTCATTTGATTTTTTTAGATGTTGACCGTATCATGAGCAGTTGTATTTTAAATATTTTAAATGTGAGCTCGTGTGGCTGACGCTGGTGGGCAACAAAGACCTGCATAATGGCTGCAGTTTATCATTTTACATAAGAAATTCACGCCAGTGTTTGTAAGCTATAACATAATGTGACGGTAATACCAAATGTAATTCACACTGATACATTTTTGTGTGAACTCTGCTGACGAGTGTTGTATATGCACGTTGTGCTCGTTACACCTCTTCATAAACAACCTTAGTTAGAGGTACCGTTCAATAGAGTACCACCACACTGATGTGTGGAAAGCAAGATATATGACAATAGATTTTTCACTGTGACCGAGATGTGTAAAACATTTTATGTATATTTCTATTTTTTTATCACTGAAACTGCCATTTCTTTCATTACCAGGTACTTTGAAAATGCCCTAGGGAGCGAAATTAGGTAATAGCGCAAAAGCGTGAATTATAGTGTTTATTTCAAATTGAATTTCTTAATGTCTTAACAATTTATCTGTCCTGAAAATGGATTTTTTTGTGTTAAATAACTATTTGAATACCTTATATTTAAAAGTATTTTTAACTTGTAAGGGATTTTTGATAATACTTCTACTTCACCTGTGAGCCGTGAGTGGCTCGATTTCCCGCCATCATGTATTTCACACCCTGTTTTTAACGTACTTCCACCTCACTACGTTAATTTAAATTACTACTGTCACTGAGTTGCTGCTTTGCCTGACCGTGAGCGGCGCTAGCAGCGAATATCAATGTATCCCCTATCGTAGTATCTTTGGTCGACTGCTATTACTTGCCGGTCGTTGTCTGTCGTAAGGGGAGTTCGGGTCGCGAGTTCGTGCTGCCAGTCACTTGGAACGCGTCTGGAGCGCAGTCCGGACCTCCCAGTCGGGGAGTTGCAATGCGGCACTAGTGCAGTCGGGTTGAAGCTGCGAGGTCTGCGTCGACATGGCTCGCCCGACCATTGCCGCCACGCATCACTTGAGCCGGGCCACAGTCTTGATGGATCGTCGGTCGGTCGTCCTAACGGACGACGCTTTTTGGCTCACCGATCGTTCATGAGTCGGCTGTGTGGGTGTGCATCGACTATCGATTTGTCTTCGTGTGTGTTTACTTACTGTTGGGCATCGTGCAGGTCTTCGTGCAAGTGTTTGTCATGTTGTGTGTGTAGTTGGTGATTTCCACTGACGACTGCTTTAGATGTTGTCGGGATTCTGAGGATAGTTGCTCGGTTGGACCAGGGAGGATATCTCCGTGCGGCGCAGTCGGCTGGGTCCGCTGGTGGTCCCTGCGCAGTGTCGGAGCGTGTGTGGAGCTGTCCGATCGCTACGAGCTTCGTGGCTCAGAAATATGCATAGAATGTTTTACACACCTCCGTCACAATTAAAATCTACAGTCACATGTTTTGCTTTCCACACATCAGTGTGGAGGAACTCTATGTAATGGTACCCCCAATAATGGTTGTTTATGAAGAGATGTAACGAGCACAACGAGTGTATACGACACTAGTCAGCAGAGTTCGCATAAAAATGTAATAACGTGAATTACATTTGGTACTACCGTAACATTACGTTACAGCTTACAAACACTGACGTGAATTTCTTGTGTAAAATGATAAACTCCAGCCGTTATGCAGGTCTTTGTCGGCGCACCAGCGTCAGCCACACTAGCTCACATTTAAAATAAAACTGCTCATGATACGGTCAGCATATAATAAAATCAAATGACATACCTGTCAGAGAATTTAACTGTAAAGTTGTGTTGTCAGGGATATAAAAATAACTTGAAGAAAGTCGGTGAGACCCATGACTTCAAAGTTGAGTGGTGTCTTAAGTACCCAAGCCACGTCCGTTCATGTTGTGTCGTTCGTTTCGGTGGTTCACTGTTGGGGAGCTTTTCCTATGAACAACACCAAGTGGTTGTAGTGGTGAAATCGAGCAGCAATGCGGAATTTTCTGCCTTGTGGCCGTTAGTGTTCTGGTTACCTGCCCTGGCCACTAACGTAATTTCAGGCAGTTCCTTGACTCACCTGTTGTCACTGACCAAAACGGCGTGTACTTTAGACAGTTTAATGCATATTTCATTGTGGATAATCACGCCCATAACAGTTTGGTGCTTGAGTTCATGTACCGATTGGTGTCTAGCTAGTAGTTTGGTCGGTCGATCAGTAACTGTCTCTTGGTTGGGTTACCGATGGATCAAGTATGGTTGGGCCCACCACCACCACTTTAGTGAACAAGTCTAGGCAGAGTCTTGCAACCCTTGTTCACCAAAGTACGAGCAGCCCTTGGCGGCTCGCCATCTTACTTACAACGATTCATGACGTCGCCTTTCGGGCTTACATCTTTTTTGATATGTGACTTGTAAGTACTGCATCTTTTTCCAGCCAGTACAAACTTTAATTTTATTAATGTATCATATACTTAATATGTTTTAGAACAGTTAGTCTAATTCTAAAGACTACGCTCATAGTAGCGTCGAAACGTGTTCAATTTTGACTTAATATTTGTGACCGGGGGGTTATTTGTTATAATATATATATAGCATGGTCCATTGGTAGTGACCGGGCCAAATATCACACGAAATAAGCATCAAACGAAAAAACTACAGAGAACGAAACTAGATGGCGTCATGGTTGGCCCGCTAGATGGCGCTGCCGTAGGTCAAACGGATATCAACTGCGTTTTTTTGGATAGGAACCCCCATTTTTTATTTCATATTCGTGTAGTATATAAAGAAATATGAATGTATTAGTTCGACCATGTTTTTCACTTTGTGATAGATGGCGCTGTAATAGTCACAAACGTATAAGTACGTGGTATCACGTAACATTCCGCCACTGCGGGCCGTATTTGCTTCGTGATACATTACCAGTGTTAAAATGGACCGTTTACCAATTGCGGAAAAGGTCGATATCGTGTTGATGTATGGCTATTGTGATCAAAATGCCCAATGAGCGTGTGCTTGTATGCTGCTCGGTATGCCGGACGACATCACCCAAGTGTCCGGACCGTTCGCCGGATAGTTACGTTATTTAAGGAAACAGGAAGTGTTCAGCCACATGTAAAACGTCGACCACGACCTGCAACAAATGATGATGCCCAAGTAGGTGTTTTAGCTGTTGTCGCGGCTAATCCGCACATCAGTAGCAGACAAACTGCGCGAGAATCGGGATTATGAAATACGTCGGTGTTGAGAATGTTACATCAACATCGATTGCACCCGTACCGTATTTCTATGCACCAGTAATTGCATGGCGACGACTTTGAACGTCGTGTACAGTTCTGCCACTGGGCACAAGAGAAATTACGGGACGATGACAGATTTTTTGCACGCGTTCTATTTAGCGACGAAATGTCATTCACCAACAGCGGTAAAGTAAACCGGCATAATATGCACTATTGGGCAATGGAAAATCCACGATGGCTGCGACAAGTGGAACATCAGCGACCTTGGCGGGTTGATGTATGGTGCGACATTATGCGGGGAAGGATAATTTGCCCCCATTTTATCGATGGTAATCTAAATGGTGCAGTGTATGCTGATTTCCTACGTAGTGTTCTACCGATGTTACTACAAGATGTTTCACTGCATGACAGAATGGCGATGTACTTCCAACATGATGAATGTCCGGCACATGGCTCGCGTGCGGTTGAAGAGGTACTGAATAGCATATTTCATGACAGGTGGATTGGTCGTCGAAGCAGCATACAATGACCCGCACGTTCACCGGATCTGACGTCCCCGGATTTCTTTCTGTGGGGAAAGTGGAAGGGTATTTGCTATTGTGATCCACCGACAGCGTCTGACAGCATGCGTCAGCGCATTGTCAATGCATGTGCGAACATCACGGCAGGCGAACTGCTCGCTGGTGAGAGGAATGTCGTTACACGTATTGCCAAATGCATTGAGGTTGACGGACATCATTTTGAGCATTTATTGCGTTAATGTGGTGTTTACAGGTAATTACGCTGTAACAGCATGCGTTCTCAGAAATGATAAGTTCACAAAGGTACATGTATCACATTGGAACAACCGAAATAAAATGTGCAAATGTACCTACGTTCTGTATTTTAATTTAAAAAAACCACCTGTTACCAACTGTTCGTCTAAAATTGTGAGCCACATGTTTGTGACTATTACAGCGCCATCTGTTACAAAGCGAAAAAAGTGGTCCAACTAAAACATTCATATTTGTTTACGTACTACACGAATATGTAATAAAAATGGGGGTTCCTATTTAAAAAGAACGCAGTTGATATCTGTTTGACCTATGGCAGCGCCATTTAGCGGGCCGACCATAGCACCATCTGGTTTCCCACTTCAGGCTAGACGAGATTCGTTCTTTGTAGTTCTTCGTTTGACGCTTATTTCGTGAGATATTTGGTCCGGTCACGATCAATGGACCACCCTATATATATATATATATATATATATATATATATATATATATATATATATATATATATATATATAATTTTATTTGCAATTTTAACTGCGTGTCTTCAGTCACTTGAAATTCATTTTGTTGATTTTTAAGATTTCTTGTTTGGAGGCCTTCAGCCGTGAAAGAACTGGATTTTGAAACTTGTTGTTGTACAGGTTCGGCTACGTGCCGTTTTGCTTTAAATGTGTTGTTAAATTACAATTTTGAAGTGAATTAATAGATTGTCACGCTGTTGCTACAATGTTGAATGTTTAAGATCCGCAAAAGATAAACGACATCCTCTAGGTACACCAGGTGTCTATAAAATTCCGTGCAGTTGTGGAAAGGTGTATATAGGCACAACAAAAAGAAGCGTCAACACCCGTCTGGGTGAACACAAAAGGAACTGCCGCCTCGGACGTATTGATATACCATGTGTTTTTAAGGAAGGTGAAATAAAGTTTAGTGAGACGACCGTCATAGCAAAGAAGTCGCATTATTATGCGCGAATGTACAGAGGCTATAGATATTGCCAAACACTGTAATAATTTTAATAGAAAAGGTGAAGGAATTAAGCTGGATAAGATTGCAGCAACAGCAGTCGATTAATTTCAATTGAGAAAGTTGGCAATATCAGAGATTATAGCACAACCGACGTCACGTGATTGACGGCGGCGCCTTCTGGATGGCTTATATATACGGCGCTCACTCTCGCTCTCGATGCAGTTCGCCGCTTGTCCTCTGAGGATGCCTTCCGCAGTCGAGGACGAAACGTCAGGGGAGTGTTTTACGTATGGACCACGGCATCTCAGCCCGGAAGTGTTAAGTGATGAGTATGGGGTATTGTTCATGGCTTATCGTTTCCTTATTGCTCTAAAGACAACGCTAAATGCATTGTGTTTCTGCGTACAGGAGAGGAACAGTTCGGATAGTTTGTATCAGCATGACAAAGAACCCCCTTTCAAAGCTGTGTCTGTGAGGCACAGATTTGTGGACAATGACGTTCCTGAAACCGACTAGCCTGCCTAGACTCGCGATCTGAACCCAAAGGAACACTCTCTGACGAGTTACAACCGTCGACTTCGATCCAGAAACCAGCGTCCCACATCACTACCTTCTCTGGTTTCGCCTCTTGACAGAGAGACACAGACATTGAGACACCTAATTGAAAATGTCTCCAGCAGATTTCAGGCCGTGATGAAGGAGAAGAGTGGACATACCCCATATAATGTCCACCAATAAGTCACTGGATACTTTCCATCAGACGTGTGTAGTATAGGGGGCCATCAAAAATTTTCCGTTCGCAGGCCGTATAGTCCAGAATCTGTATGCTACTCAGGCAAAATCATCTTGGGCATTGAGGCAATCATCTCACCGAAGCAACAAGTTGAACATATCCGTTTCGTAAAACACCGTGTCCTTTAGCGTGAAGATGTCCTTAACTGCCTGCTGCACACCCTAGTCCGACAGGAATCGTCGACACTTCAAGCGTTTCTTATTGGACCGAAGGCGTGATAATTGCATCAGGAGAAATCGGGACTATGGGGAAGATGGTCGATTGTCTCCCATTTGAGTTGTGGTAAATTCTGCGTTACTACATTTCCTACAAGTGGAAGTGCGTAGTCATGAAGCACCAGCACCCCTTGTCGTAGTTTCCGAACGTTTCGCCTTATGGTTGCTTATACCCGCATCAGTGTCGCGCTGGGTTGCATATACGATACGGCAACGCCCTCTGACGGAAACTTCATGTTCGCCCATTACAGCTTGCACAGGCGATAGAAGGGATGTACTGGAAAGTAAGGTAGGGTGGATAGCATTGGTGACAACGAATGCCGGTGACTCTACGAAGTACTTGGAGTACAGCAGCTGTGGGGCTTCGGACACTCTCCCCCGTCGCTGCAGGGAAGAGGAGCCAGTGACCGCTGCTAGGGAGCGTTGTAATGCATCGGCAAACAAGGCGTGGCGCGGCCGTGGCGTGACCAGTCCCGATTCATCACGGCCTAACTCGGACGTGAGTAATTAGCCAGTGACCACGGCGAGGGGAAAAAAATTCCGCAAAACGTGCGGAGCGCCGCCAAAAACTGCCACCCCAACATTGAGCCGGTCGCTGCGGTCAGGCGAAACGCGCCCGTAGCGTGTAAACTCGCGTTACAAACTGCACTCAAAATACAAGTTCCCAGCGAAAATATATCGGCCCATCAGCGAAAAATTTTATTTCTTACAACGTTGTTTACTTCTATGTCAATACTCGTCACTACCTTCCTTCCATCTCTCCACTTGCAAAAAAAAAAAAAAAAAAAAAAAAAAAAAAAAAAATGGTTCAAATGGCTCTGAGCTGTATGGGACTTGACTGATGATGTCATCAGTCCCCTAGAACTTAGAACTACTTAAACCTAACTAACCTAAGGACATCACACACATCCATGCCCGATGTAGGATTCGAACCTGCGACCGTAGCGGTCGCGCGGTTCCAGACTGAAGCGCCTAGAATAGCTCGGCCACTCCGGCCGGCTCTCCACTCGCAAAACGCACATTTATCACGCAATTTTTTTTATTTTTGTACAGAGGAAGCAATGAAAAGTATGAGGCAGGCAAAGTTGGTCTAATGAATGACTTGTATGAAGCGCTTTTTATCTTTGATTTAGCGCTACCGGTTTCGAGCGATGGCTCATTCTCGAGCAGTACCTAGGTACAGTCAAGCTACTGTCTGTGCGCCACACACACACAAACACACATACATAGACGCACTATATATATATTGGTGTCCAAAATTAAGGCAACAAACGGAAAATTTGCAAGGTCGCCTTTATTTTTCCACAAAACAGTATAAATGGGTGATAGCAAAGTAGAAACAATGTAAATAATACAGAACGTAAAACCTGCATAACGGTAGACAAAAACGTTCTTCGTTTTTTCCAACTTAACAGATTTGCACACTGTGACGTCTGATCCCTCCTTCTTCACTGGCCCGGAAGAGACGCGACTCGTAACGATGTCTGTCCACGTCGGTGTGACGTAGAACAGCACCTGTGACTCTCGTAATAACACAGCTCCTCGTGTGGTTTGGAAATATGCTGTTATCTATCCGCAACAGTCTTCTCATTTTGTGCGAGCTGGTAAACTGCAATCGTTCAATTTTATTTTTATGCCCCGTTAGTACCGTGATGAAATAAAATCTTGATTCTTGATTTCATCATTACGGTAGTTTTTCACATCATACATAGCGAGGATGAAAATTTGCTGTCTACTATTCCGTTGCCATGCCGTTGCTACGTCCAGTTATTAACAGCGGTGTGACGTAACTCCAGAGATAACTTATGTTGTAGTAAATGTTATTTTTCTTTTTAATACGCTGTAATACTGGTTTAAACTAATCACTCTTCACTGTACATTATTCATGTACTCACTTAGTCACTTGAAACGTTTAAAGAGTTAGGCGACACGTAAGATTTACCTTTTGACTCAGATTCTATTGTTCTTTCTGTTATTAATGGTTCGTCCCTACAACACACACAAACCGATATGTCATTCAAGATTAACTTCTCTTCAGTTCAGTTACCTTGACGCTGACGACAACTTTTGACTAGTCGGCGTACTTGTCTTTCTTCGTCTCTTCGTTTTACTGTGTCCTACTCAAGACTACGAATTGTTTTTCTGTCGTTGATCCAGTGCTCTCAAGGTTTGTAACTGTTCATCAGTGCGAAGGTTAAGTCCGATACATCAGTATCACTCAATTGAAGTATAACACTCGTCTTACTATACCGTCGCGTTGAGAACGGTACAGATTAACTACCTCCAGTCGAATGACTGAGAAATACTTCAATCTTTGTCTCACGAATTATCAAACTTCCAAAACTGAAACAATCTAATAGCGTTTGCATCCAGACAACTATCGCAAAAGTACTCTAGAGCGACTCAAGAGCAACTAACTAACAGAACATTTCCCTATCCGAGTTGCATTGTAGTTCCAATGAATTTCCTTTCCGATGCGGCTACAACTCTCTTCCATGGTAAATGTTATCTTTAACTGAATTACTTTCTTGGATTTAACCTTCCTTCATATGATTTTGAATTTATTCTGTAGATGTTTGTTAAAGAATCTATGATAATCCTTTCCTTTTATCTCCCCTTCTTGTACGCTATTCTCAGTATAATAATGTAGGTGTTACTCAAAATATTACCAGTGTAGATTTTATCGTCAGTAGTTGCCGTCATTGTCAAGGTGACTCACTTCCCAACTTTAAGTTTCCACGAAGTCTGTTAATTGGAGTTTTCTGTCCTTGGGCGTTGCAACAGGTTGGTTCAAATGGCTCTGAGCACTATGGGACTCAACTGCTGTGGTCATTAGTCCCATAGAACTTAGAACTACTTAAACGTAACTAACCTAAGGACATCACAAACACCCATGCCCGAGGCAGGATTCGAACCTGCGACCGTAGCAGCAGCGCGGCTCCGGACTGGAGCGCCTAGAACCGCACGGCCACCGCGGCCGGCGTTGCAACAGGCATTCCGACAACTGGTTAATGTGCTCAGTATTGGGTGTGACCACCTTGGCAGCAATACAGGCAATTCAACGACGGGGCATGCTGCGACTGGTGTCACAAACTCATATTGAGGCAATAGCGGCCATTCTTCCTGTAGAGCTGTCCGCAAGTCTTGGAGAGTGGTTGGTGGATTATGACGTGATGCAACCCGTCTTCTTAATGCATCCCGGACATGCTCTATGGGATTCAAATCGAGAGTGCGTGCCGGTTTCCAAGAAAACATCAACCACTCGTGCTCTACGAGGTGGAGCATTATCGTCCATCAATACGAAGTCGGGGTCCACAGCACCTCAACATCGGCACATCTCGTCATGATATCTGGCAGCAGTTAAACCTTGCAGATGCAACCAACAGTTTCACAAAGAGGCATTTCAGTGGCCAACATAATCCATGCCCACACCTTTAGGAATTCTCCTCGATACTGGTCTCTTTCTACAATCTTTGGGTTCCGAAATCGTGTTCCATGTTCCCTCCAGATGCGAATCCGACGAGAATCATTGGCAAACCAAATCAGGATTCATCTGTTAAAAGAATTTTAGCCCACTCTTCAAAAGTCCAGGTGGTATCTTGACGAACCCATGACGTTCCCTTCTGTGAAGACGTCTCAGAGGTACTCTTCCACTCTTCCGAAGCCTTTTGTACACCGTTTGCCTCGTAACAACGCGTCTAATGGATGCTGAGAGGTCAGACGACAATACAGTACTAAGGCGGTGTAGTCGTGCCCTTGCAGCCAATTAACGGTCCTCTCCTTCAGATGTCACACGTGGTCAGCCCTCCCCTGATCTTCGAGATACAGTTTCGATCTCTATATACTGTCGCAACATCCGAGAAACAACAGAACGATTCCCATTAAGCCATCGGGCCACATCTGTTTGCGACTGTCCTGCTTCCATTCTATGGCCCTCCAGCATAGTGACTCTGGTAGGCACCTTCTCTGTGCCGTACTGCACCGTCTGTGTATACAACGATTGTAGTCGTGAGAGAACCTGGAAAATACTACCCTGTTTGATAGGTGCCCTGATGTTATCATTGGCGTGGTTGTTCGTGGACCGGAATGCCGTCATCCGAACAGAACACAATCGTTAGGACATCAGAGACAACTGTATTTATTAATGGTTACCCCATATATATATATATATCCTCCCCCGATGAACCATAGACCTTGCCGTTGGTGGAGGCGCTTGCGTGCCTCAGCGATACACATAGCCGTACCGTAGGTGCAACCACAACGGAGGGTTATCTTGATGATTGACTGATCTGGCCTTGTAACACTAACCAAAACGGCCTTGCTGTGCTAGTACTGCGAACGGCTGAAAGCAAGGGGAAACTACGGCCGTAATTTTTCCCGAGGGCATGCAGCTTTCCTGTATGGATAAATGATGATGGCGTCCTCTTGGGTAAAATATTCCGAAGGAAAAATAGTCCCCCATTCGGATCTCAGGGCGGGCACTACTCAGGAGGACGTCGTTATCAGGAGAAAGAAAACTGGCGTTCTACGGATCGGAGCGTGGAATGTCAGATCCCTTAATCGGGCAGGCAGGTTAGAAAATTTATAAAAGGAAATAGATAAGTTAAAGTTAGATATAGTGGGAATTAGTGAAGTTCGGTGGCAGGGGAACAAGACTTTTGGTCTGGTGAATACAGGGTTATAAATACAAAATCAAATAGCGGTAATGCAGGAGTAGGTTTAATAATGAATAGGAAAATAGGAGTGCGGGTAAGCTCCTACAAACAGCACAGCGAACGCATTGTTGTGGCCAAAATAGACACTAAGCCCACGCCTACTACAGTAGTACAAGTCTATATGCCAACTAGCTCTGCAGATGATGAAGAAATTGATGAAATGTATGATGGAATAAAAGAAATTATTCAGATAGTGAAGGGAGACGAAAATTTAATAGTCATGGGTGACTGGAATTCGGTAGTAGGAAAAGGCACAGTAGGAAACGTAGTAGGTGAATATGGATTGGGGGTAAAAAATGAAAGAATAAGCCGCCTGGTGGAATTTTGCACACAGCACAACTTAATCATAGCTAACACTTGATTCAAGAATCATAAAAGAAGGTTGTATACATGGAAGAACCCTGGAGATACTGACAGGTTTCAGATAGATTATATAATGGTAAGACAGAGATTTAGGCACCAGGTTTTAAATTGTAAGACATTTCCAGGGGCAGATGTGGACTCTGACCGCAATCTATTGGTTATGAACTGTAGATTGAAACTGAAGAAACTGCAAAAAGGTGGGAATTTAAGGAGATGGTACCTGGATAAACTGAAAGAACCAGAGGTTGTACAGAGTTTCAGGGAGAGCATAAGGGAACAATTGACAGGAATGGGGGAAAGAAATACAGTAGAAGAAGAATGGGTATTAAGTAGTGAAGACAGCAGAGGCTCAAGTAGGTAAAAAGACGATGGCTAGTAGAAATCCTTGGGTGACAGAAGAAATATTGAATTTAATTGACGAAAGGAGAAAATATAAAAACGCAGTAAATGAAGCAGGCAAAAAGGAATACAAACGTCTCAAAAATGGGATTGACAGGAAGTGCAAAATAACTAAGCAGGCATGGCTAGAGGACAAATGTAAGGATATAGAGGCTTTTCTCACTAGGGGTAAGATAGATACTGCCTACAGGAAAATTAAAGAGACCTTTGGAGAAAACAGAACGACTTGTATGAATATCAAGAGCTCGGATGGGAACCCAGTTCTAAGCAAAGAAGAGAAAGCAGAAAGGTGGAAGGAGTATATAGTGGGTCTATACAAGGCCGATGTACTTAAGAGCAATGTTATAGAAATGGAAGAGGAGGTAGATGAAGATGAAATGGGGTATATGATACTGCGTGAAGAGTTTGATAGAACACTGAAAGACCTAAGTCGAAACAAGGCCCCGGGAGTTGACAACATTCCATCAGAACAACTGACAGCCTCGGGAGAGCCAGTCCTGACAAAACTCTACCATCTGGTGAGCAAAATGTATGAGACAGGCGAAATACCCTCAGACCTCAAGAAGAATCTAATAATTCCAATCCCAAAGAAAGCAGGTGTTGACAGATGTGAAAATTACCGAACTATCGGTTTAATAAGTCACAGCTGCAAAATACTAACGCGAACTCTTTACAGGCGAATGGAAAAACTGGTAGAAGCCGACCTCGGGGAAAATCAGTTTGGATTCCGTAGAAATGTGGGAACACGTGAGGCAATACTGACCCTACGACTTATCTTAGAAGATAGGTTAAGGAAAGGCAAACCTACGTTTCTAGCATTTGTAGACTTAGAGAAAACTTTTGACAATGTTGACTCTAATGCTCTCTTTCAAGTTCTGAAGGTGGCAGGGGTAAAATACAGGGAGCGAAAGGCTATTTACAATTTGTACAGAAACCAGATGGCAGTTATAAGAGTCGAGGGACATGAAAGGGAAGCAGTGGTTGGGAAGTGAGTGAGACAGGGTTGTAGCCTCTCCCTGATGTTGTTCAATTTGTATATTGAGCAAGCAGTAAAGGAAACAAAACAAAAATTCGGAGTAGGTATTAAAATCCATGGAGAAGAAATAAAAACTTTGAGGTTCGCCGATGACATTGTAATTCTGTCAGAGACAGCAAAGGACTTGGAAGATCAATTGAACGGAATGGACAGTGTCTTGAAAGGAGGGTATAAGATGAACATCAACAAAAGCAAAACGAGGATAATGGAATGTAGTCGAATTATGTCGGGTGATGCTGAGGGAGTTAGATTAGGAAATGAGACACTTAAAGTAGTAAAGGAGTTTTGCTATTTGGGGAGCAAAATAACTGATGATGGTCGATGTAGAGAGGATATAAAATGTAGACTGGCAATGGCAAGGAAAGCGTTTCTGAAGAAGAGAAATTTAACATCGAGTATAGATTTAAGTGTCAGGAAGTCGTTTCTGAAAGTATACGTATCATGTGTAGCCATGGATGATAACTAGTTTGGACAAGAAGAGAATTGCAGCTTTCGAAATGTGGTGTTACAGAAGAATGCTGAAGATTAGATGGGTTGATCACATAACTAATGAGGAGGTAATGAATAGGATTGGGGAGAAGAGGAGTTTATGGCACAACTTGACTAGAAGAAGGGATCGGTTGGTGGGACATGTTCTGAGGTATTAAGGAATCACCAATTTAGTATTGGAGGGCAGCGTGGAGTGTAAAAATCGTAGAGGGAGACCAATAGATGAATACACTAAGCAGATTCAGAGGGATGTAGGCTGCAGTACGTACTGGGAGATGAAGAAGCTTGCGGCTTGCGCAGGATAGAGCAGCATGGAGAGCTGCATCAAACCAATCTCAGCACTGAAGACCACAACAACATTATATATATGACAAAGCACATACACAATGGCGTTGATAGCATCGCAATATTCCCATTACATCCCGAGATATTGAGAAGGGAAGTTGACGCTTGAAATACCCGACATGCACTGCTAGCACACGTCCTGAGGCTCAGGCGTGAACCCCACGCTGCCCGTAATCGCGATGTGATTGACATGTGTAATCACACCTCCATACTTATCAAGAGGTCCGAAACAAATGATACGGTCTGCTGCCATCAACTCTCATAAGCACATAATGGTTTCCCTCTTGCACGTTTTTCGTATCTACGTACACAATATGAACCAGTACCGATCGGTGTACACCCACCAGGTTGTCTTATTTATCCTGCACACCCAAAATAAGGTTTATCTAATGCGTTATATGACCCATTGTGCCTGTCGCGCAGGGCCTGGCTCTACCTAGTCAAGTGTCCAACGTAGTTTCCACTACTGCCACAGTTACTCTTCGCCTTGTTTATGATTTGCGACCCATGCAAACTCCTGTACTCCACCACCCCCCGAGCATCCCATTTGTTGTTGCTTTGGCGTGCAGTACACCGCTTGTCAGTGTAGTCGTGCATCATAGTAATCTAGTGACAGCACGGAGGTAGTACACATTATGAATAAACGTTGTGTTGTGGAACTTATACTCTACAGTATAATGTACACACATGAAGATATGGTAGAAATGCTGCTGATCTATGGAGAATGTACGTTGACGGGAAATACGTTATGAGATTGCTTGTTTGTTGATAGTACTGTTAGCGAACATTATGATTATTAAGTTAATGTGTCTGTTTTCTACCCTACTCTACATACCTGTACTGTACCCTGTTGTAGGTGGACGAAATGCTGTTCAGGCAGAACGACTGTACAGAAGACGATTCCCTGACAAGCCATCGCCTTCGCGCCGGATGTTTGGTCGTCTCACATCTCGTTTACGTGAAACGGAAAGCTTAAATCCAAGACCTCGACATCGTCCTAGAACACGCACAGATGAACGTGTTGAAGTTGCTGTGCTCGCTACCATAGCTGCGAATCCTCAAAGCAGCACACGTCAAATTGAACGTGAAGTTGGTGTGTCGAAATCAAGTGCACAGCGTGTTCTTAAACGTCATAAATTTCATCCTTACCATGTTCATTTACACCAGGATCTTCATGGAAATGACTTCCGCAATGGGGTAACATTTTGTCGGTGGGCTCAGCAAAAACTTCTGACTAATCCAAATTTTTTTACAGATGTTCTCTTTACCGACGAGGCATCATTCTCCAACAAAGGAATTGTCAATATGAGGAATATGCATTATTGGTCCGCAGACAATCCAAAATGGCTCCGTCAGGTAGAGCATCAACGTCCGTGGAAAGTTAAGTTTGGTGTGGGATTATTGGAAATACCAATATCGGACCTTTCTTTATAAATGGCATCCAAAATGGCAGACAATACTCCAGATTTATACGACACAATCTTCCTGTTCTCTTGGACACCGTACCTCTGAACCGGAGAATGGTCATGTTGTATCAGCATGACGGATGCCCTGCACATAACGCCTTACGAGCACGACGACTTCTGAACCGTAAGTTCCCTGGTAGGTGGATTGGACGAGGTGGCCCAGTTAGGTGGCCTGCCCGATCTCCGGACCTTACACCACTGGATTATTTTCTTTGGGGAGCAGTGAAGGCTGCTGTTTACCAACATGAACCAACAACACCAGAGGACATGAAGCAACGCATTATTGATGCTTGTACAGCCATCAAAGAGAAAACAGTAGCACGAAGTAGGGCATCCTTCATCCGCAGAGTGACCCTATGTATGCAAGCCAATGGGCATCACTTTGAGCATGAGATGTGAACGCTATGTTTAGTATGTAGTGCTAGTATGACAGTGGAAGTTTCTACAAAGGGCCATTTTACCCAGTGATGTTAAGAAACATTTGTTTGCAACAATTTGTGATTTTACGCATTAGATAAACATAACATTGATAATTATGTGATAATAAAACTAATTGGTTAAACATGTTTACATTCATCTTCTATGTCCTACCTGAACTTCCCAAATCAAAACATTTTTACCTAAACAACGGTAAAACTTTTAGTCCACTTGCTCGTTTCACTAAAACCATCAACATGAATTTTACTATTACGAGTGAATGATTAACTGTCACTTGCGCTAGATCTACAGTAAAGTAAAGTTGTAACGTTGAACGGCATTAGCTTTTTAGTAACGCATTAACGACAACCGAAGTTAACTTTGTGACTAACGTTGCGGTACACAGATATGTTACAGAACCACATCACCCCTAGCCTATGGGATAAATGCCTGCTGGAATGTACGACGTTAATTCAGGATGGCAGCAGACCGTATTATTCGTTTCGGACCTCTTGATAAGTATGGAAGTGTGATTACGCATGTCAATTACATCGCGATTACGGGCAGCATGGGGTTCACGCCTGAGCCTCAGGACGTGCGCTAGCAGCGCATGTTGGGTGTTTCAAGCGTCAGCTTCGCCTCTTAATATCTCTGGATGTAATGGGAATACTGCGATACAATCAACGCCATTGTGTATGTGCTTTGCCATGCTATGGATTGCTGAAGAAAAAATATAGGAGGTCCGTTTGAAAAAAGATAAGTTTGTGTTAAAAAAACACATGATTTCGTTTTAGAATGTTTCCAAATATGTATATTCATGGGCCCCAGGCCTACATTGATACCGGTGAAAGTCGTTTTCCAATAGCTGTTACTGTTCCAGAGATATTTTGGGTGGACAAGATAGCTGGGACACCCTATATACATATATAGATAGATAGATAGATAGATAGATAGATAGATACAGGGTTTTCCATTGATCGTGACTGGGCCAAATATCTCACGAAATAAGCGTCAAACGAAAAAACTACAAAGAACGATACTTGCCTAGCTTGAAGCGGGAAACCAGATGGCGCTATGGTTGGCCCGCTAGATGGTGCTGCCATAGGCCAAACGGATATCAACTGCCTTTTTTTTTTAATAGTAGCCGGCAGTGTGGCCGAGCTGTTCTAGGCACTTCAGTCTGGAACCGCGCGACCGCTACGGTCGCAGGTTCGAATCCTGCCTCGGGCATGGATGTGTGTGATGGTCTTAGGTTAGTTAGGTTTAAGTAGTTCTAAGTTCTAGGGGATGACGACCTCAGATGTTAAGTCCCATAATGCTCAGACCCATTTGAATCATTTAAATAGGAACACCCTTTTTTATTGCAAATTCGTGTAGTATGTAATTATATATGAATGTTTTAGTTGGACCACTTTTTTCGCTTTGTGATAGATGGCGCTGTAATAGTCACAAACACATAGTTCACAATTTTATACCAACAGTTGGTAACAGATAGGTTTTTTAAACTAAAATACTGAGCGTATGTACGTTTGAACATTTTATTTCCGTTGTTCCAATGTGATACATGTACCTTTGTGAACTTATCATTTCTGAGAACTCATGCTGTTACAGTGTGATTACCTGTAAATACCACATTGATGCAATAAATGCTCAAAATCATGTCCGTCAACCTCAATGCATTTGGCAATACGTGTAACGAAATTCCTCAACAGCGAGTAGTTCGCATTCCGTAATGTTCGCACATGCATTGACAATGCGCTGACGCATGTTGTCAGGCGTTGTCGGTGGATCACAATAGCAAATATCCTTCAATTTTCCCAACAGAAAAAAATCCGGGGACGTCAGATCCGGTGAACGTGGGTGCTTCGACGACCAATCCACCTGTCATGAAATATTCTATTCAATACCGATTCAAACGCACGCGAACTATGTGCCGGACATCCATCATGTTGGAAGTACATTGCCATTCTGTCATGCAGTGAAAGATCTTCCAGTAACATCGGTAGAACATTACGTCGGAAATCAGCATACTTTGCACCATTTAGATTGCGATCGATAAAATGGGGGCCAATTATCCTTCCTCCCATAATGCCGCACTATAGATAAACCCCCCAAGGTCGCTGATGTTACACTTGTCGCAGCCATTGTGGATTTTCCGTTGCCTAATAGTGCACTTTATGCCGATTTACGTTACCGCTGTTGGTGAATGACGATTCGTCGCTAAACAGAACGCGTGCAGGAAATCTGTCATCGTCCCGTAATTTCTCTTCTGCCCAGTGGCAGAACTGTACACGTCGTTCAAAGTCGTCGCCATGCAATTCCTGGTGCATAAAAATATGGTACGGGTGCAATCGATGTTGATGTAGCATTCTCAACACCGACGTTTTTGAGATTCCCGATTCTCGCGCAATTTGTCTGCTACTGATGTGCGGATTAGCAGCGACAGCGACTAAAACACCTACTTGGGCGTCATCATTTGTTACAGGTCGTGGCTGATGTTTCACATGTGGCTCAACATTTCCTGTTTCCTTAAATAACGTAAATATCCGGCGAACGGTCCGGACACTTGGACGATGTTGTCCAGGATACCGAGCAGCATACATAGCACACGCCCGTTGGGCATTGTGATCACAATAGCCATACATCAACACGATATCGACCTTTTCCGCAATTGCTTTGGTTCTAATGGCTCTGAGCACTATGGGACTTAACATCTACGGTCATCAGTCCCGTAGAACTTAGAACTACTTAAACCTAACTAACCTAAGGACAGCACACAACACCCAGTCATCACGAGGCAGAGAAAATCCCTGACCCCGCCGAGAATCGAACCCGGGAACCCGGGTGCGGGAAGCGAGAACGCTACCGCACGACCACGAGCTGCGGACTCCGCAATTGGTAAACGGTCCATTTTAACACGGGTAATGTATCACGAAGCAAATACCGTCCGCACTGGAGGAATGTTACGTGATACCACGTACTTACACGTTTGTGACTATCACAGCGCCATCTATCACAAACCGATAAAAGTGGTCCAACTAAACATTCATATTTCTTTACGTATTACACGAATATGGGGGTTCCTATTTTTAAAAAAATCGCAGTTGATATCCGTTTGACCTATGTCAGCGCCGTCTAGGGGGCCAACCATAGCGCCATCTGGTTTCCTCCTTCAAGCTAGACAAGTTTCGTTCTTTGTAGTTTTTTCGTTTGATGGTTATTTCGAGAGATATTTGGTCCGGTCACTATGAATGGGCCATCCTATATATAATAAAACCGACAAACTGCAGGGATTGATCCCTGAGTGGGGAGGAAGAGAGGTCCTATCTTCCGGATATGCATAGTTGCCACAGTAGATGGCGCTGACGAATGACAGTTTCTCTGACCAAGTGCCGTGTGGTCCTTGTGAATTGCAGGCTGTGAAGTTGACGCTGCGTGCTGTAAGCGGCAAAATGGTTTGGTATTCATGTGGGGAACAAGATGAAATGCTGTTTGTGTACAGCTAAACAGTTGGAAACGGTAGAGATGCGGCACGGCCATACCAAAACAAGTACCCTCAGACATAGCAACAACCGCGCAACATTTCAAGCCCGTTTTGGGCATTTGTGTGATCATGAGTTCTTTCAGACAGACTAACGTGCAGGGAGGCAGCGAACTGTGCGTACTACAGATTTGGAGGACTGGTTTCTACAAGATATTGAGACGAACCCTTGTCCAATCTCCAGGCAAGTGGCCAACCAACATTGTGAGCCAAAGTACGATTATGTATATCCTGCGTGACAACCGTTACTATCCCTGTCAGCTCCAACACCCTAGGAACACATGGCACATGGTCAGAGGAACTGTTATTCGTCAGCGTCATCGACCGTGACAACAGTCCATTTCCAGACACAAGTTTATAAGGCATTTTTCCTGCGTTTGCAGCCAGCAGTCCGCCCCTGAATTTAGTCTGTTTTGTTATTGTTCACCCTGTACGTACAAAATGAGGGAAAAAGGAATTGCAACATCGAGAAGGACTCTGCGACATAAACGAAACTTGGTAGGCGTGTTTCTACGTTTAAAAAAATGATGTATATTCAGATTTGGCTCCAGGCGCACAAGAGTGATGCTAGTAGCGTCACTATGAGGATGCAAATCAGGTTTGCTTTAAATACACGCTGTGACGATCGTCAGCGTTTTTTTTTACCTTTTAGACTGGATGTGGTAAGTTGATAATGCGCAAGAGTGCCTTTAAGGCGACAAAGAAGCCATTATCAGCACATCCGAGTTTGAGAGAGGTCGTGCAATAGGTTACGAGTAGCTGGATGGCCGTTCTGCAGTACTGCAGAAAGACTTGGCAGGAATGTGACCACTACACGTGACTGCCGGCATCGTTGATCACGACAGTGTAGGCTCGCAAGAAGACCGGGCTCCAAACGGCCACGGGGCACTGTCGAGAAGGAAGTCCATCGCGTTCCTGTGGCTCTGGTTCATCGTAGTGCAGCTGCAGCAGCAATTTCAACAGGAGTTGGCACCACAGTGACACAACGAACTGTTACAAATCGGTTACATCAAGGAGATCTTCGAGCCAGATCCGTGCAGTCCACTGACTCCAAACCGTCGCCATTTCGGACTTCAGTGGTGTCAAGCGAGATCTCAACTGAGGGCAGGGTGGAGGTCTGTTGCGTTTTCTGTTGAAAGTTGGTTCTGCCTCTGTAACGGTGATGGTCACGTATTGGTTATTAGGAAGCCAATTGAGTGCCTGCAACCAACTTATCTGCGTTCTAAATATATTGGACCTACAACTGGAGTTATGGTCTTGGGTGCGATTTCGTATGACTGCAGGAGCACTGTACTGGTTATCCCAGGGGTCTTGACTGCATCAGGCACCCGTACAATACAGCGCATGCACGTCTGCACGCCTGTATTCACCATTCTGGCGGTTACACCGGTTATTAATGTATCAGGATTACAAATTTGTAGTGAATAACCTCGCACTTACATTAACATGTGATCTAGCAATGTTAAGCACTTAAATATTTTACCTAGGCAAATGTATTCCCGAAATTTCATGACTCTACATTAATTATTTTTGGTCTAGGGATTTTTTTCCGTCACTCTGTTTTTCATTTCTTAGTTATATCACTTCGTTTAAAATGCTATCTCGATATTTTGCCAGACGATTGCAGATTTGTATTTCCTCTAACAAGGGAACCTCCCCATCGCACTCCCCTCAGATTTAGTTCTTAGTTGGCACAGTGGAAAGACCTTGAAAAACTGAACACAGATCAATCGAGAAAACAGGAAGAAGTTGTGTGGAACTATGAAAAAAATTAGTAAAATATACAAACTGAGTAGTCCATGCGAAGATAGGCAACATAAGGGACAGTGGAAGGCAAGCTGCTCCGCGGTCTCGTGGTCAGCGAGAGCAACTACGGAACTAGGCGCTACAGTCTGGAACCGAGCGACCGCTACGGGGCAGGTTCGAACCCTGCCTCGGGCATGGATGTGTGTGATGTCCTTAGGTTACTTAGGTTTAAGTAGTTCGAAGTTCTAGTGGACTGATGACCTCAGAAGTTAAGTCCCATAGTGCTCAGAGCCATTTGAACCATTTTTGAAGAACTGTGGAACTTTTTCTGCTCGAAGAATAACGTGACATATTGATATGTGGAATGAGATCTAGAGAAGTAGACGAACGGGAAATTCGTATGTGAGAAGTGAAGTCTGATAAAACTCCCGTATGTCAGAAATGTGATCCACATGACAGCGAGAATTTCTGTTTTAGCTGTCAGCACAGCTTTAGATCCGCAAGTGATAGACTTTCAGCTTTGACGATGCCACACGACCTCCTGCGCAAGCATATGTGTACAACTGGTCTTTATTACAGAAAACCTAAGTTAAAAATGACATATGAGGGCAGATGGCAATGTGGCAAGTAGCAGAAAACTGTCTTCCTTCGTCCGTTGCAAACAAGTACCTCACCTACTGAAACCATTCTAATACACGATGTGCGATGTCTAGTCGGATGAATGATATTTTACCCATTGAATGAAATACGAAATGAATCATTTTATTTGCTGTACATCTGAAGATGATTACAGTACGTAAATTGAAATAGATAACTTTTATTTTTCATTTACGTTATATTTAAAATAAAGTAAGTTGTTACGAATAGTGTTATTTGTGACTAGAGCTTCTAAAAGTGTAACCGGAAGTAAGGGGGTTATCACATCTCACGAGGTAAAATAAATGCATGAGTAAAAGCTGGATAATAAAATCTTTGATGCTGAAGGTAGGGATATTCACGCAGAATTTTGACTTAGCGCCAGAAATGTTATGTACTGGTCTTAGTTTTCGATCATTCATTCTGTCCTTGTAAGATGGTGTTATATGAAATTACTGGTGTCTTAAGACTCATTTCCATTTTCAGTAACATGTGTGTATGTATTTTAGCTTACTATGGCACTGGATGAGTACAACTTGACTGAAATTACATTTCCCAACTCTCTTTCGTTCCAGTGCTGCATCAGCATGGAAGTTTACTTGTCTCTCTGATTAAAACCCGCCAATAAAACATTTATTTCAGTAACTTTCATTCCTCGCTCAACATTGCAACAATTAATAGCAAGCGCGAGGAAGCAGCTTTTATGTTAGGTCCAAAAGGTGGTATTGTCGTTATTTGAGAACCGAGATAAGTAGCTCTTTTCACGCGGGAGAGCGCTTGCACCGCCTAGAAATTTCTAGGCTGCTCGATGTTCTTCTAAATATTTGTATGCAGCCTTTATATCATTGCTTAGGTTGTCCAGCTTCGTTTCGAATTATCTGCAAATAGTCCGATTTGTGTTTGATTGGTGAATCATTTAAAATTGTTTGTCACTTTATGCTGTTAAAAGAATGGAATTGCATTTAAAGTGATATGATTTTCAAGATTAGAGAACCATTTTTATAACCCCGTTCTTGAAAAACTTACCGTGTAATAAGTTTTCGTCCAGCTAAGATTTTTACCGTCTGGAATGTTACGCAGTCGACAGCAGTGCAAACAGACGCGCCGTTAAAGACGGCTGAGCTTCCCCTGTTACAGATATGATAATCATTACGGTGACAGGAAACTGCCATTTGTTTCTTTTTTGAACGTTTACATACTTTAACTACAAGAGATGAACACGAATTCTTTGACCTTGAAGTTTGAGAAATGCGCTGTCCTGGATCATTTACCGTGTGCTTCTCTTTTGTGAGACCTATAAAGCCTGGTAGTTAATAAAAGCTTCCTTCTAAAATGAATTCTGTTTTGTTGCGTCTATCCTCCCTAGTTTCCCCATCACGTATTCCACAGCTACAAAACTGCTTACCATTCTGTAGCACTTCGGGATATATACGGGAACCATTGTTTCATTTGGAAAAAAAAATGGAAAAATGTGATAAAAAATAAAAGAAGGTTTTATTACTATAGCCTTACGTTACATTATATTCAGGTCCACCGTTCTCCAGGTTAAAAATAATGTCATCTCCTCTTTCCCCTGACTGAATTTGATGTGAATTTAGCCAGCCGCTGTGGCCGAGCGGTTCTAGGCGCTTCAGTCCGGAACCGCACTGCTGCTACGGTCGCGGTTTCGAATCCTGGCTCGGGCATGGATGTGTGTGGTGTCCTTAGCTTTAAGTAGTTCTAAGTCTAGGGGACTGATGACCTCAGATGTTAAGTCCCATAGTGCTTAGAGCCATTTGAACGATTTGATGTGAATTTAAGGAAACTGCGTCATCTGAAGGTTAAATTGTATTTTATTAAGATTTTCGTGGTTCCTCTGCCCCTTATTCAACTTCATTTAATTCTAACTGATTCAGTGATTCCAAGTATATGATCACTGAACGCTGCTTTTCTGCGCAATAAAGGAGTAACCGTTTCCTGAAGGACAATGATGCATAGATGTTATAACAAGATAAAACAAACGAAACAAGTAAGTGACTGAAAGGTGATCCAGTTGCTATTCGTCGGTACTGAGATATCTAGCTAAGATTCCTTGTCGAGTTTCTAAATAAAAAAGAATGTATTATTACACTGGAGATGAAAGGTGAAATATATGTTCATTAGATGACTAAGGCATTACTATCCGATCGAAGCGGATAAAACTGCAACCCAAAGTAATTCAGTCTAACTTCTTAATCAGTTTAAAGTTAACTGACAAATTATGTTGATAGCTGTTTGTTGTTGTTATTGTAAACTCTTTTACAAACTCGTTGTTGACTGTTTGTAAAATTACAGTGCTTAAAAAAAAGACCAAGAATACACACTCGTTCTGCTAGCAAACGTCAGCGTCAAAGCGTCAGCTGCTTGCCTCAGTGCAATGTCGCTGATCTGCGGAACTGAAGTGCAGTGAAAATGGCGAAAGGTTCGGAAACGGGTACAAAACCGAAAAAGAGTATTTGAAATTGTCGCTTAGCCATGAATGGTAGTATGTTTCCCTGCGTATGCCGTTGGAATGTATTATTCGCTCGTGCTATTCGTAAACAGTTGGTAGGTTGGTTTGGGGAAGGAGACCAGACAGCGAAGTCATCGGTCTCATCGGATTAGGGAAGGACGGGGAAGGAAGTCGGCCGTGCCCTTTCAAAGGAACCATTTGCCTGGAGCGATTTAGGGAAATCACGGAAAACCTAAATCAGGATGGCCGGACGCGGGATTGAACCGTCGTCCTCCCGAATGCGAGTCCAGTGTCTAACCACTGCGCCACCTCGCTCGGTTTCGTAAACAGTCACTGCAAACGTACTGAGTGTATGTATCTCAACTTAAAAGGATATTATACTCAATATATATTTAGTGACTGCTGGTGAGGTAATAGTACAATCGTACTTCATGTTGTACATGTTTATTCAAACCAAACTTCCTGTTGTTTCCTCCTCATTGGTCATAATCACATTTGAGAATATGTAAAGGTTCCGGCATTAGAGTATATTTCTTTCAACAACAAAAAATTCTGTAACAAATAGCTTGAGGTACTATACAGACATCAAAAGAGACCATGAATATAGTGATGTTTTTTGATATTGTGATCTATTTTAGAAATAGTTAACTTTGAGTCTTGAGTGCTTGTTTATTACAAATGTGTAAGAGAGAAATATCGTAGATTTCATAGCGGAATTATTCGTTCGAATTATTCTTAATTATTTTATCCCGTTTGTCGTACATTTCTGTGTGTAAACTTCACTTGATACTCTTAGAGAAATGCATTCAAACCGTTTCGTCATTGCGGTAATCACAAGACATGACGATGAGGTGGTCCATCCGGTGCATGCTTGCCTGAAGGATATTTGCAACGAACAATACAGACGCTGTCAAATACAGTCATCGCACTAAATGGCGTGCGGCCTGGGCCTCCCGGCGGTTAGGCCATTCACCTGGTGCAAGCATTTCGGGTTGACGCCACTTCGGCGACTTGCGTGACGACGACATCGCACTAATTGTATTTCATACCAAAGCAAGGCAAACTGACGAGAAAAACTTTGTCCCTCCCTGTTGGTGCATCACACGAGCATTATGCAGCGTAGACACTATGGGGTAAGGAAGTTTAGGTCAGTCCGTAAGACTTGCATGGATAGAGATTAGCAGGAAAACAGGGTTCGAATCCCGGTCCGTCACTAGTTTCCTTGTGACTATAGAATACTGTACAGCTAATGCTGTTATAGCATTCATGATTTAAAATGCATTTCATAAAGGATTTGTGAATATTTGCGTTTCACGGATAGGCACAGTTAGCATACCAGATAAGTGAGACGCTGCGGTGAGAGGTACACGATCAGTCCTGTGACTTACTTGAAAGTGACCAAAGAGGCCAAATCTGCTGACTGTGCCATATAAACTGTCCGAAAAAAATTGCAGCACCAAAAAAATAATTAATGTAGGGACACATTTGTCTAGGTGACATATTGAAGTGATTAACTGCAACATCACAGATTAATGTCTGTGCGGGAAAAGCCATTGCAAATGTGAAATGCCAGTACATTAACAACCGGTGTAACCGCCAGAATGAAGCATGCAGAGGTGAATACATTGTGCTGTACAGGTGCCGGATGTCAGTTGATGAGATGGAGCTCCACGCGTGTTGTACTTGGTCGGTCAATAAAGGGGACGGCTAATGCTGTTTGTGGATAAGGCTGAAGATGTCGTCCGGTGATGTCCCATATGTGCTCGATTGGAGACACTTCGGTGATCGAGCAGGCCAACGTAGCATGTCGACACTCTGTAGAGCACGTTGGATTTCAACAGCGCCATCCTGTTGGAAAACACCCCCTGGAATATGAGATTTTGACTCTGCAACGGAGTGTGCGCTGATATGAAACTTCCTAGCAGATTAAAACTGTGTTCCGGACAGAGACTCGAACTCGGGGCCTTTGCCTTTCGCGGGCAAGTGCTCTACCAACTGAGCTACCCAAGCTGTGAGGACGGGGAGTGAGTCGTGCTTGGGTAGCTCAGTTGGTAGAGCACTTGCCGGCGAAAGGCAAAGGCCCCGAGTTCGAGTCTCGGTCCGGCACACAGTTTTAATCTCCCAGGAAGTTTCAACCCCTCGAATGCTGTTCATGAATGGCAGCACAACAGGTCGAATCACCCGACTGACATATAATTTTGTGGTCAGCGTGTGTCGGATAGCCACGAGAGTGCTCCTGCTGACATTCGAAATGGCGCTCCAGACCATAACTCCAGCTGCAGATCATGCATACCTACCACCCAGACAGGTTGAGTACAGGTCCTCAACTGCCGTCCTTCTAACGAATACACAGGCATCGCCGGCACAGAGGCAGAACAACAACAGACCGCAACAGACCTCTACCGTGCCCTCCAGTGAGATCTCGCTTTACACTACTGACGTCGCTATTGGTGATGGTTTGGTCCCTTTGGTATGCACACTACAAGGCGTCTGGGTCGGAGACGTTCTTGAAGTAACTGATTTGTAACAGTTCACTGTGTGACTGTGGTACCAACTGCTGCTCAGATCGCTGCTGCAGCTGCAGTACGATGCGCCAGAGGCATTCGCTGAACACTATGGTCTTTCCTTTCGATAGTGCCACGTGGCTGTACGGATCCCGGTGCTCATGCGACCGTACATTCTCGTGAGCACCGCTGCTGGCAATCATGTACTGTGGCTACATTCCTGCCAAGTCTTTCTGCAATATCGCAAAAGTATCATATCGCTTCTCAATGCCCTGGTACCCCACCGCGTTCAAAGTGAGGTGTTGATAATGGTGTATTTGTTACCTCTTCATTCATGATCTCACCACTTCCAGGCTTAAACGTAACCACATTCACGACCGTCACAGCGTGTATTTAAGGCAAACCAGATTTGCATCCTCCTACGCCACTGGCACGAAATTTGAGTAGACATCATCTTTCAGATTTAGAAACACGCCTACCAACTTTCAAAAATGGCACTGAGCACCAAGGTACTTAACATCTTAGGTCATCAGTCCCCTAGAACTTAGAACTACTTAAACCTAACCTAAAGGACATCACACACATCCATGCCCGAGGCAGGATTCGAACCTGCGACCGTAGCAGTCCCGCGGTTCCGGACTGCAGCGCCTAGAACCGCACGGCCACCGCTGCCGGCTACCAACTTTCATTTATGTCACGCAAATCCTTCTTGATGGTCCTGTTTTCTGCGGCAGTGTAGATGAAACTTCGTGGCAGATTAAAACTGTGTGCCGGACCGAGACTCGAACTCGGGACCTTTGCCTTTCGCGTGCAAGTGCTCTACCTTTCCTTCAGGAGTGCAAGTTCTGTAAGATTCGCAGGAGAGCTTCTGTAAAATTTGGATGGTAGGAGACGAGATACTGGCAGAAGTAAAGCTGTAAGGACGGGGCGTGAGTCGTGCTTGGGTAGCTCTGTTGGTAGAGCACTTGCCCGCGAAAGGCAAAGGTCCCGAGTTCGAGTCTCGGTCCGGCACACAGTTTTAATCTGCCAGGATGTTTCATATCAGCGCACACTCCGCTGCAGAGTGAAAATCTCATTCTAGTGTAGATGAGTGAGACGTTGTCTTATCACTGGTACGTGAGCTGTGCTTCTTGGTACTTGAATGTGACCAAACAACGTAAAATCAGCTGACTAAGTGTCTGATAGTGTCTCCTGGGCCTTTCGTCTGTAATACGACAGAACATCTCTCCGTACGTACACACATGAGACACCCAGATTTTTCATTTTTTGCACACGACGAAAGGGAACACGAGATCATTCTTTATTTAGTCAGTAGGCGTTTGGTCGCGGAAATATTATCACGTAAGGTCGGGTAGTCTCGGACAGCGGACTGTGTCGGACAAAGTTTCCAATGTGTAGTGCTTGTGGCAGCACCTGTTCTGCCACTGCAGCCTGAACTATGGAGGAACAAGACCGCTCACGTCAGTCTCAATCAAAACAACGTTGCGTTTTGAAGTGGCAACAATTTACCTGGCCCCATTGAATTTTCCGTTTCAAGGACTTAACATGTTGCGTTTTATTTGCAAGTAAGCAACATTACATTGTTACTGTGTCTTTAGGTACAACTGAAATTACTCTCTGTATTGTAGGCTACGACATTGTCTAGCCCAAGTAATAACAATGGGACTGTTAAAATACCGCAGCAGTTCGTACAGGTTTCATCGGAGAATTTCAGGTCGTACTGGGCAATAAAAGGGAAGTCTGGACCGGCGTCCACTCAGGCTGCAGAGGCGAGATGAAGAGCAGCTTGAATAAAGAAGCAGCGGCATCGTCAGGATTCATCTACTGGCAATATCGGTGGGAGGCGTTGGCGACATGCTGATCCATGCTGATCACATATACCACGATCACAGATCGTTCCTCGTGCTGTGCTGTAATCAGTAGTTGGCCGGTCGGAACAGCTCTAACCGGTGGCGGTGTTAGCAGTTACCGGACGAAACAGGTAGCTTAAAAACTTTTTTCCCCTCAAGACGCCAAGAGATCAGGACAAAAATGAGATGAAAATAACAAGCAAGAGGCTGTAGAAAAAGTCTAACTTCTTGGAATGACACGCAGGGACGGAAGTGAGAAATGTTCAGTGCCAAAAACTACGTTAGGTGATAGACTTATAACTTTATGAGGAAACAAAGATGTGTCAATGACACCTGTTTCATAATTTAATAAATTTTCTTTCTTAGAACAGGAAGCAGTACTCTACGCATGTTAAAAATTTACATGACGTTGTTGTCTTGGAGTAAAGACTAGTCCTCAGATCTAGACTACAAAAATGGACAGCAACTCATAATTAAGCATGTGTTCAATCAGACGAAAATGAGAGCACATAAAAGCTTCTGCTATGATGTTATGTAAAGACATGACGACTTCAGACTGAGTGCTGCTGAACCTACTAGTTTCCAGCAAGCGCAGAACGTTTAAGGGAAGAACAGTGTGACGGTTTCTCCTGGCAAACAATGGGCAATTTCAGGCTTATAGCCATTCTGGATCCAACTCAACACTTTTCTTGTAGCAGACGTTACCTTTTAACACATTACGATTTCCTGTCCGATATAACGCTCCTACAATTTGAACGTCCAAAATGCAAAGTGTGGAAAGAAATACATTGCTGTGCAAAACTTAAGGAGGAAAGTAGCTTCCGGATGACTTGTAACTACCAAGTAATGTATCTCGATGGAACTTTGACCATACATAGAAAAAGCAGGTGCGGTATGGTACAGAAGGTAACTGAAAAAGAAAGTCACGCAGTGAAACGAACTGGCACTTTTATCCAAAGACAATAATTAACTGAAGTCGTCGTGTTTAATAATGGGCCCCTGGACATTAGAAACTGTGGGACTCCGAAACGATCACGTTCGACAATGCTGGACGTACTCTCATATGGCGAGAGGTGAGAACACGTAGTGCATCCGGAACACTGGTGGTCCAGATGTTTCGTGCACGGAGGTATAATGTTGCATGGGCGGAATTATCTGCAAATGTCTGCGAGTGGTACTCTCACAGGTCAGTGTTATCTTGACGATGTACTCCTTCCGTCTGTACGTCTTATCATTGGTGAATTCGGCTCTGACTTCATTTTAATGGATGACAAAGCGCAAACGTATCGATTAGCTCTTGGAACATGAGGATATTCAGTGAATGCACTGGCCTACCCATTCCCCCAACTTAAATCACATCGAAAACGTGTGAAATGCTTTGGGGATACGTACTGCAACACATCCACACTCACCAGCGACCATCTACAGTTGTCAACGTCACTGATTGAGGAATGGAAGACGCTACCACAAGAACTCATCAAAATTGTGGCCAGACTGGAAGCACGTTACACGGCACGCACTGCCGCCGGTGGTGGTCACACATTCTATTAAAAATCCTGTCTCACTTTTTGTAATGACCATCGTGCATCGCAGTGACGTCGGTGTAACTATTGTCTTTGAATAAAAGTGTCATTTCTGTTTGTCTCAGTGCGTATTCCTTTCAGATTCCTTCTCTACTGTATTGTACGGTACCGTAGCATAATATAGGAGCTCTTTCTACGCATGGCACAAGTTTCATTGAGCTATGTTACTTGGCAGTTGGCAGTAACAGATTATGCGAATCCGTACGAACTTATTTATAGACATTGCCTACTTTTTGGTTTTCCGTCGTTCCTGATGGAGGTGTGTGCCGTCTATGCTACTAAATGAAAGGCAGATTGTTTATTGCCATACACGTTTCGCTTCTTTTATTTGTGAAGCATCTTCAGTGGCGATTTCCAACCCTGTTACTCCATGTGTGTGGTCCCGGAGATGTGTCCATGTATTTACGGACAGTTTATCAATTCCAGGAATCGAGGATATTGACTAGTTGTGCTCGCTATCGACATTGACACTGACAATATGTCTGTTCCAGGCATTCCAAAACTATCGAGAATGTTTTAATTACAAGTTTGAAGACGGATAAGAAACGACAAAGGAATTTTGTTTTTCGTGTGATGTATTAACATATTAACAATTTCGGATTTTTCTCTTTACTTGTAGTGCTTCTTGCCGAATTTCATGACTAGGAGAACAGAAAGTACCCTATAGCTTTTGACGAGTGAATTCTCGTGTGTCAAAATATAAGACATAAATGGCCATATCTTTTGACTGAGTTGACTTAGAAGCTTAAACTTTTTGCACCACCACGGGACAATAGGCCTTAAGAACTGACACGAATTGAAACATGATACGTCAAACCGTTCCAGAGAAAAAGGGTCATAGCTGAGAGATGGACAAACAGACAGAAGGAAAAAATGACAATAAAGCATGTTTCGTGTTATGTAAGCAAAAATTAAGAATTTTCGGAGCTTTTTACTTGTACTGCAAAACCTTGCTTCTTGCCAAATTCCATGATTCTAGGTACACGAAATGCACCCTACAGGTTATGATGTACGTGACATAAATGGTAGTATCTTATTACTGAACTGACTTACAAGCTTAAAATTTTTACAACGCCAAGGAACCTTAGATCTTAGACCTAATATGTGACATTAATTTGAACTTAATACGTGTACTTCTTCCTGGAAATAAAGGTTCTTAAAAGGCGGACAGATATTCTAACAGACGGACAACAAAGTTATCGTTTTTAGGGACTGACAGAACGCTAAAAATTAATGGTCACATTTTTTTTATATCAGGGTAGGGGTGGGGGATGGTGAAGTGCTGCTTGTGGGAGTATATGGGGATGTGGTTGGGAGAGGGTAGGTAGTGTTTCCGTACAGATCTCCCGTACATTATCTCACCGGGAGGGAGGGTGTGTGTGTGGAAAAGGAGATACAAATTTTTTCCCTTTAATATGTAGCCATTATGATCTCACCTTTGACAAAAGATTCTGAATTAATTATCATTTGGATCTGTGAGAGGGAACTGCTGTGGGGAAAAGGTTAAAAAACCAAGGAAAGAGTAATGAGTGTAGGTGTTGAATATCATAAGTCTGAATGTGGTTTGGAAGCTAAAATACGTGAAAAGAGAAATGGAAAATCTGAATTTAGGTGTAGGAAGACACTCAGTGAAGTTAAAAGGATACAAAGTCAGACAAATCGAGGGAAATATCATCAGCGCCACTACATGAAGGTGGGGTAAAGAGTGATAATATGAACAGTTCTGGTATATGATCATTCTCATAATGTTAAAAATCAAAAAAATGGCTCTGAGCACTATGGGACTTAACATCTCTGGTCATCAGTCCCGTAGAACTTAGAACTACTTAAACCTAACCAACCTAAGGACATCACACACATCCATGCCCGAGGCAGGATTCGAACCTGCGACCGTAGCAGTCGCGCGGTTCCGGACTGCGCGCCTAGAACCGCTAGACCACCGCGGCCGGCGTAGCGTTCCAAAGGATTGGAAAAGGGCACAGGTCATCCCCGCTTTCAAGAAGGGACATCGAACAGATGTGCAGAATTATAGACCTACATCTCTGACGTCGATCAGTTGTAGAATTTTGGAACACGTATTATGTTCGAGTTTAATGACTTTTCTGGAGACTAGAAATCTACTCTGTAGGAATCAGCATGGGTTTCGAAAAAGACGATCGTGTGAAACCCAGCTCGCGCTATTCGTCCACGAGTGTCAGAGGGCCATAGACACGGGTTCCCAGGCAGATGCCGTGTTTCTTGACTTCCGCAAGGCGTTTAATACAGTTCCCCACAGTCGTTTAATGAACAAAGTAAGAGCATATGGATTATCAGACCAATTGTGTGATTGGATTGAAGAGTTCCTAGATAATAGAACGCAGCATGTCATTCTCAATGGAGAGAAGGCTACCCAAGTAAGAGTGATTTCAGGTGTGCCGCAGGGGAGTGTCGTAGGACCGTTGTTATTCACAATATACATAAATGACCTTGTGGATATCATGGGAAGTTCACTGAGGCTTTTTGCGGATGATGCTGTAGTCTATCGAGAGGTTATAACAATGGAAAATTGTACTGAAATGCGGGAGGATCTGCAGCGAATTGACGCATGGTGCAGGGAATGGCAATTGAAACTCAATGTAGACAAGTGTAATGTGCTGCGAATACATAGAAAGAATGTTCCCTTATCATGTAGCTACAATATAGCAGGTCAGCAACTGGAAGCAATTAATTCCATAAATTATCTGGGAGTAGGCATTAGGAGTGATTTAAAATGGAATGATCATATCAAGTTGATCGTCGGTAAAGCAGATGCCAGACTGAGATTCATTGGAAGAATCCTAAGGAAGTGCAATACGAAAACAAAGGAAGTGGGTTACAGTACACTTGTTCGCTCACTACTGCTCGCCAGTGTAGGATCTATACCAGATAGGGTTGATAGAAGAGATAGAGAAGATCCAACGGGGAGCAGCGCGCTTCGTTACAGGATCATTTAGTAATCGCGAAAGCGTTACGGAGATGATAGATAAACTCCAGTGGAAGACTCTGCAGGAGAGACGCTCAGTAGCTCGGTACGGGCTTTTGTTGAAGTTTCAAGAACATGCCTTCACCGAGGAGTCAAGCAGTATACTGCTCCCTCCTACGTATATCTCGCGAAGAGACCATGAGGATAAAAATTAGAGAGATTAGAGCCCACACAAAGGCATACCGACAATCCTTCTTTCCAAGAACAGTACGAGACTGGAATAGAAGGGAGAGCCGATAGAGGTACTCAAGGTACCGTCCGCCACACACCGCCAGGTGGCTTGCGGAGTATGGATGTAGATGTAGATGTAGAATAGCCACAGAAATCAATGTGGGATGTTGTGAGGTTAGTGCAGCAAAATTTGATATTAATGGGCCGTGGCAGCAGACGACGCATGTGAGTGACTTTGCTAACAGACCGACATCTAGTAAGTAAGAATTCTACTAAGTAAGAATGTACCAAAGAAAACATAAAAAAAAAGATTTCAAAAAGGCTTATGTGTCCGACACTACCTACTGATACCCCCACACAAAGGACGACCGGTTACCAGTCGTCTGCTATACGCTATAGGAACGGTGAAGGTACTGCTGCTGATAGTTCGGAAGCCGCTACAACAAGCCTCGGAGCTGCCTTGACAGTAGGAGGGTAACATGTAAATCGTCTGTGGAAGGCGGGAGCCACGGCCACGGCGAATTGAGCGCGAAGGCCGCCTGCGCAGCTGTAAGCTGTCGAGGCGCGATCGGCCACTTGGTCTGCGTGTCCGGTTGGGGTCTGGAAGGGGGTGGGGAGGAGAGGGAGGAGGAGGAGGAGGAGGAGGAGGAGGAGGAGGAGGTGCGGAGGGGAGGTGGGACAGGTGTGGTGGGGGCGGGACGGTGGAGAGGCAGGGGAAGTCGAGAAAAATGTGGAAACGTGACGTCGGGCTGGCAATGGCCGCGTCCCCATGCATTGTAATGTTCGACTGCGCTTAATAGGTTACTAACACACACAGGGCGTGTGGCTGGGTGGGGGACAATGGCCCGCGCTGGCGGACGACAACGACTCGTCTCGCATAGCGAACGAGAGTAAGAGGGAGAGAGAGAGAGAGAGAGAGAGAGAGAGAGAGAGAGCAGGGGAAGAAGTGAGACGGCCAGAGAGGCCGCGATGGCTGACTTGCAACGTTTGTATGATAATATTGCATATAAATCTTTATCTTCTTGCTTTATTTCTTCCGTCCGTAAGAGCCGAGGAAAGAATGATCCATGTATTATGTATGATATTAAAAATATAAGACGCAGATAACAAATTCGAGAGGTGTAATTACAGCGGCGTCGTGAGCGATGACAAAAGTAAGGGCGCGAAAGACGGGCCGCCCCCAGACAAACGACCGCAGCAGTGTTTGACGTACAGACACCCTAATACGTCACGGCCGCCTTCTGCACGGCCCGTTTGTACAGAGGTCAGTCGCTCGCACGTGCGCGACTACTTAACAGTGTAAGCAATTGAGAAAGCTTGATGCATCTTCTAAGGTACAGATTTCGGAAACAGATTTTAAACTGCAAAACGTTTCCCGGTGCATATGTGGACTCTGGTACTACAAACTAAAACTGAATAAACTGCAGGAGGAAAAAGGAGATTTGACCTGATAAGATAAAAGAAAAAGAGGGTGCAGAGAGTTTTAAAGCGATTATTAGACAGCAGTTGACTGAAACAAGGGTAAGAAACGTAAGTTCCTGGAACAGACATCCACTGAGAATTGCTGAGAGCTGTGGGAGAGTCATCCACGATAGAAACTTTCCTCATTAGATATACTAGACAGAGAAAATACCTTCAGACATAAAATAAGAAAGTGATAATCCCCACTTCGAAGAAGGCAGACAGCTGTGAATATTACCGAACCATTAGCTTAATACGCAATGGTTGAAAATACTGAGCCGGTCGGTGTGGCCATGCGGTTCTAGGCGCTTCAGTCCGGAACCGCGTGACTGCTACGGTCGCAGGTTCGAATCCTGCCTCGGGCATGGATGTGTGTAATGTCCTTGGTCCTTAGGTTGGTTAGGTTTAAGTAGTTCTAGGGGACTGATGACCTCAGATGTTAAGTCCCATAGTGCTCAGAGCCTTTTTTTCTTTTTTTTTTTCAAATACTGACATGCATTGTTTACCGAAGAATGGGAAAAGTGACAGAGGTTTACCTCTGGGAAAGACCAGTGAGGATTCCAGAGAAATGAAGAATCATGGGAGGCTAAACAAACCCTACAGATGATCATAGCATGAAAACCTGGGATAACGGCATTTATCTACTTAGAGAAAGCTTTTGACTGTGTTGGCTGCAATATACACTCTTTGAGTTTCTGAATGTAGTTAGGATCAAAAAAAGCAGAGCGAAAAATTTTACAACGAAAAGACTGCAGCTATTACAGTCAAACCGCATGAAAGGGAAGCCGTAGCATTGTTGTAGCATCTCTCCGATGCTAATCAATCTGTGCATTGTGCAAGCAGTATAGGGAAACAAGGCGAAGTTTGGTAGGGTAGTTAATGTTCATGGAGAAGAATTGAAAACTTCGAGGTTAGCAGATGAGATTATAATTCCGTCTGAGAAGATTAAAGACTCGGTAGAGCGGGTGAACGGAATGGATAGTGTTTCGAAAGGAGGTCGTAAGATGAATATCAAAAAACGTAAAACAAGGATAATAGAATGAAGTCGCATTAAATCAGGTCATGCTCAGGCATCAGAGGTTAAGTGCCTATGGTCTCAATAGAATCGAAACACAAGATTTCACCTATCTAGTATCCTAACTCCGCACTTCCATGGAATAAAGACATTCGCAAACTCCTTCTCTACGACAGCCGCCCGTCTCTGGAACGCGCTAACTGTACTCCCCACACAGTTCAGTGCAGTGCTGCTTTTAAGAAGCCATTTATTCTCTTACATTCATAATTTTCCCCCCAAAAAAATTAACATATGTGGCCAGTTTCCCCACTCTCATACAGTGAATCAAATGTTGCTATCCTCTCCAAATTACGCTTCTTCCTCTTTTCGTTTCATTTCATCAGGTAAGTTACTTCTTTTTCATCTAACTTCGTTATTTATCACGTACCTCTTTCTCTGACTCTTCCATCTCTCCTCTTATCTTCATTGCTACTACTTTTCATACTATAAATCTACCTTCCTGTAATTTGTCTGTATTGCTGCACTTCACATGAACGAATGTAAGCCCTGTTTCTATTTTTCTGTAGTAACCTGCAAGTATCTTCCATCTATAGAAGTAGAAAAAAGTGTCCGTGTGTGTGTTTTTTTGGTTTGTAATTCATACAAATCTACAGTTTTATTCCGATCTTCATAAAATTTTGCTCACTTTACGTTCAAGACAAGAGGAAGATCACTGGCCGATTTACTTCAAATTTCTACACCATCCCTCAGTGAACATTCGGACGGACATTTTTCTAATATACGAAGTACATAAATGTATATATAAAATATGTAAAGGAGAAATGTTGTTACCAAATATCTCGAAAAGTACTTGAGGGATTTACTTCAAAGTTCTTGGCCGATTTACTTCAAATTTCTATATTCAGATGTAGCAATGAAAAAAATGAAAAATCAGATGCCTAACAAAAGACATATATCGTGGTAAAATGACCGGAACTCGTATTGTGAGAATAAATTACAGTGGCAGTACCCGTCTTCGAGATAATACAATCAGACGTCACTAGATCGCGAGACGAACGAAAGGGAGAATTTGACAGAAACGTAATTGGAAATTATTTTTTATTGATTAGTTGCCGGTGTTGCATATGATACATATCCCAGAAGATGTTTTAGTCCGTGTTTCACAGTTACGCGTATATTTCTTATTAAAATCCACAGTGCCACACAGAAAGTAAGGCAGGTTGTGGATATAGCACCCGCAAAACTCACTTGATCGCGGGCCGATCAAAAGATCGGGTGGAACCCGAGATTTGCCGAACTGTAAAGTAGGCTGATCCAACATTTCGAGTTGTGCTCAAACACGTCCCTAGCTGAAACAATGAAGACTGAACTGAAATAATAGAAGACCAATGCTCCAAAAACGCAGTGAGATACTTATAGGAAAATATAAAAACAGATGGCATAACTAATCGCATTTTCATTCGGGTGTAGGCGTATTCATTCATCGAATTCCATTGATACCAGTGATTCAAATATTCCATTCGATTTAAAGCAATTGCAGTTTCCCGTATGGCTTGCATTCAATATGTCAACATTGCACAGCGCCAATCACTTTGTGTGGGAGATATTAAACATACCGGTCAATGCCGGACACTGGAGGTAGTTGTATTATGTATTAGAAGCTACTTTTAACATGGTTATCTTAATGAATATTATACAAAATATGTCGAATGCCTGGACAGAGAGAAGAGTGGGCCTGATGGCATTTATCTTCTCAGTTTAAATGAATCTGTAAATAAGTTGAAAATAAATAAATAAGAAATCGCACATCGATGCCACGCCGCCAGCTCATCGTTCACATCGCCTGGTGTGTTACAATTTTCAACATATTAAACCCAACATCTTAGGGAATATCGTTTAAAATTTTGCCATTGTTTCCTCCCCGATAATATTTTGGGTAACATGCGTTTCGCAATCATTCATTTCTTGTTCTTGTTAAACTTACTCCAAAAATGAAAGGCATTTAACTTAATCGGTTCCGGCAAGTTTACTGGTGCAAACTACCGCCATCATCCTCTACTGAGCACTGCTTATTTCAAAGCATCTAGGGTCGGTAAAGTAGTTATTGGATTTAAGACAAAATGTGAGATCGAAACATATTACCCCACATGTTTAACGATGATTATTCTGCTGCGGCTAAAACCACAGCTCGTTTTTTTGAACGTAGCCAGCAGCAGCACCTAAGACCAACCTGCAGAATCTCCTAATGAATCTCCTGCCGAAAATCAGGTAGAGCTAAATGAAGAAATGACCCTCCCATTAATCCAAAACAGTGACAAAGTAATTTTTATCTTGGTTTGTTATTTTGTTTACAGGGTTTTTGAGACAATGTGTGCCGAAGCTACTTGGACGTCGAACGCGTGAAACAAAAGAAGCTGAAGAATTAATGAAATACGAAAACAATTTGACAAAGTATACGAATAAATAAATAACAAATTACGTAGAAAATTTTTCAACCACTGCGAGAAAATCTTAAACAGAATAAGTGTAGTGTGCCCCTAGGTAACTATTCAACTAGGATTTGAAGATATTGGGATTGCTAGTCAGTTTTTTTTATTTAAGATGTAGGAGTATTGAAAAATAAACCTACTGAATAGTTCACACAACTTCATTGTCTAAAGAAAGGCATTGTGCAAAAAAAACACGGAAACACGGATAGAAATTTGACCCGTAGTGTTCCATGCATAGAAGAATAATACGGCATGAATACTGAAGAATTTCAACGCGATTCTTCAGTTTCTTCCGGCGTATTAGTTGATCAAATTGTCTATGGTTGGGTGTACTGCCAGGTCATAGTGTCCAACAAGCACTATGAACCAGCTGCACATCCGTGAACTGTTCGATCAATAATTTAAATGTATAAAAATCCAATGTAATTGAAGATTCGATAGCAAAATGGAGAAGGAGCAGTACCTGACTTCTTTTTATTCAGTTAGATTGCTCTCCATCTGTATTTATTTAAAGAAATATACAGTCGATTTCAGAACACTTAATTCATATCGTCAGGCACTTCCTACAAGTCGTCAATCGAGACCGCAAATGACCATTGCCAGTCCCTAGAAGTTCCCTTAATGTGACATTTAAGTATCCTAAAATCATTAGCATGTGAGTTAATAAATTTTCAAAAACACAGCTTTATAGACAGTCGAACCGCATTATTACATGTGAAAACACTCATACGTCACTGTATGAACGTGACATACTGTTTACGATAACATCTAGCATAATTCCATGAAGCAGCAGAGGGAAATACACAAGTGAAATATTACCGATGTGTAGTTAACAATCATATGTTGTTGTCATCAGCTTCGAACACTGAAGAAGCTGCATTTACTCGTTATGACATCATTAGCGGGTTACCTTACATAGATGATCTGATAAAAAAGCGCTGCTGTTGAAACACGAGTTTCGATATCGTCTCTCTTTAAACATATGGAACCGTGTGATCAACGGTCGCCTAATTTGATGCCTTCTCATACTGAAGTGTTTTAAAGGAATTATGTGCGGGCAGTTCTTGTAACGAGAAAGTACATCAGCTAATTCTGACACCGCCGAACTGCTTTATCGATAGTGTTAGTCATGCACGTTCTCCACCGAGGTTCTCAAAAATAATCGACTGTTATAGTGATGGTAATTGGTCAGCATCATAATGACACCTGGTCGTGAAGTAACATAGCAATTACGTGAAAAGTCTGCAAGTACTAGCTTGGATAGGGCGAAAAATTCCTCGAAGTCGGCCTTTTAATTTCTTTTTACTACTTGTTGACTGTTGACCATTACACCAGAGAAAATCATTCTAAATGTAATTTTATCAAAGTGATATATGTATTTTGAGTTATTGTCACACAGTATAGTTTTATTTTATGGACGCGCACTTCAGGTCTGTTTCATTAGTTAGCGTCAGTTTTCTTTACTTTTATTTAGTTTTGTAATAATTTTTCGGTTCAGAGTTTATTGGGACTCTGGGAGAAGTTGTCTGATCAACAGTCATTTTCACTAATCTCATACTGAACCATTCGTTAAATTATTTACTTTAAGCATTTTCCCTTACCGACGGAAATGAGAGCGAAATATGAGAAAAGAATGATTTTTCGGATGACTAGATCCATGAAGACATAGCATAAGCGTCGTTTTGCTGACCTAAAGACAAGAACATAATGCTATATTCTTTACTCAGAGTTGTTTGACTATCGTCATATTGCACTATGATAAGTCACTTGATATATCTCCCACCAGGAAGGACATCTACGCAACTTACTATATACTTTTCGTTACTTGACGTTTGTAAGTTACCTGGTGATAGTGCAATTACCCCGAAACCGTCTGTTTTTCAACACATGTCAGGCTATAGTAACTGAAAACCGTTTCTCTATTCTGCTACGAACGTGTTGAATATATCTGGTGTTCTTTCTAGTTACTGGTGTGTTAGAGGGTCTCATCTGCACTGTGCACTTCAAGATCGTAGGAGAGTCTGTTTACCAGAGCAGCTACATAAATCGTATGTTTGCTTTCATACTTGCAGAGAGAGAGAGAGAGAGAGAGAGAGACAGAGTTGGGGAGAGAAAGGGAAGCAGAAAAAAATCCATAGAATAATGAGGAGTCCTTCAACACACTGAAAAAAAACAATTCCGTTCCAGATTAACGTAGGCTTTCGTCAGTTGCTTGTGAAGTAATGGGCGAACCATTAATAACGTTCTCAAATCTAACAGAACATTAAAAGTGCAGTCGAGTGGATGCAAAACTGACCAAAGTATACAGATGATATATGTGAGGGAAACTTCCGCAAGTAGCGCCCAAGGTAGGTTTGTAACTACTTGCTCATTCCGGAAAAAAGAAGAATAAGTGGGAAGAAACTCGATTTACTCATAACCTAAACTTGCATGTCTATTATTTGATTATTTTCAAGTTATGTCTGTGTTTATGTAACTAAACAAATGCAATTTTTATATCACCAGACGCCTTAATTTATTGAGGCGCTGTAAGCTGCTTGAAATATAGACACATTTACTTTTAAACGAAGAACTTTCAAATTAGAAAGGCTGTTCTACTTAAAAGATACAAACACTTGTCCATTTTCATATATAGGATTGGCCAGAAGTCCTTGTACACCATAGTATTGAACGCTAATTGAATTGATTTGTTTTAGCACAAGTACTTAGTTACGTATTACTTGTTCAGTATATCGGTATGTTCCCTATAATTCTGTAAACACATTTCTTTAAGCCTCCATGTTCTTCTTGACGTATTTTATAACGTGTCCGGAGTGCATTCTCGACAGCATTGAGCAATTCTTCTTTCGTGGCATAACGAGTTGTCAGGTGTGGTGAAGACAGGACTTCTTGGTTGCCATTTCAAGGGAGCTGATGTTGCTGGTGAACCACAACGTATCCACCGTCCTGCAAAGTGTTCACATAGGAAATCGCGCACTGCAAGAGTCGAGTGAGTAGGCACTCCATCTTCACGCAACCATATGCGTTCTGTTAGGTCCCATTTCTCAAACTTGATATGAAACTTGTTTGTAACACATGTAAATACTTCGCACCATTCATAGTCACTTCAAGTACGGTTCAGGCAGGTGTGGTGATGTCATCGCTGCCCATATCATTGCGTGAGGCAGGTTCCTTTCCATCTCGACAGTGTGATGGGGATTCTCTTCAGCCAAACGGCTATCTGCTTCCGAGGCACTTGTACGTGTCGACTTCATAGGAGATTGTTCAATCGACGCAGAGACCCCGGCACATATTTAATCTCGTGTCTATTTCCTTCCACTCCGCGGCCTGTCTCTTTTTTTTTTTTTCATCAGTCTCCTCTGCATTTAACAGTGGAATTCCCGTTGCACTGTTAATGTTACCACCGTTGCTTTTAATGTCACCAAAGGTTGTTTTGACTTTCCTGTATGCTGAGTCTGTCCTTCCGACAATCATATCTTTTTCGATGTCTTCACATCTTTCCTGCAGCCATTTCGTCTTAGCTTCCCTGCACTTCCTATTTATTTCATTCCTCAGCGACTTGTATTTCTGTATTCCTGATTTTCCCGGAACATGTTTGTACTTCCTCCTTTCATCAATCAACTGAAGTATTTCTTCTGTTACCCATGGTTTCTTCGCAGCTACCTTCTTTGTACCTATGTTTTCCTTCCCAACTGTGATGGCCCTTTTTAGAGATGTCCATTCCTCTTCAACTGTACTGCCTACTGCGCTATTCCTTATTGCTCTATCTATAGCGTTAGAGAACTTCAAACGTATCTCGTCATTCCTTAGTAATTCCGTATCCCACTTCTTTGCGTATTGATTCTTCCTGACCAATGTCTTGAACTTCAGCCTACTATTCATCACTACTATATTGTGATCTGAGTCTATATCTGCTCCTGGGTACGCCTTACAGTCCCGTATCTGATTTCGGAATCTCTGTCTGACCATGATGTAATCCAATTGAAATCTTCCCGTATCTCCCGGCCTTTTCCAAGTATACCTCCTCCTCTTGTGATTCTTGAACAGGGTATTCGCTATTACTAGCTGAAACTTGTTACAGAACTCAATTAGTCTTTCTCCTCTTTCATTCCTTGTCCCAAGCCCATATTCTCCTGTAACCTTTTCTTCTACTCCTTCCCCTACAACTGCATTCCAGTCGCCCATGACTATTAGATTTTCGTCCCCCTTTACATACTGCGTTACCCTTTTAATATCCTCATACACTTTCTCTATCTGTTCATCTTCAGCTTGCGACGGCGGCATGTATACCTGAACTACCGTTGTCGGTGTTGGTCTGCTGTCGATTCTGATTAGAACAACCCGGTCACTGAACTGTTCACAGTAACACACCCTCTGCCCTACCTTCCTATTCATAAAGAATCCTACACCTGTTATACCATTTTCTGCTGCTGTTGATATTACCAGATACTCATTTGGCCAGAAATCCTTGTCTTCCTTCCACTTCACTTCACTGACACCTACTATATCTAGATTGTGCCTTTGCATTTCCCTTTTCAGATTTTCTAGTTTCCCTACCACGTTCAAGCTTCTGACATTCCGCGCCACGACTCGTAGAACGTTATCCTTTCGTTGATTATTCAATCTTTTTCTCATGGTAACCTCCACCTTGGCAGTCCCCTCCCGGAGATCCGAATGGGGGACTATTCTGGAATCTTTTGCCAATGGAGAGATCATCATGACACTTCTTCAATTACAGGCCACATGTCCTGTGGATACACGTTAAGTGTCTTTAATGCAGTGGTTTCCATTGCCTTCTGCATCCTCATGTCGTTGATCATTGCTGATTCTTTCGCCTTTAGGGGCAATTTCCCACCCCTAGGACAAGAGAGTGCCCTGAACCTCTATCCGCTCCTCCGCCCTCTTTGACAAGGCCGTTCGCAGAATGAGGCTGACTTCTTATGCCGGAAGGCTTCGGCCGCCAATGCTGATTATTTATCAAAATTTAGGCAGTGGCGGGGATCTAACCCGGGACCGAAGACGTTTTGATTATGAATCAAAGACGCTACCCCTTTTTTTTAATCTCATTTTGTTCGCTTTTGATCGTTGCATCTGCTCAGGGCGGACGTCGTGCAACATCCATTGAAGTTCGTTGTTAATCGAGAAACTCAATTTTTTTACTACAGACAGCACATAACCCTCTGACCGAACACGCTGAGCTACCGTGCCGGCTAGAACCTAAACAGCCTACTTACCTCTAGACCACGGGTCTTCATTTAGAGCTACTTCTCGAAGCTGTGCACGTAGGATTTCTCAGGATAGTAAGACGCATGTCTTCAAGTGTCTGACAGTTCAATTTCTTCTGGATCTTTGTGACACCCTCCCAAGGATCAAGCACGCCCCTGACCATTCATGCCGTCCTTCTCGGTACACGGTCAGTGTCCTCTCTTGGTCTTAGTGGGTACGAGATCCACAGAACTGAACAACACTTTAAGGTGGATCGCACGAGACATTTGCAATTAGTCCCTGTCTTTAGCACTGCCAAAAACAAAAGCACATCTTCCCCAGTACAGAAATGTTACCTCTTGCGGTAGAGACTTATTACATCTTTCCTTGAATGATCCCATAATCTGACTCTCTGTCTGCCCTGTGTTCTGTCGTTTGTGCACCCACTCACTTGTCACTAAGCGTTTCTCAATAGTGTAACTATGATCGTTCACATCTACCACGACTGAATATTAAAACTCGACTTCGACCGCGGAAACATACACGTATAAATTCCAACAATACATTCCTACAGCTGATAAGAAATAACATAACTACCAACGTGCGTAATAACGTTTGATGTTAAACAGGCGTTACAGGGGTAGAGGAATTTATCGCCCACCCTCTACCCAGACACAACCCAAAAATCATAAATAAGACATTAATGGATAGACAGGCCAACAACATTAAGGCGTTTCAGGTCTGTAATCAATATATCGTAAACCTGGAAAAAATGTATAAGATTTCAAAACCACTGTGTACATTCCGAAAGCAGTAAAGGAATGCAAAGACAAATTTGGAAAGGGATTTAAAGTTGAAGGAGAAGAAATAAACACTTCAAGGTTTTTCGATGACACTGCAATTCTGTCTGAGAAGACAATGCATTTCGATTGCTGTTGGTTGATGTGGTGGAAGGGACAAAACAGCGAGGGCAGCGGTCCCTTTGGATTAGGGAAGGACGGGGAAGGAAGTCGGCCGTGCCCTTTCAAAGGAACCGTCCCGGCATTTGTCTGAAGCGATTTAGGGAAATCACGGAAAACCTAAATCGGGATGGCGCGACACAGGTTTTAATCGTCGCCCTCCCGAATGCGAATCCAGTGTGTTAACCACTGCACCACCTCGCTCCGTACGGATTTCGAACATTGGCCGAACGGAATGGATAGTGTACTGAAAACGAGTTATAAGGTTAATGTCAGCGCATGTAAAACAAGGATAATATAATATAGTCAAATTAAACCAAGCGATGCTGCAGCAGTCAGATTAGGAAATGAAACAATAAAAGTGGTATGTGACTTCTGCTGCTTCGACAGCAAAATAACTGTCGACGGCCAGAGTAGAAAGACATAAAATGCTGGTATCAGTTTCAACAACAGATATTGAAAAGAGATATTTATTAATGTAGAATATAAATTGTTAGAAGGTCTGTAAGTAGGCTGTTTAGGTTCTTATATTGGTAACGCCACCGCCACGTAGCGCTCTGTATGAAAATCACTGGCTGTGCTGTGTGCAGTCTGTGGCTGGGTGGCATTGTTGGAATTTGCAATTGTAGTGTTGGGCAACTGGCTGTTAACAGCGCGTAGCGTTGCGCAGTTGGAATGAGCCGCCAGCAGTGGTGGATGTGGGGAGAGAGATGGCGGAGTTTTGAGAGCGGATGATCTGGACGTGTGTCCATCAGAGACAGTAAATTTGTAAGACTGGATGTCATGAACTGCTATATATATTACGGCTTTTGAACACTATTAAGGTAAATACATTGTTTGTTCTTTATCAAAATCTTTCATTTGTTAACTACGCCTATCCGTAGTTGTGAGGTAAGTGATTCATGAAAGGTATACCTTATTGTTAGTCAGGGCCATTTGTTTGTAGGGATTTTTCAAAGTCAGATTGCGTTCCGCTAAAAATATTATGTGTAAGTTTAAGCACAGTCATTTATAATTTTTCTAAGGGGACGTTTCAGGTCTTTTCTGAAAGTATTTATTTGGAGTGAAACCGAATACGGAAGTGAAACTTGGACGATACACAGTTTAAAAAAGAAGAGAACAGACATTTTTGGAACGTGGTGCCACAGAAGAATGCTGCCGATCAGATTGATAAGTCTTATAAGTAACGTAGATGTACTGAATCTAATCGGGAAGGATAGGAATTTATGGCACAGCTTGACTAAAATAACTAAAACAAGGGACAGATTGATAGAACACATCCTGACGAAATGAGGGAGTCGTCAATTTAGTAATAGAGGGAAATGGGTGGGGCTATCATTGTAGAGGTAGACCGAACACATCCTGACGAAATGAAGGAGTCGTCAATTTAGTAATAGAGGGAAATGGGTGGGGCTATCATTGTAGAGGTAGACCTAGGCTTGACCGCACTGGGCAGGTTCAAATTGATGTAGTAGACCCAATAGCCATGCATAGATGAAAGGACTCGAATGAAAAGACCACGGTGGAAAGTTACATCAAACTGGTATTGTGAATGAAAAACACAATAAAAAAAAGATTAAATGCGTCTGAGTTTAAAGTACTTACATTGCCCCATAACTGATTGTTTGAATGTCACACACCGCTACCGCTAATCCACTCTAGAGCGAATCACTCGGCTGTTAAAGACAAATAAAGACAAATGACCTGTGCATAAATAAACTTATTATTACTTGAGCACTAGGTTTTACTAGCGTAATCCATCTTGCCTTTCGCCCCCGGAATATCTCATTATTGTTTGTGCTCTAACTCTGAAATACTTGAAGCAATGTAGTTAGGCAGTTAGCAGGCCGAGATACACGTGGTACCCACCCAGCGTTGCGTCATCGTCTGCCTGTGGCGCTACTGCACGCCAATATGGACAGGCTTTTATTTTGGGCTTTTCCAAACCGGATCCGCTGGTGCACTTTTGGCTAACCTCGTAGTCGTCTGCATACGATTATGTATACTCTACTCCAGTCATAAAAAAGGAAAACCGTGGCTAATATGAGAATCAAACTTAGATCTTTCACCTGACACCTTTTCTGCGTCTTTTTTTCACAGCAGAAAAGATTTCCCCAATGTCCTGTACTGGATTTAAGCCGTTTCATTAACTGTCCTTTGTTGATATAATCAGCTGCGTAAGTAAAAGAGAAAAATTAACAATAGAAATAACTGGCGCATGAACGTCAAACGTCAAAGCACATTTTCCGAAACAGTTCTGATTTACCGAGTCTTTTCTACCTGTTTCTCTTTAAGTATTTATTTTACTGGGCCGTAATGCTAAATAGACATCCTTAGATATTCTGTTCGGTGATAACACTGTAATGGTATTAACAATATTGGGTGTCCGTAAGTTATCTATAAAAATTAGCTTTAAAATTATACTAGATGTTAACGAATGGTTTTAAATATGTGATCTCTCATGAAGCTTTTTACCTTTCAGGTGACGCAGATTTGTCGCAAAATTTAACTTGAAAGCCTGGTGAAATGTGGACGCCGCAGGAGAAAGCTCAGTGTATGGCCTGGGTCATACAGATGACGTTGCATACCCAAGTGCAACGAGGTTTTCGAACACGATATGGGAAGCAACCACAGTCCCTACAATCATTCGAGCTTGGCACACATCGTTTATGGAAACAGGTACTGATCTCCATAAAAAGTGAGCGTGTCGCCCATCTGTGTCAGACGCCAACGTGGACAAGGTGCGAGACCAGCAAAATCACTACTCCAGGAAGCCAGTGAGTTGGACATGAGCCTGTCAACAGTGCACAGTGTCTTGCATATGAGATTATGGCCGTATCCCTACAAAATATAGCAACTTCAAACATTAAGTCTATGGACAAACCTCAGCTCGAACAGTTCGCAGTGGATATGCCAGACAAAATTGACGCAAACAATGACTTTTTGGAAAAGATTTGTTTCTCCTATGAGGTAACATTTCATGTTCCCGGAAAACCGAATCGTCGTAACCTTTCTATATGGGGTCTAAAGCATTCTCAAGTTACACGAGAAATAGAGAGAGTTTCGAGGTCAATGCTTGGTGCGGACTGATGCAAGGTTACATCACTGAGCCATTCTTTTTCATCGAGTCTGCTGTCAGCGGTGGTGTTTACCTGGACATGTTACAAGAGTTATCTGTGTCACAGCTGGAACACTTGCAACGCGATATCGTATTCCAGCAGGATGGGCACTACCCCACTGGTCCCCAGATCTCCGTCACTGGAGGTCTTCCTGTGGAATTTTGTAAAGGAATTGGTGTACCGAACCAAGGTTGGACACCTACAGGACTTGAGGGCACGCATTCGTAACGCATTTGAACATGGAGATTTGGAATCGTGAATGGAGAGAAATGGAATTCGGACTTGACATTATCCGTGCCACTAAGAGTGCACACATTGAAGTGTATGAGGAAACAAAACTTGGAACTTATGACATGTTGGAAAACTATTTGTTAATCTATAGTATAGTTTTAATAATATTAAATTCTTACGTTATAAAGATAATGTATGGATACCCTGTAGTATTATGTAGACGTATTAATGCATATGCGCATTACAGTGATGTCAATTTTATTGACATTGTGGTAATTACATTACTCATTAACCCATTAAGTCCCAAATTAATTTTTTTTTAAATTCAATTTTTTATTCCTTAATTATAATGTACATAGTGTATAAACCACAATAAGTACAAAAATAGCCAGAGAATATTTATACATGCTGATATAATGGCCGTCCTCAAAATAGGACGCTGGGATCTAACAGTGTCATATAGCATACTAAACTGTATTCAAGTCGTAACTATTTATTTCTTGTGAAATGGTACAAAACATTTCACACACAGTGTTACACGTCATTTAACACAACATGTTTTTGGTTTCCCGTTGCATTTAGCTCTTACACATCTTCTTTGCGTGCTTCTTTTGTCAATCATATGACCAATTCCATCAAACCTGATGTCTTGTATCACTCTCAACTGATTTGGTGGGTATTCCATTGGACGCCCAATATTCGGTCTTCCAGTGTCCAATTTCAGGCATGTAACTGTAACAGCACGTCGTAAATCCAGTGGATTTTCCCATGTACTAGTTTGTAGAAGAGCCAGACATTTAAGAGGGACATTTCCAGCATACGTGTAAATAGGACCCAGCACAATTTTTTCCCTCTAATTACCGTCGCATATTTCCCAACTAACCAGTCATGGTGGTCAACACCTCCCATGTATGCTTTATACGACTTCAAAACGGCAGGTTGTTGCACATGTCTCTTCTTACTTGCTTGTCTACTGTACAGCATAGCTGCTCCCAAAGGTTCAACTTTGTCAAAATTTGTGCCAATTGTAACGCATCTGTTGTCGTGCCATCGAACAAATAAGACTTCACCATTCCTGTCGAACTGGTAGTCATAGTTTCCTCGAACTGTCTTTTTCAGTTCGTTGCTACTCAGTAGTGGACAGTCACAAACTCGATTCCCTCTGACAGTCCCAGTTGCTCGAAAACCCAAATTTCTCAGGTGAATCAGAAGATCTCTACTACTGAAGAAATTGTCAAAGTACACACAGTGATTCTCGGGTTTATCAATGCAGCCCAGCATGTTTAGGACTACTCTTGATCCCAATAGCAGGTCATCCCTTGCAGTATGTTCTGGATCCTTTCCACATTATCAATCAAATTTGAAACAGTAGCCACTTGCTCCACAAAGAGACCACAACTTATAGCCAAATCTAATAGGCTTGCCTCGGAAAAATGTTTCAGCCCGCTTCTTCCATAGTATTTGACTATCATTTCATCAACTGACAAATTATATATAAGAGGGGTCGTTACTTACCTCAGCAACAAAATCTGGTAAAATTGCCACGTTCTAAAAAGAAAATACATCAGCAGTAGCAGAGTTTCATATTGGAAAGTGCAGCAATACAAATATCTGAAATGATAACACCAAGTCCCAGTGTCCTATTTCGAGTACACCAATTTTTATAACAATGGAAAACAATGAATATAGCTCCAATTGAGCTAACAATGCAAGTCGTTTAAAAGGCACATTGTTGACTATAAATAATCACAAAAAGATCTTTGCCACATATTTCAAATATTACTAAATTGTCGCTAAAGTAAATACCTGTAATAACAAAAAGTGTGCCTTAGTATTCAATAATCAATTAATGGTAGGATTTATTGCTTTTAATTTCCTGTAAGCATACATTTGCTATAAAAAGCATCAAACAAATGGCGTAGAACAGTAATAGCTGCAAATTAATAATTTATTGTGTATTTATAAATAAATATGTGCTCTGTCCTCAAAATAGGACGCTGGTACTTAATGGGTTAAATAGCGTTCTTGTCCGAGTGAAGTATTGATATGCTTACAGACATGAATGGCAGCAGCGCATACTTACTCGAAGAAGAGTTACAAATAATTGGATAGAGTTAGCAGATGAGATTGAAGAAGGAAAACAAACAGGAATAGGTAAGAATTAGGAAAGATTTGTTAGTGTTGATAATGCTGACAATGTGACAGAGTACCCGATCGCCGTAGGACAACTTATATTTATGGAGAGAGAAGCTACATCACTCGTAACAGGAAAAGCTTTAATCTTCTCTTGAAGGCAGCGTAGTTTCGGATCAGTCGCAGGTTACTCCGTAGATCGTTGCTGCGACGTATAGCTGAAATGAAGAAGCAGACAGAGATAGATTTGCTTGACGTGTTAGACCTATTACGGTTAAGGAATAATGACAGCTGTTTCATATGCTAGGCGAGACACTGACAGCACTAGGTTAGAAATTGATCAAGAAGCCAGATCATTTGAAAATCACGTCACTTGTTTGATCGCATCAACTCTAAAACTTCGTAACAAGGAATGTTACACACGTATGTAGTCTACACATTCATGGATAGCTTATTTCTTTGAGGGGGATTGTATTTATGTTAAAATATTTATTTATAACTATTTTTGGGTCGTCTGGGGTTAATGCCAAATTCAACAGCATGAGGATGGTGTAGTATAGATTCGACAGGACGAAAGACTGTACTGGTTTTAGTTCCTCTTTACTTTAAAATATTTTTATGAACGTTTAAATCGAATGTTAGAAAGACTAATATTGCCTGCATGGTGTGACAATTTTGTCTTCCGAGTTTAGATACGTAAATTGTACCCTTGTCTTTTATTGTCTTTTGTAGAGTAGCTGGGTTTAGTAATGGGGGAGCAGGTGATTCACGAAAATGTTCGCCGACGAACTTTCGGTGCGATATGACCACCACCTGTGACTTCTGTGGATACACGTTAAGAGTAACGTTTTGTGGTCGTCGTGACGATGAGCGGTAGTTACAACAATGTAAGACAGATGAAAAATCATTGCGCGTAGCGAGAAAAACGACGGACCAAAGGGTAAAGGCTGTGTGAGGATTGAAAATATTTTTTATTCATGGTCACTTCTGGGTTGCTGTTTAACGGTTTCGAGGTCAGTACTTTTTGTCCAACTTTCAACCCAGTAGTGGATTTCTTCTGGTAAGTCTACTAGATATCGCCTTTACAGCTGCCATACTCTTTATTTAGCCGGCCGGAGTGGCCGTGCGGTTCTAGGCGCTACAGTCTGGAACTGAGCGACCGCTACGGTCGCAGGTTCGAATCCTGCCTCGGGCATGGATGTGTGTGATGTCCTTAGGTTAGTTAGGTTTAATTAGTTCTAAGTTCTAGGCGACTGATAACCTCAGAAGTTAAGTCGCATAGTGCTCAGAGCCATTTGAACCATTTTTGAACTCATTATTTCTGTATTCAAAAATGAATATTTGAGAGTGTAACGTAGTGCACGATGTCATTTACTGTTCATGTAAGGATCGCATACGTTCGAAGTTTCCAGGAATGGAAGGGAGACAAGAATTTCGCACATGCGTTTTTTTGTCAAAAACTAAAGACGCGTAACAGAATCGATATCTTCCCCGTCTTTCAACGTGATCAGTATGTTTACAAATTGCAATTCTATTTAGAAGTGTTTCTTTCAATATTTGTGACGGCGATTATCGGTTGCAAAGAATAAAGGTCTCTGGAGTGCTAGAAGCGCTACAACGTTATCCTACAAGTCTATTTCATCGACACCACCTAGAGACAACGCCTAACAACCACATCGTGACCTCATACCCAAGCGGCGATCTAATATAAAGCAGCAAATACCAAAAGAATTGAGTGGCTCGTAAAAAGAGCGATTTTTGAGTTGATGTTTAAATAAGTGCAGTTAACAGAGAAAACACGTATAGTTGTTTATGTGGAGATGAGGTAAGAACATTTAAGAAGGTGTAACTTCGACTAATGTCGAGCGAAGAATATACAACACAACTAACAACTTTGTAACCAAAGCTGCTGACGTCTTTGAAGAAGTGCATTATTTCTGCGCGTATGAACTATTAGGAACATCTGCGGCATTTCTAAATATAAAGTAGTTGCTTGACAAAACATTCACACGTTTATAATTAATATTTTTTATACGAAACACTAAGGTATGCGCTCCACAGTTGGTTGTATTCACATAATTTTCTGTTACCAGTACAACTTCAATAACAAATTCAGTGACTAGAATTTTGCTCAATTAATCTCATTTTAAATGGACGTCCTCTTCCAAATAATGAACGATCATAGTGCACACTAAGTAATGGGACCACATGCAGATTGATACACATAAAAATAATACACTCTTCTGTCACTATTTTCACCCAATTGTTCTGTAAAGATATTACATTAATTTTATCTTTCATTTCCTGAAGGCTGTTATACGAAATTCTTTTTAAATACTCCTTATGGCTGCCTGCAGTAACCTTCTTGCAACACTGGTGCCCCGAGTGTGCTCCTTTTTCTTCTTGTCCCTGGACTTGACAGTCCCGCATTTTAGGATAGGCAGGCTGGATGGATAAGAAAAATTTCTGGCATGACGTTTGAATCAAGCCGTGGTTCTGAAATGGGAGCAGTTACTGTTTTTCTGCGTGTGGCACATATTTCCCATATAATGTCGCCAGCCTTGAAATGCCTGTAATTCACCTGAAAATGAGCACTGATGTACATTAATCGTAATATATTGAAGCCAAATGATCCGGAGAAGAATGATATCCCATAATCTAAACCACGCATTACTAAATTACATCCAAATCAAAAATTACCACTGAATAATTATTAACTGTGAAATCGTGTCTTGTAACTGAATGGAGCCATTTCTGTCTCATTTCATCGTCTATAGGAAACCTGAACATATGAACCTTGTTCCCTGCTGCGTAATTTCCTTTACCTTTTGGTGAGCAATGCTTCATAACCGTATAGAAGGTGAAATGTATAAACATATATCACGTTGTGTTAAACTCACAAATACACAACTTACTAACACACAATACTATTTTTGTGTACTTAATCTCGTAACGATCACATAGCACAACGCGTTTCTTATACCAAACACGCTGTTGATACAACGCAAGACAGATATTGACTTCCGCCACTTCTCGCTGACGTCACAACTTCGAGCTCTCGCATTTAGGTGGTGTTGATTTCATACGATTTTGTTGGTAAATATGAGAGAAAACCATCTAACAGGCCAAAACCTCTTAAATGCAAATGTAAAGTCAAATAAACTTATAAGGCTTGCTATAATGGATAGCTGAAACAAAATATTTGACATCAAAATGAGTGTATATTGTCCCCAGGCGGCGAACGCCTTCAACTGTCTTTGTTGTGGTCTTCAGTCCGTCTTCACGCTAGTCTGTCCTGTTCAAGCTTCTTCATCTTTGTGCAACTACTGTAAACTACATCCATTTGAACCCGTTTACTGTTTTCAACCCTTTGGCCTCTCATACAATTACTGTTCTCCGCATTCCTTCCGATACCCTGCCAATGCCTTCGTGCCTCAGGGTATGTCCTCTCAACCAGTTCTTTCATTTAGTCAAGTTGTCTCATAATGTTTCTTCCTAGTTCTCTTCAGTACCTCCTCATTATTTGCGTTATCTACCCATCTAACCTTCAGCATTATTCTAAAGCACCACATTTCAAAAACTTCTATTCTCTTCTAGCCTGAACCGCTTATTGCCCATGTTCCATTTCTTTACAAGGCTACACTCCAAATACCTTCATTTAAGAGTTGCTAATACTTATATTGATATTAGATGTTCACTTGTTCCTATCTCACAGAGGCTTTCTTGCTTTTGACGGTCTGCATTTTATTTGCTGTCGATTCCACCCGTCATCAGATATTTTGCTGCCAAAATTCCACTACATTTAGTGTCTTATTTCCCATCGTAATTGGATCAGAATCATTTGATTCCATTCGACTATATTCGAATACCTTTATTTTGTGTTCATGTTTATTTTTATAATCTCTTTCCGAGACAGTCCCCATACACTTCAAATGCTCTCCAAGTCCTTTGGCGTCTCGGAAAGAACTGCAATGTCATCGGCAGTCCTCCCTGAATTTCAAGCCCCTTTCCAAACTTCTCCCTGCGCTTCTTCACAGCCTGCTCACTATACAGATTCCCTTCAATCATACAGTGATGGCTAAGCAAAGACAAGAGTGGAACAGCCTTCAGTTGTGGCATTAATAAATTTCAAATAGGAAGATTTATCGACCTACCTTTATTTTGAACAAATCATGATTCTTACAGACTGATATAGCGCTCTCTGACGTTACGGTTGTGATAGCAGACGGCCGCTTCATTTCATAGCGCTAGGCACGACATTATTATTGCGGAAAAGCACTTACTGTCCTTCTAACAAACAAGATGAATGTGTAAAAATTGCATTTATTAATCACAAGTACGATGGATGACAGCAGCAAATGAAATTATGTATTTCTGAAGTTTTCTGCCAAGGAGAAGTGACGACGACGGCGACGACGAGGCAAGAGATAAAACTTTAATTAATTTCTACCGAAGTCCGGTTTCCCCAACAGCGAGGAACATGACAAGTGAGAGTGACACAGGATTTCGTTTACGTGGAACCAGTCGTCTTCGAAAAGTCTGAGGTTCTACTGTTTTAGAACGATTTTGAATGACACACCAGGTAATCAGTAATGTTAGTACGTTGTTTAAAAATCTGAAAATACTATCGTTCAAGAATTAAAACGACTCGAGAAATTCAACAAAAAGGTACTGCATATCACAATTACTAAGACTTTCTCTAAAGCAAGTTTTGAGTTGCAGGAATTATTGCATTTAAAAAAAATTATAAATTAGACGAACTGTCTTACAGTAGAACATGAGGGTGGAAGTGGCGGTTGTTATATGCGGCATAACTGATACATGGATCCTAAACTGGAAAAATATTTATTGGCACCATTATGTTCAAAGCGTATAGTTGTGAGCCTTTAGTTAAAATTAACAAAAATGGTTCAAATGGCTCTGAGCACTATGGGACTTAACATCTGAGGTCATCAGTCCCTTAGAACTTAGAACTACTTAAACCTAACTAACCTAAGGACAACACACACATCCATGCCCGAGGCAGGATTCGAACCTGTGACGTAGATGTCGCGCGATTCGAGACTGAAGCGCCTAGAACCGCTCGGCCACACCGGCCGGCTAAATATTAACAACAACACAAAAAATGCTTCTTCAGCTGTCTTCCAAAACGAATCAGTTAACGGTATGGAAACTGAATACTTCTTCAGAAAATTTACTGTGGTAAGAAGCTATTCTTGAACGCTGTACCAAACAATATAGTCTTGTAAAACGACAGTTATTGGAAAACGAATAGTCAAGTCGCTCGCTGGACGATACAACTGGTAGAACAAAAATTAGAAGTTCCCACGAGCCACTATGAAGCACACTCGTCGTGAATGCTAAGTCCGTGCTGAGCACAAGTAATGAAAAAGTTAATGTTTCTAGCTACAGTCACCAAAACGATGACAAAGTCCAGATGTGTCGAGGTGGCAGAGACTGGTCCTCGGGCTCAAGACGTCTTTGTTGATGAGCAGCAATAGTTGGCAGAATGGACAGGGATAGAAGGCGGCGGCTCTGCTGAAGTTCATCGGTTCCGAGCTGGCTATGTCTCTTCCTTATTTTGCCTCGGTGCGAACTTCGTTGCGCAGAGTAACAAATTTTTTTGATTGGCTGCTTGGTTAAGTCACAGAAGCAGAACGCCGCTCGATTGTTGCACACTGGTGCTACATGCGCGCGACGATTGTGATTATATAAATGCGTGGCAACTGTCCGAAAGAATAGACACCGCGCGTTCATAAAAATGATACTCCTAGATGGACAATATAGCCATCTTATTCAGTCTGGATACACTAATACGAACGATCTCCTATGGGAACCTCAAGTTAGCGAACGGGAGTGGACAAGGACTGTGGACAGCTAGCGCTCAGTAGGAATGTTGATCCGCCTTGAGGCGTGCCGAGATAATCCGCGCAGGTGGGATCACTCTGTATCCCGGATGGCACAGTGGTTAACGCACCTGCCCAGTAAACAGGAGATTCCGGATTCGAGTCCCAGTCATATACACATATTCACTCGTCGGCTCTGATTCCGTGTAACGTCCCTCTGCAACTGGTAGCAGTGATGCCCTTCAATTTAGAGATTGAAATTTTGTCGCGGCTAACAGCGTCGCCCTCTGATGGTCTAGTCGCTGACTTCTTGGCCCTGTCGCGGTTCGAGTGGACTGTGCGGCCGGCAGACATTCGGCTGCCGGGTTGCGTGGTAGGTATGCTCTGTTGTTTCGCCACACAAGCAGTGTGACTGTGAGCAGTCCCATACTCGGTACACTCACATCCGCCCCATTACCGTACAGTACTGCATTCACTTTGGATCCTAAAAGCCCGGTCACTGTTATTTTCAGTTGTGTTGCTATCTTCAATCTCTACATCTACATCTACATCCATATTCCGCAAGCCACCCAACGGTGTGCGGCGGAGGGCACTTTACGTGCCACTGTCATTACCTCCCTTTCCTGTTCCAGTCGCGTACGGTTCGCGGGAAGAACGACTGCCGGAAAGCCTCCGTGCGCGCTCGAATCTCTCTAATTTCACATTCGTGATCTCCTCGGGAGGTATAAGTAGGGGGAAGCAATATATTCCATACCTCATCCACAAACGCACCCTCTCGTAACTTGGACAGCAAGCTACACCGCGATGCAGAGCGCCTCTCTTGCAGAGTCTGCCACTTGAGTTTGCTAAACATCTCCGTAACGCTATCACGGTTACCAAAAACCCTGTGACGAAACGCGCCGCTCTTCTTTGGATCTTCTCTGTCTCCTCTGTCAACCCAACCTGGTACAGATCCCACACTGATGAGCAATACTCAAGTGTAGGTCGAACGAGTGTTTTGTAAGCCACCTCCTTTGTTGATGGACTACATTTTCTAAGAACTCTCACAATGAATCTCAACCGGGCACCCGCCTTACCAACAATATATTTTATATGATAATTCCACTTCAAATCGTTCCGTACACATACTCCCAGATATTTTACAGAAGTAACTGCTACCAGTGTTTGTTCCGCTAAGATATAGTCATACAATAAAGGGTCCTTCTTTCTATGTATTCGCAATACGTTACATTTGTCTATGTTAAGGGTCAGTTGCCACTCCTTGCACCAAGTACCTATCCGCTGAAGATCTTCCTGCATTTCGCTGCAATTTTCTAGTGCTGCAACTTCTCTGTATACTACAGACAGCACCATCCGCGAAAAGCCGCATGGAACTTCCGACAGTATCTACTAGGTCATTCATATTTATTGTGAAAAGCAATGGTCCCAGAACACTCCTTTGTTGCGCGCCAGAGGTTACTTTAACGTCTGTAGACGTCTCTCCATTGAGAACAACATGTTTTGTTCTGTTTGTTAAAAACTCTTCAATCCAGCCACACAGCTGGTCTGATATTCCGTAGGTTCTTACTTCGTTTATCAGGTGACAGTGCGGAACTGTATCGAACGCATTCCGGAAGTCAAGTAAAATGGCATCTACCTGGGAGCCTGTATCTAATATTTTCTGGGTCTCGTGAACAAGTAAAGCGAGTTGGGTCTCACACGATCAGTGTTTCCGGAATCCATGTTGGTTCCTACAGAGTAGATTCTGGGTTTCCAGAAATGACATGATACGCGAGCAAATACATGTTCTAAAATTCATCAACAGATCGATGTCAGAGATATATGCCTATAGTTTTGAGCATCTGCTCGACGACCCTTCTTGAAAACTGGAGCTATCTGTGCTCTTTTCCAATCATTTGGAACCTTCCGTTCCTCTAGAGACTTGCGGTACACGGCTGTTAGAAGGGGGGCAAGTTCTTTCACGTACTCTGTGTAGAATCAAACTGGTATGCCGTCAGGTCCAGTAGACTTTCCTCTGTTGAGTGAATTCAGTTGCTTTTCTATTCCTTGGACTCCTATTTCGATGTCAGCTCTGTAACATAAAATAAACACGCCTCATTAAGAAACGACGAATATGACCTAAACCATTCATAATAGTCAGCTCTGCCATCCTCAACTGGCTGTGATAATCGGCATCTCGAGCCGCCCGATACCAAAATGCTGAAAAGATAGAAAGATCTTATGACAGAACATATTTGCCGAGTTGTTATTGTCCTGTAGCAAAATCCTCTCAACGCCTTTGTTACGCTGATCAGTGTATAGTAGCTAGACTGTGGTATGAATCACAGGTTTCCAACTAACACCGTGTTGACAGCTGCAATCTGTGCAGAAATCTTGTTACACTTAATCAATTACTTCCTAAAGATACACATTATCAGACTGCTATACAACTGTCTCATGGCCGTTTTTCTTTCTAGCCCTGTCCTGTAACTTGCGTAAAACCTAAAATAAAATGTCAAATAAATTAATCTCTAACACTATTGCAGAGAGATATGGCAGGAGTGGAGTCACCGTACACAACTGCTGGCACCGGAGTTCACGAGTATTTTCGGTCACAAGAAGACCGGAATTCGAATGGTAACGTGACACTACAGAGACGGAAGACCAACGTGTTCGGTGTATGGCTCTGGCACATCATACTGCATCTGCAGCAGTAATATGAGCAGCAGTTGCAACAAAGTTACAAATCGGTCATTTGAAGGACATTCCGCCCTGTAGCGTGCATTGTACTGACCCAAAACCACCGCCATTATCGACTTCAGTGGTGTCGATCGATAACTCACTGGAGGGCAGGGTGGAGGTCTGTTGTGTTTCCTGATGAAAGCTGGTTCTGCCTCGCTGCTATTGGTGGCCGTATATCGGCTAGGAGGAGCTCAGTTAGCGGACTACAAACAACCTGTCTGCGTGCTAGATGCACTGGACCTACACCTGGAGTTACAGTCCGGTGTGCGATTTCGAATGAGAGATGGATTACTCTTCTAGTTACCTCACGCACTCCTGCTGCAATTTGTACGTCAGTCTGGTGATTCAGCCCGTTGTGCTGCCATTCCATGGGGTGTTTTCCAACAAGATAACGCCCGCTCAAGTACCGCTCTTTAACCCAACATGCTGTACACAGTGTCGTCATGTTGCGTTGGCCTGCTCAGTCACTAGATCTACACACGCGGTACATCATCGGACGACAATTGCAGCGTTATCCTAAATAGCATTAATCGTCCCTAAACTGCCACCAGTGATTTTCAGTATTTGACTACGTAGATTACAATATCCTACACTGAATTTCACGTACATTTAAATGTAAAGCCACAATTAAAGCAGGTAGCACTCTGCTGTAGACGAGGGGACTCACCGTAGCTCATAAACCAGCAGAGAAACATCCCCTAGAAAATTAATGGAGGTGCAGCTCGCACACGACCAGGCCCGGAGTTTCGACCGGACAGTGCTTTGGAGGGAGGCAACAAGGTGCCGGGCGACCAAAGTCACAATACGGACTACATCACCAGGCTGCCTGGAGAAGATGTTCTTAACAACCTGTGTGCGGTTGGGAGATACGTATCGTTTTCGGCCAAGTCCCGGAAAGGCGGCTATTGTGGAAAGTACTGCATGCAGTCAGAATTCATCGAAATACATGGGCCGCAAGATAACATCTCAGCGAATGGAATGGGAACAGAAAGCTCAGGAGACTTTTGGAAAGCCGTGCGGGATTAGCCGAGCGGTCTACGGCGCTGCAGTCATGGACTGTGCTGCTGGTCCCGGCGGAGGTTCGAGTCCTCCCTCGCGCATGGGTGTGTGTGTTTGTACTTAGGATAATTTAGGTTAAGTAGTGTGTAAGCTTAGGGACTGCTGACCTTAGCAGTTAAGTCCCATAAGATTTCACACACATTTGAACATTTTTAAGACCTTTGGAAGTACTAAGGAGTGACGAGATACGTTTGAAGTTCTCTAACGCTATAGATACGGCAATAAGGAATAGCGCAGTAGGCAGTACAGTTGAAGAGGAATGGACATATCTAAAAAGGGCCATCACAGAAGTTGGGAAGGAAAACATAGGTACAAAGAAGGTAGCTGCGAAGAAACCATGGGTAACAGAAGAAATACTTCAGTTGATTGATGAAAGGAGGAAGTACAAACATGTTCCGGGAAAATCAGAAATACAAGTCGCTGAGGAATGAAATAAATAGGAAGTGCAGGGAAGCTAAGACGAAATGGCTGCAGGAAAAATGTGAAGACATCGAAAAAGATATGATTGTCGGAAGGACAGACTCAGCATACAGGAAAGTCAAAACAACCTTTGGTGACATTAAAAGCAACGGTGGTAACATTAAGAGTGCAACGGGAATTCCACTGTTAAATGCAGAGGAGAGAGCAGATAGGTGGAAAGAATACATTGAAAGCCTCTATCAGGGTGAAGATTTGTCTGATGTGATACAAAAAGAAACAGAAGTCGATTTAGAAGAGATAGGGGATCCAGTATTAGAATCGGAATTTAAAAGAGCTTTGGAGGACTTACGGTCAAATAAGGCAGAAGGAATAGATGATATTCCATCAGAATTTCTAAAATCATTGGGGGAAGTGGCAACAAAACGGCTATTCACGTTGGTGAGTAGAATATATGAGTCTGGCGACATACCATAGGACTTTCGGAAAAGCATCATCCACACAATTCCGAAGACGGCAAGATCTGACAAGTGCGAGAATTATCGCACAATCAGCTTAACAGCTCATGCATCGAAGCTCCTTACAAGAATAATATACAGAAGAATGGAAAAGAAAATTGAGAATGCGCTAGGTGACGATCAGTTTGGCTATAGGAAAAGTAAAGGGACGAGAGAGGCAATTCTGACGTTACGGCTAATAATGGAAGCAAGGCTAAAGAAAAATCAAGACATTTTCATAGGATTTGTCGACCTGGAAAAAGTGTTCGACAGTATAAAATGGTGCAAGCTGTTCGAGATTCTGAAAGAAGTAGGGGTAAGCTATAGGGAGAGACGGGTCATATACAATATGTACATCAACCAAGAGGGTATAATAAGAGTGGACGATCAAGAACGAAGTGCTCGTATTAAGAAGGGTGTAAGACACGGCTGTAGCCTTTCGCCCCTACTCTTCAATCTGTACATCGAGGAAGCAGTGATGGAAATAAAAGAAAGGTTCAGGAGTGAAATTAAATACAAGGTGAAAGGATATCAATGATACGATTCGCTGATGACATTGCTATCCTGAGTGAAAGTGAAGAAGAATTAAATGATGTGCTGAACGGAATGAACAGTCTAATGAGTACACAGTATGGTTTGAGAGTAAATCGGAGAAAGACGAAGGTAATGAGAAGTAGTAGAAATGAGAACAGCGAGAAACTTAACATCAGGATTGATGGTCACGAAGTCAATGAAGTTAAGGAATTCTGCTACCTAGGCAGTAAAATAACCAATGACGGACGGAGCAAGGAGGACATCAAAGGCAGACTCGGTATTGCAAAATAGGCATTTCTGGCCAAGAGAAGTCTACTAATATCAAATACCGGCCTTACTTTAAGGAAGAAATTCCTGAGGATGTACGTCTGGAGTACAGCATTGTATGGTAGTGAAACATGGACTGTGGGAAAACCGGAACAGAAGAGAATCGAAGCATTTGAGATGTGGTGCTATAGACGAATGTTGAAAATTAGGTGGACTGATAAGGTAAGGAATGAGAGGTTCTATGCAGAATCGGAGAGGAAAGGAATATGTGGAAAACACTGATAAGGAGAAGGGACAGGATGATAGGACATCTGCTAAGACATTGGGGAATGACTTCCATGGTACTAGAGGGAGCTGTAGAGGGCAAAAACTGTAGAGGAAGACAGAGATTGGGATACGTCAGGCAAATAATTGAGGACGTAGGTTGCAAGTGCTACTCTGAGATGAAGAGGTTAGCACAGGAAAGGAATTCGTGGCGGGCCGCATCAAACCAGTCAGTAGACTGATGACCAAAAAAATAAAGACCATTGGAAATGGCAACAAAGCAACACCGTGCTCAGGTCTTGAAAGAGCTCGATGTTTAACGAAATATAAAAGCAGCTACCAGTTGTTTAACATAAATAATTTAGAAGTGGGAGTAAAAAATACGGCGGAGTTTTCAGAGGTCTATCCTTACTGGCCAGAATCTGAACATAGAAAGAAGGAGAGAGTAGCGCATAGTTTTGGAGTGCCAAGCATAACGAATTTTATAACAGAGTAACCACCTGAAATGAGAGTAAGCGAGGGAGACCAATATAGAACTGAGTCTTCCTTGTCGGAAGCGCACCGCAGAAAGTCATTTAATAGACACGTACCTTCCTCGGCAGTCACATCTTCTTATTCCAGCGTCTTGAAAGACTGATCTGTCCTCGGTCAGCGTTTATCAGCATATGACGTGATGGGCGGGCTTCAGATCCGTGACGAGTGGCACTCGTCGAACTGAAATGAACTTCGACGCAGAAAGAGCACGAATTGTTGGTACAGAGTCAATGAGTGCTTGTGCAGTCACCTCGGCAGCCATCTCCAGGTTACGGGTACGATGAGAGCCTGGCGCAGCAGCGAGACGAACTGCAGGGAGAGTCAGTAATTTTTAAAGATCTTCAGTAATTTCAGTCTTCATTCTGAAGACTTGTTTGCAGTTAGAGGTTCAACTCCGGCAGTAAATGTACACACATATCCTTCTGAAAATTTCCTATTTCATGTACTTTTTGCAATAGCGGTATGACTTCCCTGAATGTAATAATGTTTCATCCAGATATGTGTTCATTTGAATCACTTTTTGGGTTCTCGTCCAGGTTTGTTAAGGCATTAGCCTATTATTTTCAGTGATTGTTAATCCATTTCTTTTCAGTTTATGTGTAACAGGTGTGACGTAAAGTCACTTAATTCGTCTATCGAACGGGGCTACTTTCTGTACATGAAAGTATGGTAATGGTTCTACAGTTCTACCTGCACATGCTATTATCTTTGTTTATGAATTATTTGTCCATTTCCTTCCCCACAGTTCCCACTGCCTGAATCTGAAACAATAAGCCGGCCAGTATGGCCGAGCGGTTCTAGGTGCTTTAGTCTGGAACAGAGCAACAGCTACGGTCGCAGGTTCGAACCCTGCCACGGGCATTGATGTGTGTGATTTCGTTAGGTTACTTAGGTTTAAGTAGTTCTAAGTTCTATGGGACTGATGACCTCAGACGTTAAGTCCCATATTGCTCTGAGCCATTTGAACCATTTTTTGAAACAATATTTCGTAAGAGACCACTTCATTGCATCTGTAATTAGCATGTATAGTTAGTAAATGCATGTCTAGTTAGTAGATTATGTCACATCATGAGGTTTCTATCGCGTGGCTTAATCGTAGGGACAGTATACGAAAACGTTTGTATATGCATGCATGCTTGAGTATCCGTATTTTAGTATTCGCCCTCTGTGATCGCACTCTTGAGGACAGGACAAGACGTCTTAAGGTGGTCGCGCTTGACTGTCGTAATGATTCTGTGCCATGGGATGCTGTTTTAGTTGGAAAATGTAACTGCTTTTTTTCATGAAATTTATTGGCTAAACAAACGATCTGTATTGTTCTTAAATGTTTAATGCATGTAAACTATTTATGTATGAAGACTTTTGGATCGCAATCATCTGTATGTACAACACAAAATTCGTTATGGAGCTACAAATGAGATTTATTTCATGGTATTTTATATTAAATGTGACTGGTTAATAAAGCCGCTGTAATACCCTCTATTTCAGTTCAGTGCGTCCATTGGCCTTGGACGCGACTTGAACATAAAAAAAGGTCCTTAGACGTATCCACATTTAAAACACGACACGGCCATTGGCAGCGGACCTGCGCTTATATGTGAGGCGTAACGCAAGCGGTATTGGAAGTATCCTGATACTGTTGGCTATGTTGACCTCCAGTATCATTTCGAGCTCAGGCACTATCAGTGAATGTATGTTTGTACTCAAGTAATTAATTGCTGTTACATTTAAACTTTTTATTGAACACCGCTTTGTGTTCAGAGTTGACTGACAACTATATACTGCCCTTTAGAGCCTCACTAGGTCGGACTTGAAAATGAATCTTTAGGGTTCGGAACCAGTCGCCTAAATACGTAAATACAGCAACTGTTGACAGAATCGTCGATAAATGCTTTAAGGAGTGAGAAAGTATTTGATTGGCAACTAAGGCAACTCACCCGAAAACCTTAATTGAAACTGGAGCACAGGAACCACATATTTTTATTTCCCATATGAAAATAAAAGAATTTGTATCCTTGGATCTTTTTTCCCCTCATTCTTCTAATCCTGAGAGGTGGGCAGGTTGTTATGGAATAGACCTCGTTCTTTTCAGGTAAACACCGCCGTGGTAGGGTAAGAAGAATCCTAATTGCGAATATTTGGGAGGGGCTTTATAGTCCAGAAGTTCGCCTGATAACCAACGGAAACGCGCCAAACACAGTCATCACAAACAGGGGATTTTTCTCTATTTATGCGACAACGTTGACCATTGTCCCAATCAAAAATTAAAATTTTGTCTATGTGTGTATGTTGTGCTCAGCAAATTTTGACACACACACTTTTGTTCTGTTTCTACTATACTGCCACGTAATAGAAAAGACACAGTATCGTGTGAACATATCTTAACGTCTCTCTACACGGTGAAAGTATTTATTTATGTATGTATTTATTTCGCCTGGTCAGATTACATATAAACAGATGTCTTTAGTAAAATAGCGTTACAGTGTGCATTATATGATAAGTTCATGGTTACTACAAATATTGGAAATATACAAAGTACATCCCAAATTGATACAGTTCCTGAACATTGTAATGAAAAATCGGAAAACCACACTTCATATCCAAACTAATTCAAATAATATCACATCACAGCCAATACAGATTAAGCGTGGAGTATACCAAGGAGCCTCACTAAGTCCTTTCTGGTTCTGGCTTGCTCTGAACCCACTATCCAACATGCTAAATAATACAAATTATAGGTATAATATTACTGGAACATACCCACACAAAATCACACATTTGCTATACATGGATGACCTAAAACTACTGGCAGCAACAAATCAACAACTCAACCAATTACTAAAGGAAACAGAAGTATTCAGCAATGATATAAATATGGCTTTTGGAACAGACAAATGTAATAAAAATAGCATAGTCAAGGGAAAACACACTAAACAAGAAGATTACATATTGGATAACCATGCGGCTCCATAGAAGCGATGGAAAAAACAGACGCCTGTAAATATCCAGGATACAGACAAAAAATAGGAATAGATAATACTAATATTAAAGAAGAACTAAAAGAAAAATATAGATAAAGGCTAACAAAAATACTGAAAACAGAATTGACAGCAAGAAACAAGACAAAAGCTATAAATACTTATGCTATACCAATATTGACCTACTCATTTGGAGTAGTGAAATGGAGTAACACAGACCTAGAAGCACTCAATACACTTACACGATCACAATGCCAAAAATGTAGAATACATCACATACATTCAGCAACAGGAAGATTCACATTAAGTAGAAAGGAAGGAGGGAGGGGATTTATCGACATAAAAAAACCTACATTATGGACAGGCAGATAATTTAAGAAAATTCTTTCTAGAACGAGCAGAAACTAGCAAAATACACAAAGCAATCACTCATATAAATACATCGGCTCAACCACTGCAATTTCATAACCACTTCTACAACCCTTTAGATCTAATAACACCAACAGATACGAAGAAAGTATATTGGAAAAAGAAAACACTACATGGCAATCACCCGTATCATCTAACACAGCCACACATTGATCAAGACGCATCCAACACATGGCTAAGAAAAGGTTTTTTTTGCTGAAATTGCTGTGGTGTAGCTGAAGGTGACGTCGTTGAGTGGCTGTGAGAGGGTACAAGATGAGTTAGACAAAACTTGTCGATGGTGTGATGATTGGCAGTTGGCTCTGAATGTAATAAAATTTAAGTTAATGCAGATGAGTAGAAGAACAGTCGGGTAATGTTCCAGTACAGATTAATAGTGTGCTACTTGAGACATCAGGTCGATTAAATATCCAGGCGTAATTATGCAAAGTGGTGCGAAATGGAACGAGCGATTAAGGAATGTAATGGGGAAGGCGAATCTGTCCGTGTCTGTGTGGTGCTGTTGGCAAGCGGAGTGCACTCAGCTTCTGTGAGCCCAACTGAGGAGCTACTTGACCGAGAACTAGCGGCTCCGGTCAAAAACTGACAACGGCTGGGAGAGCAGTGGGCTGACCACATACCCCTCCATATCCGCATCCAATGACACCTATCAGCTGTGGATGACACGGCGGTCGGTCGGTAGGGTTGGGTCTTCCGAGAATCTGTTGGGACAGAGATTGGACTATTATTATTCTTTCTTTTCTCAGACGTTATGTCTGGTCAAAAATGGAAAGTGACGCGGACCTTGATCAAGCGTGACTTCCTTTTAACTGTACGGTATATGTTACATTGCATTTAGCAACTTTAGGGTAATTGAACATGTATCAATAATTACAGATTTCTGTAGTTGTATACATAAGTTTGGATGTAGCTGTATTGCGTTGATGTACTGGTGGATATTGTGTGGTATGACTCCTGTAATTGACAGTATAATTGGTATAATGTCAACTTTATCCTGACGCCACAGGTCCTTGACTTCCTCAGCCAGTTGGATGTATTTTTCAATTTTTTCTCCTGTTTTCTTTTGTATATTTGTTGTATTGGGTACGGATATTTCGATTAATTGTGTTAATTTCTTCTTTTTATTGGTGAGTATGATGTCAGGTTTGTTATGTGGTGTTGTTTTATCTGTTATAATGGTTCTGTTCCAGTATAATTTGTATTCATCGTTTCCAGTACATTTTGTGGTGCATACTTGTATGTCGGAACGTGTTGTTTTATAAGTTTATGTTGTAAGGCAAGCTGTTGATGTATAATTTTTGCTACATTGTCATGTCTTCTGGGGTATTCTGTATTTGCTAGTATTGTACATCCGCTTGTGATGTGATCTACTATTTGTTGTTTGCAAAGTCTGCATTTATCTGTTGTGGTATTGGGATCTTTAATAATATGCTTGCTGTAATATCTGATGTTTATTGTTTGATCCTGTATTGCAGTCATGAATCCTTCCGTCTCACTGCTCACCCTGTCCGTCAGAACATTTATGCATATGGAGAACAATAGCCCTCCTATCACACTTGAGCGCGGTATTACTGAAGATACCCTCTTCTCTGGTGAAAACCCACCGTCGAGGACACCATAGTGGGTCGTATTACTTGAGAAATCGAGCCAGTCACATAGCCCGGAACCTATTCCGTCTTCTCGTACCTTCGTTAACAGTCTGCAGTGCGGCGCTGTGTCAAACGCTTTTCGAATGTCTAGGATTATACAGGGTGATTCAAAAAGAATACCACAACTTTAAAAATGTGTATTTAATGAAAGAAACATAATATAACCTTCTGTTATACATCATTACAAAGAGTATTTAAAAAGGTTTTTTTTCACTCAAAAACAAGTTCAGAGATATTCAATATGGCCCCCTCCAGACACACGAGCAATATCAACCCGATACTTCAACTCGTTCCACACTCTCTGTAGCATATCAGGCGTAACATTTTGGATAGCTGCTGTTATTTCTCGTTTGAAATCATCAATGGTGGCTGGGAGAGGTGGCCGAAACACCATATCCTTAACATACCCCCATATGAAAAAATCGCAGGGGGTAAGATCAGGGCTTCTTGGAGGCCAGTGATGAAGTGCTCTGTCACGGGCTGCCTGGCGGCCGATCCATCGCCTCGGGTAGTTGACGTTCAGGTAGTTACGGACAGATAAGTGCCAATGTAGTGGCGCTCCATCCTGCTGAAATGTGAATTGTTGTGCTTCTTGTTCGAGCTGAGGGAACAGCCAATTCTCTAACATCTCCAGATACTGTAGTCCAGTTACAGTAGCACCTTCGAAGAAAAAGGGACCAAAAACTTTATTGGCTGAAATGCCACAGAAAACGTTCACCTTAGGCGAGTCACGTTCATACTGAGTTGTTTCCCGCGGATTCTCAGTGCCCCATATACAGACACTGTGACAGTTGACTTTCCCGTTAGTGTGGAAAGTTGCTTCATCACTAAACACAATCTTTGAAACGAAAGATTCATCTGTTTCCATTTGAGCAAGGATAAAATCACAGAAATCGATTCTTTTAATCTTATCAGCTGCAGACAGTGCTTGAACCAATTTCAGACGATAAGGTTTCATAACCAACCTTTTTCGTAGGACTCTCCATACAGTTGATTGTGGAATTTGCAGCTCTCTGCTAGCTCTGCGAGTCGATTTTCCTGGGCTGCGAACAAATGCTTGCTGGATGCGTGCTACAGTTTCATCACTCATTCTCGGCCGTCCAGAACTTTTCCCTTTGCACAAACACCCATTCTCTGTAAACTGTTTATACCAACGTTTAATACACCACCTAGCCGGCCGAAGTGGCCGTGCGATTCTAGGCGCTGCAGTCTGGAACCGCGAGACCGCTACGGTCGCAGGTTCGAATCCTGCCTCGGGCATGGATGTGTGTGATGTCCTTAGGTTAGTTAGGTTTAAGTAGTTCTAAGTTCTAGGGGACTAATGACCTGAGAAGTTGAGTCCCATAGTGCTCAGAGCCATTTGAACCAATACAGCACCTATCAGGAGGTTTAACACCATACTTCGTTCGAAATGCACGCTGAACAACTGTCGTCGATTCGATTCTGCCGTACTCAATAACACAAAAAGCTTTCTGTTGAGTGGTCGCCATCTTAGCATCAACTGACGCTGACGCCTAGTCAACAGCGCCTCAAGCGAACAAATGTACAACTAAATGAAACTTTATAGCTCCCTTAATTCGCCGACGGATAGTGCTTAGCTCTGCCTTTTGTCGTTGCAGAGTTTTAAATTCCTAAAGTTGTGGTATTCTTTTTGAATCACCCTGTAGAATCTGCCTGTTGCCCTTCAACAGAACTTCACAGGATATCTTGTGTGGAAAGAGCAAGCTGAGTTTAGCACATGCGACGCTTTCTAATACTGCGCTGTCTGTGAATAGAAGCTTTCCTTTGACGAACACAGTAAGGTGACTTATGGGGAAACACACATAAAAAAGAAAAAAAAATTGTAAACTCTTACACACTGTAGTTTGACACCTGACGTACGTTATTGCACAAAAAGCGCAACGTCACAAACACGAAACTTTATTGTTATTAGCAGTACCAGATGCAGAGCTGTCAGCTTGCCCTCGTGCGTGTGTTACTGGTAGCCTATCCACCGCTTACCCTCCCTGCCGCGGTAGCTGAGTTGTGAACCAGGCCGGCGCGGCTCTTGTGCGGGTCGGCTGCTGACCACGCCCACCCGCCGGCCGGCCGTCCGTTTAGTTCGGCTTAGTTTAGTTTAGGCGGATTACGCGGCCGCCGCCTCGTCTTTGTGGCGCTGAAATATGCGAGTTGGCGGCGCCTAAGACGCGGCGCGCTGCTGCTGCTGCTGCCCTCTGCCGGCGCAGCCCTGCCGCCGGGGAAGCCCTGAGCAGATGGCCGGCATCCCCGGGGAACCCCCTAAGCCTCTGCCCGTTCGCCGCCCTTGCTCTGCCTTGTTCTGATCTGCCCTCTGAATTACTTCTTCCACGAAACAACCACTGCGTCGTCGCTATAAGCTCTGCTGCCCTGCAGAGATGCCGTGTAAATGTGCTCAGCTGCTACGCCTGAGGCGGGAAAACAGGAATGCTTGCTGTTTCTAGGCATTCTGCATTACCGGTAGGCATTATTTTTGTTTTGAAGAGGAAAGGAATCGACGAAACAGCAACCATTTGTTTTTAACAGGAATTTCATTTGCAGGTCGGTTTCGGAAAGTTTATTATATATATCACCACTAACCCGCCCGGTTAGCCGAGCAGTCCAACGCACGGCTTTCCGGAGTGGGAAGGAGCGCCTGGTCCCCGGTACGAATCCGCCCAGTGGACTTACATCGAGGTTCGGTGAGCCGGCCAGTCTGTGGATGGTTGTTAACCAGTGTCAGAAGGAAAACGGTTCCTTTGAAGACGTAAGACGAAAACGTGGTTAATTGTGAAGACAGGGAACGTACCAGAAATCTGATGATGAGAATGATCAAGATCACGATGATATCGACAATCTGTCTTCAACCAGGAATTTGGGAATGGATGAAACTGTGGGAGAAGAAATTTGATCTTTGAGGCTTGCCTACTAATTTGTAGTCTACATCTCCAACTACATACATGCCCCGCCATCCACTGCACAGTCCGTGGCGGAGGGAACCCTGTACTGCAGTCATTTCCTTTCCTGTTTGACTAGCAAATAGAGTAAGGGAAAAAACGACTGTCTGATCTCCATATGAGCCCTCATTTCTCGTATCTTCTCCACGTGGTCCTTACGCGAAACTATGTTGAATCGTTTTGTAGTCAGCTTCAAATGCCGGTTCTCGAAATTTTCTAAGTTGCGCACCTCGAAAGGTACGTTACCTTCTCTCGAAGGACTCCCATTTGAGTTCCAGAACCATCTCCGTAACACTTGAGGTTTGTTCGAACCTATCGGTAACAAATCGAACAGCCGGCCTCTGAACTGCTTCGTTGTCTTCCTTTAATCCGACATGGTACGGATCCCAAACACTCGAGCAGTACTCAGGAATAGGTTGCACTAGCCTACTATATGGTGTCTCCTTTACAGATGTATTACACTTTCTCAAAATTCTGCCAAACAACCGAGCGGAACCATTCACCTACCCTGCCACAACCCTCCCATGCTCGCTTCATTTCATATCGTTTTTCGACGTTACGCCGCGATATTTAAGTCACATGATTGCTTCAAGAAGGACATTGAAAATGTAGTACACAAACATTACAGGTTTGTTTCTCCTCCCCTTCCGGACTGACTTACCTTTTCATACTTCTGTAGCTAGCTACCATTCATCACACCGACTAGAAATTTTGTCTAACTCAACCCAACGCCGACACCTTCCTGTGCACCACAGCATCACCAGCAAGCAATTACAGATTGCTGCCCTCCCTGTCCGTCAGATCATTTATGTATATAGAAAGTAACAGCGGTCCTGTCACATTTCCCTGGGGCACTTCTGACGGCACCCTTGTCTCTGATGAACACTCGCTGTCGAGGACGACATACTGAAGTTTAGAAGGTGGCGACTGACAAGACACTTCTCGAAGGGTAAAGCAATTGTGAGTTTGGTGATGGAGGAAAGTTTGGAGGGTAAAATTTGTAGATGGAGGCCAAGGCACGATCATAATAAACAGATTCAAACAGAAATAGGCTGCAGTAGTTGTTCCTTGATGCGGTGACTCGCAGAGAATAGAGTAGTATGGAAAGTTCACCAAACCAGTCTTTGGACTGAGGACAGCAACTAATATACAAACTAGAGTTGCTGTCTTTCGAAACTACGGAAAATGACTTAGTAAATGGTTGGATTATCGACAGTAATGGTAAGAAAAAAAACACACATGAATGTGTAAGACAGCGATGAATGCCACCGATTTCTCTTTCTTTTTTGTTTGTTTTGCGCATTGTTCAGCGTTAGTCCACTGTGCATTTTATATCCGTAAGGAATACAAACTTTCATTTTCCAAGTAATAAAAAGTAGTTCATCGCATAACTTCGGCAGTTACATGTAACCAAAGCGACAACCTTTGATGCAAGTACAGTTTATATGCACAAACATAAGAATTCTATATAATTATTGTTATTTTTTATGAGATTATTTTGTATGCGATACAACGTTCTTCATCATGATCAAAGGTAAGGATTCGCTGTTATTATTGACCAGTCCGAAAGTTGTTCATGAATAACAGGAACCTGAATTATATAAGCGGGACAAAGTATTGAATCGATGTTTGAAGCTTTTTTATTTTGCGGTATGTTTTAATTTTATCTTTTTTATTGCGTGGGGGAAACTGAGCTTTCTAGGCACTATCTGCTAAATCTGCATTTTTATTCCACACCATCCCTCTGAGTGGCGGTACGAATCAACAGTATCCGAATAAAACCAGCATTAAAATTTGATAATCAACAGTTTCCGAATAAAACCTGCATTAAACATTGATAATTTAAATTTTTGCTATAAATACTGTTTATTTTTAATTAACTGACAGGAAGATAAATGGTTACGGAGCCTCATTCAGTTTCTAGACGGTTCACTGCTTCCAATTTCTATGGAAATCTATGAAGACACTGATCGTATACATACACTATGTGACCAAATGTATCCGGGCACCTTGCTGAAAATGACTCACACGTTCGTAGCGACCTCCATCGGTAATGCTGAAGTTCAGCCCACGCTTAGCCTGGATGACAGCTTTCACTCTCGCAGGCATACGTTCAATTAGATGCTGGAAGGTTTCTTGGGGAATGGCAGCCCATTCTTCACGGAGTGCTGCACTGAGGAGAGGTAGCGATGTCCGTCGGTGAGGTCTGGCACGAAGTCGGCGTTCCAAAACTTCCCACAAGTGTTCTGTAGGATTCAGGCCAGGTCTCTGTGCAGGACAGTCCATTACAGGGGTGTTATTCTCGTGCAACCACACCACCAAAAGCCGTACATTACGAATAGGTGCTCGATCGTATTGGAAGATGTAATGACCGGCCCCCAATTGCTATTCAACAGTGGGAAGCAAGTAGGTGCTTCAAACATCAATGTAGGCCTGTGCTGTGATAGTCCCACGCAAAACAACAAGCAGTGCAAGCGCCCTCCACGAAAAACATGACCACGCTATAACACCACTGTCTCCGAATTTTACAGTTAGCACTACACACGCTGGCAGATGACGTTCACTGCTCATTCGCCATAGCCACACCGCGCAGTCGGATCGCTACCTTGTGTACCGAGATTCGTCACTCCACAAAACGTTTTTACACTGTTCAATCGTCCAATGTTTACGCTTCTTACACCAAAAGAGGCGTCATTTGGCATTTACAGTCGTGATGTGTGGCTTATGAGCAGCCGCTCGACCATGAAATCCAAGTTTTCTCACCTCGCACCGAACTGTCATAGTACTTGCAGTGGATCCTAATGCAGTTTGTAATTCCTGTGTGATGGTCTGAATAGATGTCTACATGTTTCACATGACGACCCTCTCCAAATGTTGGATGTATCTGTCAGTCAACAGACGAAGTCTCTCTGTACGCTTTGGTGCTGTACGTGTCCCTTCACGTTTTTATTTCAGTACCACATCGGAAACAGTGGACCTAGGGATGTTTAGGAGTGTGGAAATCTTACAGACTATGACACAAGTGAAACCCAATCACCTGACCACGTTCGAAGTCCGTGAGTTCCGCGGAGTGCCCCATTCTGCTCTCTCACGATGTCTAATGACTGCTGAGATCGCTAATATGGAGTACCGGGCAGTAGGTGGCAGCACAGTGCACCTATTATGAAAAACGTATGTTTTTGAGTATGTCACATAGTGTAAATAAAGTGATCGATATGAGGTAGCGCCAGATAGGTCTGCAACACTACTATCGATGGGCAATGCCGACATGAAATTAATTGACCACGGCTACTAGAAGAGCTACCGTTGTCGACGCAGAATTATGATAGTCTACAGCTCTAATCCAGACTAAACGTAACGTAACACAATATTCCAACGCATGTCACAACGACTGTCTGCGCTATAGCACAAAGAAAATTACTTGTTCGTCATCTCAAAAGTTGATCCTGAAGAGGTTTCGCTTCACAGTTTTTAAGATGTTCCTGTCTGCGTCTGAATTTCAGCTTTCATAGCAAGAAGAAAAGGTCCACTTTGCGCGGCAACCGGTCGGCCGCCGCCGCAGGATATTCACCCGAGCGATTACCGCCGTCCGCGGCGCCATAGATCACAAATTGCGGCCGCACCAAGGACAAGGCCGGGCCTTCAGCAGGCCGGCGGGCAAACCGGTTTCGCGGACCTCTGCTCTCGTCTCCACACGTCGCGGGGTTGTCAGGGAGCGCCGGACCTGTCCAGCTACCTGCTGTACAGATAACGCGGATCCCACTTCTCTCTATTCCAGTCCATCCTGGGTATGGGCTAAATGCACTACTGGCCATTAAAATTGCTTCACGAGGAAGAAATGCTGATGATAAACGGGAATTCATGGGACAAATATATTACACTAGAACTGACATGTGATTACATTTTCACACGATTTGGGTGCATAGATCCTGATAAATCAGTACCCAGAACAATCACCTCTGGCCGTAATAACGGCCGTGATACGCCTGGGAATTGAGTCAAACAGAGCTTTGATGGCGCGTACAGGTACAGCTGCCCATGCAGCTTCAACACGATACCAAAGTTCATCGAGAGTAGTGACTGGCGCATTGTGTCCAGCCAGTTGCTCGGCCACTGTTGACCAGACGTTTTCTATTGGTGAGAGATCTGGAGAATGTGCTGGCCAGGGCAGCAGTCCAACATTTTCTGTATCCAGAAAGGCCCGTACAGGACCTGCAACATGCGGTCGTGCATTATCCCGCTGAAACGTAGGGTTTCGCAGGGGTCGAATGAAGGGCAGAGTCACGGGTCGTAACACATCTGAAATGTAACGTCCACTGTTCAAAGTGCCGTCAATGCGAACAACAGGTGACCGAGACGTGTAACCAATGGCACCCCGTTCCATCATGCCGGGTGACACGCCAGAATGGCGATGACGAATACACGCTAGTAATATGCGTTCACCGCGATGTCGCCAAACACGGATGCGACCATCATGATGCTGTAAACAGACCAGGATTCATCCGCAAAAATGACGTTTTGGCATGCGTGAACCCAGGTTCGTCGATGAGTGCACCATCGCAGGCGCTCCTGTCTGTGATGCAGCGTCAAGGGTAACCGTAGCTATGGTCTCCGAGCTGATAGTCCATGCTGCTGCAAACGTCGCGAACTGTTCGTGCATATGGTTGTTGTCTTGCAAAGGTCCCCATCTGTTGACTCAGGTATCGAGACGTGGCTGCACGATCCGTTACATCCATGCGGATAAGATGCCCGTCATCTCGACTGCTAGTGATACGAGCCCGTTGGGATCCAGCACGGTGTTCCGTATTACCCTCCTGAACCCACTGATTCCATATTCTCCTAACAGTCATTGGATCTCGACCAACGCGAGCAGCAATGTCGCGATACGATAAACCGCAATCGCGATAGGCTACAATCCGACCTTTATCAAAGTCGGAAACGTGATGGTACGCATTTCTCCTCCTTACACGAGGCATCACAACAACGTTTCACCAGGCAACGCCGGTCAACTGCTGCTTGTGTAAGAGAAATCGGATGGAAACTTTCCTCATGTCAGCACGTTGTAGGTGTCGCCACCGGCGCCAACCTTGTGTGAATGCTCTGAAAAGCTAATCATTTGCATATCACAGCATCTTCTTCTTGTTGGGTAAATTTCGCGTCTGTAGCACGTCATCTTCGTGGTGTAGCAATTTTAATGGGCAGTAGTGTATTTATTTTCCAATATCTGTTATCAGGTTTAAGTTATATTTCGGTAATAGTTGTGCTTAACCGCGAAAAATAACTTATTCGTATTGCCAGACACGCCAACAGTATCCTTCTAGATATGTCCGCAGCTCGTGGTCTTGCGCACATCCCGCGCACGGGGTCCCGGGGTCGATTCCCGGTGGGGTCAGAGATTTTCCCTGCCTCGAGATGACTGGGTGCTGTGTCATATTCATCATCATTCATCCTCATCACAGTCGGAGGAAGGCAATGGCAAACCACCTCCGCTAGGACCTTTCCTAGTCAGCGGTGCCGGTCTCCCGCGTCGTCCCCTACGCGCCTCGGAGTATGGGACTTCTTCATCATCATCCAGATCTGGTATAAATAATTGCAGGTGCGGCTGTTTATCAGTGTAGCAGTCACAGAACAGGTAGCAGTTACTGCGGTTATTATTAAATGGGAGCAGTATCTGCTGAACCGAGACGCACAGGACAGGGCGTGGTGCGTGCGTCACCGCAAGTCATTCTGCAGGTGTTAACTAGTGCCAGTAGCCGCTTGCGGCGGGGAGTGAGCAACTATTTCAAACGGGTTTAATAATTCTTACTGCCCATTTAAATGCATGCAAGCTCTCTAGAGCACATGAAAAGTTAAGGCATTTAGTGGGTGGATTGTCATTGACATATTGATTTCCCGCGGGTGCTGCACGGCGCCGAGTGTTCGCAAAGTATGACGGACAAGGTTACTGGAGTGACGTCACAAGTTCGTTGTGGACCCAATACTTCTCGTAGGACCAGGCTGGACTGTGCCTTACTGTCAGTTGAGCTGATTACATGTATGTAGCGGTCTTAAACTGATTATATTTCCAGAACCTTTCAGTTAATGACGTTTCAGAAGTAATTGGTGTTACACACAACACGGGAACTGTGTCATAACTTGGAATGTTAGCCAAGCAGTGTCAGAAAGTCGGTTTCAAAATCTGAATGCTTGAAAAATTTCGTTGCGCTATTCATGTACATCTACATTTACAGGGATACTCTGCAAATCACATTTAAGTGTCTGGCACAGGGTTCATTTAACCATCTTCACAATTCTCTATTATTCCAATCTCGTACAGCGTGCGGAAAGAATGAACACCTGTTTCTTTCCGTACGAGCTCTGATTTCCCTTATTTTATTGTGGTGATCGTTCCTCCCTATGTAAGTTGGTGTCAACAAAATATTTTCACATTCGGAGGAGAAACTTGGTGATTGGAATTTCGTTATAAGATTCCGTCTCAACGAAAAACGCCTTTCTTTCAATGATGTCCAGCCCAAATCCTGTATCATTTCTGTGACAGTCTCTCCCATATTTCCCGATAATACACATCGTGCTGCCTTTCTTTGAACTATTTCGATGGACTCCGTCAGTCCTATCTGGTAAGGATCAAACACCGCGCAGCAGTATTCTAAAAGAGGACGGACAAGCGTAGAGTAGGCAGTCTCCTTAGTAGGTCTGTTATATTTTCTAAGTGCCCTACCAATAAAACACAGTCTTTGGTTAGCCTTCCCCACAATGTTTTCTATGTGTGCCTTCCAATTTAAGTTGTTCGTAATTGTAATACCTAGGTATTTAGGTGAATTTACGGCTTTTAGGTTACACCGATTTATCGTGTAACCGAAGTTTAACGAGTTCCTTTTAGCACTCATGTGGATGACCTCACACTTTCGTTTTTTAGGGTCAACTGCACTTTTCGCACCATTCACAGATTTTTTCTAAATCGTTTTTATCTTCTGATGACTTTATTAGTCGTTAAACGACACCATCATCTGCAAACAACCAAAGACGGCTGCTCAGATTGTCTCCCAAATCGTTTATATAGATAAGGAACAGCAAAGGGCCTATAACAATACCTTGGGGAACGCCAGAAATCACTTCTGTTTTACTCGATGACTTTCCGTCAGTTACTACTAACTGTGACCTCTCTGACAGGAAATTACAAATCCAGTCACATATATGAGACTATATTCCGCAAGCACGCAATTTCACTGCGAGCCGCTTGTGTGGTACAGTGTCAAAAAGCTTCCGCAAATCCAGAAATACGGAATCGATCTGAAATCCCTTGTCAATAGCACTCAACACTTCATGTGAATAAAGAGCTAGTTGTGTTTCACAGGAAATGAAATTTGGAATAAGCGCTTTTTGAAGGATGATTAATAGGTTATGTAGGCGAAACTCGAAGCTTAATTTCTGCTGTTTGTCACGGTGAAATACTTCACCAGTGATAGTGGTAACGACACAGTAGAGTTCTTTATTCCTCTGTCAGGTTTAAGTTTAAGAAAAACTAAGAGTATGGTGATAAAAGTATGCAAAAAGCTTGAAAAACTGCTCGCGGGCGAAATGTAACCTCGTAACGCCTTCGGCAAATGTAACAGGAATGGTCTCCAATTATACAGTTTTCTTGTTCCGGGTGGGAAGGCGCGCCGGTCCCCGGCACGATTCCGTCCGGCGGATTAGTGTCGATGTCCGGTGTGTCGGCCAGTCTGTGGATGGTTTTTATGCGGTTTTCCATCTGCCTCGGCGAATGCCGGTTGGTTCCCCTGATTCCACCTCAGTTGCACTATGTCAGCGATTGCTGAACAGGCCGAGTGGTTCTAAGCGCTTCAGTCTGGAACCGCGCGACCGCTACGGTCGCAGGTTCGAATCCTGCCTCGGGCATGGATGTGTGTGAAAGGTTAGTTAGGTTTAAGTAGTTCTACGTTCTAAGGGACTGATGACCTCAGATGTTACGTCCCATAGTGCTCAGAGCCATTTGAATTATTTTTGATTGCTGAACAACTACTTTCTCCATGTACGCGTACACCATCATTACTCTACCACGCAAACGTAGGGGTTACACTCGTCTGGTATGAGCCGTTCCCGGGAGGATCCACTGGGGGTCGAACCGCACAGTAACCCTTGGTTCGGTGTGGGGCGGCGGAAGGTTGAATAGACTGCTGTAGCCTGTTGTGGGGGTTGTGTACCACTGAGACTATGGCGGGGACGAAGTCTCTCCGTCGTTTCTAGGTCCCCAGTTCAATACAATACAGCATTCTGGGAGCCAATAAGCTTTAGTATTTCTATAGCTTTTGAAATAACCAATTACTACATGAGTTATTAGAATGAAATTTTCACTCTGCAGCGGAGTGTGCGCTGATTATGAAACTTCCTGGCAGATTAAAACTGTGTGCCGGACCGAGACTCGAAGTCAGGACCTATGCGTTTCGAGGGGCAAGTGCTCTCGGAAGGTAGGAGACGCGGTACTGGCGGAAGTAAAATTGTGAGGACGGGTCGTGGGTCGTGCTTGGGCAGCTCATTTAGTGGAGCACTTGCCCGCGAAAGGCATTAGGTCCCGAGTTCGAGTCTCGCTGCGGCACACAGTTTATTATGCCAGGAAGTTTCATACATGAGTTATTTCTGCTCATTGCTACAACAACAACATTTAACTATTATGTGTACTGGTTACTTAATGTTCTAGGATATCCGATGATGGCAAACGCCGAAATGCACAATATTGTATTAATAATGTCTTTTGCATTTAGTAACCGACTTTTCTCTCAGCGACCTACCACTTTGCACACTCCAAATATTTTTCAACGTTGTCGCATACCTTCTTCATAAAGTTATGTCACGTGTATGTTATCAGTTATTTCGACGGAAGTGCGAATGTCCTGAGGGCACTCTGAATTACCCACGGTCACACAGAGCGAGACCGGATTCCAAGTAAAGTACATTCATTGGTTAACGGATGGCGCACAGTATTAGAAATTAGCACTAGCAATTACTCACTAGTTGCTTCCATGATAGTACGAAGTTAGGGAATATCTTCGAGTCCCTTTTCATGCATGAAAAACTTCAAGTACTTACTAAAAAACTTACTCAACTATACGACGAATATGCTCTACTTAAGACCGGAAAAGTAAGAAGGAAACCTGCACCTTGGTTAAATGAGCAAATAAAACAGTTCATGAATGTCAGAGATGCTGCCTATCTGGAATACAAAATGCGCCACACTCCTGAATATAATATTTCTGACAAGCAGAAACGGAACACAATCAGTCGAGCTGCGAGAAATGCAAAACTCAGGCGTGCCCGTACATTAACCGACAACAGAAATAGGCCAGCTGTCCTCTGCAAAAGCTGCGTGGCCTTGGTATATGGAAAATAAAAGCTCAGCTAATCCGATTGTCCCAGCTGGAGAACTGAACCGGCACATCACATTACCTACAAACAGAAACTCATTGATTATTCTTCGGGGTAAGCGACTGCAGCAACGAAAATATCTACCTAAAGCATATTACTCGCATCTACTGGACACTATGGCATCACCACATGATGAAGCTTGTTACTGACCTACTATTGCTCACTATAACGTGTATTTTCATCCACTCCTTAACCACAAGTATTTTTCCTGAGGCCTAGAAACAAGGACTAGTTACGGCACTACCTAAAAAGGACGTTGCCACTGCATTCTCTGATTACAGAGCTGTTTGCAATCTCCCTGCTCCGTCCAAGTCGTTAGAATATACAGTCCGCGATCAGCTAGCACACTAACTACAAGCAACGTACTAGGAGAGTATCAGTCAGGTTTCCGTAAATATCTCAGCTTAACTTCTGCCTTTATAAAGGTAACAGATGACATGGAGCTTGCCAAGGCTTGACAAGTGTTTGACAATGTCAACTTCGACATTTTACTTTCCAAACTTAGCACTTAAATTTCTCGCCAAGTGCAGTGCAGTGGTTCCGCTCATACGTCAATCTCAGCACCAATACGTCATGTCCGGCACCTTAAAGTCACACTGGAGGCAGGTATTGTCAGGCGTCCTCCAGGGTTCGATACTAGGTCCTATACTCTTTTCATTGTATGTCAATGATGTGTCCTCAGTTTTGTCCTAGACAGGTACCACGTGCACGCTGAAGATCTCCAGCTGTATCTAACTGAAAAACCAATAAACCTGAAGACATCTAGCAAGAATCTCATTACCACCCTTCGTGCACTATCAAAATGGGCGCAGGATGTATTGTTACAGGTCAACCCACAGAAAACCCAAGCGGTACTGGTTGGTCAATCTAGGCTTATTAGACTGAATCATCGGCATTACCTACAATCTTTAACCCTAAATGAGACAAATATCAACGTCTCTACTTCAGCAAAGAGTCTAGGAGTAAAAATAGATGAAAATCTAAATGGAACTCAACACTTAACCGCAGTGTGCAAGGAGGAATCGGCATCTTTCCATGTCCTACAATAATATAAAAAGCTCTTCCTCTTGACCTCTAAAATAAACCTGGTTTCTCAAGAAAGCTCGAGGCACCTGAACTAGTAGTGAAAGCCTGCGTTCGTTACATGTGTGATGTTCGGCTCTTTGAACGTATTTCACCATCATATGCACAGCTATCCTGGCTGCTATAGACAAACACAGAGATTTCCATACCCTCTCTCTTCTCTCCTGCCTTATCAGCGTAAACTGTAATCCGTATATCTCCTAGATTTCAACGCTCTTATCTGAACAAGATGGCAGAAACACCCGTTCCCATGAGAAGAAAATCATCTCTGTCCCACTCCATCGTTCAGCCACTTTCTCGAAGTCCTTCCCAGTAACAGGGACCCGACTCTGGAATAAGCTCCCGTACTGTATTACAGAAATGAATTCATCTCCAACCTCAGAAGACACTTAATGACATACCCACCAGAGCAAAAATAATGATTATCGTTGTCTCTACAGGCACTCCTTCTTTCCAAACAGATCTTCCCCATTCCCCAGTAATCTTAGCTGATGCGTCTCCTTAAATTTCCTTTCCCCATAATTCGCTACATCCAAAAACATCTATTTCATACACCTATGAATTATTTTAATATATTGTTATTATTGCCATTATTATCATTATTATTATTATTATTATTACTATTATCACTATTAGTGGCAGCAGCAGTAGCAGTAGTACGAGTACTACGAGTATTAACTGTATCATTTCCTATTCAGTAATACTTACACTCTCACTATAGACACTTAAATAATTTTGATACCATTTATCATATTAAAATTGTTATTTCCTAGGTAACTCAGATGTAAGGAAAGGTACTGTATAAGTGAAACCCTGGTCTGATGTAAGAGAGCAGGTCAAATAAATAAATAAATAAAACGGCACGCGGTGAATGTATTCATTATTCATATTAAGACAGAGTGAGACCGAAACAGATGTAGTAAGCACTTTGGGAGATAGAGGACGCGATATTGGGGGGCTATTGAAATAACTGCCTGATGTTGATAGCCGGTTATTTCACATATTGTGAATACTCAGTAACAGGTCAGTTATTCCAGTGAAGTTATTTTTTGTCGGCTCTAATCCGTTGCGACTATTCTGTAGCTTCTGCGCTGTTGCTCATCCATGTTAATGCTGCTTTCGACCCGTAGCAGAGAGCTATGAAGTACTGGACGCCTATGGCTCACCATCAAACGGTTGTGTGACCCTAATAAGAAAGTGTACCCTAATAAGAAAGTGTAATGTGAGTATGGCATGACCGGAGTCCCCTTTCGGGGGGATCGCCCGCCTGTGCGCATTTATTTTTATTTTACGCCATTTCGGAAACTTGCGTGTCGATGACGATGGCATCACAACACACAGTCCGCGAACGAAGGAAGCTACTGACGTGGCCAGGAACTGAACCCGGGTCCCTCGCACGATGACCGCATTCCCCTTCCTTTTCCTTCATGTGGTTTGTCATTGTTCTCATAATTTGGTCGGCGGGGGGGGGGGGGGGGGGGGGGGGGCGGACGTCAATCGTAGAATCAATCGGCTAAGGAGGTGGACTGTTTCCACTATACTACTGGGAACGGAACACCTCGTCTCTTATCCCAGTACTGTACTGAAGTGTGGACTGAAGTTATGACGGAACGCACGTTTTACAGAACGCGGTATATGTCGTAGTGCCAGCAACTAACAACAATCACAGATTTTTCCTTTTACGAGCATTGACGCCTTATCTACAAATGACAAAAAATCGTAGTACCAGTCCACGATCTTCATCACTAGTTGATGCAATTGTGCGTCTTGAGCTCTGAAAAAATCTTTATTTGAAAAAGATTTAGGAGGACAATTACATTGATTCAAACGTCTTGGTCTAGCTGCAGTCTAATATTTGTTTAGCTTCCAGGCTAATTTCGCCATTTAAATTAAATTTACTCTCAGAGAACTTTTTTCTACAGTAATAAAATTTTGTTTTGCAGTTTCCAAATAGTTCACACCGCATCTCTTACTTACTTACAGCTCTACTATTATGTTAATCATAATGGAATTTGACGCTCTGTCCCCATGCTTGCAGAAAATAATTATGAATTAAAGGAGGATCCACCTTTTTGCAAGAACGCATGCTTTTTTTATTTGTTTAGTTTCCAAACATGTTTCATCACAGGGGTGGCATTTTCTGTGGGTTTTCCTTTTTTCTGAAATATATACCTACAAAATTTGTATAGGTTACAAAATGTTTTCACATCACACTTCGTTGTTTAGATTACGTATATTATTACCGCTTCTTTACAATATGCGCGTCCTGTTAGATGCCAACAGAAACCAGTCTACATTAATACATAAAGTCATCTGCAGCATAGCGACTAGTTACACCCAGAATTTTTTCCGATACAGCTATGCATCTGACATTCCTGCGTGATACAGAGTGACATACATTTTCCCTTAGAATTGACATATGTAAAAACAGAATAAAAATCTCTGAAGGTGACGATATTACCCTGTCTGCCTTACTCTTTCGTTAAAGCTAGCACAGCTGAGTACTTTGCTTTAAAATTCATCAAATATTACCAACGTTTCTTGCTATTTTATCTCGTGTAACTGCACTGTCAATCATTTTGTGATTATTCAGAACCTCAAATCGTTTTAGTTTTCCTTTTACCTCAGTTATGACACTATCGGTTTCTATTTTTTTTCAAAATCATAATGAGCTCTATTCTGTATTGTTCTCAGCACTCATCCTTTCCGTGTGACTGTCTTCAAACTAAGTTTACACGGAATCGTTTACCTGTGATGCACATAGCTCGTCTTCTTACACAAACTTAAGCCTTTACTATTATGGTTATTGCGAATACGAAAAGACTGGCACCAGTATGAAATATCATCCAACATCTGGGGTGGGTCTTCCGCTCTGAGACGCAGTCCTACATCTACATGATTACTGTGCAAATCACAATTAAGTGCCTGGCAGAGGGCTCATAGAACGACCTTTAAGCGACTTCTCTACCGTTCCACTCTCCAAGAGCAAGCGGGAAAAATGAACACTTAAATCTTTCCTCGCGTGCTCTGATTTCTCTTATTTTATTGTGATGGTAATTTGTCCCTGTGTAGGTGGGCAACAACAGAATACACTCCTGGAAATTGAAATAAGAACACCGTGAATTCATTGTCCCAGGAAGGGGAAACTTTATTGACACATTCCTGGGGTCAGATACATCACATGATCACACTGACAGAACCAAAGGCACATAGACACAGGCAACAGAGCATGCACAATGTCGGCACTAGTACAGTGTATATCCACCTTTCGCAGCAATGCAGGCTGCTATTCTCCCATGGAGACGATCGTAGAGATGCTGGATGTATTCCTGTGGAACGGCTTGCCATGCCATTTCCACCTGGCGCCTCAGTTGGACCAGCGTTCGTGCTGGACGTGCAGATCGCGTGAGACGACGCTTCATCCTGTCCCAAACATGCTCAGTGGGGGACAGATCCGGAGATCTTGCTGGCCAGGGTAGTTGACTTACACCTTCTAGAGCACGTTGGGTGGCACGGGATACATGCGGACGTGCATTGTCCTGTTGGAACAGCAAGTTACCTTGCCGGTCTAGGAATGGTAGAACGATGGGTTCGATGACGGTTTGGATGTACCGTGCACTATTCAGTGTCCCCTCGACGATCACCAGTGGTGTACGGCCAGTGTAGGAGATCGCTCCCCACACCATGATGCCGGGTGTTGGCCCTGTGTGCCTCGGTCGTATGCAGTCCTGATTGTGGCGCTCACCTGCACGGCGCCAAACACGCATACGACCATCATTGGCACCAAGGCAGAAGCGACTCTCATCGCTGAAGACGACACGTCTCCATTCGTCCCTCCCTTCACGCCTGTCGCGACACCACTGGAGGCGGGCTGCACGATGTTGGGGCGTGAGCGGAAGACGGCCTAACGGTGTGCAGGACCGTAGCCCAGCTTCATGGAGACGGTTGCGAATGGTCCTCGCCGATACCCCAGGAGCAACAGTGCCCCTAATTTGCTGGGAAATGGCGGTGCGGTCCCCTACGGCACTGCGTAGGATCCTACGGTCTTGGCGTGCATCCGTGCGTCGCTGCGGTTCGGCCCCAGGTCGACGGGCACGTGCACCTTACGCCGACCTCTGGCGACAACATCGATGTACTGTGGAGACCTCACGCCCCACGTGTTGAGCAATTCGGCGGTACGTCCACCCGGCCTCCCGCATGCCCACTATACGCCCTCGCTCAAAGTCCGTCAACTGCACATACGGTTCACGTCCACGCTGTCGCGGCATGCTACCAGTGTTAAAGACTGCGATGGAGCTCCGTATGCCACGGCAAACTGGCTGACACTGACGGCGGCGGTGCACAAATGCTGCGCAGCTAGCGCCATTCGACGGCCAACACCGCGGTTCCTGGTGTGTCCGCTGTGCCGTGCGTGTGATCATTGCTTGTACAGCCCTCTCACAGTGTCCGGAGCAAGTATGGTGGGTCTGACACACCGGTGTCAATGTGTTATTTTTTCCATTTCCAAGAGTGTATTTTGATACTCTGAGGAGAAGGTTGGTGGTCGAAATTTCATGAGAAGGAACTGAGTTTCTACTTTGACACAGAAAAGCTTCAGTTTTCAGGGACCAGGTGCACGCCCTTCACACTCTGGCTTCCGCGGCTACACTCAGTACTTCGACGTTGGCGCGGGAACAGGATTTGTTGGCAGTGGTGCGAAGTACCCGCAGTGGAATTCTTCAAACACTTGTCGTCTTGTCTCCTGTTCGGACGAGCCCTTACACTTCTCCACAGCTAACCCTAAAGGTTAATAAATGTACTCTGCACAAATGCTAATATGAGCTAATGGCTATGTATGTGCACCGTGAGTGTGTGGGATAATTATTTATTTCAAGTTTCTGCTACCAGTCACTTTTTATTTTATGCTTAATCTAACATAATGCAACGCCTTTCGAACATGTTCTGTTCATCTACAGGAGTTTATACATACATGTATACGTATAGAGAAATGTTACATAAAAATAAACAGTCTTAAACTAGATTAATCTACAACTCTTTGTCCATTGTTTTTTACTGTAGCTGCTGGTGCGGCATTTGGGGGGGAAGGAGGCGGGCAGTGTATGGCTATAAATCGAAATCGTCTTCTGCTGGTTTTCTTCCTTGTGGTAGACTATGTATATCACAGCCTGTATAGGATGCAGAAAGATTCTCTATATGTATGTGTGTATGTATAAACGCCTGCAGATGAACAGAACATGTTCGAAACGCGTTGCATTATGTTAGATTAAGCATAAAATAAAAAGTGACTGGTAGCAGAAACTAAATAAATAAGCGATTAATGTTGCAAGATCACAGGTTCATGGAAACGCAAAAGAATCCATTGCAAATGTTAAATGCCAGTCCATCAATAATCAATGTAACTGCCAGAATTCTGAATGCAAACGAGCATTTTTTCGTGTCGTACAGGTGTTGGATATCAGTTTGTGGGATGGAGTTCGATGACTGTTGCACTTGGTCAGTCAATACAGAGACGACTAATGCTGGTTGTGGTTGACGCTGGTGTTGTCGTCCGATGATGCCCATTCCGTGCTTGATTGAAGGCAGATCTGTTGAGCTAACAGGTCAAAGCAACACATCAGCAATCTGTAGAGCACGTTGGGTTGCAAAAGCGGTACGTGGGCGAGCGTTATCCTGTTGGAAAACCATTTCGAATATGCTGCTCATTAATGGCAACACAGCAGGCCGAATCACCAGATTGAAGTACAGATTTGCTGTCAGGTTGCGCATGATGACAACGAGAGTGCTCATGCTGTCATACGATATCGCACCCCAGACCATAACTCCATAGGTGCGGTATACCTAGGCGGTACCCAGGTTTGTAGCAGGCGCTCACCTGAATTCCTTCTAACCGACACATGGCCATCCCTGACTGAAACTATGTCCTCTAATGAGCTTTTGCTTGACCCAAACGGCGGTGCTTTGAGGTCGGCGGAACGCACGCTTGGCGTCTGGCCCAGAGATGTCGAAGTAAGCGATTCGTTGCGTCACTGTGGAGCCAACAGCTGCTCATAATGCCGCTGCATTCGCAGTTCGATGCGCCACAGCCACACGCCGAACACCACGCTCTTCCTCTCGTTAGTGCCACGTAGCCTTCCAGAGAACCCGGTCTTCTTGCGACCGTAGGTTCCCGTGCCGCTGACCATGTACAGTGACCACATTCCTGCCACATCTTCCTGCAGCATTCCGGGAGGAACAACCATCTTATCGTAGTCCTGATTGAACACCCCTTTCAAACTCAGTGAGGTATTGATAACGGCGTCTCTGTAGTCTTAAATGTATTCTTGAATAAAATCAACTCGCTACTTCCCGTATCAAAGATGATAGGCGCTCACGGCCATTACAGAGCGTATTTACCTCATTTGTATCCTCACAGTGGCGCTTTTAGCGTCACCCTCATACAACAGACGCGACATGTAGAAGTCATCCTTCAGAGGTACAAACACGCCTACCATATTTCGTTTATCTCGCACAATATTTTTTTCTTCACCTAAAAATCATAATTAATGAAAGAGGCCCCCGTCTTATACAGGGTGTTTCAAAAATGACCGGTATATTTGAAACGGCAATAAAAACTAAACGAGCAGCGATAGAAATACACCGTTTGTTGCAATATGCTTGGGACAACAGTACATTTTCAGGCGGACAAACTTTCGAAATTACAGTAGTTACAATTTTCAACAACAAATGGCGCTGCAAGTGATGTGAAAGATATAGAAGACAACGCAGTCTGTGGGTGCGCCATTCTGTACGTCATCTTTCTGCTGTAAGCGTGTGCTGTTCACAACGTGCAAGTGTGCTGTGGACAACATGGTTTATTCCTTAGAACAGAGGATTTTTCCGGTGTTGGAATTCCACCGCCTAGAACACAGTGTTGTTGCAACAAGACGAAGTTTTCAACGGAGGTTTAATGTAACCAAAGGACCGAAAAGCGATACAATAAAGGATCTGTTTGAAAAATTTCAACTGACTGGGAACGTGACGGATGAACGTGCTGCAAAGGTAGGGCGACCGCGTACGGCAACCACAGAGGGCAACGCGCAGCTAGTGCACCAGGTGATCCAACAGCAGCCTCGGGTTTCCGTTCGCCGTATTGCAGCTGCGGTCCAAATGACGCCAACGTCCACGTATCGTCTCATGCGCCACACCTCTATCCATACAAAATTCAAACGCGGCAACCCCTCAGCGCCGCTACCATTGCAGCACGAGAGACATTCGGCAACGATATAGTGCACAGCATTGATGATGGCGATATGCATGTGGGCAGCATTTGGTTTACTGACGAAGCTTATTTTTACCTGGACGGCTTCGTCAATAAACAGAACTGGCGCATATGGGGAACCGAAAAGCCCCATGTTGCAGTCCCATCGTCGCTGCATCCTCAAAAAGTACTGGTCTGGGCCGCCATTTCTTCCAAAGGAATCATTGGCCCATTTTTCAGATCCGAAACGATTACTGCATCACGCTATCTGGACATTCTTCGTGAATTTGTGGCGGTACAAACTGCCTTAGACGACACTGCGAATACCTCGTGGTTTATGCAAGATGGTGCCCGGCCACATCGCACGGCCGACGTCTTTAATTTCCTGAATGAATATTTCGATGATCGTGTGATTGCTTTGGGCTATCCGAAACATACAGGAGGCGGCGTGGATTGGCCTCCCTATTCGCCAGACATGAACCCCTGTGACTTCTTTCTGTGGGGACACTTGAAAGACCAGGTGTACCGCCAGAATCCAGAAACAATTGAACAGCTGAAGCAGTACATCTCATCTGTATGTGAAGCCATTCCGCCAGACACGTTGTCAAAGGTTTCGGGTAATTTCATTCAGAGACTACGCCATATTATTGCTACGCATGGTGGATATGTGGAAAATATCGTACTACAGAGTTTCCCAGACCGCAGCGCCATCTGTTGTTGACAATTGTAACTACTGTAATTTCTAAAGTTTGTCTGCCTGAAAATGTACTGTTGTCCCAAGCATATGCAACAAACGGTGTATTTCTATCGCTGCTCGTTTAGTTTTTATTACCGTTTCAAATATACCGGTCATTTTTGAAACACCCTGTAAATACACAACTTTTCTTATTTGTTTAATACCCAGACATATTTCACCACAGTTTGGTATCTTTCCTTGTTCCTCAAATACACACAGACAGTTTTTATGTACAGGGGGTGGACAAAAATACAGAAGCAACAAAAACGCAACACACTACCGTGCCTAATACGGTGTAGAAAAACCGTTGGCATTCAAAACAGCTACCTGTCGTCTCAGAATAGATAAATACAGGATCTGTATGATTTTGAAGGGAGTCTTATACCATTCTTCCTGCGAAATAGTGGTAATTTCAGACAACAATGACGGAATTAGACAGCGTTCACGTACCCTTCTCTCCAAAGTAGAAACAGAGGTTCAGTAAAACTGAGATCGATCATTTTGGAACACGGCATCACTGTTAGGGAACAAATACCGGACCATGAAATGGATCTGATGTACCAAAATTGAATTCACGGCAGTAATGTACCTTGCCCCTTGCTATACCGTGGGACCCATAGAGTACCACGATATGTCAGCCCGAATCACTAGCAAACCTCCGCCATGTTTCACTCGTGGGATTTTAACTCAACCAGGACTTTCTTTCAATGATGCGTAGTCCAGATTTTATGGCTTTGGCACCATGTTTTCCTGTTGCGGGTATTTGTATCACTGATGAGTGGTCTTGGAATTGCAGCTTGTCCCGCAGTTTCCTGTTTATGCAACTCCCTTCATATTGTTTTCGTGCTGACAGGGTTCGCGAGTGCAACATCCAGTTCTGCAGTGACTTTTGCAGCATTTGTTTTCATATTTTTCGTCATAATTCTCTTCAGTCACCGTCTGTCGCGATCACTCACCTCACACTTTCGTCCAAGAGGAAGATGTTTACCTGCTCTCCTTGTATACCGTGTAAACCTCTGATATGGTGCCTCTTGAAACACTAAATATTTCAGATAACTTGGTTACGGAAGCGTCTACCACAGGATCACCTGCACTTAGCTCTGACATAATGCAGTCACATCTACAGAGAACCACACAGTATTGGTTTGGTAAACTGTCTGGTGTGGTTTGTTATTTAGACATGCCCTCGCTGATTTGTAACAGCGTTTACTTACGTTTTCTCGTGCTCATTGACAAAATCCTGGATGTTACTACACTAATGGCTATTAAAACTACTACACCAAGAAGAAATGCAGATGATAAACGGGTATTCATTGGACAAATATATTGTACTAGAACTGACATGTGATTACGTTTTCACGCAATTTGGGTGCATAGATCCTGATAAATCAGTACCCAGAACAACCACTTCTGGCCGTAATAACGGCCTTGATACGCCAGGGTATTGAGTCAAACAGAGCTGGGATGGCGTATACAGGTACAGCTGCCCATGCAGCTTCAACACGATACCACAGTTCATCAAGAGTAGTGACTGGCGTATTCTGACGAGCCAGTTGCTCGGTCGCCATTGACCAGACGTTTTCATTTGGTGAGATGCCTGGAGAATGTGCTGGCCAGGGCAGCAGTCGAACATTTTCTGTATACAGAAAGGCCCGTACAGGACCTGCAACATGCGGTCGTGCATTATCCTGCTGAAATGTAGAGTTTCGCAGAGATCGAATGAAGGGTAGAACCACGGGTCGTAACACGTCTGAAATGTAACGTCCACTGTTCAAAGTGCCGTCAGTGCGAACAAGAGGTGACCGAGACGTGTATCCATTGGCACCCCATACCACCACGCCGGGTGAAACGCCAGTATGGCAATGACGGATACACGCTTCCAATGTGCGTTCACCTCGATGTCGCCAAACACGGATGCGACCATCATGATGCTGTAAACAGACCTGGATTCATCCGAAAAAATGACGTTTTGGCATGCGTGAACCCAGGTTCGTCGATGAGTACACCATCGCAGGCGCTCCTGTCTGTGATGCAGCGTCAAGGGTAACCGCAGCTATGGTCTCCGAGCTGATAGTCCATGCTGCTACAAACGTTGTCGAACTGTTCGTGCAGATGGTTGTTGTCTTGTAAACGTCCCCATCTGTTGACTCAGGTATCGAGACGTGGCTGCACGATCCGTTACATCCATGCGGATAAGATGCCTGTCATCTCGACTGCTAGTGATACGAGCCCGTTGGGATCCAGCACGGCGTTCCGTATTACCCTCCTGAACCCACCGATTCCATATTCTGCTAACAGTCTTTGGATCTCGACCAACGCGAGCAGCAATGTCACGATACGATAAACCGCAATCGCAACAGGCTACAATCCGACCTTTATCAACGTCGGAAACGTGATGGTATGCATTTCTCTTCCTTACACGAGGCATCGCAACAACGTTTCACCGGGCAACGCCGGTCAACTGCTATTTGTGTATGAGAAATCGGTTGGAAACTTTTCTCATGTCAGCACGTTGTAGGTGTCGCCACCGGCGCCAACTTTGTGTGAATGCTCTGAAAAGCTAATCATTCACATATCACAGCATCTTCTTCCTGTTGGCTAAATTTCGCGTCTGTAGCACGTCATCTTCGTGGTGTAGCAATTTTAATGGCCAGTAGTGTACATTGTTATGTTGCGGATTATTTTCTGTTAAGATTCAGACCGCGGCTGAGACTTGAAACGTATTGAAGACATTGCACAGGCGCCATTCATTGTCAAAGGCAACAGCGTAATCGGCAGGTGTAGTTTGCTTATGTATTATTTATGTTGAAGCATGTTTTCCCCCTGATGTTTCCAAATTTTGTCCACCCCCCCCCCCCACCCCCCCACCCCTGTAGGTTAGGAATATCTCAACCTCAGATTTTGTTGCTGTTTAGATGAGGTATGTAATTTCCGCTTTTTCACTTTATTTCTCCCCAATGGCTGCTGACAGTAATCAGTTACCAGTATATATCAATACTGCATGTCAGCTGTAATACAGTGATGCTGGAGCAACGTCTGAACTGAATTTTTGTTTCGCAAATAACCTATAAATTATCTGCTCCGGTAAAACAGCACTATACGCTCCTTTTTTTTACGCTCAGCATTGCTGTAGCTGACTGATAAATGCTTTGCTGTTTTTACACCCATATTGAACGCAACTTTTTGACTGGCTGTCTGGCAGCCAAAAAGTGACGTTTTTATGAAAAATAAATCGGCTCCATTGAAAGCTGGAACTCTGTTGATACTTGTTGGTGATGACTATCTTAAGTTTGCTTGAGGATTTATCTTTTTAAAACCTGAAACGCTATCTTCTCCTGCCATTTTCCTAATTTTATTGAAATTGTGCTTAAGGCCTAGTTTTTCAAGAAGATCACAGACAATTCACAGCATCTCAGCCCCGGAAATGCCATAGAATAATTGTGCCAATGTAGTCACACAATTGACTAATTCTTGTCCTTGTTCAGGAGTAAAAACAGATCTTCTCTGCAACGAAATCATCTTCTCTGAATTTGATTTCAGTAGATCATAATGTAATTCTTGGTTTGTTCAGCATCTTACGTAGGCTGTTCAGTGATATTGCTCACTTCACCAAACACAACGTCTTCTTTAAGGTTACTTCAGTCTACCTAGCCTTCATGATTCTTCTTTTCCTTGTTCTCGCCATCTGAAATTATGTATAAGACCTTACGTAAGTGTAAATATTATTTCTTTAAGTTTAGGGCTTGGGGAAATATCGACTCCCTGTCGACATTTCTCCATATTCGTCGGTCGAAATTACTTATACATCATGGCGGAGACACATGCTAAATGATGCCATACAAAACATACTCTCTACCTACAGTTCAGTTATTTCAGTTAAAAATGTACTGACACTCTTACCTCAATTTAAGCATACCAAAAATAACATTAAAATCCAACAAAACTAATTTTTATCCCCACTACAAGACTGTCATTCACAAAAATTCTTCGTCCCTGCCCTCTTCTTTTGGCATCGTTTGCTAGGTACAACATTGTCTCCGACTGACCACAGGCCTACTCATGTGAGAAAACATTGTGTCATTATTGCTTGTTGCTTTCCCCTAACAACGATGAAATGAGAAGTGAATCAAGTCATATCCGTAAGTGAGTACATGCCATAAAAGTAAAGGTATAGTCAATAGTAAACCGAATTCCCATGTCGGTAATCAACAGGTTCCAGGAAAAGTGTTAAATTATGCAGAAAGTGATGTGAACAGAAATGGCGAAGAATTCAATTTGCAGTGTTCAACAACTGAACACTAACACTTCCTCCGTAGGAAACACATCAATAAATACCCATGATGACTTTCCATTTTACATGATTTTCACTCAGAAATGTTACGTCATCAATTGAATTAATTTATGTTAGGGGAGGAAGCAAGCAGAGCAAAAGTATTTTTTATGAGTCTGAGTTACTTAAACGATATAACAACTCGTTAGGTAGTAAATATAGAAATTAAGTTACTAGTTACTTAAACTCGGCATTAGTAAAAAACGTATAAAGTAAGAGACACATGCCCACGCCCGGGTTCCCGGGTTCGATTCCTGGCGGGGTCAGGGATTTTCTCTGCCTCGTGATGGCTGGGTGTTGTGTGCTGTCCTTAGATTAGTTAGGTTTAAGTAGTTCTAAGTTCTAGGGGACTGATGACCGTCGATGTTAAGTCCCATAGTGCTCAGAGCAAGAGACACATGTAAAGCCCAGTGTCATATGCGTAATTATAAAAACTAAGTTCATTCATATTCATCTTACTAAGTTGGAGATACTCGAATAGTTTTGGAATATTATTTAATCTTTTAAAAATGAAACAAGAAGGAAGCCATACTTTACTGAATGGCAGTATGATGGAATACATATATTGTTTCCTTCGTTTCTTAAACACTCTTCTTCTCAAATTTACAAAGAATTTGGCAATATGATCCCACATACCAGTATGACATAGGCTCTCTTTGTCCAGGGTGCAGATGACAAGCTACCTGTAGCAATTAACACAAAAGTGATCCAGAAAATTCATGCACACCAAATGTAAAGGTATTTACAAAAAGGAACGATTTGTTGTTTGAACTAAAAATGCATGTAATTTTATAATCATTTAACAAAAATGTTCACATTGCAGAATAAATAAAAACGAAAACCCACTGATGATGGCACAGTTGTGCCGAAACATGTTTGGGTACTGAGAAAAACGGTGTTTTGCGTAACTGGCGGACTTCGCATCCAACAACAAAGAGCAGTATTATCTCTGCGTGGACGTGATGATTGTAGAGGAGTTCATTTAATTTCTCTTAATTCTAAAATGTATGTTGAATTCGCTCTTCTCGCGAGCGCCACAGCGGTAAACGCGCGGCCCCGGAGCCACTGAGGGCAGCCGCTCGTCGGCGCATTTACTGCTATAGAGGGCGGCGTGCTTCTGTAACAAGATTAGCAACGCTGGAGGAGGCAAGAAGTTACTTAGTGAGTTCAGTGAACTCGCCCTGGCCTTGCCTCAGTGGTAAGTATGAATACAGAGTTTTCTCCGAAAGAACAGACGAACCACGGAAATGGCGTGTCCTGTACAAGTCACCCTTCTGTGAAGTAGCCACAGGGCACGTCCACGTGTGAGTCTTTTGTCTGCCGCTGAAAGGACCCGGCGCTGCGAGAATAGACACTGAGAAGGAAAAGATACAGAAAGTTTTGGCGGGTCACCCTTTGATAGGTTGGAACTCGCAGTCTTTGGGAGCTACGAATTGCCATAGGGCGGCACTGACGAGATTTTGGAACGAAGCATTGGAGTAGGTCGACGTGCACAATCTTCCAAAAGCTACACAAAACTACCACGACAAAATTTTTAGTTTCCGGATTGAAGAAAATGAAGGACGTGATCTCCGAATGGCCTAAAGGGCAGTTTTGGCGGGTTCAGACCGCGAAGGAGGAGGAGAGCAAAGTATTATGCACTTCTTTTCCCGGAGTTGCCGAGAGGGACGCATCATTGCACAGTGGAGGAGACGCCGCCAATGGTAGAGGAAGGAACAGACGTGAAGAGGAGCAGCTGATCCACGAGCAGACGGGCAGCGCCGTGCCAGCGTCCGTCTCCACCTGCTGACTCGCCCCACCCCGTCTCCTTCAAATGAACGGCGTACGAATCGGTACAGGCATGTGGTTCCAGGCTCATTTCTTAGTCACTGTATGCGCGAGCTCTCGGCCATGACTTTGCTCTTTGGGGTTCCATTTCCCTTTACTCACTAACCTTCTAACGCAGTCATCACCGCCAAACCATTCCGTCTATACTATCAGACCTTTTCCGGTCCTTTCTTTCTGAAGATTCACAGCTATCACACGTTCGCATGCGTATCCGCACTTATTCTCCCTCGAGGAGTATTTGATCCTTGCTTGTTCCGAGCAGTTGTTGAACTTGCAACCAATAAAGGTACGTCCAGAATGAGATTTTCACTCTGCAGCGGAGTGTGCGCTGATATGAAACTTCCTGGCAGATTAAAACTGTGTGCCCGACCGAGACTCGAACTCGGGACCTTTGCCTTTCGCGGGCAAGTGCTGCAGCTGCAGCTGTTACAGCACTTGCCCGCGAAAGGCAAAGGTCCCGAGTTCGAGTCTCGGTTGGGCACACAGTATTAATCTGCCAGGAAGTTCCAATAAAGGTACGTGATTTGTAATCCTTGTTTCATTACAGTAACTCGTGGTCCCCAACACTATTTTGTAATTGTTAATGTTTAATCAGGGCACACACCCACAGGGTGTCCACAAAGTCTGGCTTCATAGGGAATTTTCATACATGTTATATAGTCTATAAATATTAATAATATAACAAGTAAATAATTATGAAATAAATTCTAATAATTTTAATAAATTTTGTTTCTTTTCAGATAGAATGATGGCTTGTCTAAAGAAGAACGAGTGGAGTTGGTACTCTTAAGTGAACGAGAAAGATGGTCGTATCGCAAATTGCGGAAGAATTTAACCTTCGACACCCTCATCGCCAACCTATTTGTTTTACTGCTTCGGGAAATTACTCACCAAGTTTAAAGAAACAGATAAAGTGATGGACAAACCCCATTCCGGACGACCAAAGGCTTCAGACGAAACGAAAGAGGATGTCTTGGCCAAAGTTTATGCTAGCCCAAAGAAATCATTTCGTCTGTCACCCACGCAGTCTGGTCTTCCAAAGTCAACCATCCATAAAATCCTGGCAGAGGTGAGGTTTCATCCCTACAAGTTACAGAACTGCATGTCTTAAATGGAGATGGCGCCGACAGATGCATGCAGATGACTGGATGCTTTGCAAGTAATTTGATGGAAATAGCAGTTTTACTAAAGACAGGGTGTTGTCCAGTGATTAAGCTGTATTTTATATCTATGGTGAAGTGAACAGACAAAATCTCCGCTACTGGTCTCAAAGCAATCCACACTGGATGAGTCCATCCAAACAACAGGGTCGCCAAAAGGTGTTGGTGTGGTGTGGTTTGTGGAAAGCTCATGAGCTAGGACCTTTCCATTTTTATGAACATGTGATGCTTCAAATTGAGCGTTTGTATGAGGGACTTCCCGATTCGCTTTTGCAGGGTGGAGCCCCTGCCCGTTTTGCTGCAGCTGTTAGAGTTTGTTTGAATGACAGTTTTCCTCACTGGATTGGGAGAAGAGGTCATATGAGTGGTCCTCTCGTTTGCCATACCTTTCCCTCCTTGACTTCCTTTTCTCGGCTATAATGAAAGAGAAAGTGTACTCCATGAAGATTACAAATTTAAACGACGTGACAGAACGCATTACCAGTTTGTGTGCTAAAATCGACAGCGTTTGAGACCTATTCCATCGAGTTCACCTTAATATTGCAAAGCGCATCAATTTATGCACTGAACAACACAAAGATCCTGTTGAAATTATTATTTATTAACATTAAAGTAAAATAGCTTTATTATTGTTTATTACAATTCCCTATGTACTCAGACTTTATGGACATCCTGTACAGTCCACTTGTTAGGGCCAGCCCTTTCCCCCCGTTTCCTTTACATATACCTAAGCTGTAATGGGGGACTTGCATCTTTAGCGGGAATACTCAGTGCGTGACCGTGGCATATCAGATTGATTTGAGCAGTCCTAGTGGTGAGCTGCAACTATTATAGCAATAAATCAGTTAAGTATATCGACTATCGATTATTAGCTGCATGGGAAAAAAAAAAAACATGTAACTGAAGTGGGGAGCGGAGGGACAGTAATGCAATATAGACGCTAATACTGAGCGGGGTGTTATGCAGAAAACGTAGGAAAAGGCAACTACAACCGAGGGGAAACGGCTGGTCTTAATCAACCAGTGACAGTTACATTATAACATGACGCGGTTCTACATTTATAAACCACTTACATTAACTCAGTGGGCGTGGAAGCCTACGCATATTCATTTGATGCTATGTTTCTGCACTTCGTCGTTATATTCACTCTGCTGTGTTGGCTGGAGGTGAATTATGAGCGATTCGGGGAAAGACAATGGCTCTCTCTCTTCCTTTCTCTCACGATGCTGTGTACGGAGGGAGATGCGCTGGTGCAACATGCAACCTACGTTTGTCACCTACCGATGAGTCTATATGTGGAAGTGACGGTTACGTACTAGCGTGACTGTCACCTGTGGTTGCCAGTGGAATTAACCAGTAAAGAGTGGAATTTGTTTGTTAGTTAGTGCTGCTCAGCAGTAATTCTGTTGCTAGCAAAGGATATTCATGACGTTTTCGTTTGCTGTGAGAGCGTAGTAGTGTGACTGGAACGTTGTATTGTGCATTATTGGTGTTATTCTTTAGACAGGTGGTTTCTTCGCGGCGTTGTTTTCTTAGTTGTGGCCCGCCCCAGCTAGGACGTGTCGCTTGTTCGTTCGCTATGACGTAGAATAAAGCAACGTGTCTTCACCCTGTGCAGTTTACTGTTTTGGTCTTTACTATAAGTGGAGAGAGTGAGGGGTTCTAGTTTTGTTAAAAATGAAGAATCTTCCTTGTCCCACTTGCTAGTGAATTGGTACTAAACTTAGTGTTTTTGTATTGGTTACTTGTGTTGCTACTGTGTGCAAAGTAACGTTAAAAGAGTGTAATATTTTACCAAAAGCATTAAATATTTAATCTATTTTTAAACATGGAGTGCACTGTGTGTGCACCAACAAACTGCGAGGCAAGATTTTTAAGGAAGTACCGTTTTGAAATAAAAATAAAACAAAAAGGTTTTTCTTAACAGTTTCATTTTTACATGAAAGCTTGTACTTTAATTTACTTTTCTGCACAATTTCCACCAACATTCGGCCAATATTCGGCGTGTTTATGTTTATTTGTAGCTAAAATGCCTCCTCCGATTGAGAATCGCGCCGACAGTGAAATGTGCGCTGTGATTCCTTTTCTTACCGCTAAAGGCGTGGAAGCGGCTGAAATTCATCGTCAGATCATTGAAGTGTATGAGTAATGGGATGGTAGGGAAATACTGAGAGCTTTTAAAGATGGTCGTACGAATGTGCGTGATGAGGAACGAAGTGGGCGACCATCAGCCATTACTGACGATGTGGTGCAGACAGTTCACGAAAAACTGAAAGAGAACAGATGCTTTACGATTTCGACGTTATGTGATGAGTTTTCTCAAGTGTCAACAAGCGTCCTGTATGCAATTGTTGCCTAATCATGCGGCAGAGGATGGTATTCAAAAGCTGGTTGTACAATACAATAAGTGCCTTAATATTGATGGAAATTATCTAGGAAAGTATGTTAAAATACAAACTTTCGTGGAAAAATAAAATTGCCAAGAAAAGTCTACTTGTTTTATTTTTCTTTCGAAACGGTACTTACTTAAAATCAGACGTTGTATTTTACTAAAATTATCGCACAGAACTGCTTTCAAATATTTAGTTCTCTTTTGGGGCTCCCAGAATACGTTAGAGTGGGTCGAATACATACGCTTCTATAATTTGTGTGTTTGATGGTATGGTTTTCAAGGTTACGTGGTAAAAATTTGAGTTAATTTCTACTCATTTCTAAGTGCCTTACAGTGATTTTGAAGATTCATTTTCTTGCCTCCAAAGTCGACCTAAATACATTTGGTTATAATCTGTGGCTCTTGACTTGTCGTGTTGTAGCCTTTGCAGCAAAGTGCAATTTTCTGATTGTTTTCATTGCAAAATTTGATTGTTTTATGCGCATAGGTGACAAAAATGGGATACCGATATGCACATATACAGATGGCTGTAGTGTCGCGTATACAAGGTATAAAAGGACAGTACATTGAAGGCGCTGTCATTCGCACTCTCGTGATTCGCGTGAAAACGTTTCCGAAATGATAATGGTCGCAAGACGAGAATCAACAGACTCTGGACGCGGAATGGTATTTGCAGGTAGACGAATGGGAAATTCCATTTTGGAAATCGTTGGGGGATTCAATTTCCCACAATGTCAAGAGTGTACCGGTAATACTTGGAATGGACTGGGTCCTCTAGATGTTCTGCTACTTGGAGACCACTCGCAGCCATTCATGGACGTAATGTGGCCAGACAACGAGGGAATTTTTATCGTTGAGAGTGCCCGGCGGGGCCACAATTGTTCACGATTACTTCGAAGAACATTCTGGACAATTCGAGCGAATGGTTTGGCCCCCCAAGATCACCTTACATGAATCCCATAGAACATTTATGGTACATAATAGAGAGGTTAGTTCGTGTGTAACACACTGCAATGGCAACACATTCACAATTGTGGACGCCTATAACGGCAGAACTATTGATGGCCTTGGGAGAGCCAGTCATGACAAAACTCTACCATCTGGTGAGCAAGATGTATGAGACAGACGAAATACCCTCAGACTTCAAGAAGAATATAATAATTCCAATCCCAAAGAAAGCAGGTGTTGACATATGTGAAAATTACCGAACTATCAGTTTAATAAGTCACAGCTGCAAAATACTAACGCGAATTCTTTACAGATGAATTGAAAAACTGGTAGAAGCGGACCTCGGGGAAGATCAGTTTGGATTCCGTAGAAATGTTGGAACACGTGACGCAATACTAACCTTACGACTTATCTTAGAAGAAAGATTAAGAAAAGGCAAACCTACGTTTCTAGCATTTGTAGACTTAGAGAAAGCTTTTGACAATGTTAACTGGAATACTCTCTTTCAAATTCTTAAGGTGGCAGGGGTAAAATACAGGTAGCGAAAGGCTATTTACAATTTGTACAGAAACCAGATGGCAGTTGTAAGAGTTGAGGGGCATGAAATGGAAGCAGTGGTTGGGAAAGGAGTGAGACAGGGTTGTAGCCTCTCCCCGATGTTATTCAATCTGTATATTGAGCAATAAGTAAAGGAAACAAAAGAAAAATTCGGAGTAGGCATTAAAATTCATGGAGAAGAAGTAAAAACTTTGAGGTTCGCCGATGACATTGTAATTCTGTCAGAGACAGCAAAAGACTTGGAAGAGCAGTTGAACGAAATGGACAGTGCTATGAAAGGAGGGTATAATATGAACATCAACAAAAGCAAAACGAGGATAATGGAATGTAGTCAAATTAAATCGGGTGATGCTGAGGGAATTAGATTAGGAAATGAGACACTTAAAGTAGTAAAGGAGGTTTGCTATTTAGGGAGTAAAATAACTGATGATGGTCGAAGTAGAGAGGATATAAAATGTAGACTGGCAATGGCAAGGAAATCGTTTCTGAAGAAGAGAAATTTGTTAACAACGAGTATAGATTTAAGTGTCAGGAAGTCGTTTCTGAAAGTATTTGTATGGAGTGTAGCCATGTATGGAAGTGAAACATGGACGATAACTAGTGTGGACAAGAAGAGAACAGAAGCTTTCGAAATGTGGTGCTACAGAAGAATGCTGAAGATAAGGTGGGTAGATCACGTAACTAATGAGGAGGTATTGAATAGCATTGGGGAGAAGAGAAGTTTGTGGCACAACTTGACTAGAAGAAGGGATCGGTTGGTAGGACATGTTTTGAGGCATCAAGGGATCACAAATTTAGCATTGGAGGGCAGCGTGGAGGGTAAAAATCGTAGAGGGAGACCAATAGATGAATACACTAAACAGATTCAGAAGGATGTAGGTTGCAGTAGGTACTGGGAGATGAAAAAACTTGCACAGGATAGAGTAGCATGGAGAGCTGCATCAAACCAGTCTCAGGACTGAAGACCACAACAACGAGAACATATAAAGGCAGCATGCCTCAGTGTTTATATTTTCTTCAGGGGACTTCCCATGACTAGTTGAGATTGTTCCACGTTGGTTTTCTGCACGATGCCGGACAAAAGTCGGTCCGACACGATATTACGAAGTATTCCATGACTTTTGTCACCTCATTGTATGTTCATGTTTAAAACTAGCAGGTTCCACACCCCATTCCAGGTTCCCTACCGTTTTAAGTACTTCACACAAAGATAACTGTTACTTCAGTTAAACTGAAAACTGTCATGTACAATAAAATCCAGTCTTAGACGATCCAGCTGTCACCGGTTACTGAATCCTTTTTGTAGCCTGCGTAATGGCGAAGTAAGAGCGTCGAACCTGAAGTGAAGAAATGTCAGAGAACTGTCGAAAGGCGAGCAACAGCTGTCAATTGCTGCTAAGGGGGTGTTGTCTGAGGTGGGGGCGCAGCTGGGGGGCGGCCGTCCCGCCCTTGGCCCGCCCCCGCGCCGCCCCCGCCACCGCCCCCCGCCCCCAGATAGACTTGTAATTTCACCTCCGGCTCATCGTCTGAGACGAGCGCTGCCATTCCTACCTCACCTTCCGAATCGTGCTCGGTTATGTCTCTCGCAGGCAAAGCCTGCAATTAGGCAAGCGTTTGATTACGGGTTTAATGCGCGCACCCATAAAGCATTTATTCATAATAAAGGGACCGAGTGAATGTGTGTTGAATATTTAATAGTGGAATTTTGTTTTAATAAGGGAACTAACCGGGCTGCTCCGTACAGATTCGTGGAAGCGCGTTTACACCAATTAAGAGGGAAATACTGGAGAAAAATGCCCGGTAGTACCATCGCCAACCTGGAATCGTTCTCGTCTGAATTAATGTTATGCTATTACATCAGAATTAAATAGCGGAAGTAACTGTACAACTAAAGAGGACAGAGTTAATTTAAATTTCAAACGCACAGCTCGCAACACGCTACCTATTCTCATCATTCTTCCTCTCGTGCAACAGAGCTAATGTACAGCATGCGTATACAAGCGGACATCGATATCTCAATGCTTTCTTTCTCTGCTCCACTGAGGAAAGATCATGTTTCCCATTCTATTTCATGGGTAATGATCTTCCGATTTACGAACCAACCATCAATGGCGTCCTACGTCATTTAGAATCTCAAATACTGTTAGAAGATGAGATGAACAAGAAGAGCAGTAGAAATGTGAATTGGAATTTACTAAACATAAATAATGAGTAAGGTGTAGCAGAAGAACAACTGAACTATTTCTCCTACCCAAGAAGAAAGATTGCACCCATTGTCCGAAATCAGCAAGAAATTAGAAAATTGCACAGACTGTCCGAAATCAGCAACAAATTAGATAAAAAAATTACTGTTGCCGGAGGTAGCTTGTTTGACGGAAAACATCTACTGACTTTCAACACCGGTTTGTAACTGAGGTGGAAGTTCGAGTAATGGCACGTCTGCCGCACTGCCTTTGATGGAAGTGAAATGTTGAGCAAAAGACGCGCTGAGGAGAAGGTGTGATACATAATGCTGTGGAAGAATATTTATGAAATGGGCATGTATAGTATGAAATGAACCATTACTACAAGGAATAGATGAAGATAACAGTGAACAGAAATCCCTTACGAAAAGAAAGGGCAGATTGGTGATGAATCTGCTAGGTTACAGCGCAATGATGTGCAAAACGTTAGGACGAAACTAACTTTCTCACGATACGTCTTTCCCAAGAGACATAGATCAATGAAACTTTGACGATACATAGAAAGAACTAGTGCAGTATAGAACAGAAGGCAACTGCAACTGGTGAACAAACGAACACTTACTGGGCTGGGACACATAACAAAAGACAATCACACTGTGTTCTGGTGAAGTGAAAAGTGTTTTACTACGTTATTTGTGAAAAATACTTGTTATAGTTACGTGTGCATCACAACACCTCAGCATCATGCGGAGAATGGAAGTACTTGCCACACGAAAACGTAAGTAAAAACAAAAATAGGCGCAAAAACATCGCGAAAAACTAAGTTACATTCTAGAAGATAGGTTAACTCCCAGCAAAAAACTTTTATCGACATCGTTTGGTTGCAGATGACAAGCTACCTGTGGTAATTAACACAAAAGTTATTCAGAAAAGGTATTTACAAAAAGAAACGATTTGTTGTTTGAACTAAAAATGCACGTAATTTTATAATCATTTAACAAAAATGTTCACATTGCAGAATAAATAAAAACGAAAACCCACTGATGATGGTACAATGGTGCCGAAACATGTTTGGGTACTGAAGAAACGGTGTTTAGCATAACTGGTGGACCTCACATCCAACGATTTTAACTGCAAAGACGGCCAATACAAGGAGCTGCAAATCAAAATGATGAATACTGCTCTTTGTATTTTCCTAGAAATTTATCGGTTAAATAAATGTATCACATCGAGGAATTCAGTGTGCTGAGAGGAAAAGAATGAAACATGAGGCTGGCTACATAATTGGCAAAAGGTTATTTCGAATCAAGGACTTATAAAGTGCGTACATGTAGGAGCACTTGATATACTGCGGCAACAGGAAGAAGAACGAAAGCGGCCTCTCCCACTCAATGGTGGACTGAAAGCGTAGAAGAAACGATAAAACTAAAAGAGATGTTGTGTAATAATTGGTTGAGAACGGCGATGTAAAAAAGACATCCGTAACATGGGGGAGGATAAATGCCAGGAAGTCGATCGATACATGGGAGGGGCAAAAAAACAGTAAGAGCATGGAAATTTTGTCAAGGTTGGGGAAAGAGATAAAATAAAGAGAATACCTACCGATTACCTGGCTGATAGAGTAGGAGAAGCGTTTTAAAGGACTGCTAGCTGAAGGAAGGATGGAGTACAAGAAAACAAGTGGAAGACGAGAGAGAACCTGGACAGAAAAGAGACATGGAAAATAAACACGAAAGAAGTATGGACGGTGGCCACACAAACGAAAATCAGGAAATCAATAGTGGCGAGAAACGTGCCAACAGAGCTTCTGAGGTATGCCCCGTTCTGCACGAATATCTAAGCAAGTTATTTACTAAATGTGGGTGGTATGGGAAGGAAATTCCGCCAGATTTGAACAGCGTATACAAGCCCCATACATAAAAACAGAAGCAAAAATGTGCGCAGCTGTTCTCTTGGCATAAATGTTACAACTTCGCTACTAGACTTTAAGGGAGTATTTTAAAACCAAGAATGGAGAAGATAGTAGCTGAAGTGGAAGAAAAAAACGGATTTCGAAGAGAGATGTCGTATGTGTATAACTCCTCTACCCTATGACAGATGAAGGAGAAGAAATTGGAAAGGCAGATCAAACAGAAGAGATTGGAAAAGAATATAAGCAGTCTTCATAGACCTTGAGAAAACGTATAACATAGGGCCACTACAGCTATTTTTACAAGTACTGTGGTCAGTGGAATTGCCCAGAATTTACGTAAGAAGTACCATAAACTTCTACAAATCGACAGAATGTGTCATTCAAGCACAGAAAAAAAATTTCTAGACACTCCTTCAGAATAACTAAAGGATGAAACAAGGGATCTGCTTGTCTCTCTCACTCTTTGAAGAAGTATGTGCAAAAGGCATTGGGTCTCTGGTGTAGAAAGTGTGTGAGCATAGGGAAGTGAGGAACCAGTGAATGTACGCAGTTTTCTATCCTCATGATCAGATCTTTGCAACAAACGCTGAAAATGATATGTCTTGCTTAGGAAGTTGTTGGAAGAATATAAAAGGTGCAGTTTGAAAATTAATTCAGAGAAAACGGGATGTCTACGTTACGGAGAGAAGTGAACTGGAGATTGGTGGACACCATGTGGCTACACATCTAGACAGCTATTCAGGAGCAACAGCTGGTAAAACGGTACCCATCAGTCTTCCCTAAATTAAATTCCGAACTCCCCTTTCTATGGTATTCCTACAACTTCCTCAGCATGTAAGACATATCCCTTTTTCATCACTTTAGTTATTGTGAAGGCCTCTGTAGAAATGTTTTTCCCCACTTTAATGACACATTCTGCTGGCTTGTACAGTTTTATGCTACTTCAGATTCGAGGAACACTGTATCACGTAACGGAAGCTGTGACGGAGGCCATCCTAAAATTAAATCTTGTACTTCGAATCGCAAAAATAAGTTTAAAGTCTAAAATACGATTATACTACTTCGATACAAACCAGTAACAAGTTACAGAAACACAGACAGCAATAAAAAGAGACTTACATCTTTAGAAAATGACGCTCTGAGAAGAGCACGCAGAATTTCCCAACATAATCGTCTAAGAAATAGGCAAGTAAAAGAAAGGATGCGGATCCCTTATAGTATTTCAGATACAATAGAAGAAAGACAGCTTGGATGGTAAAGGCGAAAACAATGGAAGAAGACAGGTGGTCCAAGGGTGCACTTTCATGGCATCCTTCGAGAAGAAACAGAAGAGAAACACCACGAAAAGTATAAAGGGTATCCAAGAAGCGATGGAGAGAAAAGAAATAGAAGAGGACGAGGAAGAAACGCGACATCGGGCCGTTTGGCGACAGAGACGCAGGATGCGCTCTGTAGGACCTACGTGACAAGAAGACGTGATTACGGATAAGAAAAAGCATTGTCGGATGTGGTAATTAGCTTGTTCCAAAAAGCTGAAAATACTCTTTGATTCAGAAAAATCACGTTAGTCTCAACACATAGTGATCTGAATCATACTGAAAGTTCAGGTTTGCTGTAAAAGCGGCATGAATGAAATGATCTCGAGGGGTTGATGTGGGGTGGGATGCGTGTGCACATTTGCCTTTCGTGTTCCTGTTCTCACGAGACACACCTCTTAAAGCGTCAGCGTCTCATGAACGCTACAATGAATTATACCTGACACAAACATTACGCCCATTGCGAACGACAACTCACAAAACGCTGTTGGATACAGTTAACCAGCTGTTGTTGCACAGCTATCTCGAGGTGTAGCCACACGAAAGAATTAGCTTACTAAAAGTACAAAAAGATATAAAACAACTATTACGTGTGGGGATACGGGATCGGCAAGAATTTATTGTCGATGGTTCACTTTTACATTCTACTGAACCCTAATATCTGCATGACATTACTTCGCAATTGCACGAAAAGACTGCGGACAGTATTGAGTTCCTAGTGTGAAACGTCTTAATTAACAGCTGTTATTTGTAAAGGAAATTCAATGGACAATGTGGAAACTTGATATATATAATTTGTCTATACATTCTAGTATTTATAGATTAGAAACAGTATTTATTTACAACATTTACATTATTCCATCCTGTTTACGTATTCTGCAGCCCACTTCTGTTTTCTTCGTTGTTATTGGAGGCTGCCAAATATTTTGTCACGTATCCAGTTATCATAATTTTTCGTCTTTTTTAAACCCACTATTTCTTAAGCTGCGTTAGTGAGTTTTTTTTTTATTTCACCTTGTGAACAAACATGTAATTTGTCGGCCGGTGTGGCCGAACGGTTCTAGGCGCTTCAGTCTGAAACCACGCGACCGCTACGATGGCAGGTTCGAGTCCTGCCTCGGGCATGGATGTGTGTGATGTCCTTAGGTTAGTTAGGTTTAATAGTTCTAAGTTCTAGGGGACTGATGACGTCACCTGTTAAGTCCCATAGTGGTTCAAATGGCTCTGAGCACTATGCGACTCAACTTCTGAGGTCATCAGTCGCCTAGAACTTAGAACTAATTAAACCTAACTAACCTAAGGACATCACACACATCCATGCCCGAGGCAGGATTCGAACCTGCGACCGTAGCGGTCACGCGGTTCCAGACTGAAGCGCCTTTAACCGCACGGCCACACCGGCCGGCTAAGTCCCATAGTGCTCAGAGCCATTTGAACCAAACATATAATTTCTTAGATTGGTTTCCTGTGTTCGAAGGAGAGAGGATCTACTGTTGTTTACTGAACCGTTCAATACGAGCCACAATCAGCCTCACATCGTCGGATGGTGTATAAAGCACATTAAACGTACCACAAGGATCGAAATAATGGCAACTCTTTTCCCTTTAGGCAAACGATCTAGCTTCCGCCCACTCTCACTGTTGTTAAGATAGTCATATCGGCGACGACAGGAATACATCAGTATAAGTAATTTAGAAATGAAACAAATACGACAGCATCGAAGTTAAAGCGAAATGGTAGCAGGAGAAATGCAGAGAAATCGAAAACCAAATGGTCGTCCGAAGGAGAGGTGCAGCGTGTGGAAAAGTGATATTAAAAGCAAACACGTAAAAATCAAGAGCGCGAAGGAAATTACAACGTTAAATGCACAGGAAAGATCGGATACGTGGAAAGAATACACTGAAGTCCTCTGATGTCTGGTGACGTGGCAGGTGAAGAAATGGGCCTCGCTAAGATGATACAGGGGATCGAGTATTATAGCCAGAGGTTAAAGGAGCCTAAGAAGACTTCAGATCAAATGAGACGGAAGGTATAAATAACATTGCATCGGAATTTCAAAAATCATTAGGGGAAATGGCAACCAAATGAAATTCCGGTTGGTCAGTAGGATTTATCAGACCTTCGAAAAAATATCATCCCCATATCCCGAAGAGAACGAGGGCAAATACGAGCGAGAACTACAGCACAATCATGCTCCGAAATGCTGATAAGAACGACGTACAGAACAAAGAAACATAAAATTGAGGATCTTGAGGCGTGGCGGCTCGGTTTGCTGGCCTAACTACCTCTGGCACCGGTGTCGATAGTCACCTCTCTTGTGGCTTATCTTTGGTTTTCCTGGTTGAGATGTGGAGGCTCGGCGCAGAGGCAGTGAGTAGTGAACGGCACGTGACGAAAGTAGTAGGGCTGGAGCAGCAGTGCCAGGCGGCGAGGTTTCGTTGGGCAGATTTGGGATGGACAACGCTTGTACCCAGCCAGATCGCCGAGCGACTTGTCGAATGTTGGGCAGCCGCTAAAGAAGGTAATGAAGTTGGTGTTCTGGAGCTATGGCGACGGGTGCCTCCTTCTGTTGTTTGAAAAGGAGTGAAAAGGATAACAGTCGGTGGGGAGAGTACACCGTAACATACTGCCTATTGATATTCTGGACCTGTGGTTTTATTATTTAAAGGAAAATTGGCACAGTATTATTGTGTCTTGTTCAGTGAATAATTATTTTGTCTTGTTCAGTGAATAATACGTATATGTATGTTCTGCAGTGTGTCTTCGCTTGAGAGTGGCCAATAGTTGTTAGTGCGTCTACTTTGAAGCCACGTGATTCTGTTAATTGGAAAATCGCTTGTGTGCACCCGCTTGGGGTGCGATGTTATGAATTAAAGTGGTAACACCGGTGATTGGCACTGTATCGGTGCCAATGTCATGGTACTGTATCAGGTACTGGGTATGAATCTGACATCTAAAGGTGATTTAGTAAAGTGTATTTATTCTAACCTACGTTGATGTGTTGTGGCCATAGCTGAATTACGAAGGGCTACCACTGAGTGAAATTTTCTGCTTTGCTCAAGCTCACCTTAACTTGTGCTTCTTAAGGCGTTTTAGCAATAGTTATTCATGCCTCAGGGGGTTTAACTGCAACTGCTCTGTTTGTACCTGCACTTTGTCAGTTACATGTACTCGCTTACATGTACTTACTTACTGTCTAGGTAAGATACCTAGACAGAGGCATATGTATTTATTGTGTACGACAAATCCATTGTAAGTATCTCTGTCAATCTTAGCGAGTTTCCCCTGATCCGATTAAAACGGCGTATATATTAGTTTATTTAAGTTTGGCTTTAACTATTTGTTTTATCTGAGTCCACGAGTTGAGTTTATCTTGCTAAAGCGAGTCTCATCATTTTTAGTGTGATTCTGTTATTGTTTGGGGGTACTACCTCGCGTGTGATTTATATTCACAGCTGATTGCGTAACACGCTTGTCTACCTTGCTGTTTGCAGCCGTGACTTCTAGGCCGCTACCTAGGCGGCACCCTGCCCAAAGGCCGAGGTCTAAGTTATTGCCGCGGGAGCGCTTTGACGCGTCGTCTGTCATACCCGGCAAAAGTTGAGTAGTTGTCTTGTTCCTTGGAGTTATACCTAGGTTGAGCGACTGCTGCCAGGGTTGTAGGCTATGAATTTTAGCGGGATTAACTCATGAATCAAGCTGTTGGTTCTCTTTCTGTTCATAAAAGAAGAGTGTTCAAATTTTCTACTAACTGTTCTTCATAAAAGCAGATGTGCTCTGTATTTGGTAAATGAAGTTTCCCTTTACTGAACGATTCAAATTTCATTCTTACTGTTCATAAACTCAGATGATTTGTATTTATTGAATATTGCCTCCTTTTGCTTATATTGGTAAACTTCAGTAGTTTGTCACTTTATATGTCGCTGTATTTCTGGTGGTTTGCATGTTGTTATTAATCTGGAATTTAATTGATCACTTGCTTTTCTTAAATAAATGTTAATTTGCTAAAAACAAGGAACTCCCTTCCACGTAAGATCCTTCCCTATCCTATACCTGTTTCCTGCGTTTCAATTGCTGTTTTTCAATTGGTGGAAGCCTGCCATAACCCAGAGGTCGTGGATCGAAACCACGCTCTGCTACCAATTGTTCTTTTATTGAGCAGACAGTTTCGGCGATATATTACGCTATCTGCATGCCCCGTGACCGACATGTAGGAAGATTCGCACCTCTGGTACAGACAAGATAAAGGCCAGCAGTCAGTGACTGAGACCCGTAGATTTATGAGACAGTGAACGCTTCAATCATCACCTGCTATTGAATGCTGGCCCCTATTTTGACTGTATCAGAGGTGGGAATCTTCCTTCACGTCGGTCGGGGGAGCCTGAATATGACGTGATATATCGCCGAAACTGGTTGCTCAACAAAAAATAACAACTGGCAAATTTAAACTGCTGAAAGGTGTTCTGACATTCTGTACTGAGCAGCCCGAAGTCCTGCATCATGTGTATACAGGTGGATATACAGAGTCCTGTAGTTGACGTTTTTAGTGTTCTATCTTGTGCACTACGAAAGTATACTCTTTCAGTGCTACGGCACAGTGACGATCTATCAAAAGCGCTACTGCTATATTGATGAAAGAAGCAAGAAAGATTTTTGACTCTATATCACAAACTGAATCACAAGCAAAGGAAAACAAAAAAATTCAAGGAAAAATTCACAAATACCTCTAAACTTTGATCATGTAACAAAAAATAACTCATGTGAAATCGACTAGAAAAAAGAAAACTGAATAAAAGTTAATGTGAAAAGTTTCAAAAATCTGACAGTTCATTGTCATTGGTGCCAAAAAATTGTGAGGACCTGTTTGCTTGTCAGTCTTTGGAACGAAATACAACACTGATTCTGAATATCAGGGATCCGACATTTCGTTGGTAGGTCTGTGGCATTAGATGTCTACGCACAGGTCATATAATTCACCTAAATAACGGGCCGCTGATTTGCGCACGCGGTGATGGCGCCCGATAGCGACCCAAACGGGTTCCATAGGAATTGGTCACCATCAACGTGAGTTCATTCTAATACTCCTCTGCAGGCATGCCACAGATCACCATCGGTCCTACTTTACAGAGCCGACAAGCCTCCAGACCGCACGTCCTGGGAAAAGTCGTGGGCGTCCAAGAATTAGCGCCTAGTTGAGGTTACACTGTTCTTCTACCTCTTTCCGTAGATACGACAGTAGCACGTGAACATTCGACTGGCTTCGCCGTTTTCGAGATATCCTTTCATAGGCTCTGCGCCCTTTGTCAAAGTCGCTTATCTCAATGGATTTCCCCATTTGCATCGCATATCTTTGCTAGGGTGATTCTCCGTCCGTGTCGGCTCCCCTTACATACCTTTGATACCGCGTCATGTGACCACATCGCCACCAGGCGGCATTCAACGTTGCGGTGGGCAGTGCTCATAATGTTTTGACTTATCAATGTACATTAAAAGTTGATGACATTACACAGAGCCCCATGAAACAAAGAAAGTGTATTCCTGCAACTACCCACCTGTAACTATTCATAGTGAACACTCAAGTGTGAATAAGTTACAACGTGCACAACAGTTCACAACCTGATTTTTGTTCATATGTTTCTGTGATGTGCTGGTATAATATTATTCTGTTCAATAAAGTTTTGCAAAAAAAAAAGAAAGAAAGGAAGAAGTTTTAGCGCAGTGGTTAGAGTCGTTAGCTCATCTGTTATAGAGACCAAGGTAGCAAGTTCGCGTTCACCTTCATCCAAAACCAATTTTTTTCCACCGTATCTTTTGTAATAGATGCTGGGTGTTCATTTAACAGATGTATTATCTCTAAAATCGATGTTATGTATTATAAATGACATACGTGCAGCATTTTTTGTTGCAAAGCCCAACGACTGAAATGTGGCCAGAAATCTCATCGTGACTGTCAGTCTCTCTCTACCAAAGTAAACACAATTTACATACTGTAAGTTTTTACTATTATGTAACTGGTGGCCCGCCCGGTTGGCCGTGCGGTCTAACGCACGGCTTTCCGGGCGGGAAGCAGCGCCTGGTCCCCGGCACGAATCCGCCCGGCGCATTTGTGTCAAGGTCCGGTGAACTGGCCAGTCTGTGAATGGTTTTTAGGCGGTTTTCCATCTGCCTCGGCGAATGCGGGCTGGTTCCCCTTATTCTGCCTCAGTTACACTATGTCAGCGATTGCTGCGCAAACAAGTTCTCCACGTACGCGTACACCTTAATTACTCTACCACGCAAACATAGGGGCTACACTCGTCTGGTGTGAGACGCTCCCTGGGGTGGGGCGGGAGGGGGGGGGGGGGGTCCACCGGGGGCCGAACCGCACAATAACCCTAGGTTCGGTGGTGGGCGGCGGAGGGATGAAGTGGACTGCGGTAGTCGTCGTAGGGATGTGGACCACTGCTGCTGCGGCGGAGACGGAGCCTCTCCGTCGTTTCTAGGTCGGCGGTTAACATACAATAAAATACAATTATGTAACTTTCTGCAAAATGTATATATCTTTGTTTGCGTTAATGGATTGGCTCATGTTTGTATGTAGCCAGTAAATATCTATTTCAGTGATGGTCAGTAGTGTCGAAAAAATCTCCTCTTCCATTCGAATGAAATTACGAAACGATTATCGATCTTGAAATCTGCGTGATGCAGTACGTTATTTCAGAGTGCTGGTAGTATATACGTAATAGAAAATTGGATATTGACTTTAGACACATATACCTTAACTGTATTCAAGTTATAATAGAAAATGGGATGCAAACACAGCTGAGTTAACGAATACACTCTTCAAGTTTGTACATCACACATCGTTGTATAGAATTATGTAATGTCCCTCTAGCAGCAATTCACTGTTCAAGTCGTCGTCGAGTCAAGAATCTTCATCGCGATTTTCTCCGCTCTTCTTCGACAATCGCTAACAGAGCTGGCGCAGCTATTTTACACGCGTTCTTTTTCGTATAGAAACTGTGCGTTCTTCGAGCCAAATAAATCCGACAACGAAGCTTCCTGGCAGATAAAAACTGTGTGCCGGACCGAGACTCGAACTCGGGACCTCTGCCTTTCGAGGGACAGTGCTCTGACAACTTTTTTTTTTTGATCTCATTTTGTTCTATATTGCTCGTTCCATTTGTTCGGGGCGGACGTCCGATGACATCCGTTCAGGTTGTTTGTTGATCCGTTCACTCAGTTTTCTTATTACAGAGGGTAGCTAACCCTCTGACCGAGCACGCTGAGCTACCGTGCCGGCACCAACTGAGCTACTCAAGCACGACTCACGACCCTTCCTCACAGCTTTAATTCCGACAGTACCTCGTCTCCTACCTTCCAAACTTCACAGAAGCTCTCTTGCGAATCTTGCAGAACTAGCACTCTTGGAAGAAAGGATACTGCGGAGACAAAGCTTAGCCACAGCCTCTAGAATGAAATTTTCACTCTACAGCTTAGTGTGAGCTGATATGAAACTTCCTGGCAGATTAAAACTGTGTGCCGGACCGAGACTCGACATTCTAAATCCGACAACGGCCGCTGGAGAGCGCTGAGAGCGCAGCTAACGTTAACCAGCTTTTCCACTGTGCCGACTGCCCTTTCTCTCGTCAGATCGGATGCCCCAACGCGTCCACGTCAACGTTAAGTTGCCTCGTCCCGCGTCAGGATGGCTTAACTGTTACGTCTTCTCGCGCGGTCGCTCCTGACGATTAACGTAATAGGTCCGGGACTAGCCAATAATGATACCGAGTACCCCCTGTCGTGCGCTGAACAATGGTGTTCGGATATCATGTGCAGATGTAGATGCTGCCGTTGACACGCTCCTTCGAGTAACTCTGATCTCGGTCGCACACACGCGGCTACCGCCGTGCATCTGCCGTCGGCGCGTGTGTTTCACGGGAGCGACCGGCCGCATGCCTGATTTATGCCTTGTCCTCATTACGACTGCCGGAGCGGCCGGTGGTTCCTAGCCGGCAGGTAGCAGGGCAGGCGCCACCCGTGTTAATAAGGCGGCCCAGAAAAACCGCCTTCTCCCCGTTTTGTTCCTCTGACGGCGCCCCATGAATCATCGCACATCGCTCATCCTTCACTCACACAGCCGTATAATTTTGAACCGCATACACATAAAAATAAATTTCGTATCTGTAATATACAAGAGTATTTCAGGAGGCCTTTTCGTTATATAATATTTTTTTTACCCTCCTTCCACTTCTGTTCCCCATTGCGGCATTTCGGGAAATTGAGTTCCTTGCCCGATGCATACGGATAAATTGGTGGACGTTTAGGTGAAGGGTGCTCTGTCTAAGGAAGAAAAAAGAGATCAGGTCGGGGGAGGGCTGGATGGGGGGGGGGGGGGAGGGGGGGAGAATATTATGTCGAAAAAATGCGTCGGTGCAGTCGTTCCGCTCGGCGGCTCAGCCTTAGCGGGAAAACATTAGCGAGATTCCGTGTAATAGTTTCAGATTGTTCTGCGCTCCGGTGAGAGGCATATAATTTGGGACTATTGGGGACCGGGCGTTTATTTCTGAATTTGTGTTCTATAAGAAGCCGCACCACCAGCTCTGCCGCGAAAAATTACAAATGCGGCGGTAAAGGGGGTCGCTGTCGGTAGAGATGAACGCTCCAAACTATGTGTAAATTACGTTTGCTTCGAAAACAGTATCCTCCAGTTCTGTCCCGCTCGACCCTCAACAACTGAGCTTAGTTGCGTAGTGGTTACGGCAGAGGAGGAGCGTCGCTTAAATTGACTAAGTCTGCGGGCACAGTGGCATGACGTCCGTGCATTCCGCCGATGACCGAAATTGGGCGAGGACGCCAGTCTCCTCAGATCAGTACACCTGCTCGTGCGCTGTCACCCTGCAGCCCATCTCATCACTCAAACGTACAGTCTTTGGATGACAATCGGCCTGCTGGAGTGGCCGTGCGGTTCTAGGCGCTTCAGTCTGGAACCGCGTGACCGCTACGGTCGCAGGTTCGAATCCTGCCTCGGGCATGGATGTGTGTGTCGTCCTTAGGTTAGTTAGGTTTAAGTAGTTCTAAGTTCTAGGGGACTGATGACCTCAGATGTTTAGTCCCATAGTGCTCAGAGCCATTTGAACCATTTGCATTTGATGACAATCGGTGAAATTTAAATGTACACCGCTGGCCACCGTAAATGCAACACCCTGAAGGAAACATCCGAATCAAGTGAAATTTACACCATGGGTTTGCAGCGATGAGATATGCAACTGATTAGAATTTCAGCGCAGACGCACATCACGCGCGCCTGTGGCGCCACCTCATAGCGCCATTTAAGGCTTGGCGATTTCGACGAGTGTACGTTCGGCACGTGTGTTTACCTTGTGGTTGTTTCACAAGACGATCAGTTATCCCTCGTAGACAACAGCGAACATCGTTTGATCAAGTATCCGAGTTCGACAGAGGAAGGATAGTGGCTTACCGAGATTGTGGATTATCATACAGAGAAATCGCTAGTCGTGTTGGACGAAACCAAACAACTGTAATGCGGATATGTGACCGTTGGATGCAGGAGGGTACGACGGACTGACGTGGTCGATCGCATTCACCTCGGTGCACCACTGCACGTGCTGATAGGCAAATTGTGCGCATGGCAGTGACGGATCGCTCAGTGACATCCCGAACCATAGCACAGCACATTGCGTCTGTAACGAATCATCCAGTGTCTGCGCGTACCATTCGACGCCGTTTACAGCAGAGTGGTCTGTCCGCAAGACGTCCATTGCTTCGTCTACCATTGACGCAGAACCACAGACGTCTCCGTCGCCAATGGTGTGATGACAGACGGATGTGGACGGCAGAATGGAATGACGTTGTCTTTACTGACGAGGCACGCTTCTGTCTGCAGCACCACGATGGTCGGATTCGAGTGTGGAGACACCGTGGAGAGAGGATGCTGGACAGCTGCATTATGCACCGCCACACTGGTCTTGCACCGGGTATTATGGTATGGGGCGGTATTGGATATTGCTCTCGCACGCCTCTAGTACGCATTGCCGGTACTTTAAATAGTCGGCGCTACATATCCGAGGTGCTGGAGCCAGTTGTCCTTCCTTACCTTCAGGGCTCGGCCACAGCCATATTTCAACAGGATAATGCGCGACCACACGTGGCACGCATTGTCCAAAGGTTCTTCGTCAATAACCAGATTGAAGTGCTTCCCTGGCCGGCTCGCTCTCCGGATCTTTCGCCGATTGAAAACATGTGGTCCATGGTTGCTTAACGAGTGACCCAGATTACATCCCCAGCTGCCACACCCGATGATCTTTGGCAACATGTGGAAGCTGCTTGGGCTGCTGTACCCCAGGAACACATCCAACGTCTCTTTGACTCAATGCCGAGACGTGTGGCAGCGGTGATCTCCAACAATGGCGGCTACTCTGGCTACTGATTCTGGCAGGAACCACATGTCACAGACGTCTGTAAAGGTAATCATTTGATACTTGGGCAACATGTTATCTACAAAATAAATTTTGTTGTGCTACCTCTTGTCTTTCTTGGTGTTGCATTTACGGTGGCCAGCAGTGTAGTTTTTCTTTGGTCGGTTCGGCCGACTTTCTCACACACGAAATATGGGCTGTGCGAAACTGAAAAGCTTAGACCAGATATAGAATTTTCGGCATCTTGAAGCTGAAATGTATCAAATGGGACTATAGATCGTAATCTATGGACTGATATTGCAACTTAACTGGAAACCACAAGAATGCATAATCATTTAGGGAATTTTAGCCATAAGGGTGGAGTATCCAATGCTTAAAGGTCCTGTAGCGGATGCTTTTTGAGCTGGGGTAGTTGGCCAGTTTAGCTGTCTGTAAACTGTAACTGCTGCTATCAGAAACTGTTGGCTTACGTTATACCTCAAAAAATTATTTGTACAAGTGAGAAGGGTGACGTATATTATGCTTAAAATTACTGTGGTGGGTCTTTTTTGAATGTTGGTAGGTGGGTGTTAGCTGTAATTGAATTATTATTATTGTCTACTGGTGTTTTTATGTCACCAACTTGGTGACTGTGATATAGAGGGTGAACGCAAATCTCGTGTAGGCTTATGTGTTTCCACTACTCAGCGCTTTAGGCGTTCGGAGTAACTTATTCTATAATTTGTGTATGTCTTTCTGACATAGACTGAATGATAGTCACTGAAGGTTAACTCACTTAATCGAAATTGTTCAGCGTGTTTATAACCTTATTTTTCAATATCGCTAGTAGCCATCTCGAGTAAGTAACAGAACGTGTCTCTCCTGATCTCGAATATTCGGAAAACTTGCTTGGTTATTCCGAAAACTGAGGAGAGGGTATACACTACTCGCCACGCTCTTTTTGACATAGATATGACCCATTCGCAAGCATTCGGGATATTTTTAATAGTGGAAACTGCAATGCAGTGCCGGCCGTGGTGGCCGAGCGGTTCTAGGCGCTACAGTCCGGAACCACGCGACTGCTATGGTCGCAGGTTCGAATCCTGCCTCGGGCATGGATGTGTGTGATGTCCTTAGGTTAGTTAAGTTTAAGTAGTTCTAAGTTCTAGGGGACTGATGACCTTAGAAGTTAAGTCCGATAGTGCTCAGAGCCATTTGAACCATTTTTTATTTAGTGTGGTGAATGGTAGCTGGCTCTTAATGTAGAAAAATGTAAGTTAATGCTAATGAGTAGGAAAAACAAAGTCTTCATATTCGGATACATTAGTTGTGTCCTGCTTGACACAGTCATGTCGTTTAAATATCTGGGCGTAACGCTGCGAAGCGATATGAAATCGAACGAGCATTTGGGGATTGTGGTACGGAAGGCGAATGGTCGACTTTGGTTTATTGTATATGTGGTGTCACCGCCAGACACCACACTTGCTAGGTGGTAGCTTAAATCGGCCGCGGTCCATTTAGTACATGTCGGACCCGCGTGTCGCCACTGTGTGATCGCAGACCTAGCGCCACCACAAGGCAGGTCTCGAGTTACGGACGAGCACTCGTCCCAGTTGTACGGACGACATTGCTAGCGACAATACGGACGAAGCCTTCCTCTCATTTGCCGAGAGACAGTTAGAATAGACTTCTGCTAAGTCCATGGCTACGGCCTAGCAAGGCGCCATTAGCCTTACTTACTTTGAGAGTTATCGTATAAATGTCTCAAGAAGAACGTGTAAACTAACAAAGAATAAAGTTAAGTATATTCCAAAGCTACGTACTTTTCTTGCTACCATTCAATAGTTATCCTGTTCCAGACTTGACGCCAGTCGGCGTGTGTGTACGCGTGCCTTTCTTTCGGCTCCCTTCCCAGTGTGGCGTAGCACGCTTGTTACGCCACAACAGATTGGCGACGAAGGAAAAGTGTTCTTTCTGATTGCTAACATTTCCTTGTGTCATGGCTTCGCCAGATGTACTGTCCGAATTTTATCGCTTGCAGAATCAGCAGATGCAGGCGTTATTGGATGCCCTTGGACTGCTCGTCCAGGGTCAACGTGCCATTCAAACCGATGCGGTGGCCGCCGCTTCACCGCTACCTCAGCCACAACTCGCAGTTGCACCGCCTTTTAGGCACTACGATCCAGCGCAAGAATCGTGGCCAGAATGGTCCCGACAGTTTGGCTTTCATCTAGCCGCCTACAGAATTCAAGGTAATGAGCGGCAGCCGTTTTTGCTTTCTTGTGTCGGTGTGTCCACCTACCGTGTGATAGTGAAATTGTTTCCCCGACGCGACGTAGCAACTCTGTCCTACGAAGAAATTTTGTCTGCTTTAGATGCCTATTTCAAAGAAACAGTTAATGTGGTTGCAAAACGGTATACGTTTTTTCGTACAAAACATACGGCCGGTCAAACTAATAGGGAGTAGGTAGCAACATTGCAAGGACTTACTAGGGACTGTGCCTTTGAATGTGACTGTGGCCTTTCTTATTCAGATACAATGGTACGTGATGCAATTGCATAGAACGTTTCTGATGTTCGCATACGGGAGCAAATTTTGAAACTAGTTAATCCCTCGCTTCAACAAGTGATAGACATATTGGATAGACAAGACACACTTGACTGTGCTCAGGAATCTTTTGAAACTTCGCCAGCCGTGTGTAACATTAACCGGCCCGCTGGACGCGCTGCGCGACCCGGTAACCTGCCCTCATGCGCACTTCGACGCAGCTGCCGCCGAGCTCTAAACCAGGTGTGCCGTGCCAGCACACAAATGCAGTGATGCAGTGAAATCATGCCCGCGGTGTGCTACTCGACATTCGCGTGAACATTGCCCGTCACGCCAAGCTATTTGCTTTTTCTGCAATAGGAAAGGACATGTTCAAAGTGTTTGCCAGAAAAAGCTCAGATCAGCCAATCACAATCATTCCAGGCCCTTTGCTTCGCGCTGGAATCGAACCAAGGACACTCAGGCTCGTGGACCTTCGCCCATGGACATTCATGTCGTTACTTCCACCCCGTCCAGTGCCACTTTCTCTAACAGTGACTGTGTTCGTCCCACAAAAACTGTGCGTCGACATCGCCGGAAATCACGTCAATTAGCAAGTGATTCTGTACCAGTGTCTGTTCAAATTGCACAAAACAGTCGCTCTAGTCGTCAGCAGGACAATAAACTTTTAGTAGATTTGGACTTTACTGGCAAGGTCATACCATTCCAGCTCGATACCGGAGCTGCAGTTTCATTGCTCAATCACGACACGTACAAACAACTGGGCAAACCTCCGTTGCGTGCCGCAAATGTTCAGTTAAAAAGTTATTCCGGACAGCCGATCCCTGTGTTAGGACAGTGCACTCTTCTTGCAACATACAAGGGACAAACAAAGCTTGTGTCATTTTACGTTCTTCGTTCTTCTACTGCCGTGAACTTGTTTGGTTTGGATTTATTTCAGTTGTTTAACATGTCTATTGTAAATCAGGTCCTATCAGTGAATCAAACTGTGCCTTCAGACAGTGTTTCTCGTCTGTGTGACGAATTTGCAGACATTTTTGCACCGGGCTTAGGTTGTGCTACAAACTATGACGCACATTTGGAACTGAAAGTAAACGCGCAACCGAAATTTTTCAGAGCGCGCAATGTTACTCACGCATTGCGTGATGAGGTCGCACGAACATTGAACGATTTAGTATCACACGGTGTGAGTGAATGTGCGCAATGCCTTTTCGATTTCAGCTCCGTTTCATTGCTTACGCCGTACAGGTGTTCCGTTTCTCTGGACGACGGAATGCGAACGCGCTGTTCGCCAGTTGAAATCGGCGTTGCTTTCAAATACTTGCCTTGCCCCATTCGATCCCCAGAAATCCCTTTTGTTACTGGTAGATGCATCGGATTTCGGGATTGGTGCTGTGCTTGCGCACAAAGTTGGCTCGCATGATCGCCCTATTGCCTTTGCGTCAAAATTGCTCTCGTCTGCGCAAAGAAATTATTCACAGATAGAGAAAGAAGCTTTGGCTCTCGTGTTTGGTGTTACTAAGTTCCATGATTTCTTGTATGGTCGTCACTTTACCATCATCACAGACCACAAACCTTTGACATCGCTTTTTCATCCGACCAAGCCTGTACCTCCACGTACAGCGCAGAAATTCATTCGCTGGTCTATTTTCCTCTCGCAGTACCGCTACGATATCTTGTATCGGTCCACTGCTAAGCACGGAAACGCCGATGCGTTGTCCCGTTTGCCTGTTGCTGAGGATAAAGCATTCGATTCTTCCGAACTTGCTTGCTTGTTCATTGATTCGGAAACCGATGAAGTGGTCGAATCGTTTCCGATTAATTTTCGTCGTATAGCTACAGCCACAGCTGCTGACCCTGTCCTTGCTACCGTTTTGCGTTTTGTTGCTACGCAATAGCCTTTGTCAAAGTCTCGGATCGAGGATCCGTTGGTTCGCCGATTTTTTGCTCACAAAGAGAGACTTTTTGTTCGACGTGGTGTTTTGTTGTTGAGTTCTGATAATGATCAGTCCAGAGTAGTGGTCCCACGTTCGTTACAGTCCTCTGTTTTACGGCTTCTTCACCAAGGAAATTGGGGTATAGTGCGAACGAAACAACTTGCTCGTCAGCACTGTACTTGGTTCGGAATCGATGCTGCGATTACGAATATGTGTTCTTCTTGCATGACGTGTGCCGAACAACAATCCGCGCCGCGGCGGAAAGTCTTTGCATGGCCAAAAGCCACTTCCCCTTGGCAACGCTTGCACATTGATTTTGCTGGTCCATTCTGGAATGCTCGACCGTTGGTTCTGGTAGATGCCTTCAGTAATTTTCTTTTTGTTGTCCGGATGTCTTCCACGACGTCCTCTGCCACCATCCAAGCGTTGTCTGCTATCTTTTGCATTGAAGGTCTTCTGCAGACTATTGTTTCCGACAATGGCCCACAATTCATGTCCGCAGAATTTCAGTCATTCTGCCAGGCCAATGGTATTCAACATCTGACATCCGCGCCGTTTTCGCCTCAGTCAAACGGTGCCGCTGAACGATTGGTCCGGACTTTCAAGTCACAGATGTTGAAGTTGAAAGAGTCGCATTCTCGGGAGGACGCGTTGTTGCTCTTTTTGTCGTCGTATCGCTCTCAACCCCGAGATGGTCGCTCGCCGGCTGAGTTACTCCACGGTCGTCCTCATCGAACCTTGATGTCTTTGCTGCATCCGCCGCATCAGGTTCCTGTGCAGCGGCAGACTCCTGCTTTTGCTCCAGGCGACGTTGTATTCTATCGCAACTATCGAGGTTCACGGCGTTGGCTCGCAGGGCGCATTCTTCGCTGCCTCGGCCGCGCGATGTATGTGGTTTTGGGGGCCTCTGGTGAGGTGCGTCGGCATCTCAATCAGCTGCGCCTCTGTCGTCGCACGGGTTCTGCCGCTCCCCGTCTGCTTTCAGCGACGGTGCCGTCCGGTCAGCGCCCTGGGGACCCATCTACTGGCTCGCCTCATCCCCAGGTGTTACCGACGATGCCTTCCATTTTGCCCCATGGCGACGCGTCGCCGCAGCCGCCGCCGCCGCCGCCTGTTCTCCCGCCGGCGCCGCCCGCATTCGACGCTTCGCTGCAGCCGCCAAGCGCCTCCCTGGGTCACGCGCCGCCGATCGCTTCCCGTGACCAGCCGTCCTCCGCCATGGAACTCTTGCCCGCTCCGGACCACATGGCGTCTTCGCGCGTCGGGTACCCCGACGCAATGGAGGTCGACCCTTCGGCCCCTCATGTCTCTTTACGGGCGCATACACCGCATGCTGACGTGCACCCTGGACTGGGTTTTCAGGCGTTTCCTAGCTCCCCTCGGACCGAATGGCCGGGTGCGGGTGGCACAGCCTCGCCTGTTGTTAGGCTCCCCACCTCATCGAATACGTCAACATGGGGTCCTCCCCACGGCGGGCGGAAGCCTAATAACACGACCGTTCGCCGATTTGCGGGGGAGGAATGTGGTGTCACCGCCAGACACCACACTTGCTGGGTGGTAGCTTAAATCGGCCGCGGTCCATTTAGTACATGTCGGACCCGCGTGTCGCCACTGTGTGATCGCAGACCTAGCGCCACCACAAGGCAGGTCTCGAGTTACGGACGAGCACTCGCCCCAGTTGTACGGACGACATTGCTAGCGACAATACGGACGAAGCCTTCCTCTCATTTGCCGAGAGACAGTTAGAATAGCCTTCTGCTAAGTCCATGGCTACGACATAGCAAGGCGCCATTAGCCTTACCTACTTTGAGAGTTATCGTATAAATGTCTCAAGAAGAACGTGTAAACCAACAAAGAATAAAGTTAAGTATATTCCAAAGCTACGTACTTTTCTTGCTACCATTCAATAGTTATCCTGTTCCAGACTTGACGCCAGTCGGCGTGTGTGTACACGTGCCTTTCTTTCGGCTCCCTTCCCAGTGTGGCGTAGCACGCTTGTTACGCCACAACAGGATAAGTTTTAGGAAAGTGTGCTTCATCAGTATAGGACCGCATATAGAACGATAGTGCGACCTATTCTTGATTACTGCTCGAGCATTTGGGATCCGTACCAGGTCGGACTGAAAGAAGACGCCGAAGCAATTCGGAAGCGACTTCCTAGATTTGTTACCGGTAGGTTCGATAACCATGCAAGTGTTACGGCTATGTTTCGGGAGCGCAAGTGGGGATCCCTGGAGGGAAGAAGATATTCATTTCGATGATGATGATGATGACGATGTTTGGTTTGGGGGGCGCTCAACTGCGCGGTTATCAGCGCCAATACAAATTCCCAACCTTTGCTCAGCGCAATCTCGCCACTTTCATGAATGATGATGAAATGATGACGAGCACACAAACACCCAGTCATCTTGAGGCAGGTGAAAATCCCTGACCCCGCCGTTAATCGAACCGGGGTCCCCGTGCTCAGGAAGCGAGAACGCGACCGCGAGACCTCGAGCTGCGGACATTCATTTCGAGGAACACTACTGAGAAAGTTTAGAGAACTGTCATTTGAAGGTGACTGCAAAACGATCCTATTTTTTTTTTCATTTATTGAATTTCAATTCCCCCCGAAGGGGGCGGGCTGGCAGCAGCTTAGTACGCCGCTCTTCAGCCGACAGATTTTGTGACAAAGATCAAGAGAACAAATAATAAAAAACAGGCGATAAAATCGGAGACTTAGAGAGTAACAAGGCGAAAAGAAATCGTGGAACTTAAAACAACAACACAGGGATGATGACGCTAATAAAAATACATACGAAGCAGACAGGGAAAACAATAGACAATTAAAAAAAAAAAAACACGGCGACAGTCTGGATTCTGTTCGCAAAGAACATAAAATTCACACCGAGCGACAGCATGGTTTCTGTTCGCTACACGAGAAAGACAAACAACACTGAATATTCACTGGAACACTGCACTAAAAAGTTGGCAAATGTGACACCACAAACGATCCTACTGCCACCAACGTATATATCGCGTAGGGCCAAGAAGATACGATACGAGAAACTTGGGCTAATAAGGACACATGCAGTCAGTTGTTTTTCCATCGCTCTACCTGCGAGTGGAACACGAAAGGAAATGACTAGTTGTGGTAAAGGGTACCTTCCGCCACGCATCGTATGGTGGCTTGCGGATTATGTATGTAGATGTACTGATAAGGCACATCGGACGCACTGTAACAACACTGTCGGCTGATATAAGCGAGCGAATTACAGTGACGGTGTCTAGTGACGGTTGTTGGTGTTATTCGGAACGCAGACGAAAGCCGTCGTCACACGGAGCGTGCCGACTTTCTGACGTCAGAGCGTGTAAAATGCGTTGGGAACCCTTTCCAACGGTGCATGGCAACGTCTAGCGTGTCAGATACTCTGGATGTGCATTTGAACATGAACCAAAGAGATGGAAGAGCCGGCCGAGGTGGACGAGTGGCTCTGGGCGTTACAGTCTGGAACCGTGCGACCGCTACGGTCGCAGGTTCGAATCCTGCCTCGGACATGGATGTATGTGATGTCCTTAGGTCAGTTAGGTTTAAGTAGTTCTAAGTCTAGGGGACTGATGACATCAGATGTTAAGTCTCATAGTGCTCAGAGCCATTTGAAGCCAGATGGAAGAACGACACCTATATTAGATGACGCCATTTCTCGAAGTCACAAGACGCCACTTTCGCTTTCAGTCGAATCACATATGACTATATGCCGCTTCTAAACATAAGAAAATTCTGTATCTCTCGAAATACCGTCGTTAATTGTACTATTTGTTGTAATAAAGCGACGCTAAACGTAATGTTAACAGAATCTTCCGTCGGTTCTTGGTAGAACAAAATTATAAAAAATGAAAAGCACCAGTCTGCTTTTGTTCTATAATACTGCTTTTATTGTTAACCGGTTTTAGGCTTACAAGGCAATCTTCAGACATTTACTGAGTATTATCATCAAAGAAGTTACAATGTTGGCAAACAACATTGGAAGAGAAGTAGCACGTCTAGAATCAAGTAGAAACATACAGTAAGTAACATCTTTGACAGTGTGGTGGTAATGCTATGAAAAAGTAAAAATTACACAGTACATAAATAACAATGGAGTAGACAGGAAAACCTTTAACACAAAATAGGAATAGCATGTCTACATAACAGTTTCTATTAACAAACAAAATTAATAAAATAAAATACAATTGGTACTAGACAAGGCTACATCAGGGGGTATGAAACATGGAGAGTGATACACAAACCTGTTAAAAGAAGAGACAATTATCAGTCTAACTACAGAATACATCAGGAAATTAAGCAATATGAATAAGATAAAAAGAAATAAATTCAGGAAAATGGAGGCGTTTGAGGGAACATACAGTAAATGCAATCTTTGAGAGTGTGGTGGTACTGCATTTTAACATTAACATTATAATCAAAACAACGGCTGTGTAACAGTTTGCATTAAATAAATGAGCAATGTAAAACATGAACAATATTTGACGAGAAAACTACAAAGGGTGTTAAACATGGACAGTAATACAAGTACCAGTTAAAAGAAAGCCTTAACTACTGAAATACAGTCTATATGGAATACAAAGACAACTTCAACAAAACAAAATAACTTAATGAATACAAGAAAATTGGAATATGTAGGAAATGACAGTGTGGGAAGTAATGAACAACAGAGATGATTATATGAAGCTTAGGAGAGGGGAAATGTTGAGCTGTGTCTGGTCATTTAGGATTAGATCTGGACTGTGAGCAAGATGTTTGTTAATTTCCAGGGCTTCCGGTTGGTTGAGTTTATGGCCTTTGTTCGCTAGGTGCAGTACACGGGACACTGGCTGGTAGTTGTGAACTTCACTCAGTACACGCACAACAAATGAAAAGTCAGAATTCTGCAAATTCCAGCTGCGTTAATGTTCAGTCAGCCTATTTGCTATGTCTCTTCCTGACTGACCAATGTAAAATTTGTCACAATCAGAACAGGTTATTTTGTATACCCCACTGTAGGCAGACAGTGGACGGGGAAACAGGTTGGGCGTAGAGGAGGGGTATAATTTTCCGTTTTTGTTCCTGTGCAAGACGTGGTCAATAAGAACAGGATTGTAGCCACTGGCTGTGGCAATAAATTTTATTGTATCTAACTATGCTTTAAAATCATCTCTGGACATGGGGATAGATATGAGACGGTGTACAATTCAGTGGAAAGCTGCATGTTTATGAGCTATGGGGTATTGTGAGCAAAAAGGTATTACTGTGTCTGTAGTTGTAGTTTTTCTGTAAATTTTGAAACAATGTGTGTGTGTGTGTGTGTGTGTGTGTGTGTGTGTGTGTGTGTGTGTGTGTACTGATGCCAACGGTGAGATCTAAGAAGTTTATGGATTTGTGGCCGATCTCCATTGTGAACTGGAGATTTTTGTGTCCACCGTTTAGGTTTTTCAAAAATGTATTGTCTTGTAGTACCAGTCTACATACATAGGATATCATCTGCATACCTAAACCAGTATTTGATATTTGCACTCAGAGGTTCTGTTTTTCGAAAATTTTGTTCAAAATGGTCCATAAACGTGATGTTGATTGTGAAATATTTATTATAATTTTCGTATTATGAAAGTATGCCGCTTTAAAGACTGGCAGTTATTGTACAAATTTTCAAAGCAGAATTTTTCCGCAGCTGCAGTGCGGAATAATTTGACAACCTGAAATTGGCTTTTATTATCTAAAATGAAAACAGTCTCCCAGAGTATCATTTATAAAGCACTTCCTGATATGCTACGGATAAGTATTACTGCATAAAGTTATGCCACCTAAGAATTTTGCGTTAAAATACTATACAAGAAAATTAGTTTGAGCAACTAGATTTTCTTTAGTGTTAAGCACTGTGTTGATGCATACACCGCTATTTAAGGGGTATTCTGAGGGCAAACAATGCTTTGTGCTTGCTTATAGATTAGAAAACATTGATTATAATTTTAAAAAATTTGCCTTTTTCACGCTAAATACCACCACGTCCGGCCTTTGCTTCGGAAGTAAATGAGCACAGCAACTTGTGTTTCACCACCGAGGCGTTCATTCAGCTCTCGAGGAGCGGGGGAAAAGAGCGGTGTACTGGCCGAGAAGTGGGTGTCCATAAAAATCACCTTGTCCACATATCTCCAATCTTTGGATCTTGTCAACATTCTATTAAACATAACCCCATAACAATTAATTTAGAAATATCCGCCTGAGTTGCAGTAATTATTTATTCAAACCATGACCGTTTTCAGGATTTAAAAGCCCATCTTCAAGTGTATGAAATTATATAACATGCGTTCGGGCCAGTCAGTGGAAGAGCTCCAGTCATTTCATCTACATCTACGTGATTACTCTGCTTTTCACAATAAAGTGCCTGGCAGAGGGTTCAACGAACCACCTTCACGCTGTCTCTCTACCGTTCCACTCTCGAACGACACGCGGGAAAAACGAGCACTTAAATTTTTCCGTGCGAGCCCTGATTTCTCTTATTTTATCGTGATGATCATTTCTCCCTATGTAGGTGGGTTTCAACAGAATGTTTTCGCAATCGGAGGAGAAAAGTGGTGATTGAAATTTCATGAGAAGATCCCGTCGCAACGAAAAACGCCTTTCTTTTAATGATTGCCACTCCAATTCACGTATCATGTCTGTGACACTTTCTCCCCTATTTAACGATAATACAAAACGAGCTGCCCTTCTTTGTACTTTTTCGATGTCATCCGTCAGTCCCACCTGATGCGGATCCCACACCGCACAGCAGTACTCCAGAATAGGGCTGACAAGCGTAGTGTAAGCAGTCTCTTTGGTAGAGCTGTTGCACCTTCTAAGTGTTCTGCCAATGAATCGCAGTCTTTGGTTTGCTCTACCCACAATGTTGTCTATGTGATCGTTCAAATTTAGATTATTTGTAATTGTAATCCCTAAGTATTTAGTTGAATTTACAGCCCTCAGATTTGTGTGACTTACCGCGTAATCGAAATTTAGCTGATTTCTTTTATTGCTCATGTCAATAACTTCGCACTTTTCTTTATTCAGGGTCAATTGCCATTTTTCGCTCCATACAGATATCTTATGTAAATCATTTTGCAAGTCGTTTTGATCATCTGATGACTTTACAAGACGGTAAATGACAGCATCATCTGCAAACAATCTAAGACAGCTACTCAGATTGTCTTCTATGTCGTTAATGTAGATCAGGAACAATAGAGGGCCTATAACACTCCCTTGGGGAACGCAGGATATTAGTTCTGTTTTATCCGACGACTTTCCGTCTATTACTACGAACTGTGACCTTTCTGACAGGAAATCACGAATCCAATCGCACAGCTGAGGCGATACTCCGTAGGAACGCAGTTTGGTTAGAAGACGCTTGTGAGGAACAGTGTCGAAAGCCCTCTGGAAATCTAAAAATATGGAATCAATTTGACATCCCCTGTCGATAGCACTTATTACTTCATGAGTATAAAGAGCTAGTTGTGTTTCACAAGAACGATATTTTCTGAATGCGTGCTGACCATATGTCAATAAATCGTTTTCTTCGAGGTACTTAATAATGTTCGAATACAGTATATGTTCTAAAAACCTACGGCAAATCGACGTTAGTGATATAGGCCTGTAATTAAACGGATTACTCCTACTTCCCTTTTTGGGTATTGGTGTGACTTGAGCAATTTTCCAGTCTTTTGGTACGTATCTTTCTGTGAGCGAGTGGTTGTATATAATTGCTAAATATGGAGCTATTTTATCAGCATACTCTGACAGGAACCTGACTGGTATACAATCTGGACTGGAGGCCCAGCCTTTATTATGTGATTCAAGCTGCTTTGTTACACCGAGGATATCTACTTCTATGTTTCTCATCTTTGCAGTTGTTCTTGATTGGAATTCAGGAATATTTACTTCGTCTTCTTTGGTGAAGAAGTTTCGGAAAACCGTGTTTAATAACTCTGCTTTAGTGGCACTGTCATCAGTGACTTCACCGTTGTTATCACGCAGTGAAGGTATTGATTGTGTCTTGCCGCTGGTATGCTTTATGTATGATCAATGTAGGAACTCCAGCCACTACAAGATCCTATCGTGCGGCCGCCCAGCGGTGGACAGTTTCAGCAAACATTCAGTGATTGGAGATCTTGCAGTGACTGGCACGACCACATGTTTGTGTGTTACCAGATACCATAGTTTCATTCACCTGAAAACAGTATTTTAAAACCCGAAACAGGTCGTGGTTTGAATAAATAACCAGTACAGATGAAGCGGATCTCTAAATTAATTACCATTCCTCCCAGTTGCGGACGTCCTACGTACTAAATCTTGTGCCCGTCCCCATAGCGGCAATCGGTCGAAACAGTACTTTGCAAGCAACTTCTTTCACATATGGATAAATTTTACAGGAATTCTTCCAAGCAAAATCAGTCTGTCATCTGCTTTTGCTACAACTAGATTTATGCAGTCGTTCCACTTTGGGTCGCTCCCAGCAGACACTCCTAGATATCTTACGCGTGTCAGTGTTTGCGGCGCTGTGCTAGATCACCAACACCGTAATCGAGTAGTGATCTGTGAGAATTTCGGTACTTTTTACTGTGTCGAGGGCCATCTAACAGCTCCAAGCATCGATTCTCTGCGGGACTTCCTGCACTTCGGTACACAGAAATCCGCTCCTTAGTCACGGAACCATTCGTGAATCTCTGTGCGAAGGTCCTAATGGTTGGGAAATCTGCGACTGCTGCGATTTAGTTCCTCGATTGCCTTGAGACTGTAACCTTCTGCAAATACTTAATACAGTAGTCTACTTTATATTTTACAGTTTTGAAAAGAGCATTCAATTTCTTTTTGGTAAGTTCTTCTACACTGACGGAATAAATGATCCCAGCACCAAAAAATTTTTAACGTAAGGTAATGAAATTTCGGTAGTACATTTGTCTAGGTAACTCATGGAGATCCGGTATGGGGTGTGATTTCGTATGATAGCAGGAGCACTCTCATGAATGTCCCACGCACTCTGAATGCTAATTTGTACGTCAGTCTGGTGATTTCGACCTGCTGTTGTGCCATTCATCGTTCCATGGAGTGTTTTCCAACAGGATAACGCTCGCCCACATACCGCTGTTGTAACCCAGAATACTCTACAGAGTGTTAACATGTACCTTGGTCTGCACGATCATCTTATCTGTTTTCTGTCGGGCACATACTGAACATCATCGAACATGCTTGCACTCAACATACCAGAATGTTGAGTGCAAGCATGGAAACGTGTATGCATTCTGTGCTGGTCGTGAATGACGCTGTAGTTGTCGTCCGATGATGTGCTAAATGTGCTCGACTGGAGACAGATCTGATGATGGCTCAGGTCAATGCAATATGTCGACGCTCAATACAGCATGTTATATTACAACAGCGGTATTTGCGCGAGCGTTATCCTGTTGGAAAACACCCCCGGAAGTGCTGTTCATCGATGTTAGCATAAAAGGTCGAATGACCATATTGCCGTACAGATTTCCACTCAACCTGTGTGGGATGAAAACGAGAGTGCTCCTGCTGTCATACGAAATAGCAGCCCAGACCATAACTCCAGGTGTAGCTCCAGGGCCTCCAGACCGCAGACAGGTTGGCTGTAGGCGCTCACCTAGCCTCCTCCTTACCAACAAACGACCATCACTGACACAGTGGCAGAACCGGTTTCCATCAGGAAACAACAGAACTCCAGCCCGTCCTACAAGGAGCTTTTCCTTGACACCAGTTTGTGATCAGTGGAATGCATGCTACAGGGCATCTGGCTTGGAACTGTCCTTGAAGCAACCAATTTTAACGGTTCGTTGTGTCGCTGTGCTGCGAGCTTATGCTCGAACTGCTGATGCAGACGCAGTACGAAGCGCCACAGCCATACACCGAATACGACGGTCTTCTCTCTCGGCAGTGCCACGTGGCCGTCCGGAGCTCGGTTGTCTTGCGACCATACCTTCCCGTGACCACGGCTGCCATCAGTAATGTACAGTGTCTACGTTCCTGCTGCCAAGTACTTCAGCAATTTCGCCATTCGTAGCCCTATCTACATCCACATCTACATTTATACTCCGCAAGCCACCCAACGGTGTGTGGCGGAGGGCAATTTACGTGCCACTGTCATTACCTCCCTTTTCTGTTCCAGTCGCGTATGGTTCGCGGGAGGAACGACTGCCGGAAAGCCTCCGTGTGCGCTCGAATCTCTCTAATTTTACATTCGTAATCTCCTCGGGAGGTATATGTAGGGGGAAGCAATATATTCCATACCTCATCCAGAAACGCACCCTCTCGAAATCTGGACAACAAGCTACACCGCGATGCAGAGCGCCTGTCTTGCAGAGTCTGCCACTTGAGTTTGCTAAACATCTCCGTAACGCCATCACACTTATCAAATAACCCTGTGACGAAACGCGCCGCTCTTCTTTGGATCTTCTCTATCTCCTCCGTCAACCCGATCTGGTACGGATCCCACAATGGTGAGCAATACTCAAGTATAGGTCGAACGAGTGTTTTGTAAGCCACCTCCTTTGTTGATGGACTACATTTTCTAAGGACTCTCCCAATGAATCTCAACCTGGTACCCGCCTCACCAACAATTAATTTTATATGATCAAATTCCTCGCCATAAAAGGCATTCATTAATGACAGCTCGCAATATCCAATCTTAAAGGTAAGTAATTGACGGCCACCACCGTTACGGCGCCTATTTAAAGCAAACCTGATTTTCTTCCTCAAAGCGACGCTACTAGCGCCAGTTTCTTGCGACTGCGGCAAAATTTCGATAGTTGTCATCTTTCAGATTTAGAAACCTGCCTACCAACTTTCGTTAATCTCGCACAACTCCTTCTTGGTGCTGTAATTATTTTTTCCGTCAGTATATGAAGTTCGACAATTTTTTAAAGTTTTCATTAATGCTTAATCTAAAAATTTTTGTCTGTATCCTCCCCCACCCACTGCCACATCCACGACTTCTCATAACGAATACCTTTTCAATAGATAATATAGCATTGTAGTATTGTAAGACACCTAGACATCAAATTTCTCTGTGTGCATAGCGAAAACGGTCTCAGTCATAATGGAGATAGATATTCCCGGCGGAAAATTGCAAAGAAACCTCATGGAGGTAAAGGCAGATGTCACTTGTTTACTACAGAAAGCGTCAAAAGCAGAGAAGTACATCAGAGTGAGGAAAAAAAAAAGGCTCTGAGCGCTATGGGACTTAACTGTTGAGGTCATCAGTCCTCTAGAACTTAGAACTACTTAAACCTAACTAACCTAAGGACATCACACACATCCATGCCCGAGGCAGGTTTCGAACCTGCGACCGTAGCGGTCGCGCGTGTCCGGTCTGTAACGCCTAGAACCGCTCGGCCACCCCCGCCGGCAACGATACTTTACTTCGATCTGCCTTCGTTCTTCCAAATAATTATCTACTTGACATGCAGTGTGAGACCTGGCATTATCATGACGAAGAATGATGCTGAGGCTCCGTGGACTTTTCGAATGGCTTTTACGACCCTTTTGTAGGTGCCGCAAGTACCACGGCACTTCCTACCAACCAGTTTGCACCGTCATACTTCCGACCACAGCCCCCTTCACTGTTGCGGCTTCCTTTTACAGTCGGAAAAGCCACCGCTAAATATTTGTGGTAGGAAACGCCACGTTCACGTCAATGTCTCAAAGTCCACGGTCCGAAAGTACGCGACAAAATGGTTCAAACGGCTCTGAGCACTATGGGACTTAACATCTGAGGTCATCAGTCCCCTAGAACTTAGAACTACTTAAACCTAACTAACCTAAGGACATCACACACATCCATGCTCGCGGCAGGATTCGAACTTCCGACCGTAGCGGTCACGCGGTTCCAGACTGAAGTACCTATAACCGCTCGGCCACAGCGGCCGGCCAAAATACGCGACACCGACGCTGATATGTTGCTGGTTGCTTTCCTAATTAAAACTTTGTATCATTCAGCACAGTATGTTTGTCGAGTCTTTAAAGGAATGATCTCGACTTGTTCATTGTAACAAAATAAAGAACATGTAATTTTCTTGTAAGTGCTTCGCGTTCGCGAACGAACGACTCAATTCACATTCGGTTGATCTCGGGCAGCCAAACTGTTGATTGCTGTTTAGTTTACGGCTTACACGAATATATCTAATTGCAAATTTTACCACTTGTTAACATGTAGTATTAGTAAACTGATCTTGAATTTCGTGGCAGAATTTTTTGAGCATTTCCTGATACGAAGTCACACGGGCAGTCCCTGATATGCCAAGTACAACTCTATTTCGCGGTAAGTCGCTGGCTGACCTTCTTCAATCGCGTTGTGCCCATCGTCGAAGCATTTTGGAACGAGAATTGATTTTGGTCGACCTTTACGGAAAGTGATTCCTTACCAAAAGTTGAACGAAGTTTTTTGTGGCGTTGTTGTTGAGTTAGGGGTTTACGAAAATCGAAAACAATCATCCAAAGAAATATCCATTTTCCCAATACTGTTTCTTAAACACGTATCGAATTTCTGAGGTTCCGCATCACGACAAAATTGAAAAAAAAGGTACACACATAACTGAATCGAGAGTCGTTTGACGACTATCGTTAACTCCTGTGTACTTTCCATGTGTAGAGGGTAACAAAAGTAATCCTGTCACAACCGCCACCTCACGTGAACATTTTTGCAATGTAAGTTAACGCTGCCCATCTGCATGATATCCCGTTTTGCTTCGCTCGTCATTATGAAAATTGCATTTAATTCTTGTAATCACGCGCGGCTGTTTCGATAATACGATTTGAAGTGGAATGATCATATAAAACTAATTGACGGGTGCCAGGTTGAGATTCATTGGGAGAGTCCTTAGAAAATGTAGTCCATCAACAAAGGAGGTGGCTTACAAAACACTCGTTCGACCTATACTTGAGTATTGCTCACCAGTGTGGGATCCGTTCCAGATCGGGTTGACAGAGGAGATAGAGAAGATCCAAAGAAGAGCGGCACGTTTCGTCACAGGAATATTCGGTAAGCGTGATAGCGTTACGGAGATGTTTAGCAAACTCAAGTGGCAGACTCTGCAAGAGAGGCGCTCTGCATCGCGGTGTAGCTTGCTGTCCAGGTTTCGAGAGGGTGAGTTGCTGGATGAGGTATCGAATACATTGCTTCCCCCTACTTATACCTCCCGGGGGGACCACGAATGTAAAATTAGAGAGATTCGAGCGCACACGGAGGCTTTCCGGCAGTCGTTCTTCCCGCGAACCACACGCGACTGGAACAGGAAAGGGAGGTAACGACAGTGGCACGTAATGTGCCCTCCGCCACACACCGTTGGGTGGCTTGCTGAGTACAAATGTAGATGTAGATGTAGAATATTGTTCCACATAAGCTACGTATTATTTAGCGCCCTCGCTCCCACCACGTACACACACACACACACACACACACACACACACACACACACACACACATTCCTCCCCCTCTCTCTCAGAAATTAATTACTCTTCCTTGAGCTGTTGGTAATACCATCTAAATCTAGTGACGATGGAAACGAGTTGAAGCACTAGACATATTGTATGGTTATAGCTTCAATATAAATATTCTGCCTACTAAACTGGGCAGAAGGAATGGAAATATTAAATTTCTTTTTTCTCAGATCAATAAAGGACTCTTAATTCTGCCAAAAATGATCTAAATTTATATACTTTTTTAAGCATAAAACACCGTAACAGAGTAATTTGAATGTTACATGTAAAAGAAACATACCAGTTAGTAGTTGAATGTAAGCATGTTTTCCATGAAAGTAGTTGGAAGCTGATGAATATTTTCCAAATTTTTATGTACGCAAACGAACAAAAATTTGTGTGCCATACGAAGCTAAAATCACGCGGTAAACTTGGCTTCGACAACAGGAGACGGTTCACACTCACACATCCCTCGCTGAAACGGCGTAGGATGAAAATATTTCCACCAAGCTGTGAGCCACACGACATTTGTTATTTATTTGCCTGTAAAGTTTATAACTTTTTTCGTTTTCTGCACAGGGCAGATTACAATATAGCAGCGAAAGTTCGGGCCTGTGAAAGTAAGAGGGGCCTTCAGTACATAACGCAACACATTTCCATTTTACGGCCAGTTTTGGCCTTCAATAGGTAATGCAACCTTTCTTTTCTCTCACCCAATTGTGTCGAAAAGTGCGTAAAACGTTGTGGGACATCGTTGAATACTCTTGCTTTAGCTTCTATAGTTTCATGAAGTTCCGATAGGTGACGCCGCTATACGCAGCCTTCAAAATGGCGCCTGTATCGGAGGTGCGTTCGAAGCAGAGGGCTGACTTTCTCTTGGCGGGAAACTAGAGAATATTCATAGGCGCTTACCGAATGTCTAGGGAGACTTGTCGGTGAACAAAAGCAAGGTGAGTTGTTGGGCGACGAATGTCATCATCGCAACAAGGTCCCGCAAACCTGTCCCATACCCTGCGTGATGGTCGGACGCACACAGCTGTGCCTCCTGCAATATTGGAACGTGCGGACACTCTCAACTGCGAAATGGTTGCCGGTGGAGAATTTTTTGCACGAACTGACCTCTCGAGTACATCCCATAAATGTTCGATGAGATTGACGATAGGCGATATGGGCGGCCAAATCATTCACTCCACTTGTCAAGAACGTTCTTCAAACTAAGCGTGAACAATTGTGAGCCGGTGACATGGCACATGGTCAGCCATGGAAGTCTTTGAATGGCTGCAAATGGTCTCCACGTAGCCGAAGACAAATGTTTACAGTCAGTGATCGGTTCAGTTGAAACAGTGGAGCCAGTCCACTCTATTGTGGAGCCTTTACTAGCTCGCAAAGTATCTTATTGACAACTTGGGCCGGTCGCTGTGACCATACGGTACTAGGCGCTTCAGTCCGGAATCGCACTGCTGCTACGGTCGCAGGTTCGAATCCCGCCTCCGGCATGGATGTGTGTGATGTCCCTAGGTCAGTTAGGTTTAAGTAGCTCTAAATCTAGGGGACTGATGACCTCAGATGTTAAGTCCCATAGTGCATAGAGCGGTTTGAACCATTTTTTGACAACTTGGATCAATAGCTTCGTGGGGTCTCACCATACTCGAAACCTACCATCAGATCTTAGCAACTGAAATCAGCTGTGGTTTTCCAGTGGTCCACGTTCCAACTTATGTGGTAAAGAGCCCGGGAGAGGCACTGCAGATGAAGTCGTGCTCTTTGCAAGGCACTGACATCGATCGTCTGCAGCCGTAGTCCATTACAAGAAATTTCGCCGCACTGTCCTAACGGATACGTTCGTCGTAAGCCCCACACTGATTTCTGCTGTTATTTCATACAGTGATGGTTGCCTGTTAACGCTGACTACGCAATCGCCACTGCTCTTGGTCCTTTAGTGAAGGCCGGCGGCCATGTATTGTCGTTGGTCAGAGGTAATTCCTAAGATTTAGACGTCTTGGCACATCTTAACACTGTCGCACGCAGAATACTGAATTCGGTAACGATTTCCGAAATGTTATTTCACATGCATCTAACTCCAAATACCATCCCACGTTCAAAGTCTGTTAATTCCTGTCGTGCGGCCATAATCACGTCGTAAACCTTGTCGCATGAATCACCCGAGTACAAATGACAGCCTCGTCATGCACTACTACGCCTTTTGTGTATATGCGTATCGCTGTCCCACGACTATTGCACTACTGGGCATTAAATTTGCTACACAAAGATGAAATGCAGATAATAAACGTGTATTAATTGGACAAATATATTACACTAGAACTGACATGCGATTACATTTTCACGCAAATTTGGGTTCATAGATCCTGAGAAATCAGTACCTAGAACAATCACCTCTGGTAGTAATAACGGCCTGGGCATTGAGTCAAACAGAGCTTGGATGTCGTGTACAGGTACAGCTGCCCATGCAGCTTCAACACGATACCACAGTTCATCAAAAGTAGTGACTGGCGTATTGTGATGAGCCAGTTGCTCGGCCACCAGTGACCAGACGTTTTCAACTGGTGAGAAATCTGAAGAATGTGCTGGCCAGGGCAGCAGTCGAACATTTTCTGTATCCAGAAAGGCCCGTACAGGATCTGCAACATGCTGTCGTGCATTATCCTGCTGAAATGTAGGGTTTCCCAGGGATCGAATGAAGGGTAGAGCCACGGGTCGTAACACATCTGAAATGTAACGTCCACTGTTCAAAGAACCGTCAATGCGAACAAGAAGTGACCGAGACGTGTAACCAGTGGCACCCTATACCATCACGCCGGGTGATACGCCAGTATGGCGATGACGAATACACGCTTCCAATGTGCGTTCATCGCGATGTCGCCAAACACGGATGCGACCATCATGCTGCTGTAAACGGAACCTGGATTCATCCGAAAAAATGACATTTTGCCATTCGTGCACCCAGGTTCGTCGTTGGGTACACCATCCTGTCTGTGATGCAGCGTCAAACGTAACCGCAGACATGGTCTCCGAGCTGATAGTCCATGCTGCTGCAAACATCATCGAACTGTTCGTGGCCGGCCGTGGTGGCCGAGCGATTCTAGGCGCTTCAGTCTGGAAACGCGCGACCGCTACGGTAGCAGGTTCGAATCCTGCCTCGGGCATGGATGTGTGTGATGTCCTTAGGTACAAACTTTTATTGATAGTTTCATTGTGCATTTGTACATCAATGAGCAAACAGTTCCTTGCTGGAAACTAACTCCCATGCCAGATTCCACATTCCACTGCACCTATATTTTGAACAGAGTTTGTGCCATTCTGTAGCCCTGTCTAAGTTCTTTCGATGTTAGGAATGGCTCTCTCTACTTTGTGTCTACTTTAGTTACTGCATACGATTGCTGGTATTTTTCTGATAATAAGGGATTTTTCCTGTGCTTCTGTACCTATACACTGCATCGCTTCTCATGCTGCATTGATGGATACAGAATCACACACTTTTTCTAAACCCACAAATATTAGGTTTACTTCCTGACTGTTAGAATACTCATTCTCATTTTATTGTCTAAGGCTAAAAGTATGATACATAGAAGGTTATTCAGTCATAAAACCTGTCGTGCCCTCTAGCATCCTTTCCACAATCTGACTGTCCTACTTGTTTTACAGTACAGTGTTACAAAGTCTGCTCATCGATGCCATAACACTAATCCCTCTACTATCTCTTTTTCCCTTTTGCACGTCACGAACGCGTAATTTTCATTATTATTTCTTGCTCTCCAAGTATCTCCGTCTTTCACCGGACTCCTTTCGCTTCTCATCGCCTTCCTTTCAATTTTAGAAACGATTCATCTCCCTTTTATTGAGTATCTAGCCTTTTGAACTACAGGGAAAATGGGGTCTATAATTCCGTTATAGATCCTCATTTTCGCGGAATGTGGTAAGACTGTAGACTCGAACGTGTCTCTGAAACATTGTCCCAGTTAGCACAAACAGTTGAAATGCAAAATATTTTATTAAACTCGCATCGAATTGGGATCAGATTCCAACTAAGACAATATTTGACACTGAAGTCAGTGGTGCTCCGTAACCAAACATTCGAATTTATGTCGCAAGCACTTCATCTGCGGACCAATGTTTACTGAAAAGGTTTTAATTCCATTGCCATATACTTTTACCTGCATCAGTTATCGCTACTAATGGCAATACACCGCGTATAAATTTTTTTCTCAGGGCGCCCCTGAGCCACCTCTCAGCTTCGTTCACCAAGTGATCTCTTGTGTCACTAGCACCTTGAACCAGCCTGAGAATCAGGATAGTCACGCTTGTGTGCTAAGACGTTTTCCTGAACTAGACTGTATCATAGTGACTCAAACCACAGCTCGAAAATCTCTGTCCCTCACTCGATCGATATACGCTGAAATGTTTCTCTCAACTCCCGACGAAACATTCGTGCTGTAGCCCTGCTTCAGATTCCCTCGAGGTGCACATGATTTTTGTTGGGCTCAGTACTTCACGAACTCTACGTTCAACAGATGTTTAAAGGTCGAACATGTGTGTAGCTTTGGTCCTTAGACGATTTCCCTTTGTGTTGTGTGTCGCAACCTTCCGCAAAGTTATGGTATTGTTCGACTTTGTGCCTGTCTGGTGGAACTGCTGGTTGTGTAGAATGTCTTGTCGTGCGAATGTGGTCCGTGAAGCGGCGTGGCGCGTTCAGCGAAGTAGTCTTGAGCTGGCAGCAGGACGAGAAGGTGGCGAGCGGGGCCCTATACAGGGGGGCAGCCCGTGTTATGTGCCAGAAAACTACTTGGCTGCACCTGGAGTGAAGGCGCGGACTGATTGAAGTTCAGAGCCGTTGTCTGCAAAACTTGAAATTGGAAAGGAGTTCCCCTTCTGCATGCTAGAACGCTTCGGTTGCACTTATTGAGTAATTGCCCATCTGTGTGTTTTACTGTAGTTGTCCATCTTGCAAAATTGTAATTGAGTACACCTTGTGGAGCGCCATTAGTTCCAGTACTGCGTGACTGGTTATTTGTTTGTTTTAACTGTTCCTGTTACAAGGTTTGCATTGAATCTGCCCCTGTTGAGGGCCATTATTTTGTATGTATATGTGAGACCAATGGTAATGATTTATGCTTCAGGTCTTATCATGCCAATTTAATGATGTGTGTAACGTATCACTAGGAACTGTGCGCAAGACTGAAGTTTGAAATAAGATTGCAAGATTACGGTTCTGTAACCCCACTGAGGTAGCAGCGCATGAATTCTAATGCTGCAGGTTTGTTCCTGAGTTAAGAAATTACCTTTTGCAACTGACCAATTCACGTCTCTTAATCTGGCGTTCATCTGAAGGAGTTTTGCACCTAAATTTGTTTTGAAATTGTTCGATACTCCTGTACAATAAATGAGCAAATTTTGAACTGTGGCGCGAGAAAAACTTATGTGTTCAAAACTTGTGATAAGGGGGTCCAAGGAAATTTGTTGTTGTGTGTTTCAATATCTTTTGCTAAATTGGATTTATCTGAATATTGGTTTTTGATTTGAAATGCTGTTAGTTTACCTTTATAAATTGGTTTGAGGATTACTACATGTATTTTTAAGGTAGCGTTGGGGATCTTAAACGTTTTATCACAAGTAATTATAGAGCTGGAATTGAAATCAACTGATGTTATAATTTAATCAGATTCAGATTTGACAACTGATATTCGATCAGTGTAAATATTTTCAATTAAGAGTAAGCAGTGTAATAGCTACCCTTTAAAAGAAGAAAAAAAATAAAGGGGAGGGAGAAAATGTTCTTTTATAAATGTTGAGTGAAAATTATTTGTTAATAAATTTGTTTTAAAAGACCACTCCTTCATAGCTCCTACCATACCATCCTTCACGTTAATCAGCAAGCAGGCACCATTAACTCTAGGTTAACCACATTTTGAAACACTCTGATTGTTACGACGAGAAAAGGATAAAAAGAATTCCCATGTGTACTCAAATACTTCTTGCATCTGTTCACGGAGATTTAACCTACTACTAATTATCTTGTCGTAAATTATTCTGCAGCGCTGAAAATAAAGTGAAACGTCTTCTCTGCCTCAAGTATTTTGTACAATAAACTTAATTTCTCTTTTTCCAGTATTTTTCGGCCAGGAAAGGAAGAGAGGAAGACCTAAACACGGTTTTCAGTTTATGTACATTTCAAAATCTTTTCTAGCACCGAAAACTGCTTAGAGATGTATGGAAGCTGAAGTTAATTCTGCTTTCTGCCGCGGCGATGTTTCAGTGGACCAGAGGCGGCGCGCTGTCTTGAGAGGAGCTCCAGCCAGTTGTCGGCGGCACTCCATTAAGACGTACCGCAGACGGCCGTTGCCAAGCGGGCTGAACCCTTCCATTAGTCACGCCATCAATATTAGATTAACCATAATCTGTAGCACAGCGCGGGGGTCTTGATTCACTTCGGGAACGGACACGTGGCTTAATAATTCATCTGACGGCACGAGGGAGGAAACCCACAACCAGTCCAAGAAACTCTTGTTGTGTCCGCGTCGCTGTCTGCGGCTCGGCCTTACTAGGCCTCTGGTTCTCCCGCAAGAAGTGTTCACCTAAGTGCAGTAAACTGAAAGTTGAATCAGAAAAAAAGGTCGTGTGGTGTGTTGACGTCACTAAGAACTTCTGGCTGGTGGCTACTGAAGGGGGGGGGGGGGGGGGGGGGCAACTAACAGAGAACCGGAAAAGTGGTGGCCTGGTGTTAGTGTAAATAAGATGGTGATTGACTTCGTGTGTATCTAGTGCTACAGTGCGGAGAAACTGCCTTCAGAAGGGTCTCGTCATGTTCTTTTGATCTATTAGATTGGTTCATAAGTTCGTATCGCATTTCTGTAAGTTTAATAAGCACAACAGGCACACATAACAGACAATTTAGTCGTGAATAATACATTCTCCTTCACTGTTTACAATAGTCTGCCAACGCTGGGGTAACTACAGAAACCACGTGGGAAGAACTCATCTAGTCATAATATGAGATTTTCACTCTGCAACGGAGTGTGCGCGCTGATTTGAAACTTCCTGGCAGATTAAAACTGTCGGCCGGACCGAGACTCGAACTCGGGACTTTTGCCTTTCGCGGGAAAGTGCTCTACCATCTGAGACACCCAGGAGAGCTTCTGTAAAGTTTGGAAGGTAGGAGACGATGTACTGGCAGAAGTGAGGCTGTGAGAACGGGACGTGAGTCGTGGTTGGGTAGCTCAGATGGTAGAGCACTTGCCCGCGAAACGCAAAAGTCCCGAGTTCGAGTCTCGGTCCGGCACACAGTTTTAATCTGCCAGGATGTTTCGTCTAGTCATGTTCCGTGCGCATTTTCATATACAATGAACGCCTTGAAGGTTGTATGGTTCAAATGGCTCTGAGCACTGTGGGACTTAACTTCTGAGGTCATCAGTCCCCTAGAACTTAGAACTACTTAAACCTAACTAACCTAAGGACATCACACACATCCATGCCCGAGTCAGGATTCGAACCTGCGACCGTAGCGGTCGCGCGGTTCCAGACTGTAGTGCCTAGAACCGCTCTGCAACCTCGGCAGGGGGACGGTTGTATGATAGTGATTGGAAAAGGTGAACCTCTGAGGGTGCAAGATCAGGTGAATAAGATGGGTGCGGGACGACTTCCCAACCCAACTCCTGTATAGTGTTTTTTGTCACTGTACCAAAATGTGAGAGGTCGCATCACTTCACACAGTTTTCCTGGTTATTGTTCCTTGACTGCGTCTGTAAGACGTCTTAGTTGTTGACAGTAAATGTCAATAATGATGGTTACACGTAGGGGAAGCACTTCGTAGTAGACCACAGCGTCCTTGCTCCACCAGATGCATAACATTAGGTCTATCTTCTGTGGGTGCCACAGGTCTTTGTAAAGGGAGGTGCTGCTTTTTTGAGCTCAACCATTCCTTCCTCTTATGTTAGCATCAAGACATTGTTTCTCGTCACCAGTAACGATACGGGATAGGAATGGTCGTTGTTGCTCGCGAATCAACTGATGACGAGCAGGATATTCCCCATTGCATGCAAAGGTCACACATTGGTAGAATGATCAACGTTCATCACATTTGGTACTTCTCAAGTACACTGACGCGTATCATTGTTATTTAATGCGTTTAAACGATCTTCATCAACCCCGAAGGTCTCCCTGAACGTGGAGAGTCACTACTGTCAAAACGATCCTCCTTAAACGAGAAAACCACTTCTTGCCGTGGCACGATCCCCGTACATAGCGTAGCCGTAAGGCTACCTCCTCTGCTTTCACCTCTCTACTGTACCTACACAGAAGGATATGTTGGAAATATTCCGAATTCTCCACTTTGCACTCCATTTCTAGCCTCCACAGCTCCATTCACTACTTCCAAATGACAATATGAAATTCAGATAACAAAAGTGAACTACAAATAAAAAAATAACAGCCGATAAATAAAGACTTGGAATCCGGAATACCGACATTCAAAATAAAAACTCTACGAACTTGTGCACCAACCTAGTACTTAAAGTGACTAACTACCTACCTACAAGAAACAGACGTCGGGAGTGCGAACGAAGATTAATCTTGAAGAAACGGCTGGAGTCGCATAAGTATGGTATGGATTGTATCCGCAAGTTCCATTCCTACGTCGTAAGACCACTTCTGCCCATTTTGTTACGACCAGCTGATATCCTTAGCAAATTTCCATACCTTATGCTTTGCTGTGTTATTTTCATCCAACCTTCTATCAACTTTTATCATTTTCTTTTTTCTTCTGTACATTTCACCTGTGTACTCTTATCGCTGCTACTTCGGAATCTCGAATTATAAAACCTTTCTTCTGAAAACATTTTTGCAACTTATTCTGCTATTGTTCTTCTATTGTTCAGCTCGAAGACTGGTTTGGTACAGCCCTCCACACTGCTCAAGCCGGCGCAAGCCTCCTCATCTCAGAATAACCATTGCAACCAACATTCATTTGAACAATCTTATTGCACTCGTCTCTTTGTCTCCCTCTGCAAATCTTACCTCCCACACTTCCCTCCAAAAGTGCCCCATCAACCAATCCCTTCTTTCAGTCAAGTTATACCACACATTTCTTTTAGATCCGTATTTTTAATTTATTCTTGTGGCCGGCCAATTGCTACGTACAAAATTAAAAGGTATATCAAAATATAATTTTTAGGCTCCGATTACCGATTTACATGCAACGACTCCAGGCTGTTGACTGCTGAACGCTTGTTGTGCACCTAAATTCCCAGTAAATACCAGGATGTTTCCGCTAAGGACCTACTTAGAAAACGAGTTCCACGAGTTCGATTTACACTGTCGATATAGACCATCTTCTCAGCGGATATAGGCCTGATAATGTAGGAGAATGAAACTTCTACAGACATCATCCAGTTAGATCAAAGATCTATCATATCCATTGGGGTAACGACCAGAAGGTGACTTAGATGAATTACTGCATTGTATCAACGTTTTTTCTCCCCGACGCATCTGCCGATGAATACTCGGTTAGGATACAGATTACACAATTGTTTTTAAAGAGAAGACAATTTCTTCATAGGCTATATATTTAAATTACACTTTACATTTATGTAATTTCAACCTCATTGGACTTTTACTTATACAGATATGGTGTCTGTTCTTTCGGACATGTCCGACATGTCGGACACGTGCCACGACGAATACAGGCATGTATCAGTGCAAGAGGACGTGGTACTTGGTATTAGAGATGTGTACAGCAGTCAGGGCCACCACCTCTGAAGGTCTCGCTGAATTGTGGTATAACATGCAATGTGTGGCTTTCATGAGCAGTAAAAAGGGCGGAAATGATGTTTGCGTTGATCTCAATTGAAATTTTCTGTACAGGTTCCGGAACTCTCGGAACCGACGTGATGCAAAACTTTTTTTGAATTGTGTATTAGGGAACTGAGTAACAGATCCAGCTTGAGGAGACAATGACATTTATGCTAAAGCAACAATAAGGGTTACCATTGTCCCTATACGCAATCGTTACCCTTGCACATCCTTTTTTCTAGGCAGATCTACCTCATTTTTGTAGCATTTCTTGCTGATGCAGTGTCCTTAACATTTCTTTCCTCAGAACTCGCTACATCAAATAAAATCTCTATCTTGTACACTTATAAACTCCTTTTATATCTGCCAGTGTCATTATTATTATTGTTATTATTATTATTATTATTATCACTACTAGTGGTGGCAGTTGCATTAGTACAACAACCAAGAAATGCAAGCTGTAACTTTATTTGCTCGTAGTCACAATTATTATTTCTCATATTAAAATTCTTATTTTTAGGTAATTATGATGTAAAAAATGGTACTGTATGTGTGAGACCATGGTTCGGTGTAACAGAGGGCATGATGGAGCTATACAGCTCAGGTTAAATAACCGAATAAATAAACTTATGACCCAATATGTATATTAGTGACAAGTTCTGTTTGAGAATGCTGTGAATATCAAGTCTTTTATTTCTGTTTAAATTTGAAAATAGTATGATAGTTCCTCTCTACACCTCCCACTACGTGGGTCATAAATGTGTTAATCACCTGAAGCTCATAATCCTCTCAGAAATTTACTGGAGGTTCAATTTCGCCTCCTACACTTTGAACACTCCTCCATTCTAATAGCATCTCTGCTTTTCAGTAGAAAGTGTTCCCTGGCATTTCCCGTGGGTAGTGTCCTCAAAGATCAGGTCTTGGACATAGTTTTAATCCCACACATTCCTTGGCACTGAATGGATGTCTTTTCGCATTGATCTGCCCCAAATGCTGATTGTACAGGAATAATGTTCAGAATTTTTTTCCGTTTCGCCAGAGTGGAACCTCCAATCCACACTCGTTGCGTCCTCCGCGTTGTAAGCCACCGCCTCCCCCCTTCTGCTCTCTCTCAGGGCAGTTAATGTCCACCCCTGCAGACGCGAAAAGTCTCTTCCCAGCCCCGATAGTGGCTTCTGTGGAAAGCATGGCTCCCATCGCCCTTTCTATCAGTGCTCAGCTCAAATTAACTCCCAGTCATCCAGTACTACAGAAATTGTTAGTATGTGGCGTTAGTCAGTATCAGCCAATGAAATTAGTAATGATCCGATTGTGCATTTTAAACAATGATCTAATTTATACGGAATATTAGTTGTTGGGTGGTAAAATCTCGCCATCTTACAAAGTACCGGTTGATCAAAAAGTCAGTAGAAATTTGAAAACTTAATAAACCACGGAATAATGTAGATGGAGGTCTAAAAATTGACACACATGCTTGGAATGACATGGAGTTTTATTAGAAGCATCCCATATTGCTAGACGCGTGAAAAATCTCTTGCGCGCGTCGATTGGTGATGGTCGTGTGCTCAGCTGCCATTTTCATCGTGCTTAGCATCCCAGGTCCGTGCGGGTATTGGCTTCGGGGTTACCTGAAGTCGCAAGTGTATCGTGATCTACCGGCAATTCTAGGGATGCTGAAAGACAACATCCGACGCCAATGCCTCACCCTAACTCCGGACATGCTTTACAATGTTGTTCACAACATTATTCCTCGACTATAGCTATTGTTGAGGAATGATGGTGGACATATTGAGCATTTCCTGTAAAGAACATCATCTTTGCTTTGTCTTACTTTGTTATGCTAATTATTGCTATTCTGATCAGATGAAGCGCCATCTGTCGGACATTTTTTGAACGTTTGTATCATTTTGGCTCTAATAAAACCCCATGTCACTGCAAGCATGTGTGTCAATTTGTACCTCTCTATCTACATTATTCCGTGATTTATTCAGTTTTCAAATTTATAATGACTTTTTGATCACCCGGCAAGAGGTACGAATTTTATAGTAGTCTTACTAATTTGGATTCCGTATAATATAGGCTTCTGCTACGTAGATGTATAGGTAAGCTATAGTTCCTGTTTGCAGCTGACTTTCTCAGTATCAGAAACTAGTTCTTAGATTTATCCATCACAGTATAACCTCCTGATTAGTTCTTGGGAATTATTCGTTTCTCTCCCGTTTACAGGAAAAATCTGCCGTGGCGCATTAAGAGAGACTTACGGAAACGATTGTGCCGAGCGTGAAAAGACTTCAGGTAATTTGTTCCCGCCATTTGAAGAGAAAACGGGAGAGAGAGGGGGAAAAGTATGAATAGAGGGGCTCGTGGAGAAGGAAAGTGTTGGCCGGGGGCAGAGGAGACGAATTATTGCGCGACTGGCGCAACGGTAGAGCGTGAAATACTGCACGGGCTCTTTTGAACGGCAGTCTACGGCACGGCGCCGCGCCGCGCCAGCGAAGAGTGAGAATCGCTTGAGTTGGGGGTGTGTGGTGTGGGGTTGTGGGAGGGGGACGGGGCAGAGGCAGCGGTGAGTCTCGCGCGCTCTTTTACTAATTGAACGGCGCATGAATTGTGGAACGTGCAAGGCGGTGGCGGCGGCTGAGCCGCCTCATTCGGAAAGATGGCGCCTCCGGCCAGATATACGGCGCCCGCCAACAAAGGGAAACAATAATGACGCGCAAGTTGGGACGCGAATATTTCATGAACTCGAAGAACACGCGGGAATGTAATTTAGACTGCGATGTGTCGGCGCGAGCGCTGCGGTCTGGCGCGGAGGCGTCTCGGCGCACAACTTTAAGGAGCCTGCCAGGTCTCTCGCAGCGCGTCTAAGCACGACGGCAGGTTTCCTGCCGTTTTGCCGCATAGCTCGTCGTCGACTTCTTCGGCTCGTGGTTTCGATGCTGCGCTTGAATAATTGCGTTTACTACCTGTACACAAATCTGTGAACTGAAGGTAACGATATATCTACGTTAATTAGATCCCAACCAACTGATCAACCAACTTCTGACTATGGTGTATAGTCGCCAAGCTGAGTTGCCTTCGTCCCGCCTCATACGCCTAAGTTCTGTGATAAACTTTGTCTGACTCTTCTAGCTTATCTTGCTGGTGGTTTTCATAGAATTTGACAACGAATTTGGCAGCATTATTAGAGAAAAAATACGTAAAATATGATGAAAAACGGAAGACATCGCTAATATCCCTCGCATATTTTACTAGCAGCAGCAAATATTTATGAAAACATGTCAACAGGAATGTGTATTAATTTTAAGTTCCAGTACAGCCCTCGTGGCTGCCGCATCACGGTCGCGAAGTGGGACAGAGGCAGTTTTAGATACGTTTTTACAGTGTGACGATAATTTATGGATTTGTAGTTTTAGCTTGACGACGTCCACTATGGACAAACGGTATTTACTGGTATTCTGAAGAAGGTTGGGTTATCCCGACTGAAACCTAGGCAAATTCTAGGTAAACGGTGCTACTGAGGCTGTTGGTTATTAAAATTAAAATTAATATTTATACAGTTGCTGACAGGGCCGCGAAATGTTGAAAATATTTAAGGAATGTGTACTGATTGAAAATATATTGCTAAGTAACATAAAATTAGTGACTAAACCAAGGATTTCACTCAATTTCTGCAATGATTAATATGTAAGTCTGTATTAACTATTGCGTTCGCAGATAAAATCAGGTAACAAACAGTGAGTGAATTGTTACATCTTTAAGCTGATCACACGACAACAGTTTTTACAACATAGAACGATCTACAAAGATAGTTAAACGAAACATGGACTGAATGTAATGTAATAGTATCTCATTAGATGAAAAGAAAGAGATCTGATTGAAAGAGTCGTCAAAAATAGAACATTACATCAAGCGAAAAATTTTAATTAACTAGATCGCCAAAGGTCTCATTAAGATTATGAAAAATAAAAAGAGTTATATTTGGAACGATCGATATGCATCTAAAAATTGTAAGCACAAACATTCTGTTTTCCATGGCCGTTAATATCCTTGCGCTCCTATTGCCACACCATCTTATAAAACACTTTAACTACTAAAACAACCGACGTTTCGGCCTTGTTGCTATAGCCTTCCTCAGGACGTGCCAAGTTGCTTGCATGATAGATACATACAAAAGAGTGATCGCCAATCTCTGTCTTCCTCTACAGTTTTTGCTCTCTACAGCTCCCTCTAGTACCATGGAAGTCATTCCCTCACGTCTTAAGAGATTTCCTATGATCCTGTTCCTTCTCCTTATCAGTATTTTCCACATATTCCTTTCCCCTCCGATTCTGCGCAGAACCTCCTCATTCCTTACATTATCAGTCCACCTAATGTCCAACATTCGTCTGCAGCACCACATCTCAAATGCTTCGATTCTCTTCTATTCCGGTTTTCCCACAGTCCATGTTGAACTACCATGCAATGCTGTGCTACAGACGTACATTCTCAGAAATTCCTTCCTCAAATTAAGGCCGATATTTGATATTAGTAGACTTCTCTTGGCCAGGAATGCCCTTTTTGCCATTGCTAGTCTGCTTTTGATGTCCTCCTTGCTCCGTCCGTCATTGGTTATTTTACTGCCTAGGTAGCAGAATTCCTTAACTTCATCTACTTCGTCACCACCAATGTTAAGTTTATAGCTCTTCTCATTTCTATTACTTCTCATTACCTTCGTCTTTATTCGATTCACTTTCAATCCATATTCTGTACTCATTAGAATGTTCATTTAGTTCAGCCGGTCATGTCATCCTTGTTCACTTTCACTCAGGATAGCAATGTCAACAGCGAATCGTATTTTGATATCCTTTCACCTTGAATTTTCATTCCACTCCTGACTCTTTCGTTTATTCCTATCATTGCTTCCTCGATGTACAAATTGAACACTAGGAGCGAAAGGCTACATCCTTCTCTCACACCCATTTTAATACCAACACTTCGTTCTAGTCGTCCACTCTCATTATTCCCTCTTGGCTCTTGTACATAATGTATATGAACCGTCTCTCCCTATAGCTTACCCCTAATTTATTCGGAATTTCGAACATCTTTCACCATTTTACATTGTCGAGGGCTTTTCCCAGATCGACAAATCCTATGAACGTGTCTTGATAATTCTTTACTCTTTCTTCCATTATTAACCACAACGTCAGTATTGCCTCTTTCGTGCCTTTACTTTTCCTAAAGCCAAAATGATCGTCATCTAGCGCATCCTCAATTACGTTTTCCATTCTTCTGTATGTTATTCTCGTAAGCAACTTGGATGCATGAGCTGTTAAGCTGATTATGCGATAATTCTCGCACTTGTCAGCTCTTGCCGTCTTCGGAATTGTGTGGATAATGCATTTCCGAAAGTCAGATGGTATGTCGCCAGACTAATACATTCTACACACCAACGTGAATAGTCGTTTTGTTGCCACTTCCCCAATTTTAGAACTTCTGATGGAATGTTATCTATCCCTCCTCCAAAGACCTTTTAAATTTTGATTCTAATACTGAACCCCCTATCTCTTCTACATCGACTCCTGTTTCTTCTTATATCACATCAGACAAATCTTCCCCCTCAAAGAGGCTTTCAATATATTCTTTCCACCTATCTGCTCCCTCCTCTGCGTTATTACCCTTGCTTTCAATGTCACTGTAGGTTGTTTTGACTTTCCTGTATGCTGAGTCTCTCCTTCCGACAATCATTTATTTTTCGATGTCTTCACATTTTTCCTGCAGCCATTTCGTCTTTGCTTCCCTGCACTTCCAATTTATTTCATTCCTCAGCTACTTGTATTTCTGTATTCCTGGAACATTTTTGTACTTCCTCCTTTCATCAATCAATTGAAGTATTTCCTCTGTTACCCGCGGTTTCTTCGCAGTTACCTTTGTTGTACCTGGTTTTCCTCCACAACTTCTGTGATGGCCCATTTTAGAGATGTCCATTCCTCTTCAACTGTACTGCCTACTGTGCTATTTCTTAATGCTATATCTGTAGCCGAGGAGAACTTCAACCGTGTCTCGTCATTCCTTAGTACGTACTTCCGTATCCCAATTCTTTGCGTATTGATTCTTCTTGACTAATGTGTTCTGCCTACTCATCATCACTACTATATTGTGATCTGAGTCTATATCTGCTCCTGGGTACGCTTTACAATACAGTATCTGATTTCTGAATCTCTGTCTGACCATGATTTAATCTAACTTAAATCTTCCGGTATCACTCGGTCTTCTTCAAGTATACCTCCTCCTCTTGTGGTTCTTGAACAGAGTATTCGCTATTACTAGCTGAAACGTGTTACAGAACTCTGTTAGTCTTTCTCCTCTCTCATTCCTTGAGTCCAAGCCCATATTGTCCTGTAACCTTTTCTTCTACTTCTTCCCCTACAGCTGCATTCCAGTACCCCTTTACTATTAGATTTTCGTCCCACTTTACATACTCTATTACCCTTTCAATATCCTCTTACACTTTCTTTATCTGTTTATCTTCAGCTTGCAACGTCGGCATGTATACCGGAACTATCGTTGTCCGATGTTGGTTTGCTTTCGATTCTGATAAGAACAACCCGGTCACTGAACTGTTCACAGTAACACGCCTTCTGCCGTACCTTCCTATTCATAAAGAACCCTACTCCCGTCATACTATTTTCTGCTGCTGTTGATATTACCCTATACTCATCTGACTAGAAATCCTTGTCTTATTTCCACTTCATTTCACTGCCCCCTACGATATCTAGATTGCGCCTTTGCATTTCCCTTTTCAGATATTCTGGTTTCCCTACCACGTTCAAACTTCTGACATTCCACGCCCCGATTTTTAGAACGCTATCCTTTCGTTGGTTATTCATTCTTTTTCTCATGGTAACCTCCCCCTTGGCGGTTCCCTCCCGGAGATCCGAATGGGAGACTATTCCGGAATCTTTTGCCAATGGAGAGATCATCATGACACTTCTTCAATTACAGTACACATGTCATGTGGATACACGTTACGTGTCTTTAATGCAGTGGTTTCCATTGCCTTCTGCTTCCTCATGCCGTTGATTATTGCTGATTCTTCCACCTTTAGGGGCAGTTTCCCACCCCTAGGACAAGAGAGTGCCCTGAACCTCTGACCGCTCCTGCACCCTTTCTGACAAGGCCGTTGGCAGAATGAGGGTGACTTCTTATCAGGAAGTCTTCGGCCGCCAATACTGCTTATTAACCAAAATTTAAGCTTCGGTGGGATCCGAACCGGGTACCGAAGACGTTTTCGACTGTGAATCAAAGACGCTACAGCTAAGGAAGTTCTTCGGTAAACATAACTTGTTCCATTTGATATTTCGCCGTCATTATCTGATATCTCCAACAGCGCCTTCGAATCGTATCTGCAACGAGGCATTCTGCTTCGCTAGTGCTTCAAGGAAAACAGCAATCCTTGAAGTAGCCTGTCTCTTCCTTCTCTCATCGCTGATAAGGCGGGACGTTCAGCCGTAAGTGTGATGCGGCACAGAACATTAACCGCAGCTAGGCACTCCCCAACTGACTGGTGGGTTAACGAAAACACTGCGTAAATAATTTGCGAAGAGCGTACGGTATCTCAGTGTGCGTTAGAGGGCATTGTGAGCATTTTGTAGGAACCACCAGTAATCAAGCTGCTCTTTCTTTCCTTCGCTAAAGATATAGGTGACGGTAATTCCTTTCAAATATGTAAGCGCATGATACTTTGCGGCGGGAAAGTAAGTTTCATCTGGACAGAGTGGGTCTGTGGATCAATCATATCAGGTGTGACCCGGAGGTAGCAAGTCAATATCTTCTGTGTTAGTCTCCAAACTCCGTACGATGATGCGTCAGTAAAACGATGTTCATCGGTATTCAAGAGGTGACAATCTCGGCAATAAGGTGAGTCTGCCAATCGAATAGCGTGAAGCCGCTGTCGTGTGGCATATCTTTTGTTGGCGATCTGATACCACTTCGAGCGTACCGTGGATGACAGAATGTTGTGGTGTATCGTTTTCCACACTCTTGACCAGTGAACCGTAGGGTACTTGTTTTCCACCACGTTACGGGGAACAGCCCGCAGAAGGTTGGTATAAAAATCTTTTGCCTTTGGTGGACGTGTGGCGGGGAGGTTCGAGCTGACATAGCTGTAATCAAGAATGAAGTTCGACACATGGGAGAGCTGTGTCGCGACGTGCGGAACCAACACCGGCGGGTCGTGAGAGACTGCCATCAGAATCTGTAGTAAATGACCCCTGAGAAAGGTATGTTGACTTTTCCATCGTTTCCACATGTTGCTCATGTAAAGGGCAGCTGCTCTCGCCCTGACGTTGACCAATCCCAGCCACCCTTTGTGCACTGTGAGGGTAAGAGTGTCGTATCGTACTTTAAATACACTACTGGCCATTAAAATTGCACAAGAGATGCAGATGATAAACGGGTATTCATTGGACAAGTATATTATACTGAAACTGACATGTGATTACATTTTCACGCAATAACAACCACCTCTGGCCGTAATAACGGCCTTGATACGCCTGGGCATTGAGTCAAACAGAGCTTGCATGGCGTGTACAGCTACAGCTGCCCATGCAGCTTCAGCACGATATCACAGTTCATCAAGAGTAGTGACTGGCGTTTTGTCACGAGCCAGTTGCTCGGCCACCATTGATCAGACGTTTTCAATTGGTGAGAGATCTGGGGAATGTGCTGGCCAGGACAGCAGTCGAACATTTTCTGTTGCCAGAAAGGCCCGTACAGGATCTGCAACATGCGGTCGTGAATAATCCTACTGAAATGTAGGGTTTCGCAGGGACCGAATGGAGTGTAGAGCCACGGGTCGTGACACATCTGAAACGTAACGTCTACTGTTCAAAGTGCCGTCAATGCGAACAAGAGGTGACCGAGACGTGTAACCAATGGCACCCCATACCATCACGCCGGGTTATACGCCAGTATGGCGATGACGAATACACGCTTCCAATGTGCGTTCACAACGATGTCGCCAAACACAGATGCGACCATCGTGATGCGGTTAACACAACCTGAATTCATCCGAAAAAATGACGTTTTGCGATTCGTGCACCCAGGTTCGTCGTTGAGTACACCATCGCATGCGCTCCTGTCTGTGATGCAGCGTCAAGGGTAACCGCAGCCATGGTCTCCGAGCTGATAGTCCGTGCTGCTGCAAACGTCGTCGAACTGTTCGTGCAGATGGTTGTTGTCTTGCAAACGTCCCCATCTGTTGACTCAGTGATCGAGACGTGGCTGCACGATCCTTTACAGCCATGCGGATAAGATGCTGGCCAACTGCTGTTTGTGTATGAGAAATCGGTTTGAAACGTTCCTCATGTCAGCGCGTTGTAGGTGTCACCACCGGCGCCAACCTTGTGCAAATGCTCTGAAAAGCTGATTATTTGCACATCACAGCATCTTCTTCCTGTCGGTTAAATTTCGCGTCTGTAGCACGTCATCTTCGTGGTCTAGCAATTTTAATGGCCAGTTGTATATATGACCGGCGGAAACTTAGTAACTGAAGGTCACCTGAAGCTCTCGACTAGTCTTTAACGGTAGTGGGAAGACATGTGCCACATGGTTGAGTTTTGATGCCACCTAGAGGGTCAAGTACACAACACGTTGTAGCGGATTCAAGTCCCGGAGCAGATTCTGGCGCACCATCGCGCAATGGTCTGTAGTTACCGTCGATAGTTTTGCTGCAGCTGTTTTGCATACATCTTTCGAGAACCTGATTCCCAAATGTCGCCGATAAGAGACTGGTGGGAGGAGAGCGAGGACTTCCGGTCCGAGACCACGCCCAATATCCAACGCCGCCGACTTGTTGATGTTCAGAAGACTGTCCGCATCACTCGATCCAGGTTAGTACGCTTTGAACTTCGTCATTGGAATGAATCAGCAGTAGCAGGTCGTCAGCGTATGCCCTATAGCGCAAGGTGACGTCCCGCAGCGTGATGCCTGATAGCCGGTGGCTGAGGCCCCCGAGGAATGGCTTGAGCGCGAGTGCATAAAGGGGATAACCTTGTCGTAGAGACCTCTTAATTGGTACTGGTCCCACCGTCCTTCCGTTGACCTGGACGTGTGAGTTGGCTGCGGTCCACAGACGCCGTAGGGTATCAATGAGGCCCCGATGTAAGTCCCATAAGGTCCATTACTCGTAGGAGGAAGTTATGGTGCACTCTATCAAAGGCGCGATTGAAATCGATGGAGACGATCGCCGCTCTCAGACGGCACGCAGAGGCGATCGCCATTAAGTCCCTGCAGTCACCGGTGGCTATGTGTATGTTGGCTTCTCCCCACTGCGACGTCTGTTCTTGGGCGAGAATCATCGGAAAAGTCGTCTTAATACGACCCGCCATAAGCCTGGCGAAAATCTTGTAGTCGGCGTTCAGCATTGTGAGTGGCCGATAGTCGTTAATTGATCGCCCTCCACCTGGCTTGTGTACCGGTATGAGAACTCCTTCTACAAACGCTGGCGGCACAACACAGTCTGGTGACGTAAGTTCACGGAACCTAATAACCCAGCGAGGCATCATGATGTCACGGAAGGTCCGGTAGAATTCGATGGGCAGTCCATTAGGCCCAGGAGACTTCTTGGCCGCACCTTTGTCCAGGGCGTCTTCCACTTCTTCGAGCGACTCTTCATTCATGGTAGCCTCGTCGAAAATCTCCCGCATGCCGGCCGCGCACACTGCTGTCTCTCTTGCAATGTTGGAACGTGCGGACACTCTCATTAGAGGTGACCCACAGATCACATTCACACATCTCGGTGCAGAACTGGACGTCTGTTAGTAGTGAAGACACATTTGTTTGAGTGCTCAAAGGTGTATGCCCTAGTGAGTTCCTCACCTCCTAAGGGAAAACCATCAAGAGTAACGACGGAAAACCTGTGCGGAATTGCTTACTCGCTACGAGACTGATCGCGGCAATTTTTTGTCGAGTATCGTCACAGGAGATGAATCATGTGATCATTACTTCGAACCGGAAACAAGACGGCAGTGCATGGAATGGCGCCACAGCACCTCTACTTTGCAGAAAAAGTTCAAAACCGGACCTCCAGCCGGTAAAGCCATGGAGACGACCCTCAGGGTCTCTGAATATGTTATTATGTTTGATGTCCTCCATCATGAAGCAACGACCAGTTCTGAAGCTCATTGCGCTACCCTCGGGAAACTGAAAACACGACTTCAGCTTGTTCGTCGCAGAAAAATACAAACTTCTGCTTGTGAGTGACAACGCTAGACCTCACACGCGTCTGCGCACTCGGTAGGAGGTCACAGAACTTCATTTGTTTTATTCTTCCTCATCCGCCCTGCAGCTCGGATCTCGCACCCTTCGACTTCCATCTGTTTGCTCCAATGAAGGAAAGCAGTACGTGAATGACAGGGAAGTTACTGAAGCAGCAAGGCTTTGGGCCCGACGTCGACCAGCAGTGTGGTGGTCGTAGAGGCCCTGCCAGTATAGTGCCGTAGTATTTAACGGAGATTATGTTGAAAAATAGGATTTTGTAGCGAAAAGGGAGGGGAATAATATGGCGTATTGGAATTCTGAGTATAACCAACTTGCTTTTTTTTTTAAAAAAAAAGAGTGTTGCTTTACTTATTGAACGCCTCTCGTACAATTAGAACAGCTCTAGCTGTATGATTTTGCGGTTAACATTTCAAGATAGCCTCTGAGCACAGCGGACGAACAGCTATAACGAATATAAGTTGTTCCTCACAGCCATTCTTCAATAGCTGACAGTAATCAATAAGTAACGCCAAAATAGACGACTGCTATACTCAAGCCAAACCTACATCAGCACAAACAAGACCTTAATTTAGGTAAGCACAAATGCGTACAATCTAAACACATTTGAGGAACACCGCCAGTAAGACTAAAGAAGTCCACAAAACACAGCCAGCCAAAACTCAGTGCTCCCTCGGACACAGATTTCATACCCCAACGTCGCCGGACAATACAAACAGAGAAACAATCGATCGAGCGGGCGTTTGAACAACAGTGATGCAGCTTGTCCCAAGCAGAACAAGAGAAACTGGCTGACCATTTCCTCCCACATGACGTCCAGAATTGATTCCCAATGAATAATCTCGCTAACAAAATTACTGATATAGGGAATCAGTGCAAGATTTCAATCAGATTCCACAAACTCAGACTCTTCTCGGAGGAGAGCTTCTGTAAAGTTTGGAAGGTAGGAGACGAGGTATCGGCAGAAGTAAAGCTGTGAGGACGGGGCGTGAGTCGTGCTTCGGTAGCTCAGTTGGTAGAGCCCTTGCCCGCGAAAGGCGAAGTTCCCGAGTTAGAGTCTTGGTCCGGCACACAGTTTTAATCTGCCAGAAGTTTCATATCAGCGCACACTCCGCTGTAGAGTGAAAATTTCATCCTAGAAACATCCCCCAGGCTGTGGCTAAGCCATGTCTCTGCAATATCCTTTCTTTCAGCAGTGCTAGTTCTGGTAGGTTCGCAGGAGAGCTTCTGTAAAGTTTGGAAGGTAGGACACGAGATACTGGCAGAAGTAAAGCTGTGAGGACGGGGCGTGAGTCGTGCTTGGGTAGCTCAGTTGGTAGAGCACTTGCCTACGAAAGGCAAAGGAGTTCGAGTCTCCGTCCGGCACACAGTTTTAATCTGCCAGGAAGTTTCATATCAGCGCACACTCCGTTGTAGAGTGAAAATTTCATTCTACATTCAATTACAGTTGCTTACCATTCTAGAAAGCAGAACAAGAGAATCTGGCTGACCATTTCCTCCCACATGACGTCCAGAATTGATTCCCAATGAATAATCTCGCTAACAAAATTACTGATATAGGGAATCAGTGCAAGATTTCAATCAGATTCCACAAACTCAAAGTTTCCTGTAGGTAACTGATAGTACAACGTATGAAATTGATAAAGTATTGGTAATTATTCCGGCACACGGAACGTATGCGACATGAAAACGCAAATCTCTCAAATCACCAACCACACGTCATTGTGAAAACCTCGTAAGCTGGCCAGAACCAATTTCCAAAGACGTGATACCAAACTGACTAGGAAAACACACTCGCACTGATTCATCGCTACCACACTTGGAAGTCTGCTTGTCGGTCCATGTACCTGGAAACAAAATCTGAACTACAACTGGAAGGATGTGACCCACTTCATCCGACGGTTTCACAGTGTGCAAGTGAGTAACGACGCCATCGAACACCTGAGAAATTAATGTGAAACACTTCCGCTTCCAAAACAATACTGAATAGTCCGTAAGTCCATTCTCCTGCACATAACGGCACGATGGTAATCCGTCACATAAAAATCTACATACGGCACTTCTCGCCTTAGCGACTCAAGGAGGAAAACACCTGTTACCACCATCACTGGAGGAGGCGCTGAATGCTGGTGAGCTGTATTCTCCTCCGAGAGAGAAGAACTGTATCCGGAGCGCTGCAAGTGGCGAAAACAACCGCCAGACGGTACCACCATGAGAGAGCGCAGCGGGCAGTATATGGCAGGATTTTAAAATCCTTGAAAGCTAGGACCACTTGAATCACCAGTAACGTGGATGGTAGCCATTGCATATATGACGAGGGTGTACAAAAGGTGGTGTGAGTATGAAATGTGCATTTTTATTTTTTACGGCAAATAATTGTTTGTAGTATTCTCTTTACTTTTATGTATGTTATAATAGGATGACTAAGTATTTTTAAATTATTTTTAAATAATTGTCTACACTATTCATTTCTACAGGGACCGTGAGCACTGGTTTAGTTAAGACGAGAGATCTTGTGAGCTATTTGCTTTAGAATATGGTAATTTGTATTGGCTTACAGTAAACATCGTGCTGCGCAGGTTGGCTAGATTGGGTGCTGTGATACCACGTCTTATTTGTGGAATAATGCATAGTTCCATTCACGTTCTATAAGACGCATTACACCTTTCGTTGTGTAAATTTGGGCTTGGTGCTCATTGAGTTGTGTGTCTCTCTTCAGTATGACTCCACCAAAGGGAATATTTAAGAAGAGAAAAAGTAATGGTAATAGAATCTACAGAACGTGTGCTGTAGGAAGTTTACATCCAGAAAATGAGGTTAACGAAAGCAAAACTGAACAAAGTCTTCACCACCAAGTGCTTCCGAGAAATAGCTTGTGAACAGCAGTGAAATGTACAGTGAAACCAGTCCTTGAGATATCAGTTTAATATTAGGTTAAGTACACTAAAAACAGTGCTTAACCAAACTGCATCAATCATTGTTATCAATGGAGAGACGTCTACAGACGTTAAAGTAACCTCTGGTGTGCCACAGGGGAGTGTTATGGGACCATTGCTTTTCACAATAAATATAAATGACCTAGTAGATAGTGTCGGAAGTCCCATGCGGCTTTTCGCGGATGATGCTGTAGTATACAGAGAACTTGCAGCATTAGAAAATTGTAGCGAAATGCAGGAAGATCTGCAGCGGATAGGCACTTGGTGCAGGGAGTGGCAACTGACCCTTAACATAGACAAATGTAATATATTGCGAATACATAGAAAGAAGGATCCTTTATTGTATGATTATATGATAGCGGAACAAACACTGGTAGCAGTTACTTCTGTAAAATACCTGGGAGTATGCGTGCGGAACGATTTGAAGTGGAACGATCATATAAAATTAATTGTTGGTAAAGCGGGTACCAGGTTGAGATTCATTTGGAGAGTCCTTAGAAAATGCAGTCCATCAACAAAGGAGGTGGCTTACAAAACACTCGTTCGACCTATACTTGAGTATTGCTCATCAGTGTGGGATCCGTACCAGATCGGGTTGACGCAGGAGATAGAGAAGATCCAAAGAAGAGCGGCGCGTTTCGTCACAGGGTTATTTGGTAACCGTGATAGCGTTACGGAGATGTTTAGCAAACTCAAGTGGCAGACTCTGCAAGTGAGGCGCTCTGCATCGCCGTGTAGCTTGCTCGCCAGGTTTCGAGAGGGTGCGTTTCTGGATGAGGTATCGAATATATTGCTTCCCCCTACTTATACCTCCCGAGGAAATCACGAATGTAAAATTAGAAAGATTAGAGCGCGCACGGAGGCTTTCAGACAGTCGTTCTTCCCGCGAACCATACGCGACTGGAACAGGAAAGGGAGGTAATGACAGTGGCACGTAAAGTGCCCTCCGCCACACACCGTTGGGTGGCTTGCGGAGTATAAATGTAGATGTAGATGTAGATGCATGCTGTAGTTCTTACGGTGGAGAGATACTAATGGTTCGGAAGTCTCGTATTCGAGTTGTGAGCATACAAAATAATTTTGAACATCTGAAAAATGTGAAAACTAGAACCTTTTTTTACACGAACGTCAGATATTTCTGTTAGCTGACATGCATCGATAAAGGCCCTAGGGCTGGAAAAACAATACGTGCTCCCTACTAGTGTTTCAAAATAGACAGACGCTTTTAGGGAAACAGTAATAGTAATTGCAGAGGCGCGCGGGATTAGCCTAGCGGTCTAGGGCGCTGCAGTCATGGACTGTGCGGCTGGTCCCGGCTGAGGTTCGGGTCCTCCCTCGGGCATGGCTGTTCGTGTTTGTCCTTAGGATAATTTAGGTTAAGTAGTGTGTAAGCTTAGGGACTGATGAATTTAGCAGTTAAGTCCCATAGGATTTCACACACATTTGAACAGTAATTCCAGAAGCGTCAATGAAATCTGCAACAGTGGAGGTAGTTGAAGAAAATGATAGTAACAACGACATTTGCATAGCATTTGACGAATCATGTCAGAAAAATCTGCAGTAAATATTGGTACAGCGAAGGTGCTTGATGTTAAAGCATCGTCAGAACAATGCCATGGATGCACAAAAGTGGGTACAAATAATGAAAAGAAACAATTGCATGAACGCAACGGCCGGAAAATATATGAGGGATGCAGTGGAGGAATGGAAAGTTTCTCAGTTGTGAAGATCTTTCAGCGCTCTCAAGAACAACGTGGAGTTCTTTATGCTAGATTGTTTGGTGATAATGATTTCATTTCACTCAGATCAATAACTGACAGCAGGTCCTATGATGACCTAAGGTCGCAAAAGTTAGGATGTTTCTGTCATGTGCAGAAACGAATCGGTACCTGACTGTCTAAAACCAGGCAGAACTTCACTAGTAAAAAGCTTGAAGACAGCAACACTATTAGACGTTTGACTAACAAAATAATCACTCAGCTAAGAGAATATTATGGCAAGCCATCAGTAAGAACACAAACAATCGAGAAGGAATGAGAAAAGCAGTATGGGCAACGTTTCTCAACGAGACGTCAAGTGATGAGAAGCCACTACACAACTTGTGCTCAGTTGACTGGTGTAAATAATGCAAAGCTGAGGCAGCAGGAACTAGATATATCCACAGAAACACCATTCCTGAAGCTGTAGAGCAGTACTGAAACCAGTATACAGAGATCAAGTACATCTGGATCTTCTGAAGGAATGTCTCACCGGAAAAACTCAAAATGTAGATGAGCCTTCCAACAATCTAGTATGTACCAGGGTGTCAAAAATGTATTTGTGGCCTTGAAAACACTGAAGACTGGCGTCAATGATGCAGCGATCATCTTCAACGGTGGAAATGCAAGGATAATAAAGATTCTGAAGCAATTTGGAACTAAGTCTAGCTTAATACAGAACGAATTATACAACATCTGGATAGACAGCGAGCCTCCAAGGCAGAAATTATGGTCAAAAGTACGACAGAAGCTGCAAAATAGCTCAGACGGAGAAAGTAAAAGCATCTGGTTGATCCTCAAGAAGATAAATATTACAAATCTACAAGTTTTAAGGTGTCTCTTCATTCTACAGCGAATTTTCCTTTATTTCAACTTTAAAGAGCTCTTTCAGAAGAAATACTTTTTTGCAAATGTTTCCCACTACTTCAGAAACTACTTACACTAAAGCTCTAAACTTTTTATCTCTTATCGACAGTGGTATTATGTTTATGCGGATATAAAATCGTAGAGACGGCCTATTACTTTGATTATAATTTTTTTAAATTACATAATTCATTAAAAATTCGTATCTTGATTCCTAAAAAAAGGTAGATACTTGATAGTAGATAAGTGAGTGTATTATACAGGGTGGTCCATTGATCGTGCCCGGGCCAAATATCCCACGAAGTAAGCGTCAAACGAAAAAACTACAAAGAACGAAACTTGTCTAGCTTGAAGGGGGAAACCAGATGGCGCTATGGTTGGCCCGCTAGATGGCGCTGCCATAGGTCAAACGAATATAAACTGCGTTTATTTAAATAGGAACCACCACTTTTATTACATCTTCGTGTAGTACGTAAAGAAATATGAATGTTTTAGTTCGACCACTTTTTTCGCTTTGTGATAGATGGCGCTGTAATAGTCACAAGCATATGACTCACAATTTTAGACGAACAGTTGGTACCAGGTAGGTTTTTTAAATTAAAATACAGAACGTAGGTACGTTTGAACATTTTATTTCGGTTGTTTCAATGTGATACCTGTACCTTTGTGAACTTAACATTTCTGACAACGCATGCTGTTACAGTGTGATTACCTGAAAATACCACTTTAATGCAATAAATGCTCAAAATGATGTCCGTCAACGTCAATGCATTTGGTAATACGTGTAACGACATTCCTCTCAACAGCGAGTAGTTCACCTACCGTAATGTTTGCACATGCATTGACAATGCGCTGACGCATGTTGTCAGGCATTGTCGGTGGATCACGATAGCAAATACCCTTCAACTTTCCCCACCGAAAGAAATCCGGTGACGTCATGTCCGGTGAACGTGCGGGCCATGGTACGGTGCTTCGACGACCAATCCACCTATCATGAACTACGCTATTCAATACCGCTGAAACCGCACGCGAACTATGTGTCGGACATCCATCATGTTCAAAGTACATCGCCATTCTGTCAAGCAGTGTAACATCTTGTAGTGACATCGGTAGAACATTATGTAGGAAATCAGCATACATTGCCCCATTTAGATTGCCATCGATAAAATTGGGGCCAATTATCCTTCCTCCCATAATGCTGCACCATACATTAACCCGCCAGGGTGGCTGATGTTCCACTTGTCGCAGCCATCGTGGATTTTCCGTTGGCCAATAGTGCATATTATACCGGTTTACGTTACCGCTGTTGGTGAAGGACGCTTCGTCGCTAAATAGAACGCGTGCAAAAAATCTATCATCGTCCCGTAATTTCTCTTGTGCCCAGTGACAGAACTGTACACGACGTTCAAAGTCGACGCCATGTAATTCCTGGTGCATAGAAACATGGTACGGGTGCAATCGATGTTGATGTAGCATTCTCAACACCGACGTTTTTGAGATTCCCGACTCTAGCGTAATTTGTCTGCTACTGATGCGCGGATTAGCCGCGACAGCAGCTAAAACACCTACTTGAGCATCACCATTTGTTGCAGGTCGTGGTTGACGTTTCACATATGGCTGAACACTTCCTGTTTCCTTAAATAGGGTAACTATCCGGCGAACGGTCCGGGCACTTGGATGATGTCGTCCAGGATAGCGAGCAGCATACATAGCACAGGCCCGTTGGGCATTTTGATCACAATAGCCACACATCAACACGATATCGACATTTTCCGCAATTGGTAACAGTCCATTTTAACACGTTTAATGTATCATGAATCAAATACCGTCCGCACTGGTGGAATGTTACGTGATACCACGTACTTATGCGTTTATGACTATTACAGCGCCATCTATCACAAAGCGAAAAAAGTGGTCCAACTAAAACATTCATATTTCTTTACGTACTACACGAATATGTAATTAAAAAAATGGGGGTTCCTATTTTAAAAAACGCAGTTGATATCCGTTTGACCTATGGCAGCGCCATCTAGCGGGCCACGCTAGACGAGTATCGTTCTTTGTACTTTTCTCGTTTGATGCTTCTTTTATGAGATATTTGGCCCACTATCAATGGACCACCGTGTATACGACTTGTTTTATTACGTTTAATAGTTCCTGAGAAAACGACGTATAAATATGTTAAATTTAATATTATCACCATAGGGATTGATACTCCCCTAAGGCCAGTAGTTGTCCTCTGTCGTCGAAGTCTCCCTGACGTTATAACGCAAGATCTCATGTTACACATGCTGTGCTGACTTACGTCAACGCATAAGGTGTCCGTCTGTTGACCTGGTCAACACGCTCTCCAGACGTCTCACCCACAAAACACTTGGCCTTGGCTTATTGAGAGACAAACACGCCATTCAAGCTTAGTTAGACTCGATGTTCATCCGAGTCAGAGCCGTATTCGCTGTCAAAAGTAGCAGCTCTGCATACTAAATTTCCCACAAATCACCTAAAAATCACGTGTTTTCCCTGCTACAAATATGCTGTATTCACAACGGGTGAAATTTCATTATCTACTATCCTTCCTGGTTTGGCAGTTTTAATGGCGCGAAGCGTACATAAACTGAGCTGTCGTGCGTTGTAGTTCCATTTCTTTCCACTACAGGCTCTGTTGTCAGAGGCGCAGTCTCTTAAAAGTGAGGAGATCTCGTAAGTGTGGAGCTTCCTCTAAACGAAACTAATGCTGGTAACAGTATATGGCTTCCAGACTGTGGAGTATACGTTTTCTGTCTTTGGCTCAAAGTAATTTTCTCGACTGCCGTTCCGCGTACGGTGCAGGCGGCTAAGAAGAAGAAGTAAAAGACGCGTCCCGGCCCAGACAGAGGCACACGCTTGTTCCGGCTGCCGAGGGGACGCCTCGTTACCCGCTTCTTTCGCGCCGCCCAATAATTAATTAAGATATAATTGCGAGGAAACCCGAGACCGCTGAGTGCTTGGCCCTGCGCTCTTAATTATTCAACTCGGCGCCAAAATTCGCGGAATTAAAATAAAGCGCGCCACGCCGATGTGGTGTCGCCGGCGCCAGTCTGCAACAACCCTCCGCAGCAGGAAACGAGACCCACCCACACCCAGATGGCGTTTGAAGAACCTCGCCCGAAGGGGTGGGCGTGGGCTGGAGCGAGAAATGCTCCGCTGGCTGCGAGAGAGGAGAGGGGGAGGGGGAAGGGGGCGGGAGAGAGAAAAGAAGGGGGCGTCGCCACGGGCCGGAAACAAGGACCGTCTCCTGAAAGTAACGCAACACTGAAATGTTATATGATTACATTAAAAACGGCGCGGGCGCGGCTGCCGTCTTTTAATTTATCGTGTAAAAAACCCGCTTCGTTTCTTGCCTCGGCTCGGAAAGTTTCCTCAAAGTGGAAGAAATTAAAAGCTGCAAACAGTTACCCGATACGAACAGAACTCGGCGCGTTTCGTTAATTAAGTGTTGAGTTATGAATAATTGAGCAGTTCCGCCCGCCTCCGACGTCTTGTGTAGCGCGGCCGGCGGCGGAGTTTTCTGTTACGTCGCCGTCTACTGGCTGTAGCCGGCTACGTTACGAACGAGCAGAACTGCAGTTTCCTGCACAACTCCTGTGGAGACGTATGTAGGTCAGCTGCAACACCGTTTAAAATCTAGAAAAACGTAGTGCTGTGTGTTGTCTATAGTGGACTCTTGTTTGAGATTTACAACCGATAAATATGGGACATACATGGCAAATGTTTGCGTGCAAGGTGTAAATGGTAGGAAGTTATGAGGCGTGATTTTTAAGTAATTGCCGTTTTGAAATTAAAAAAATACGTTTCCAGAATGAGATTTTCACTCTGCAGCGGAGTAGAACACTTGCCCGCGAATCGCAAGGGTCTCGAGTTCGAGTCTCGGCCTGGCACACAGTTTTAATCTGCCAGGAAGTTTCATATCAGCGCACACTCCGCTGCAGAGTGAAAATCTCATTCTGGAAACATCCCCCAGGCTGTGGGTAAGCCATGTCTCCGCAATATCCTATCTTTCAGGAGTGCTAGTTCTGCAAGATTCGCAGGAGAGCTTCTGAAAAGTTTGGAAGGTATGAGGCGGGGTACTGGCAGAAGTAAAGCTGTGAGGACGGGGCGTGAGTCGTGCTTGGGTAGCTCAGTCGGTAGAGCACTTGCCCGCGAAAGGCAAAGGTCCCAAGTTCGAGTATCGGCCTGGCACACAGTTTTAATCTACCAGGAAGTTTAAAAAAAAGACGTGCTAAGATATCTCAATAATTTTATTTTTACATGAAAGCCTGTACCTTAATCTACTTTTCTACATAATTTCCGTCAATATTGAGGCACTTGTCATAACGTTTTACCAGTTTTTGAATACCCTCCTCATAGAAGTCTGCCGCCGGACTTGTTAATCATTGCATCAGCACTGTTTTGACTTCGTCATCCTCTTGAAGACGCTGTCTGCCCAGGAGTTTCTTCAAGTGCAGGAACAGATGGTAGTCACTGGGCGCAAGATCGGGGCTGTATGGAGGATGATCTACAGCAGGGCTTCCCATCCTTTTCAGTTGGCGGACCCCTTTTTCAGTCGAAAATCCATGGCGGACCCCTAGTCAGTCAAGAGCACAGTACCTTTAAATTTCAGAGCGAAACCCATGGGAACTGAAAGCTTCTTAATGCAAGTGCCATGTTCCCAAGGCCCCCCCTCCCCCCCCCCCCCCTAAAGTATCAGTAGTCTTTGGTTTATAGATGAATGGAAGCAACTTGAAATTAACGATCCAATTTGAATTCTCACTGTATCCAGACATTTACTAGTGGATTTACTCCCACTATAGCCTGATCAAAATTACTTGGTAATTGAAATTTCACACGATGGAGCTGTCTTCTTCCAAGAGCAATCAACGTCACGTCCAAACTGTTTGCTGTTGACAAGTTGCCGCTTATGGTCTGTTCGCTTCCACTGTATGGCTACTGTTGTGTAAGGAGCATGCATATTTCGTAACAGACGTGTGTGTGTGTGTGTGTGTGTGTGTGTGTGGTTTTTCGTGAAATCCGAAGAAAAGTGTTCAAATGTATGTAAAGTCTTCCTTTGGTCGTCCTCCCTCCTCATTCATTTCAACTGGAAACTTCCCTTGTTGTGAAGGCTATGGAGAAACTGCACCCTTCTTCAATGATCCTGACTTCAACCACCGATCCATGTTAGAAGTTATAAACTGGTCAAAAATCGACTTATGGAACAGGTAGTGCACTGACAAAGCAAGTTTAACATTTAATGATGCCTGGGGCCGCATACGTGCCAGCCAGCGCTGTGATTGGTCGACAAAGCTCGCTCCGCGCATGCGTAAAAGGTTTCAGCGCACCTAGCGCCATGAGCTGGCGCACAAACGACCCCTGTATTCAGGGGGTATTGGAAGGTAGGAGACGAGATACTGGCAGAAGTAAAGCTCTGAGGACCGGGCGTGAGTCGTACTTCGGTAGCTCAGATGGTAGAGCACTTGCCCGCGAGAGGCAAAGGTCCCGAGTTCGAGTCTCGGTCGGGCACACAGTTTTAATCTACCAGGAAGTTTCAGACCCCCGTATTGTTGCGAAACAGTCTTATCAGAGAAGCCGCATTCTCCGGCACTAAACTGGTATACGTTCTCACTTAGGAACCGCTAAGACTGCTTGGGGATACGACCTGAAGTAGAAGTACACATGTTTTTCACACGAAAAAAAGTGATGAATTTTATTTTCACATTTTTATTCAATAATTTTACTCATTATTTTACACGATTTGGCGAAAGGTGGCCACGGACCCACTATAAAGAGCCGGTGGACCCCTAAGGGGTCCGCGGACCACACGTTGGGAAGCACTGATCTAGAGTTTCCTATCGAAAAGATGTGATGAGATCTTTCGTTTGATTCGCCAGATGCGGACGGGCATTGTCTTGCAGCAAAACAGTGCCCTTGCTTAACTTCCATGGACTGTTGCTTTGATTTGCTTTGATTCTGGCGTGACGTAGGCCACCCATATTTCATCGCCCGTAACAATTTGGCTTAAAAAATCATCAGCGTCGTTGTGGTACCACTCAAGGAAAGTCAATGCACTGTCTAAACGTTTGGTTTTGTGCACATCCGTCAACATTTTCGGTACCCAACGTGCCCACAATTTTCGGTAATTCAAGTGCTCGGTCACAATGCCATGCAAAACACTACGAGAAACTTTAGGAAAGTCATACCGCAAGGAGGAAATCGTAAGCGTCTGTTTTCTCTCACCTTATTGTCCACTTTCCGCAACAAACTTTCATTAACGACCGAAGGACGGCCACTCCGTTGTTCACCATGTACATTTGTGCGGCCATCTTTAAATGCTCTCACCCACTTTCTTACCATTCCATCACTCATAATATTTTCTCCGTAAACTGCACAGATCTCACTATGAATATCGATCACTTTTAGGCCATTAGCATTAAGAAATCTTATAACAGCCTGTACTTCACAGGCTGGAGACTCACGATTATCGGAGGCATCTTAAACACTCAGTACACAACGTAAACAAGGAAGAATGGCGTCAAATGGTTCAAATGGCTCTGAGCACTATGGGACATAACATCTCAGGTCATCAGTCCCCTAGAACTTAGAACTACTTAAAGCTAACTAACCTAAGGACATCACACACATCCATGCCCGAGGCAGGATCCGAACCCGCGACCGTAGCGGTCGCGCGGTTCCAGACTGTAGCGCCTAGAACCGCTCGGCCACCAGCGGCCGGCATAATGGCGTCAGTGCGTAGATTAAGGTACAGGCTTTGATGTAAAAATAAAATTATTGAGATATCTTAGCACGTCTTTTTTTAATTTCAAAACGGTACTTACTTAAAAAAACACACCTCGTATTTGAGTTTTGTATCAAAAATCTTTGAAATGGTGACGTAAAATCAGAGTTCCAGACATGCATTAATGAAGAATGCTTGTGAAGATAAATGTGACAGCTCTGGATAAAATCTTCTCGGTTTTCAAACTGTATCATTTCAGTAAAGTACTCGAGCTTTCGAAATATGTCTTCAACAGACTAATGAATGCCGAGGTTAGTATGGTGTTCTGTGTTCTTTATGGCCGTCCTCTGGGTGATGTCAGATGGTGCTGCCTCTCCTATAAGAGGTGTTCCACAATTTTTATTTTAGGTTCCTGGGTTTTATAGAGGGGACTTATTAGATAAATATTTGACAAATACCTATGTGCTTGGTACTGGGCAAAAAAGGGGAACTTGGATAAAATAGAAGAAATTCTAGGGAGTAGGATTGAAAATAAAGTTGAGATCAGGTTAAGAGGGGATCAGCTGTGGCAACATTCATGGGAAAGCGAAGAAACAGGGCGCAGAACCTTTGACTTCTTACCAGATGTCAGGGAAAGAATGGGAATGACATATTTCGAACCAACTAGGGGACTGATTCACCTTCTCACTGGACATGGACCCTATCCGACATACTTATGTCGATTTGGGAAAAAGGCGACACCCGCATGTGACTGTGGTGTTCCGGAGGGTACTCCTGACCATGTAGTCTACGAGTGCCCCCTTTTCAATGATGTGGCCTCTGTGTTACGAGACCAACTACCCCACAATGACACATTCAGATTGTTGAGACAACGCGACACCTTTCAGTTTATCAACGAACTGTCTAACGCGGTATCACAGAAAGTCTTAAGGGACTACCTACGAGAACCGAACTAGCACCTTACAAAGACACTTTAAATACCGATGAAGTCTAGTACCCTACTCCCAAACCGCCTGAGCGCGGAAAGGCCGACTTCTTCAGTCTAGAATCCGCCGCGCTTCGGGATTAGGGGGAGTGGGGTGCATTTATACACCGATTTAGACAACGCACCCAATCTTGACCTTAGGATAAGTTTAGTTGTAGGACCTAGTTTATAGATTCTATTTATAGGAACCTGCAGCGACTAACACCATGGCCTGCCCAGTGTCAGGGGCACGCTCATTGGGGTTAGCTCAATAAGCAAGGCCTTATAGTAGGTTTATATTTTCAGCTGACACATTTGTAACGCTGCAGGCTTTAGTGACTAGTCCATAGTTAGTTAGGTTACCACTTAGTACTTAATAACATATTACTATGTCCATTGTAGTTCCCATATAGTGCTCTTACTAACTAGTTACTAAATCATACGTAGAATAGCTGCAATAAAATGAATAAATGTAGATGTATTACGGCCCACTAATCACATAAGGTAGTTGGCTACATTGTATGATTAATAAGCTTTTGAAAAAAAAAGATTTTTTATAAAAAAAAACAAATACCTATGTGCGAACGTCTACCGTTTTGGATATAAAGTAAACTTGCAGATCGGACCATTTTCGACTCTCCCGGTTCGTGGTACAGTACGTAATGGTGGTGCTGAAGAACGCATCTGTTTCGGCCTACTACAAAAACGGTTGCGAGAAACTGGTACGCTGTCTACGGCGTTCCACAAAGGCTCACACGGGTTCGTTGATCGACTGTATGAAAGCTATGCATCGCAGGTACACATTGTGCATGGCACGTTCTGTAGGGTCGCCATACGAAGACGCTTCTGCAGAGCACACAATTAAGAGTTCATTGTCTCCGCTGTGAGCATACCGTGAAGCGGGAGATTTGCAAGTGATCGCTCTTCAAAATTATTGCACTTGCAAACTGTGCATACCCGAAAATGGGTTTCTCATCAGAAGTCTACCTACAGTACTAAGTCCCATCCACAACCCTGGAAGTCTGTATTAGAAACTGGGAAACACTGTTTGTAAGCAGAACACTATGCCAATGTCGGCTGTCAATAGTTTTTCTCCTGATGATGATATCGCAGAAAGATGTCGAAAACTCAGGGGTTTGATGACATTCAAAATGAAGCGGCCTGGAAACAGAAAGGCTTTATTTAGGCATGCCGACGTGAAAGAGCACACATCGCGAAAACTATCAGGCGATTAGTCTGAAAAGTTACGCTTGTAATTTGCTGACCAAGTTAATACGCAGGCGAATAGCAAGAAACGAAGTAGAAGTACTGGAAAAAGATTAGTACGGTTTCAAGAGGGAGAAAATATGCCACAGGCTATAGAAATTCTTCCAATCCATATGTGGCATACAGCAAACCAATGCTTAACAGTATTGGTTAAAAACAGTCTTGGCTACAACTTAAGTTTTTTTTTTTTTCAACGACGCGTTTCGCCTTATTTAGGCATCTTCAGGCTATCTATCTAGGAAACAGAGAACAAATACATGTATTTAAGAATCGCGATCGCATTGTGCAGACTTGGATAACCTATAAGCATGTATAAACAGATCAACTATTGAAAGAGCAAATACCTTAATTTGGTATTTCGTAGAAGAATCCTTTAGTCAGTGTAACCAAAGGGCATCGACGAATATATCAGGCCAACATCGCCTTCGTTAAACTCAGTAAAAACTAGAAATACAAAATAGTAAAATCATTACCTTTTCTAGATGGATGCGACAGGCACCAAGATCTGCATAACGCGTTCCCGTTGACAGGAGCGAGTAGCAGAGTAAGGTGGGGCCTCAGGTAGCAAACATAATGCACCACAGCGTCGTGTGCTAGTACTGAAGTCTAATACAGAATCACCTCAATAGATGTATTTGTTCTCTGTTTCCTATGTAGACAACCTGAAGATGGCTAAATAAGGCGAAACAAGAAAATGGTTCAAATGGCTCTCAGCACTATGGGACTCAACTGCTGAGGTCATTAGTCCCCTAGAACTTAGAACTAGTTAAACCTAACTAACCTAAGGACATCACAAACATCCATGCCCGAGGCAGGATTCGAACCTGCGACCGTAGCGGTCTTGCGGTTCCAGACTGCAGCGCCTTTAACCGCACGGCCACTTCGGCCGGCTAAGGCGAAACGCGTCGCTGAAAAATAGATGTATTTGTTCTCTGTTTCCTATGTAGACAACCTGAAGATGCCTAAATAAGGCGAAACGCGTCGCTGAAGAATAAAAAACTAAAATTGCAACCAAGACTGTTTTTAACCAACACCATAGACTAAATTCTCATAACGCGCATAGTAATGGACGACAGATTTCACCTAGTTGTAATGGTCGATACTGATACGTGGAATGAGACGTTCGCTACTCCTAGAGGACTGGGACAGAGAGAGAGCAATAACCAACAGTATCTACAAAAAAAAAAAAAGAGGGAGTGATAGAAGTGGAAGGTCAATAAAAATAAATTCGTGTAAGACAGTGGTCGAAGCAGCAATTAACGAAATAAAAGATAAGTTCATAAATATAGTATCAGGCTTTTACACTCTCATAGTTTGCCAAACAATATTTCCAAGCCGGCCGGTGTGGCCGAGCGGTTCTAGGCGCTTCAGTCTAGATCCGCGCGACCGCTACTGTCGCAGGTTCCAATCCTGTCTCGGGCATGGATGTGTGTGCTGTTCTTAGGTTAGTTAGGTTTAAGTAGTTCTAAGTTCTAGGGGACTGATGACCTCAGATGTTAAGTCCCATAGTGCTCAGAGCCAATATTTCCACATATGATTAAGGCCGACATTGTGCACGAAGATGAAATGGAACAATTTTCAAGATAATATCACGTTATTCAAACGAACAACTTCACAATGATACTAGGTTTTGTGCAATTTAATTTCGTTGCATGGGTCTGCAATGTAGCTGCCAATTGTGTAAGCTGGGAATGCAGAAAATTACCACTTGACTATGACCTAATATCTTCAATACCTTACAGTTACAACATTACTTGGGAACACTGATCTTTTAAGGGAAGTAGTGACTGCTGGTCCCCATGCTGTCACACACCTTGCCGGCTGCACTTACTTCAGCAACGCGTACATTAGGGCAACCAACCAACAAGTACACTCGCTGTAACGTAAATCGTTCAACGAAACGAAGGCACTAAAATCACTTACACCTTCGATGTAGAGCGTTGTTCGAGATGGTCTCGAGGGATGGGTTTCTCCGAGAAAACAGTTACCAAAACAATGCGACGAACAGCGCTCGGAGTTGACATCAGGCAGGTCCGCCACAAACTCGCGACCGTGTTGCAAGGTAGGACGGCCACGCCGCTGCTGGGCGAGCTCGCGTGTTTTCCTCCTTCGTCCCCGCGAGCAGGTCCTTCCACCTCGTAGCGAGTCCGGCACCAACTGCCGCGACCGTAAAACAGCCCCCAGATCACAACAGGGCAAATACCGTAGTACAGACCGGTAATATATAGTGCCGTGCCAAAGAGGTGGTGTGCGAGAAAAGGGGGCACCAAGGCTCACAGGTCATGGAGAATGATGAGGAATTTGGTGCTTGGGAGACGGTGTAAAATTTAAATTGTCCACGGTCACCATATCATCTATCCTGCCTTGGCATAACTGCGTTGATTCCTCAGTAAAGAATAGCGAACGTTCACACCACTTGCTGGATTCCGACGGTGGGTAAACATTGACGAGGTGTATCCCTCGGACTATAAGCGCCATGCCCCTGGCATTCGGTAGGTAACGTATATCGATTGCTACTAAACATTCTTGGAGAAGAATTGCGTCGCCACTGCCCGTATCCGAAGCATGTGAAGTGGATTTCGTGTATCCAGAGATGTCCAGGAAGCCAAAAACGTATACCTTTTGCAATAGGCCCATATCAATGCCAGCCGCATAAAGTGTGTCGCCTAACAATAACAGCTTCGTATGATACCGGCTGGAATTGATGCTGATAGTCGCGGATCGATGTGACTGTCGTTCGCTCTCTAAGACAGTGGCAGCCATGTTCCGTGTGAGCAGTGGCGACCAGTATTGTCACCCCTACGCCAACCTGTTGCCTCTATTATCATGTCGTCCGTTGAAGATGGGGAAGGGGGTGTAACTCCCACTATTCTACAACTGCTGCAACTGCCAAATAGTTCTCTTCTACGTCCTCCGCTCAAGAATCACTGGAGGGAGGCTACTGGTGGGTAACAGCAGCTATCAAATGTGCCTTTGTAGTGTTCCATGCCCCCCCCCCCCCATCACCGAACGAGAGTCCAGGAGAAGAGTCGTCCATTATCTCAATTCCGAAAGGGGAAGCAGTCCCGGTCGACGCCTCAGAAACAGGTGCGTTCACGACACTGTTGAGATCAGTAGAACCGTGTGTATCTGTCGGCAAGAAACAGTCGCCAGACGGCGTCCTTGGCGATTGTTGTGCTTGTGGGGCGAACGCTGCTTCCGGACGTGCGTCTCCGTGGTTAGAATGTGTAGGTAGATCAAATAGTGCTCTCGCGCAGAAGGGTCGAAACATTATTTTAATGGAAATGTGACGAGGCCCAACATCCCAGAGGATTTTAACTTTAGGTCACACTCCTCTGCGCCTTCCAAGATGAAAGCTTGGGTTGGTGCGGCTCGTGGATCAACATGTATCCGCTCGTTGTGTGCGGAGCTATTTCCCTGCAGTGGCAGTTGCCGTTCGGGACTCTCTGTCGACACCCTTTGCAGCGTGCGGGCGGTATTCTTGTTCTTTTTCCTTTTTTTTTTTTTGAGTTATCAGGCTTCTGACTGGTTTGATGCGGCCTGCCATGAATTCTTCTCCTGCCACAAGCTCTTTACCTCAGAGTAGCACTTGCAACCACCGACCTCAATTATTTGTCTTCCTCTACAGTTTTTACCCTCTACAGGTCCCTCTAGTACCATCAAAGCCATTTACTGATGTCTTAACAGATCTACTATCATCTTGTCCCTTCTCCTTATCAGTGTCTTCCACATATTCTTTTCCTCTCTGATTCTGCGCAGAACCTCCTCATTCCTTACCTCAACAGACCACCTATTTTTTAACATTCGTCTGTAGCACCACATCTCAGATGCTTAGATTCTCTTCTGTTCCGGTTTTCCCACAGTCCATGTTGTCTTATCATATAATAGTGTGCTCCAAACTTACATTCTCAGAAATGTCCTCCTCAAATTAAGGCCTATGTTGGAACAGTAGACTTCTCTTGGTCATGTATTCCCTTTTTGAGAGTGCTAGTCTCTCTTTGATGTCCTCCTTGCTTCTCATTTCTACTACTTTTCATTACTTTCGTCTTCTTCGATTTACTCTCAGTCCATATTTTATACTCATACTGTTCATACCATTCAGCAGATCACATAATTTTTCTTCGCTTTCATTCAGGACAGCAATGCCATCAGCGAATCTTATCATTGATCTCTTCCCACCTTGAATTTCATTTCTACTCCTGAACCTTTCTTTTATTTCCAGCCTTGCTTCTTCGATGTACAGATTGAAAAATAGGGGCGAAAGACTACATCCTGATCTTATATCCTTTTTAATCCGAGCACGTCGTTTTTGGTTGTCTACTCTTGTAATTCGTCTTGGCTATTACATACAGCTTACCCCTATTTTTCTCAAAATTTCTTACATCTTGCACCATTTTACATTGTCGAACCCTTTTTCCAGGTCAACAGATCCTATGAACGTGTGGTTTTCTTTCTTCTTGATTCCATTATCATCCGAAAAGTCAGGATTGCCTCTCTGGTGCCTTTACCTTTCCTAAAGCCAAACTGATCGTCATTTAACACATCCTCAATTTTCTTCTCTATTCTTGGTATATTATTCTTGTCAGCAACTTGGATGCATGAGCTGTCAAACTGATTGTGTGATAACTCTCGTACTTGTCAGCTCTTGCAGTCTTCGGAACTGTGTGGATGATATTTTTCCGAAAGTCAGATGGTATGTCGCCAGACGCATACCTTCTACACACCAGCGTGAATAGTCGTTTTGTTGCCACTTCCCCAATGATTTAATAAATTGTCATGGAATCTTATCTGTCAACTCTGCTTTATTTGAACTGAAATCCTAAAAAACTCTCTAAATTCTGATTCGAATACTGGATCGCCTATCTCTTCTAAATCGACACCTATTTCTTCTTCTACGAGTATCACAGCAAATAAATCTTCTCTCTCACAGACACCTTCAATGTATTTTTTCCACCTGTCCACTCTCTCTTCTGCATTTAACAGTGGAATCTCTGTTGCACTCTAAATGTTACCATCCTTGCTTTTAATTTCACGGAAGGTTATTTTGAATTTCCTATACGCTGTGTCAGTCCTTATGACAATCATTTCTTTTAGGATTTTTTCACACTTTTCATGCAGCCATTTCGTCTTAGCTTCCCTGTACTTCCTATTTATTTCATTCCTCAGTGACTTATATTTCTATATTTCTGAATTTCCCATTTGTAGTATAGCATTGTATGATAGTGAAACAAAGACTGTGGGAAAGCTGGAACAGAAGAGAATCGAAGCATTTGAGGTGTGGTGCTACAGCCGAATGTTGAAAATTAGACGGACTGATAAGGCGAGGAACGAGGAGGTTCTGTGCAGAATCGGAGAGGAAAGGAATACATGGAAAACAATGAAAAGGAAAAGGGACAGGATGGTAGAAAATCTGCCAAGACATCAGGGAATGACTTCCATGGTACTAGAGAGAACTGTAGAGGGCAAAACCCGTACAGGAAGACAGAGATTGGAATACATCCAGCAGGTAATTGAAGATGTAGTTGCTACTCTGAGATGAAGAGGTTGGCACAGGAGATGAATTCGTATCGAGCCGCATCAAACCAGACAGAAGACTGATGACTCAAAGGAAACAATATGTACATGTACATCTACATCTACATGGATACCCTGCAAATCACATTTAAATGCCAAGAGGGAACAATAAAAGTGGAAGAACAAGCAGGAAGAGCTCCGACTAAAATGAGGGCCACTAATGTTCAATCTATACACCGAAGAAAACACTGTCGGAAATAAAACAATAGTTGAGGAATGGGATTAAAATTCAAGGTGAAAAGTAATAATGTTAAGATTCGCTGATGATATTGCTGTCTTCAGTGAAAGTGAAGAAGAATTACTGTATCTCCTGAATGGAATGAACAGTGTAACAAGTACAGAATATGGATTGAGAGTAAATCGAAGAAAGACGGAAGTAATCAGGCGTAGCAGCAATGAGAACAGCGAGTAACTTTATGTCAGGATTGGTGGTTACGGAGTAGATAAAGTTGCGGAATTCTGCTACCTAGGCAGCGGAATAACCCATGACAGACGGAGCAAGGAGGAAATAAAAAGCAGACTTGCAGTGGGAAAAGGGGCATCTCTGGCCAAGAGAAGTCGTATCAAAAAGCATAGGCCTTAATTTGAGAAAGAAATTCCTAAGAATGTGCGTTTGGAGCACAACGTTGTGTGATACTGAAACAAGGACTGCGGGAAATATGGAAATTAAGAAAATCGAAGCATTTTAGATGTGGTGGTACAGAAGAATGTTGAAAATTAGGTGGGCTGATAAGGTAAGGAATGAGGACGTTGTCCGGAGAATCGTCGAGGATTGAAATACATGGAAAACACTGACAAGAAGAATGGACAGGATGGTAGGACATCTGTTAAGACATCACGCGATGACACCGGTGGTGTTAGAGGGAGCTGCAGAAGGTAAACATTGTAGAGGAAGACAGACATAGGGATATATCAAGCAATTATATCAGGACGTAGGTTGCAAGTGCTACTCTGAGATGAAGGGGTTTGCTCACGGAAATGATTCGTGGTGGGCCCTATCAAACCAGTAGAAGACTGATGCCTCCCCCCCCCCCCCCCCCCTTTATTCTGTTTCAGTCACGAATGGTTAGAGGGAAGAACAATTGCTGGTAAGCCTCTGTGTGCGCTAAGATCTCTTTAATTCTTACCTTCACTGTCTTTTCACGAAACATAGGTAGGAGGAAGCAATATGCTGCTCGACACAGGTAAATAGGAACTGAAATAAACCTGAAATTTAAAACATATCTGTGTCGTAATCTCGTCAGAATGTTCGAAATCTGTTGGAAAACTTCACACTTATAAGACTAAGAAGTAAAAAATAATTATTTAAATAAAAACTAATTTTTAATATACTAGCATTTTAAACTAGCCTAGAGAATATAAACTAGTTTCTCCCAACCCACTGAAATTCCTAACCCCATACAGACACTCTCAAAAATTACAGACTTAATTTTCTTATAGCTATGAAAATATTAGTATTTATAAGATTTGAAACGAAAAACATGGGACGAATAAAATACATAATTGACGCTTGAACAGTACACCTTCTTACTGTTACACTACTTACTAAAAGATGCATGAATACTTCCACTCATTGCTAGTATCTGTTGCATGTGCCCCATGTTTTTCATTTTTAAATCTTTCAAGCATTTCATAGCTGTTAAACATTCACAGTCAAAAATTTTAAGACCATCTATATAGGGCTAGGAATCTGTATAGAGGTAAAATATATTGTTTTATATTTTTTAAGTTGATTTAAAAATGTGGTATATCAAAAACTGGTGTTAATTGGAATAATTATGTTAGTAGAATTTTAATAAGAATTTGATTTGTTTTTTCTAATAACTGTGATCTTTCAGTTTTTAGTGTAGTAAGTAATCCACTTACGTCTCGCGGCTTTCATAAAGATTCTAAATCAAGAGACTTCTTTTATCTACTTGTAACAATATTTTGTGTCGTCCTCTAGTTTTGTGGGGTCACATATTAATTTCTTTTATATATTCCATGCTTTTAAGAAAATATAAACGTTATAACCATTAATTAGCACGATCGTGTGTATTACAGTATGTTTTATAGTATCATATAATTATCCATTCATCTCCGTGATTATACTTGCCTCTCTCAGATCAACGTGCCATCAAGGCGAGGGAAGACGGTAGCCATTGCACGGAACTGCCGCACGTCTGCCTTAAATATCGCAAATTCTGGAATTTCCCTCCTCCGTCTGCCGCGAAACTGCTCTACAAAAGGCAGAGTCTGGAAGAAAAAGAGCGACGGGGCTTAAAAGCTTTGGACTCGGCTAATACTTTCCAAGTGACACTGGTGTTTGCTCAGTTCTGGCCTCTGCGCAAGTTCAACATCTGACTATAAATTCCGTTAACGTTTCATAATGCAGCGCGAATGGGTTTTGTTCAGTCTGTAAACATTGCTAGAGCTGCCTGATTTATGCGTTCTCGGTTACGAAGTGAGAACTACCCAAAGAAAGGAGTCTACAAACTCGCTGAATGAAAAGCCAGCCCCATTCATTCGCCGCTCTGCGCCGGAGGCCGGAGGGAAGTATACTTTCGTTTGTCTAAAGAACTGGCGTCTAGGGCCTCATTAACGTTACAAGAGATGCAGGGCCAGGATTCTGCGAAATATATCTTACTTCAGACAGAGCGAGTGAAATGTTGCCCTTGTATATGTATAAATTTACAGGAGCTGTATCTATCATTATTATGTATGTCGAAAAGCTTTTTTTTTTTTTTTTTTTTTTTTTGTCGTGATTCATAAATTCAAACGAAAAGCAGCAAAGAGTGCGTGTCCAAATCCTTCTATAAGAAATTTAGAGATTTACCTTCAAACAACGTAATTAGATTTTGAAGCTTTTCCTTGCCTTTTAGTTGGCAAACGAGTATCCACTTCGCTATATTCATCGGAGTTCGTCGTAATTCACATTTAAACTGATACTGCGACGCTGCAGTATTTAAAATCAGAAGACAAGAGCTGCAGGATAAATACCACTGTTCATTTTAAAGTATACAGAAACAAAGAGAATACTGTTGTATGAACATAATAATCGCAAAAATCACTCTTCTTAACTGTTTACCGCAGCTATAAACGTAACTACTGAAATGTTACATTTTCATGGACGCTATATCGAAAAGTACTCATGTATGTCTACCACAGTGTACTTCACATTAATGTAATGTATTTCGAATACTCTTATGATTCTCCGTACTTCTTATTTTGGTGAAGGAAATGGCATTACCTAAGGAGTAGATACATAGACTAAGGAAATTGCAACACCAAAAAATAACTAACGTAAATTAATGAAATTTCGGGAATACATTTGCCTAGGTAACGTATTTAAGTGATTAATGTTGCAAGGTCACAGGTTGATATAAGCCACTGCATAAGTGAAATGCTGCCACGTTAATAACCGGTGTAACCGCCAGAATGTTGAACGCAAGAATGCAAACATGCATGTATTGTGTTGTATAGGTGCCGGTTGTCAGTTTTTGGATAAATTTCCATGCCTGTTGCACTTGGTCAGTTAATACAGGGACGGTTAATACTGGTTGTGGATGACTCTGGAGTTTTCGTCCGAGGTCCTATATGTGTTCCATGACACTGTATACTATGTTGGGCTACAACAGAGGTATGTGGACGAGCGTTATCCTGTTGGAAAATACACCCTATACTGATGTTCATGAATGGCAGCACAACGGGTCGAATCACGACAAACGTACAAATTTCGAGTCAGAGTGCGTGGGACAGCTGCGAGGGTGCTCCTGCTGTCATATGAAGTCACATCCTACACCATAACTCTCGGTATATGACCAGTGCGCCCAGGACGCGGACAAGTTGGTTTCAGGCCCTCAACTGGCCTTCTTTCAACCAACACTTGGTCATCAGTGGCACAGAGGTAGAGCCGGCTCCCATCAGAAAACACCACAGACATCCACCCTGTCCTCCAATGAACTCGCGCTTGATATCAGTGAAGTCGGAAATTGCGGAGGTTTGGGATCAGTGGAATGCACGCTACAGAGCATCTGGCTCTGAGCTGTTCTCGAAGTAAGTTCGTTGTGCCACTGTGGTGCCAAGTACTGCTCAAATTGCTACTGCAGACGCAGAACTATGTGTCATAGCCATACACCGAACATGCTGGTCTTACCTTCCGGCAGTGTCACGTGGCCGTCCGTAGCTCGATCTTCTTCCGATGACAGATTCTCTTCACCACCACTGGCAGCAGTCACGTACATTCCTGTCAAATCTTTCCACATTATCACAGACGTGTCATCCAGCTACACGACTTCGTTCAAACTCGGTGAGCTATTGATAAAGGCGTCTTTGTAGCCTTAAAGGCATTCTTGACAAACTTCAGCTCACCACGTCCAATCTCACAGGTAACTACCGCTCACGACAGTTTCTAACAATACCACCACTTGCAAAGTAGGTTAGAAATCAGATTAATAATGTTGCTCACGCAGCATATGTTCGCTTTATCGGGCAACAACTAAGTTATTGACTGTGGATGGTATCGTCAGAATGGAAATAATGAAGTCACTGTAAAAAAGTAATTAATTTTGGCACTTATCTTGAATGGAATTCACATTTATCAAGGTGGCGGTTGCTCCAACAGACAACATGGCGCGAAAGCAAGTTCACAAAGGAAACATGTGGAAAATAAATAAAAATCCCCCAAAATATTGCTGTAAATGAATGGTCAGATTAAAATACATTGAATGAGTGAATTTCCGTTAAGCATAGAGCGATAATATGACCATGAGCTTAAGGCCCATGGTGCGTGGCCTGACCAAGGCACAAACGCAAGTTTTACTGAAATTTGAATAAATTATGAAGATAAACTCCCTTATGGGGGTTTACTGGTAATCTCACACCTGATTGGAAAATGGAAAATATTGAAATAAACGATATCGGAATTGAAAAACAACTGCTATCACTTAGTAGCGGAAAAGCATCCGGACCAGACGAGATACCCTTAAGATTCTACAGTGATTATGCTAAAGAACTTGCCCCCTTTCTATCAGCAATTTATCGTAGATCGCTGGAAGAACGTAAAGTACCTAGCGACTGGAAGAAAGCGCAGGTCGTTCCCATTTTCAAGAAGGGTCATAAATCAGATGGGAATAATTATAGGCCTATTTCGCTTACGTCAATCTGTTGTAGAATAATGGAACATGTTTTGTGTTCTCGTATTATGACGTTCTTAGATAATACAAATCTCCTTCATCATAACCAACATGGATTCCGCAAACAGAGATCATGTGAAACTCAGCTCGCCCTATTTGCCCAAGACATTCACAGTGCCGTAGACACTGGCGAGCAGATTGATGCCGTATTCCTGGACTTCAGGAAGGCATTTGATACGGTTCCGCACTTACGTTTAGTGAAAAAAATACGAGCTTACGGAATATCGGACCAGGTTTGTGATTGGATTCAGGATTTCCTAGAAGAAAGAACACAACATGTCATTCTTAACGGTTCAAAATCTGCAGATGTATAGGTAATTTCGGGAGTACCGCAGGGAAGCGTGATAGGACCTTTATTGTTTACAATATACATAAATGACTTAGTTGACAACATCGGTAGCTCCGTGAGGCTATTTGCAGATGACACGGTTGTCTACAAGAAAGTAGCAACATCAGAAGACTCGTACGTACTCCAGGAGGACCTGCAGAGGATTAATGCATGGTGCGACAGCTGGCAGCTTTCCCTAAACGTAGATAAATGTAATATAATGCGCATACATAGGGGCAGAAATCCATTCCAGTACGATTATGCCATAGGTGGTAAATCATTGGAAGCGGTAACGACCGTAAAATACTTAGGAGTTACTATCCGGAGCGATCTGAAGTGGAATGATCACATAAAACAAATAGTGGGAAAAGCAGGCGCCAGGTTGAGATTCATAGGAAGAATTCTAAGAAAATGTGACTCATCGACGAAAGAAGTAGCTTACAAAACGCTTGTTCGTCCGATTCTTGAGTATTGCTCATCAGTATGGGACCCTTACCAGGTTGGATTAATAGAAGAGATAGACATGATCCAGCGAAAAGCAGCGCGGTTCGTCATGGGGACATTTAGTCAGCGCGAGAGCGTTACGGAGATGCTGAACAAGCTCCAGTGGCGGACACTTCAAGAAAGGCGTTACGCAATACGGAGAGGTTTATTATCGAAATTACGAGAGAGCACATTCCGGGAAGAGATGGGCAACATATTACTACCGCCCACATATATCTCGCGTAATGATCACAACGAAAAGATCCGAGAAATTAGAGCAAATACGGAGACTTACAAGCAGTCGTTCTTCCCACGCACAATTCGTGAATGGAACAGGGAAGGGGGGATCAGATAGTGGTACAATAAGTACCCTCCGCCACACACCGTAAGGTGGCTCGCGGAGTATAGATGTAGATGTAGATGTAGATTTCAACATCTGGACTTCATTTCCGAGCAGATTTCAGACAATACCTTTGTTAACATTACCAAAATCGAAAGCTGCGTCTCCACGTCTGTCCAGCGCCGCGACCCCGGAACAAGTGATCTCCGGACACCTTGCCTAACCGTTCTTCGTTCAAAAGGTGGTGGAGGGGATGGTTCGCCAACCTGACAGAACCAATACTCGTACCTTCGCGACCTCTTTGACCTGATTCGCCCGCCATCTTTACCAAACTTGTTCACATTTAGGGGTTGGTACTATCCTGCCACAGAACGACTCTTCACGTGCAATGCAACGACCTCTGACCAGAGTTTTCTGCCACTTCACGTACTATCTCATTCATACAGTCCAAGTTTGCATACGGAAAAGGAAATGTGGCACACATGAAATAAAACGAATAAATAAATAAGCACCACTTGATCCATTCTCTTCTGTTTGTTATACACCGAATTCGCTTCTGCAGAGTCAAACACTCTCGCTATAGTTCTCCTATACCGGAATTTATTGGAAAAATATGGAACGGGACAACAAGTTCCGTTTCAGAACACAAGGAGCTGCCAACACTGTCACATACGTGCACCGTATCGGAATGTACAGAGGAACGTGTATCAACAAACGGTGAATAGGTCGATATGCTTTTGGTGCCGGGTGCATCCGATAACGGCTTGTGCTACTGTTCGTACGTATGCTGCATGATACCCTCAAAGGCGCCATACCGGTGAGAATGTCTTTTGTTGCCTGGAGCATCACCTTCGGGAAACCGGTAATCTTCGTCCACAAGTAATGGACAGAACTCCGTCTAAGGACTCCACAAATAAAGGACTCTATTCTTATAACATTCACCAACACCTCGGCCAAGTACTCGTGATACTGAAAGATAGTTCCAGATACCTCAAAGACTGGTCGTTAGTACTGCACGATGAGGAAATGCGTCCAAATCATCACTCGTTAATTCAACACCAGCAGTCAGTGGACTGCATTCAACGAGTACAGTTTTATGAATTGCTTTTGCATCAAGTGGAAGATAACCAACATTTTATAAATAACTTGATATGGACTGACGAGTCTAGCTTCACTCGTGAAGGTATTTTCAACCTCCACAGCAGCCGCCTTGTTCGGAACACAACACACATGTCGCCGGTGAACTTGGCTCTCAGGCACCCTTTGGCATAAACCTGTAGGCTGGATTCGTGATGAAAGGAGTCTACTGGGGTACACGTACATGTAGCACCCGAATAATGTAATGATATTAATGTAAACTTAAATGACATATATTATAAACTATGTATGTCTCTGAGGGGCTCTATAAAGCGGATCGCTGACTGTGCACGATCGCAGAGCCGAAGATACTGTTTCTGGTCTGAGATTGTAGCGCTGGAGTAAGAGAGAGCTTGGTACACACCAGTGGGTAGCTGCCTGTGAGCGAAAGAGGATGGAGAGGCAGTTTTTGTGGTGTCTTCTATGAAGCCACCAAGTCTTAGATTATCATGTAGGAATTACGAATACGTATATTCTACATCTACATCTACATTGATACTCCGCAAGCCACCCAACGGTGTGTGGCAGAGGGCACTTTACGTGCCACTGTCATTACCTCCCTTTCCTGTTCCAGTCGCGTATGGTTCGCGGGAAGAACGACTGTCTGAAACCCTCCGTGCGCGCTCTAATCTCTCTAATTTTACATTCGTGATCTCCTCGGGAGGTATAAGTAGGGGGAAGCAATATATTCGATACCTCATCCAGAAACGCACCCTCTCGAAACCTGTCGAGCAAGCTACACCGCGATGCAGAGCGCCTCTCTTGCAGAGTCTGCCACTTGAGTTTATTAAACATCTCCGTAACGCTATCACGGTTACCAAATAACCCTGTGACGAAACGCGCCCCTCTTCTTTGGATCTTCTCTATCTCCTCCGTCAGACCGATCTGGTACGGATCCCACACTGATGAGCAATACTCAAGTATAGGTCGAACGAGTGTTTTGTAAGCCACCTCCTTTGTTGATGGACTACATTTTCTAAGGACTCTCCCAATGAATCTCAACCTGGTACCCGCCTTACCAACAATTAATTTTATATGATCATTCCACTTCAAATCGTTCCGCACGCATACTCCCAGATATTTTACAGAAGTAACTGCTACCAGTGTTTGTTCCGCTATCATATAATCATACAATAAAGGATCCTTCTTTCTATGTATTCGCAATACATTACATTTGTCTATGTTAAGGGTCAGTTGCCACTCCCTGCACCAAGTGCCTATCCGCTGCAGATCTTCCTGCATTTCGCTACAATTTTCTAATGCTGCAACTTCTCTGTATACTACAGCATCATCCGCGAAAAGCCGCATGGAACTTCCGACACTATCTACTAGGTCATTTATATATATTGTGAAAAGCAATGGTCCCATAACACTCCCCTGTGGCACGCCAGAGGTTACTTTAACGTCTGTAGACGTCTCTCCATTGATAACAACATGCTGTGTTCTGTTTGCTAAAAACTCTTCAATCCAGCCACACAGCTGGTCTGATATTCCGTAGGCTCTTACTTTGTTTATCAGGCGATAGTGCGGAACTGTATCGAACGCCTTCCGGAAGTCAAGAAAAATAGCATCTACCTGGGAGCCTGTATCTAATATTTTCTGGGTCTCATGAACAAATAAAGCGAGTTGGGTCTCACACGATCGCTGTTTCCGGAATCCATGTTGATTCCTACATAGTAGATTCTGGGTTTCCAGAAATGACATGATACTCGAGCAAAAAACATGTTCTAAAATTCTACAAGAGATCGACGTCAGAGATATAGGTCTATAGTTTTGCGCATCTGCTCGACGACCCTTCTTGAAGACTGGGACTACCTGTGCTCTTTTCCAATCATTTGGAACCCTACGTTCCTCTAGAGACTTGCGGTACACGGCTGTTAGAAGGGGAGCAAGTTCTTTCGCGTACTCTGTGTAGAATCGAATTGGTATCCCATCAGGTCCAGTGGACTTTCCTCTATTGAGTGATTCCAGTTGCTTTTCTATTCCTTGGACACTTATTTCGATGTCAGCCATGTTTTCGTTTGTGCGAGGATTTAGAGAAGGAACTGCATTGCGGTCTTCCTCTGTGAAACAGCTTTGGAAAAAGGTGTTTAGTATTTCAGCTTTATTGGAAATATAAATGAGGAAGCAGAAGTCTTCTCGCAAGTAAGGCTAAGATGTTAAATATTTATAACTTTCGTTTCGCCAGGGCGATAGTGTAGATGAGTTGGCTGATAATTGACAATTGTTCATTACCCACAATGTACATAAACAGTTTTTATGTAAAGGCTAGTTAGATATTTCTATTTTGTAATGTTTCTAAGATTTATTAAAACAGTTGTACGTAATTTGATGATTTGTTTTTCGGCTTTTTTAGTGAGGCTAGATAATACTTGCTGTAAAAATCTCATTGTTGGTGACTCAGTTAGTAAAAAGGATGTAATTTTTCTGAGTAATGTAATTTCAATTGTCAGATGTTTTGGATAGCGAAACTTAACCTCGAATACAATTTCACAATTGAAAAGGTCAGTGTTAGTAATTCGCCTAAATCAATACCGCCTCCCTGTCCAGGTCATATGTTTCTCAAGACATTGCAATTTTCTAAAACGTTTTCATTTATCAGCCAAAAAGAATTTCATATACATTTCAAAGTAATACGGCCAGCATTGCACACCACTGAGCCTGCAGCTAGTGTATTTCATTCTTCTGTATGAGAGACCAGAATACATCGCGATCCATCGATGCTGCTTTAGTGGTAAGACTATTTTATTTATTTATTTATTTATTTGTGCGCAGGGACCAAAGTTGCCAGTTTTGAACTAGCCAGCGGATTCAATGCCTAAGTGACTGAATGTATTTTGCAGTGACTGTATTTCTCTTTGGGACTGGGAGTTGCATTGCCCAATCAGTTCGTATAAAGATTTTTGGTAACAATAACACAGAGCAAGTACACTACTTGTAGTTACAATACGCTACTTGATAACTCCAGTTTTGTATGCATTCGCAGTTCAGAGACCCCTTCAGTGTACTACAAAGGAAATTTTTTAAAGAACGTTACACTTTCGTTTAAGTATTCCAAAAGATATGTTTAAAGAAGGTTGCACTGGGAGGAGTGCTTTTAGGCCCTTACCTATTAACGGACAAGTTGAACGCGTCCCTGTATCGTACGCTTTCTTGCAATACTTTGCCTGACGCATTACAAAACGTTCCACTTGATGTTCGGCGACAGCTGTGGTTTCAGCATTAGGCTGTACCGCCACACTTTGGAATGAATGTTCGTAACTATTCAAACGAAGTGTCCCAGGGGAAATGTATTGGTCGTGCAGGTCCAATGTTCTGGCCTGTAAGTTTCCTGGACTTTAATCCACTACATTCTTTCTTTTTTTGGGGGAGGGGGGGGGGGTCACACCTAATGAAACAAGTTTATATCACCCCACCCATGAATGTACACGACCTAACAGCTCGTGTGCATGCCGTCTCACAATGTTGGATAGAGGTGTGTTGCTTAGGATCCAGTAAAGTATGATCCAGCGAGTAAAGAAGTATTTGCAAATGCGGGGTGGTCGCTTTGAACATCTTCTCTAAAGTGAAAGCTGCTCGTAGATGTATCTATACTTACTGGCTCTGTGAAGATAAACCTGGACCTCAAACATACAGAATTGACTTATTATGCGTAGCAAAATGTGCAGTCTAGTGTAGCATATTTAGTGCTTTGCTTTTGGTACCTGATTGTATACAAACGATGTTACTCTATCCGCTATTATTTTCTATTGGCTTTATTTGTGTCACGGACGAAACAATGTGGTCGTTACGTCTGTAAAAAGTTCATGTTATGACTTAAAGTTTAAATATAGGTAATAGCAACGGAAAGAAACGCACAAGATACCGCGTTGTGGAGGCGTAAATGGGATACTATTTGAAGCTTTAACTGAAAAAAAAAAAGTTTGAGCGTAACATGATTGACATCGGCGAGACTGCATATCGTTCCCCACGGCATTGCATAGTCTAGCTGAGCCAATGGAACAGCTCCGGTACTGCGCAGGCCCATGCTACCTGTTCGTGGCCTTACAGCGTTGCCAGAGCCTCATTTTTTAAATTACATTTCTATTAAAACTATTGGTGGGGCCATTTTTTGCCAGATAAACTTTTGTCTTGACCTGGGATGAGGAATCGCATGTCGTCCACTAAGTGTAGCATTTGTTCTTCACCCTGTAGTTGCGCTTATTGACGAGAAAAACATATTTCGACTCAGATAGAGGGCAGTCGAAATTATACTCATGATACCCGTGCCAACATTCCAGATTATGAAATATCGCTGCACACTGTGCGCTTGTATCGAAACTCTGTCTTTAATGTAACAGTTTTAGAGCAAGTGTAAGGACAAATCGATTGCCACTGAAAAGCTACAGTACCAAACTGAGACTAATGCCATGAGGTGTGTTTTTAAGACGCACCAGAGCTTACAGAAGTATATCAACTGAAGAGCTATTTCAGTGTTTTGGAGTATGCCCAATCGATGTAACTGGGAGGCATAAGAATGTGTCGTTCTGATTACAGCGACAAATCTAAGACAGCCTAAAATCTGGAAAGCAAGCAAGTGGGACGACCTTAGACAGGAGGAAAGGAGAGTTCATGGTATATACCGTGATATCAGGTGTGACGTTACTGGCTCAGGGAACCATAGCAATTACTCCCATGACTCGAAAATGGTTCAAATGGCTCTGAGCACTATGGGACTTAACATCTATGGTCATCAGTCCCCTAGAACTTAGAACTACTTAAACCTAACTAACCTAAGGACAGCACACAACACCCAGCCATCACGAGGCAGAGAAAATCCCTGACCCCGCCGGGAATCGAACCCGGGAACCCGGGCGTGGGAAGCGAGAACGCTACCGCACGACCACGAGATGCGGGCTCCCATGCCTCGCATCGTAGTTCAAACGGTTAATTTTAACCGACATGACGTAAGTGACGGAGTGAGGTATAGATAAATTTCATTTATTAACATTCTTTTATGCGTGAATTCTCATTTGATTGACAACCATCATAGCGACACTAAGTTGTAAGAGATCATACACTATTTTCACTTCTATTCATTACTTTATTTTAATGACGGTAGTGTTATGATGCACTGCAGAGAAAGCATTTCGTGCGCTTTCGGCGCTGCAACACCGAGAGCCGGTTTTGGGCTGTCATACTTGGAGTCGAGTCTGGGACATCAACGGGTGAGCGCAGGTTTAGTAGCGACTACGCGTTTCTGTGTAGACAATGTCGCACGGATAAGATCTGATTTGCTCACCAAATGTGTATCCTACATGTCAATGTTCTGCGACTCTGTGCACAATGCAAAGCAGATTGTGTGTGTAGGAGTAATTTTTATAAAGTTTTTTTGAACTGTGTCAACATTATTAACCCTGTGAACAACGAACGTGTGACTCTGTAGTCGTACATATATTTATTATATTGGTTGTAGGAAGTTTATAGCTTAGTTCGCTAATTTATTCAGTTCAAGTAAAACTGTTGGCGTCACTTAACTGGGCTCATTATTCGATAGTTCGAGAGCTTGAGCCCACTCGCTAGTAACTTCCGCAACAGTCTCACATTAACACAACCGGACACCACTATCTAATGTTTCTGCAATGGGACATCGTCAAATTGGTGGACATTCAGAACTCTAGTACGTCCTACCTTTACGCGTTGAGACATAACTGTGGACATCTACATGCACTGCATTCAAAGTATAGATTTGGACAGGTGCGAGTAATCTGTGGGAACATGGAGGAGGGAACACGCATCGTGCTAGGACACCAGTTGTCAAGAACATTGTCAGTTTCTTACGTCAGGCTCTGAAGGTTTATTAGTTCTTTAGAACTTAGTGCCCACCACTATAGCGACCCCCTGTCAGTACCGTTTCGTCGTAGTGCAAGAAAGACTTTAATCCGAGTCAAGCCATTTTGTCATGATATGGAAGCTTGCTGTGCTTGATATACTTACAACATGTGAATTTATATCAGCCATACGATCGTTGTGTCTCAGCAGGACACATAGCAACAATTCTTGGCAATTTTTACCCTGGTGTAGTTTTTACTGGTCTATGTTAGGACATGGAATGAACGTCTTGGCAAGCATGACTTTGTTGTGCCATCATTCCCTCGGTTGTCTGGTCTCATTGCTTCTCGTAATTTTTGGAAGGTGTATGGTCATAATTCCCATTGAATATTCTCCAACTGATGTTTTACAATTCTTCCGGGTTATATTGCCGTGGTCCATGGGATACTTCTAGTCCTAACGTTTCGTCCAACACTACGTTGGACATCCTCAGAGGTATGGCTGGTCCTGTTGAGTCCTGCCGACGGACGAGTCGGGCGTCGGAGAGCGGCCTAAATACCGAGGAAAGTGGGCGTGGTCTAGCTTGCACATAGTAGCAGAGAGTCAAAGACAAAATGTAACTATCGATAACAGTCCGTCATAGATAAAAATCACTTATCGATTCTGTAACGCCACTGTCCATATCTCGCTTAATTGAAGGCCTCTTCTTTTCTATTAAAATTATCTTCATGTTTATAAATTTCAATAGCCTCCCTATACAGTCGTGGATAATAGTTCGTGGTAGCACTTAAAACTGTAGTTTCAGAAAATTTAACTACATGGTCACCGGACTGAAGTGCATGTTCCGCAACGGCCGATTTATCTATTTTACCCAGTCGGTAAAGACTTTTGTGCTCCTTTACCCTCGTATTCACACTTCTTTTCGTAGTACTAATATAGACCTTGCCACAGGTACACGGAATTTTATACACATCGCTAGATGATAATGGTGGCCTTCTATCTTTAACAGAACGAAGTACTTGTCCTATTTTTCTGGTAGGTTTGAATACCGGTTTCACTTTATGTTTCAGCAAAATATTTCCAATTCGATCTTTAACCTTACTGATGAAAGGTAAAGACACTGTGTTCTTCCATTGTTGTGTACCATCCTTGTCCTTTGGCCTTCTGTAATTAGGTCTTAAAACTATTAATTTCTTTGTTTGAGTACCCATTCTTTTCGAAGGCCTGTTTCAGATGATTCAGTTCCGTATCCAGACGTTCTGGCGTACAAATCTGTTTTGCCCTGTCCACTAAACTTTTGATTACACCTCTTTTTTGTTGTGGGTGATGATTGGAGTTCTTATGTAAGTATCTATCAGTATGTGTGCTCTTCCGAAACACTTTATGTTTTAGACTACCATCGGTCTGTCTCATGACTAACACATCGAGAAACGAAATAGCCTGGTCTTTTTCCACTTCAATGGTAAACTGAATTTTAGGGTTTACACTATTAAGATAATCAAAAAATTCGTCTAAGGCTTTTTTACCGTGTGTCCAAACCACGAATATGTCGTCTACAGTCCGCAGCTCGTGGTCGTGCGGTAGCGTTCTCGCTTCCCACGCCCGGGTTCCCGGGTTCGATTCCCGGCGGGGTCAGGGATTTTCTCTGCCTCGTGATGACTGGGTGTCGTGTGATGTCCTTAGGTTAGTTAGGTTTAAGTAGTTCTAAGTTCTAGGGGACTGATGACCATAGATGTTAAGTCCCATAGTGCTCAGAGCCACTTGTCGTCTACATAACGATACCAACAACATGGTTTCTTATTTGCTTTATTCAACGCTAATTGTTCAATTTTTTCCATATAAAAATTGGCAATCACAGGGCTCAACGGGTTACCCATGGTAACACCATCCACTTGCTCATAAAACTCCTCATCCCACTGAAACTGACTAGAAGTGAGACAGTGTCTAAACAGAGCGGTCAAATCTTCAGGGAAAACTTCCGTTCTGCAAACCATAACTTCACTGACCGGAATCATAGTAAACAGAGTTGCAATATCAAAACTGACCAAAATGTCTTCAGGAGCCAAGGTTAGACCTTCAATTTTCTCAATAAAATGACGTGAATCCCTCACATAAGAATCAGTCTTACCAATGTGTGGTTGTAGAAGAGTAGCTAGATATCTAGATATTTGATAAGTAGGGGAATCAATCGCACTAACAATGGGTCTCAGAGGGAGATTTATTTTGTGAACCTTAGGTAAACCATAAAGTCTGGGACATTTAGCTTCACGCCTTAGCAAAACTTTTTTATCGTTCTGTGGAATGGAAGCAGAAGACTTTATCAACGTATTAGTTTTCCTCAAAATAACAGCCGTCGGGTCTCTTCTAAGTTTATTGTAATGTCCAAAATCTTACTTCTGTAGACCTCTTTGTTCATCACCATAGTGGCATTGCCTGTATCAGATGAAAAAACAACTATCCCTTCGTCCGCATTTAAAGCCCTGAGGGCCTTTCTCTCCCCCTGAGTTAAATTACTCTCCAATGGCTTATTATGGCATAAGATCCTTGTGATTTCAATACGAGTTGCATTAGCAGTTGCCTTAGGGAGGGTTCGAATCCCTGCTTCCACTTTCGCAATGATCTCTTCCACTGGTACATGCGTAGGAGTAATAGGCCGCTCTCCGACGCCCGACTCGGCAGTCGGCAGGACTCAACAGGACCAGCCATACCTCTGAGGATGTCCAATGTAGTATTGGACGAAACGTTAGGAATAGAAGTATTCCATGGACCACGGCAATATAACCTGGAAGAATTATCAACAACAGTACCATCCGGTCGTGAAAGCCTTCATTGTGTGATGTTTTACAATTGAAAAAGACGAAGTAGTGCTCTGAAACCGGTAGTATAACCCCGTTTTTTGAAGAAAAAATGTATTAAGAGTGACTATAGCTTCATTACTGTAGTGTCAAACGAACATTTAAATTATATTTTGGTCACACCCTCTACGACGATTATGTCGGAATATAAAGTTCCGAAACTGATTTTATTCCTGATGTACAAGGAAAGTCCGCGCAGTAGTTACTGTAGCATCTGGAACTGACAACTGTAATTAACGTATGTATACACGTGTACTTAGTTTATATCTGTAAGTACTTGGTTGCTTGATAGTGTTCTTGCACGTAGTGGTCAGACCTTAGATTTAGAATTATGTCTGCAGCAAGAAACATGGACATACCAAGACTGAAGTTACTCCTACGTTGACCACAAACTACGTGTATGTCTGCGTGGGTACACAGAACTGGTATGAATTCTAATACGAGTAAACGTCAACGTTAATATTATTCATAGACCGATCACGCATTTCACTTTCCTCACGTAGGCTAAATGAAGGTTGTAGCAACAGGAAAGGTATCCAGTGTCGGAAATGTTCAAATATGTATGAATTCCTAAGAGACCAAACTGCTGAGGTCATCGGTCCCTAGACTTTGATACTACTTAAACTAACTTACGCTAAGGACAACACACACACACAACCATGCCCGAGGGAGGACTCGAACCTGTTGCGAAAAGGGGGGGGGGGGTCGCGCAATTCGTGGCATGGAGCCTATAATCGCGTGGCCACTCCACGCCGCTCCACTCACAGAATTAAAACAACAAATGCCTTATTTAAAGCCGTTACTGGAACGGAGTGTTTTGTTGTTTGGGGCTATTTGTCGCAAATTAATCCAAAGAAGGTGTTATACAAAAAGCATTCCGTTGGACTTTATATATCAGACCCGAAAAATTTAAACTGTGTGGTTAGGCCTTTAGTAAGACATTGCACTGAGAACACCGGTGGAGAGTCTAAACGTACCATTTTACAGCATATTTATTTCTACTGAAAGAAAAGGGAACTCACAACCTCGAAAGTTCCAGCTGTTACTATTAAATATGCACATATTCCTGTAGAAATACATCGTTTAATCCATCGATGTCTATGGAGTAAGACTCGTAATACTCTGAGGGTACCAGAAGATGAGATGTTGGATAGTTCCGTAAATGAGACGACCGATGAGAAACTGGCAATTCTCCAAGTCTTTCCGAAACATCCATGAGTCCCTGCACCAGTGTGGAAGTAGTAATACACTAGTGGGATTTTGTTCCACATTTTTGCTTAGTAGTGAGATTATATCAGTTTCATCCCATTGTGTTTACTACGTTACATCGAAATTTTTTTTTGTTACAGTTGAAATGTGAACAATAATAGTTTGTATAATGCCACGACCTACAGTTGAAGGTTCCAGAGGGTACATCTCGAATATTTTCTAGAACATTTCATTGCCTACCCCTGGAGACCCATCGTCTGTTCGTGTAACGACCCACTGTAGAGTGAAGGACTTTTCAGCCACGTATCAGATGAACTGGTCGTGGATCAGGGCGAGTATCATGTAGATGCACTTGGGAGACAATTTCCAGTTCCACATTTGCCTGATAACCAAAGGAAAGCTCTCGAAAATCTTGGTCAGCGCCGGGGAGTCGGAAATATTTTTAATTTAATTCTAGGACATAATGTCTTCATCTCATTGCAGAGTTCCTACAGCTGTAGCCACATCAAACATAGCTGTCGCTAAACAACTACTTCGTTATTACCTTCCTTCGTCATCCTTTTGTATTTCTCTTCTCTCTGTCACGTCTCGGATGTCCTTTAGCCTACTTTTTCTCGGTCTTCTCCATGTGTTTCTTCCAAGAGAGTTCCATGAAAGTGCTCTCTTTAGCCATCACTCTTCTTCCATTTTTTAGACATACCCTAACTCTCCAAGCTGTCTATTCTATCTGTAATACTACGATGAGTCTGCATATTTTCTCTTGTTTCCTAATTTATTAAGCAGTAAAGTTGGAAATTCTACACGTTCTATTCGAGTGGTCCATTTCTAAAGCATAAACTCTTTTTCCTTTTGTGAGTTCCCAACGCTCCCACCAATAATTTGTTATTGGTTCCACAGTGGACTTGCGTGATAGCATTTTAAACTTTAAATTCAGTTTTAAGGTCCATAGTACAAGATTTAATTTTTGGGTTACTGCCCTTTCCGTTACTATAGTAGTCGATACCATTGTTTGTAAAATCTCTCGATACAGTCATATATCTGAGTTATGAGATGCAAGTCATCACATACAAGTAATTGCTTCCTTCAACATGTGTTATAAGTAATAAAGCCATTTTCAAACTATAGTCAAATACAACACGTGTGTTTAACATGTGGTAATAAAGGTTCATCGTCACATCATTAGTTTTAAAACAACTGAAGCGATTGAAATCAAAATCGGGAAGCGATAGCCCAAACAAAACTTCATACTTTTTTATACCGTCTATTAAATACATAGTGAGTAATGCGTATATCCCAGAAACTGTCGAAATTTTATCGAACATGTTTCCCGTTATGATTTATTATTCAGTATTTAGTAATCTTCCTCCTGGTTGTGATAGTGTAGTTAGTTTTCTTAAAATAATTTTATTTCAAATATATGATCTTGCAATATCTAAATAACATATACTACGTAAAACCTTTAAACAGGTGGTATTTGCTTACATTATCCTTGACATACCTCAGTTGAAACCTCCTGCTCTTTTGAATGCGCAATTTTCTTTTTCGAAAAATAATTTGTTTGAAAAGTTATTGATGATAGAAATACTCACTTTATACAATATTCTTATGTTAAAGTGAATACTATTGGGAGAACCAGTTCCGTATTCTTGTAACCCTAATTTCCAGGTTACTAGAAATGTATACCTTTGTCAGTATTAATGTGCTAAGTATAAAGTTATTGAAATCAAAATGTTTTTCTTTCCAGAAAATTACGGTATGAAATACGAGATTAGAAATCTTATCGTTGCGTGCCAGTCCGGGGAGTCTGTATTTAGCTTTTGACCAGTAAAGCCGGCCAGTGTGGCCCAGCGGTTCTAGGCGCTTCAGTCTGGAATCGCGCGACCACTACGGTCACAGGTTCGAATCCTGCCTCGGGCATGGATGTGTGTGACGTCCTTAGGTTCGTTAGGTTTAAGTAGTTCTAAGTTCTAGGGGACTGATGACCTCAGATGTTAAGTCCCATAATTCACAGAGGCATTTGAACCATTTGACCTGTAAAAATACTATGCCACACTCAGATTAACATATTGCTTGAAATAATCGCTGCCTCTTATGCGAAGATTTGTGACCTTTATCTAACTCGTATGTAGAAGCTGGTATGTAGAAGCTAGTACATAGAAGCTGGGAGTAGCTAAATAAATGACGAAAAAGGAGAAGAAATGTGCTGCAGTCATCTCACAAAAAACACGGTCTTAGACAACTGCTAGGAAGCAAGAGAGAAAGATAAGTAAAATATATTCTGCTTTTAACTTTTTCCTCCCAGTGATAAGGAGTACTTGTACCTGAAGTGAATTTACTTTGTTTGATGTTTGACTCCAGTGCATAATGACTGGGAAGAAGTATTACAATATACAGTCCAATTGTTTATTTGTACCCACAGTTTGGTCGACGACTCACTCCAGATTTACAGCGATGTGACAAAGCTCATGTGATGCCACCTAAATATCATGTCGCACCTCCTTTTTCCCGCCGTAGTGCAGTAACTCCACGTGGCAAAGACTGAAAGTCCCTTGCAAAAACATTGAGCCATGTTGCCTCTATAGCCGTCCGTAATTACGAAAGTGTTTCAGATGTAGGATGACGTGCGCGAATGACCTCTTGATTATGTCCCATAAATTTCTATGGGGTTTTCTGTCGGGCAATCTGCGTGCCCAGATAGTTCGTTCGAATTGTCCAGAACGTTCTTGAAACCAGTTACGAAAAATTGTGGCCTGGTGACATGACATTCTTATCTGGGAACATGGAGTCCATGAATGGCTGCAAATGGTCTCCAAGTAGCCGAACATAACCATTTCCAGTCAATGATCGGTTTAGCTAGACCAGAGGACCCATTCCATTCCATGAAAACACAACCGACACCATTATGGAGCCAGTATCAGCTTGGACAATGCCTCGCTGACAACCTGGGTCCATGATTTTGTGTGGTCTGCGCAACACTCTAAGTCTCCCGTCAACTTTTCTCAATTGAAATACGAAATCATCTGACAGAGCACGGTTTTCCAGTCGGCTAGGGCCCAACCGATATCACAAGCCTTGGGCCCTATTCTATGCCGTTCACATCGATCTGTGCGGTAGTTTGGCCTCAGTAGTGACATCATTTTCCGTTCGTTAGTCCAAGTTGCTTCTCGGTAAGCTTCTGAGACCTGTTACCGATCTGTCAGTCCACCACTTTTGCTATAACTCTGCCAAGAGGTGATTAGGTTTCGTTAGAGCCACTCGTTCGGTTCAGTGCGATTTGCTTACAGCTAGAAATTGTTGTTTTAGAAATATTGAGCAGTTTTAGTTTCAGATTTAGTGAGTTTGTTTTAGTGATGAATGACCAGGAGACATCCGAGTGGGAAGTGCGTTCATAATAGTCTGTTTTCCTATGTTACAATATGGTTTTTACTGTTGTTAATGTGCATGATTACAACATCAAAAAACATTTTCTGTCAATATTCTCACAAAATACCTGTTATTTTTATGCAATTAAGAGTTTAAAAGTCGTTAAACTTCCAGACATCGACTCTGTTTACGTATACTACATGAGTGTTAGCTGAAATTGCTAATGCCTCTGCGCACTTTTTCAGGCAACTGGTTTAGTTATTAATCATCGAAATGCGTTTACAACTTTTAAGTAAGAACTGAAAGGAATTTTATGAAGCCTGTTAGTGGAAACCTTCCAAAATTTCATGCATTTACGGCTTACACTCGCATCGTTCAGCTACGAAGCCAGCCTGCGTCCCTTTCCACTATAATGAGCAGAAAGTGCTCGCTGTAAAACAGGTGTCGTAGCCAAGTGGTTAAGGCAAGAAACTGATGTGCTAATGGTCGTAGGGTCGCATCCGCTTTCTAAGGAATACCAATTCCTAATAAATAGGAGCTGTGAGTACCGCAACACAACTGGAAAATCGTGTGGCAAACTTAGCGATGAAAATAATAACAGAAGGTGCCACATCGACTAGGTACAAAGTGATAAACTGGACAACAGCGATCACCTCCAAACTTTACTCCATCCAGTTAAATCCGCTAACTGGGCGTGGAATTGGCAGTTCGGAGGACACAATTGAACATGGTTTTGAGTGTACAAAATTTGTGGAGATATGACACGTAGCAAGGGATATGATTCGACTGATCAATAGAACGGACATACGCAACATTCCTTCCCTGTGCTAACCTCTTCACCTCAGAGTAGCACTTGCAACCTACGTCCTCAATTATTTGCTTGACGTATTCTAATCTCTGTCTTCCTCTACAGTTTTTGCCCTCTACAGCTCCCTCTACTACCATGGAAGTCATTCCCTCATGTCTTAGCAGATGTCCTATCATCCTGTCCCTTCTCCTTATCAGTGTTTTCCACATATTCCTTTCCTCTCCGATTCCGCGTAGAACCTCCTCATTCCTTACCTTATCAGTCCACCTAATTTTCAACATTCGTCTATAGCACCACATCTCAAATGCTTCGATTCTCTTCTGTTCCGGTTTTCCTACAGTCCATGTTTCACTACCATACAATGCTGTACTCCAGACGTACATCCTCAGAAATTTCTTCCTCAAATTGAGGCCGGTATTTGATATTAGTAGACTTCTCTTGGCCAGAAATGCCTTTTTTGCCATAGCGAGTCTGCTTTTGACGTCCCCCTTGCTCCGTCCGTCATTGGTTATTGTACTGCCTAGGTAGCAGAATTCCTTAACTTCATTGACTTCCTGACCATCAATCCTGATGTTAAGTTTCTCGCTGTTCTCATTTCTACTACTTCTCATTACCTTCGTGTTTCTCCGATTTCCTCTCAAATCATACTGTGTACTCATTAGACTGTTCATTCCGTTCAGCAGATCATTTAATTCTTCTTCACTTTCACTCAGGATAGCAATGTCATCAGCGAATCGTATCATTGATATCCTTTCACCTTGTATTTTAATTCCACTCCTGAACCTTTCTTTTATTTCCATCATTGCTTCCTCGATGTACAGATTGAAGAGTAGGGGTGAAAGGCTACAGCCTTGTCTTACACCCTTCTTATTACGAGCACTTCGTTCTTGATCGTCCACTCTCATTATTCCCTCTTGGTTGTTGTACATATTGTATATGACACGTCTCTCCCTATAGCTTACCCCTACTTTTTTCAGAATCTCGAACAGCTTGCACCATTTTATATTGTCGAACGCTTTTTCCAGGTCGACAAATCCTATGAAAGTGTCTTGATTTTTCTTTAGCCTTACTTCCATTTATAGCCGTAACGTCAGAATTGCCTCTCTCGCCCCTTTACTTTTCCTAAAGCCAAACTGATCGTCACCTAGCGCTTTCTCAATTTTCTTCTCCATTCTTCTGTATATTATTCTTGTAAGCAGCTTCGATGCATGAGCTGTTAAGCTGATTGTGCGATAACTCTCGCACTTGTCAGCTCTTGCCGTCTTCGGAATTGTGTGGATGATCCTTTTCCGAAAGTCAGATGGTATGTCGCCAGACTCATATATTCTACACACCAAAGTGAATAGTCGTTTTGTTGCCACTTCCCCCAATGATTTTAGAAAATCTGATGGAATGTTACCTATCCCTTCTGCCTTATTTGACCGTAAGTCCTCCAAAGCTCTTTTAAATTCCGATTCTAATACTGGATCCCCTATCTCTTCTAAATCGACTCCTGTTTCCTCTTCTATCACATCAGACAAATCTTCACCCTCATAGAGGCTTTCAATGTATTCTTTCCACCTATCTGCTCTCTCCTCTGCATTTAACAGTGGAATTCCCGTTGCACTCTTAATGTTACCACCGTTGCTTTTAATGTCACCAAAGGTTGTTTTGACTTTCCTGTATGCTGAGTCTGTCCTTCCGACAATCATATCTTTTTCGATGTCTTTACATTTTTCCTGCAGCCATTTCGTCTTAGCTTCCCTGCACTTCCTATTTATTTCATTCCTCAGCGACTTGTATTTCTGTATTCTTGATTTTCCCGGAACATGTTTGTACTTCCTCCTTTCGTCAGTCAACTGAAGTATTTCTTGTTACCCATGGTTTCTTCGCAGCTACCTTCTTTTTACCTATGTTTTCCTTCCCAACTTCTGTGATGGCCCTTTTTAGAGATGTCCATTCCTCTTCAACTGTACTGCCTACTGCGCTATTCCTTATTGCTCTATCTACAGCGTTAGAGAACTTCAAACGTATCTCGTCATTCCTTAATACTTCCATATCCCACTTCTTTGCGTATTGATTCTTCCTGACTAATGTCTTGAACTTCAGCCTACTCTTCATTACTACTATATCGTGATATGAGTCTATATCTGCTCCTGGGTAAGCCTTACAATCCAGTATCTGATTTCGGAATCTCTGTCTGACCATGATGTAATCTAATTAAAATCTTCCCGTATCTCCCGGCCTTGTCCAAGTATACCTTCTCCTCTTGTGATTCTTGAACAGGGTATTCGCTATTACTAGCTGAAACTTGTTACAGAACTCAATTAGTCTTTCTCCTCTTTCATTCCTTGTCCCAAGCCCATATTCTCCTGTAACCTTTTCTTCTACTCCTTCCCCTACAACTGCATTCCAGTCGCCCATGACTATTAGATTTTCGTCACTCTTTACATATTGCATTACCCTTTCAATATCCTCATACACTTTCTCTATCTGTTCATCTTCAGCTTGCGACGTCGGCATGTATACCTGAACTATCGTTGTCGGTATTGGTCTGCTGTCGATACTGATTAGAACAACCCGATCACTGAACTGTTCACAGTAACACACCCTCTGCCCTACTTTCCTATTCATAACGAATCCTACACCTGTTATACCATTTTCTGCTGCTGTTGATATTACCCGATACTCATCTGACCAGAAATCCTTGTCTTCCTTCCACTTCACTTCACTGACCCCTACTATATCTAGATTGAGCCTTTGCATTTCCCTTTTCAGATTTTCTAGTTTCCCTACCACGTTCAAGCTTCTGACATTCCACGCCCCGACTCGTAGAACGTTATCCTTTCGTTGATTATTCAATCTTTTTCTCATGGTAACCTCCCCCTTGGCAGTCCCCTCCCGGAGATCCGAATGAGGGACTATCCCGGAATCTTTTGCCATTGGAGAGATCATCATGACACTTCTTCAATTACAGGCCACATGTCCTGTGGATACACGTTACGTGTCTTTAAAGCAGTGGTTTCCATTGCCTTCTGCATCCTCATGTCGTTGATCATTGTTGATCCTTCCGCCTTTAGGGGCAATTTCCCACCCCTTGGACAACAGAGTGCCCTGAAACTCTATCCGCTCCTCCGTCCTCTTTGACAAGGCCGTTGGCAGAATGAGGCTGACTTCTTATGCCGGAAGTCAGTGGCGGGGATCGAACCCGGGACCGAAGACGCTTTGATTATGAATCAAAGACGCTACCCCTAGACCACGGGTCCTACTACACAAAGTTCATACAATTTTAAATTAATGGACAACTTACAGTACATGGGATATTAATGGGATGAATACGAGAAAGTAACTTGTCATCCTAAATACAGACTTACATACGCAAATTTTCTCAGGTCACCAATATGTAAATCTTATCTTAGTATTTTAGTATTTTGACATGAAATTTCATTAAATAATAAAAAATAAATATAATGTGAATTCCAAAAAGGTGTCGTCTAGCAAATAACAGTGGCAATAATTGAATATTTTCGTACAAAGGACTGAAATGTGAAAGTATTGTAATTTATGTAACTATTTTTCAGATGAGTTTGTTTTCTGTTACTATGTGAAACTGTTAAATGGTAAATAACTATCTAAAAATAAACACAAATTCTGTGACTCTGTTAATCGTGAAAGTGACGTATTTCTGTTTTTTTTTTTTTTTTTTTTTTTTTTTTTTTTTTTTTTTTTTTGCAGTGTTCGTTGTTACTTACACATAAGAGAGCTCATTGTCAGTCATGAGTTTTTTCGATTTAGTGACTTCCGTAAAAAATGAAAGATGAAATTGCTACCGACGAAATTGCTGTAAGTGAAACAACCAAGAGTGACATTTATATTTTTTCTTGTCATAAATAATTCACCATTTTCTTTCGAATACGAATACGTAGCGATTTCCGAGCGTGCGGTTATACAGGAATCTAAGAGCACAACTCAAAATGATGTGAACGAGACTAACAGCAATCATCTTCATACTCTTGCTTGTCACAAGTATTTATCTGCGATCGAATCTTTAACACCAACAGAAAGAGATAAAAGATTCATGCCATAATATTTTTAGATTATACCACCACATATGAAACATTTTTGTTTATCAGATGCATGATATAAACTACGACGAACTTCAATAGCTGCACTCGCCACACAGTCTCCAAAAGGCGTTTCTTAAATTTCGTTTCTAAGACCCAAGTCGTTCAGTGTCATATAGGGAAGTGGGCTACTTCATCATTTGGATCTCTAGGAGCGAGTTACAACCACATTCTATGTGTCTTCTTATTCTTTGACACTCTCTTAAATACACTACTGGCCATTAAAATTGCTACACCACGAAGATGACGTGCTACAGACGCGAAATTTAACCGACAGGAAGAAGATGCTGTGATATGCAAATGATTAGCTTTTCAGAGCATTCACACAAGGTTGGCGCCGGTGGCGACACCTACAACGTCCTGACATGAGGAACGTTTCAAACCGATTTCTCATACACAAACAGCAGTTGGCCAGCATCTTATCCGCATGGCTGTAACGGATCGTGCAGCCACGTCTCGATCACTGAGTCAACAGATGGGGACGTTCGCAAGACAACAACCATCTGCACGAACAGTTCGACGACGCTTGCAGCAGCACGGACTATCAGCTCGGAGACCATGGCTGCGGTTACCCTTGACGCTGCATCACAGACAGGAGCGCCTGCGATGGTGTACTCAACGACGAACCTGGGTGCACGAATCGCAAAACGTCATTTTTTCGGATGAATCCAGGCTCTGTTTACAGCATCATGTTGGTCGCACCCGTGTTTGGCTACATAACGGTAAACGCACATTGGAAGCGTGTATTCGTGATCGCCATACTGGCGTATCACCCGGCGTGATGGTATGGTGTGCGGTTGGTTACACTTCTCGGTCACATCTTGTTCGCATTGACGGCACTTTGAACAATGGACGTTACATTTCAGATGTGTTACGAGCCGTGGCTGTAACCTTCATTCGATCCCTGCGAAACCCTACATTTCAGCAGGATAATGCACGACCGCATGTTGCAGGTCCTGTACGGGCCTTTCTGGCAACAGAAAATGTTCGACTGCTGTCCTGGCCAGCACATTCCCCAGATCTCTCACCAATTGAAAACGTCTGATCAATGGTGGCCGAGCAACTGGCTCGTCACAATACGCCAGTCACTACTCTTGATGAACTGTGGTATCGTGTTGAAGCTACATGGGTAGTTGTACCTGTACACGCCATCTAAGCTCTGTTTGACTCAATGCCCAGGCGCATCAAGGCCGTTATTAGGACGAGAGGTGTTTGTTCTGGGTACTATGCACCCAAACTGCGTGAAAATGTAATCGTATGTCAGTTCTAGTATAATATATTTGCTCAATGAATACCCGTTTATCCAATTTTAATGGCCCGTAATGTACCTTGGGGGTACGCGATACTACCGCCATCTGTATATGTTCATGTGGCTGTCCCATGACTTTTGTCACATAAATCTATATTGTGATGCAGGTCTTGACGAAACATAAAGAAATAATAGGTACCACTAGGTCGTGTAGTGGGATAACGTATGTCGCAAGGTCCTCCAGACGTGGACTGCGTCACGGATGGGTTTTCTCGGTATCGCGCAGCAAGGAGAGATGACGCTGATCGTCGCGTATCAAGTGTGGACTGTCCAGTCTCATGGAGAAGCTCACCACTCTCCGCCGGCGCGACAAGCGCGGACGGACCCCTTCCGGTGAGAGTAGAGCGGGCGCGCGTCGCGCCGGCCACCGCCCAGACGGCCGTCAGCCGGCAGCGGTTCATTACGGCGGCGGCCTAATGAGCGAGTCGCTAATTGTAATTTCCGATTCTCGGCCCCACGCCGCTCCCTGGCCGATGCGCCGACTCTGATAGCGGCCGGCTGCGCGCGGCCCCGCCCTCGCGTCTCTGGCTCGCTGCTCTGGAACCTCCAGTCCACTCCCCCTCCAGGCCAGCAGCTGCGCCACTGTTGGCCACCGCAGTCCAGCTTTGCTCCGTCCCTCTCTCAGGCGAAGGGAGGCTGCCTTCGGTAACAGAGCCACTTAAAAGGTAACAATTCTACATCTACATCTACATACATACTCCGCAATCCACCATACGGTGCGTGGCGGAGGGTACCTCGTACCACAACTAGCATCTTCTCTCCCTGTTCCACTCCCAAACAGAACGAGGGAAAAATGAGTGCCTATATGCCTTTGTACGAGCCCTAATCTCTCATATCTTTCCGAGAAATACAAGTTGGCGGCAGTAAAATTGTACTGCAGTCGGCCTCAAATGCTGGTTCTCTAAATTTCCTCAGTAGCGATTCACGGAAAGAATGCCTCCTGTCCTCTAGACACTCCCACCCGAGTTCCTGAACCATTTCCGTAACATTCGCTTGATGATCAAAGCTACAAGTAACAAAGCTAGCAGCCCGTGTCTGAATTGCTTCTATGCTCTCCCTCAATCCGACCTGATAGGAATCCCAAACGCTCGAGCAGTACTCAGGAATAGGTCGTACAAGTGTTTTATAAGCGGTCTCCTTTACAGATGAACCACATCTTCCCAAAATTCTACCAGTGAACCTGTGGCGTGCATACTGTAAGACCTTTGGTACACACACCATCAGATTATTTGACCTGTTGTTCTAACGAAGTAGGCGAGTGTCAGCAATATGTTTCGTGGTCTCATCGTGGCGTGTTTATCTTCTGCCGTTAGGTCAGACGATAGAAATGACACTTGCACGCTTAGAGTACCAGATTGACGGTGACCAACTTTAAACAGAACTTGATTAATTTTCACACACATTTATTAAAATAATAAAAATCATAGATATTACGTAACTTGATTCTGGATGCTGCTTACAATTGACAATCTGAAGTTCCTTTGGTCTTGGTACGTTAATCTTATTCTCACATATCTCTGATGCTTGACAAAGTGTCTATACATTTCTCTTCATGGCTATGTACAGGAATATGATAATCTTATTAGGCGCAGACTGAAACTTGACTATAGACTGGTACAGACAAATGCAGACTAATGCAGACTGGTGCAGACAAATGCAGACTGACTAATCGGAGGTCTGTACGCTTGTTATAATACCTCGAGCATTCAGGTATCACTGTGCGAGTGTGATCTGCGAGGAGAAAAGGTTCTACGTTAGCAGCAGTCTCATTGGCTGCGTTACATACAAATACGTGGATTAGTGGAAGCAGAATTTGGTCCGTCTCTAAGACAGCGCCATCTCGTAGAGCGGAGACGGACGAGCGCTGCGCCTGCGCTGTTGTGCTTGGCGGGGCGCGCTCTAGTGGGAAAGTTGTGTACGCGCTGACTACGCGGAACTATGTACACAACAGAACCGAAGACGATTATCCGCCTTCCCCATAACTGCTTGTCCCACTTCATATCGCTCTGCAATGTTACGCTCAAATATTTAATCGACGTGACTGTGTCAAGCGCTACACTACTAATGGAGTATTCAAACATTACGGGATTCTTTTTCCTATTCATCTGCATTAATTTACATTTATCTATGTTTAAAGTTAGCTGCCATTCCTTACACCAATCACAAATCCTGTCCAAGTCGTCTTGTTTTCTCCTACAGGCACTCAACGACGACACCTTCCCGTACACCACAGCATTATCAGCAAACAGCCGCAAATTGCTAATCACCCTATCCAAAAGATCATTTACGTAGATTGAAAACAACAGCGAACCTACCACACTTCCCTGGGGCACTCCAGATGATAGCCTCACCTCCGATGAACACTCGCTATCGAGGACAACGTACTGGGTTCTATTATTTAAGAAAGTCTTCGAGCCCCTCACATATTTGGGAACCAATCCCATATGGTCGTACCTTAGTTAGGAGACTGCAGTGGGTCACCGAGTCAAACGCTTTCCGGAAGTCTAGGAATATGGCATCCGTCTGACACCCTACATCCATGGTTCGCAAGATATCACGTTGAAAAAGGGTGAGTTGCGTTTCGCAGGAGCGATGCTTTCTAAAGCCGTGCTGATGCATGGACACCAATTTCTCTGTCTCAAGGAAATTCATTATATTCGAGCTGAGAATATGTCCGAGAATCCTGCAAGAAACTGATGTTAAAGATATTGGTCTGTAATTTTGAGGATCCGTCATACTACCCTTCTCGTATACAGGCGTCACCTGCGCTTTTTTCCAGTCGCTCGGGCCTTCGGTAACAGAGCCACATAAAGGTGACAATTATTGAACAGTATGAAATAAAATCGTCCTACAAAATGAAATGTTCACTATGAGGCGGAGTGTGCGGTGATATGAAACTTCCTGGCAGATTAAAACTGTGTGCCGGACCGAAACTCGAACTCGGGACCTTTGCCTTTCCCGGGCAAATGCTCTGCCATCTGAGCTACCCAAGTACGACTCACTTTCATTTTGATGGGTTCGTCAATAATCAAGATTGGCGCGTTTGTGGGACTGGCAATCCGCATTTCGCGATCGAGAAGTCCCTTCACCCTCAACGGGTGACTGTATGGTGTGCAATGTCGATTCACGGAATAACCGGTGCGATATTCCTTGATGGCACAGTGACGATACGCAAAGGTTTTGGAAGATGATTTGATCCCCCATTATCCAAAGTGACAGTGATTTGGACAAGATCCGGTTCATGCAAGACGGAGCTCGAGCAGGAGAGTATTTGATGTCTGGAGAAATTCTTTGGGGACCGCATTCTGGCTCTACGGTACCCAGAGGCCACTGGCATGAGCCTCGATTAGCTCCCATATTCTCCGGTTCGGAACACATGCCACCCCTTTTTGTGGGCTATGAACAGCAATAACCCCAAAACCATTGCTGAGCTGAAAGCAGCCATTCAGGAGGTCGTCGGCGCATCGATGTTGCGTAACTTCAGGAGGTCATGCAGAATTTCGCTATTTGTCTGCGCCACATAATCGCCAATGATGGCAGGCAAATCGAACATGTCATAACCTAAATCCAGATATCTGTAGTGACGTTTACATGTTGAATAAAGTGTGTGCGTACCTTAGTTTGTAACTGATTTACGTTTTTTTTTCCATGTAGTTCAATAATTGTCACCCTGTAACTGGTCAGCGTGGCTGCAGAATTGCTTATACTTTACACCATTGTTGAGAGTCGTTAAACTGATTTCGTTTATTGAATTTTAAACATACCAATCGCTGTTAACATTTGATGGGGTTTATTATTTCCTGCAAATCTCACGGCTACATCAACACCCATACTTTGCAAACAATTGTGAAGTGCGTCGCAGAGGGTACGTCCCACTGCACCAGTTACTATCGGCTTTTTCTGTTGCATTCACGTGTGGAGCATGGAAAGTATGACTATTTTAATGCCTACAATTAATCTGTCTTCACAATGCGTATCAGAGCGGTGTGTAGGGGGTTGTAGTACTAGATAAGTGCATAAATTCGTAGCGTTTTTGTTTTCCATGTTGGTTTTTCAGTTGCCAAGTGTTTATTTATCGATTGTCATTTTTTTTATTTTTTGTTCACTGTTTCTGTCTGACTTCACATACTATCATTTTGTCATTTGGAGACAGAGAGTTGAACTGTGGACGCTAGGAAAAGGAGTGCCAAGTGCAGAAATCGTAACATTTCCAACACACATATTCTTCTACCTGAGTTCGGTAGTGGGATGACAGAAGCAGAGGCAGTCAGAAACATTTGCGACTTGCATGGGCTTAATGCCGTTGGGCACAGCATGGCGAGAAAAGAATATCCTTGTTTTGCTGACTCTCCAAGTTCAGGAAGACCTTCGGGGTTTCATGAAGACTACTTAAACACATTAATCAACAACAATCCACGTCACTGTACTCGAGAACTCGCAAATATGATGAACTGTGATCGTACCGTCACCATACGATATTTGCATGCAATGGGAATGGTTCTAAAATCGACTGTGTGGGTATCACACACACTACCCCCAAAACACAAAAATCTGTGGGTGGTCATATGTGAAGCTTGGCTTTCTCTTCATCAATTGGATGTAGAATAAAACCGACCATAACTATCCTGTATCGCTACTTGTGATAAAAATGGCGTCGTTATGATAACATCAGGAGATGAAACGAATGGTTAAGCCCAAACAAAGCAACAACTCCCTGTACAAATACCTGTGCTCATCCATAAGAGATAATGTTTTGCACTAAGCAGAACAGCGATGGTGTAGCATTCTACGAATTGCTTCCCCGAAGTGTAACCATCACAGTTGGCATTTACTGTCAACAGCTGAGAAATCTTGTAGACACAGTCCAACAACAACGACCAGGAAGTTTTGCTACTCCACGATAATGTACACACGAATTTGAGGGAGGACGAGTTACTCTCACCTATTTTTCGTATACGGAAAATTATTAAAGATTTTGTTATAAGCTTACGCACCTTGAGTGAGACTCTAGAAAGGATGGAGCCTGGTAGGGCGCTAAAACCATGAGGTCTTTTTATGGTTCTTAGTTCACAGAAATGGCATGTTGGGAGTTGAAAACACATGGCGGCGAGCCCATCCCTCAGTAAATCTTGCCGGACAGGCCCACAACTGTACAGGGCAGACAGAGCAGTCCCTCATTGAGACAGGTCTCCAGCAGAACAATGCCGAGCTACCTGCGATGGCGTCAGCGGAAGGTTGGGCTGGAGGCGATGCACTGAGTTGTAAACTGGGCACTGTGTGCTGAGCCACATGTAATAAAAATTCACTAGTTTTCACATTCGCCGATACTGCAAATAGGCCTTCCACCTGCCACCTTGGTTGTATAAGAAACTTAGGCATTTAAGATATGTTTAGAGGTAGAATCTTCATTACACCTCATAGCTAGGACTCGCAAGCTCCAAGGAACAGACGATTTAGATAAAGATCTTTAAGACTGTATCTGTTCGCTTTTTGCCACAGGAAGCGACGCGACTTCGGAGAAAAACATCTTCTTCCTCCACAAAGACTTAAAAAAGCCAGTAACTGGCGGTTCCTTTTTTTTCAGAGATGCGTGTTTCTTAACTCTTGCGCTGGTTCGACATGAGTTTGTGCTGCCGTGTGGGAGAGGAGATTTAGTGCCTCTAAAGCCCTGTGATTGGCTCAAGACAGTGAAGTTCTTACTGTACCAACAGTGTGACTTCAAACGTCTCGGACTCCTCGTTTGCTGAGGGCACACTTATTCGTTTTTGGTTTACCAGTCTCAACGTTTGGTATCCTTGTGAGGTCAGTCGTATAAGTGAGCCAAATTGGTCTTTGGTACGACCAGTGAATAGGTGTGTCACACTTTGAAATCTACCATGATTTCAGGGCTCTCGTGGAGAGCGAATTGCGACCGTCTGCCTAATCGCTAGACCGTGAGATTTTTGCAATTCTTTCGTGGCTACGGTCGGTTCACAGGTTCCGCCTCTACGTCTCGCCACCGCAAGGCCACTTTTCTCCAGCTGCAATTTACATCCCCACACGAAGCAAACAGGGTAATGTACTGCTGCTCCGGAATTGTCTTAGCGGACAGATCTGAATCGCCACTTGTTCTCAGCTGCACCTGTATTGAGAAACTTCTGTAGATTATCAATCAAAGTCTGCTCAGCATCACATCAATTCAGATTGCGTTATCCACATTTTTAGGGCCAGGGTACTTGACTCACTTCTGCCACCCAGCATCCTTGTCCATGGTACTCTTAACCCAGCTGTTAGTTATTTAGCCGGCCAGTGTGGCCGAGCGGTTCTTGGCGCTTCAGTCTGGAGCCGCGCGACCGCACCGGTCGCCGGTTCGAATCCTGCCTCGGGCACTGATGTGTGTGATGTCCTTAGGTTAGTTAGGTTTCAGTAGTTCTAAGTTCTAGGGGACTGATGACCTCAGATGTTAAGTCCCATAGTGCTCAGAGCCATTTGAACCATTTTTTTGTTAGTTATTTACAGTATTCAATCAGTATCTATAATTTAATTTTAATTTTAAAAACCAACAGTCTCAGTTGCAAAGTTTACCTAGATTTACCTAGGTTTCAGTCGGGATAATCCAACCTTCTTCAGAATAAAAATAACTACCGTTTGTCCATAGTGGACATCGTCAAGCTAAAACTACAGACTCAAAAAACTTATCTGAAACTGCCTCGGCCCCACTTCGCGACCGCGATGAGGCAACCACGAGTGCTGTACTGGAACTGAGACTGTTGGTTTTTAAAATTAAAATTAATACTCGTATTTATACAGTTGGTGACAGGGCCGCGAAATGTTGAAAATATTTAAACTATAATTTATGTCTGTTTTGTCCGCCTCCGTACCGCAGCGTTAGCGCTACCGACTACCACGCAAGGGGGCCCGGGTTCGATTTCCGGCAGAGGACTGGTTGTTGTGTGTCCTTCATCATCATTTTCATCATCATTGACACGCACGTCGCCGAAGAGGCGTCAACTAAAAAGACTTGCAATACGGCGGCCGAACCCACAAGGGGCTATTCCAGTCAATAAACGCCATACGATCATTTCATTTCATATCTGTTTTTTCTTTTGAAAAATAAATGGCATCCCATGCCGGGCTAACTTACAAATTCTGCTAGACTGACAAAAACACAGGAGTTGGGTTGGCAAATCATTCAACACCCACCTTATTCACCTGATCTTCTGCCCTCAAATTTTCATCTTGGCCGCTCTCTATTGAAGAACCTTTATGAAACTTCCTTCCCAGATGAAAAGGCACTTCGAACATGGATCAACGAGTCTTCACTATTTAAAATGGTCTACCAGCGCTGCGGTAACCCTCAGAACCTCATGATTTCTACAGTCGCGGAATCGAAAAGTTACCCCAGCGTTGTCAGACTGTTGTAAACAGTGAATGAGAATACATTATTGATGACCAAGTCTCTGTTATGTGTGTGTGTCTGTTGTGTTCACTAAATTTATCTAAAAAATTACGAACTTATGCACCAACTAAACATATTCCTAGAGACATCACTTAAAGCCGATTCTTGAAACATTTTGATGTATTGGCAGAAGAGCCAACACCGTGTAGCTAGAGGAGGCCGAAATGCACGCGTTTAAGCTCACGCAAACTGGCGTGAGGTCTGGAACAGGACAATGTAATTAATATAGCCAATAAGGTACGTTGCTGCTGGAATACTTAACTTTAATCCATAATTGGTGTACATCGCTCTTGACGGTACATGTTTTACAATCTCAATATTAACTGGTAATGGCGCCTTGCTAGGTCGTAGCAAATGACGTAGCTGAAGGCTATGCTAACTATCGTCTCGGCAAATGAGAGCGTGTTTGTCAGTGAACCTTTCCTAGCAAAGTCGGCTGTACAACTGGGGCGAGTGCTAGGACGTCTCTCTAGACCTGCCGTGTGGCGGCGCTCGGTCTGCAATCATTGACAGTGGCGACACGCGGGTCCGACGTATACTAGCGGACCGCGGCCGATTTAAAGGCTACCACCTAGCAAGTGTGGTGTCTGGCGGTGACACCACACATTTTAAGTAGACTTTCTCGCATCAGCACTTGATAACCTGTGGATAGTCTTGGTGGCAGTTTAATTTATTGATGCCTTTCGACACATCATCAGAACAAAGCTGTGTTAAAAAGAAAAAGAAGGAATTAAAATACGAAATGCCACAGAACAATATCCACAATGGTCAGCCGTTACGTCAGCACTTACAAAGAAATACAAGAACGAACATCACAGCCACACAGCAGTGGGCACATAATGTAGTGAATACAGCCTTAGAAGTGAAGAAAAGAACTGCCTTCACCAGTTGGCGTTGGCAACTAATACAGCGCATAAATGACTGTCAGAATCAGCAATCATCAACGGCATGAGGACGCAGAAGGCAATGGAAATCACTACATTGAAGACACTTAACGTGTATGCTCAAGAAATGTTTCCTGGAACTGAAAAATTTCACGATGATCTCTCCGTTAACAAAAGACTGGTCCCCCACTCGGATCTCCGGGAAGGAACTGACATGGGAGAGGTGACAATGAGAAAAAAATTCAATAACCAACGGAAAGATAATGTTCTACTAGTCGGGGAGTGGAATGTCAAAAGTTTGAGCGTGATAGGGAAACTAGAAAATCTGAAAATGGAAATGTAACGCCTCAATCTAGATATTGTGGGGGTCAGTGAAATGAAATGGAGAGAACAATAATTTCTGGTCCGACGAGCATGGGGTAATATTATCAGGAGCAGAAAATGGTATAAGCGGAATAGGATTCGTTATGAATAGGAAGGGGACAGAGACTGAGTTACTAACAACGGTTCAGTGATATGGTTGTTGTCATCAGAATCGACAGCAGACCAACACCGACAATGATAGTTCAGGTATACATGCCGAAATCGTAAGCTAAAGGTGAAGAGATGAAGGATATGAGGACATTGAACGGCTAATTCAGTACGTAAAGGGAGATAAAAATCTGATAATCATGGGGTTTTGGTAAGCAGTAGGAGTAGAAAATGGTTCAAATGGCTCTGAGCACTATGGGACTTTACATCAGAGGTCATCAGTCCCCTAGAACTTAGAACTACTTAAACCTAACTAACCTAAGTGTTCCGTGTGTTTTTGCTTTTAGGAAGCTTTAATTGTTTAGTGCTAGTAATAGTGTTCTATAAATCTCGTATTTGTTTTGAATATGGTCACAGAGAGTCCCTTTAGTCAGCCATAGTACGAGTAGCGTCAGTGTCGTCCTAACCGCCGTCTGTGTCACGTCTGCTGTGCAGCGAGCTACGTTAATTTAAGTATTAACTGTATTTTTTATAGTTGTCACTTCTTCTTCCGTGTGTTTTTGCTTTTAGGAAGCTTCCATTTTCGAGTGCTAGTAATAGTGTTCCATAGACGTCGTGTTTGTTTTGAATACAGTCAGAGAGAGTCCCTTTAGTCAGCCATAGTACCAGTAGTGCTAGTGTTTGTTTTGAATACAGTCCAGAGACAGGTAGTGCTATTTTCATTGTTTTCTATCAGAAGTGTCTAGTAACCACAGTTTAGTCAACTATCAGCCGCCTTAGTGAATTAGCAGTCTAGCTAAAAGTTGATTAACTCTCTACAGTAAATTGATTTCTTAGGATGGATAGGATGTGTGACTGTTGTGTACGGACGCAGGAGGAGCTGGCCACTGTTCGCGAACAGCTGAACGTGTTGATGGCCGCGGTCAGCCGTCTTCAGGCTGCTGCCTCGGAGTGTAGCGGCAGTGGGGAGTCTGGTGTGTTGCATGGTACACCCCAAGTGTTACATGCTTCACCCACTGTCCCTGCTGTCGAGACATCTTCGCGTGTACCGGGCGCGGTTGGGCCACCCTCTCCCAAAGGGGAGTGGCGGGTTCAGCGGCGTTCGCGGCGCACGAGGCAGAGGGTAAATATGGAGGCTGGCCGTGTGGCATCGCCCGCTCTGCCTGTGAGTGGACATGTAGCCGCTCCTTCAGCAAGGTCCGAGCAGGCACGCGGAGGGAGGGGTTTACTAGTGATTGGGAGCTCCAACGTTAGGCGGGTGATGGAGCCCCTTAGGAAAATAGCGGAAAGGTCGGGGAAGAAGGCCAGTGTTCACTCTGTCTGCTTGCCGCGGGGTCTCATCCGAGATGTGGAGGAGGCCCTGCCGGCGGCGATAGAGAGCACTGGGTGCACCCGACTGCAAATTGTTGCTCACGTCAGCATCAATGACCCCTGTCGTCAGAGGTCATCCTCAGTTCATACAGGCGGTTGGCGGAGTTGGTGAAGGCGGAGAGCCTCGTTCGCGGGGTGGAATCTGAGCTAACTATTTGTAGTATCGATCCCAGAACCGATTGCGGTCCTCTGGTTTGGAGCCGAGTGGAAGGCTTAAACCAGAGGCTCGGACGATTCTGCGGAGATCTGGGGTGCAAATTTCTCGACCTCCACTATCAGGTGGAGAAATGTAGGGTCCCCCCGAATAGGTCAGGCGTGCACTACACGCAGGAAGCGGCTACAAGGGTAGCGGAGTACGTGTGGAGTGCACATGTGGGGTTTTTAGGTTAGAGAATTCCCTCCCTAGGCCCGACAAGACGCCTCCTGAGACGCGGCAAGGTAGGAGTAGACAAAATGCAACAGGGAATAACAATATTAATCTGCTAATAGTAACTTCAGGAGCGTCTATAGAAAGGTCCCAGAACTGCACTCATTAACAAACGATCACAATGCTCACATAGTACTAGGGACAGAAAGTTGGCTGAAACCCGATGTAAACAGTAATGAAATTCTAAACTCAGATTGGAATGTATACAGCAGAGACAGGCTGGACAGTGAAGGGGGAGGCGTGTTTATAGCGATAAGAAGTGCAATGTTGTCGAAGGAAATTGACGGAGATCCGAAATGTGAAATAATTTGGGTGAAGGTCACGGTTAAAGCAGGCTCAGACATGGTATTTGGATGTTTCTATAGGCCCCCTGGCTCAGCAGCTGTTGTGGCTGCGCACCTGAAGGACAATTTGGAAAGTATTTCGAGTAGATTTCCCAACCATGTTATAGTTCTGGATGGAGATTTTAATTTGCCGGATATAGACTGGGAGACTCAAACGTTCATAACAGATGGCAGGGACAAAGAATCCAGTGAAATTTTTTTAAGTGCTTTATCTTAAAACTACCTTGAGCAGTTAAACGGAGGACCGAATCGTGGCGATAACATATTAGACCTTCTGGTGACAAACAGACCCGAACTATTTGAAACAGTTAACGCAGAACAGGGAATCAGTGATCATAAAGCGGTTACTGCATCGATGATTTCAGCCGTAAATAGAAATATTAAAAAAGATAGGAAGATTTTTCTGTTAAGCAAAAGTGACAAAAAGCAGATTTCAGAGTACTTGATGGCTCAACACAAAAGTTTTGTCTCAGGTACAGATAGTGTTGAGGATCAGTGGACAAAGTTCAAAACCATCGTACAATATGCGTTAGATGAGTACGTGCCAAGCAAGATCGTAAGAGATCGAAAAGAGCCACCGTGGTACAACAACCGAGTTAGAAAACTGCTGCGGAAGCAAAGGGAACTTCACAGCAAACATAAACATAGCCAAAGGCTTGCAGACAAACAAAAATTACGCGAAGCGAAATATAGTGTGAGGAGGGCTATGCACGAGGCGTTCAATGAATTCGAAATTAAAGTTCTATGTACTGACTTGGCAGAAAATCCTAAGAAATTTTGGTCTTATGTCAAAGCGGTCCAGACACTGTGTGACTAAAATGGTACTGAAACAGAGGATTACAGACTAAAGGCCGAATTACTAAATGTCTGTTTCCAAAGCCGTTTCACAGAGGAAGACTGCACTGTAGTTCCTTCTCTAGATTGTCGCTCAGATGACAAAATTGTAGATATCGAAATAGACGACAGAGGGATGGAGAAACAATTAAAATCGCTCAAAAGAGGAAAGGCCGCTGGACCTGATAGGATACCAGTTCGATTTTACACAGAGTACGCGAAGGAACTTGCCCCCCTTCTTGCAGCGGTGTACCGTAGGTCTCTAGAAGAGCGTAGCGTTCCAAACGATTCTAAAAGGGCACAGGTCATCCCCGTTTTCAAGAAGGGACGTCGAACAGATGTACAGAACTATAGACCTATATCTCTAACGTCAATCAGTTGTAGAATTTTGGAACACTCCGTGAGGCTATTTGCAGATGACACGGTTGTCTACAAGAAAGTAGCAACATCAGAAGACTCGTACGTACTCCAGGAGGACCTGCAGAGGATTAATGCATGGTGCGACAGCTGGCAGCTTTCCCTAAACGTAGATAAATGTAATATAATGCGCATACATAGGGGCAGAAATCCATTCCAGTACGATTATGCCATAGGTGGTAAATCATTGGAAGCGGTAACGACCGTAAAATACTTAGGAGTTACTATCCGGAGCGATCTGAAGTGGAATGATCACATAAAACAAATAGTGGGAAAAGCAGGCGCCAGGTTGAGATTCATAGGAAGAATTCTAAGAAAATGTGACTCATCGACGAAAGAAGTAGCTTACAAAACGCTTGTTCGTCCGATTCTTGAGTATTGCTCATCAGTATGGGACCCTTACCAGGTTGGATTAATAGAAGAGATAGACATGATCCAGCGAAAAGCAGCGCGATTCGTCATGGGGACATTTAGTCAGCGCGAGAGCGTTACGGAGATGCTGAACAAGCTCCAGTGGCGGACACTTCAAGAAAGGCGTTACGCAATACGGAGAGGTTTATTATCGAAATTACGAGAGAGCACATTCCGGGAAGAGATGGGCAACATATTACTACCGCCCACATATATCTCGCGTAATGATCACAACGAAAAGATCAGAGAAATTAGAGCAAATACGGAGACTTACAAGCAGTCGTTCTTCCCACGCACAATTCGTGAATGGAACAGGGAAGGGGGGATCAGATAGTGGTACAATAAGTACCCTCCGCCACACACCGTAAGGTGGCTCGCGGAGTATAGATGTAGATGTAGATGTAGATGTTCGAGTATAATGACTTTTCTGGAGACTACTCTGTAGGAATCAGCATGGGTTTCGAAAGAGACGATCGTGTGAAACCCAGCTCGCGCTATTCGTCCACGAGACTCAGAGGGCCATACACACGGGTTCCCAGGTAGATTCCGTGTTTCTTGACTTCCGCAAGACGTTCGATACAGTTCCCCACAGTCGTTTAATGAACAAAGTAAGAGCATATGGACTATCAGACTAATTGCGTGATTGGATTGAAGAGTTCCTACATAACAGAACGCAGCATGTCATTCTCAATGGAGAGAAGTCCTCCGAAGTAAGAGTGATTTCAGGTGTGCCGCAGGGGAGTGTCGTAGGACCGTTTCTATTCACAATATACGTAAGTGACCTTGTGGATGACATTGGAAGTTCACTGAGGCTTTTTGCGGATGATGCTGTGGTATATCGAGAGGTTGTAACAATGGAAAATTGTACTGAAATGCAGGAGGATCTGCAGCGAATTGACGCATGGTGCAGGGAATGGCAACTGAATCTCAATGTAGGCAAGTGTAATGTGCTGCGAATACATAGAAAGGAAGATCCCTTATCATTTAGCTACAATATAGCAGGTCAGCAGCTGGAAGCAGTTAATTCCATAAATTATCTGGAAGTACGCATTAGGAGTGATTTAAAATGGAATGATCATATAAAGTTGCTCGCCGGTAAGGCAGATGCCATATTGAGATTCATTGGAAGAATCCTAAGGAAATGCAATCCGAAAACAAAGCAAGTAGGTTACAGTACGCTTGTTCGCCCACTGCTTGAATACTGCTCAGCAGTGTGGCATCCGTACCAGATGGGGTTGTTGGAGGAGATAGAGAAGATCCAACGGAGAGCAGCGCGCTTCGTTACAGGATCATTTAGTAATCGCGAAAGCGTTGCGGGGATGATAGATAAACTCCAGTGGAAGACTCTGCAGGAGAGACGCTAAGTAGCTCGGTACGGGCTTTTGTTGAAGTTTCGAGAACATACCTTCACCAAGGAGTCAAGCAGTATATTGCTCCCTCCTACGTATATCTCGCGAAGAGACCATGAGGATAAAATCAGAGAGATTAGAGCCCACACAGAGCCGTACTGACAATATCTCGCGAAGAGACCATGAGGACAAAATCAGAGAGATCAGAGCCCACATAGAGGCATACCGACAATCCTTCTTTCCAAGAACAATACGACACTGGAATAGAAGGGAGAACCGATAGAGGTACTCAAGGTACCGTCCGCCACACACCGTCAGGTGGCTTGTGGAGTATGGATGAACATGTAGATGTAAATCACACACATCCATACCCGAGGCAGGATTCGAACCTGCGACCGTAGCGGTCGCGAGGATCCAGACTGAAGCGCCTAGAACCGCTCGGCCATTCCGGCCGGCAAGGAGTAGAATAAAGGGTCACAGTACTGTACAGGTTTGGCACCAGGAATGAGGAATGAGAAAGGAGAAAGACGGAGTTCTGCAACAATTTTGAGGTAGTAATAGCGAACACTGTTCAAGCATCACAAGAGGTGGTATACCTGGAATAGGCCAGCAGATACAGGACGATTTCAGCTATTTTACATCAACGTCAGGCAGAGATTCCCAAATCAGATACTTGGTTGTAAAGAGCATCCAGGGGTAGATATAAACTCAGATCACAATTTAGTAGTGATGAAGAGGAGAGTGAAGTCGGAGAGATTAGCCTGGAAGACTCATTGCGCAAAGAAGTGGGTTACGGAAGTACTAAAGAATGAAGAGATGCGCTTGAAGTCCCTAAGACTATAGATACTGCGATAAGAAATGGCTCCGTAGACAGTTCAGCTGAAGCGGAATGGACGTCTCTAAAAAGAGCAATCACAGAAGTTGGAAAGAAAAACATTGGTACAAAGAAGATAATCGCAAAGAAACCACGGATAACAGAAGAAATACTTCAGCTGTCTGATGAAAGAAGGAAGACCAAAAGTGTTCAGGGAAATTCGGGAATCGGGTAACATATGTCACTTAGTTGGTTCAAATGGCTCTGAGCACTATGGGACTCAACTTCTGAGGTCATTAGTCCCCTAGAACTTAGAACTAGTTAAACCTAACTAACCTAAGGACATCACACACATCCATGCCCGAGGCAGGATTCGAGGTTCCTGACTGAGGCGCCTAGAACCGCACGGCCACTTCGGCCGGTGTCACTTAGTAACGAAATAAATAGGAAGTGAAGGGAAGCTAAGGCGAAATAGCAAAATGAATGAAGAAATCAAAAACGATTGTAGGAAGAACTATCAGCATACAGAAGAGTCAGAAGAACCTTCCGTGAAATTAAAAACAATGGTGATATCATTGAGAGTCCACTGTTTAATTTAGAGGAGAGAGCAGGTAGATGGGAAGTACATTAAAGGTCTCTATGGGGGAGAAGAAGAGTCTGATGAAGGGACGGAAGAAGAAACAGCAGTCGATATAGAAGAGACGTGGATCCAGTTTTAGAATAGGAATCTAATAAAGTTTCGGGTGACTTAAGATCGAATGAGGGTCATAGGATCTGTCGAGCTGGGAAAATGATGCAAGATGTTCGAAATTCTGCGAAAAATAGGGTAAGCTATAGGGAAAGACGGGTATTATACAGTATACATATACAGGCTGTTAGAAAAAGGTACGACCAAACTTTCCGGAAACATTCCTCACACACAAAGAAAGAAAGTATGTTATCTGGACATGTGTCCGGAAACGCTTACTTTCCATGTTAGAGCTCATTTTATTACTTCTCTTCGAATCACATTAATCATGGAATGGAAACACACAGCAACAGAACGTACCAGCGTGACTTCAAACACTGCGTTACAGGAAATGTTCAAAATGTCCTCCGTTAGCGAGGATACATGCATCCACCCTCCGCCGCATGGAATCCCTGATGCGCTGATGCAGCCCTGGAGAATGGCGTATTGTATCACAGCCGTCCACAATACGAGCGCGAAGAGTCTCTACATTTGGTACCGGGGTTGCGTAGACAAGAGCTTTCAAATGCCCCCATAAATGAAAGTCAAGAGGGTTGAGGCCAGGAGAGCGTGGAGGCCATGGAATTGGTCCGCCTCTACCAATCCATCGGTCACCGAATCTGTTGTTGAGAAGCGTACGAACACTTCGATTGAAATGTGCAGGAGCTCCATCGTGCATGAACTACATGTTGTGTCGTACTTGTAGAGGCACATGTTCTAGCAGCACAGTATCCCGTATGAAATCATGATAACGTGCTCCATTGAGCATAGGTGGAAGAAACTAAAATGAGCTCTAACATGGAAATTAATCGTTTCCGGAAACATGTCCACATAACATGTTTTCTTTATTGTGTGTGAGCAATGTTTCCTGAAAGTTTGGCCGTTCCTTTTTGTAACATCCTGTATAAGAGACAAGAGGGAACAATAAGACTGGAAGACCAAGAGCAAAGTCCTAGATTAAAAAGGATGTAAGACAGGGATGTAGTCTTTCGCTCCTACTGTTCAATTTATACATCGAAGAAAGAACGGCGGAAGTAAAAGAAAGATTAAAATTCAAGGTGAAGAGATATCAATATTCAGATTCGCTGATGGCGTTGCTATCTCCCGTAAAAGTGAAGAAGAATTACAGGATGTGTTGGATGGAATGAACATTCCAACGTGTACAGAATAATGGGTTGAGAGTAAGTTGAAGGCAGACAAAATTAGTGAGGCATAGCAGAAATGAGAAGAGCGAGGAACTTAACATCAGGGCTGGTGATCAAGATGTAGTTGGAGTTAAGGCAGCGAAATAGCCCAAGGTGGCCGGAGCAAGAAGAACATAAAAAGCATACTAGCACTCGCAGGAAGGGTATTCCAGGCCAAGAGAAGTATACTAGTATCATACGTAGGCCTTACTTTGTGGAAGAGATTTCTGAGAACGTACTTTTGGAGCAAAGAACTGTGTGGTAATGGAACATGGACCGTAGGGAAAGCATTTGAGTTGTGGTGCTACAGAAGAATGTTGAAAGTTAGATGGACTGTTAAGGTATGCAGCACGCAGATTCTCCCCAACAGCGGCGGGGAATGAAATATCTGGATAACACTGAGAAGAAGATAAGACAGGATGGCAGGATATATGTTATGACATCACGGAATAACTTCCGTGCCGGCCGAAGTGGCCGAGCGGTTCTAGGCACTACAGTCCTGAACTGCACGACCGCTATGGTCGCAGGTTCGAATCCTGCTTCGGGCCTGGATGTGGGTGATGTTCTTAGGGTAGTTAGGTTTAAGTAGTTTAAGTTATAGGTAACTGATGACCTCAGAAGTTAAGTCCCATAGCGCTCAGAGCCATTTGAACCATTTGAGCTGTGGTGGATGGCGCTCGCACTATTTACTATACAGAGGCCTATAAAGGACGACGATTTGTAGCCTTGGCATCAAATTTCAGCGGGAGTCGTCAGCAGCAGCGTTCTTCTGAACATGACGGTCAGTTGGGTTGCCGAAATGTCGAGTGACGTTGATTTTACGATTCGACAGCAAACCCGAAGAGACTATTAACATTTATGAATTCACTGGAAGAACGGAAGAGACAAGAATCGATGCGTTTGATATGGTTTTTTTTTCTTTTGAGAAGAATCATGAAAATTAAGTTCAGGTGGTTCAAATGGCTCTAAGCACTATGGGACTTAACATCTGAGGTCATCAGCCCCCTAGACGTAGAACTACTTAAACCTAACTAACCTAAGTACATCACACACATCCATGCCCGAGGCAGCATTCGAACCTGAGACCGTAGCAGCAGCGCGGTTCCGGACTGAAGCGCCTACAACCGCTAGGCCACAGCGGCCGGCAAAATTAAGTTGCTGAAAAAATACGAAGTGGGGAGATTCTCTACAGAGTCTGCGACGAATGAAAACGAGGAAAACATTAATTCGATGGATGATAGGGCACATGTTGAAGATAGAAAATTGATGCTTAGGCCGTCGGCACTCGGATCCTGCTTTCGAACGTCAACACTGAATGTGTCGATTTCAGCGTACTGCTGAACGCTCAAAAACGATACGACTTGTGCATCATCACGTGTGCCTTAACGCGGTGGCAGTGTGTTCCAGTGGCAGTTGTCGGCTGTATCTAGTTCCAAAATCACACTCTTTACGAAATGGACTGGCATAAATTCATGCGTTAGATCTATTAAACGCACAATTCTACCCTTGTCCGAAAAAAACAGAAACCACACACACACACACACACACACACACACACACACACACACACACACAGGTTGGTCATTGATCGTGACCGGGCCAAATATCTCACGAAATAAGCGTCAAACGAAAAAACTACAAAGATCGAAACTTGTCTAGCTAGAAGGGGGAAACCAGATGGCGCTATGGTTGGCCCGCTAGATGGCGCTGCCATACGTCAAACGGATATCAACTGCGTTTTTTTAAATAGGAACTCCCATTTTTATTACATATTCGTGTATGAATATTTTAGTTGGACCACTTTCTTCGCTTTGTGGTAGATGGCGCTGTAATAGTCACAAACATATGACTCACAATTTTACACGAACAGTTGGTACCAGGTAGGTTTTTCAAATTAAAATACAGTACGTATGTACGTTTGAACATTTTTTTCGGTTGTTTCAATGTGATAAATGTACCTTTGTGAACTTATCATTTACGAGAACGCATGCTGTTACAGCGTGATTACCTGCAAATACAACATTAATGCAATAAATGCCCAAAATGATATCCGTCAATCTCAGTGCATTGCAAAAATGGCTCTGAGCACTATGGGACTTAACTTCTAAGGTCATCAGTCCCCTAGAACTTAGAACTACTTAAACCTAACTTACCTAAGGACATCGCACACATCCATGCCCGAAGCAGGATTCGAACCTGCAACCGTAGCGGTCGCGCGGTTCCAGACTGTAGCGCCTAGAACCGCTCGCCCACCCCGGGCGGTTCAATGCATTTGGCAATACGTGTAACGACATTCCTCTCAACAGCGAGTAGTTCGCCTTCCGTAATATTTGCACATGCATTGACAATGCGCTGACGCATGTTGTCAGGCGATGTCGGTGGCTCACGATAGCAAATATCCTTCAACTTTCCCCACAGAAAGAAATCCGGGCACGTCAGATCCGGTGAACGTGCGGGCCATGGTGCTTCGACGACCAATCCACCTGTCGTGAAATATGCTATTCAATACCGCTTCAACCGCACGCGAGCTACGAGCCGGACATCCATCATGTTGGAACTACATCGCCATTCGGTCATGCAGTGAAACATCTTGTAGTAATATCGGTAGAACATTACGTAGGAAATCAGAATAAATTGCATCATTTAGATTGCCATCGATAAAATGGGAGCCAATTATCCTTCCTCCCATAATGCCGCACAATACACTAACGCGCCGAGATCGCTGATGTTCCACGTGTCGCAGCCATCGCGAATTTTCCGTTGCCCAATAGTGCATATTACATCGGTTTACGTCACCGCTGTTGGTGAAAGACGCTTCGTCGCTAAATAGAACGCGTGCAAAAAATCTGTCAACGTCCCGTAATTTCTCTTGTGCCCAGTGGCAGAACTGTACACTACGTTCAAAGTCGTCGCCATGCAATTCCTGGTGCATAGAAATATTGTACGGGTGCAATCGATGTCGATGTAGCATTCTCAACACCGACGTTTTTGAGATTGCCGATTCTCGTGCAATTTGTCTTCTACTGATGTACGGATTAGCCGGGACAGCAGCTAGAACACCTACTTGAGCATCATCATTTTTTGCAGGTCGTGGTTGACGTTTCACATGTGGCTGAACACTTCCTGTTTTCTTTAAGTAACGTAGCTATCCGACGAACGATCCGGACACTTGGATGATGTCGTCCATGATACCGAGCAGCATACATAGCACACGCCCGTTGGGCATTTTGATCACAATAGCCATACATCAACACGATATCGACCTTTTCCGCAATTGGTAAACGGTCCATTTTAACACGGATAATGCACACTCCTGGAAATTGAAATAAGAACACCGTGAATTCATTGTCCCAGGAAGGGGAAACTTTATTGACACATTCCTGGGGTCAGATACATCACATGATCACACTGACAGAACCACAGGCTCATAGACACAGGCAACAGAGCATGCACAATGTCGGCACTAGTACAGTGTATATCCACCTTTCGCAGCAATACAGGCTGCTATTCTCCCATGGAGACGATCGTAGAGATGCTGGATGTAGTCCTGTGGAACGGCTTGCCATGCCATTTCCACCTGGCGCCTCAGTTGGGCCAGCGTTCGTGCTGGACGTGCAGACCGCGTGAGACGACGCTTCATCCAGTCCCAAACATGCTCAATGGGGGACAGATCCGGAGATCTTGCTGGCCAGGGTAGTTGACTTACACCTTCTAGAGCACGTTGGGTGGCACGGGATACATGCGGACGTGCATTGTCCTGTTGGAACAGCAAGTTCCCTTGCCGGTCTAGGAATGGTAGAACGATGGGTTCGATGACGGTTTGGATGTACCGTGCACTATTCAGTGTCCCCTCGACGATCACCAGTGGTGTACGGCCAGTGTAGGAGATCGCTCCCCACACCATGATGCCGGGTGTTGGCCCTGTGTGCCTCGGTCGTATGCAGTCCTGATTGTGGCGCTCACCTGCACGGCGCCAAACACGCATACGACCATCATTGGCACCAAGGCAGAAGCGACTCTCATCGCTGAAGACGACACGTCTCCATTCGTCCCTCCATTCACGCCTGTCGCGACACCACTGGAGGCGGGTTGCACGATGTTGGGGCGTGAGCGGAAGACGGCCTAACGGTGTGCGGGACCGTAGCCCAGCTTCATGGAGACGGTTGCGAATGGTCCTCGCCGATACCCCAGGAGCAACAGTGTCCCTAATTTGCTGGGAAGTGGCGGTGCGGTCCCCTACGGCACTGCGTAGGATCCTACGGTCTTGGCGTGCATCCGTGCGTCGCTGCGGTCCGGTCCCAGGTCGACGGGCACGTGCACCTTCCGCCGACCACTGGCGACAACATCGATGTACTGTGGAGACCTCACGCCCCACGTGTTGAGCAATTCCTCCCGCATGCCCACTATACGCCCTCGCTCAAAGTCCGTCAACTGCACATACGGTTCACGTCCACGCTGTCGCGGCATGCTACCAGTGTTAAAGACTGCGATGGAGCTCCGTATGCCATGGCAAACGGGCTGACACTGACGGCGGCGGTGCACAAATGCTGCGCAGCTAGCGCCATTCGACGGCCAACACCGCGGTTCCTGGTGTGTCCGCTGTGCCGGGCGTGTGATCATTGCTTCTACAGCCCTCTCGCAGTGTCCGGAGCAAGTATGGTGGGTCTGACACACCGGTGTCAATGTGTTCTTTTTTCCATTTCCAGGAGTGTATCACGAAGCAAATACCGTCCGCATTGGCGGAATGTTACGTGATATCAGGTACATATACGTTTGTGACTATTACAGCGCCATCTATCACAAATCGAAAAAAGTGGTCCAACTAAAACATTCATATTTCTTTACGTTCTACACGGATATGTAATTAAAAATGGGGGTTCATATTTAAAAAAACGCGGTTGATATCCGTTTGGCCTATGGTAACGCCATCTAGTGGGCCAACCATAGCGCCATCTGGTTTCCCCCTTCAAGCTAGAGAAGTTTCGTTCTTTGCAGTTTTTTCGTTTGACGCTTATTTCGTGATATATTTGGCCCGGTCACTATCAATGGACACCGGGCTCGAACCCTTACGGGAATCGGCGAGGTGCCGCTAGTAATGAGGGTAATGGGCAAGGGGCATTACATTAGTAGTGAGTCGATGGTTTATGCATTTGCGTCTGAGGGGAGGCGTGCTGGGAGAGTCCCTGCAGTTGGAATGACCGCTGTGTTCGTATACGTCAGTCGTTGCCGTCAGAGTAGCTCTGCGTGCTCGGTGAAGGGGCTAACTATCTTCTGTGCGCACGAGCTATTAGTTTTACCACTGATTTCAATCAATGCATAACGCAGCCAACGTCTGTAACTCCCTTATGTCTTAACTGACATTCACTTAAAACAAATTGTTCCAAGAACGATGCGTTTTCCGGCGGATCTTTCACAATATGCAAGGAACAGTAATTATTTAACAACCAATATGACGTCTTCCGTCATTGTATTACAACAAATGGTTCAAATGGCTCTGAGCACTATGGGACTTAACTGCTGAGGTCATCAGTCCCCTAGAACTTAGAACTACGTAAACCTAACTAACCTAAGGACATCACACACATCCATGCCCGAGGCAGGATTCGAACCTGCGACCGTAGCGATCGCTCGGTTCCAGACTGTAGCGCCTAGAATCGCACGGCCACTCCGGCCGGCTATGTATTTCTAGAGATGCAAAATTTCCTGGTGCCTAGAAACAGCATATATGCATTTTTTGCTTCAATTGAAAGCCAAAATTGGATCTCGCGACTATGTACTAAAGAGAGATGGAGTTATCTGACGTAGGTGGCGTTCGTCCATCTCACTAGTCCTACTTTCAAATGCACGTTCAGAATATCTGGCAACTCGATATAGTTGTGCACATTCTTGAAATACTTCACTGCTTGATTTTTCCGTGCTCATCATCATCAGTGTTCTGCCTAAAGACAGGTTTTCACATGGTAGTTCTCCAGGCTGTCCGGTCTTCTGCCATCCTCTTCAGGTCTGCATAATTTCCTCTTCCCTTTATGTCGTCTATCATCTTGTATCTCCTTCTTCCTCTCACTCTTCTCCCACAAACCAATCCTTCCAAAGCATCTACTAGCAAGCACTCCCTTCTCAATGAATGCCCAAACCAGTTCTTTTTCCTTTCTCTTAAAACCTTCAGCAGACATCTTCTCTCACCAACCCTTTCCAATACTCTTTCCATCCAGCTTATTCTCTCCATTCTCCTCCACATCCACATCTCAAATGGTTCTAACCTTTTTTCATCCCCTCGTCTCAGTGTCCATCTTTCTGCCCCATTAAGTGCCACACTCCAGACAAAACATTTGCCAAGCCATTTCCTTAGTCCTTTATATAATTTGCCACATAAGAGTCTCCTCTTTCTGTTGAATGCCTCCTTCGCTATGGCAATTCGAGTTTTCACCTCCTGGTGACATCATAAGTCTTTAGTTATTGTGCATCCGAGATATTTAAAAAATGGCTCTGAGCACTATGGGACTTAACATCTTACGTCATCAGTCCCCTAGAACTTAGAACTACTTAAACCTAACTAACCTAAGGACATCACACACATCCATGCCCGACGCAGGATTCGAACCTGCGATCGTAGCAGTCCCACGGTTCGGGACTGCAGCGCCTAGAACCGCAAGACCACCGCGGCCGGCCGAGATATTTAAATTCACCTACTTGGCTAATGGCAGATTGTCCTATTTCAATATTGGACAGTCTGTGACTTGTGCTTATGATCATACTCTTTGGTTTTGCTGTGCTACGACGTCTCAACCTTCGTTCGAATATTTACATGCACAGTTCCTGTGCCGACGGCTTTAGTGTTAGCAAAGAAGATGCTCGACTGTGAGAGCCAGAGTTTTGGATCCAAGTCTCGGTGTTGATCTCTGAGAGAATGTGGTATCTTAGATACCAGGCAGACTCGACAATGGCACTTTGCCGGGGCCTCGCCGCCGCAGCCTCGGACGGCCGCCACCCCTTCAGCACCCGGGGCGCGCGCCTACCCCGGCGGTTATTGCGTCACGCTGCCGGCCCGCCGGCCTCGTCCGTGCCGGCGCGGCGCGGTGCCATTTCAACTGTGTGATAGCTCTGCACTAATCCCCGCGCAGCCAGCCCGCTGCCGTCATTAGGCCGTCGATTATACCGTTGTTTATGTCGCATTACTGCCACATGCTCGGCGCCGACCGTGAAACAAGGTTAACACACTGCACGATTGCGCCGGCAATCCGTTTACGGCGTTTAATTTCTACAATTTGGCCCGCCCGCTAATGCGCTACTGATGACGGCGGGCGTTTCCATTTGTAGCGCTTAATGCGATATCGCCCGTATTTTTCTTTTTGCCGTAATTTATTAGAGGCGACAACGCGATAATCGTATGATTTTCACTTTCCGCCGACACACAGTCGCTGTTAAATTTCGTGATTCGTGTAAATAATGTAATAACTAATTAATAATGAATTATATTCTCAGAGAGCGATATGCATGTGATCAATCTCGCTATCGTCCTAACCGCTGATTATCGCGTCCTCATACCATAAAAGTAAATTGGGAAAAATGTCAGATTTTCGTTACATATTTTAATAGTAAAAGAAGTGGAGAGTACTTATTTGGTTCATACACTAGCCGTTCACAATGGCTCTTCTGGTGCCCCCAGTCTCGATTACTCTGTCCATTGGACACAGACGTCCATTACGTAGTTCTGTCTATTTTCCACTTTACGTGGGGCATCTACATCTATATGATTACTCTGCAATTCACATTTAAGTGTCTGGCAGACGGCTCATAGAACTACCTTCAAGCTATATCCCTACGTTTCCACTCTGGAAAGGCGCACGGGAAAAACGAGCACTTCAATTTTTCTGTGCGAGTTCTGATTTGTCTTATTTTATTATGATGATAATATCTCACTGTATAGGTGGGCACCAAAAAAATATTTTCACAATCGGAGGAGAAATTTGATGATTTAAATTTCACGAAAATATCCTACTACAACAAAAAAGTCTTTGTTTTAATGATTGCCACCCCAGATCAAAAAGTGGCTCTGAGCACTATGGGACTTAACATCTGAGGTCGTCAGTCCCTTAGAACTTAGAACTATTTAAACGTAACTAACCTAAGGACATCACACACATCCGTGCCCGAGGCATGATTCGAATCTGCGACCGTAGCAGCAGCTTGGTTCCGGACTGAAGCGCCTAGAACCGCCCGGCTGCACAGGCAACTGCATTGAACGCTGCCAAGATGCCTTACAGAAGATACCGTCGCCGTGCAAGACAGACAATATATAAAACAATTGAAGACGTCGAAATGACAACATCAGCTGCTGACAAGAAAAAGAATACTATCAAATCTGTCGCTGCACACTCTCTACTCGATGGACCCGCAGTCTTTTGTGGTTGCAAACTGAACTTCAGCATTGACATCAATGATTCTTTCACCCATGGCAACAGATGGTTAACAGTCGCTATTGTACGTGGTGGTACAGGCGTTCCGAATGTATCAGGACTGGAAAGCTTCGTCGATCGTGACGTCATAGCCTATCTAACATATCATGTCACTGAAAATGCAAATAAAGACTATATATATATATATATATATATATATATATATATATATATATATTGGGGGGGGGGGGGGGTGGTTGCGGTGGCTTGTGCAACTTTCCAGTCTTTAGATAGGGATCTTACGACGAGCGAGCAGTTGTATATGACTACTAAGTATGGAGCCATGGTATGAACATACTCTGACAGGAACATGACTGGTATACAATCCGGACCGGGGCCTTGCCTTTATTAAATAATTTAAGCTGCTTCGCTACACCAATGATTTCTGCTTCCAAGTTACTCACGTTGGCAGTTGTTACCGATTCGAATTCTGGAATATTTACTTCGTCTTCTTTTGTCAAGGAGCTTCGGAAAACTGTGTTTAGTAACTCTCCTTTAGTGACACTGTCATCAGTGGCATGACCATTGTTATCGCACGGTGAAGGTATTGATTGCGTCTTCCCGCTAGTGTGCTTTACACATGACCAGAAGGTCTTTGAGTTTTCTGCCAGATTTCGAGTGGGGGTTTCGTTGTGAAAACCATTAATAGCATCTTTCATTAAAGTTCGCTCTAAATTACGAGCTTACGTAAAAATTTTCCAGTTTTGGAGCTTTTGCTTTCTTTTAAGCTTGGCATGCTTTGCTCGTTGCTTCTGCAACATTGTTCTGACCCGTTTTGCGTACGATGTGAGAACAGTACCATATCTTACTAATTCATTTGGTGTGTATCACTCAACTGCGGTCGATACTATTCCTTTAAATTCAAGCCATATTTGGTCTACGAATACGTTGTCAAAAACAAAAAAATGGTTCAAATGGCTCTGAGCACTATGCGACTTAACTTCTGAGGTCATCAGTCGCCTAAACCTTAGAATTACTTAAACCTTACTAACCTAAGGACATCACACACATCCATGCCCGAGGCAGGATTCGAACCTGCGACTTTAGCGGTCGCGCCTAGAACCGCACGGCCACTCCGGCCGGCAATATGTTGTCAAATCGGAAGGTGTGGAGACTGTCTCTTTCAAAGGTGTGAAAAGAAAATTTATCTGCTTATTTATTTTGTATATAGATGTACTTTGCGGTTGCGGTACTTGAAATTTTCGAAACAGCTAACAGCTAACGAAAAGTCTATCTGACTGACCAGTCCATCTTCTTTATGCTATGCCCTATTGCAGTTGAGTTTACTTTGATGTTCTACTATACCTACATTTTATTTTATGAGTTTATATTCCCAATAATTTCGTCAACAGTTTGAAAATCATTGATTTAAGTTTGTGACAATATGCACAATAGCTAGACCTTGGACTAATAACCCTAGACCTCGGTCATTTATAATGACAATCCGTGAAACAGTGGCAAAACGCTTTTTTCTTCTTTGCACTCATTATCAACCAAGTATCAACAGCGAAGTCTAAATGAATACATCAAAACAAGTTGGACAACATTCGGCATTTCGCTTTCCTGTTACTTTTCTTGTAAACTATGTGATATTTAGCACATTCCAATCTCCAAATTAAAAAAAAACTGTTTTCTTACTATTTTCGGATCCATTATTGAGATATGTGTTTTGCCAGGATCGCATCTACGAAGGGCATTCCATAAGAAATGCAAAATTTCTTTTCTCGGTGAGTTTTTGTCGAAAAAATGCGGAATTCGTTATGAGACACTGTGCGATATTCCTACTTCAGCCCCTACAGCTTCATGATATTCCAATTGGTGGCGGCGCTGTACCTATCGTTCAGACTGGCGTCTTTAACGGAGGTGTGTTCAAGCAGAGGGCTGTCATTGAGTTTCTTACGGTGGAAAACCAGCGCACCGCAGATACTCATAGGTGCTTATACGAGGGGCGTTTGAAAAGTCCGTGCAAAGTCAGAGAGATGGCACCACCGGCGCGTATCGAGGTCATGTTTAGTTAGTAGCATCATTGGAAAGAACGCACACCAAGTTTCAGCCATATTGGTCTATTTATTTGTGTTTGGGATGCGTGTGAATCAAGGAAATCGAGTGATTGACAAAACCTGAACGAAAAAGAATTTCGTGTGGTGATCAAGCATTACTTTATGAAAGGCAAAACGCCTCAGGAGACTAAAGAGAATCTTGATAAATATTACGGTAACTCTGCACTTTCGAACAGAACAGTTTATGAGTGGTTTCAAAATTTTCGGAGCGGCCATATGGGCACAAGGTTCTGGACGCCCTGTGGAGGTACGACTCCGCGAATCATTGATAAACTCCATGATATGGCGATGTATGACAGAAGAGTTAAGGTGAGTGAGATTGCTAGTTCTGTGGGCATCTCGAATGAACGGGTGCATAATATTTTGTATAATCATTTGTAGATGAGAATGCTATCCGCGAGATGGGTTCTGCGATTGCTGACGCTTGACCAAAAACGGAATCCTGTGAAGTGTTGCAAGGATGGTTTGCAGCTGTTCAGGAAGAATCCCCAGGACTTAAGCGTCGTTTCGTCACTATGGATGAAGCATGGATACATTACTATACTCCTGAGACCAAACAAAAATCTAAACAGTGGGTTACCAAGGGAGAACCTGCCCAAAAAATGACGAAGACCAATCCTTCGGCCGAAAAGATTTGGCGACTGACTTTTGGGCTTCGCAACGGATAATCCTCTTCGACTATCTGGAAAAGAGTAGAACTATTACAGGTGCATATTATTCATCGTTATTGGACCGTTTGAAAACCGAGCTGCAATGAAAACGCCGGTGATTGGACCGAAAAATGTCCTTTTCCAACACGACAATGCACCAGCACATACCTCAGCAGTTGTGGTAGCAAAATTAATTGAAATAGGATTCCACCTCGTTTCACATCCCCCCTATTCTCCAGACTTGGCTCCCTCGGACTACTGTTTGTTCCAATTTTGAAGAAATGGCTGGCGGGACAAAGATTTTATTCAAACGAGGAGGTGATTGCAGCAACTATTAGCTATTTTGCAGACTTGGACAGTTCCTATTATTCGGTACGGATCAACAAATTAGAACAGCGTTGGACGAAGTCTAAAAGGAGACTATGTCGAAAAATAAAAACGGTTTACCCCAAACACGTAAGTAGTTTTTATTTTTGCACGCCCCTCGTAGAATGTCTATGCAGACGTGGCATACGAAAGCACAGCAGGTCGTTGGCCAAGCGTTTGTCATAATCGCAATACAGTCACGCAAACCTGTCCGAACTCCCGCGTGCCGGCCAGCCGGGCATCCTCATTTTCTTTTCCATATTTCTGTATATTATTCTTGTTATCAACTAGAATACATGAGTTGTTATGCTCGCACTTGTCAGCTCTTTGCCGTTTTCGGAACTGTGTATATGACGTTTTTCCGAAAGTCAGATGGTATGTCGCCAGACTCATGCATTCCACACACCAACGTGAATAGTCGTTTTGTCACCACTTCCCCCAATGATTTTAGAAATTCTCATAGAATGTTATCTATCCCTTCCGCATTATTTGATATTAAGTTCTCCAGAAGTCTTTCAAATTCTGATTCTAAGATTGGTTCTTATAAATCGACTTCTGTTTTTTACTCTATCACATCAGACAAATCTTCCCCCTCATAGAGGCTTTCAATGTATTCTTTCCACCTATCCGCTCTCTCCTCTGCATTTGACAGTGGAATTCCAATTGCACTCTTAATGTCGTCACCCTTGCTTTTGATGTCAGCAAAGGTTGTTTTGACTTTCCTGTATGCTGAGTCTGACCTTCCGACAATCATATCTTTTTCGATGCCTTCACAATTTTCCTACAGCCATTTCGTCTTAGCTTCCCTGCACTTCCTATTTGTTTCATTCCTCAGCGACTTGTATTTCTGTATTCCTGATTTTCCCGTAACATTTTTCTACTTCCTCCTTTCAGCGATCAGTTGAAGTATTTCTTCTCTTACCCATGGTTTCTTCGCAGTTACCTTCTTTGTACCTATATTTTCCTTCCCAACTTCAGTGATGGCTCTTTTTAGATATGTCCAACTGTACTGCCTACTGAACTATTCCTTATTGCTGTATCTATAGCCTTTGAGAACTTCAAGCGTATCTCGTCATTCCATAATACTTCCGTATCCCACTTCTTTGCATATTGATACTTCCTGATTAATGTCTTAAACTTCAGCCTACACTTAATCATTACTATATTGTGATCTGACACTATATATGCTTCTGGGTACGCTTTACAATCCAGTATCTGATTTCGGAATCTCTGTCTGACCATGATGTAATCTGACTGAGATCTTCCCGTATCACCCGGCCTTTTCCAAGTATACCTCCTCCTCTTGTGGTTCTTGGACAGAGTATTCACTATTACTCGCTGAAACTTGTTACAGAACTCAATTAGTCTTTTTCCTCTCTCATTCTTTGTCCCAAGCCAATATTCTCCTGTAACCTTTTCTTCTACTCCTTCCCCTACAACTGCATTCCAGTCTCCCATGACTAGTTGACTTTCATCCCCCTTTACATACTGTATTACCCTTTCAATATCAACATACACTTTCTCTATCTCTTCATCTTAGCTTCCGACGTCGGTCTGTATACCTGAACTATCTTTGTCGGTATTGATTTAATGTCTATTCTGATAAGAAGAACTGTATCACTGAACTGTTCACGGTAACACACTCTATGCCATACTTCCCTATTCATAACGAATCCTTCTCTCGGTATACTATTTTCTGAAACTGTTGTTCTTAGCCCTTAGTTATCCTCGTCTTCTTTCCATTTCGCCTCACTGACCCCTACTATATCTAGATTGAGCCTTTTCATTTCCATTTTCAGATTTTCTAGTTTCCCTACCACTGTTAAGGCTTCGGTCATTCCACGCCTAGACTCGTAGAACAGTCATGGACTGCGCAGCTGGTCCCGGCGGAGGTTCGAGTCCTCCCTCCGGCATGGGTTTATGTGTTTGTCCTTAACATAATTTAGGTTTAGTTGTGTGTAAGCTTCGGGACTGATGACCTTAGTAGTTAAGTCCCATAAGATTTCACACACATTTGAACATTTTTGAACTCATAGAACGTTATCCGTCCGTTGACTGTTCTATCTTTTTCTCATGATAACCTCCCCCTTGGCAGTCCCCTCCCAGAGATCCGAATGAAGGACCATTCTTTTGCCAATTGAGAGATCATCATTACACTTCTTCAATTACAGGCCACATGTCCTGAGGATACATGTTACATGTCTTTAACGTAGTGGTTTCCATTGCCTTCTGCATCCTCATGCCGTTTATCATTGCTGATTCTTCTGCCTGTAGGGGCAGTTACCCACCCCTAGGACAAGGGAGTGCCCTAACCTCAGTTCGCTCCTCCGCAAAAGGATCGCGTTATAAAGTGATAGAACTATGCCACCGACGTATAAGCTGTCTTCGCAGTGATTCTCTTCGGGGCTCCTAGATATACATAACGAAGATCATTCCCAGGATCTAGTGATGATTTTATTCAAAGCGAGCTTTTTGTTAAAAGTGATCATTTTTGTTGGTATTTGAAACGAGACAACCTTTGAATAGCCTTAATTTGAGCCGACATTGAATTAAGACACTAAGAAGAACTTATGAAGATGTTAATTATGATCATTTCTAAATATTTTTGTTTTGGAGGTAACAATTTCTTTGCAATATCTGTATTATCCCCCCCATGAAGCATGGACCTTGCCGTTGGTGGGGAAGCTTGCTCGCCTCAACGATACAGATAGCCGTACCGTAGGTGCAACCACAACGGAGCGGTATCTGTTGAGAGGCCAGACAAACGTGTGGTTCCTGAAGAGGGGCAGCAGCCTTTTCAGTAGTTGCAGGGGCAAGTCTGCATGATTGACTGATCTGCCCTCGTAACACTAACCAAAATGGCCTTGCTGTGCTGATACTGCGAACGGGTGAAAGCAAGGGGAAACTACAGCCGCAATTTTTCCCGATGGCATGCAGCTTTACTGTATGATTAAATGATGACGGCGTCCTCTTGGGTAAAATATTCCGGAGGTAAAATAGTCCCCCATTCGGATCTCCTGGCGAGGAATACTCAAGAGGACGTCGTTATCAGGAGAAAGAAAACTGGCGTTCTACGGATCGGAGCGTGTAATGTCAGATCCCTTAATCGGGCAGGTAGGTTGGAAAATTTAAAATGGGAAATGGATAGGTTAACGTTAGATATAGTGGGAATTAGTGAAGTTCATTGGCGGGACGAACAAGACTTTTGGTCAGGTGACTACAGGGTTATAAATACAAAATCAAATAGGGGTAATGCAGGAGTAGGTTTAATAATGAATAGGAAAACGGGAATGCGGGTAAGCTACTACAAACAGCATAGTGAACGCAATATTGTGGCCAAGATAGACACGAAGCCCACGCCTACTACACAAGTACAAGTTTATATGCCAACTAGTTCTGCAGATGATGAAGAAATTGAAGAAATGTATGATGAACTAAAAGAAATTATTCAGATAGCGAAGGGAGATGAAAATTTAATAGCCAGTAGGAAAAGGGAGAGAAGGAAATGTAGTATGTGAATATGGATTGGGGGTAAGAAACGAAAGAGGAAGCCGCCTGGTAGAATTTTGCACAGAGCACAACCTAATCACAACAAACACTTGGTTCAAGAATCATGAAAGAAGGTTGTATACATGGAAGAACCCTGGAGATACTAAAAGGTACCAAATAGATTATATAATAGTAAGACAGAGATTTAGGAACTAGGTTTTAAATTGAAAGACATTTCCAGGGGCAGATGTGGACTCTGACCACAATCTATTGGTTATGAACTGTAGACTGAAACTGAAGAAACTGCAAAAAGGTGGGAATTTAAGGAGATGGTACCTGGATAAACTGAAAGAACCAGAGGTTGTACAGAGTTTCAGGGAGAGCATAAGGGACCAATTGACAGGAATGGGGGAAAGAAATACAGTAGAAGAAGAATGGGTAGTTTTGAGGGATGAAATAGTGAAGGCACAGAGGATCAAGTAGGTAAAAATACGAGGGCTAGTAGAAATCCTTGCGTAACAGAAGAAATATTGAATTTAATTGATGAAAGGAGAAAATATAAAAATGCAGAAAATGAAGCAGGAAAAAAGGAATACAAACGTCTCAAAAATGAGATCGAAAGGAAGTGCAAAATGGCTAAGCAGGGATGGCTAGCGGACAAATGTAAGGATGTAGAGGCTTATCTCACTAGGGGCAAGATAGATGCTGCCTACAGGAAAATTAAAGAGACCTTTGGAGGAAGGAGAGCCACTTGCATGAATATTAAAAGCTCAGATGGAAGACAACAAAACATTAGAACTACTGACAGCCTTGGGAGAGCCAGTCCTGACAGAACTCTACCATCTGGTGAGCAAGATGTATGAGACAGGCGAAATTCCCTCAGACTTCAAGAAGAATACAATAATTCCAATCCCAAAGAAAGCAGGTGTTGACAGATGTGAAAATTACCGAACTATCAGTTTAATAAGTCACAGCTGCAAAATACTAACGTGAATTCTTTACAGACGAATGGAAAAACTGACAGAAGCCAACCTCGGGGAAGATCAGTTTGGATTCCGTAGAAATGTTGGAACACGTGAGACAGTACTAACCCTACGACTTATCTTAGAAGAAAGATTAAGGAAAGGTAAACCTACGTTTCTAGCATTTGTAGACTTAGAGAAAGCTTTTGACCATGTTGATTGGAATACTCTCTTTCAAATTCTGATGGTGGCAGGGGTAAAGTACAGGGAGCGAAATGCTATTTACAATTTGTACAGAAAGCAGATGGCAGTTGTAAGAGTCGAGGGGTATGAAAGGGAAGCAGTGGTTGGGAAGGGAGTGAGACAGGGCTGTAGCCTATCCCTGATGTTATTCAATCTGTATATTTAGCAAGCAATAAAGGAAACAAATGAAAAGTTCGTAGTAGGTATTAAAATCCATGGAGAAGAAACAAAAACTTTGAGGTTCGCCGATGACATTGTAATTCTGTCAGAGACAGCAAAGGACTTGGAAGAGCAGTTGAACAGAATGGACAGTGTCTTGAAAGGAGGGTATAAGATGAACATCAACAAAAGCAAAACGAGGGTAATGGAATGTAGTGGAATTAAGTCGGGTGATGCTGAGGGAATTAGATTAGGAAATGAGACACTTAAAGTAGTAAAGGAGTTTTGCTATTTGGGGAGCAAAATAACTGATGGTGGTCGAAGTAGAGAGTATATAAAATGTAGACTGGCAATGGCAAGAAAAGCGTTTCTGAAAAAGAAAAATTTGTTAACATTTAGTATAGATTTAAATGTCAGGAAGCCGTTTCTGAAAGTCTATGTATGGAGTGTAGCCATGAATGGAAGTGAAACGTGGATGATAAATAGTTTAGACAAGAAGAGAATAGAAGCTTTCGAAATGTGGTGCTACAGAAGAATGCTGAAGATTAGGTGGGTAGATCACATAACTAATTAGGAGGTATTGAACAGAATTGCTGAGAAGAGAAGCTTGTGGCATAACTTGACTAGAAGAAGGGATCGGTTGGTAGGACATGTTCTGACACATCGAGGGACCACCAATTTAGTACTGGAGGGCAGCGTGGAGGATAAAAATCGTAGAGATGAATATACTAAGCAGATTCAGAAGGATGTAGGCTGCAGTAGGTCCTGGGAGATGAAGAAGCTTGCACAGGATAGAGTAGCATGGAGTGCTGCATCAAAGCAGTCTCAGGACTGAAGACCACACCACCAACAACAACATCTGTATTATGTAATTTTAGTGCAGTTAACTAGTTGCACACGTTTTCTTTCGACTCTACTGATAGGGATAACCTAGATAAGGAAAAGCGTGAATTTTGACTTAAAAATAAGTTAGCGAATCTGATCCAAGAAACTCTGGCACACTCAACTCAAAAATAAAATTTATTGGTGGGATATCTAGATCTTTCAGAATAAAAGCAGCTGTCAAACAAAGCGATAGTTTATCTCACTCTTTTTGAACCGTGTCTTGTACACAACTTTAAGAATTAGGAACGAAAGGAATGACTGGAAATATCGCCACTCATTCTAGGGAGAAAGAACAAAGCAGTTGCAATAAACTGCATAACATTTGCGGATATTTTTGCGAAACTTTCTGAAAGGCTGACATATGTTGCAATGTAAGAGTGCTAGTCAGTCTTGCAGAAGAGACAGGCTAAGGGATCAGTTCAAAGAAAGCAAAATTTAAAACAAACGTAACAAGTATACCGAAATATTTAACAACAGATACCGTGCAAGTAGAAAGTATAAAAACATATCAAATATTTGGAGGAAACGGCTGAAGAAAACGGTTTAGAAAAATATGCTTTACAGCAAGGATACCAAAGACGGATAAAGCGTATGGTGTAAGTAAGAAAATATTTATGAAATGAAACAACAAGTTTGCTGTTACCAGTCGCTTTGACTGATAGCACTAAACTTGTTCTTTCATCCGATATCAATAACAGCCACGGTAAAGCTAACGTAAAAAGTCTGCATTAAAGTAAAACGCTTGTCTAAACAGTTTAAACCGATAATGTGTTTTATCGGTTTAAACACAGTAGTGAAATCAGAATGGCTCTAGGCCACAGAATACACATTGTTATATTGTAAGCTTGATAAATTAGAAACACAAGAAAGAAAACCTACAAGTAAGGTATTAGATCCTCAAAACTTTTCGTAACTTAAGAAGTAACGATGAAATATTTCAGAACACAGGAAATATATCAGAAACGATAAGGAAAAAGCACATTATTAGTTTTTGGGCGTATTTACAGAATGGATGCCAATAGACACATCAAGCTGAGCTTCAAACATCTTAGGTAAAAGAAATTAACAACCATCTTCATTCAAGAGGTAAGGAAAGACTTGAAAAGAAGTAGCTTAGGCGAAGAAGAAATACTGTAAAGAGAGATTTTCAGGGGAAAAGTTCTAAAACTGGAGAGATTTCAAGCCAGGAGGGAACAGGAAACGCACAAAGTGGTCTCGATATAGGAAAAACAAGCAATGTGAAGCAGTGAAAAATACTGCAGGAAATGTAGGGAACAACAAAGGATTAGGAACTGAATTTGGAACATGGGTCCTGGAAGGTGTCAAAATGTTTTTATGAAAAGTAAACGTAAATTTAAACAAATCTTATGTCTAAGTCAACAACGACAGACTTACCACAGGATAAATGAAAGCAACAACGTTTCCTTGTTTTCTCCTTTCTGATATATTGATAACAGAATGAATCTAAAATATCTGTATTCAATTATATTATGTACTGCCAGCATCGATGTCACTCGATTCATCGAGCAGTCGATAAACTGATACTTGAGAAAATTTTGTTGTCTCTGTAAGCAGGTGCAATGGCAGCTGTTGAGTTTCGGCCTGCAGGCTTCCTTCCAGATGGGCTCGCTGGTAGCTCAGGAGGGGGGAGAGGTCTGCGTGAGACCGCATCACCGGCGCGGCCCTGACAAGGCGTCAGACATGAAAGATAAGACTAGGAACAAGCTCGCCGGACCACGTGCCGGACACGTGTTGTAGTCCTGTCACTCCGAGACGGCTTCATAGCGTCCACCATCAGGAGGTGCACTCTTGCGTTCATCATATATGGGCTGAGAGTTGTGAGGCCTTTGTCTAAGGCCGGTATTACACTATCAAATTTCTTTGTCAAAGATTTGATCAAAGATGTGATCCAATATTCCGTCCAATATGTTTGACAAAGATCTTTGACGTAGCGCTAGAAGGGGTATTACACTGTCATCAAATTTTTCGTCAAAGTTCAAGATGGCTGACAACAACTTGTTATTTAACCGCAGCAGTTCTACGTACTCCAATTGCATTGTGTGCACTTGCGGAAAAGAAGTGGGGGAAAAAATGGAACCATACATACGAGGTTGACAGTCTTAAAAGTCCTGGGATTACAACTTGATAATAAATTCAGTTGGGAGGAGCACACCACAGAACTGCAGAAAGGCCTTAACAAACCTGTATTTGCAATTCGAGTGTTAGCAGACATAGGCAACATAAAAATGAAAAAGCTTGCATACTTTCATTCCATAATGTCATATGGGATAATATTTTGGGTGTAAATCTTGAAGTCAAACAAAAGTTTTCAAGGTCCAAAAGCGTGTAATACGTATTATTTGTGGAGTAAATTCACGGACCTCCTGCAGAAACCTCTTCAAAGAACTGGGTATACTAAATACTGCCTAATGATCTGCACAAGGACTTAAAAGCACTTACTTTAGTTCAAAAAGGGGTCCACTACTCAGGAACACTCATCTTCAATAAATTGCCAGCAAACATAAAAAATTTAGTTAGAAATAAAGATCAGTTTAAAAGGAGCCTGAAAGACTTACTACTGGCCAACTCCTTCTACTCCATTGGCGAAGTTTTTATAGAAACAAATGATGTATTTATTCATACTATTAGTATTGTTATTTCAGCTCAAAAAAATCGACATGTTCCACATCCATAAGGATCTCCTCAGCACGGATCTATGGAACGAAAAACTAATCTAATCTGGGTGAAGCCGTGGGTTTTACGACGACACGATAAAAGCATTCAATAAAACTTGTTACGTGAGCTTACAGTGGAAGACGTCAAGCCGTACATCAATTACTTAAGAATGGATGAGCATACATCTCTGTATGTGCTCAATGAAGTGTATCCTCATATCACAAAGCACAATATTCACTTAAGAACTGCTACATCTTCATAAGACAGGCTCACTATAACACTCCGATACCTTGCTACAGGAGAGGGTTATGTTAGGTTGGGTTAGGTTAGGTCGGGTTAGGTCTCCAATCTTCTTAATCTATTTTTGTGTTCAGGGTGCCTCACGTTGTAAAGCGCCTCATCAGCTTCAGACATCTCTATTAATTTTGTAGTTGTTGACACACACCAATTGTATTTACCGGCGCTCCATGTGGTAACGTCTCACATTGCAGTGAACAGAAGACAAGCGGTTTCTTTGATCAAATATACAGCGAGGCCCTAGATTTGATCAAATATTGGACGGCATTTGACAAAGTCCCTATTACACTATCAAATGTCTTTGACAAAGATATTGGACAAAGAAATTTGATAGTGTAATACCGGCCTAAGGCAGAAGATCTTTCAGAGCAGCCGGACTCTGTGCGAAGGTATGCATCTCGTAAACACTGAACTAACGCCGTAGACGAATGTCTTTTCTTCACTCCCGCTCGCACCATTATTTGGTGATACGTAGGCGGGAGACGATCGAGGGTTAAGAAGAATATAATGATAACAGTAGGTCAAATTTTGATTCCTATTTGTTTGGGCGGCTACTGGCACTTTCCAAGGCAAATACTCGTCTGGCGCTTAAAACATATCTAATGTATTAGTATATACGTACTATGCGACAATATTATTTCCAAAGCTCACATATCCAGTAGATAACTACGTCGACTCCGCTCCGTCGTCCGATTAGCACAGAGTGCCATTCCGGACGGGTCATAGACAGAGGGCGCACCGCGCGAAGGAAAAGATTTTAGACAGTGCGAGTCGATACAAGTTGGGTTGTGGATATGGACGAAAGAGATGGATCCCGTAGACAGTGTTCCAGTCGGAATCACCTGCCGTGTACACGCCCGTCCAGATATAATTTTCCGGTAAGTGTTTGTACTTTGTCCAGCTTGCTCTGCGCCAGGGCTAGCGACAGCATGAAATCGTTTGTTTCAGCACAAGTGGCCGAAGCCAGCTGCTTGAAATGACCGTGATTCCATTTCGTTTCCTTGTGTGCGAACTGATGATCCCCTGTTAATTTAGTTGTCTGTCTGGTACCTTGTTCGGAGCGTGTTTTCCGGGCGTTGCGATCTTGTTCTACTTCTGTGAGCTAATCAATCTGTTTTATTTTTCTATAGAAATCTGTGGATCAAAGTTCTGTGTAAGATCGGTTCTGGACGTGAGTGTGGCGGCGCACTAGCTGCTGCATCGTATTGCTGCTGAACACGCGCTCGAGCCGCTCATTGCTCAGCCGATGGCAGAAGCCTTGTCTAACTGCTGTTCATTATTTCAAACGCTTGGCGTGGCTGACGGTGCAGTAGACTGTATGTTTTGTGTACTTGTTGTGATAAGACGACGCATCCTGTCTAACAATCCTCGCACGTGAGGTTTTCTTTTATTGCAATGTTTATTTGCTAGAAATTAGTTGTTCAGTAGTGAGTCCGTCACTAAGTTATTATCACTGTTCAAAGAGATTTTTTTATTTCGATTTGTTAACTTTAGTGAGGTAGCACGCTTGGCCAAAGCAGCTGTTTAAAAGCCTTGCTACCACAAAACTGGATAGAGCTACCTGTCAGATTGCCCTAACTAGGAATAGGGGCTTAAATGCTCTGTTATCGTGATTAGATGTTACTATTTAAAAATTACAGTTTGAATCGGTTAATTTACGCGAGATACAGCTCTTCCTACGGGTTTAAGGCTACTGTTCCTTTTAAAAGAGAGTTATTGACAATTGTTAATCTAAGTGGGCTATCGTCCTTAGCTTGAGCAGTTGTTTAAATGTTTTGCTAGTGTCCGATGCTTTCTTTAGTAGCACAAAATCTGGTTGCTGTTTCTTATTAAGTCTCCCTAATTAATTCCGACGGACTGGCTCCGTGATTTTATTGATTAAGAGTTACTGTTTTAAAAATTGCCTTTTAAATTTGTCAATTCATGTGAGCAAGCGCTCTTAACTGACCTTCAGTTGACCTAGTGCTCGTAGCTCGAGTACCCATTTGCATTTTCCTTACGCAATTCGTCGCTTGTTTCTACTGACTATTCGGTCTTACCAGTTGCGACGAACTATGTCTGCAATTTCATTGATTAATGGTTTAGAAACTGCCTATCGGTCGCTAAATTATATGGGTCGGTACCTTTAGCCTGTCAGTTTAAGGTAGTGCTCAATGCTATGTGTAACTGCAATAAGTGCAAAACTGTTTCCTGTCAAATTTAATTTATTGAGCACAGTATACCACAGCAGCGTAGAGCTATCTAAAGCTCGCTGGTCTAAGAAGTTAAGTGCCTACTTTGAGTTCATTAACCTAGACCAACCAGCTTTGTTCTTGCAACTGTTATTTATATTTAAAATGGTTGTTCCCTGAACATAATCTATTTGTGTGTACTATCACTGTATGTGTTATAATAATTTTTGGTTGTTTTGGGTAAAAATAAGCATTATTAAGAATTTCTCACGTACCAATTGATGCATGCCTATGACGTCTTTATTTGGGTTGTGATAAAGTTTTGGAAATCTAGAAGTTCAGTCCCTTCCACCGAAAGATCCTTGTGTTCAAGCGACCCCTCTCACAAGGTGAAAGTAGCCTAAACCTGTCCGCTACTCTTTCAACAGTACATCTGCCTCTACACACTCAACACCTACCTTGTGGCACCCCACTTCGTTCTCAGGACAGCAACTTCTGGTCGTGACAAAGAATCGATGTGACGGAAGAAAACGTTGGCGAACGTCTTGTCCCATTACCATAGGCCACGTGGAGCAGAAAAGGACTGAGTTTACGTGGAAATCACAGAAACACCTAACATACGATGGGTGCTCATAAAATAAGTTTGTCACAATTCGAGTGCGATAGGATGGTATCAGTGGCCTTCGCACATAGTACATCACTTTCTTAGGTACTACAATTCTTACAAATCGACTTAAATTTGTTCGCAACTGAAAAGAATACTACTCTACGAAGCAGTTAAAAATCTGCTTAGCTTTGCAAGTGACGTCAGGAGAGAGTCGACCGCAAGTGGGCCGAAAAATTGGTGGGGGAACCTCGGAGAAGTGAGCTCCAGTCGAAAATCCCTGCTTCGCTCCGCCTGTGAAGTGAGTGAGCTGTGTTATACTGCCAGGCACTGAGTCGAATGTTAACACTGTGTTCGTACGGCACGCAGTTATGGAAATCAAAGAAACAGACAACATCAGTTAGTTAAGCAGAGACAATTCTGCCAATGTTATGTAATCCTACAGTTGTCTTTTCGTTCATAATAATTCACGGAATTGTACCACATGCGGATGTTTTATTTAGCCAGCTACTGAAAACGAGAAACGAATCAAAAAACAGTAAAGAACAAAAAAAACGTGATAATTTCCACAATGTGCTCAAATAGACAAAGAAACACCGTCGTGGGAAAAGAATTAAGCGATGTAATAACACATCAAAAAAGTGCAACATTTTCGTTTGCAAATTCAACCATAATCCGTTTGTGAAATACGAAAAACAATTCCTTATTCAACTGATTGTTGAACCAAATTATTACTCTGCAATATAGAGGGTGTTCGGAAATTCTCGTACAGACTTCTAGGACTTGTAGAGGGGAATGGGTACGTAATATTTTGAACAGTAACCCACGTTCGGAAACGTACCGTGCTACAGCCGTTTGAAAACATGTTTGCTAGGTAGATATCTGTTGAGATAAGTCATGGTGGAGGATGGTTACGTCGGCCCGCCTGATTTCATTTGACGTCTATCCTACCTCTCCGGCTTGATTCGAGTATCGTTCACACGTCTGTGAATGTTACAGCGACATGGTTGAGTACACGTTGCAGAATACACTGACATTAGCCTCCTGAATGGCGAACCTCACGGTAATGGAAGAGCGATTCGTCGCCTTTACCAAGATCGCTCTTCACAACGTCCAACTTCATTGCATACTCTTCTCGCCGCAATTACACTACAGCTTCGAGAACGGGTACCTTCACCGTCAGCATTCGTGACTGTGGTGCTCCAAGGAGACGCCGTACACCTAAACTGTAAGAGGCCGTACTGCATCACGTTGAAGAGAACACGTCACGAGTACACGAGAAATTCCCTTGGCTATTAATGAGTGGTATTCTAACACAAGTGACATTCTGGGTCACGCCCAATCAATTATTTGTGAAAGTGGTCGCGTTACCAATATGTTTGGCATGGCATGGTGTAATATCCACGACACTATGTTCTAGCCACAAGATGTTAAAATGAACTAAGTGTAGAAACTTCAACAAATATTGTCGACACTACGTATAAAAAAGACTGTATCGTGTAAAAATGACGATGATTATTTCATTATTTCTGTAATAATTTAATTTCTGTGCGAATTAAAACTATTATCAGAGAACTACATTCATAGACAACGACAATTATAATTTATATTTTTGTTATCTGTGATAACTGTGGTTCAGTTGTTCTTCCTGTGCTAAACGATGAACTGTTCGGACGTGAGACGTGTGAGGTCTGTAAACAGAAAACCTGTAACGATATTGTAAATTATTATTTGAAAAATAGAGCCGCTATTGTCTAGACGTGCATTTGTATTTATTTCAATTGTAATCCAATCTAATTAATGTTTTTAAGTGTTAATCTTCAGCTCCGCAATTAGGAGCGCGGTCAATGGCGCTAGTAACTTACAGCGGAGATTACTAGTAGCTGGTATAAAAAATATGACAATTTTCACTGAAAAAATTTTAAATGGTAAAGAATAGATATAAGGCTTAAAGAGTTTTATCTAAATATATTAACTTGATATAAAAGGAATCGAGAATAACAATAGACAAATTGACTATCGTCTGTCTGCCGCCATCTTAGCAAAAATATCTCCGCGGCAGTTTTGAATCGAGAATTTTAACAAACATAAGTGTTGTTAGATATAAGTGAATGGAAATAAATGTGCACCGGTGGTCCCGAATCTACTTTAAAAGACAGAATTCAACTCAGATTGAATCTTTAAAAACAGTGCTCACAGCACGTTACGTAATATAATATGATGTATGAAGCCTAATTAATAGCCTATTTTAATAGGAGATATACGTCAGTGTTGTGCGCGGGTAGTATTTTGTGACTAAATGTTCCCTTTGCTAGAGAAAAGTGCTTCCATCTTAAGTAACAGTTGTGTAAAGTCTGATAAATGATATGCAATTTAGTGCCACTCACATGACTTTACAGACAACATTTCTACATAACGTCAAGTGGAGATTTCTTTAGCAGAGTGACAAATATTAGCCGGAATAATCATCTTTGAGATCAAACGAATTGTTACGCTGGCAACAGGTAACTAGTTTTATATTTTTTTTATCTGCCTGAAAATTCATTTATAAGTAATTAAAGTCTCGAAATACTATAAACCGGTTCCGCCACAATGGAAACGGTATGTTTCCGGAGATGAGTTCCAGTTCAGAATAATATGAACTCACTCTCCTCTAAAAGTCCTAGAAGTTCAACGGGAACTTCCGAACATCCTATGTGTCGACCATCTTCAGACTTGCTCTCAATCTCTGCGATAATTCACGTTTGTCAGAAGTTGTCACGTTTCAGAAAATGTTGTTCCTATGTCGATTTCAGTTATGAACTGAAGATGTTTGGCAGGGTAATTCAGGATTCACCTTTCTATCATCTGTAGATATTACTACTGCAGCCTGTAAAGGCTTTTTGTTTAAAAATAGACACCGACAAAACTAAAGCAAAGGTAATGGAACGTGATCGAATTAAAACAGGCCATGATGAGGGAATGAGTCATTATGGAAGGAAAGCAGCAGCGGATAGCAAAGTGATTGATGATGGGCAAGTAGAGAGGATATAAAATGTTGACTGGACATGGCAAGAAAATAATTTTAATAAAGAGGAGTTTATTGACCTCAATATAGGTCTAAGTGATATTAAGACTTTTCCGTATGTGTTTTATATGCAATGTAGTGTGGAACGGAAAATTTTGAAGTAGTGACAGGCTTTCAATGTATACGTTGATAATAGCGAATAGCTTTAATATTTTGTTACGTATAGCCGCGCGGGATTAGCCGAGCGGTCTAGAGCGCTGTAGTCATTGACTGTGCGGCTGGTCCCGGCGGAGGTTCGAGTCCCCACTCGGGCATGGGTGTGTGTGTGTGTTTGTCCTTAGGATAATTTAGCTTACGTAGTGTGAAAGCTTAGGGACTGATGACCTTAGCAGTTAAGTCCCACAAGATTTCACACACATTTGAACATTTTTTGTTACGTATAGTGTACTTCGATGCAGCACTCAATGCACAACAGCGCATCACGTTTTCTGCAGGTACCAAGCGTAGGAGAAACATAGAAGACTCTTTCTACATACACCCCACAGTCACATTAATGTGGCCACCGCCTATGTTCGACGTCATCGTGCAATAACCACTCATAAAAGGCAGGTGGCAACAGTAGCCGTGGAAAGTGCAGGGAATGAGTCATTGTGGAAGGAAAGTAGTAGCGGGTAGTGTAGTGGTGGACTGGCAAGACAGCCAATCCACAGTGACGGGTAACCGAAAGGCACGCGCTTAAACTCACGCAGGCTGGCGTGGGGTCTGAAACAGGATACGTTATGAATGCTATAAAGAAAAATACGTAGCTGCTGGAATACTTAACTTTAATCCACAATTGGTGAACATTGGACTTGTTACTGTACATGCTTCATTAGGTACATAGCAAAGGATAAATGGCGCCTTGCTAGGTCGTAGCAATTGACTTAGCTGAGGGCTATGCTAACTATCGTCTCGGCAAATGAGAGCGTAATTCTCCGTGAACCATGGCTAGCAACGTCGGCTGTACAACTGGGGCGAGTGCTAGTAAGTCTCTCTAGACCTGCCGTGTGGCGGCGCTCGGTCTGCAATCACTGATAGTGGCGACACGCGGGTCCGACGTATACTAGCGGACCGCGGCCGATTTAAAAGCTACCACCTAGCAAGTGTGGTGTCTGGCGGTGACACCACAGGTAGTAAAATAACTGATGATGATCAAGTAGAGAGCGTATAAAATGTTGACTGGACGTGGCAAGAAAATAATTTTGAACGACCCTCCTCCACAAATCGTGAGGTGGCTTGAGGAGTATGGATGTAGATGTAGAAGTAGATGTTGTAGTATTGTTGTAATGCGGAAACAGGGCGATTTATCTGACGTCTAAAAGTGTTTGATCATTGGCTGTGGGGCCAAGGATGGAAGCATTTTCGAAACGCCAAAGTTTTTAAACTGTTCCCGTGCCTCCGTGGTTACAGTACACCGTGCGTGGCGAAATGGCTCTAGCCAAAACCGACGCCAAGGCAACTATGGTGGACCACGGCTCACATATGTCAGGGCTAAACGACGGATGCGGAAATGGGTACGAGCGAACAGATGTGCAACTACTGAGCAACTGAACCAAGGGGGTAACAACAGTGTCTTCTCAACGACCGATCAGCGTAGTTGCTGCGTGTGGGCCTCGCCAGCAAGCGTCTGGCTCATGCACCCATCCTGACTGCTGTTCATCAGCGACGAAGGCTGGAATTTACACGACAATACAGAAACTGGACGTCCAGTGGATGGGGACAGGTGGCCTTTTCAGATGAATGCTCCATCGGACAGGTGGCCTTTGGCGTGGAAGGGCCTATAACAATCTTCGGAAGGGTCTATGCCGGAGCAAGAAGCGTTATGGTCTGGGGAATCTTTTCGTGCCACTCCCTGGGCGATCTAGTCATTATAGAAGGAACAGTGGATCAAGACAAGTACCTGTTTAGCCATAGGGACCATGTCCACCCCTCCATGCAGTTTGTTTTTTCTTTGACACTAAAGCAACGCATCAACAGCTTGCAGTGTACACGCGTGGGTCGAAGAGCACCGGGATATGTACTTCATTACTCCTTGGATTAAAATGCTATCGAGAATCTGAGGCATTACCTCAGTTGTGTTGTTCCCGCTATGGACCCGCAACCGAGAAACCTAGCGCAGCTGTCTACGCCACTGGAGTCGCTATGGCTCCACATCACTGTCGATACCTTCCAGAACCTCATTTATCCTCTTTTTGCATGTCCGCGATGCAAAATATGGTCACTCATGCTTCTAACAGATGGTCACATTAATGTGACTTGACGGTGGACACGGAGCTAAACTGTGCGTGGAATATGTTTATGTGATGTCTAAATCTTGTGACTAAGACCCCATTTACGATTCAGGAGTTTCTGGTGAATTCTGATGTAATTAGTATGTACATAAGTATGTGATTGTCTCGTTGTTCTGAGAAGATAGTCCTATATGCCTATTTTTTTTCAAATATTTGGATGGGTTGGTGCAGATGTTTGTCACTTAGAAACTTGTTACTAATTAAAACCGGTCTAGATTCTATGCTCTTTACTATACGTAGGTAAATTGTTCGATAACAAAATAATACGGACTTTGTACAATGAGTGATAGTATTTCATGATCATTATTTGAAAAAGAAAGCTCTATTAAAAAAAAAAAAAAAAAAGATGAAAAAATTTATTACGCACCTGTGAGGTGCATGTGATGGAACGTGTCAGAAATGCATATGAGACTAACGGAAGGTTAAAAGCGGAATTCCTTTTCAGGTCTTAAAGTTGACGCCTTTGTGTTTAACGATTCTCGTTACATGCAACTCATGGTAATTAGCACCTTCCCATAACGCCATATGTAACTGTAATTTAGTAACACGTACAATTTTTTTGAGATAATTACTTTCAGTACACAGCCACATGATGTGACAGACCGTTGTAGAGGTGGCAGCGGTGGTCACTTCGGAGTGGAGTGCCACACTGGATGCCTAGAACAAACTGCATGTCATTACCAGTAATATTCAGCTGACGAATTATTCCCGTACGTCAATTTCAGGAGAGCTTAGTTCATGGACGGGCTTCTATTAACGTTAGACACTAGGTTATATTTATCTTTCCCTCTTCTTCAGCTCTTGTGTACCTTTAAGAAACATTGTTTTACAATTATAAGTGCTGCTGCAGTTTTGTGATAATTTGGATGGGTTGGTACAGATGTTTATCACTTGCAAACTTCTTACTAGTTGAAAACTGGCCTAAATTCTATATTCTTTATTATACATAGGTAAATTGTTCGAAAAAAAAAATAATACCGACGTTTTACAATGAGTAAATAGTGGGTCGTTGTATACTGAAATAATTGAACGATATTAGGAAGAAAACTCTATGACAAAATGGCTCTGACTTACTTTTGCAGTCGGGAAATTTGTCATTCTTACCCTTTTCAGTTCCTAAGTTTGCCACAGACTGTAGACTAGAACTTCATAAGAAAAGGCGAGGTAGAATGGTCGGTGAGTGAAAAAAAAACCTAAGCTTTTGTAAAAAATTAATTTTTTGCGAGTTTGTAGTACTTTCTCTGAAAAACTACTCTTTACGGCCTCTTAATTATAAGTGTACCCGTGGTCTAATAAGTGTACCCGTGGTCTATGGGTCCAGGGAAGGAATAGGACTGGCGGACGTCATGTCTCTCCCTTCGGCACGTGTCATAGCGATCACTGTCGACGGCGTTCGTTTCATCAATTTATACGCGCCATCTGGCTCCACAAAACGAAGAGAAAGGGCGACCTTTTACGCCAAAGAGATAGCACCGTTGTTCGCTGGACGCTATGATAACTATATAGTGGGCGGCGACTTTAATTGTGTCGTCGACAAAAAGGACCAAGTACCTCATTATGTGCCATGCATGGAACTGCGTGCGTTGATTACCGAAATGGCACATCTGGATACCTGGGAACTGCAGCATGGCGACAGACCGGGTTATACGTTTGTAACGGGACACTCGGCGAGTAGACTTGATAGAGTGTACGTGACACGAGCTCTACGGACGGCAATACTGGATGCCGAAATCTGGCCAGCGGCTTTTACGGATCATATGGCGTACGTCTGCACGATTTCACTAACACGTCAGAAGATATGGCGGAGTAAGGGTCACTGGAAAATGAATTGTGCACTTTTACGTGACACTGCATGTCGACGGTCGATAGAGGCGGCCTGGGAGACCTGCGTTCGCCGCCAACGAGCATACACCTCGGTTCTCCAGTGGTAGATCAAAAGCGCAAAACCAATGTTACGGAGAACGTTGATACGATACGGGCAGGAGAAATCGCAGTGGAACCACACGACGGTTGATTTTTATTTTACAGCCCTGAGGGAGCTGATGACCCAACAACCATCCCCGGAAAGGCAAACAGCCATGCGCAGGATAAAAGTCAAGTTATTACAGCTGACGAGACTAAGAATGGAAGGTATAATGGTCCGGGCGAGATTGGCGGACACAGTTGCTGCCGAAACCCCCTCCATGCACCACGTAGTACGTGAACGCCAACGACGACGCAGGACATTGATCAGGGAACTAATCTCTGAAACTGGCCAGCAAGTTGTGAACCAGCGTGATATTGCGCATGTGTTTACTATTCCGCCAGTTATATGGACCTGTACAAGTGAACCACGAGACACTACATGATGTCATCTTGGAAATGCCAGGTAGAAGACCACCACTGGATGCAGAGACTTTAATCACAGCGGTAACAGAGGACGAGCTGACAGATGCAATTGCCAGAGGGGCTCCGAACAAGTCCCCAGGACAGGACGCCTTCCCAATTGAATTTTACCGCGCATTTGCGTACCTTATGGGACGGACCTGGGTTCAGGTGTACAACGAACTCGTGTTACCGCAGACTGAGATACCTGCCGAATTCACGGAGGGTATCATCATCCCAATACCCAAACCACGCGGTGGCAGATGGCCAGGAAATTATAGACTACTCACTCTCTTGAACTGCGACTATAAGATTTTCGCGCGCATCCTTGGGGCTCGACTGCGGTCTTCAATTTCTGATAGACTCCTCATAGATCAAACTTGCCTCGGCGGTAAGAGTAACGTACATACGGCGCTCGGTGACTACCGAGATATCATCGCATTAGCAGCGGCATGCCGAGTGCGTGGGGCACTCGTCGCTATTTACTTCGATCATGCGTTCGACAGAGTGGATCATACCTTTTTGCATGCGGTGATGGGCAGATTGGGAATCCCACAAGCCTTCATTCTAGTGATCATGCGACTGTTACACGGCGTGCGATCAAAGGTCTCGGTGAATGGGCGGGGTACTGACTACATTGTTATTTCAAGGTCAGTTCGTCAAGGTTGCCCCCTTTCGATATTTTTGTATGCAATGGCTTTGGAACCCTGTCTATATGGTCTCCGAAGACGGTTGGAGGGAGTGCCGTTGCCACAACTGACCTTTCACTGCCGCGCTTATGCTGACGATGTGATGCTGGTGGCAAGGACAGGCGACGAAGTACGTACGGCGTTGGCATGGATACAGCGATACGGGATGGCGGCAGGAAGCGTGCTTAATCTACAGAAATCACGCTGCTTGAATGTCGGTCGAGGATTACAACCGGGGGAGGAAGGGCCGCTCATGTTAGTTAAGACCATAAAATGTCTAGGTGTTACGTTCCACACGGGTGTGCAGCGGACAGCAGCGGATAACTACTGACACATATTGAAGCTGATGCGGACAATGGTGCTGTTACAGAAATTAAGAGCGTTGGATATGATTCAGAGGTTGAGCTATGTTAGCGTATACCTAGCGCCGAGACTCACTCACGTAGCGCATGTCCTGCCTTTAACGCGCACAATGGCATCACGGATACAAGCAACTTTCGGAACCTACGTGAGTGTGGGACACCTGTTTAAAATCCAATACACAACGCTTACGCTACCACCTGGAGAGGGCGGACTTGGTCTAGTGAACGTATATGAAAAGGCACGGGCGTTGTTCGTCAGTACGATTTTCCAACAATGGCGCGGTCAATTTCGCAATATCTCGGGTGCGTTGGCCGATGAACTAGCGCTCACTTCAATGCTGCCCCCAGTCGATGTGGGCCATATTTCACCGAAGCTGTCACATTTCAAGTATTTTTTTTTTTTTTTGGAGCTTAGCTATGTCAGAGATTCCTTCCCAACAACACGACTACCGACGACGCGACATGTATACCAACTCTTACTGCGCCGGTGCCCCAGGAATACCATGGAAAAGAAGTACCCAGACAAGAACTGGTGACAGATATGGCGCGTTATACGGAACGTTTACCTCCCAACGTCGGTACGCTCAACATGGCATGTGGTGGTAAATAGGAAGTTCGCAACGAATCAACGACGGGTGAGAGATGAGATAGACGAAGAAGCCGAGATAGACATCGATCATACTTACGGACCCTTAGTTATTTTCGAGAAGACGACCCAGTCTTACACCAACGTCTGGAGAACGAGTCGATAGATGGCTCCTTTGCTCTATCGAACGTCGGGTCGTGAGCAGGTGTCGCCCCCGACAGGAATTTCATTTCATTACTACAGGAGCATGTTTCTTTTGTATTTGTACTATCCGCAATGTCTTCATGTCTTTCATTTGGGCATTTTCAGTTTTATTCATTTCCTTAATTAATTAATTTTCTAATTAGCCACTATTTGTCAACATAAAAGAAAGAAAGGGGGTAGCGTCTTTGATTCATAATCAAAACGTCTTCGGTCCCGGGTTCGATCCCCGCCGCTGCCTAAATTTTGATATAATCAGCATTGGCGGCTAAAGACTTCAGGCACAAGAATTCAGCCTCATTCTGCCAACGGCCTTGTCAAAGAGGGCGGAGGAGCGGATAGAGGTTCAGGGCACACTCTTGTCCTAGGGGGGGGGGGGGCAATTGCCCCTAAAGGCTACCAGTCTGCTTTCGGCTGCGGTGGGGCGAGGACGTCCGCTGCGCCTCGCCGTGCGCGACCGTGAGCGCTTGCTTGTGTTTACCTTCTCGCGGCGCGAGTTGTATTTGTTCCAAGTTCAGTGCGATTATGGCACACACATGGCGCCACGATACGATCAAAATTACTTTCCAACCAGATCACGCGCGTCCTCGAGCCTATGAAATCGAACAGTTCATACGCGACGATCTACGTTTAGATCCGGCGACTGTCGTCGGAATACATTTTTCTATAACGGCGAGCGTGGTTTATGTTAAAATGACCAGTGCAGAGGTCTGCGCGACAGTGGTTTCTAAATACTCGAACTCTCTCCGATTCAAACATGCTGACGGGCATATCGGTGCAGTGACGGTGGATCATGCAGGCATGGGCCTAAGGACTGTAAGAGTTTTTGAGCTCCCCTTCGAGGTCCCAGAGGAAGTTGTCAAGGACGCCTTCCGACCATATGGCAATGTTATCAGCCACGTTGCAGAAAAGTGGCAAACTTTCTCGACGTATAAGGTCTACAATGGTGTGCGCCAAATTAAACTTGAGCTCAAGAAACATGTGCCGTCCTATTTGAACATCGGTGGCTGCCGTGCAATCATAATGTACGACGGTCAACCGCGTACCTGTTCCGGATGTGGGCAGGAAGGCCATGTTCGATCGAGCTGCTTACAACGTAGAATTACGCAGATACCAGTGGGAGACTCCGTTTCCCCGACGGGGACGACAATCCTGCCCCTCACGTACGCTCAGACGACGATGCGCACCATAGTTGAGGACGAAACGGGCGATCAGACACATCCATCGACGCCAGAAGTACCACGGGAGGAAGAGGAAGGACCCTCGGTGCCAACCCATATGTCGCCCCCTCCACAGCAACAACAGCAGCAACAGTCCCACGGACTCCAGACGCAACATAACATTCAGAACGCGATGGACGTGGACGCGAACATTGTCCCGACCGCGGCTTTCCTAGCGGAAGGTGATACGACGCTGGATTGCCTCCCACATTCGGATACGGATGTCCACGTTCGAAAGCAACGTTCGCCCCGACGACGCAAGCGACGTCGGCGGACCCCGTCTGACGATTGCCTCCTACACACGGCCGGTCAAGAAGGTGACATCTCATCAGACAGCATGGATGCTACGCCTGCTGAGGATCTAAGTGGTGTAGACGGTTCACTTGCCCATACTACGAGTGCCCAGTTACTTCTTGCACCACAAACGCGGCAGGTCGCGTCGATGGATGGCGCTCCGTCTACCTCTACCAAAGACGACGTACGTGAGAGAGATTTAGGTGCCGATCAGCCACACAGCATCGTGTTGCACCCACTGTGGTCGGACGATGTTGAGGAACTTCCTGACGAGGGCACGGGTGACAGGGGAGGGGGCGGCATTGGGGATGCCACTACTAGCGTGAAAGACTCATAATTTGCAACGGGTTTGGTGGGTCCGGCATCTCTTGCGGTTAGCTTTTATTGCCATGGCGTCTACCCTAGGTGAAGAGGCTAGGCAGCACACCTTTCGCCTTGCCACAATCAATATCAACGCGATAAGGGCACCACACAAACTGACAATGCTACATCGCATGCTTGATGCGGCGGACATCGACGTGGCCCTCTTACAGGAAGTATGTGTCGCTAGTTTCCCTGACTTCTACGGATATACCGCCCACATCTCCCACGCCTCTTCTACCGATTGTGGTGTGACTGTTCTGCTACGGGACGGTTTGGCGGCTACGGACGAACTGTACCTACCGAGTGCAAGAGCCATGGCAGTAACTGTCAACGGTGTACGACTCATCAATGTATATGCCCCTTCAGGATCAGGGAGACGGAGAGATCGGGCCCGCTTTTTTTCGGAAGATATTACGCGTCTATTTATGGGCCACATAGACGATATGGTGATCGGAGGAGATTTTAACTGTACATTATCTCCATCTGATCAGCAGCCACATCACGTCCCGTGTGCGGAATTGGAAATGCTAGTGCGTGACCTCCACCTGATTGACACGTGGCGCCACATCCATGGCCCAGCTCCTGGTTACACCCATTATACAAGCCATTCATCAAGTCGGTTGGACAGGATTTACGTCACAAGCACCCTTTCGACGGCGACGAGAGGAGCAGAGCTCTGGCCCGCTGCATTCACCGACCACACAGCCTATATTTGCACCATTGCCCTCAAACCTGCACGTGTGTGGCGCAGTAGGCCTCCCTGGAAACTGAACGTCGCCCATCTGGACGAGCCGGCATGTAAAGGTGCTGTCGAAGAGTCGTGGAACGCGTCCTTACGGCGTCGTGGTCGGTACCGATCGACCCTCAGTTGGTGGATTGAGTGTGCGAAGCCTGCTCTTAGACGCACCTTCATGACTTACGGCCGGGAAGCAGCGGCATGGAGGAGGAGCACGGAAAACTTTTATTACACCGTCCTACGGGAATGTCTTGCTATGGAGCCCTCACCTGACAGGCAGATCATAGTCAATCGCGCGAAAGCGCAGCTCGTCTCTTTAGCACGCCATCATTTACAAGGCGCTGTTATACGGTCGCGTGCTCCAGACATGATACAATCAGAAAGGCCATCTATGCACCACGTGCTCATAGAACGCAGGAGGCGCCGTAGGGCACTGGTAACCGACATGATAACCGACGACGGTCGACATGTGGTAGAACAAGCAGATATAGCAGAAGCCTTCTATGGGCATTACGCTCAACTTTATTCAGCAGTGCTCCCTGATATGGCGACGGTAGACACCGTTTCAGCACATGTCCACGGTACAGTTCCACCAGACATGGTACCGACTTTACTGGGAGAAGTGACAGAAGAGGAAGTGCTCCACGCCATTGGTAAAGGTGCTCCCCATAAATCACCAGGAATCGATGGGTTACCATTAGAGTTCTATCGAGCCTTTAAACAACTGTTGCTACCGTGTTTGATTGAAATTTGCCAGGAATTGATGTCCCCGGGTATAACATTGCCTGCACCATTCTTGGAAGGTCTGATTGTCCCCATCCATAAGCCGAAGGGACGGAATCATGTCCGCGACTATCGTCCCTTAACGTTATTGAACAGCGACTTCAAGATCTTTTCGAGGCTGCTATCAGAACGTATTCGCGGCACACTATTGCACGTCTTGTCCGGCGATCAGACGTCCTTGGGGGGACCCAACAACATCAGAACTGCGTTATGTCGTTACAGAGATCTCATCTCCCTTGCACGGGTGAGACGTTTGCCGGCAGCCCTCGTGTCTATCGACTTTAGCCAGGCTTTTGACCGTGTGGGCCACACTTTCCTCACGGCCGTTCTACGGCGCATGGAATACCCCGACCCTTTATCACAGTGTTGACACGCCTACTACATGGTGCAACTTCTCGAGTTCTTGTCAATGGAAGACTGACGGCACCCATGCCGATCCGCCGATCAGTACGACAGGGATGTCCATTATCAACATTTGTTATTTGCATTGGCCTTAGAACCCTTGTTGTGTGGTCTCCGAGACAGGCTCACTGGGATACAGTTCGGCGGCTCCATCTATCGCTGCACCGCATATGCGGATGATTTGATGATCGTCATACGAGGAGCTGACGATATGGCCGCAGCTTTGGACTGGATTGGAACCTACGGTACAGCTTCTGGTAGCCAAATCAACGTTGACAAGTCCGTCGCCTTGAGCATCGGGATTGGGCTACCGCAGGAACACATTGCCCCCTTACGCTTCAGTGATACTGTACGCTGCTTGGGCTTAGATTTCATGAACGACATGCGACGCGCGACGACGCTCAATTATCGACGCCTTCTTAACCAAATTAGGGCCGGAATTGCAAATCAGCGGTTGCGATCCCTCAACATCGTTCAGCGGGCGTATTATGCCAATGTATACCTTGCGTCCCGCATACCGCACGTCGCCCAAACGCTACCCATTCCGAAGCCCTTGGCTCGTAGCATTATGGCAGCGCTGGGATACTTCGTCACCACTGGTATGTTACTGAAGATCAGATACGTATCTCTTACCCTCCCCAAGGACAAAGGTGGTCTCGGCCTAGTTAACGTCCATGATAGGGCCATTGCCCTCTATGTTAGCTCACATTTATGTCTGCTGCGCCGTTGTCCTACGAGCCTCACGAGTCTGCTTCTGACGGCACTACGACCTGCTTCACTAAGAGCGCCGGTGCCACTACAGGACATCCCGGCGCCCCTCTTTTATATAGGACGTTTCTATTTAGAACAAAGTTATTGCAGTGTAGCGCTCACGACACCACAAATGGCCACAACTCGACGCCTATATCATGACATGCTGCAACGCCGCCCCCTAAATGTGGTCGAACTAAAATATCCTGACGTACGGTGGCGCGTGGTGTGGAAGACTGTACACGATGCCATGCTTGATTCCGATGTTGTTTCTCAATGGTACGTCGTCGTTAATGGGAAGCTCGTGACGCAAGAACGTCTCTACAATATCCACATGACAGAATCTCCCAATTGTGTGGGTTGTAATACAGTAGATTCTGACGAGCACCGCCTCAGCTGTGGAGAGGCGGAACCGGTTTGGCACCTAGTGCGGCAGATGCTGGCTTATCTCTTGCGAGTTAGGCCGGAGCATATATCTGCACGCACGTTATTGTTTCCGGATGAGACATTTTACCCCAAGACTCGAACCAACTCCGTCACCTGGATACGTGGACATGCCGTCCATTACCTCTGTCGTGACGGACACAAGGATTTCCTTGACTTCTGGCTCTATTTGCAAGAAAGACATCATGCTATTTCCGGGCATACCAGATATCGACAGTGCTTCGCAAATTACCTATGGAGTGCCTTTCACAGCCCGCCGTGTAGCTGGAATGTTCCAGGCAGTGGCAGATGAGGTCAGAACGAACTGCAAACGACCATATATTGAACAATCTTATCAGTGGGCGCAGTCGCTGGGAAGCCTCACTACGACGTGGTAGCTTTCTTTTCATGCTATTTATGTCTCATATCTTCGATGGCGTCTTCATTCTGTTTTAGTTTTCCAGGCTTGGTTAACTGTGACTGTTCGCACATTGTAAAAAAAAAAAAGGAGACCTGCTTTCAAATCCAAATAAATACACAAGACCAAAATAAGAACCAAATGAACAACAAATAAAATTTAATAAAGTATTATACCCTTTCCTTTCTTCTTTTATTTTATTTTTTTATACAAAGTTCAGAGGCATATTTAATTTTTGTTCGTTGGCGGAACCTGAAGTGGCGGCGAACGGCCGTCCTAGTTAGCTTCAGGATGAAAGTGGCGGTGGCACTAGCTTTGTTTTTGTTTTTAGGCTAGATAGGTTTTTGGGGGTAGTATGGGTGATAGGGGCCAACACCTGAAGTGAAAGAGGTAAAAAAAAAAAAAAAAAAAAAAAAAAAAAAAAAAAAAAAAAAAAAAAAAAAAAAAAGGGTAGCGTCTAAAAAAAAAAAAAAAAAAAAAAAAAAAAAAAAAAAAAAAAAGGCGGAAGAATCAGCAATGATCAACGACATGAGGATGCAGAAGGTAATGGAAACCACTGCATTAAAGACACGTAACGTGTATCCACAGGACATGTGGCCTGTAATTGAAGAAGTGTCATGATGATCTCTCCATTGGCAAAAGTTTCCGGAATAGTCCCCCATTCGGATCTCCGGGAGGGGACTGCCAAGGGGGAGGTTACCATGAGAAAAAGATTGAATAATCAACGAAAGGATATCGTTCTACGAGTCGGGGCATGAAATGTCAGAAACTTGAACGTGGTAGGGAAACTAGAAAATCTGAAAAGGGAAATGCAAAGGCTCAATCTAGATATAGTAGGGGTCAGTGAAGTGAAGTGGAAGGAAGACAAGGATTTCTGGTCAGATGAGTATCGGGTAATATCAACAGCAGCAGAAAATGGTATAACAGGTGTAGGATTCGTTATGAATAGGAAGGTAGGGCAGAGGGTGTGTTACTGTGAACAGTTCAGTGACCGGGTTGTTCTAATCAGAATCGACAGCAGACCAACACCAACAACGATAGTTCAGGTATACATGCCGACGTCGCAAGCTGAAGATGAACAGATAGAGAAAGTGTATGAGGATATTGAAAGGGTAATGCAGTATGTAAAAGGGGACGAAAATCTAATAGTCATGGGCAACTGGAAAGCAGTTGTAGGGGAAGGAGTAGAAGAAAAGGTTACAGGAGAATATGGGCTTGGGGCGAGGAATGAAAGAGGAGAAAGACTAATTGAGTTCTGTAACAAGTTTCAGCTAGTAATAGCGAATACCCTGTTCAAGAATCACAAGAGGAGGAGGTATACTTGGAAAAGGCCGGGAGATACGGGAAGATTTCAATTAGATTACATCATGGTCAGACAGAGATTCCGAAATCAGATACTGGATTGTAAGGCGTACCCAGGAGCTGATATAGACTCAGATCACAATATAGTAGTGATGAAGAGTTGGCTGAAGTTCAAGACATTAGTCAGGAAGAATCAATACGCATAGAAGTGGGATACGGAAGTACTAAGGAATGACGAGATACGTTTGAAGTTCTCTAACACTATAGACACAGCAATAAGGAATAGCGCAGTAGGCAGTACAGTTGAAGAGGAATGGACATCTCTGAAAAGGGCCATCACAGAAGTTAGGAAGGAAAACATGGGTACAAAGATGGTAGCTGCGAAGAAACCATGGGTAACAGAAGAAATACTTCAGTTGATTGACGAAAGGAGGAAGTACAAACATGTTCCGGGAAAATCAGGAATACAGAAATACAAGTCGCTGAGGAATGAAATAAATAGGAATTGCAGGGAAGCTAAGACGAAATGGCTGCAGGAAAAATGTGAAGACATCGAAAAAGATATGATTGTCGGAAGGACAGACTCAGCATACAGGAAAGTCAAAACAACCTTTGGTGACATTAAAAGCAACGGTGGTAACATTAAGAGTGCAACGGGAATCCACTGTTAAATGCGGAGGAGAGAGCAGATAGGTGGAAAGAATACATTGAAAGCCTCTATGAGGGTGAAGATTTGTCTGATGTGATAGAAGAAGAAACAGGAGTCGATTTAGAAGAGATAGGGGATCCAGTATTAGAATCGGAATTTAAAAGAGATTTGGCGGACTTACGGTCAAAGAAGGCAGAAGGGATAGATAACATTCCATCAGAATCTCTAAAATCATTGGGGGAAGTGGCAACAAAACGACTATTCACGTTGGTGTGTAGAATATATGAGTCTGGCGACATACCATCTGACTTTCGGAAAAGCATCATCCACACAATTCCGAAGACGGCAAGACCTGAGAAGTGCGAGAGAATTATCGCACAATCAGCTTAACAGCTCATGCATCGTAGCTGCTTACAAGAATAATATACAGAAGAATGGAAAAGAAAATTGAGAATGCACTAGGTGACGATCAGTTTGGCTTTAGGAAAAGTAAAGGGACGAGAGAGGCAATTCTGACGTTACGGCTAATAATGGAAGCAAGGCTAAAGAAAAATCAAGACACTTTCATAGGATTTGTCGACCTGGAAAAAGCGTTCGACAATATAAAATGGTGCAAGCTGTTCGAGATTCTGAAAAACGTAGGGGTAAGCTATAGGGAGAGACGGGTCATATACAATATGTACATCAACCAAGAGGGAATAATAAGAGTGGACGATCAAGAACGATGTGCTCGTATTAAGAAGGGTGTAAGACAAGGCTGTAGCCTTTCGCCCCTACTCTTCAAACTGTACATCGAGGAAGAAATGATGGAAATAAAAGAAAGGTTCAGGAGTGGAATAGAAATTCAAGGTGGAAAGATATCAATGATACGATTCGCTGATGACATTGCTATCCTGAGTGAAAGTGAAGAAGAATTAAATGATCTGCTGAACGGAATGAACAGTCTAATGAGTACACAGTATGGTTTGAGAGTAGATTGGAGAAAGACGAAGGTAATGAGAAGTAGTAGAAGTGAGATTAGCGAGAAACTTAACATCAGGATTGATGGTCACGAAGTCAATGAAGTTAAGGAATTCTGCTACCTTGGCAGTAAAATAACCAATGACGGACGGAGCAAGGAGGACATCAAAAGCAGACTCGCTATGGCAAAAAGGCATTTCTGGCCAAGAGAAGTCTACTAATATCAAATACCGGCCTTAATTTGAGGAAGAAATTTCTGAGGATGTACGTCTGGAGTACAGCATTGTATGGTAGTGAAACATGGACTGTGGGAAAAGCGGAACAGAAGAGAATCGAAGCATTTGAGATGTGGTGCTATAGACGAATGTTGGAAATTAGGTGGACTGATAAGGTAAGGAATGAGGAGGTTCTATGCAGAATCGGAGAGGAAAGGAATATATATGTGGAAAACACTGATAAGGAGAAGGGACAGGATGATAGGACATCTGCTAAGACATGAAGGTATGACTTCCATGGTACTAGAGGGAGCTGTAGAGGGCAAAAACTGTAGAGGAAGACAGAGATTGGAATACGTCAAGCAAATAATAGAGGACGTAGGCTGCAAGTGCTACTCTGAGATGAAGAGGTTAGCACAGGAAAGGAATTCGTGGCGGGCCGCATCAAACCAGTCAGTAGGCTGATGACAAAAAAAAAAAAAAAAAAAAAAAAAAAAAAAAAAAAAAAAATTGAATAACTGGGTATATTTCAACCCAATGGTGGGTCTAAACTTACCACTAATTCAGATAATCGCGAGAACGTGTACCACATCTCGAAGGACACTGACGCTTGAGAACAGTAACGAACATAACAGAAGATGGACTGTTTATTGCCGGCCGAAGTAGCCGTGCGGTTAAAGGCGCTGCAGTCTGGAACCGCAAGACCGCTACGGTCGCAGGTTCGAATCCTGCCTCGGGCATGGATGTTTGTGATGTCCTTAGGTTAGTTAGGTTTAACTAGTTCTAAGTTCTAGGGGACTAATGACCTCGGCAGTTGAGTCCCATAGTGCTCAGAGGCATTTTTGAACTGTTTATTCTCGCCTTTCTCCTTACAACAGTTACGTCTGCGACTAAAAGCGGTATGAAGTACCTTCCGTCATGCACTGTTCCGTTATATACAGCCCGCATGCCTATGTGTACTTGTTTAGCTTATAGCACTACACGTGAAATACAATGAAAAAAACAAGAAAAATCCAAGACACAAATGCAAATTACACATTGACCTGATATTATACTGATACTTTTTATACGCTAATCATCAGTCGCCTTGCACAGGCTACCATGGTCCAACTGCGAAAAGGTCGTTTGGATTACCAAGGCTGGTCTCAGTTTGCGCTGCTGGACAATGTACCGGATGACCAATTTCGGTGCTCGACAATCACAGTTTTGGGTGGGCTGCTTACCTTCATTCGTGAAAGTCCAAAGCTCTTGCGTCTCTGTAAAGTGTCAATAAGACGTAGCACTTCAGTTGGAGTATTCGTAGTTCTGGTGCCACGCCAGTTTCTGTCAGTTGTGAAGCTGCTATCATAGGTCTGTTCGGCCAGTAGCAGGGATGGATTTCAGGAAGTCGATTTTTTGTCAACCCACTAACATCATGATGGATGGCAGTTGACAATTCATTATTTTGAATTTACTTTTATTTTTTATTTATTTTTTAACGGGCTTCTTGTATTCCTCACACAAGAGGGGCCTTATGGCTGAGACTTACGAGTGAAAATAGCACAGAGATGATTCTCGTGGTTTTATTAAGCTGAATGTCTAATCTTATTTTCCTGAGGACTATTGAACCACACCGGAGCACAGCATTCAACCGTAGGAAACACTAAACTGAGCGCCGATTTTCGAAACATATGTGATGATACGCCACAGTTACTGCTACACAGTTTCTAAATAAGACTGTTTCGTGTGTTTTACTTTCCAAGAAATTTCCATTCTGATTGTAAGGTATCCTTCACTTGTAGATAAGAGCGCATTTTACTTTATTTTCAGTTTTTATATTTCACATACGTGAAGTGAATGTATCTGCGCAGCAGTATGTGCAGAGTAAGGAGCGAGTGGTAGGTTCCCACACTGGCTAGCAGAGACCGTTCGCCATCTGGCCCTTTCACAGCCAGTAGGATGAAGCGCCGATGCAGAAATCGCTCGTGACGTCAGCAGTGGAATACGTAAGGGAAGTACATTTATTCTGGGTTGAATAAACTAATTGTTATTAATAAATATTAAAAACAAAAGTTGCTTATTGCCACTGAGACATATGTTCATAAATACTGAAACGTCCCCTTAGAAAAATTAGTGAATTACTGTGCTGGTAAACCCCTTACGTTATTTGATTTTCAAACAGCTGAGCAAAACTGAACGTACTCAGTCATTTCTCTCTTTACTTATTCTGATCATCACTAAACTGACGCACAATATTTTTAGCGCAACGCAATCTGACTTTTAATAATCCCTACAAAAGAATGGCCCTGACTAACAATAACCTATACCTATTGTTCAAAAGTCATTTTATATATATATATATATATATATATATATATATATATATATATATTTATATATATATATATATATAATGACTTTTTAACACTATTATGGTAAATACATTGTTTGTTCTCTATATATATCAGTTCATGAGATCCAGTCTTACAAATTTACTCTCTCTCTGATGGACACACGTCCAGATCATCCGCTCTCAAAACTCCATCATCTCTCTCCCCCCATCCACCACTGCTGGCGGCTCACCTCCAACTGCGCAACGCTACACGCTGTTAACAGCCAACTGCCCAACACTACAATAGCAAATTCCAACAATGCAAACCAGCCACAGACTGCACACAGCACAGTCAATGATTTTCATACAGAGCGGTACGTGACGTTACCAACATAAAAACCTAAACAGCCTACTTACAATACTATCTTACAGTAACTTCACAATGGCTGGAAATGTTGATATTAATAAATAAATTAATAACTTTGACATAACCTAACATTTTACGAGCATTACCGATTGCACCCTCAAGTTACAGACTATGCGGCAAAGTCGGCTGTCGTCGATAGGATTCCTTTCGAGTGAACGATCTCTCAGTAACTAAGATCGCCAAGTAGCAACTATGAAACAGCGATGAAAGGTTTACGCACTAAAAATCGTATTAATAAGACTATTATTCTTTTTTGGTATGTACGAGATGGGGAAAGAGAATTAACAGTAGCTCATTCCAAAACAGTTCACTCAGAGTCCTTGGTTACTCGCTAGGGTATCATCGATAACACCCCACGAGCGCCATAAAGTTGGCAGCGGAACTGCAAGTGTCCGACCGAAGCCGACAGCGGTCATGTGGGATCCGGAGGACCCAATATAACACGCCAGCAGTGCCACACCTCTAGCGGCTCTGGCCTGTGAGCGCCCTTTACCGCCGCAATTAAAGATGGCCGGTGGCAGCCACACGGCACACCTGCACTTGGAGCCTCTTCCCCATGCGACACTATGCAGACGCCGCCTAGTCACGGTTACGACACCATCGTTCATGCTTTATTAGTTCAGAGAGCCTCATCCTCTTTGATCTTGCGGCAAATGGATTCTGTTTCTTGCTGCATTATTTGCAATGAGACTTCGTGCTCTTGGAGATATACAAGATAAATATTGTGTTACTATTAACTTGTTTGCTAATCATTTCTTGTCCTGTCCAGTTTTCCTATGACGACATTTCCCGTACCACTTTGTAGCCCACCTCTCCTTACCGTTGTGTATGAAGTCGAAGCGAGTTCTCCGTACGCTTCATCGCCCTCTTATTCCAAACCACGAAAGTGCACAAATGGTAAATTTAACTTTTGCACTGAAGCGAGTTTCATTTTCTGTATTAGACCTCGAGAGTGTTCCTGTGATACTCGATGAGAAAATGCAAGATTCACTGTTAGCAAAGGTGAAGGGAAGTGCACTTCGTAATGCCGCATAGATGAACGTGGGACAGTGGCACATTGATGACTGTCCAAATGTGGCATTGTCGCTCGTTCTTTTCTCTCCATTGATTGCCCTCAGATCCCCGTGTAACACATATGTAACAATGTATGGGGCAGACGAATGAAAAAGAGACAGATAGGAAAAGTAAATAATTTGTTTATTATTTAAAAAGTAATCGCCCCCACTATTAAAACACTACTGGCCATTAAAATTGCTACACCACGAAGATGCTACAAACGCGAAATTTAACCGACAGGAAGAAGATGCTGTGATATGCAAATCATTAGCATTCCAGAGCATTCACACAAGGTTGGCGCCGGTGGCGACACCTACAACGTGCTGACATGAGGAAAGTTTCCAACCCATTTCTCATACACAAACAGCAGTTGACCGGCGTTGCCAGGTGAAACGTTGTTGTGATGCCTCGTGTAAGGAGGAGAAATGCGTACCATCACGTTTCCGACTCTGATAAAGGCCGGATTGTAGCCTATCGCGATTGGGGTCTATCGTATCGCGACATTACTGCTCACGTTGATCGAGATCCAATGACTGTTAGCAAAATATGGAATCGGTGGATTCAGGTGGGTAGTACGGAACGCCGTGCTGGATCCCAACGGCCTCGTATCACTAGCAGTCGAGATGACAGGCATCTTATCCGCATGGCTGTAACGGATAGTGCAGCCACGCCTCGATCCCTGAGTCAACTGATGGGGACGTTTGCAAGACAACAACCATCTGCACGAACAGTTCGACGAAGTTTGCAGCAGCATGGACTATCAGCTCGGAGATCATGGCTGCGGTTACCCTTGACGCTGCATCACAGACAGGAGCCCCTGCGATGGTGTACTCAACGATGAACGTTGGTGCACGAATGGGAAAACGTCATTTTTTCAGATGAATTCAGGTTCTGTTTACAGCATCATGATGGTCGCATCCGTGTTTGGCGACATCGCGGTGAACGCACATTGGAATCGTGTATTCGTCATCGCCATACTGACGTATCACCCGTCGGGATGGTATGGGGTGCCATTGGCTACACGTCTCGGTCACCTCTTGTTCCCATTGACGGCACTTTGAGCAGTGGACGTTACATTTCAGATGTGTTACGACCCGTACCTCTACCCTTCATTCGATCCCTGCGAAACCCTACATTTCAGCAGGATAATGCACGACCGCATATTTCTGGTCCTGTACGGCCTTTCTGGACACAGAAAATGTTCGACTGCTGCCCTGGCCAGCACATTCTCCAAATCTCTCAACAATTGAAAGCGTCTGGTCAATGGTGGCGGAGCAACTGGCTCGTCACAATACGCCAGTCACTACTCTTGATGAACTGTGATATCGTGTTGAAGCTGCATGGGCAACTGTACCTGTACACGCCATCCAAGCTCTGTTTGACTCAATGCCTAGACGTATCAAGGCCGTTATTACGGCCAGAGGTCGTTGTTCTGGGTATTGATTTCTCAGGAGCTATGCACCCAAATTGCGTGAAAATGTAATCAAATGTCACTTCTAGTATAATATATTTGTCCAATGAATACCCGTTTATCATCTGCATTTCTTCTTGGTGTAGTAATGTTAATGGCCAGTAGTGTACATTTATCCCATTGTGAGACAAGACGATCAATACCTTCATGGAAAAATGTTTCCGGACGCCTGCGGAACAATGACTGTACCCAAGTGGGCTTCACTTTGTCCTAAGAAAATCAACTGTAAGGGCTATCTTTATCCAGCGCTCCAAAAATATGGAAATCGTATGGACAGAGACCGTGGCCGTAAGGATAGAGGAGAAAGGATAGTTGAATTCTGCAATAAAGTTCAGCTGATAACAGCGAATACTCTGTTTAAGAAGTGTGAAGGAAGGAGGTATGGTTGGAAAAGGCTGGGAATACCGGAATATTTCAGTTAGATAACATCCTGGTCAGACAGAGATCCTGAAGCCAGATATCGGATTTTAAGGCGTATCCAGAAGCAGATATAGACACAGATCACAATTTAGTAATGATGAATAAGAGTAGACTGAAACTGAAGAAACAGTCAGCAAGATTCTATGCGCAAAGAAGAGAGTACGGAAGTCTAAGGAATGGAGATACACGTTGAAATTTTCCGAGGCTGTAGACACCGTGATAATGAATAGCTCAGTAGGCAGTTCAGTTGACGAGGGATGGATGTCCCTGAAAAGGTTAGTCACAGAAACTGGAAAGAAAATCATAGGTATAAAGAAGGCAACTGTGAAAAAAAAAATAGAAAAAGATCCAGAAGGAATACTTCAATTGATCGGGGAAAGAGGTGACCACAAAAACGTTTCGGATAGGGAATAACTAGTCATTTAGGAATGAAGCAGGGAAGCTAAGGCAAAATGGATGCAAGTAAAATGTGAAGAAATCGAAAAAGAAATTTGTCTGATGTGTTGGAAGAAGAAACACGAATCCACAGGGAATTAATGGGGGATACGGTATTAGAATCAGAATTTAAAACAGTTTTGCACGACTTTATTTCGAATGGCAGAAGTGATAGATAATATTCTACAGGAGTTTTAAAATAATTGGGGTAGTAGCAACAAAACGACTGTTCACGTTGGTATGAACGATGTATGAGACTGGCAAGATGCCATTAGACTTTCGGGAAAACATCATTCACACAATTCCGAAGATAGCAAGAGCCGGTAAGTACGAGAAATGTCCCACAATCAGCTTAATAGCTGACAAGAATAGCATGAAGAAGGCTGGTAAAGAAATTTGAGGATCTGTTAGATGAGGATCAGTGTGAATTTCGGAAAGGTGACGCCATCAGAGAGGCATTTGTGACGTTGCGCGTGATAATGGAAACAAGACTGAAGAAAAATCAAGACACTTTCATAGGATTTATCGAGCTAGAAACAGCGTTCGACACAGTCAAACGGTGCAAGATATTCGAAATTCTGAGGAAAATGGGGCTAAGCTATAGGGAAAGGCAGGTAATGTACATTATATACAAAAAACAAGGGGGAATAATAAGACTGGAAGCCCAAGAAGGAAGTTCTCAGATTAAAAAGGGTGTAAGACAGGAATACAGTGTTACGCCCCTACTGTTTCATATATACACCAAAGAATCAATAACCGAAATAAAAGGAAGTTTCAAGAGTGAAATTAAAGCTCAAGGTGACAGGATACCAATGATAAAATTCGCTTATGACATTGCGGTTCTCAGTGAATGCGAAGAATAATTATGGGATCTGCTGAATGAAACGAAAAGTCTAATGGACACAGAATATGGACTGAGAGTAAGGGGAAGAAAGACGAAAGTAATGGGAAATAGCAGAAATTAGAAAATGGAGGAACTTAACGTCAAGATTAGTGATAACAAAGTAGATGGAGTTAAGAAATTCTGCTACCTAGGTAGCAAAATAACCCATGACGGACGGAGCAAGAACAAAAAAAGCAGACCAGCAGTAGCGAAAATGCCATTCGTGGCCAAGAGAAGTCTACTTGTATCAAATATAGGCCTTAATTTGTCAAAGAAATTTCTGAGACATTACGATTGTGGTACAGCATTGTATGGTAGTGAAGCATGGACTGTGGAGAAACCAGATCGGAAGAGAAATGAAGCATTTGAGATATGGTGCTACAGACGAAGAAAACTAGGTGGAATGATAAGGTAAGGAATGAGGAAGTTCTCCGCGCAATCTACTAGGAAAGGAATACAGGAAACAGACTGATAAAGAGAAGGGACCGGAAAACAGACGTTTTTTAAGACATCATGGAATAGCTCCCATGGAACCAGAGGGAGCTGTAGAGGAAGACAGAGACAGGAATACATCCAGCAAGTAATTGAGGACATAGGCTGCAAATGGTACTCTGACATGAAAAAGTTGGCACAGGATAAGAATTCATGGAGGGCCGCATCAACTAATCAGAAGGCTAATGATACAAAAATAAAAATGCATGAGCATTTGTGAGACTGACTTTCCCAAAGATGAGATGGGGAGTGAGCAGTTAAGATACAATTTGCATTTCATTTTGGAACATATTATTTTCATGGACAACATATTTTTAAGGAAGAAACTATGTTCAGATGCAAATTCCGTGCACAAGACCTAAGCATAAATCATGACTGATAAGAGATGCAACTTTAGGCGTCTCCACTGTACACCTCCTACGAACGCCAAAACAGAGTCAATGACACTGTTTGTATAAAGCAGTAGTGTGTTCACCAATTTCCTTAATATTAACACAGACTGAATTTCACCAGATTCAAGGCACCTGTCGTTGCGATATGAATAGCGCTAGTTACACCAACTTAAACACGTTAGCTCTGCTATTACCTGCCAGCTGAAGGCCACATTATCGCTGCTATAAATTTATTCCGCTGGAATTTTTGTTGTAGATACTGCAACTTGTTTACGTCACATTCAAGCGTCCCTTGCACAGCTTCATATATGCACTTACAAGTGCATATACTTATAAAGTGAAGTTGCACTGCAAGTAAGAAAACTTGTCGCAGCTCTTGAAAAACTGACAAATGGGCTGTTACGACAAGAGCTTGTCATAATATAATGAAGAAGTGCCACTGTAAACGGAGTTAATCGCCATGAAGCGTGGAAAATATTTACGGCATTCTGGATGATAAAAGGACATGACACTTAACACCGACTAGAGGCAGCGACGTAAAATGGGTGGATGTTACACAAGAACGGCATTGGTAATCATAGAGACTAATTTAAAAATGCAGAAATTACCCACAGCTGTTATCTTGTGAATACGGATATTATGCTTGTGTGCTAGCTGTTCACAAGTAAAAGGAAGCGATGAAGTGAATGATCAACATTTATCTGTCATCGCATCAGCTAAATATATACAGCCGAATTACATATTTTCGTAACAGGCTGTTGTCAATCCGTGGTAATAAGTAGAGTGTCACTGATTACCTCACGTGAGACAACGTTAAAAAATATGGCAAAAGAAAAATCTGCGACAGAACCTTTCATTCCGTGGTGGAGCGTGGTGAAACTTCCAGACTTGTCTGGTAAGTTGGGCAGAGACACAGGTAAGTTAAAACTGTGAGGATGGTGACGTGTCGACCTGGTATAGCTCAGTATGTATGAAAGTTTCTCGTGAGACGAAAGATCCCGATTTCAAGCTGACACGCATCTTATTAGTTCACTTGTCTATCTGATAAAGAATAAAATATCTGAGGTTTACAGCTCTGTAATTCTGTGAGAGGCGAAAAAGAACTATAAAATCAGTTGAACAGAATGGACTGTGTCTTGAGAAGAGGTTAAAAAATGAGCGTCAACAAAAGGAAAGCGTAGATACTGGGTACTGATGCTGGAATTAAATCGGGTGATGCTGAGGGAATGAGATTAGCGACAAAAGTGATCGACGAAGAATTTGGGAAAGAGAACAGCAGACGTTCGTGAAATGTAGCATTACAGAGTGATGCTAAGGATTGGATGGGTAGACAGAGTAAATACTAAAATGGGATTGCATCAAGGTGAGCAGAAAATAGCTTTGAGACACGCCTTGACTATAAGAATAGCTCCTAAGGCACCAACAAGTAGTTAATTTGGTACTGGAGGAAAGTGAGCGAGAAAAAATATCAGAGAGACACAAGACCGACTAATGCGAGTAGGCGTCAGTTGAATGTAGGCTGCAGTAGTTATGTAGAGACGAAATGATTTGCACAGAATAAACTAACATGGAAAGCTACATCAAACCAGTGTTCGGAATGAAGATCAGAATAGAAACAGCTTTATTTGATGATCTAAGAAAAAAAAGTGCGAGTTGGTGCAGTGGTTAGCACACTGCACTCGTATTCGGAAGGATGACGGTTCAAATCCGCGCTCGGCCATACTGATTTAGGTTTTCAGTGATTTCCCTAAATCTCTTAAGGCAAATGCCGGGATGAGTCCTCCGGAAGCACATGGCCGATTTCTTTCCCTATCCTTATCCAGTCCTTTGTACTACTCGTTGTCGACGGGACATTAAACACTAATCTCTTCCACCTCCTCCATTAAAAAAAAAATTCTGCGTACTTACGGCGCACATGGTAGCTAATAACAACAAATCATAATAACACGTCTTGGTAACAGGTAGGAAAATAAATTCCATCAGATTGTTGAGGACAGTAAGGAGAAACAGTACAATTGCACTAATTTCTTCTGAACTGATAATGTGTCATTTTATTTTGGTTTTACGAGGCCTTCCATTAAGTAAAGCTTAAGCAGTAAGTATAAGAGGCAGTGAAATGAAAACGAGACCGAATGGAAATAAAAAACGGCCAGGAGACCAGGTGCGTGTAGAATCTCACACTGAGGATACCGTACAAACTTAATCATAGATAGTTCCTCCATTCTGGGAATCGAGGACGTCGATCATCTTTGCTTCTTAGCCACATGTACTGGCAAAATATCGGTCCCACGGATTTTAGAATTTTCGAGAATATTTTTATTTCAGTAATATGAATGAGACATAATGTCATACAGGAGGCAGGAACCATTATTGTAACAATCAGTTGTTCTGCATTTAGGCTGACCAGGTCGCAAAATGGCTCTGAGCACTATGGGACTCAACATCTGAGGTCATAAGTCCCCTAGAACTTAGAACTACTTAAACCTAACTAACCTAAGGACATCACACACACCCATGCCCGAGGCAGGATTCGAACCTGCGACCGTAGCAGTCCCGCGGTTCCGGACTGCAGCGCCAGAACCGCACGGCCACCGCGGCCGGCGACTAGGTCGCAATGGTAAAACATATTACCATGCGACACAGTCAGCGTGAATGCAGAAGTTTGGCGTCGGATAAAAAGATGACATAATAAATATTTTTTTCGTGTGATTTAATTACGACTTAACAATTGTCATGTCCCACTGACGAGTCCTGAGAGGGAGTGGAAGGACTGCAAGGATGCGCGTCAAAGAACTTGACAGGAGGTCTCGTGGTCGTGGGCTGCCTTCTGTGCACCTGCTCCACTGAAAAGAGGGCTGTAGGGTGAGTTAGAATACGGAACTCGGCTGGGATCTCAGGCTACACTGGATGCAGCCATAAATCAGTGCATGAGGATATATACACTGGAAGAACCCCTGGCACATCAGTTTTATAAACAGTTCTATATAAAATGTCTACTAACTGCCTTCCTACAAGGGAACTTCCCCATCGCACCCCTCTCAGATTTAGTTATAAGTTGGCACAGTGGATAGGCCTTGAAAAACTGAACACAGATCAATCGAGAAAACAGGAAGAAGTTGTGTGGAACTATGAAACAAAAGCAAAATATACAAACTGAGTAGTCCATGCACAAGACAGGTAACAGCAATGACAATGTGAGCTCAGGAGCGCCGTGGTCCGTGGTTACCGTGAGCAGCTGCGGAACGAGAAGTCCTTGGTTCAAGTCTTCCCTCGAGTGAAAGATTCAATTTTTTATATAATCAATTTAGCTCTCCAAGATTCCAGGACATGTTCAGATTTGCTTGAACATATGCAGGATTTGACGGTCTACACACGGAAAAATTTGAAAACGTTAAAAAAAACATGTATTGACATAGCACAGGGAAAACTGTGCGACTGTGAAACTGTTGCATTCATTTGTTGCAGTTAATGTGACAAACTCTTATGTTTACATCACTTTTTTGGGAGTGATTATCACATCCGCAAGAAAACCTAAATCGGGCAAGGTAGAAGAATCTTTTTACCCATTCGCCAAGTGCACAAGTTAGGTGGGTCGACAATATATTCCTGTCATGTGACGCACATGCCGTCACCAGTGTCGTATAGAATATATCAGACGTGTTTTCCTGTGGAGGAATCGGTTGACCCATGATCTTGCGATCAAATGTTTTCGGTTCCCATTGGACAGGCACGTCCTTTTGTCTACTAATCGCACGGTTCTGCGGTGCGGTCGCAAAACACAGACACTACATTTATTACAGTGAACAGAGACGTCAATGATCGAACGGACAGATCATAACTTTGCGAAAATAAAGAAAATAAACTTTTCACCCGAGGAAAGACTTGAACAAACGACCTCTCGTTTCGCAGCTGCTCACGCTAACCACGGGACCACGGCGCTCCTGAGCTCACATAGTCTTTGACGTTGCATATCTTGCGCATGGACTACTCAGTTTGTATATTTTGCTTATTTTTTTCATAGTTCCACACAACTTCTTCCTGTTTTCTCGATAGATCTGTGTTCAGTTTTTCAAGGCCTAGCCACTGTGCTAACTTATAACTAAATCTGAGAGGGGTGCGATGGGGAGGTTCCTTTGTTAGTAGTGTAGCTTCTCATAGTTCCCTGAGCCTAAGTCCCAATATAGCAGAGGCGGTCGCGCCGGAGTAAGTGTTGACTACATGGAAATAAGTCTAAGTCTCCTCGTAGTTACGCAGCACTGCACTGCAATCTCACTGCATCAGAACTCCAGCTAAACCATATCTGTCCAACCGACCTGCTGCTCCATAACTGCCATCACTCCCATCACTTCTATCACTCTCTCAACAATATGGCGGCTAGCCTTTTTATAGCGGTAGTTCTAGAAGTTTCCAGTACTCATGAGCACTGCGTGTGTGTCACGCGGTAGCACGTGAGGCCTACGTGACGAACAGGCCGTACGAGGCTGTCAAAGGGTTGCATGTTGCGACGGCTCTCGAACCTCTTGATGCGGCATAGTCCGCTCTTGTTAGCAGAGTCAATATTACACATAAGCTACGCCCGGTCACGTCCGCCTCGCTGGTAGCTAGAATTTCCAAGCCTACATCTTACTTGATTTTTAACTCTATTTTCTATCATCCGCGACATAGTTTTCGGACTTTACTAATTCGATGAAACCGTGCTTATTTGCCAAATTTCGTGATTCTAGGCCAAACGTAAGTACCCTACAGACTTTAATGAGTGCGTTTGCGGTTTTCAAAGTTCCTGACAGAAACGGCCATATCTTCTGGTTGCATTGGCTTAGATGCGTACGTTTATTGTACCGCCAAGGACGTATAGATCTTTGTATGTGTTGTGTACATAGTTCCGCGTAGTCAGCGCGTACATAACTTTCCCACTAGAGCGCGCCCGGCTAAGCACAACAGCGCAGGTGCAGCGCTCGTCCGTCTCCGCACTACGAGATGGCGCTGTCTCAGAGACGGACCAAATTCTGCTTCTGTCGATCCGCGTTTTAATATGTAATGCAGCCAATGAGATTACTGCTAACGTAGAACCTTTTCTCCTCACGGATCACACACGCGCAGTGATACATGAACGCGCGAGGTATTATAACGAGTGTACAGACCTCTGATTAGTCAGTCTGCATTTGTCTGCATCAGTCTATAGTAAAGTTTCTGTCTGTGCCTAATACGATTATGGTATTCCTGTACATAGCCATGAAGAGAAATGTATAGACACTTTGTCAAGTATCAGAGATATGTGAGAATAAGATTAACGTACCAAGACCCAAGGAACTTCAGATTGTCAATTGTAAACAGCATCCAGAATCAAGTTACGTAATATCTATGTTTTTATTATTTTAATAAATGTGTGTGAAAATTAATCAAGTTCTGTTTAAAGTTGGTCACCGTCAATCTGCTACTCTAAGCGTGCAAGTGGCATTTCTGTCGTCTGACCTAACGGCAGAAGATAAACACGCCACGATAAGGCCACGAGACATATTGCTGACACTAGCCTACTTCGTTAGAGCGGCAAGTCAAATAATCTGATGGTGTGGGTACCGAAGGTCTTACAGTACGCACACCACAGTATGTGGCATACATTTCAATTTGGTACGTCCTCCCCTGCCAAAGAAAAAGGGATCTTAACAGACGGACGAAGAAACAGTATGATGAGGAACGAAAAAAAGACTATTTTCATGTGATGTTATTACAAACATACAGTTTTCTGATTTTTTCCTTTGCCTGTGCTATGAAAACTTCCAATTTCTCAGATTTCATGGTTCTTGGCGAACGGGAAGTACCTTATATATTTTAATGAGTGAGTTTACGGGTACCACAATATTGACATAAACGGCTGTATCTTTTGACTGCATTGACTTAAAACCTTCAATTTTCTACACCGCCAAGGGACCGTAGGCCTTAGTATGTGTTGTAAATTTTAACGTGATAGGACGATCCGTTGCTGAGAAACAGGGTTTTTAACAGCCACAGAAACAGACAGATGGACAACCATGTGATCCTATGAACGTTCTGTTTCTACCGATTGCGGTACGGAATCTTTAAAATTTTATTTTTTTATTCATTTATTATTTCATTTATTTATTTTATTTACTTTATTTATTTATTTATTATTTCAAAAGTAATGACTATAAAAAATCATGTATTTATCCCACTGTGAGATACGACAATCATGTTTGTGGTTGCCGTCGGAATCGTGGCAGCACCCAGACGTGTACCTCATGTTCCAAAGCAAATCGACGGCAACGAATGTCTTTCTTGAAGGCTCCAAAATATGGAAATCGCTTGGGGAGCGATCGGCGTATATGGCGGATATATTGCCTAGCTTGTTTCGGGTACACTGCAGAAGTTTCTATGGGATGCCCTTACACATCCGCCATACTGACCCGATCTCTCCCCATGAAATTTCCATATTTTTGGAGTCCTGAAGAAAGACATTCATGGCCTTCGGTATGCTTCGGAGGAACTTTTATAACTCTTTCCCGACATATAAGCCATTTCATATGCCGGCCTGAGTGGCCGAGCGGTTCTAGGCGCTTCAGCCTAGGTTAGATAGGTTTAAGTAGTTCTAAGATCTAGGGGACTGATGACCTCAGATGTTAAGTCCCATAGTGCTCAGAGCCATTTTGAACCAATTTTTATAAATAACGGAGGAAATACAGTGTTGAATTTTCCCATTACTTCAGGCCCCATGCCAGACAGTGACTAAACTGTGTTTTGGTGATATCGGTCTGCAGAGGAAGAAAAAGTGTCTAGTCAACGACTAGGTCATCACAACACTGACTCCGTAGGACTCCGGCCCAACTCTATGAAAGAGACATCTCAATAAATGATATTTAGAGAAACCACGAACAAATAAACTAGTATAAATAATTGAGGTATGAACCTTGTTCCTACTTAAAAAATGGTTCAAATGGCTCTAAGCACTGTGGGACTTAACATCTGAGGTCATCAGTCCCCTAGACTTAGAACTACTTAAACCTAACTAACCTAAGGACAGCACACACGTCCATGCCCGAGGTAGGATTCGAACCTGTGACTGCAGCAGCAGCGCGGTGCAGGACTGAAGCGCCTAGAACCGCTCGGCCACAACTGCCGGCGTTCCTACTAAACACGAGAATGATCTTCCAGCCAGTGATCAACCTTTTCAGCTGGAAATACGTCTCTAATTACTTTTCTAATGTACGAGTACAATGTCTTTCATTCCAAATTCAACATAAAAATGTTCTGTTATTGCGATAAAATAACACATCTTATGAAAAGCCTCTGAACGAACAAGATACAGCGTAGCATCAGACCTACAGATACCGCTTCACGCTTACTGAATTTCTTCACACTTCAGAGTAGTTCCCTCCTGCTACCGAAGTGCCCTAATCACTCCTGTCGATAAATTTCATGATTTTTTTTCCGTTCCTTCATCCACTTCTTCGTGACGTTCCGCACGTTAACAAACGCCGTATCTCTACATTGGACAAGCTGTCGGTCCAGTTTCTTGCCATAGGCCTCACTCCAGATTTAAGAGTTGTTCGTCTGCTGGGTTCAGGTAAACGAGTAAAGTGGCTCAAGACCAGAAATTTATGGCACCGTTCCTCGGTGTTGTTTAAGTGCCCAGCGTTTTTCTTCCTCTACCCCTGACTAATTGCGGTATTTTAATATCAAAGCTTCCGTCGCCTATTTAAATTTGTCCTTGTTTTGTTTTAAAGTTACTGTTTTCGATGTTTCCCAACCAGCTTTTCGACAAATGTGTTAACAGGTCTTTTTTTCTGTGTTAATAGTGGTTCCAGCAACGATTACCTGCACAGTTTTACATACAAATCAAGACGACTATGAAAAGCTCATTCATGATTAATTTTGTGCAACTCATCGTAGATTTTATTCATTAATATATATGTTTGTATATTTTATTTTCCTAGAGAAATACCATCTAAAACCGATGCAGTAACTTTAGTGGTTTTCTGAAGTTTTTTTTTTTTAAGCATTATTATTCAAATGTTTGTTGTGACATAAATAATAGGAATGTTATTAATGTTACTAGTTTTGCATATTATTTCTATGCAAGTTCTTATGAACTCTTGAAACTAAGAGGGTGTACGTCTTGTTTCACAAACAATCACGTCAGTGTTTGTTCTGTACAGCGCGGACCAAAGGTGTAAACGTTGTACTGTATTGGCAATAGTATTTGTGTACTTATGGATATGGTAGGCCTCATACTTATTTACAGAGGTTTCGAGAAACGATTAATATTGTCTCTTCCCCTTCAGTCGCAAAAAATTCAGTTTGTTATATATACAGGATGCTCCAGCTGCCACTACCGATATCATGTTATGCAACCCGCAGTGATGTATCCGGCCCTCAGAAACATAGCGCGAGCTTTTCATGTTCTCTTGCTCGCTACGTGCTAACTAATCGTCCTACATAAAATTCCGTAGAATATTGAATGTGGTTAAATTTTGTGCTGAGATACCTTTTCGTTAGAGGCCATAGTTTTCAAGTTATTCAATAAAAACTCACAAAAGTTACCTTCAAATTCATTCCCACTCCCACAATCAGCCCCCAACGTTCTCAGCATGTTGTTCATGGCACTCTTTATTGTTGTTGTGGCCCTCAGTCCGAAGACTGATTTGATGGAGCTCGCCATGCTACTCTACCCTGTGCAGCTCACTTCATCTCCGAGTAACTAAGGCAACCTACATCCCTCTGAATTTGCTTACGGTATTCCTCTCTTCGTCTCCATCTACGATTTTTACCCAAACGCTTCCCTCTAGTACCAAATAGGTGATCCTTTGATGTCTCAGAATGTGTCCTACCAACCTATCCCTTCTTTCGGTCAGGTTGTACAACAAATTTACCTTCTCCCAGATTCTATGCAATACCTCCTCATTAGTTACGTGATGTACCCATCTAATACTCAGCATTCTTGTGTAGCACCACATTTCCAAAGTTTCTATTCTTGTCTAAAGTATTTGTCGCCCATGTTTCACTTCCATACATGGCTACACTCCTTACAAATAGTATCGGAAAGGACTTCCTGACACTTAAATTAATACTCGACGTTAACAAATTTCTCTTTTTCAGAAACGCTTTTCTTACTATTGCTAGTCTTCATTTTATACCTCCCTACTTCAAACACCATCAGTTCTTTTTCTCCCAGATCGCAAAACTCATTTACTGCTTTAAGTGTCTCATTTCCTAATCTAATTCCCTCAGCATCATCTGATTTAATTCGACTACATTCCATTATAGTTGTCTGCTTTTGTTGATGTTCGTCATATATCCTCCATTCAAGATACTGCCCATTCTCTTCAACTGCTTTTCTAAGTCCTTTGCTGTCTCTGCCAAAACTGCAATGTCATCGGCAAACCTCTAAGCTTTTATTTCTTGTTTATGAATTTTAATTCCTGCTCCAAACTTTTCTTTTGTTTCCTTTACTGCTTGCTCAATATACAGATTGAATAACATCGGGGATAGGCTACAACCTTGTCTCATTCCCTTCTCAGCCACTGCTTCCTTTTCGTGCCCCTGGACTCTTGTAACTGTCCTCTCGTTTCTGTACAAATGGTAAATAGCCTTTTGCCCCCTGTATTTTACCCCTGACACCTTTAGAATTTGAAAGAGAGTCTTACACTCAACATTATCAAAAGCTTTCTGTATGCCTACAAATGCTATAAACGTAGGTTTGCCTTTCCTTAGCCTATCATCAATGAGAAATCGTAGGGTCAGTGTTGCCTCGGGTGTTCCTACATTTCTCCGTAATCCAAACTGATCTTCCCCGAGGTCGGCTTCTACCACCTTTTCCATTCTTCTGTAAATGATTCGTGTTAGTATTTTGCAGCCATGACTTATTCCACTGATAGTTCGGTAATCTTCACACCTATCAGCACCTGGTTTCCTTGGAAATGGGATTATTATATTCTTCTTTAAATATGAGCGTACTTCGCCTGTCTCGTACATCTTGTTCACCAGGTGGAAAAGTTTTGTAATAGCTGGCTCTCCCAAGGCTATCAGTAGCTGTAACGGAATATTGTTTCAACTTAGGTCTTTCAGTGCTTTCTTTTGTTTCCTTTCAAGCAGTATCATATCTCCCTTCTCATGTTCCTCTACGTCCTCTTTCCTTTCCATAATTTTGCCCTCACGGGCATCTCCCTTGTATAGACCCTCTATACACGCCTACCAACTTTCTGCTTGCCCTTCTTTCCGTAACACTTGTTTTCCATTTGAGCTCTTGATATTCATACAGGTGGTTCTCTTTCCTCCAAAGGTCTCCTTAGTATTTCTGTAAGCAGTATCTATCTTACCCCTAGTGATATATGCTTCTACATCCTTACATTTGTCCTCTAGCCACTCCTGCTTAGCCACTTCGCACTTCCTATCTATCTCATTACTTAGACATTTGTATTCCCTTTCGCCTGCTTATTTTGTGACATTTTTATATTTTCTTCTTTCATCGATTAAATTCAGTATCTCTTGTGTTACCCAAGAATTTCAACTAGTCCTCGTCTTTTTACCGACTTGATTCTCTGCTGCCTTCACTCTCAAAGCTACCCATTCTTCTATATTCCTTCCCCTTTTCTTGTCAATCGTTGCCTAACGCTCCGCCTGAAACTCTACATAACCTCTGGTTCTTTCAGCTTATCCAGGTCCCATCTCCTAAAATTTCTGTGTTTTTGCAGTTTCTTCAGTTTTAATCTGCAGTTCATAACCAATAAATTGTGGTCAAAGTCCACATCTGCCCCTGGAAATAGGTTACAATCTAAAATCTGGATCCTAAATCTCTGTCTAACCATTATGTAATCAGTCTGAAACCTTCCGGTGTCTCCACGTCTCCTCCACATATACAGACTTCTCTCATGATTCTTAGACCAAGTGTTAGCTATGATTAAATTATGCTCTGTGCAAAATTCTACCAGGCGGCTTCCTCTTTTATTCCAGTCCATATTCACCTATTACTTTTCCTTCTCTACCTTTTACTACTATCGAATTCCAGTTTCCCTTGGCTGTTAAATTTTCGACTCCGTCAACTATCAGAATAATTTCTTTTATCTGATCATACATTTCCTCTGCGGAGCTAGTTGGCATATAAACTTGTACTATCGTGTTGGATGTGGGCTTCGTGCCAGTCTTGGCTAAAATAATGCGTCCGCCTTACTGTTCATAATAGGTTATTCACGTTCCTATTTTATTTACTCGTTGTTAAACCTACTCCTGCATTACCCCTATCTGACTTTGTATTTATAACCCTGTACTCACCTGACAAGAAGTCGTCTTCGTCCTGCCACCGTACTTCACTAATTCCCACGATATCTAACTTTAACGTATCCATTTCCCTTTTTAAATTTTCTAACCTATCTGCCCGATTAAGGGATCTGACATTCCACGCTCCGATCCGTAGAACGTTAGTTTTACTTCTCCTGTAGACGACGTCCTCCTTAGTCCTCCCCCCCCCCCCCCTTGCTCTCCCCGGAGATAGGAATGGGGGACTATTTTAGCTCCGGAGTATTTTACCCGAGAGGATGCCATCATCATTTAAGCATACTGTAGAGGTGCATGCCCTCAGGGAAAATTACGGTTACAATTTCCCCTTGGTTTAAACCGTTCGCAGTACCAGCACTGCAAGCCATTTTGGTTAGTGTTACAAGGCCAGATCAGTCAGTCATCCAGACTGTTGCCCCTGTAACTACTGTGAAGGCTGCTGCACCTCTTTAGAAACCACACGTTTGTCTGGCCTCTCAACAGATACCCCTACGTTATGGTTGCACCTGTGGTATGGGTATCTGTATCGCTGAGGCACGCAAGCCTCATCACCATCGGCATGTCCATGGTTCATGGGGGACGCACTACCTATTGCCACTACAAAAATGTTTGCTACTAACCGCTGGTTTTTGGTGACGGAGTTTTCCTAAGCAAGGTGAACCAGAAATCCACCGAAAAACTTTCAGATGTTGTTCAGGGATACCTTCTGTGTATATTAGTAGAAGTGTCCCGTGATCGTCGGTCTGTCGGAAGACTAATACAATTATGATTTATTCGGTTTGTTACATTCCGTGAGGAACATTCCTGGTGAATGTAGGACAAAAATTGCGCTAACGATACAGGTTCGCGTTCTCATATAGCATTTAGGTTACCAGAACGATGTAACTCCTCACATAAATCAACCTTCGAGTTGATCACATAACGTGGGCCTAATTAAAATGCAACGTACAACAGTGGTGGCAGTAATGATTTCCCCAAACGAGTCGAGCGGAAAATAATTTGAAATCGCAGCCTTTAGCAGCAAATATTATGAGTATTGTAACAGAAACTATATACTTTTTGGCGAGCTTTCAATAAAGATTTTGTAATGGATAACAAAGCAGTATTCTGTATCCAGTGATCATCAGAAGCTTTTCGAAACTCCGATTCTGAGCACTGAAGCTCAAAAATGTGCTTCGGGAAATTTTTTTGCTGGATTATCTGTGTCATCTTACTTCCAGTTTTTTGCGAACAACAACTATCAAAAATTCAGGAAAATCGAAACCGGTATCACAAGCAAAAGAAACCTTTAAGTGATGAGGAGACAACGTGATTCAAGCATTTAGTACTGGTAGCTTGTACAAGCGCACTTGTTGTATACTTTGATGTCTCACTTAAAATGTACAAATTGATGAAAGACAAACAAGTGTTTGTTTGCAGTGAACTTACAAGTGTGTCGAAGTATTCATATTCGTAATACCCTGTACAAATTTAAGTACTATTTAAAGCATGAAAAGACGACGTATATGAAAAGAAACATACGAATGTTCAACCTTTTGAAGACAGGCAATTAGTGCTTGAAGCCTGTTATAATGTAATTAAATAAGTGGCCAGTAGCTTCAATCCCTACGCTCTCAGCTTTTCATAATATTCACGGAATTGCTTACATGCTCCATCGAAAAAACGCAGTTGTTTAGTAAAATTATTTTGGGTATTAGACTACGTCATTATGAAACACTAAAACAACAAAACTGCAACGTTTAGACCGACTTTGCACCGGTTCTCTTCAGGGAGACTAACTGCCGATTTCCTGTGACGGTGTTCCCCTAAACATGTTGAACCGGAAATCCACTGACAAACTCACAGATATTGTTCGGGGATACGTACTGAGTATTTTAGTATAATTGTCGAATAATGTCCGGTGGCTCGGAAGAGTAAATGCAGTTATGATTTATACGGTTTGTCACTTGGTTACCCTTGTTGGTGCGAAAATACCTTCACAACAACGAAGAAGCCTGTAATACATAATAATCAAATCGTACAAGGAACAAAACAGATTAATGAAAGAACACTGAGACCCAAAAGTACTGTGACGTGATTGGCTTCAGTGCGGAGAACAGATCAGCATAGAGTCCCAGTTTTTTTTATTCGCCTTTAGCATTAACCATTTAGTCAGAGAAGTGAGTTAGCTACAGGTATGGTATACAATATCACACGTACAGTATATACATTAGAAATAACATTAATGCCAGGTAAACATCATGGTCCAGTCTGTACATTCATGCACTCAACACAGTCCATATATCACAATTCTTACCCTGCAACCTTTATGTCTGACTTACAATTGGATATCCACTTCTTCCAGTAACTTGGAAACACTGACATAGTCCGTTATGGTCAGGTGTCCGTCACAGATGTAGATTGGGGAATTCCTGCTAGCCGGCCGCGGTGGCCGTGCGGTTCTAGGCGCTCCAGTCCGGAGCCGCGCTGCTGCTACGGTCGCAGGTTCGAATCCTGCCTCGGGCATGGATGTGTGTGATGTCCTTAGGTTAGTTAGGTTTAAGTAGTTCTAAGTTCTAGGGGACTGATGACCACAGCAGTTGAGTCCCATAGTGCTCAGAGCCATTTGAACCATTTGAATTCCTGCTCTGATCAAGGACTGCGGCGTTGTCCGCCATAGCGTGAACGTCCTAGTATCGCATGGTTGAGGTCTGCAATTTCAGTTGGGCGATCTTCCCAGTATAGTGAAGGGTGAACTTCCATCCTATAAGGAAGTAAGAGGTAACAACCGTCACCCAGCCAGATGCTCGTTGTGGTAGTGGTTTGACGTCTAGACAGCTTGATTTGGGAGGACCAGGTTTTTCGAAGAATATTCGGCTTTATTGAGGCATAACGTCTTACGTCTTTCTTTGCACTATTGTGAGATCTCCCACGTCTGTGACCATTCTTGATGAATGCCAGCAACAAAATCTAGATGTGGAAGGCAGGTGTAGTGAGACTGGCCGTGAGTCACACTGTTTCACCAGGAGGTCTACCATCTCGTTACATGAGATACCACAGTGTTCCTTGATCCTTCATAACTGGACACGTTTATGCTGACTTTCACACTGACAGCGTAACTCAATTACATCGAGCACTTGGCAGTTACTGTTGGAGCCTCACTGCTACTTTTCCAGGTTCTCCACTACACTTCTCGAATCCGTGATAATAAGGACGTCGTCGAACTGATTTGCCACATAGAGAATGGCCTCCTTAATTGCAAGGACTTCGACACTGAATATGCTGGCTCACGTAGGTAGCTTAAACGTAACCGAAGATAGTGGATCTGCGCAGAAGTAACCAAAGAAAAAGGTTGTTTTGAAGAAGACAGCGCATATTTTGACCGATAAGGGCCACGTTGAAGGAATCAGATGTGAAACGGCAGAAGAAGTAGTAAAAGTTCGATCCGACCCTCTGGGCTGATAGAAGATTGTAGTCTGGTAGTTTAGCACGTTATATTCCAAACTCAATGCAGGAGACAGAAGGTCTTTAAGGACGAGGGGTACCACATATCTTTGCTGCCCGAAACTTTGAACTTGGAGCGGTACCCTCTTCCTTCGAATCCTATCGACGAGAGTTGCTGTACCTGTCTTCCATTGTATTCAGTGAACTCATGCATGAGGTTCATATAGGCCAACTCTTGTTCAGTAAACCAATCCATAGTGCTCCTGTGTATCTCTGTCAACACACAACTAACAGTACCGGGTAACACCCTAGACAGACTCGGCGGTACTGAAAGTAAATCTGAAGACATCGAGATAAAGAAAGCACAACTGTCCTCAACACCACGTACCGTGAGCGAATCAGAACAAGTGGTAGCGCCGCATTCCGTCGCCATTTGTGCTGTTGTGTAGTATGTTCAGTGCAATACAGATAACAGCTAAATGGAGCAAAAAATGAAACCAAAGTGAATAACTCTGTAACAGTCTGCCGGAGACCATGGGTCCCTTATAAGAAACTATTCTGAAGATACCTGCGAAGAACATCTCGAAGTTTGACATTGGAATATGAGATAGGACATACCATGGGAACCTTATATGAAGTATCCGGTACCACGCTGCTACACATTATACGATATACATTTCCCAGTACAAAAAATATCAAAACACAACTTTCGGTGCTCTGTGTTGTACCAAGTAGAACTGTACATTAGATATATAAAATGTGATACCCCCATTTAGTCCACTGCAGCTCACTTAAATAAAATTGACAGAAATCTCTAATTAGTGGAGAAATACCTTATTTCAATCATCAATTTTACGAAATTCGCATAAAAATAAATTAATTCATATGTGTAACTATCAGACAATAACCACGTAGAAACGTTAGTGTTAAAATCAGTTCAGTCATTAAATTGCAACTTAGTTGTCAAAATTCGATTGTTTCATAAAACGTGAAAATTAATGTTTTGGGTAGATTTGTTGCTAAATGATGCACTGAAAGTTACCTTCACTCTCAATAAATTATGTTTCTATAAAAACTGAAATCAAATTCATTGTAATTAATTCTGTAATTACGAATTTTCGAACTTTCTGTCTCAGAGCAAACTATTGTTTCGATCATTTGGCCAAAACGAGATTAATACGTAAAATTTGAACCTAAAAATCAATTTCCACACTATGTGAAGTGCTTCAAAATATGTTAGCATCAAAATTAACGAGATATTAATTATTTTATATCAAGTATTGTTAGTTTCATTTCTCAAGCAGAATTTCGCTACTAAATTTCGATACTAAATTTGAAAAGCAATTTTTGAAATCACGTTTGTTATACTCAGTAATTTATCACCTGCAATATTGGACTGTAATTTCTTATGAAACAACCGGCTGTAATTGCAACTCAATTACTGTGACTTAGCTGAACAATACTCTTAAACGACTTGTATTAAGAAACTGTATAAGAAATGAGCCTAAGAGCTAGGGTGTGGCAATAGAGTGGCAGTACAATGGCAGTAGAGTGGAAGTTGTTTTCAGTTAGTTCGAGTACAACATCCCTAAAATCAGTTCCTTTGATCTGTGCATTGTGCTAATGTTCTGGAAAAATATGAACATTAACACAAAATGCAAACTATTCGTTGATGTAAATAATTTAATACCATCGGCTTTTCGCACTGACTCCTGGGATTTCTACAGTGAAGCAATTAATATTATGCACCCCAACTAATATTGAATTGGTGGAAAGGAATCGTCGAAAGCAACAATATAAGTACACACTCAGAGTATTTCACTGAAGTTAACACAGATTCGTAATCTACGAGTATGCAAATCGAACATTTTTTAGTAAGAACATGATAAAAGGGGTGTGTCAGATGTTCTGGTTCACACTGTATACTGTTTAATTTTGGTTGTTAGTTGGATACCGAAGCCACGTTCGGGATGTCAATGGGCAGTTCGGAGTAAAGGCTACTATAGATGAACAGCCGTCCGGTGTGTCATTCTGGTAGGTGATTGATGGGCTATAGCGAATCGGTAGCTTGTAACCAGGGGATAGTGTGTTCCTGCACCGAGACGTTGATGATACCAAATAGCAGTCTCTTTTAGTTGCTTGTTTACATGGTCGAACTCGGGTCATGTGCAGCATGTGGCTGGCGAACACATGCGGCCCAATGGATTGGGATCGCTGGCAGCCAGGACATCGGTAACTTGTAGCCATCCTCCATCTCCATGTCCATGATGTTAGGGCGTTTAATACACAGTTGTTTTGGTTTATAGCTTTCTCTGCTTTATTACACCCTGTGACAACAGGTCTTTTTTTATTTATTTGTTTACCACCTGAGAAACCCGGTATTGCCCGAGGATACGTTTTACAAATTTGTTAGAAATGGAAACAAAGAATGAATTGTGTAGTATCGAAAAAAATTTCACTTCCGTGTGCTCGTGAAAACACCTTCAAATTACGAAAGAATCGTACAAATAAATATGCATAATACACAAAAGATGTAAGTACAGCTGCTTCGAGCGTGAGCAACAGGATTCTGTGAAGTTCTCTGTGCCAGTACTTCTTCATAGCTCCATAGGCGACTTTGGTTTTCGTCAACTGCCGTTCGTGCTTTGCAGCTGAAAGCTGTCAAAACAGCTACAAGGTGTCAGGGATTTCCTTAATTTCACTCTACTCGATGAGTGTGTCTATAATAAAGAATAAGTGTATGAAACCTACACGCAGGATGTAGCAATTTTTCACATCTATCAGTGCTTATGACGTCATATTTCTTGAACTGTGTGTCTCAGAAGTACTTGTGTAGATTCATTCAATGGCATATGTGGATACTGCCTGCGAAATATGTAGCGAATGGAGTAATTAATTTAAACGTCGTGTGTGATGCAGCAGTTTTTCGTGCATCATATTATTTATGACGTCATATCGCTTGAACTCGAGGCCCACGGGAAAGACAGGCCGCGGCGCGTATGTCAGGAAGGTAGGCCTAAGGTCGCTAATCTCAGCACAAAAAATGCGTATTCAAATCTGTTAACTTGCAACTGGGTGTGTATGTACTAACGAGAATTGCATCTCCTGGAATCTGCTGTTATGAAGTCTTAGTGATTACCAATCGTACAACAAAATTTAGTATCAGTACTCAACACAAATGGTATAACGGCCTGTTTATAGCATGTAGACTTTTCTGCGTAGCAGTCCTCATTTCACACAAGATATGGTGCATTATGTAACTGATAATCGCTTTGGCATGAGTTTAATTTTATTTTACCGCAGTAGAGCATTAACAAATTATTAGTAGGCCTTCCTATCATTGTATGACTAATGACAGTAAGACTCCATAATAGTGGATTCCAGTAGAAGATGAAATTATCGTTTGTGTGTACACACGCAGTTACGAGTTAACAGGTGTAGAACCACAGTTTGCTTAGTTGAGCAAGCGAGCGAGTTCCGCCTACCTTCGTGAGGTACGCGCCGCGGCCTGTTTTTCTCATGGGCTGCGTCCTGAACTATAGTTCATAGATGGTACTTATTCCGATATCAATTTTATTTTACCGCAGTAGAGCATTAACAAATTATTAGTAGGCCTTCCTATCATTGTATGACTAATGACAGTAAGACTCCTTACAGTAAGGGATACTTGTACCAAGTTTGGGTGAAACCTGTCGTGTGGTTGAGGAGGAGGTGTGGAAAACACATACACAAACACACACTCACACACACACACTCACACACACACACTCACCAACACACACGTACATACGTAGACACATTTTTACACAGGGTGAAATGCAGTAAATTGCTTTTTAAAATTCACGTTGTGGCGGCACTGTTGGTCGAATAGAGGTAAGAATTGACATGGTTTATACTGACCGACGGGAGGTTTGTATTCAATTGTTGTTCAGTTGCGATAACGCAGTGGACACGTGAGGAGCCCTCACCTCACTTTGTGCTGAAGTGTATTTCTCGAATTCCCATTCGATTATTGCAGTGCAGTTTGCTTTTCGTTTGCAGTTTGCAGTAGCCTCACGAGGACGTGTTCCTGGACGGCAATCAGTTTTGAATTGGATAAATGCTTTCGGAACGGGGGGGCGGGGGGAGGGGGGGGGGGGGTCATCTGTACGAAGAGGACCTGAGAGAAGCTTTACAACACCAGAAAATGTCGACGAGCTAGAGCAGCAGTACTGCAGCCTCCAAAACGCTCAGCTCGGAAACACGCACACGCTCTTGGCATTTCAAGACGTTCTGTCCACCGGATTCTTCGTGATGAACTAAAATTTCACTCGTATAAAATTTGCGTCGTCCAGCAACTTTCAGTACGGGATTATGTAACACTAAGAACATCTTGTGAAGAGATGCTTGCAACCATACCCTGTGACTCAGTTTTGTGTTCTTTTCTGATGAGGCATGTTTTCACCTGAATGGCTGTGTAAACAAACAGAATATGTGGTAGTGGAGCGACACGAACCAGAGGCAAATTCACCAGAGACCCCTGCACTCGACCGCATCACTGTCTGGTGCGGCATATCACGAGCAGGCATCGTTGGCCCTTACTTTTTCCGGGAAAATGGCCATGCTGTAACTGTGAATTCGGATCGTAACTTAACTATGGTGCAAGTGTTTTTCCAGGCAGCTTTCGAGACAATGCAATTACAGGTACCTGGTCTCAACAAGACGGTGCCACTGCACACACAGCGGGCATTACCATGAATTTTTTCGCGCAAACGTTTCGTGGAAGGTTTATTTCCCGGATGGGGTATCTCAACCAGCCCGCACGATCGCCGGACTTAGCCCCATGCGATTTTTGCGACTTTTTTCTTTGGGGTTACCTGAAGTCAAAGGTGTATTGCAACCGTCTCAACAACCTGAAAGACCTACAGAACAATTTTGAGGCTGAAATTGTGAGAATATCAGAATACCAGGAGACATGCTTGAAAGAGTGCACGAGAGTTTCAGAAAACGTCAGCGGTAGTTTGTGTATGGTGAAGGTAGACATTTGCCAGATATACTGTTTAAACCATCTAATTAGGAACTTTCATTATGATTCAATATGAAGAAATAAAAATTTAAGTGACTAAGCGTTCATTGTTTCTTCATTTCATTCCCATATCAGCAATTTACTGCTTTCCAACCTGTATGTATGGATTTATTTAACCTGCGAGGCTTAGAGCCATCAGGTCTCTCTTATATCCATCTAGGCCAGGCTCGTCCAAACTGTGCCCCTGGGGCGCTAGCGCCCGCGATCGCCCGCGGCCAGCGCCCCGGGCAAATTCGTATCTTGTCGCCGTGGCCGAGCCGTGTCGCTTAGCTGGCCGTGCAGACCGCCCGCGGGGCCTCGCCATGCCGCTGTACGCGCGCTTCGTACGGACGACAGGCAGCAGCGCCAGCAGCCGTGAAAAACGACACAAAGCTGTTAGGCTACACGCGTAAGGCTACTGTAGATCCAGATAGATGGTCAACAGCACCAGACAAAAAAGGAAGAGGAGCGGTGCGTCCGCACTATTTAAACCCGTGTTGGAAATTAATTTCCTTTGTACTGCTGTCGAAAATAATGCCAAATGTTTAGTATGTCATCGGAACCTCACGTATTTAAAAAAGTACTCGATTGAACGGCACTTTAATACCAGTCACAAATATCAGTTTGAAAATTTGTCGCAAAAGGAACGCCAGTCAAAGCTTGAAGAACTGAAAGAAAATTTCAAGCTGCATTACAGTGAAGTAAGTATTTACTATCGTATGACTCTTCATTATTTATAAAGATGATAAATAAAACTATATTTTATAATACGATATGTCACTTAGCAATGAGCCAGTTGTCGAATATCAGATTGTCAGCAACAAGGAACATTACTTTTCGGTTAGCCGGCCGTTGTGGCCGAGCGGTTATAGGCGCTGCAGTCTGGAACGTCGCGACCGCTACGGTCGCAGGTTGAAATCCTGCCTCGGGCATGGATGTGTGTGATGTCCTTAGGTTAGTTAGGTTTAAGTAGTTCTACGTTCTAGGGGACTGATGACCCCAGATGTTAAGTCCCATAGTGCTCAGAGCCATTTGAACCATTTTTTTGGTTAATTTTTATATTTGGGTTGCATTAAATCGCGTCTCACAGACATAAGAAAAAGTTTCAGGTGCGTTTTTTTTGTCACTTTCTGAAAAGCCGTCACAAACGCTCCCTCGGGCAGCAAAGTGTCATTAAGAGTCATTCATTGTTTTTGTATATTTGTGTTTTTACGGATGGGAAATCATATGTTGTATTTGATCCATGTTTTCAATTAATTAAAACGCAAATATTCCAACAGATATAAAATTATTTTACGACCACATTTCGCTGTCCTTGCTAGCGTCTAAGGCCGCTTTTCAGAGGAACTGGGGGAGAACAGACCTAAAACCAATATTTTTTGTTAGTTTTGTATTTGAGTTTCATTGAATGAAACACATATATAAAATTATTTTACGACCACATTTCGCTGTCCTTGCTAGAGCCTAAGGCCGCTTTTCAGAGGAACTGGAGGAGAACAGACCTAAAACCAATATTTTTTGTTAGTTTTGTATTTGAGTTTCAATGAATGAAACGATTAATTGTTGAATTGATAAAAGTGTTTTAAAAGCAGGATTGTACAAAATTAATTTTATGTTCTTTTTTTGCCGTGGTAGGAGCAGGAAACAGGTGGGCAAAATTTGCGCACAAGTTACAAATGCTCGCTGAGAATTGGGAAAGCAGGGAACCCCTTTTCGGCTGGGAATCTCGTCGAGGATTGCCTAGTCGACTCGGCGGCTTATATTTGTCCAACAGACCTCACGGAATAATTTGAAAAACTAGCTCTTTCGCTTCAAACTGTTGCTCGCCGAGTCGAGGATATGTCCTCAGATATGGAGCAGCAATTAATGGAGAGAGCGGCAAACTTCATTTTCTATCGCTCTTGATGAGTCCGCGGACGTTCGAGGTGTCGACGACAATCTGCGTGTCACAGAAGAATTTCTCGACCTTATACCATTAAAAGACACAATCACTGTTTGGATATTTTTCTAGCCGTGGAAACCGTGTGCGAGTCAGTGGGTTTAAAATGGGAACGCATGACCAGTGTAACAACGGATGGAGCCCCTGCGCTACGAGGGATACGCACTGGATTTTTGAGCTGTCAGGTCGAGAATGGCTGTAGTTGGCTGTTCCTTATTTGCGGCAGCCCATTGTCTGATACACCAGGAGGCACTTTGTGGAAGGTTGTCAACATAAAAAAATATTATGGACATAGATCTTCGAACGGTTAATTATCTTCGATCGCATGGACTCACACATCGCCAGTTTAAAGAATTTCTGGCTGATATCGAAGCGGAATACCCGGACATCCCCTACCACGCCGAAGTAAGATGGCTGAGCAAAGGAAAAGTTCTTCATCGGTTTTTCTCCTTGAGGGGCGAAATAAACACTTTTTTGGAAATGAAAGGACGTGCAGAAGAATTACTTTGTGATCCTAAGTGGGTGGCGAATTTGGCTTTTTTGAGTGATCTTAACTGTCGCTTAAATACTTCGAACATTTCACTCCAGGGTGAAAATCACTCTGTTGTTGATTTAGTGCAGACGATTCAAGCATTTAAAAAAAAAACTCATTTTGTGGGAAAATCAGTTGCTCGAGAAAAATTGTGGACACTTTCCTGCACTAGACAGCGCTAAAGAAGATGTGGATTTTTCAGATTATGTTCAAATCATTTGCTTATTACAAGAACAGTTTGAAAACAAATTTTTGGAGATAAGTGAGCTTCAACCGGCCTTAGATATATTTGTTCGCCCGTTTTCCCTTCGGGCAGAGGACGTCTCACAGGTGCTTCAATTAGAGATGATTCACCTGCAGTGTGATATCCGCCTGAACGACCGCTTTCTTGTGTGTAAAACTCTGGATGACTTTTACAAATGTCTTCCACAAGAGAAATATCGTCTTTTGCACAAGCACGCGGCCAAAGTTCTCTCAATGTTTGGTTCCACGTATATTTGTGAGCGCTTTATCTCTTTTAAAGCTTGCTAAAACTAAGAACCGTTCATTACTTGGCGATAAAAATTTGACTAATTCTTTGAGGTGAGCAGTATCACGTAATGTTGTACCAAACCTAGACAAAATCGTTTCCCCGAAAAAGAAAAACGTGTAAAATGTTAATTGTCTTCTATAACAATGTTGACTGTAAGAATTAAAGAGCTTTATAACCTTAATTTTATCTTTTAATAAGTTTTCAAACTTGGTCAGTTAAAATTATTACGTACAAAACAGCAAACTAAGCATCCGATTTCTAGACTCTGAAAAGGGATACAAAAAGCAGTAGCACGAAGTACAACAGAAAATATTTACTTGTAACTATTAACAGTAAGAATGAGACTCTATATTCCTTACATAAAATTATTTCTAAAATAGAATACTTATGACTAGTTCATTTAAGAAACTGGTATATTTTTCAGAAGACGCCTATTGTACATATGACGAGTGTGCTTGTGCAATACTAATAGAATCAACCTGTGGGTCAGAAAACTACTAAGTTATTCTTCGATTCTTGTTTTGGATATTGTTTTCTATAGCTTTGCTTAGTAATTCTGCCACACGAACACTAGTTGTTACCTAAACTGTAAATAGTTTGCTTGTTTTACAGCTCATGGACCTCTTTTACAGAGGTGCGCATCCTCTGTTCTTTTGTTCACGTCGGATCTGACCACGGGACACTCCAGCGCAGAACAGTGCTGTGCGGTCTCACTCCGCAGCTGTCTCTCTCGCTCCTATGGCGACACTAGCGACACACGGTCGCGGACGGGGCGCTGAACTACACTACCTTGCGCCCGCCGTGCGCAATTCTTGGATGAGCCTGATCTAGGCAGTCTACATATTTTACAGTACATATACACACATCAAAAACAGTCTTGCATCACCCCGGTTCCCAGAACCCCTGAAGATAGACCTCGATTGCGGATATTGTATCACAGACACAGTCCCTTTGACTGTTCGGAGATGCCACTGAAACCGCCGAAAGATGTAAACAACCATGCATGAGCAGCGCCTATTAACCAGAGTCCGACAGCCGATCAGTTCCAGTCATTCCACCAGGAAGCAGGTACACGGCGTGTGTTGTCTCTAGTTCAACCATGCCTAGACGGTCAACACCGTGGTTCGATCGCTTCCGCATTGTTACTTTGTGCCAGGAAGGGCTCGCAACAAGGGAAGTGTCCAGAAGTCTCGGAGTGAACCACAGCGACGTTGTTCGGACATGGAGGAGATACAGAGAGACAGGAACTATCGATGTCATGCCTCGCTCTGGCCGCACAAGGGCTACTACTGCAGTGGATCGCCGTTATCTACGGATTATGGCTCGGAGGAACCCTGACAGCAACTCCACCATGCTGAATAATGCTTTTCATGGAGCCACAGGACGTCGTGTTACGACTCAAACTGTGTGCAATAGGCTGCATGATGCGCAACTTCATTCCCGACGTCGGTGGCGAGGTCCATTTTGCAACCACGACACCATGCAGCTCGGTACAGATGGGCCCAACACCATGCCAAATAGACTGCTGAGGATTGGCATCACGTTCCCTTCACCGATGAGTGTCGCTTATGCCTTCAACCAGACAATCGACGGAGACGTGTTTGGAGGCAACCTGGTTAAGCTGAACGCCTTAGACACATTGTCCAGCGAGTACAACACCATGGTGGTTCTCTGCTGTTTTGTGGTGGCATTATGTGGGGTCGACGTACGCCGCTGGTGGTCATGGAAGGCGCCGTAACGGCTGTACGATACGTGAATGCCATCCTCCGACCATATCGGCAGCATACTGGCGAGACATTCATCTTGGACGACATTTCGCGCCCCCATCATGCACATCTTGTGAATGACGTCCTTCAGGATAACGACATCGCTCAACTAGAGCGGCCAGCATGTTCTTTACTATCGAACATGCCTGGGATAGATTGAAAGGGGCTTCTGTGGGTGACGTGACCCACCAACTACTCTGAGGGATCTACGCTGAATCGCCGTTGAGGAGTGGGACAAGTGGGACAATGTGGACCAGCAGTTCCTTGATGAACTTGTGGATGGTATGCCATGGCGAATACAGGCATGTAGCAATGCAAGAAGACGTGCTACTGGGTATTAGAGGTACCGGTGTGTGCAGCAATCGGGACCACCACCTCTGAAGGTCTCACTGAATGGTGGTACAACATGCAATATGTGGTTTTCATGAGCAACAAAAAGGGCGGAAATGATGTTTAAGTTGATCTCTATTCCAATTTTCTGCACAGGTTCCGGAACTCTCGGAACCGAAGTGATGCAAAACTTTTTTTGAAGGGTGTATTTCACTCAGCATGTCATACTACATTTGCAAACTAAAAATTACGTTAGTGCAGATAAGCAAAACGCACACACGCACAGAGTTTACGTTCACACATAATAAGTACAGACACAGTTAGAAAATACTGTAAGTTTGGTTTTTACTTATGAGTGCTAGGAGCAATGAACTTGAGAGGAGAGGGTGGACGGGGTAACGAAAGAGAAATATGTTAACACACAACTAAAGAATATAAGGGTAAAGAAGGTGACGTGACTCATAGGGGAAGGAAAAAAGAAATTAGCAAAGCTGGGGGACGGCAGGAGAGATAAACGTTATGAAGACGACAGAAGAAAGTGCTTCAACTTTTTCTTGAAAGCAGCACGGCACGGAACTCTGAACGGAGTGCAGGGCGCCTTGTTACAGAGGCGGGCAGCAGCGACAGTGGAGAAGTCGGCCAATGTTTTTCTTTTACGAGTGGACACATCTGGGATACTAGAGATATTGGACCTTGTGTTTCCAAAATGATGTAATGAAAGTTGTGTAATATCCGACGCGAGGCAATAGTGTGTTTGCTTACAGAGGAGCCGTCGGTCTAGCAATAGCGTGCGGTAGTCACGTAACTTGTCTCGCTGCAAACACCATGACTAGGCATATGATGCACTGATACGATTGTATCGGCGGCTGTTGCAGATGTAATGCACACAAGCATTCGTAATTACCTCTCACCAAACGAATTATAGTGCAGTAACTGAGGTTCGTAAGAACGAGTGTTTGCAAGAATTTACCTTTCACATCCTATGAAAATATGTTCCGTAACTTGTTAATGGTATAGAGGTAAGCAGACTTCTTCTGGCACATTGCGACGGTACTCCATGACCTGCTGGGATGCTCATCCGAAGTTACACCCAAGTTCTTCACTGTTTTCTGGTATGGCTTTGGAATAACGTCAAGCTGAACAGAAGGCAGTTCGCGAAATTTTGAGATTATTGATATCTGATGGGATCCCAAATTTATTTGTGTCGTTCTGGCATCTTGTTTAAGCCCCAGGTTTCTCGCTTATGTTACCGCTAAAGACAGTTCAACATTCATTTGAACGATCGCAGCATTTATACTTTCAGATCTGGCACTTAGCTAAAGCTGGACAAACCCGACAGAATGTGATTGATAGAGAAAGAAAACTAAAGTGTGCCTAAGACTGACCCCTGTGGCACTCCTGAGGGGGCATGTTTCCAGGACGATATTTTATTCCCACAAACAACCATTGCTGTCTGTTTTTCAAGCAGCTTTCAAACCACTTCGGCCCAATGGCTGTGGAATACAGCCGTCGCGTTTTTTAAGCAGTTAGTGAAACTTGACACAAAAAAAGCTTTTCTAAAGACTAGTAGCGTCAATATTGTTGCCTCACGGCAGTCCACGGCAAAATTCAGGTCATTAGTTACCTTAATTAGTGCAGCATTTGTGTATGGTGTTTATGAAAGCGGGTCTGATATTTATCATGTCGATTCAATTCTCGCATCTCGTGGTCGTGCGGTAGCGTTCTCGCTTCCCACGCCCGGGTTCCCGGGTTCGATTCCCGGCGGGGTCAGGGATTTTCTCTGCCTCGTGATGGCTGGGTGTTGTGTGTTGTCCTTAGGTTAGTTAGGTTTAAGTAGTTCTAAGTTCTAGGGGACTGATGACCATAGATGTTAAGTCCCATAGTGCTCAGAGCCATTTGATTCAATTCTCTCAAGTGTTGAGTGATTTGGTCATGAACAATACATTGCAGGACTTCGTAAAGAGCAGATAATACGCTAATTGGTCGGTATCACAAGGCGATTGCGCGTTTCCTATGTTAGAAATTGGTCGGACTGAGCTTCTTTCCCATGGAGTGGTGGAAGAATGGAAGGCGAAATCCAACAAACTGCAGATGCAATGAGCGTGTTTGTCACGTCAGTTTCCATAGTCAAATGGAAAACTTCATGTGAGTCTTAGGTTGTATGCTACCTGCTTCAATGAAGGCCCTATATAACTAACCTTGTATTACAACTTCAAAAGGTGTCTACTCATTGGGGCGAGAGGCTCCTTACGTGGTTTGAAGGAACTAACGAGGGCAGATTCTAGTACCAGTAATGCAGAAATCTTAATGGAACGATTTGTAGGAAGCCATCATGAATGAGATTTTCGTCAACCCATATTGCAGGCAAAGTGGTTAGTCAATGTTTGCTTTTTTCTTCTCAACCAAATATATTACGAGTGACTCTTAAAAATGACTGATAATGTTCAGTGACAGATGGTTCCATTGGAACTGCGAAATGGTCATGTTGATCTCAGGTTGTAAGATTTAGAAGCATTCACGTCTGGCCAGAGACTGTTGTGAGAACAGCTTTGCCGAGATAACACTACACAAGGTGCTCGTCAAAACAGTGCACCTTGGTTGAGGTTGTCAGAGTTACCACTGAATCGTGTGAGTTCCAGGAACGTCGGCATTCATACCAGGGTGAATAACAGTTGGAATTAGTGGACTGAGACTGGTAAGCGCTTCAGGTCATGAGATACCCCCGACCACTTCTTCATCACCTTGCTTGAGAAGCTTAGGTAAATAAAAAATATGGACCACAGGAACCGAACTGTGTTTGCTTCTTTTCGTTTAGGGGCACTAAACAACCGCATCCTGGCCTGAGAAGCTAAATCGGTTCAATAAGGAGAAGAATTAAATGGGATAAAAGGGGAGAAGAGTAATAGGAAGGGCTGTGAATAAAACTTTGAAAAAATTAACTGCTCAAGTAAGTTTTGGTCCAATTTCCAGAACTGTATAGCTTCTGCCTTCTTTGTCAGAAACCACTGTCTCAATACTCTGTTTATCACGGGAAATCGCTAACAGCAGGTACCTGTCTAATGGAGCTAATTATGCACTTTCAGTGCTCTTCGCAGTAGCGTGAATGGGACAATGCGGCTTTTTTACAGTCTCTAGTCTGTGAAAATGCCTCGAAGGGGCATTTTAAAATGAGACCAAGCGCACATTGTCACTTTGCACAAAGAAGGACTTTTAGTGCGATATGCTGTTATCACAGCTACACCATTCGAGCAATTAATGCTATCATCATACACGAAACAATGACGATGTCAATCTGTTTCGCAGTCGTCGCTCGCTAACAACTGCAAAAGTTCATGAATGGCTCGTAGGTACCTCCAGGAGATAATACATGCTGGCATTTTATGCAACTGAGAGGGTTATGCCGAGGACACAAGCGACTTCCAAACACGCATTACAAACGACAGTTCATATCCTCTCAGTTGAAGGGAAGACATCGAATAAAGCTTCGGCTAATGGCGTCAGGTTCTCTTTATCGTCTATTGGATGATTTGTCTGACGCTTGATGATAGTCGAGAAGAGGGTGGGGCGGCCAGGTACCGATGTAAGTATCAGACATGCAGTCACACTGAGTTGGGAGAGAGGGGAATGAGCCTGCTTCAGGCCGGTTTCTTGCAGGGATGTCAGATGCACTCTCACTGCCATCGCGGGTAATTTGAGGACTGTGCAGTATCGGGACAGGATTCTCCAACTTATAGTCCTTCGTAGAGTCAACATTGTGTTGATTGTTTCGTCTTTCAAGATGGTAATGTACGAGCTCTCCGCATCCATTCTGTGCACATCTTAATCCCGGAGATAGGAACTAACCGAGTATAATGGCTTGGGGTATCTGCTAATGTTGTTTCGGTTCTCAGTCTGAAGACTGGTTTGATCCCCCTCTGCATGCTACTCTATCCTGTGAAAGCCTCTTCATATCAGAATAACTCCTACGATCTACGTCCTTTTGAATCTGCTTGCAGTATTCATCCCATGGTCTCCCTCTACAACTTTATTAATATTAGTAATATTCGTAATACTAGTAATATTATCTTCAAGCTAATTTCGCTTGTACAGAACGTCTACATATTCCTTCCACCTTTCAGTTTTCCATTCTTTGCTTGGTAGTAGTTTATTGTCTAAGGTCTCGGTGTTTATGCAGCTGTTTCAGTTTAGCTCGAAACATATTCCTATAGGAGATATCCACCTCTACCCTAGTTATACGTACTACAATACCTGGCATTTGTAGTCTTGCCATTCTTGCTTAGCCATTTTGCTCTGTCATTTTTAGGCTGCTTTATTACACTTCGCCTACTTCATTTTCTGCACTTATTTTCACCTTTGGACAGGTAAGGTAAAATTAGTATTGCCTGTGCTATCCCAGAATCTCTTCTAAGAGAGTGCAAGCTTCAACTATACACTCCCTTTCATCCACAGAAAGCGGCAAAGTTTACTTCGGTAGCTCAGAGAAAGGGCGGCAAGAGGCTGACAGCATTTTTCAACAACGAGCAACAACTGAAGCTGTAGAAATTTATCATGCCTGTCACTATATCAGAAGTTCGGACAAGAGGGAAACAGAGTAATCACAACGTGTTGTTTACTGGGTTCCTTTTATCTTAGTAATACAGTAAATAAAATAGCAGGTAATTAAATTACAAAGCACCTTACTATCAACAAGTGGGAAATGCGACTCATTGTCTCTATACTGAGTTGGGGAAATAACAGACGTTGTCTTGATGCACCTCTGACCATATTCATCACACGACACCGCCACGCTTGTTACAATACTCTACAGTATTTTAGGTCTGTTGTGACGTTCTCTTTGATACTCCTGTAGCAGTCCTGCAGGCGCCGTACCGACGGTTTTGTTTATATCATTCCAGTCAACAGAGCCGCGTAATGCCGTGCCTGAGCCTGCACTACTTGATAGCGATTTTTTTTTTTTTTAATGTGGTGTCTGAGCAAAACCCCATACAGATATCTTCATACATATAAAGTTTAACACATCCTCATAAACATAATACAATAGAATCACATTAGAAGACCAGCCCTCCCAGCGAAGACGCGTATAAAACGCGACATATTCTGAAGTCCTTCAAGCACGACAGTACGGTGATATATGGCAGCAAGCAGCACTCGGTGGTGACTAGACGCTATGGGAGGTGGCTTGAAGATTTGCACCTGTTCGTGAAGCCAAAAAAGGTGTGACTGATGTCCACTTCTTCACCTCAACCGCACACTGGGGATGCGACTAAGCAAGTACCATGCAAATGCGTGCGGTAACAGACGTGGTTCGTGAGTCTTTTGCAGCATCAATTTTGCTCGTGTCAAAAGTTTGGAATTTTACGGGTTCACTTTGGCATAATCTGTGCCCTGTGTGTGTCACTTCTCTCTGATTGTTGATTTAATGACCTTCAAAAGATCTGCAACTGGTAATTTCATGTTTCCCCTAGCCCCATCGGTGACGGCGGCTTTTGGTTAGCACCTCTGCTGTTTCATTCATGTGTGTACCCAGCATATGGTAACTTCCTCATTGCTATCTGTGATCTCTAGCATGAGATCCATGACGTCAAATGCTGTTGGATGAATGGAACTTCCGCTGTACAGATTTCCTAATAGTTCTACCGCTGATCTGGAATCAGAAAGGAGAACGAACTCGGAACCCAAGTGATTCTCGGCACACTGAAGGGCTCGAAGAATAGCCAAAGTCTCGGCTGTCATAATGCTGAGCAGCTTAGGGAGCTTGACAGCTGTCATCCCAGTAAGTACAAGCAGTAGTGCAAGTTCATCTTGAAATGTACAGTTTTTCCGAACGCGTCGCAAATTTAAAAGACGTGTGACCTCAGTATTTGGAGTGATTCCAAAAAGTTCTTTGCTGATGGTGAACCTGGTGTTTACAACCGTTTTGAAAGGTGTACTACAACCACTGGAGTTTGATCTGATGCTGGACACAAAACAACTGTGGTCTTAGCCCCTGGTTGCCCGCAACGAAACTAAATTTATCGTGCGATGTCTCTCCGTCATTCTAATAATGCCAACCAGTATCCTGAAAGTGTACTAGGGGGCTCTCTACTACAAACATTGCAGTTTACTTCGAGTGGGATTAATGTTGTTTCCTGTTTCCTTTGTTTTACGGCATCGCTTATGAAATAGTCAGATGCACTGTGCATTTCTGGCAGCGGAATCGCGAAATTCACGTGGAAGAATCTTGTATGTGCTTTATTTTCTACTCATGTGAGTGAATGCATTAAAGGACAGGTGGAATTATTAACTATTCTGAATCTACGGTAAGCGATGACCTACCAATTCTTAAAATGACGTAGAGGAATAGCCGTTATTCGTCGAAAAGTGTGCCAGGTGGGACTACATTACATACACTTTAAGGCCATTCGATATTACATCTATGAGCGTTCCTCAGGGAAAGTGATGAATTACGTGTCAGCGCAAGTGCTTCTGTCTGGGATGAATAATTTGATCCGATGGCCAACGAAAGATTGCTATTAACTGCTCACCGCTGTTTCCCAATTAGTTGAGAAACCAATGGCTGCTTGTAACTGCGTGACATGTAAGACCTTCATCGCTTCCTGAACACGCTTCAAGAATATGTGAACAGTGTGTAAGGTATGCGCAGGATGAAACCTAATGCGAAATTACTCCACATTCTTTACAGACATCACCAAAGAACATAACTCACTACTTAGGTTCTAGCTGCGGTGAAGATACAAATATCCACAATTTGCAGTATTTTTAACAATTAATAGCAGTGCAGGAGACTGAATTATGTATGGTTTCAGTACGTTTCAAGCACAGCTCTATAAGCCCGGTATCTTTTTATTGCGCTCTTTTAGTTATCGCAGCCTCACGGCCAAAGTAATTTCGTGTGAAATTTAGTGTGAGTTGTTACACGAATCAGGTGAATGTGTTGAACTGGTCATCAGATAGTAGAAAACGCCGCTTAGGATGGCATTTAACTACGAGTCTGAACTTTATTGTTAATAGTGTTATTGAAATAACCACCTATGTACGTCACAAAGAGTTTCATAGCTACTAATATAGTACCTCAATGAGACGTACACTGAATTACACGGCCATTTGCTTCAAGTGACAGATAGAGATGGCAAAGATACGCAACGATGAGCTTGCAAGGCCCGGGAGAACTGTTTTCAAATCAGCGTCAGGCATCCAAATTGACGATCTAGATTAGTTCACTAAATCTTTAAAGCAAATGTTGGTTATGTATGAAACGGTCACGACTGATTTTTCCATAAGCGAGCTTATGAGCCCTGCCGAACGACCGCGTCCTCAAGGAGACTTTAGACATAATTCTTCTTTCCATATTTATTTATTTATTTATGTACTTATTTGACCAAGTGAAAAAGAGAAAGAATCGAATCGCCAACTTCCAGTTGCCAGTTGAACCCGTATTGGCCAACTCCGTGTACAATAATGCATCTTGAAACTATCCTTCTAAAAGTTAGGAGAATATCGTCAACATATGTAATGGTAGGTGAAAGCATCGTGGTGATGTTGATCTCGCTCATCAGTATGTATCATTGTTGGATAATGGCCTCGTCTAGACCTTTCCATGTAATACAGTCTTTATCTATACAGCTCCCCAATTTGTTCTGTGGTGTTTCAGATTCCGTCAGATCATCGTTTCTGTCTTTTTCTACTTGTCTCCTGGAATCCAATAAAAAGTTCCCTCGGTCCTAATAAAATCCATTTTTCTGTACCGACCTCCATTACATTTTCATTACGTTCATTATTACGTCTTCCACTCCCGCCCGTGACCGAGCCATTTGTTTGTTTTCCCGTCTCTATTGTTAATTCCCAACATGCTTCTCTCCACCATTCACTGAAAAAATATCCATTTTTTAAATATTTCATGCATTTAAGTTCCATGTATCACAACGATTGTTGTAAACTTGCCTATTAGAAACATTTGAAGCTTATTTTCCAAAACCGTACTTAATTTACAAGAAACAGTCAAGGCTATATTTATGCTTCTATTCATTCAGCCAATATGTTCAACTGCTCTCATAACTTTAGTTCATTAAATAGCTCCGTGATTTCACTGTTAAACTTAACAACTTTGTTTTCGATGTCTAGTTATACATTATTTTAAGTCTTATTACAGTCGATTTTCGGGTATTCTTTCTAAATTGCTCTATTAAGTTTTCCCTTCCGTTGATGAATGTTAACTGTACCAGAGGCGTATAGCAAATTTTCATCTGCAAAATCATGCTGTCTCAGATACGTTTGATTACCTCACATACCGTACCACCTTCGCTTTACCAGTTTTAAGGTCTGAATGCTTCCTCTTGCATTTTTAGTGATACGGAATCTCCTTGCCTGACCTCTCCATTCTGAACCGTTACTACCCTGATGAAATCTAATGGAAGCTGTATCAGTAACACACCGTATATATTTTTCAGTATACTCATATACTTACAGTCGATGGTTGTGTTTCTCACGGTCTTTATTCAGATTTTGTTGAAAAGTTAAAAGATGTCTCGAAGTCTATGGAACCCAGAGAAAGTGGTAATCCACTCTCATTTCTCAGTTACATGATGTTCACGCTTCGGAATGGTTCCTGCGGTAAACCAGTTTCGAACGTCAGCTTATTCCTCTGACTGATTAAAACTGAACTTTTTTCTGCGGTATTTCTGGTAATTTTAATGAATATCTTATACATTACAAGTAAATTTTGTACGTCGTTTCCAACTTTTTTCTTGTGAATTAGAGTGATTACAGTATCGTCTTCCTTACTCTTTTGTGAACACTTCTAAAAAATCTGTTTTGTATCAATCTCCAGTTTTAGTCATTTCTATTGGAATCCTTTCCATACGTCGCAACTCAAATGACTTTATACCTGCATTTGGCTTTACTTACGGAATGTTATTATTTTTATGATTAAAAACTTCATTTTTGAGATGTACTACCATTTAACAAGTTCAGAAGTCGTTTTGTCTCTTTTTCTTTCTACGTGACTGCTACGATACCTAAGGCCCCTGCCTAAGATAGGTTCCTGTTTTGTTTTTTTTCATATTCTTGTATTTTTAAATTGTTTCTTTTTCCAAGTTTTAATGGATCTTTTCATATCTGCTCAGCGTAACTTCCAAATACATCTTTTTTTGTTCAGCGTATTCTCTCACGGTCGCTTTATCATATGATTAAACTGACCTGATCTTTAATACCTGTGTTACTGCCTTTGAGTTTTATATTATTTTGTTTTCTTCGTATTTGCAACAGTTTTTTATTGTTTATGTAAGTGTCTTTGTCAGTAATTCCAACATTCCAGTCTATTCACATAATCTCTACTTTCTTAGATTACAACTGAACAGTTTTTGGTTAGTTTAATTTCGTACACCATCTTACTCATAACTGCTCTTAATCTATATTTCTGTCTTCCTCTGTTGCTTTCAAGCTTTGGTCTATTTTTCCCTTAACTTCTTATAAATGTCATTACTTTTCAGAATGAGATTTTAACTCTGCAGCGGAGTGTGCGCTGATGCGAAACTTCCTGGCAGATTAAAACTGTGTGCCGGACTGAGACTCGAACTTGGGACCTTTGCCTTTCGCGGACAAGTGCACTACCAACTGAGCTACCCAAGCACGACTCACGCCCCGTCGTCACAGCTTTATTTCTGCTCTGGTAGAGCACTTGCCCGCGAAAGGCAAAAGTTCCGAGTTCGAGTCTCGGTCCGGCACACAGTTTTAATCTGCCAGGAAGTTTCATCATTACTTTTGATTCCGCGATCGGTTCAGGACCGTCAAGTCCCGTACAATTCCTTTATTGCGTGTCAAAATGAGTTCTACTTCGTGTTTCGTTCCACTTCATCGTTTCCAGGTCCATTTTCTGTTTGTTTTCTTCTGGGAGACTGCATCGAGGACAAAAATGTAGCTCCTTTCAGTCAATCTTCTTACTTATGAAGTTTCTCATTTCTGATAGAATTTCCGAATTTTCTAACAGAAGAATCCTTTTACAGTTTCCTCGTTATAATTCCCATTTACCATCTCAAAGTAGGATTTTCTGTCATGTAGCTGCAACTTTTTTGTGGACTCCAGTTTACTTATCAAAATGTGAGTACAACTGCTCAATATGTAAGTAGGCTGTTTAGGTTTTCTTATTGGTAACGCCACATAGTGCTCTGTATGAAAATCACTGGCTGTGCTGTGTGCAGTCTGTGGCTAGTTTGCATTGTTGTCTGCCATTGTAGTGTTGGGCAGCTGAATGTTAACAGCGCATAGCGTTGCGCAGTTGGATGTGAGCCGCCAGCAGTGGTGGATGTGGGGAAGTGAGACGGCGGATTTTTGAGAGCGGGTGATCTGGACGTGTGTCCATCAGAATCAGAACATTTGTAAGAAGGGATGTCATGAACTGCTATATATATATATTATGACTTTTGAACACTATTAAGGTAAATACATTGTTTGTTCTCCATCAAAATCTTTCATTTGCTAACTATGCCTATCAGTAGTTAGCACCTTCAGTAGTTTGAATCTTTTATTTAGCTAGCAGTATTGGCGCTCGCTGTATTGCAGTAGTTTGAGTAACGAAGATTTTTGTGAGGTAAGTGATTTGTGAAACATATAGGTTAATTTAGTCAGGGCCATTCTCTTGTAGGGATTATTGAAAGTCAGATTGCGTTACGCTCAAAAATATTGTGTGTCAGTTTAAGCAGAGTCATGTATAATTTTTCTAAGTGGACGTTTCATATGGCGACCCTGCCAGAATACCCCACTGAAATCTTCTGATTTGTTCTTGTAGTTTGTGTAATCAGTGTAGCTTTTGTTTATTGCTAGTGTGTAATTGTAGAGAGAATCTCCTTTGTAGTTGCAGTCTTTCATTGTTGTACAGTAAAACAGTTGTGGCATGCATGTAGATTTGCACCAAGTATTTCGCAGCTGCGCTTGCAATTAACTAGATATTATTTTCAGTGCTATGTTAATGTGTTCTCTTATTTTTGCTCTTCAAATTGTGCTTTTCTGTGTTATTGTGTGAAATATTGTGACAATAATGGCGTGTGAAAATCGTAACACTAGGCTCCAAAGTAAATTGAGAAACAATAGTTTGTGAGTGCACAAGTGGTGGTTTATGGACTTGCTATATTCTCTGCAAGACTCTTCGATGGTGATTGTGCACCTGCACAGTCGCAACAGATGACTGCTGGCCGTCTCTACAAGGACTACACAGTGGGTCTGCATCTTTGATGGCCCAACAATACCATTATTTCTACAATGACTGCACTGGGTCTCCACCTCTGGTGGCCTACCAATACCGTAATCTCTACCAGGACTACAGTGGGTCTGCTCTGTGATGACCTACCTACCAATATTCTTCAAAACTTCGACTGACTCTGCAGTGCGTTTGCTCTGTTGTGGCCCATTACCTGTCTGCATGTCAAGAGTCATCACTGTCTTTCCGTTGGAAGGACAACACTACTTCTTCAAGACTGCATGGAAATCCACTACTTCCGTGTGCATTTTCTTTCACTGCTCAGACTTTGAGGAAAACACTGCTATTTTACTGTGATGAATGATGAGGACTGTCTTTATGGACTGTGAGAAAATTTTAGTTTTGACCAACATTGTATCAATAAGTGTGTGCATTTGATTTCTTTGTTATTGTAATTGTGAAAAAATTTTAACAAATATGTATTGGCCAGTGCCCAAAACAATTTGTAAAATTTTTTGTGGGCACCATGGGGGCTATGTAAGTAGGCTGTTTAGGTTTTCTTATTGGTAACGCCACGTAGTGCTCTGTATGAAAATCACTGGCTGTGCTGTGTGCAGTCTGTGGCTAGTTTGCATTGTTGTCTGCCATTTTAGTGTTGTGCAGCTGGATGTTAACAGCACGTAGCGTTGCACAGTTGTATAAAGGGATGTCGTGAACTTATATATATATATATATATATATATATATATATATATATATATATATATATATATATATATATTATGACTTTTGAACACTATCAGGGTAAATACATTGTTTGTTCTCTATCAAAATCTTTTATTTGCTAACTATGCCTATCAGTAGTTAGTGCCTTCAGGAGTTTGAATCTTTTATTTAGCTAGCAGTATTGGCGCTCGCTGTATTGCAGTAGTTTGAGTAACGAAGATTTTTGTGAGGTAAGTGATTTGTGAAACGTATAGGTTAATTTAGTCAGGGCCATTCTCTTGTAGGGACTATTGAAAGTCAGATTGCGTTGCGCTAAAAAATATTGTGTGTCAGTTTAAGCAGAGTCATGTATAATTTTTCTAAGGGGACGTTTCAAATAGAATTGAATAATTTCGTTGGAAAAGCTTTCGTTTATCTTCAGAATAAGTCTTGTAATTGTCAGATACCTTCAGTACTTTAATATTCATAATATTGATTTCTTAAAATTTCTTGTCTGTGATCGAACTTACAACGAAATTTCTCACCTTCAATGTTGTTCTGCAGTAAAACGCATGTTTCCAAATTACTTAAAAAGTTTCCAGTCACCTGCAGATCTGGAAAATGTGTCCTGAACTAAAGCGCAACAGCATAGTGAACAAGAAGTATTACGAATATAAAAATGTACGTTTACTGTGTAAAAAGAATATCCACAGTGAGGTAGAGAGAGAGAAGTCTAAACTCCAACCCCTAAAAGGGTAAGTCGTCAAAATAAGTAAAACAGGACAAATGGTTCAAATGGCTCTGAGCACTATGGGACTTAACTTCTGGCCGGCCGAAGTGGCCGTGCGGTTAAAGGCGCTGCAGTCTGGAACCGCACGACCGCTACGGTCGCAGGTTCGAATCCTGCCTCGGGCATGGATGTTTGTGATGTCCTTAGGTTAGTTAGGTTTAACTAGTTCTAAGTTCTAGGGGACTAATGACCTCAGCAGTTGAGTCCCATAGTGCTCAGAGCCATTTGAACCATTTGAACTTAACTTCTGAGGTCATCAGTCCCCTAGAACATAGAACTACTTAAACCTAACTAACCTAAGGACATCACACACATCCATGCCCGAGGCAGCATTCGAACCTGCGACTGTAGCGGTTGCGCGGTTCCCGACTGTAGCGCGTAGAACCGCTCGGCCACCCCGACCGGCTAAAACAGGACACTTTGGAGGATAGTGCGGTGGTACATCTGAGGTGATTGCAAGAGTGCAGCACGGGAGGCGGTCAGGTGTGTAATTCCATTCATTACGAACTTTATCGCTCGTGGCTGTGAGCATTACAAAGTTCCGTATATCAAAATTAGTTCCAGAAATGTGTGGCTTGATAAAAGAAAGTATTTCCATGGTAGCAGCAAATGTAATTATGAAAACAAAACAAAAATACGTGAGTACTTACCTTTAAGTATTTCCGTCCACGTCCGCTTTTCGAGTCATCTTCGTGTAATCTTTCTCTTCTTACGAGCTACGCATTATTCATATGTACTAAAATGCGGAATATTCAAAAGTGTTTCAAATGGATCTAAGCACTATGGGACTTAACATCTGAGGTCATCAGTTCCGTAGACTTAGAACTACTTAAACCTAACTAACCTAAGGACATCACACACATCCATGCCCGAGGCAGGATTCAAACCTGCGACCGTAGCAGCCGCATGGTTCCAGACTGAAGCACCTGGAACCGCTCGGCCACATGCCGAATATTCTGCCTGTACAATTTTCGTTACTTATAGTAGGTACTGTAGTGTACTTCATTCTTCTAGGACGATATCATTTTTGAGATTTTACTTCATTTTAACCCATTTGTTTTTAATGTCGATTCATGATAGAGCAGTTGATTCTAGCTGGCAAGAACAAGCAGCGCACGTGCCTCTACGAAAAAACCCGACGCTATTGCTCAAGACTTTAATCATACATGTCGAAAATACATTGATAGTCCATCTGCTTATTGTCGTTGTCATGTCACTGTTGTTAACTTGCACCAGGTATTAGCATTAAAACAAGAACAGCGATGTTTTGTATCAATGTCGTATCAAAAGTAGTGACTACTTGTGAAATACTGATATTCATGTGTCGATATTGTATATTAGTTTTTGAGGCTACGTGAAAAAAGTACTCATTCCATGTTTTGCAGGAACTATGTTTTGTAACTACAGTCATGTGTTGTCCAATAGACGTTTCCTTACTTTCGAGAATCTATGCGTCCTGACTGTCACTAACTGCAGTAGCTCTAATTTTCGTACATCTTAACAAAATGAGATTTCTTAAAGAAAAAGGCTGCGACTTTAAATTAATTATCCTGTTCGTAAGGTACCCCTTATTGTCGGATTACGTTATATTCCCTTATTTTCGCGAATTGCATTATATCTCGTCTGCAGATATGAGTAGCATTCAATAAGCTCAGGCAGCACTGCAGAACACATAGCACGGAGTAGTTTTATGATTCCCTCGCTGGCAGAAGTATCCGCTGGACCATCTGGCGTTGACGGTAGACTGTGAGATGATGTGCTGAGGCTGGCTGTGAGAAAGACATTTACGCTAGCGCACGATACGTAGGGAAACCAGAACCATTCTGGCGCGAAGCAAGCTATATTATTAATAAATGTTTGCTAATAAAAGGCATTTTTTCCAGTTTAGATATTAGGAAAAGCCTACTGGTCATAAATAGTTTCTTACAACAATATTACGAAGCAAGCAAGAGGTCATTTCAGTAAACAGCTGAATAATGTTCAAGATCACGAAGTTGTACGTACAGCTAAGAAGTTGAAACTTCCTGGCAGATTGAAACTGTGTGCCGGACCGAGACTCGAACTCGGGACCTTTGACTTTCGCGGGCAAGTGCTCTACCAACTGAGTTACCCAAGCACGACTCCCGCCCCGTCGTCACAGCTTTACTTCTGCCAGTATCTCGTCTCCTACCTTCCAAACTTTACAGAAGCTCTCCTGCGAACCTTGCAGAACTAGCACTCCTGAAAGAAAGGATCAGTTGGTAGAGCACTAGCCCGCGAAAGGCAAAGATCCCGAGTTCGAGTCTCGGTCCGGCACACAGTTTTAATCAGCCAGGAAGTTTCATATCAGCGCACACTCCGGTGCAGAGTGAAAATCTCATTCTGGAAACATCCCCCAGGCTGTGAGTAAGCCAAGTCTCCGCAATATCCTTTCTTTGAGGAGTGCTAGTTCTGCAAGATTCGCAGGAGAGCTTCTGTAAAGTTTGGAAGGTCGGAGACGAGATACTGGCAGAAGTAAAGCTGTGAGGACAGGGCGCGAGTCGTGCTTGGATAGCTCAGTTGGTAGAGCACTAGCCCGCGAAAGGCAAAGGTCCCGAGTTCGAGTCTCGGTCCGCCACACAGTTTTAGTCTGCCAGGAAGTTTCATATCAAAGCACACTCCGCTGCAGAGTGAAAATCTCATTCCAGCTAAGAAGTTTTTCGATTGTAAGTACAAGACATAGACTTCGCGCCATAGCCGCCAGATGCCAAAAGAATGTCTTGCGAAATAGTTTTATCGTAAGACCATAAGACCATGCTCTCAAGAAATTGCTAGTTTTGAGTTAATAACTAACATATTGTTTCATTTATTATCAGATTACGGTGTTTTCGTAAATAAGCACATCTTAAGTGTATCCACGAATATTATTTCGAATAACGTAGTTTCTACGAGGGACATGAACTATGACCTAGAAATCCTACACAGCGACGCACTAAGATAATCCGAGGATGTGTTGTTTTAATCTCAGTAGGTCTCCGATGTAATGTCGTACTGTACGCCTCTAATGCCATCTTCTACAGATTCCCTAACAGACACACTTTTACACATTTAGTAACAAGCTCGAACCACCTATAAAGCTTTTCATTATGCCATTTTATAACTCTCGTCAAATATGTTTTACTTCAAATTCAAATGGCTCTGAGCACTATGGGACTTAACATCTGAGGTCATCAGTCCCCTAGTCTTTGAACTACTTAAACCTAACTAACCTAAGGACATCACACACATCCATGCCCGAGGCAGGATTCGAACCTCCGACCGGAGCAGCAGCGCGGTTCCAGACTGAAGCGCCTAGAACCGCTCGGCCATAGCGACCGGCTGGGTTTTACTTCATATACAACGTCATTTTATCGATTTTTCGTATTTCACCAGTGATACCTTGTCAGGTATTTCATGTAATAAAACCCCCAGCCCCACGCTTACAGGTCCTTTTTCATATTCATAAACTAAATGAATTCTCATTAGGGGCTGCAATGCCCCATCCCATTCCCCACTTCGCGGGTGCGGTGAGACAAGTTGCAGTTGAAAATTAGGAAGAAAGGTGAAATACTGCCTGAGCATGATGCACTTAGTGCAGTGCATAATGGAACCAGTCGTTAAAGAGCCCTCTGCGCTGTGTGCGCCGCAGCCACAGCTCTGGAAGGCGCTCTGTGGAGAGAGACACGCCGACTGCAATTAGCGCCGGCCACTGGCCACCCCCGGCGCGCCGCTAGATGGACTGGAACCGAATCCGGCGCCGCTTAAACGCGGAATTAGCGCCGTAATTCAATTGTGTTGCAGCGGCAGCACTGTCCGCCGGGAGGTGCACACTCGCCCAAGCCGCTGCTACTGGAAGAGCGCGCGTAATGGCGCCGAAAAGAGCACTCTTGCCAAAGACCTCCCTACTGAGGCCGTGTAGCCTGTGGGATATTGAGCTTGCGACAAGTGACAATAGCCGGTGTGACGCCACGAAGCCGACGCAGGACAAGTCCTACTCCGGTGTAATACTGGGAAGCTGAAGCAACAAGCTGCGATTGTGGGCTCCTCGCTTTGATTAAGTGTGTCAGTGATTTTCCTTCAGTACTTTTGTAAGCTGCAAATATTTGTTGTTTGGTTAATTTACGGCAGCTCATGTGTGGCCCGAAAGTTACCGTCTTCCTGTCCACGTAAGCTAAAAGGCTGGGCACTGCTGATCTAGAGAGTAGGTTTGGTCGCTATAGACACTGTGAGGTGCATATTTCGCAGGTCTTAAGACTATGAAAAGAGACTGAAAATAATGAGAATATTAAATATGGAATCTGTGTTCTTTGGGGACTTCTGTGTAAGAAAACTTTCTTTGTGGACTTCTGTGTAAGAAAACTTTCTTTGTGGACTTCTGTGTAAGAAAACTTCATGTAGAACTACTGTAGAAACACCTGATGAGCATAAATGTGGCCGGCCTGAGTGGCTGAGCGGTTCTAGGCGCTTCAGTCTGGAACCGCGTGACCACTACGGTCGCAGATTCGAATCCTGCCTCGGGCAAGGATGTGTGTGATGTCAAAAAAATGGTTCAAATGGCTCTGACCACTATGGGACTTAACTTCTGAGGTCATCAGTCCCCTAGAACTTAGAACTACTTAAACCTAACTAACCTAAGGACATCACACACACCCATGCCCGAGGCAGGATTCGAACCTGCTACCGTAGCTGTGGTGTCACCGCCAGACACCACACTTGCTAGGTGGTAGCCTTTAAATCGGCCGCGGTCCGGTGGTATACGTCGGACCCGCGTGTAGCCACTATCAGTGATTACAGACAGAGCGCCGCCACACGGCAGGTCTAGAGAGACTTCCTAGCACTCGCCCCAGTTGTACAGACGACTTTACTGGCGATGGTTCACTGACAAATTACGCTCTCAATTGCCGAGACGATAGTTAGCATAGCCTTCAGCTACGTCATTTGCTACGACCTAGCAAGGCGCCATTATCATTTGCTATTTATCTTGTGATGCATGTACCATCAGACCGATGTTCACCAATAATGGATTAAAGTTAAGTATTCGAGAAGCCACGTACCTTTTTTTTACTAGTCTCACCTCCTTTAACTGTTCCAGACCTCACGCCAGCCTGCGTGAGCTTAAACGCGTGCATTTCGGCTTCACCTCGTAGTGGCTTGGCAGTCTTGCCAAGTCACGAAAGTAGCGGTCGCGCAGTTCCAGACTGTACTGCCTAGAACCGCTCGGCCACCCCAGCCGGCTGTGTGTGATGTTCTTAGGTTAGTTAGGTTTAAGGTGTTCTAAGTTCTAGGGGACTGATGATCTTAGATGTTAAGTCCCATAGTGCTTAGAGCCAACATAAAAGTGCAACAGAAGCCTCTCAAAATAACTTAAGTGTACTGTTCTATACTGTAGATTACTTTGTAACTGTTTTATGTTTTTGTTCTTGTTGTAAGCTAAACTGCTTTGCTACTGTTAAATTTCGTGTATGTCTTATATTATGTGCGAATCTGAACAATGCAAGTGGTGTGATTACGTACACGTTATCTAATAAAAAGAGTCGCCAAATGTATTAAATTGTGTAAATGGATTTGAATTAACTCTTACCAATAACTGTGTCCTAAAGAAACCGTCCAGTGAAATTCTGTATCATGCAGTGTAATGAATAGTGCGACAATACGTGACGTCACAGTACGTGACGTGCAGATCCAACACACAAAACTAACAGTTTGAAGGTTCCACAGAAAATTACAAAATGAATTTTAAAAGAATAAATGTCCATACTGCTTCTCTGGAAATAGACTGTAAATTTACATATGCAAACTGACTGAATAAAATTTCTAACATTAAATGATATGCACGCGAATGTAACACTGCACTATAACAGTAAGACGGACAAAATAAGCGAGGTCTGATCCAAAAAATTGAACCTGAAGATAATTTTGCAGTGCAACGCATAACTGAATGATCGTATTGTCTTGATTGTGATATGAAACTGGACCTAACAAATTTTCGTGCCTTACCTGTGGTAGCGGAAATTCGGTACAGCTCGAAAGTGGTGAAAATAAAAATGGAGCGCAGCAGCAGACCATCTGAAGGAAAGAATGGCTCGCGCAATGCAGTGCAAGGACGCGCAGCTGTACTAAGCGGATTATGCTCTACCTTTAGCTACTGTGTTCCGCGAAGTGCAACGCTGCGACACGTAAATTTTAAAAAAAATTCCTCAGGAGACGGTAATTATTAAATGACTGAAAGAGATTAGCATTCAGAAACTATCGCAGCCTCTGATTCCTTAAAAATTATCACCTAATTTACAAAAATTACATCTTATTAAAAAAAAATATTGCTCTGCCATGAGATTAGTAACTGAAATGGTAAAGGAGTCGTGCATCTATAACCTTGAGTACCAGGAATGTGAACACACAATTTTACTTGATTTCGTCTCGACTATCGAACTAACTAATCTGGACCATTAAGGAGGAAAACATCAGTATTTGTCTTTCATAAACTCATGACAAATTACGTGTGAGCAAGCAATGCAGCGACAGTATTACCTTGAGATCTTCATAAAATTCCGTTTCCAAAATCCAACATCCTGTGCATTTGTACCGTACCAGCGGCTATGTGTAGATCACATACAGCATAAGCGACACCCGGCTCCCTCACTTACTTCTCACCAATGCTACTTGCAACGACAATGTTACTCACAAACAAACATCAGACTGACGGTACTTAGTACCTCTGTGACTTACCATATCGGCTATTGAAGACTTCTGTGTACAGATATGAAGTATGACTATCGAAAAAAAGACAGCTCACACCACTTGCACTGAACATCGAAAAATAAGCCAGAGGCCGTACAATGCATCACATTGTTTACTAAAATTCGTAAGTTAGTGGGATGATTGTAAACGGGTCGTCACCAACTGCTGGACACTGACGCGGTACAACGGGGGTTATTAACTCTTACTGACGCAGTCTGTGCAGAGGTATCTTACACTACCCGATTTAGTATTTCAAATGATTGTTAAAGGATATCAATCGTTTCGAACATTTATATATGATGACTGTGAAAGTTCGTTCCATCAGTAGCTCACATCATAGTGAAGCATTTAGATAGCTTCCAGAAATGACATCTGTTTATAAACTCCTTTCTCTGGCATTTATTTGTGACAAAGATTGAAAAAATCACTTTAAAAACGTGACACTTTCTGGGAAATATTTTCACAAGCAATTATTCTAAAATGAGGAGCAATAGCCTTGTAAAAAACGTGCATATTGTCAAAATTAACGCAGAGTTCCGTTTAATGGTCTTTTCTTCACTGGCCACCTTTTTCCTCTAGAATGTCCGTTTTCCTGTGCCACAAGAATTTTTTGATATTTGATCAAGTTCCAAAGCGTCACATTTCGAAGATCTCTAGAACGCCTTGAAAGTAAGTTCTGTTTATAGTATTATTACAGAGGAGCGTTTGTATTTTTTATTCCTCATTTGCAGTTCCTATACATGAAAAGCACAGTGTAAGTAGGTTGTTTAGGTTTTTATGTTGGGTAACGTCACGTAGCGCTCTGTATGAAAATCACTGACTGTGCTGTGTGCAGTCTGTGGTTGGTTTGCATTGTTGGAATATTCTAGTGTTGGGCAGTTGGATGTGAACAGCGCGTAGCGTTGCGCAGTTGGAGGTGAGCCGCCAGTAGTGGTGGATGTGGGGAGAGAGATGGCGGAGTTTTGAGACCGGATGATATGGACGTGTGTCCATCAGAGACAGTAAATTTGTAAGACTGGATGTCATGAACTGATATATATATATTATGACTTTTGAACACTATTAAGGTAAATACATTGTTTGTTCTCCATCAAAATCTTTCATTTGCTAACTATGCCTATCAGTAGTTAGTGACATCAGTAGTTAGAATCTTTTATTTAGCTGGCAGTATTGGCGCTCGCTCTATTGCAGTATTTCGAGTAACGAAGATTTTTGTGAGGTAAGTGATTCATGAAAGGTATAGGTTATTGTTAGTCAGGGCCATTCTTTTATAAGGATTATTGAAAGTCAGATTGTGTGCCCGCATCTCGTGGTCGTGCGGTAGCGTTCTCGCTTCCCACGCCCGGGTTCCCAGGTTCGATTCCCGGCGGGGTCCGGGATTTTCTCTGCCTCGTGATGGCTGGGTGTTGTGTGCTGTCCTTAGGTTAGTTAGGTATAAGTAGTTCTAAGTTCTAGGGGACTGATGACCATAGCTGTTAAGTCTCATAGTGCTCAGAGCCATTTGAGCCATCAGATTGCGTTGTGCTAAAAATATTGTGTGTTTGTTTAGTGATGATAAGAATAAGTAAAGAGAGAAATGTCTGAGTATGTTCAGTTTTGCTCAGCTGTTTGAAAATCAAATAACGTAAAGGGTTTATCAGCACAGTAATTCATTAATTTTTCTAGGATGTTTCAACAGTATATGACGATGTGTACCTTAGCACTAAAATTTTGTCCTGAAACGGCTTCGTGAACTACTAGCACCGTCGCGTCTGTGTCTATGCATAGAACTCACGCTGTGACGTCACTAGAAGCAGTCCGGCGCCCAAGAGAAATACTGGCCCCATAACGGACACGTGACGTCACACTACTCGGCTTGTCCGCAACATTTCGCGAACGCTCTGTTCCGTGCCGGGGGTACGGGAAATCAATATGTAATTGAAAAGGTACCTAATAAAGTCCCGTGCACGTACGTATTTGACAGGCGCACGTCTGAGACTGGCAGGCGACGGTACCCCTTTTGGGCGAACCGCTGTTGACGCTGACAGGCAAAAAGTCCTCAGTGACATTTCTGTTGCCCTTTGCCTTATTCACAGTAGCTACGAAAGTCTGAAGTGATTCAACATTGTGCTGCTCAATGGGTAAGTTGGGAAGGTCCATACATAATCCTCACTCGGTCATACCTTCCGTCATCACCAGTCTTCGTAGGCCAGTTTTCTAACCGATTCCTGTTAATTGGTACTAGTCTCTGTGGTACGTGGTTCTGATCTTGGTGATGCAATAAATTTTCGCCACCACCATTTGGCAGGCAAGGTAAGGAGGGAGGAAATATGGTGGCGTGAAGTTGCTGATCACCAGAATTTCCAACAATATCATAAATTAAATTCCAAACCTCTCCACAGTGTCACCTGAAGTGAGTTGATGTGACAGTGTTGATGGTGATCCGTATGGTGGATTGGTACCTTCAACTTCATTGATATTATTAGAGTGGAGTAGGCAGTGTTCTGGCACCAGGTTTTAGCCTCCTTCCTCATCGAACAACAGAATAATGACACCACACCATAACATATCTATTACAGTCACTTACACTTACCACAAAGCTGTCACACACCGCGTGAACGGTTTCATTCTGCACAGAGGAAGAAACCCCATTCTGCAGGGCAGCTGGACAACCTTCTCGGTGTCTCACAATCAACAATGTCTTACGAGTGTTTCCTTTCTCCCTGGCATCACTTGTCTCACCTCTCGCAACAATTTATTAATGCACAGTGGCTCTAAGTCCTACGTCAAAGTGCACGTCCCCCTATAACTATTTTATTTATTTATTAATGTTGGGCTTTGGGCATCAACAGTGGTTACGAAAGTGTCATTAACACATTTGCGATGTCCACAGCAAAAAAAAAAAAAAAAAAAAAAAAAAAAAAAAAAAAAAAAAAAAAAAAAAAAAAAAAAAAAAAAACGAGTTCGATGCACAAACATAAGTTTCAGTCTAAAATAAAAACAATACAAGACGAACCCCGTACAGTCAGCAATAGTTACAGCAGTGTCAAGTTAACATCAGGGTAGTTTTCACAACAGAACAATGTAAAGAGTATTAAGTACAAAGATACGTTCGTAATATTATAAATGAAAAACACAGAATTACGACTTACGTTGCGAACCGGGTGCATTCCATAGGAGAATGACATCCGCAGCAACTGTAATTGAAAGTTGGCCAACGGCGTCCTTTACAAAGATAAGTTCTTAATGCAAAGTAAAAAGGTACCCTCATGTCCCAATGTTTAAATCGAGCTGGTTCTGCGAGAGGACTAGAGCAATAGAACTTATTGCTCAAAGTTGCATACCGGCGTGTTTTAAATAGTTACATAATCGAACCGGCGAAATAAAGCAGTACCAGGGAGAGCGTAGCCCTTGCAACAAATTTCTTGTACAGGACCGTTTGTGCGGCAGAGTACTTGGTACACTCCAGTATGGCATGGTTCGGACTCACCACCGCCGTTGTGTCCTAATCACAGTTCCAGAAGCGATGATTTTCGATTGGTATACATGGTGTGGGAGGGCGGGGGTCAATACCCGTGTCCAGTCTCATGCGGATGTGAGAGGTCACTTGAGGTCTACTAAGATTCACTGAGATGATCCATGGCCGGGAAGAGACATTCAGATGTATGGACGACAGGTGGCCGCCCTTATAGTGGTGTGGTATGTGCCATTCACGGTTCTAGTCGGGATAAGCATCTTTCTTGATCATCGAGTTGAAGGCCGTATAAGGGACCGGAGTTGGGCGGAAATGTCCTTTCGTGAAGCTTTTCTTAGCGAGGCAGTGAACAGTTCCGTTATGGAGAATGCCATGGTGCCCTTTTATCCATAGTAAGCGGACAACAATGCCCACTGTCCGCTTGTCTGTTATGGCCTCCAAGAGATCAAAGATATGACTGTTGGTATATTTATCAAACGACGGATGTTGTAGTTTCTGCAGCACACTTTGGGAGTCCGTGAGTATCAATATGAGTCGGAAAGTCTGCATGCGGAAATAAATAGCCTCCGTGATGGCCAGTAACTGTGCTGTGTAGAGAGACGATTTACGCGGCGGTGCAAACATTTGGTATGTCTCGCTAGACTGGCTGAAGAAGGCGTATCCCACATCCGCCTGTCTTAGAGCCATCCGTGTAGATGCAAGCATACTGTGGCCGATATCTGGTAAGACAGTGCTCCAGGTAGTGATTAATGTTCGTACTTGTTCTTAAATACGACACCGCGGTTGGAGTGAAAAACATACCAAGCGGGCAGCGAAAGCAAGGGAGTTTCGGTCTTATAGGACTAGCGGTAAAAGATGTCATCATTTTTCACAGCAGCGAATTAGTAAGGGCGTTCGTTCGTCCTCCGTCTGTGAAGTGCCTTCGTGAGGCCCCTCCAACTTCCAGGGAAAAACTGACGCAGTTCTTCCCGAGGACCAAGCGTAAGCTGTGTTTCTCTTATGCTGGAACAACGTACGTGCGTGAAGTTACAGTGGATTATCTTCTAACAACATGGGCAAAATATGTAACAGAAACATGGTGCACACTGTTGCACCGGAATAAAGTTAGAACATATATGGTTCTCGTAAATAAGAGTTGTGGTCACAAGGGGACCGTACCAACTTACCCTCACCGATCTGATTTATATTTACAGTGTTTGTAGGACAACTAGGAATTCCACGTACGTAAACTGGAAGACGCAACTCTCTCAGCAATTTCCCATAAAATCGAGTTTCTAAATGTTGGGCCTGCTTATTTACTTTGAATGGTCGCTAGCATTCAAGGAGTCCGCCGCTGAATGTGTTAGCGAAGTACGAGGTCCCGGGATTGACTGTCTACCACCTATTTTGTTATTCTTGTTTTGTTATTATTTGTTTTAGAGTAATCCCTCCCAAAAGTACTCCGCTGATGTAGCGTTGCGGCGTTCATTTTATTTTCACTTGCAGGCGAAGAACCTTTTAAAACAACTAGAAAATTGCGCGTTCATCAACGAATAGAATAGAGATGTAGCTTCTAGAGAAGATTGAGTAAAAATTCAGTCTGTCGTACACCATCAGTCGTCTGTACCAACATTCGGTGGCATGCTTTTTTATGCGTGGTATCTCGGTAAAGTGTGGGATGACCTACAGTCGTTTATGAATGTAAACCATATTTGTTTCGCAATAAACACATCTAAAAACCATGCACATACAAAATTTTGGCGTTCAACACAGTGATGTATGTTCCAGTAATTATTGTATTCCATATTTCTACGATCAGAATCATCATGATACGTACAGCGCTCCATATACTACATGTTATACTTCTTACAAATGTAGATGCAACAATATAAATGATTACACTGATGTGATTGAAAGTTCTCGTATATTCTTTTCTCTCCTTTTTTCAGCATAAATATTACGCAAGTAATAAATGAATCAATAAATATTGATAATTTATACATTCATAATATATCTGTTGTTAGAATGATGGAAAAAAGTACTAGCAGCGAGATTCGGTTCACCGACCACGCGCTTACGAAGCTAACTCTTACTCGCGCTTTTTTATATGTACAGGGTGGTCCATTGATAGTGACCGGGCCAAATATCTCACGAAATAAGCATCAAACGAAAAAACCACAAAGAACGAAACTCGTCTAGCTTAAAGGGGGAAACCAGATGGCGCAATGGTTGGCCCGCTAGATGCCGCTGCCATAGGTCAAACGGATATCAACTGCGTTTCTTTTTAATAGGAACCCCCATTTTTATTACATATTAGTGTAGTACGTAAAGAAATACGAATGTTTTAGTTGGACCACTTTTTTCGCTTTGTGATAGATGACGCTGTAATAGTCACAAACGTATAAGTACGTGGTATCACGCAACATTCCGCCAGTGCGGACGGTATTTGCTTCGTAATACATTACCGGTGTTAAAATGTACCGTTTACCAATTGCGGAAAAGGTCGATATCGTGTTGATGTATGGTTATTGAGATCAAAATGCGCAACAGGCGTGTGGTATGTATGCTGCTCGGGATCCTGGACGACATCATCCAAGTGTCCGGACCGTTTGCCGAATAGTTACGTTATTTAAGGAAACAGGAAGCAGCCAGCCAAAGTGGCCGAGCGGTTCTAAGTGCTTCAGTCTGGAACCGTGCGACCGCTACGGTCGCAGGTTCGAATCCTGCCTCGGGCACGGATGTGTGTGATGTCCATAGGTTAGTTAGGTTTAAGTAGTTCTAAGTTCTAGAGGACTGATGACCTCAGAAGTTAAGTCCCATAGTGCTCAGAGCCATTTGAACAATGTTGAAACTGGAAGTGTTCAGCCACATGTGAAACGTCAACCACGACCTGCAACAAATGATGATGCCCAAGTAGGTGGTTTAGCTGCTGTCGCGGCTAATCCGCACGTCAGTAGCGGACAAAATGCTCGAGAATAGGGAATCTCAGAAACGCCGGTGTTGAGAATGCTACATCAACATCGATTGCACCCGTACCATATTTCCATTCACCAGGAATTGCATGGCGACGACTTTGAACGTCGTGTACAGTTCTGCCACTGGACACAATAGAAATTACGGGACGGTGACAGATTTTTTGAACGCTTTCTATTTAGCGACGAAGAGTATTCACCAACAGCGGTAACGTAAACCGGCATAATATCCACTATTGGCCAACGGAAAGCCCACGATGACTGCGACAAGTGGAACATCAGCGACCTTGGCGGGTTAATGTATGGTGTGACATTACGGGAGGAAGGATAATTGGCCCCAATTTTATCGATGGCAATCTAAATGGTGCATTGCATGCTGATTTTCTACGTGATGTTCTACCGATGTTACTGCAAGACGTTCCACTGCATGACAGAATGGCGATGTACTTCCAACATGGATGTCAGGCACATAGCTCGCGTTCGGTTCAAGCGCTATTGAATAGCATATTTCATGACAGGTGGATTGGTCGTCGAAGCACCATGCTGTGGCCCGCACGTTCACCGGATTTGACGTCCCCGGATTTATTTCTGTGGGGAAAGTTGTAGGATATTTGCTATCGTGATCCACCGACAACGCTTGACAACATGCGTCAGCACATTGTCAATGCATGTGCGAACATTACGGAAGGCGAACTACTCGCTGTTGAGAGGAATGTCGTTACTCGTATTGCCAAATGCTTTGAGGTTGACGGACATTATTTTGAGCATTTATTGCATTAATGTGGTATTTACAGGTAATCACGCTGTAACAGCTTGCGTTCTCAGAAATGATAAGTTCACAAAGGTACATGTATCACATTGGAACAACCGAAATAAAATGTTCAAACGTACCTACGTTCTGTATTTTAATTTGAAAGCCCAACCTGTTACCAACTGTTCGTCTAAAATTGTGAGCCATATGTTTGTGACTATTACAGCGCCATCTATCACAAAGCTAAAAAGTGGTCCAACTAAAATATTCATATTTCTTTTCGTACTACACGAATACGTAATAAAAATGGGGATTCCTATTTTAAAAAAAACGCAGTTGATATCCGTTTGGCCTATGGCAGCGCCATCTAGCGGGTCAACCATAGCGCCATCTGGTTTCCCCCTTCAAGCTAGACAAGTTTGGTTCTTTCTAGTTTTTTCGTTTGACGGTTATTTCCTGAGATATTTGGCCCGGTCACGATCAATGGACCACCCTGTATAGCCGCATCTGGGCACCGAAATCAATGGACCGTAACAGGCGAAAATTTGTGCCAGACCGGGACTCAAAACACGTAAATTTATTAATATTTTTGGCAAACAGAATACCAAACAGAACATGTTTGAAGTTTATTTCACACTATTCACAGGGAAACACCAACAAAGACATTACAAACGCCATAAAGGTATAAAATTGTGACAAAATAATCAGGTACGCACTCCTGAAATGAATGAAAATAACTAACTTAAAATATTTTGCCAAATAAAAGAAAACCCGAATCTCAAACACACGAAGAGAGGAGAGCCAGCCGGCTTCCCAGAATCCACAGTCCGTAACGGTTCCTTCGTGTAGCCAATTAAAAGGAACTACTGAATACAATTTCTTAGAATTGGGACACCCACAGTTTTGGGAGAATCCATGAATACTCTTCTTATGAAACAGGCCTTATGTGTTGTATATTTCGTTCGACGTTGTATCTTCTCATGTAGTTCGTCTAATTTCAAGCAAGAAAGCAGGATTTCCATCGATTGTCGTCATACATGAAACTCATCGCCATGCCTGTGCTCCTGTTTATTGCAGTGGTTTCTTGTCAGGGAAATATGACACATGTGGGGAAAGAATCTCTGTGTAAGTGCTATGGCTAAGAAACGACGTGTCAGAGTCCACACTTCTATCGTCTTTCCGTACACTAAACGGTTTTCATCCGTGTCCATCATCCCTCAATATAAGCAAAGGGGCAAATCAACCAAGCATATTACGTGCAGTCTTCTGAGTATTTAGAACATACCGTGAGGATCGAGCCGCTGAGTACGTGGGGGTGTACAGAACGCCAGAGGGTGTGTCAGGCTCGCATCGGGTATCGCCGTTCAATCACGATCCTGTTATGATACCGCATTCAGAGGCAGTAAATATGGAAGACATCAGCTCACAGAGGACGTAGCTACAATCGGCAAGAAATTCTGCAGTGTGGGCAAAAGTCGGCGTAATGTTCGTGACTGGAACAGGCGGCACGTAAGAGCGTGCCATTAATTCGCCAGTCACTTTCGATGTTATTGTATGCGTTCGACGGCACCCTTGTGGACAGTGCCGAATATTTAAGACGGACTTTCGTAATTGAAAGGCCACCTTCCACCCACATAACAAAGGTTAGAGAGGCATATCGAATCTTGAGTGTCATCCCGTTGCTGACAAAATATCATCCGAAAGCCGCCAGCAAGCTTTTCCCGTCGGCAGTGGAAATGCCTTGGTAATATGTAGCAATTGCGACGCAAGATGTGCGTTCGCATAATGCAGGTGGTGTATCGTGTCCGGGACCCGTGTGGAATTATCTCGCACCCTAACGCGAATCACCTGGAGCAGGTTCCTATAACTCATCATTGCGGTCCTTATTCGGCTGCGAACTGCTTGAATATTTGCTACCAGACATAGTATACAGCCACGCCTGAAATTTTCTAACTCGATCTTCTCGAAAACGGTTAAGAGTTGCATCTTCCTGTTTACATATGTTGTAGTCCTAGTCGTGCCCTACACACACTGTCGATACGAATCAGTTTGGTGGCGGGAGTAAATCCAGGATGAATGTGTGTTGATGACTGTCCGAAAGTGAGCATGCATCGTGAATGATTATTGTGACTACTGAGTATTCCAAATCTGACTAGACGTACTTTATCCGAGAAAAGTACACACGTAGTAAAGAGACAATCGACTCGGAGATGGGATGTGTTGACATTTCTGCGGAGCCTAAGATATTTCAAGTAGTTTTCCTCTTTCGTATGCTTCGCCAGTCCACAAACAAACTGTCACGTTCCAAGCTAACGTAGACATTGCCTGAAGATGGGCAAACCAGCCTGAAACTTGTAAAGGAAAAACAAAGTATCGTATAAAGTGACTGTTAGCATTATTAAAACTAAATCCCAGTAATACGCGTCGCAGACTACAGCAGGCTGTGGTACACAGCTTAAATGAAAACAAATTAACTGCCTGTACACTACCTGCGAAACGCCGATAATCCCAGAAAGAGCTCCGAAGAAGTCTCACCCAGCCCAAGTGTTGCAGCCGCGCCCTGCAAGACCCACTGGCTCTTTTCAAACTTTCCATTCTTCTCGGAAGTGGAATCCAGAACCTTGTCTTTCATGAACACTTTACCGACTGAGCTATCCAAGGAGGACTTAGGAAACACACTCGTAGATACACTTCTGCCAGTACCTCCGGTCTACTATCAAAACTTCGCAAAAGTTCTCTTGCACACTTTGCAGGACTAGCGCTTCTGGAAGACAGGAAAACCTCTGTGAAGTTTGAAAAGTTGGATGGTGGTACTGACAGAAGGGAAGCTGTGAGGGCAGGTCATGAGTTGTGCCTGAATAACTCAGCCGGTAAAGTGTTGTCCGCGAAAGGCAAAGTTGCGGGTTCAAGTCCCAATCCGACATACTGCTTTTACGTACCAGAAAGTAGCAAAAGCTGCATGTCTGAAGTAAGCTTACACCTTTGTATTCTCCCTCGTCACTGAACTTCAAAAGGTGTCGGTTAATCCACCCCTTTTAATTATTAACTTTCCGATTTCCGTATTTTCATTACAGCACTAGAGAAATTGCGCAACTAAGTTAAAGAGTTACTTTTTCAAAATTCCGCATCTGTTTTCCACTGCGACACAAAAGTCTGGCGTTCGGCTCAAAGCTGATTACAACCTGACGTATAGCGTGGCCGCCTGCGTTGTCACTCTTGTCCGGCAGCGCGTCGAACGGAAAGATGTCGACTCATGCAAAAAAAAAAAAAAAAAAAAAAGTCAGAGCTCAGGAGTTTATGTGAGGTGTAAGGTAGGTTAACGGAGTCACATTGACACCAAATTTCGCTGCAATCCTGCCCAAAGACACCGTGACCGAGTTACACAGTGCGAGGATGTAAAGGTTGGCCGAGAAGAACGTTTTCGACACTCCGCCTCAGAATCGACTCAAAAAGACAGCTATCTTTTCATCTTATAATGCAAGCAATCGTAAAACCTTTAAAATGGAACACAGCTCGACCGCAGGAGACCTTTATTTTTGTCTCAGTATGTCCATCTTTTCAGAGATGGTTGCGGGACTCGGCTGTTCGCTACAGAATGTCAAGTGAAACATGTTTCAGTCGTCTTATTTCCAAACTTAGTGAAGCCATTGCTATAGCAAGCAGAAAATTACAGATACCAGTATTTGAATTCTGGCCCCTATTTTGAGAAGAACCGGGGTGGAATCATCCTACACGTCGGTCGGGGGCCTGAAGATGGCGTAGTAAATCGCCGAGACTGGTAGCTAAATAAAATAATTTTGGAAATTATACGCCGCAGGTGTTTGATTTGACATCCTTCATTTTTGTGGTTACCGTAATTTGTGTGATTTTTGTGGTTTTGTGGTTTTTGGTCGGTTACTGACCATCTTCAGACCTCAAACCACGTTCGCAGGCGGTGGTTGTGGACGGAACAGGCATTATAAACTCCACGAATGTCAATTCCTCAAGATGGTCAGCAACTGACTGAAACCGGTAACCACAAAAATAAAGATTTCTTGCGGTCGGGACTTTATGTTCATTTTAAAGTACTAAGAAAAGCCGCTAATCTCCACGAGAAATGTTCTCAAAAATTACTGAATCGTAAAACCGCTGCTATTGAAGTTCGCATACTATAGCGTAATCGTTGGATGTAAGGTCCGCCAAAACGGTGTTTTGCGTAACTGGCGAACCTTACATCCAACAATTTTAACTGCAAACACGGTAAAAACAAGGAGCTGCAAATCAAAATGATGAATATAGCGTAATCACTGTATGGCCCTGTTGATCATCTGAACAAGTCAGTTAAGAAGATGACCGGTTAAAATAACGTGGAACAGATGCAAAATAGAAACCAGAAAGGGTGGCTGAGGAAGATGCGTAGAGGATGTATACACCAAAAAAAAAGAAGAAAAGATAGTGATGTTGGTAGAAAATAGTTGTAGGTGGAAAGCCTTGCGTACCTAGAGCCGACATCTCAGTAGGGTGGTTCTGCATCAGCATCAGCATCACCATCTACATCTACATCTACATCTGCACAGATACTCTGCAAATTACACTTAAATGCCTGGCAGAGGATTCAACGAAACATCTTCTCAATAACTCTCTATTATTCCAATCTAGAACAGCGCGAGTAAAAAACGAACACTTAAACATATCCACGCCAGCTGTAATTTCCCTTATTTTATTATGACGATTGTTTCTCTCTGTTGAGTCGGCGTCAACAAAATATTTTCTCATTCTGAGGTGGTTGAAATTTCGCAAGAAGATTCCGCCACAACGAAAAACGCCTTTGTTTTAATGACGTCCACCCGATACGCTGTTAAATGTCCGTGACACACACTCCCCAATTTCGTGATAATACAAAACGTACTGCCATGCTTTCGACTTTCTCGATGTACGCCGTTAATCCCAGAAGAGGACGGACAAGCTCGGTGTAGGCAGGGTCTTTAGTAGATCTATTACATTTTCTAAGTGTTCTGCCAAAAAAACTCTTTGCTTTGCCTTCCCCACAATGTTTTATTTAGGTTATTTCCAATTTAAATTGTTAGTAATTGTAATTCCTAGGTATTTAGTTTAATTTATGACCTTCAGATTTGACTGATTTATCGTGTAACCGAAGTTTGACGGATTCCTTTTAGCACTCATGTGGAAGACCACAGACTCTTCATTATTTAGGGCCAATTGCCAATTAGCACCATACAGATGAATTGTCTAAATCGTTTTGCAATTTGTTTTGATCTTCTGATGACCTTACTAGACGATAAACGACAGCATCATCTGCATACAAGCTAAGACGGCTGCTGACATTGTCTCCTATATCGTTTATAAAGATAAGGAACAGCATAGAGCCTATAACACTACCTTGGAGAACGCCTGAAATCACTTTTGTCAAATCGACGCTTTCTCAAGGAGTAAATACATAAATCTGGACAAAATTCAGATAAAAATACATTGTGATAGTGACCTGACTTAACATAAATCATATGCCACAATAATAAATTATCATATGAATTTTAACTGAATTTGTTTCTCTTTCGCCGCAAACCTGTTCGTAATGGTTATAGAGAATACAGAAAAATAAGCGAACATGTAGCGTGGATCAACATCAAGGAAACAGGTTGAGCTCTGAGCCACAGGGACTACACAGGTCGTCGTGACTGACTGTTGAGTAGCATTTAGTACCGAAAAGAGATATTGGTAGACGAAGACAGAACCGAGGAGCGTCGGAAAGTGTAAATCCATCGAACATAAATTCAGTCACTTTCCATCCATTACGGAAATTAGAAGTAAATATTTGGTTAAGACATTTCTTATCTGTGCTGAATAAACAGCACAATTCAGTAGAAGAGGGAAGTTGAACCGGAAATCGTTCAGGCTGCAAGCTGCGTATGATGGACATGTGACTATAGGATTACTGGTTTGCCAACTAACTCAGCCGCATCTGTAAAACGCCATGTCGTGGCATTATGGAGCGAGATCAAACATAACGAATACTAGGAATAAATCACAGGGATAGTGAATTTAAGACATATACTGGGAGAATTCTGGATAAATGGAAAGTATTCGCTAAGGGAACTGCATATAAGGCGAGTTCTTGTGTTCCGCTCCATATTTTGGAATCCTCACGAAATCAGGCTGAAGCAAGATGTCCCAGTAATGCCGAGGCGTGCTGCTACTGTAGCAACTTGCAATTCATTCGGTGCGAAATCTGAGGCGCTCAGGAAAGTTAAATGGAACTTGTGGAAGAAAACATCGGTCCTGTTGCCAGATGTTGCGGGGAAGCTTTAGAGCAGTTTGAGTGAAGATGTGTCGTACAAAAAATCTGTCACCTCTAAACATACCTCGCATAAGCAGCATAACTACAACATAAAACAGATTACTGCTGTTGTGGTCTTCAATCCGAAGACTGGTTTGATGCAGCTCCCCATGCTACGTTATCCTGTGCAGGGTTCTCTATCTCCGAATATATACTGCTACCTACATCCTTCTGAATCTGTTTACTCTGCTGATCTCTTGATCTTCCTCTACGACCTCATAGCGCCGCACCATGGCATTTAGCCGATGCGACTTCGTTGGTAGACAAGATCCATTATACGCATATTATAGCCTGTAAAATTTTCGTTGTAACTTTGTTTTTCTACTGCATTGCGCTGTTTATTCAGCACAGATAAAAATGCCTTAACCCAATATTAACTTTATAGTTTGTTTAATGGATGAATTTATGCTCGATGGATTTACACTTTCTGAAGCTCCTCTGTTTTCTCATCGTCTATGAAAGTCTCTATTCCACACTAAATGCTACTCAACCCGAGTAGTCCCTCTTGCTCAGAGCTTCCACCTGTTTCCTTGACATGAATCCATGATACTGAGACGAATCTACGATACATTTTTCCTTATGCTTTTGTATTCTCTATTTCGTCCTTCGTCGCGTATGTAGACTGCATACTTAAGGAATTTGAAATGAGGAACTTTCTCTGAACGTAATGATAAACCTTGGATGTTCTAAAGTGAAGAATGTAGCAATACTTATTTGACAGAATTATTAAAGACGTCTTAGGTTATGTGAATACAGTAATAATGATTTTCTTTAATGAAAATGCTATATTGAAACAAGAAACAACTGCAGAACAGGTTTACGACAGAAGGGAAATAAACGCAGTTAAAATTCGTACAGTAATTTTATTCTGGCTTCGTTATCATTTATGTGAGATTACGTCACTGTCACAAACTATTTTCATCCAAATTTTGTATGAAATTTATGAAGTTGCTCCTTCATAATGCGTCTGTTGGATTCCAATGCGGATCTATCCTACTGAGATGTCGGCTTTCTCGACGTGGGACTTTCCACCTACGAGTATTTCCTACCAGAATCATTATCCTTTTATTTATTTTGGTATGTTCTCTACACAGCTTCCCTAGCAGCTCCTCCTTGTTCCTGTTTTGTATCTGTTCTACATTATTGTAGTCTGTCACCCTCTTAACTGATCTGTTGAGAAGACAAGCAGGTCCGTGCAAAGATTATATTACAGAATGCGAACTACAATACCATTACAGTGTAACAATTTAACGATTCCCTGTGTTATGGAAGGAAGAAAATAGCTTAACGCGAATCATTCTACAATATTTTCAAGCGACGATTCCGTTAGGTTAAGAGGGTTAACTTTTAAGTGATCTTTAAGGCAAACAGCATGTGCGTGTGTGTGTGTGTGTGTGTGTGTGTGTGTGTGTGTGTGTGTGTGAGAGAGAGAGAGAGAGAGAGAGAGAGAGAGAGAGAGAGAGAGAGACCTTGGCATGTTGTACAAAGTGCACCATTCATTATAGTTACAGCGATATACGTACTATATTCCCATTATTCCGTCATCAACTGACAAGGGCGTTACAAAAATTTATCTCAAGACTGCATTACTAGAATGTGGAGGCGGTGACACACATCCAAAACATTGGAAATGTGCATCTAGGATATCTACGATCTCGTTTTAAGCGGTATCATTATTAGGGAAATGTTTCGAAAGGTCCTTACGTGATATCATCGAGACAATTCACAATGGCTGTCTGTGGAATGATAGGGAATGACCATTGGTTGTTGTTACATAGTTCCTCGTAATAGAATGAATCCATTTGCCTGATTGGCGTGAGTCAGAAAGGTACGTCACAACTGATTGTATGTCACACTTAAGAATGAAAATTGTCGAAAAATTCTTCGATTTTCCTCAGTTGTGGAAGATGCAGCTACCTGATTTACAACTTTAGTGCAGTATGTGACATTCTGAAATAAATATCAGATGTATAAAGGGATTTTAAGGAGGCAGTGCTGACATATTCGACGAAATTCATTATTATGCATTACCAGCGGCTACGTTTGAACAGTTAAGTTTGTCAGCATGGACCTGCGACTTCATCTTCACGGTTGCCTTACTCTCTTGCTAACCAAAAGATTACCAATTTCTGATGACAATATACGTAGACTATAGCTCTAATGAATATTCGAAACAGAGCAAGTGGACTTTCGTCTAGCAATATTATAATACAGTTTCTATTCTAAGATGCATTCGGTACAGGGATTACTCCGCTGTAGACGATGCCTATGCATTATAACCAGTTTCAACTACAACGTCACATTCTTCCCTTGAAAAATATCCAACAGAACGTGAATGCATACTTTCCGGCGGCATTCATCATTTTCTAACAAAGATGATGAGTGTGACACTATCTTCTTCTTAATATGGGAACGTTTATACTAGATGTCGAAGAAGACTGTTGTAGACATCATTTCCACAATATGAGAGGACCCAAAATTCTGAGCCTAGATGTTAATTTTTATGAACGCATTTGCTTTCGTTCCACAGATACTTCAGCACAGAGAGAAAAATGCTTCTGGAAACAGCCTTTTGTGTTATCCGTAAATGTTTCATTGTCGAACACGTTCCTGTAATCTTCCCTAGGGAAGAACTGAAGATTCTTTGAATATCAAATGTGACGAAAAGGAAAATATTCGTTCATATTCCCTCTGCAGTTGTAGTTCATGGGAATGGAGCACTACGATCGTCAGGTATTCGTGGAGTACTATGTGTTCCACTTTATTACCTACTTGAATACACTGTCTGCCCTTGCTGGCCCATCGAAGGAGCAGCGAATAGCAGCATCTCACAGTACATGAGTCGATTGCATGAACGCAATCAATAATGACGAAAGTTCCGCGAAAATCCCTGAATACTAAAGACTCGATTTTAGACTATTGCTTTCGCACCTGGCATCCGGTACTAATAAAATATAAAGAAATGGTCCTTAGAGATGATCCATATATGTTCAAAAGATGACGGGAAAAGCTATTTCAATTCGCTTGCATACTATCTACAGAATGACACAGACTTTTTTCTTGGTTTTGCAGTGGACGTTGATGGGTACATCTCGAGCAGGGAAGCAGCAACAGAGAAGTGTCATTTCCTTTCTACGAGTGAAAATAATGTTAGATACTGCATCCTTATTTCACACGAGGAGAACCGTCTGTACCTCTGTAACGGTATCCTAAACTTCATAATTGAGACAGTCTCGCCAAAAGAAATAAAAATTAAAAGGAGCTGACTTACTTCAAGAGATCTAGGCGGTCAAGCAGTTTGTCCACCCCCTTGTCGAATTTTTGGTCTGGAAGATCTTTGCCACCAACTGCTGAGTGTGGTAGGGAGCCAGTGTGCTGCGTCATTAGAAAATACTCAAGCAGAAGCACGCTTTACGTTGTTTCGTTGTACTGGAATCGCGAGAACAAGTCGTTTACCGCCTCCATTATGCATTCAGTGCATTATTTGCTCAATGCTGAAAACAAACCCCGTATTACGACTGATTAAAGTAACGTAGCTGGTGAAACACGGCGTTCATTCATTACATCATTCTTACCCACGAAGCCAACAGACCGTAGGATAGCGACTCATTGATATGTATGAACACCTAAAATTTATTATGCAGTTTATCCCATTTAATGAGACACCACAGAAAAAAATCCTGAAAAAAAAAACGTGAAACTTTTTACAACTACCACGACAATAAAACACACCCAAGTAGAAAATACTTATTGTTAGAAAGGGCTGGGTAGAGTTCATGATATAGTGATTTTAGCAATATTTAGGTTGGACTGACAATACCGTGCAATACGAAAGCTCGACTGCGTTGTAAACAAGTTCCGACTGTTTATTGTACTTAGCTTACCTTACAATGATCGACGATAGTTTATATACAACCAGAAGGCAAATATTTTGCTGTTTTAACTTCGCCTGATTTAGTCTCAAAGAACGGGACGACGAAAGTATTTCAGATCTTTGCTGTTAAAGAAGAAGCTTAAAATTAGGTGAATCGATAAAGTACAGAATGAAGTGGCATTCAAAACGGAACGCAACAATACATATCTGTGAAATTCATTCAGGAATGTTGCTGGAAGAATCAAACGAGAGGGTTTTGCAGACGAAGTAGTAAATATGGGGACACAAAAATTTCGGCACAACAGGCAAACAAACCGGGGAATAAAAACAAACTACTTTAAAGACTACTGAATCAACAATATGCCAGTACGATAAAGAAGATAAGGAATTTGAGAAATTCGTACTGCGCAACTGTAAATGAAACATATTGAGCTGAAAAACGTATCTCAGCTTAAAGCGTAAATATACATGATGTGGATATCGCCAGATCTGGAACATAGTTGGGGTTTTTAGTTGTGACGTAAATTTTGTTTCCTTCCGTATTTACTCATTTGAAGCCGTCTCTCGTTAGCTTCTTTTCTTTCGGCATTAATGTTCCCTGCAAAACTGTGACGATGTCGTACCGACGTTACAAAGGAACTATAATTTGACTGCATTCATATGACATCCTGTTTCATCTTGAAGAAAAAAAGAACTTAATTTCTTAGATGTTCTAGGTGTCTATTTTACCTCATAAAGTGAAAAAGACACGTGTTTTATGACGTCCTGTCGCGTAAATGAGAGAAATGCTGTATTTGTGAATGTTATTGTACGGAGATATGAAGTTGAAATGTACAGTTACAATGAAATTTGTGGTCAGTCCCCTCTCGCGTCACCTATATCTGAATCTAATGAGAGTACTATTTCAAATTGAGTCTCTGGGACGGTGCCCGTGTTAAATTTTGAATTTATCGCCAAGTTTACGAAGAGCAGAATTCGCTTGCATGATCTTTGTTTAAGAGCTTTGTGCAAGAAACACTGCTTATGAAGAATCCGATTCAAGTATTTTAGCTCTTGTGTGCTACAGAGCCCGGTACAGTTCTCACAACAAATATGTAGTAAGACTACAATAGAATAAAATACGCTCGACCTATATGCGGACATTATGTTACCTGACCTGTATAGTTTTCATTAGGGAGGGCGAAACCTTCATGAAGTCACGTGCTTTGACGAATAAAATTTTGTCAATGAGTAACAGCTAGATGTCCGACGTGCGATGAAGATCCTCATACAACTATCAATAGATTTTTAGGGTTGCTTCTCTGCAAATGTGGTGTGTGATGTGACAGACTGTAGGCTAATAAATATTCTTGTAGTGTATAATGAGTTGCTAAAGTAAGGCGTTACTTTTTGATTATAGACAGGCACCTTCTTCCAGCATTACGGAGGTCTTGTGAACTGTAATTATCCGTTACCACATGATCTAAATCTAAAATTTCTTGGCAAGTGGATTGGTCATCACGGCTAAGGATCGTTGACCTCTAGGGTAAACCAATTTATTTTATTAGTTTCAGTTTTTTTTCTGTGTGTGGATGCGAAGTGAAGGCTCGTGTAAAATATGAACGCAAGAAACGAATTCGTAGTACACTATATTGACCGTTCTACTCTCTTCAGATAAGCAAAGTTGTTCTCAGTAGCACTGCAAGTAGTATTACGAGTTCATATCAGAAAAGTGTAACTGTGAGGTTTTTAAGGCGTTAATTTGGGTTGTTATAAATTACTAATTACTAATTAATTTTTGGATCATTAGCTTGATCCAGTTTTAATTGTGCAGTCTCGTCCGCTTTTGCGACGTTTTACCATCCGTAAACAACTATCGCTCTGTGGCCACATTTTTATGTCAACTTTTTAACTCGAAATTTTCCGTACTGTTTCTTTCTGAAATATGTAACATTCTTCCTAAACTATGCCGCACTACTGTATTCCTCGCTACAGTTATAAAATTGCAGAACGACAGTAAAATAAGAACACTTTTTATCTTCCCTTCAGAAAATACGTGCTACAGACTCGGACGACCTTTAAACACAAAATTATAATGAAAACACTGAGTGGTAAAAGTGATGTGCACAGAATGTTGCGAAAAAGACATGTGAAGCTTCTGTACTTAATGGAGACCACACTTTCCACTTTCCCAGCTAGCAATTAATGACCTGAAAATACATTTAATGGTTTAAGAAAAATTTGTAGTTCTAAATTACGGTAGATGATTTTGGTCACAAGATACAGAAGCAGTAAAGAATACACAGAATTCCTTGTCGAGGTAATTGGTTTTCAGTGTTGTTGCTCAGTGTGTTGCGACAATTGTATCACGAATTAACGGCACAAGGAAATGAGATCCAGAAGTTCACACATTTCTAAAAGATAAAATGACAGTTGTGTCGGCTTCATTATTTTCAAAAAATTTGATAGTTATCTGTTAGAGGCAAATTATGTCAACAGTCACTGGATTTATATGCGTGCGTTCTTGTAGCATTAAGATGTAAAAGTAGCAGCTAATACATATGAGGTCGTTCTGGCGGCATCTGTGAACGTGTAGCGCTGCATAAACGGTGATCTTGAATCGCAAGCAAGAACTGCAATAACAAAATGGTAAGTATTTTCGAGCGTTTATGTCTTTTATCAGTGATAATGACAGACGACGACGCTAATGCTCTGACGACTTTATATTTACGGCAGCTGGCTCGTCAGATACGACAGCTGCTTGGTCAGAAAGTAAAAATACGCGATTACAAAGAGCCACCATTAGTATAATGAGCCTTATACCCTTCTCATAAACCTCTTAAAAGAAAATACCATGGTGAACAAACACTTATATTTGCTAAGACGCATGGCCAGATAAACAGGGATGGCGCCACACTTTACTTGGTGAGTATGCTGCAGCCAATCAGCCTCCTTTTTTCCAGAAGAAGTAAACTGATTTTTGTCTTTATTTTCCAGACATCCTTTCCCCACGAGTGCTGCAGGCATTTTCAGGGGGTCCTAACTTGAACCTCCCTCGGTGTACATTGTGGAATGCAGGACAATTGACCCCTGCAATCCATTAACTATTGCAGCAATTATCTCTCTTCACAACTCTTGCCGACACCCATCGAGACGGAAACTGTGCACTAGTACATTAGGATTACGTTTGATGATACCTGGAACACTTCGTGAGTAAAGTACCCGGCAAATAAATAGCAAATCAACATACCTCTTCTTCGGAAAAAAGTGGTCGTTTAGCTTGGACACAATAGCTACAGAAGTAAGACATATTGATCACAGATGAAACGTTTGCGCTGAACATCGCCGACGTAGCGAGCGCTTGTTTTTTGGCACATCGTCTGTAAGAGCTTGAAAACTGAAATGAGCAGCGAGAAAAAGCACGCATCTAGTGGGTACCCAGTCCCGCCTGTACCGAGCGTCTACTGCGGGCGTGGAAAAGTGCTGGTTCGTCATGCTAGCCGCGATAGTGCGGCCTGCGCGGCTGGTGCTGCCATCTGTGGACGGCGGCCGTCTCTAATCGGGCAGGTGGCGGCGCGACCAGAGGTAGCGGTCGAACGCTCCGGCCGCGGCCCGCTGAAACAGAGCAACCGGATTGCTACTTCGCTATTCACCTCGAGTAGCCGAAGTACATAACGGGTTTACCACTATGCAAGTGTGTATGGGATTATTGTGATGACTCACGTGCCTTACAAGTCATTTTATTTTACTGATTTTTTCCTGGAAACAATACTGATATTTACAAGTATTTTTCAAAGTTGGTAAAGAGAGTAGGATCCTGTACTATAAAGTTATTTTATTGCATGTATGAAATTACGAACATTAGTATTAGATAAATCAGAGATTTCTGCCCGCTTCTTGTTGGTTCGTGCTGTCAAACGTCATTTCGAGTTTTTTCGTACATCTCGGAAACGAAATCTGCAGATTTGCTTGGGATATTTTTGTTGTTGTTGTTGTGGTCTTCAGTCCTGAGACTGGTTTGATGCAGCTCTCCATGCTACTCTATCCTGTGCAAGCTTCTTCATCTCCCAGTACCTACTGCAACCTACATCCCTCTGAATCTGCTTAGTGTATTCATCTCTTGGTCTCCCTCTACGATTTTTACCCTCCATGCTGCACTCCAATACTAAATTGATGATCCCTTGATGCCTCAGAACATGTCCTACCAACCGATCCCTACTTCTGGTGAAGTTGTGCCACAAACTTCTCTTCTCCCCAACCCTATTCAATACTTCCTCATTAGTTATGTGATGTACCCATCTAATCTTCAGCATTCTTCTGTAGCACCACATTTCGAAAGCTTCTATTCTCTTCCTGTCCAAACTATTTATCGTCCATGTTTCACTTCCATATATGGCTACACTCCATACAAATACTTTCAGAAATGACTTCCTGACACTTAAATCTATACTCGGTGTTAACAAATTTCTCTTCTTCAGAAACGCTTTCCTTGCCATTGCCAGTCTACATTTTATATCCTCTCTACTTCGACCATCTTCAGTTATTTTGCTCCCCAAATAGCAAAACTCCTTTACTACTTTAAGTGTCTCATTTCCTAATCTAATTCCCTCAGCATCACCCTACTTAATTCGACTACATTCCATTATCCTCGTTTTGCTTTTGTTGATGTTTATCTTATATCCTCCTTTCAAGACACTGTCCATTCCATTCAACTGCTCTTCCAATTCCTTTGCTGTCTCTGACAGAATTACAATGTCATCGGCGAACCTCAAAGTTTTTATTTCTTCTCCATGGATTTTAATACCTACTCCGAATTTTTCTTTTGTTTCCTTTACTGCTTGCTCAATATACAGATTGAATAACATCGGGGAGAGGCTACAACCCTGTCTCACTCCCTTCCCAACCACTGCTTCCCTTTCATGTCCCTCGACTCTTATAACTGCCATCTGGTTTCTGTATAAATTGTAAATAGCCTTTCGCTCCCTGTATTTTACCCCTGCCACCTTTAGAGTTTGAAAGAGAGTATTCCAGTCAACATTGTCAAAAGCTTTCTCTAAGTCTACAAATGCTAGAAACGTAGGTTTGCCTTTCCTTAATCTTTCTTCTAAGATAAGTCGTAATGTCAGTATTGCCTCACGTGTTCCAGTATTTCTACGGAATCCAAACTGATCTTTCCCGAGGTCGGCTTCTACTAGTTTTTCCATTCGACCGTAAAGAATTCGTGTTAGTATTTTGCAGCTGTGGCTTATTAAACTGATTGTTCGGTAATTTTCACATCTGTCAACACCTGCTTTCTTTGGGATTGGAAGTATTATGTTCTTCTTGAAGTCTGAGGGTATTTCGCCTGTTTCATACATCTTGCTCACCAGTTAGTAGAGTGTTGTCAGGACTGGCTCTCCCAAGGCCGTCAGTAGTTCCAATGGAATGTTGTCTACTCCGGGGGCCTTGTTTCGACTCAGGTCTTTCAGTGATCTATCAAACTCTTCACGCAGTATCGTATCTCCCATTTCATCTTCATCTACATCCTCTTCCATTTCCAAAATATTGTCCTCAAGTACATCGCCCTTGTATAGACCCTCTATATACTCCTTCCACCTTTCTGCTTTCCCTTCTTTGCTTAGAACTGGGTTTCCATCTGAGCTCTTGATGTTCGTTCAAGTGGTTGTCTTATCTCCAAAGGTCTCTTTAATTTTCCTGTAGGCAGTATCTATCTTACCCCTAGTGAGATAAGCCTCTACATCCTTACATTTGTCCTCTAGCCATCCCTGCTTAGCCATTTTGCACTTCCTGTCGACCTCATTTTTGAGACGTTTGTATTCCTGTTTGCCTGCTTCATTTACTGCATTTTTATATTTTCTCCTTTCATCAACTAAATTCAATATTTCTTCTGTTACCCAAGGATTTCTACTAGCCCTCGTCTGTTTACCTACTTGATCCTGTGCTGCCTTCACTACTTCATCCCTCAAAGCTGCCCATTCTTCTTCTACTGTATTTCTTTCCCCCATTTCTGTCAATTGTTCCCTTATGCTCTCCCTGAAACTCTGTATAACCTCTGGTTCTTTCAGTTTATCCAGGTCCCATCTCCTTAAATTCCCACCTTTTTGTACTTTCTTCAGTTTTAATCTACAGTTCATAACCAATAGATTGTGGTCAGAGTCCACATCTGCCCCTGGAAATGTCTTACAATTTAAAACCTGGTGCGAAGAAAATTTAGTACATCCCAGTATGGCGGATCTTAGATCTCCGTCGTCTTCTTGATCTTCCTTGCATGTGGGAGAAACAGATTTGTTGCAAAACACTCGTGCTACCCATCCAAGAATATTGCTCAAGTGACCCGCACCAGACATGACTAACGTCGGCAACATATGCAAAGAACGACAGGAATGGGCACAGCCTTGTCTCAACGAGCGGTCGTCAAACTGCGACCCACGGGCTGCTGTACTCAGCCGCATATTCATAAATATGCGCTTCCCGCAACTAAAATCAAAATACAAAGACTTTAACTAACGTTAAGAGCTTTATAAGAGTGTATTTTTCCTGCCCAGTAACAAAGAAAAATATTTACAGAGAAAACAATATTTTAGGATGTGCTTAATTTCAACTGATGTTGATTACGGAATTTTGTTTCCAATGGGCCCGCAGCTTGATATGAGTCGTGTAAAGACCTTATGAATGAAGTCCAAAAAGTGCTTCTTTTTTGAGATGTTTATTTAATCACGACAGGCCTGCTTCAGCAGTATTGCCATCATCAGTCGATCTATAAAATCGCTGATTTGTTGTGTGTGACAAAAGTCAGGCTATAACTTCCAACAAATGTGGCCTATGAAAGCTACGTCAAAAAATAACTTTAAAAGACGTAAGAAAAACGCTTAGGTGACTAACCAGCGATGTTATAGATCGCACGATGATGGCAATAGTGCTGAAACGGGCCTGTCGTGATTAAATAAACCCGCATCTCGTGGTCGTGCGGTAGCGTTCTCGCTTCCCACGCCCGGGTTCCCGGGTTCGATTCCCGGCGGGGTCAGGGATTTTCTCTGCCTCGTGATGGCTGGGTGTTGTGTGCTGTCCTTAGGTTAGTTAGGTTTAAGTAGTTCTAAGTTCTAGGGGACTTATGACCACAGCAGTTGAGTCCCATAGTGCTCAGAGCCATTTGAACCTTTTTTGATTAAATAAACATCTCAAAAAAGAAGCAGGCTTTTTGGACTTAATTTCAACTAATGTTGATTACTTCGGACGTGAGCTGCGTAAAGTTAGCCGCTTACGTCAGGGGCAGAGTGGTATGTAGCACGACTACAGCGGGGTTAATAGCAGAGAGAGAGAGAGAGAGAGAGAGAGAGAGAGAGAGAGAGAGAGTATATTTTGTTGTTTGTCTTACAATGCTGACAACACACGAGCGTGTGCGACTAGCACCGATCAGTTGCTGTGGTATAAATTTCAAGCGAAAGTAACATGGATTCGTGAAAGCGCATTGTAGAGAAGATCGTCTTCAAATGTACATATTTACAGCAGCAAATAGGAAATCAGATTAAGGTTGTTGTCATAAAATGCAATGAGTAAAAGAAAAATGACAATCCAAACATTTAGTAAGTACATGCGATCGTGTCTCATATTGCAAATACTGTTACTAATTCACATAACTTATTAATTTATGTAGGTTACCAGTTAATAGTAAGTCCGTAGGGTAACGTATGGTGAAGTAGTCACAACGGGAGAAGTGGCGATGGCATACTTTTTTGGTCTGAACAACTCTGCTCCCGCAGAAAAGTAGTCAGACACTGTTGTTCATGGGATAGACGGAGGAAGCTTGTTTCGTTATTTTTTAGTGTAAAGTTTTTCTTTTTTTTTGAGTCATCTGATTTAAGCTAAGTTATTTACCTTATACATGTTACCTCCCTAGTATTTTTTTAGCAGTATTGATGATTAGATAACGTCTTTTGATCTAGAAACGTAGCTCCTTGTTATTTATTTCAGTTTAATAGTTTCTTCTGTGGATCAGTACTGACGACATTGCATCCGATTGCGAAAAGTAGCCACATTACTCTTCGACGCCTCTAGGGATGTCTTCATTAGAATAAAGACATCCTTAGAGGTGTCAAAACCTAGATACATACATTAAACAATTATTTGCAGCCGGTTGGCTGTGTTATTTCTTCATCGAAACTGCGGTTGCTGAAAGACAGCCATACTCAAAACTGTAAATGATATTACTGCGATTATGTTACTGTATTTGGTCCAATACAGAAGGCTGGTTGAGAACGGTCTGCTACAGCCGCTTTGATTCTTTGAGATACTAGAGCGTGAAGATGCCTAGAAAAAGTGCCTGTCCACAGAAACAAACATGGAATCATGTTGGGATGGCACTGCCCACAGTACCCCCTTAGGTACGGAACGTTGGTGACTATGTAAGCCTTCAGAAAAATACATGTTGTTCCAGAATATAATTTTCCTTTTCACTTAAAAATATGTGATGTGATAAAAGTATGATATTCAAAATTTGTAAATAGTGAGCTTTCATCAATAACAATGGTTTTGCGACCATTTTCATCCTCCCCCTTCCCCTCAACCACCTCCCTTCATAGGCGTGCCAAGGTGTCACCCCACAACGTTCTGGCTCTTAGGCAAAAAAGTTTGACGATCACTTGCCTAAACCACGTGAGATAGTCACGGAGATTAGGAATAGTAAGAACTAGCAGACACTTTGAAATTAGCCACCAGCAGTCTACTCACCAAGTCTGAAGGACGAGCGTTAAGTAAGGAATCGAGGAATGTGCTACAGTGGCCCCCCTCCCCTCCCTGCTTACCGCACCCGTAGAGAGAAATTATTACAGCACAGACAGAGGCGTTTAAGCAACTATCCTTTCTGCACTCTATACTGGATACAACGGGAAGAAGACACATTAATGGGGTAGCGCTCTTTGAAGGCACGAAAATTGCTGATTTTTCAAGTAAAATAAGAAGTAATGGCAAATCTGATGACAAAGTTTTACTCCTTACTCTTAATTCATTAAAAATCATTATTGTGCCTACGTCGGACGCTCGCTGTAGCAGCTGTACCAGATGGAAGGACCCCTAGTGGCCGGGAGGTTGGTCGTCGCCGGGAGCTTCTGAAGCCCTTCTGCTGGACTTGTATCAAATGAATATTCTGTAAGTAATTTTCGAAATATTTTCTATCGATGTACACAGGCTAATTGAAAAATTTTAAGTCCTATCGAAATGCCAACGTGTTGAAACAAATATAGTATATTAAACATGATCACTTACGTCGGACAAGAGTATATGTCAATATCATCGTCCAAAAACTTCACCATTTCGAAAACATTGTAAACCCGCTATGCACGCTGTAAATTAACTATGCCTCTGATACTGACATCAAACACCGATCGAATACAAATGCACTGTTCTCAAGTTACATATACCAAAAATCTGATAAAAACAGCTGCGAGAAAACACCTTGGGGGGTTACATTTTCTGTACTGAAGTTAAACATATCTCCAGTCAGTTCCTGGACCGTACACCAATCCTTTTAGATCCAAAAGAAGACGGCATCCATCTTTTTCGTGGCCATGACGGTCCTACCGCCCCTTTCGGCAGCTTCTGTCATTCACTGCTCTGCTCGCCTTATACGCTTTTGTCCGCTTTTGTGTAGACGTGCAACAGTCTGGTCCGATCTCAGGATTGAGTACGTCCATAATGCCTGTTAGGCCATCACTGTAATTACGTGTCCACTATACTTCCTGCTGTGAATGGTTTTCAGAGACACATTTTTCACAAATCGCTTTGTAACTCGTTAATGGAGTTTCTGGCGAACTTGGGGCTAACACTGCAATAAATTAGAGAACATTTTAAGCAAAACTACAGAGTATAGCTTTAGATGTAGATGTAGATGTGCAAGGATACGAGCATGCCCTGAACTTATTCGAATATTTGACTTCAGATGACTCCTCGTAAAATCTTTCTTTCTGCACTAGCATTTTGTTGGCGTGGTGGACTGGACTGAGGTGTGAATAAATCCTTTCCCAGTTGCTATGGCTCCCGTTGCTTTTCTGGTTGCTGGTAAACGCCATTTTCTGAAATGTGGCGAAGATATGAATAGGAAGTTTGAAACGCGGCGACACTTATTTACCTTTAAGCTGAATGTATAACTAATATGAATCCTGTATTAATGCCCAGAAAAATAGTCTCCTTCTTGTACAAAGTTTTACACTTGAATGAATAGCAGCGCGATGTGACTTAGTAAAATATTAGGTAGTAAGCTCGGTTTCATATTGCAACGGAATCTACGAAGGGGCGTCTAACACGTATCAGAGTGACGAAAAATTGTAACGGAGATGTTCAATCATTGTAGAATAACCCACAAGTGTAGTGTGGTGCTATGCAGATGAAAACTGCAGCCTGTGTTATCTGAACCAGATAGTAGGAAGCCTGACTCGCAGAAGAACTAGCTCTCGATGTATTGGGAATTGTGGCAAGTGTCTCGAAGCACTGCAGCTGAAACCTTTCTTACATTGGCTGAAAGTTGTATGTAACGAGGAAAGATATTGTTTACACCGAGGACAGTTTCTCCTTTTATTAATTCTGGGGAAGAAAATTTTTTTTATAGCAAGCTGTTCTCGGATCGATTACAAGTGTGGATAGAAGATATACGAGGGTTGAACCTTTAATAGTGGCAACTATTTATTTACAGCTCATACAAAATAGATACGTGTTTCAAAGTTTTACTGACCTTCAAAGTAGTCACCAGCATTGTGTATAACCCGTTGGCAGCGATGTGGAAGTCGTAGGATTCTCTTAGCAGTGGCAGTTGTGTTGACATTTGGAGCACCGACGAATTTGTAGCAGTCCTGAAGCGAATGCTGTGAAGCGTTTCCTTCTGTTTAGAAATCGAGTTGAACACACGAAGGCTTAAGACAGGGGAGCGCTGTAGGTGGTATAGCACTTAGCAGCCCCATCAACCAGGCAAATCAGTAACGGCTTGCACTGTACGTGTTTGAGAATTTTCCTGCAAAATGATGGTCAGGTCCAGCAGAAAAAAAAAAAGGTTCAAATGGCTCTATGCACTATGGGACTTAACATCTGAGGTCATCAGTCCCCTAGAACTTAGAACTACTTAAACCTAACTAACCTAAGGACATCACACACATCCATGCCCAAGGCAGGATTCGAACCTGCGACCGTAGCGGCCGCGCGGTACCAGACTGAAGCGCCTAGATCCGCTAGGCCACTCCGGCCGGCTCCTGCAGAAATTGTCATCTCTTCTGTCTCTGTGCTGTTCATTTTTGAAACACAACCTACGACCAGCTTACAAACAGGGTGATGACACTTTCTACGGGACCTGACCATCATTTTGCAGGAAAATGCTCAAGCATGTACAGTGAAAGTTGTTACTGGTTTGTTTGACTATGAGGCTGCTAAGTGCTATACCACCTAATGCACTCTCCTGACTTAAGCCCTCATGAGTTCAACTCTATTTATAAATTGACGGAAACACTTCACGGTATTCGCTTCAGAGCTGCTACAAATTCGTCAGGCAATAGACCGCGCCGCTCGAGCTGTCAACACAACTGGCATTGCTAAGAGTATCCTACGACTTCCACATCACTGGCAACGGGTTATACAGAAAGCTTGTGACTACTTTGAAGGTCAGTAAAACTTTGAAACAAGTATCTATTTTGTACGAACTGTAAATAAATAGTTGCCACCACTAAGGTTCCAACCCTCGTATAAGAACTGATAAAGGGAGCATGAATCTCGTAAAGGTTATAACTATCTTCGGGAGGAAAAATAATGAAAGTGAGACTTGTAAATGACTCATTTATTATTCCAGAAGTAAGCATGAAAGTTCACAAGCAGGTGACATATACATCGTCCAACGTACCACGTACAGTACAACACTATGTTCTCAAAAGAAAGCAGAAAAAAATTGTGCGTATTTAAATCCCCTTAATGTTATTAAATGAATAGGAAAATTATGTGAAACACTACCTGTATTCATGGATTGCTTAACGAAACACCAGTTTTGGTCCTTGCGCTATGGACAAGGCCTAGGTCGGAACAAAAGAGTTCTAGTCTCGTGTGCAGTGAAAACATGTTTGCGAAGCTGAAAATCATGTAATACAGTATTACACCAATGCAACTGTAGCAAATAACACTCACTATAAATACTGAATACTCAAGCGTAGAAATGTCCATTTCAGTAATGCGCAAGACAATACGTGCTTCGCTATACAACTAGAGATATAGGTTGCCTAGCAGACGAAATCAATAAATGGATACTCTCTGAGCCATGCTACCGACACGAGTCGCTCAAATGAGTCTGGTATAACAGGCGTTCAGCTAAAATCGATCAAAGAAATGGTTCAAATGGCTCTGAACACTATGGGACTTAACATCTGAGGTCATCAGTCCCCTGGAACTTAGAACTACTTAAACCTAACTAACCTAAGGACATCACACACATCCATGCCCGAGGCAGGATTCGAACCTGCGACCGTAGCGGTTGCGCGGTTCCAGACTGAAGCGCCTAGAACCGCTCGGCCACACTGGCCGGCTAAAATCGATCAGTCTGGTAGTGGTGACAGATTGATTTGTAGCGTAGCCCCAGGTCTAGGTTAGGATGAAAGATGATAATTCAGTTGTGAGCTGTGAACGTCAAATGAAGGTTAAGGTAACAGACTGATCCGTTTGTGTTCGAGCCATATTAAATTGGTTGATTTCAGCAGAACTGCAATTGCGCTATACTCGTTTTAGTTCTTTGTCCCAGTGACTTATAAGTCGAGCAGTAACAAATAACAAGAAAGACGATTTATAACAGATGGCCTTCAAGCTGTATAAACTAGAAACATGTTAGTTACAATTCGAACACTTTTTTTTGTTTCTTACTTACGTCCACGTCCTCTTCAGTTAATCATTTGTCGGTAATTTTACGACATGAGGGTAGCATAAGAAGCTTTAGTTACAAACCATAAATTTTACAGTAATTACTTGTTTACGATCACGAATGTGAATGGCGAAAAATATTATTGTAACAGGCTGACCTGTTGCATAAACTGATGTTTAGTTGCGTAATATTTCGCCGGCCGCTGTGGCAGAGCGGTTCTAGGCGGTTCAGTCCGGTACCGCGCTGCTGCTACGGCCGCAGGTTCGATTCCTGCCTCGGGCATGGATGTATGTGATGTCCTTAGTTTAATTAGGTTTAGGTAGTTCTAAGTCTAGGGGACTGATGACCTCAGATGCTAAGTCCCATAGTGCTTAGAGCCATGCGAGTTGCGTCATATTTAATTGATCGATTAGCTGTCTTCTACAGTGTATGAAATTCAGTACGCATATTATAACTTATAGAGACAGGGTCACATTTGAATGGAGTGAGAAAAGAAAAAAGATAGATCTATAGTTTTATCATACCGTATCCATGTTTCCGGTAAGTCGTTCTTTTCGTAAAACACTCTGACAGTGTCCTTAATGAACACAGGTACATGATAGATATATATAGAACTTTAACAGTGTTTTAACCGAATACGTTCGGTTTGGAGTTTCCTCTCATTTCCTATATCTGAAATTGGTTAAATCTGAAAACTGTTGTTAGTTCACCCTGTGGTACAGGTCTGAGCTGAAAACACCGTTATATGGTAGACAAGGTTTTCGTCGCATTGCGTCCATTTGCTCAGTGTCCTGTTAATAGCAGTTAACATTAGTTTTATCTCTTTATATACATTATAGTCATATCAACGCTCGTATATTAATTACCAAAGCTCTGTAGACACCACATATGCGAGTGTGTGTCACAGACGTATCTGGATGTGATATTAGAGATAACAAGGAACGTGTAATGTTGCCGGTCCGTCAGCTGTGTGTTTTCAAAATGTTTCAAATGGCTCTGAGCACTATGGGACTTAACTTCTGAGGTCATCAGTCCCCTAGAACTACTTAAACCTAACTAACCTAAGGACATCACACACATCCATGCCCGAGGCAGGATTCGAACCTGCGACCGTAGTGGTCGCGCGGTTCCAGACTGCAGCGCCTAGAACCGCTCGGCCTTCCGGCCGGCTGTGTGTTTTCAGTCCGTGACAGAAGTGGTGTGATGTGTCCAGTACGTGTGGCCATTTAGCGGCTGACAGCTGTAAGATGTATGCACGATGACGTGCGCACTGTGAGGTGAGACACGTGTTGGATCCTGTCATGATCACATAGGCATGGTCATAGAGTTTAGATATCGACGAATTTCTGTGTTTTCTATATCCACATCAGTTTTGACATCATAGAAATCTTGCTACTGATGTACACGTCATTTGATATGGAGTTGCCGAATATGTAAGTTAATATTCCCGTTGTTATGTATACAAATATAATGCTGTATATATACGGTTGTTTGTTTGTCCTCTGTATTAGATACCACTGATGGGGTCTATACCCGAATATCTGCCCGGCAATTAAATATTTTGCATCCATGTATATGGCATTTAATAATTTAATAATTTAACGATTGCAAAAGATGTTGCAGTTATGGAATAAAATATAGAAGATGCCATTAAGCAGATGGCGACAGCTTAGAAGAGAGGCTAAATAAGTGATGAGCTACATCTGGTAAATGCCAGTATGCGGGAAAGGGAGTAATGTGGATATCCGGGTTTTGTGCGGGGGTTCTAATGGGCGTCGCAATTTAGTTGTTATGAGGTTGGATTTTATGAAGTGGAAGTGAAGGTATGAATAACGGAGTTTTGATTTACTCGTGCATACGTAAAGGACGGATTAATGCTGACAGGAAAAAGATTTTAGTTTGAGCTTTGAGTTAAGGAAACGTAAGTCGGTTGCAACCACCTTATCTACGTTTACATCTACATAGATGCTACGCAAGCCACGGTACGGTACGTGGCGGAGGGAACCCTGTACTGCTACTAGTTATTTCCTTTCCTGTTCCACTTGCAAATAGAGCGAGGGAAAAGCGACTACCTACATGCCTCCCTAATTTCTCGTATCGTATCTTCTTGGTCCCTATGCGCAATGTACGTTGGCGGCAGTAGAATCGTTCCGTAATCAGTTTCAAATACCGGTTCTCTAAATTTTCTCAATAGTCTTTCTCCAAAAGAAAGTCGCCTTCCCTCCAGGAATTCGCATTTGTGTTCCAGATGCATCTGCGTAACACTTACATGTTGTTCGAACCTACCTGTAACAAATCTAGCTGTCCGTCTGTGCCGGCCGAAGTGGCCGCGCGGTTCTGGCGCTGCAGTCTGGAACCGCGAGACCGCTACGGTCGCTGGTTCGAATCCTGCCTCGGGCATGGATGTGTGTGATGTCCTTAGGTTAGTTAGGTTTAACTAGTTCTAAGTTCTAGGGGACTAATGACCTCAGCAGTTGAGTCCCATAGTGCTCAGAGCCATTTGAACCATTTGTCCGTCTGTGAATTTCTTCGATGTCTTCCTTCAGTCCGATCTGGTAAGGATTCCAAACACTCTAACAGTATTCAAGAATAGGTCGCACCTGCGTCCTATATGCGTCTTCTTTAGAAGTGAACCACACTTTCCAAAAATTCTCCCAATTAAACGAAGGCGATCATTTGCCTTCTCTAGCAGAGTTCTCACATGCTTGTTTCGTTTCGTATCGTTTCCCAGCGTTGCACGCAGATATTTAAACGACTTGACTGTGTCAGGCAGAACACTAATAATACTGTATCCGAACGTTATAGGTTTGTTTTTCCTACTCATCCGCATTAACTTACATTTTTCCACATTGAGAGCTAGCTGCCATTTGCCATACCAACTAGAGATTTTGTTTAAGTTATCTTATACCTTTCTACAGTCACTCAACTTCGACACCTTACCGTACACAGCGGCATCATGAGCAAACAACCGCAGACTGTTGCCCAACCTGCCCGCCAAATCATTTATGTATGTATATAGAGAACAACAGTAGCCGTATCACACTTCCCTGAGACACTCCTGACGATACCTTTCTCTCCAATGAACACAGCGTACTGGATTCTATAACTTAAGAAGTCATGGAGCCACTCAGATACCTATGAACTTATTGATTACCAGCCTGCAACGGCCCACCGTGTCAAATGCTCTCCGGAAATCTAGAACAATGGAATCTGCCCTTCATCATAAGTTCGCGGTATATCATGTGAGAAAAGGGCAATCTTAATTTCACACGAGCGATGCTTTCTAAAACCACGCTGATTTGCAGACATAAGATTCTCAGTCAACAAACTTTATTTTATTTGAACCGAGAATATGTACGAGGATTGTCCAGCAAACCTAAGTTAGGGAAATTGGTCAGCAGTTTTGCAGATCCGTTCTTTTACCCTTATTATATACTGGAGTCACCTGTGCTTTTTTCTATTCACTTGGGACTTTGTGCTGGGCGGGAGATTCACGATAAATGAAAGCGAGGTAAGGGGCCAATACTGTAGAGTATTCTTTGTAAAATCGAACTGAGATTCCATCCGGACATGATGATGTATTTGCTTTAAAATGTTTCAGTTATTTCTCTACGGGCCGGCCGGTGTGGCCGAGCGGTTCTACGCGCTTCAGTCTGGAACCACGCCACCGCTACGGTCGCAAGTTCGAATCCTGCCTCGGGCATTGACGTGTGTGATGTCCTTCGGTTAGTTAGGTTTAAGTAGTTCTAAGTTCTAGGGTACTGATGACCTCAGATGTTAAGTCCCATAGTGCTCAGAGCCATTTGAACCATTCGTTTCTCTACACCAGGGACGCTTATTACTGTGTCGTCCATACGAGAGTTTGTCCGGTGGTCAAATGACGGTATGTTTGTACGATTCTCCTGCGTGAACGAATCTTCGAACGTGAAATTATAAGACAGTGTGGACTGTGTTGAGATAATCAGAAGCGTTCAGAAGTGCTTTAGTGGGCTATATTCAGTAGAGATGCGATGCGAGTTCGACGCTCGAGTTTGGAGAACTGAAAATATTTAAAGTGATGTTCTAGGAATTGGGGAGGTGAGCGAACTTAGTAACAAATGCGTGCGACGGATGATGGGCGGGTGCAGAAAGCAGACGGGGAGGTAAAGGGCAAGATGCCTTTTAAGAAATACAAGCTACGGAGCACCGGACATACAGGATTTTTAAGAAAGTCTTCGAGGGTGATATATGTCTGTTTGGCTGTTGAGATCACACCTACATGGGAGAATTAAATGATGACTAGACGCAAAATTCTATTACAGACCTGTCAGTCTATACTTCATCTCCAAACACACAATTTCATTTCTTTCTTTTCCGGTACAAAATTCATATCTGGATGCATAATGTGCGTAGTTTTATGTATAATATTCTTGTAAGGCACACTGAAACGAATACACCTAGTTGCGAACTAGAATCGTTAAATTCCAATCAGTTGTTACACTAGCGACTTGGCCGTTACGTGCGAGGGATTTATTAATAATTTCCGTGTAAAATTACATGTATGAGAATCATAGAAGGTGTTTTTACATGATGTTGTCTTTAACTTTTCCTTGTATTACAGAAATAAGGAGATATCGCGAAAAATGGTTAAAATGGTTCTGAGCACTATGGGATTTAACATCTGAGGTCTTCAGTCCCCTAGAACGTAGAACTACTTAAACCTAACTAATCTAAGGACATCACACACATCCATGCCCGAGGCAGGATTCGAAACTGCGACCGTAGCCGTCGCGAGGTTTCAGACTGAAGCGCCTAGAACCGATCGGCCACATCGGCCGGCGAGATATCTCGAACAGGATGTCCTGTTCCATGGACACCAACAAGGATTCCCAAAACATCGATTATAAGAAGACCAATTTGTGCTTTTCTCAAGTGACACTCTAAAAACAAAGGAGTAGGGTAGTCAGATAGATGCAATATTTCTCGATTTCCGAAAAGCGTTTCAATCCATGTCCCACCAACGCTTATTAAGAAAAGTACGATTGACGTTCATTAACAAAAGCAGGAGTTTACTGGGTACCAGACAAAATTTGTTACTGGATTTATGATTTCTTGGTAGTCAGGAAAGAGCATTTAATATCTGATCGACGGTCATCAAAAAGTAATTTCAGACGGGCCCTGTGGAAGTCTGTTCGAACTTTTGTTGTTTGTTAATGTCTTGGGGGATAGCAGCCACAGACTTTTCGGAGATGTATGTATGTACAATGACGCAATCTCTGCAAAAAGGCGGAAAAATATCCAGTCAGATCTTGATGAGATTTCAGAGTGGCACAAAGACTCTTAACTTCTTTTAAATGTACAGAAATATGAACAACAATTACGACCAGTCAGATGATCCAGATATCCAAGCCTAACAATGTTGTAGGTATATGAAATGAAATGATCACATAGGCTTCGTTGAAGGTAGTCCGATTCATTGGCAGTGCACTAAGGAAATGCAGTTAGGCTTCAAATGTGACGGAAACCTACTAGCTATTATTTGCAAACAGAGAGAGGCCCTCTTGTTATACACTGTATCAGGAATTTGTGCAGTTAGGCTTCAAATGTGAAGAAGTAAATGTACGTGCAATTATTTTCAATGGAGCAATTTTAGGCTTGTTAGTACATCGATTCATTGACAGTGCACTGAGCAGTTACAGTTAAGCTTCAAATGTGAATGGAACCCATATGAAATTTTTCGCTATTGACGGAAGTGTGTGACTCAGTTAACTATTGGTCAGTTGACTGAGCCCGGGAGAAGAGCTGCAAGTGACGTGCTGTTAGCAAAGGCACTCGGGTTGCTTTCTGCTGCCATAGCCCACTAACGCTAAATTTCGCCGCATTGTCCTAACGGATACGTTGATTGTACGACCCACATTGATTTATGCGGTTATTTCACGCGGTGTTGCTTGTCTGTTACACTGAGAATTCTATCAAGGGAACCTCCCCATCGCACTCCCCTCAGGTTTAGTTATAAGTTGGCACAGTGGATAGGCCTTGAAAAACTGAACACAGATCATTCGAGAAAACAGGAAGAAGTTGCGTGGAACAATGAAAAAAAGAAGCAAAATATACAAACTGAGTAGTCAATCTGCATCATATGCAACATCAAGGATAACATGAGGTTAGGAGCGCCGTGGTCGCGTGGTTAGCGTGAGCAACTGCGGAGCGAGAGGTCCTTGGCTCAAGTCTTCCCTCGTGTGAAAGTTTTTCTTCCTTTATTTTCGCAAAGTTATGATCTGTCCGTTCGTTCATTGATGTCTCTGTTCACTGTAATAAGTTTAGTGTCTACGTTTTGCGACCGCACCGCAAACTTACGGTTCGGAAAATATTCATTGACCTTGTTATTGAAGTCGCGAGCTATATTTGCTGGATTCATATTGCCCACGGAATACATCTCACGTATTTAATGCACTCCCGTCCAAAGTAGCGAACAATCAACTGCCAGCCAGGGAGCCTCGTTAGCAGGAATACTCTCCCTTCCGTGCGCTGTTGTCGACTGACGTCGTGTGTTTCGATGTTTGTTTAGGTGTAGCATCCTCATGCTACGGCGCAGTTACCTCGCATCGGACGGACGGACGGACGGACAGATAACAATTGTCTGAAAATAAAAAAAAAAAATAAACTCTTCACTCGATGGACGACTTGAACCAAGGACCTCTTGTTCCGCAGCTGCTCACGCTAACAACGGGACCACGACGCTCCTGGGCTCATGTTCTCCTTGATGTTGCCTATCTTGCACATGGACTACTCAGTTTGTATGTTTTGCTGTTTTTTTTTTCATCGTGCCATACAACTTCTTCCTGTTTTCTCGATTGATCTGTGTTCAGTTTTTCAGGCCTATCCACTGTGCCAACTTATAACTAAATCCGAGGGGGGTGCGATGGGGAGGTTCCCTTGTAAGCAAACATAGCTGCTCTCAGTCATTAAGTGAAGGCTGTCGGCGACTGCATTGTCCATGCTGAGAGACACTGTCTGACATTTGCTATTCTCAGCACACACTTGACACTGTGGAGCTCGGAATACTGGGTTCCGTAACAATTTCCGAAATTCCATCCGTCTAGTTCCAGCTACCATTCTGCATTCAAAGTCTCTTAATCCCCGTCGTGAGGACATAATCAAGTCGCGAACCTTTTCACACGAATCACCTGGGTACAAATGACAGCTCCGCCCATTCAATGCCTTTTGTACCTTGTGTACGCGATGCTATTGCCGTCTGTCTATGTGCATATCGCTATTCCGTGAAATTTTTTCACCTCACTGTTTGCTTAACTGTGCGAAATCCAGAACCAAAAGGGGATATGAACGTGTGGAAAGGAAGACGGCGCGAAAGGTGGCAGATTTCGTTCTACTCACGGGAGGACGAAATGTTGAAAAATATGAGCCGACATGCTCTTGAAGATAGATGCATATTATCCTACGAAAAGTACGGCGTTTATGGAAAGTACCCTCTGCCATGCACTTTACAGTGGTTTACAGAGTATGTAAGTGCTAGACATGAATTGTTACAATATTATCACAGAATTACGGATTTGAATTTTGCAATCACTTTTCCAATGCGTTTATTTTTTTCATATAGTCACCATACAAATCACATTTTTACATTAACAAAACAGTAATACATGTGCCGAAGTATTTACACAACATTGGTAAATAAATATTGAAGGCTATGGTATGAATTAATGAATTACTGAACTTTTACGGTCAAGGTTTTTGTAAAGCGTTATCTTGGATAAACGATGTTACAGTGAACAAATCTTGGTACGATTAAGTGGACTGATCCTGTTGCTTCTCGTAAACAGAGAAGGTGTTTGTGAACTAGCTGTTGATCTAGTGAATGCATGTGGAATACGAGTAACTGGCTGAAACTGTTTGCACTGCTGTTGACCCGGAATTATTTTATGAAGTCAAGTGCTATTGTTTGCATAGGTCAAAGAGTTACTTCTTACTAAAAGTGTCTTGGAGTAATTCGAATTGTTGGTTTCTTTAGTTAGTTTCAGAGGGAGCAATCATCTATTGCCTTAAATCACAGACGGCTAAATTAAAAGGTTCAAACCAAATTGGTTTCAGGCGTTTGATACCAAGGGATGATTCTAATGCTTTTCATTGAAAATTTTCTTTGTTTGTATGCGTGGGATTACATACGTTTATTGAGATTATTAAACATCTTAATTAAGCACTGTTACTTCTTGTCTATGACTGCTGCTAACATGTTTATGCTATAGGTATCAATGTTAATCTAACCAGAAGGACCAAGACGTGGACTATTGTAACAAGAAAGGTCAGCAAGTGCACTGAAGGACCTACCATTTTCAATACCAATATTTTGGCGCATAAAGCTCCCCCTTCCCCCACTGTTGTTTATCCATTGGTTGTCAATGGATTTATGCCTGTTGTTTAACTGATTGTCTTGAGCGATTTCTCGAGTTCACCGTCGGTGAAACAGTGAATTGTAATTATTTTTTTAAGGAGAACAGGTCATAATTGAAGATTGTAGGAACTATTATATGTTTTACTTATTAACAACATTATTTTATCGTCAGCAATCAGAGTTGTAAAGTTAATAACGCTTTACAGTTTTCTGAACCGACTACCTGTATTAACGTGTACAAGTTAATAAGAGACTAACAATAAATCTGCTTTTATGATATGTTTGTAAAGTGGCTTGGCATTTTACCACTTTCATCCCACTCTTACCATTTCAGTAATGTTCGAATACAGTTTTAGTTGTGTGTTGCTTCACGTAGCCACATCGATTAAATAGCTAAGTGTAGTGTCTCAAAGTGATATGAAATGGAACGTGCACAAAACGACAGTAGTAGGAAAGGCGAATGGTCGACTTTGGTTTATTGGGAGAATTGTAGGTAAGTGTTGCCCATCTGTAAAGGAGACATTGGTTGCGACCCTTTCTTGAGTATTACTCGAGTGTTCGGGATCTACATCAGGTCCACCTCGAAGCTACTGCGAGGCTTGCAGCTAGACTAGTTGCCGTAAATTTCATCGCAAGCGAATTTTAAGGAAATATTCCGTAATCACAAATGGGAATCCCTGGAGCAAAATCGACGCTCTTCTCGCGAAATGCTGTTGAGAAAATTTAGAGAAGATGCATTTGCTGTTGTCGACTATTACGTGGCGCAATACCAGTCAAGGTCGTCTACCGCCCCGTGGGCGATCAAGGTTTCAAGGTGAGCGATAGGCTGTAGGGATTTTAAAAATAATTTGTTAAGGTTTTCATAAAATTTTGACAAGGTATTCGGTAATTATTATTATATGCTTTAAAGGGGGGGGGGGGGGGGCGTAGGACGTCAAATGGGCCGACTTGGAGCAGGAAAGGCATCGCAGGACATTTTAATTTCCAGTGTCTATATTTTTACAAATAAATTCATGAAACTTTGTCAGCATCACCAAGAAGGATTCAGGATTCACACACATTGCAGTGGAAGTTCGAAAACATAACAAAATAAATTTTTTTTACGTGCGAAATTTCATCGTTTTTTCACTTACTAATGGCTGCATTTGTTGCTATAGGTACACTTTTCTTCATAAGTTAGAGTGATTCTTCGATGAATTTTGCACAGCATACATACCATACTCACAAGTGTATGAAACTCTAGAATTTATTTAATTTATGAAAAAAAGAATGAACTGTTATATTTTAAACTTCATGGTTAGAAAAAACACAAATTTTATAGTTAATTACCTCAATTTTTACCACAGTTTTTAATAGATTTGGAAAATTCTAGAGTTTCATACACCTTTAAGTACGGTTTTTATGCTGTGCAAATTCATCGAAGAATCTCTCTTACTTATGAAGAAAAGTGTACCTATTGAAACAAATGCTGCCATTAGTAAGTGAAAAAAATGATGAAATTTCACATGTAAAAAAATTACTTCGTTATGTTTCCGAACTTCCACTGCAATGAGTGTGAATTCTGAATCCTTCCTGGTCATGCTGACAAAGATTTATGAATTTATTTGTAAAAGTATAGACAGTGGAAATTAAAATGTCCTGTGGTGCCTCTCCTGCTGTAAGTCGGCCCGTTTGACGTCCTACCCCCCCTTAACTTGCTGTAACTTTGCTTAATACATATTATAATGTTATCCCTATTTTATAAATCACCATTACTATGACGCCGGTGGATGATTAGAAAATTTTATTGCTAACCGAGATAAAAAAAGTGGGCAGCAATTAGAGAAGGCTGACTAAACCTGATCCAGCATAAGGACGTGTAGGAAAGGTCAGATATGTGCTTCGTACTGAGGAACATAGACAGTCGTTTAGTTTGTCATGTTGATTAATCGGGTTTCTGCCGGTAATTCGCGTCTTTCCTGCACGATATTTCAACTGCGTGACTTGCAGTCTTCTTCAGGTGATGTCCAATACAGATTCCAGTGTGGAACGAGTCCAGTATTTATGCCTACGTTGAGATAGGCGTTCCCTCTGCGGTCCGCGCCACGTCTGGTGCTTTGTCCGCCGTGTGCACCGACCAATAGCAACGGCTGTAGCGTTTTCTTCTAGCCGCGGCTGTTCCGAACGCTGTGCGCATACTTTGTCGTTATTATCCGTTGTCAATATAGCTGAATTAAGTTCTGAACAGTTAGTAATTTGACGCTCTGGTAGTGTCCGCCAGTGAACTTTGGAGGTACTGCTGAGTGTTTGTAATAATGGAAAGATTGGCTGTGGAACTTTTCAGTCGGACACTTATGAATCGTGTTAATTGCAGTTCACTTCTTATAGTATTTAACGGTTCTGCTTGTCGTTGCGAAATCACCGACGGTATTTTCATAATTTAGCTTGGGACGTCGTTCTGTGGTTTGGTGTGGCCCTCCCAAGAGTTTAAAGTCCCAAATATTTTCTTATGCCTTTGCTGATATAAAAGAGAATCGAACCTTTTGAGGTTTTGCGCTAGAGAAGGATGTTGATACTAGGTGGATTGATAAGATAAGGAATGAGGACGTTATAGAGGGAGATGTAGAGGATAAAAATTGTATAGGGAGACAGAGAATGGAACACATCCCACGAATAATTTAGGACGTATGGTGCAAATGCTACTCTAAGATGAAGAGATTGACGCAAGAGAGGAATTCGTGATGGGCTACATCAAACCAGTTCGATCAATGATGACTCAAGAACTGAAAAAGTCCTTCCTGATGAACTCCACACAACTCAACCGAAGCTCTAATACAGCTCTGTGCCATTTGATGTCGGGAATGCTCAAAAATTTCCATCGATGAATGCAAGATGAAGAGAAATCAACAAAAGTGGCTGTTTCGCGAATCACTTCCAAGTAAATTATCGCTTGTTTCCTTGGATACATATGGCAATCATTGGCCCAAGTTGTACTAAGCGAGATGTGTACACCTTCCTCCCAGCTACAACTGTTCGTCGACAGCAATGCCGGTGGAACGGTCGTGGGTGGAGATGGCTCCATAACGGTTTGTGTTTCGTGAAGTCCATCCTACGACCTATCGCTGCCGCAATCAGGGTAAAAGGGGAAACAACACACTGCCTGGGAGGCCCCGCGTTGTTCTTCGTCTCGACGGGGTCGGCATTGTGATGTGGGTCACAGTGCGTAGCAGATGCCGTTCCAGACGCCACCATTCGCCCATAGGTGGAATTTGTCAACGCCATCTGTCTGAGTCTAGTGTGAATCGCTTGTTAAAGTGTGAGAACGTTTTCGAAGCGTTGGCGTAGCGTGTATTTTAGGCAGGACGGGAGTACCGGACCGGTATTTACTTACTTTGTCGTGCGAAACCGCCTAAAAAAACAACATCCAGGTTGGCCGTCATTAATCCAACGAGCGGGTTCGATTTGAGGCCGGCGCGCCTCCCCGAAAGCCGGAAGCAGCGAGATAGAGCTATCACCTGTGAGGGATGGCCTTGTAACTTACTTGGTTAACCATTACAGGAAGGACAATTTCACTGACCTAAAGTTGTCCATACAACAAGAAAACAAAAAAATATTTTAGGTATTTGGTAACATCTTAAATATTATATTCAACACAACAGGAATAAGACGCAGAACTTTATTAGTGCTAACTCAAGAGCCTCGTGACCAGAATTAAGAGACTGCTTTGCGGGCTGAAGTATGGTTGGGACGTCGAGAGTCTCGTGGTCGCTAAGGTAGCCCTGAAGGCCCACACAGAAATCCGAAATTGTTAACGGACAACTGAGTAAGCGCGAAAGTGACGAAGCAACACGGAAATGAACGGCAATAACAAATTTAAAAGACTCCTGTGAATTTTAATTATTATTTTTAGTTCGATATTTGTTTCTTACTTCAAATATTCGTAAAATTAAAATTAGATATGTTCAGCAATCTCAAGCGCACAGCCGTTTTATACTAGTTTAAACTGCACGAGAGAGCATAATGCGAAGTAGCCGAAAATGCAGAAAGATGTAAAATGGAACGTAATGAAGACCAACCACACCTACCTACAGAAACAGGAGTCCAGAGAAAACCTTCTGAGTGGCAAAATCCTTTCAATGCCATACGTAGTAATTGTACACTCCATGTATCGCTAGCTAGACTCGGAAACCTACAAAATATAGTCCTTTCTAAAGGAGTCCGACCATAGGACGGAAATATGCGTTGGAAAACTGAGGAGCGAAGTTAAAAAAAACAAGTGTCTATTAAAATGAATGCGTGATTTCTGCTCTTTCGGACATGACCGAAAGAATAGACGCCACGCACTCATGTATTGATCCGCCTCTATGGGCAATGAATCCACCACGTTCAGTGCGGATGCACAATTACGTTCGACCTCCTGCGGGAATCTCGAAGGAGCGAGCACGGAGGACTTGGACAGGGCACTGCGTATAGGTGGCGCAAGGTGGGGATGTTGGTCGGCCGAGAGGCGTGTCGAGATAGTCCGCTCAACTGCGGTAAATAATATGCCCCAATGGCGCAGTGTTTAACGGAACTGTGTGGGTAAACAGGAGATCTGGGCTTCGAATTCGGGTCCTGCAGACATTACACTCGTCCGCATAAAGTCCCGATGCACCTGACATCAGTATTTCCTTCCCTTCCTCTCCTGTCCATTTTTTTTTCCTTTATTGAATTTCAATTCCCCCCGAAGAGGGCGGGCTGGCAGCAGCTTAGTATGCCGCTCTTCAGCCTACAGACTTTGTTAGAAAGAGGAAGAGAATAAATAATAAAAGCAGGCGATAAAATCGGAGACTTAAAGAGTAACATGGCGAAAAGAAATTGTGGAACTTAAAACAAAGAACAGAGGGATGATGACACTAAGAAAATACATACAAAGGAGACAGGTAAAACAATAGACAGACAGTTAAAAAAACACGGCGACAGTCTGGTTTCTGTTCGCAAAAGACATAAAATTCACACCCAGCGACAGCATGGTTTCTGTTCGCAACACGAGAAAGACGAACAACACTGAACAGTCACTGGAACACTGCACTAAAAAGTTGGCAAATGTGACATACCACAGCCGAGAGCAGGTGGGGGGAAACTGGACAGATGTTGGGAAAATAAAAAAGGGGGGGAGCCGGGAAAGGAGCTGATGGAGGATGAGGATCCATAAGAGGGGTGGGGGGCGCTGGGCAGACGCGACAGGGAGTGGGGTAGGCAGAGGAGGGGAATACAAAAGGACTCGGGGGGGGGGGGGGGGAGAAGAGAGGTAGGGAGAGGTTTAGTGGGGAGAAAACAGGACGGAAGGGGGGAAGAGGGAGCCCAGGGAAAGGACAGAGGAAAGGAGGGGGAGTGAGGATCAGAGTTTATAGGAGGGATAAATGGAGGGAGAGAGGGCATCATCCGGGAGGGGGAGTCGATGGAATCCACCTTGGGAAAGGAGATGTAGGGTGTAGAGATGGAGGGTGGGGGGGACACAACGGTGAAGACATGGCAGGGGGCGGGGATGGGAGAGGAGAGGAGCAACCAGGGGGTGAGGGGGTTCAAGACGGCGGGAGGTGTAGAGGATGCGGATATGTTCGAGTCGAGGAATAGGAGCAGATGGGGGAAAGGAATGAGATCACAGAGGATCCGCGTGGGGGACGGGAGCCGTATACGGAAGGCGAGGCGGAGTGCATGACGCTCAAGGATCTGGAGGGACGTATAGAATTAGGGGGGGGGGCAGATATCCAGGCAGGACTGTCATAACAGAGGATGGGACAGATTAAAGATTTGTAGGTGTGGAGGATGGTAGAGGGCTGCAACCCCCATGTCCGGTGAGAGAGGAGTTTGAGGAGTCGGAGACGGTTGTGGGCTTTGGATTGGATGGAGTGGAGATGAGGGATCCAGGTGAGGTGACGGTCAATGGTGAGGCCAAGGTAGGTGAGGGTGGGGGTGAGGCAGACAGGACGGGCGCAGGCAGTAAGGGAGAAATTCAGGAGTCGGAAGGAGCGAGTGGTACGACCTACGATGACTGCCTGGGTCTTGGAAGGGTTGAGTTTCAGGAGCCACTGGTTACACCATGCAGCAAAAAGGTCAAGGTGATTCTGGAGAAGGCGTTGAGACCGTTGGAACTCCTGTCCATCTTCAGTTTACATAAGTGTCTATAGCGAAATGGAACTTCCCTGGAGACCAAACCAATCTGTGAGCCAGCATCGCGTCACATAGTATCTAGTACTTATTCTTTGGTCTCTCTCTAACTGACAATATTAATACAGGGTGGTCCATTGATCGTGACCGGGCCAAATATCTCACGAAATAAACATCAAACGAAAAAACTACAAAGAAAGAAATTTGTCTAGCTTGAAGGGGGAAACCAGATGGCGCTATGGTTGGCCCGCTTGATGGCGCTGCCATAGGTCAAACGGATATCAACTGCGTTTTTTAAATAGGAACCCCCATTTTTTATTACATATTCATGTAATAGGTAAAGAAATATGAATGTTTTAGTTGGACCACTTTTTTCGCTTTGTGATAGATGGCGCTGTAATAGTCACAAACGTATAAGTACGTGGTATCACATAACATTCCGCCAGTGCGGACGGTATTTGCTTCGTAATACATTACCCGTATTAAAATAGACCATTTACCAATTGCGGAAAAGGTCAATATCGTGTTGATGTATGGCTATTGTGATCAATATGCCCAACGGGCGAGTGCTATGTATGCTGCTCGCTATCCTGGACGACATCATCCAAATGTCCGGACCGCTCGTCGGATAATTACGTTATTTAAGGTTCAAAAAATGGTTCAAATGGCTCTGAGCACTATGCAACTTTACTTCTGAGGTCATCAGCCGCCTAGAACTTAGAACTAATTAAACCTAACTAACCTAAGGATATCACACACATCCATGCCCGAGGCAGGATTAGAACCTGCGACCGTAGCGGTCGCTCGGCTCCAGACTGTAGCGCCTAGAACCACACGGCCACTCCGGCCTACGTTATTTAAGGAAACGGGAAGTGTTCAGGCATATGTGAAACGTCAACCACGACCTGCAACAGATGATGATGCCCAAGTAGGTGTTTTAGCTGCTGTCGCGGCTAATCCGCAGATCAGTAGCAGACAAATTGCGCGAGAATCGGCAATCTCAAAAACGTCGATATTGGGAATGCTACATCAGCATCGACTGCACCCGTACCACATTTTTATGCACCAAGAATTGCATGGCGACGACTCTGAACGTAGTGTACAGTTCTGCCACTGGGCACAAGATAAATTACGGGACGATGACAGATTTTTTGCACGCGCTCTTTTTAGCGACGAAGCGTCATTCACCAACAGCGGTAACGTAAACCGGCATAATATGCACTACTGGGCAACGGAAACTCCACGATGGCTGCGATAAGTGGAACATCAGCGACCTTGGCGGGTTAATGTATGATGCGGCATTATGGGAGGAAGGATAATTGACCCCATTTTAGCGATGGCAATCTAAATGGTGCAATGTATGCTGATTTCCTACGCAATATTCTACCGATGTTACTACAAGCTGTTTCACTGCATGACAGAATGGTGATGTACTTCCAACATGATGGATGTCCGGCACATAGCTCGCATGCGGTTGAAGCGGTACTGAGTAGCATGACAGGTGGATTGGTCGTCGAAGCACCATACCATCGACTGCACCCAGTTAATCTTCACGTAATGGTTTAGTAAAATGAACTCCCTTTAAAGCACAAAATATCGAAAGTACAGTGTAACAACAATAAGAGCACATGATAGTTCTTTAAATAAGTACACCGTACTAAATTACAGTCATCTTAAGACATTTCGTAACGGGCAATAGAAAGTTGAACAGCACAACGTGGGCAAATTACTAATATTAAATTACTTAAATCTGCTGTTTCACAACATACACGCTCTGTAGTGCAATCCGGTGACAGAATTGTGTATAGTAGGGTAACTGTACTTTTACTTTTTCAGCAACCAGCCTGTGGGCCACACTAACGCTTTAAACAACCTTTCTGGCCACCAAACCAACCAAATCACCAGTGCAGGCTGGCCCCTCAGACTCGGGTACAGTACTCTAGTCGGACTCGTACTCAGCGACCACAGTCACAGCGGACAACACCCCCGTCACTGCACCGCTCCCCCGCTTCTTTCACTGTGCCACCAGCGCGTGATCCGCCAACTCGCGGAGTACCCTAGCACCACCGCGGAACCAAACTTGAAGACTCGAGGGCAACCGATACGCCGCGCTCTCTTAGATAGTCTTCCAGTCAAAGACCCTCAGACCAGCGTCTCTGACCAGAAGACTAAACAAGGACGACCATCGATATCCAGAGAGGCACTACTATGGCCGCGAAGCCAGTGCGCTCTGCTCAATTACAGGACTGTCTTTCCTACTCACCAGTATTAACTTATTTTTCTACCTTTAGAGGAAGCTGCCAGTCATCAAACAAAACAGAAATTGTGTGTAAACCATGATGTATCGTCGCACGGTCACAGAGTCATCTGCAGACAGTCGCACAATGGAGAGCGAGGGATGCCTGTTTGAATGTGCAGCCACCTGCGGAGCGACTTGGGTGAAAAAAAAAAGGACAAGTGCGAGTATTAATTATGTATATATGTAATGACAGTAATAATCTAATGTGACTCAGTGACAAGAACAAGTCTTTCTAGTGGACTTGACTTCTAACCTACGCCAGTTATACAACCGGGGAAATGGGACGTACTGTTTATGCAGAATACGAATAACGTGTTGTTTCTGGCAACTCCTCGCATCCCTGAGAGATGTAGGCTAGTTTGAAACGAAGACTGTAAAATCCGTGGTTCGACAGACATTACATCCAGCGACCTTTCGGTTTCCAGGAACGTTCTTAACCGCTTCTCTTTTTTTCGTAAATGTTTCATTGTACTAAACTACAGTAAACTACGATAATCGACAAAAGTTGATACGAACTTAATCGCCAGACCACCAGTCCCGGTATGGATATACATAGTTGATCTTTAGGTTTTATTATGGGCGTATCTTTTGGTAGCATTGTCTTAGAAGCTTAAACTGTACGCACAATCAAGGGACCGTGGACAGCACTTTACATCACTTACATCTTCGTATGTCTACCATTTCCTGAGAAAAAGCGGTCATAACAGTGGGACACACAGACAACAAAGCGTTCCTCTAAAGGTTCCGTTTTTACCAACTAAGGTACAGAACCCCAAAAACGGGTGGAAATGACCGGACACTCGACTTTTTTTGCTGGTGGGAGGTGGCGGCAAACGCTGCAGGCTACCCAACTACTTCTTTTCATCCATCACTGCACAGGAATATCTCTAACAGCTGCGACAACACTTCCCTGTCGACATGTTCAAATGGTTCAAATGGCTCTAAGCACTATGGGACTTAACATCTGAGGTAACCAGTCCCCTAGACTTAGAACTACTTGAAACTAACTAACCTAAGGACATCACACACATCCATGCCCAAGGCAGGATTCGAACCTGCGACTGTAGCAGCAGCGCGGTTCCAGCCAGAAGCGCCTAGAACCGCTCGTTCACAGCGGCCGGCTGTGGACATGTTGTCTCGACGTATTTGCTGTGTGTCAACGGGACGCTCTTCAGTACTTTGAAATTTCAGTGGTGGCAGCCCTTCGCCGACGTTAATCTCTGTGCCGTGTAACATACGGGGAAAGGACGCCCGTGTCAGCGGCTGCTGTTTCTTCTGCCTACGTGTGTTTTGCTGGTGATGTACCTGTCCGGTATCATGAAATAGAGGAGAGATGCGGTGCCCGTAGGCTCGTTCGTCCGTTGTTACTATCCCCTACAGTCGACGACGTTTCCAATTGCGAACACGTCGTTGTCCGCAGTATTAGACGCTATTGGAGGTGGTCTTCCCCGGATCGAGATGCCTACAGTAAAGCCATGCAATTGTGGCACTGAGAAGGCCTGCGGCAGCACAACGTCAAACATCGAGTGTCTCATGTCTCGGACATAAACGATCTTGGTATAGCCCTGCTGGCCCATCCTACGCCAAACTGTCGCACCGACAATCAGTCACGTGACTCGCCGAACAAATCTCTTGACCGTGGCAATCGTTGCACAATCTTTCCAATACAGCAGCTCCATCTAATCCTATTGTTGATGAGACACGTTAGCAGTTTTAATTACATTAGCCATTGCGTACGTTGACATATTTCGTAAGAAAAGTTAGTCCAAAATGAAAAATACACGCTTTTTTGTAAATATTGAATCGGTCTTCAATATTGTTTTTTAAGTTGCTTATTAAGGGGAGACGGAAGGAAATTTTTATCCCTATTATGTCAATGGTATTTTACCCATTGAATAGTTATACTTTTCAGAAGAACTATAAGTGATAAAACAATGAAATTTTTACTGCATATATATAACATATATGCCTCAATTTGTAAGTAAAATGAACATAATAACTCTTATGGTTTTGAAGAAAAAAATTATTCTTTCACTAGTAAAATTTAACTCTTTTGTGTACATTAATTATTATAAAACAGTTTCTGATTGTTTGGAGGTTCCCAGTTTACTTTTAATAACTTATTACCATTTGCAGAACAATTGACCAAATTTCATGATTCTAACCCCATTACTTTGTCAAATAATGGTACCTGAAAGTAAAAAGTGTAGTTTTGAGAAAAATCCATTTAAAGTTTAATATTGCAATGCTACTATAGTTATTGATGAGAATTACTTACCACTAATATTTTCCTGCACCATACTGAGCATGATCTGAATCATACTGATCTTCTTTTCTTCTCTTGGCCCCTCTACTTCTCTGTCTGGCTTCTTTTGTGCATTTTAAATTAGCAGTATCTGCTTTGCGGATTCTCTCTCTATCTATTTGCACCAAGGATTTTGCAGTATTTCCACTATATTTTATGCCCAATAATTCCAAAAATCCAGTTTTCTAATTAAACCATCATTGAAGCATAAAATAGCATCATAAACACCAAATTTGTGGGTTGTAAGCTGAACAAATACAGTTTTCGGTAAGCGGTTCCAAATAACACAATTCACACATTCATTTATATTTTGGGTTTTTCCATGAAGACATTTCTTCAAGAAGATATCTTTACAAAGGTCTCTAAATATGGGTTTAATTTCATTCATTACTGTCGCAGGTAAAGAATGTTCGTGGTCATATCTGTCACTTCTCCAGTGCTTGCATCAAGTGTCAGGATCATTCGGGCAAAGACCGTGCGTCAGGAAAACCATCACATCTGACGAAAAAATTGTCGTATTTATATAAAACAAAAACTGTTTCATACAGGAAAGACCAGGCATTTCAAATATGCTAAAATCTAAGAATCGAATTTCTGAAGCCTACTTGCCTTCCTTCTCCCCTTAATATTTTTACCGGTATATTAAGCTTTAACACTTTTATACTAAGAACTTTTAATATTTTTGATAATCATTTTTAATATTTTACACAGTGGAAAAAAACGCAACACCGTCAAGGACAATGCCATTTTACTGACAACTGATGTGACTGTTACTTCGTCGTTGTAGGAATACTCGTATACGATAAGAAATTAAGACCAAATGAAATACACATTTCACGGTAAATGGTGCCAAGACACCTGCATCAGTACGTGGGCCCCTACCTCTTGCTGCAATACGCATCGGCATCGAGCAGCAGAGATTGAGGAGCTCTTGGAACGAGAGGATATTCGGCGAATGGACTGGCCTGCCCGTTCTGCCGACTCAAATCCCATCGCGCACGCGTGGGATGCGTTGAGGAGACGTATCTCAGCACGTTCCCTTGCATCTACGACCACCCAGCAGATGTCAGCCACCCTGGTGAATGACTGGAACGTTCTACCGCATTAATTCCTCACCAGCCTTGTGACTAGCATTGGAGCACGTTGCAGAGCATGCATTGCTCTCTGTGGTGCTCACACACCCTATTAACACTTTACCGACCAGCGACACCACAGTGGTGTCGTGTGCAAAGTATCGCTCAGTGGCCGGCGACACCACAGTGGTGTCGTGTGCAAAGTATCGCTCAGTGGCCGGCGACACCACAGTGGTGTCGTGTGCAAAGTATCGCTCAGTGGCCGGCGACACCACAGTGGTGTCGTGTGCAAAGTATCGCTCAGAGGCCAGCGACACCACAGTGGTGTCGTGAGCATAGTATCGTAGCGCAGTTGCCAGTGACAGCACTTTATTATCTTTTTTTCATTCTGTTGATATTTTGTTTCGGTACCAATAAGTTACACATGCCAACAGGTTCTTTGTTTTTATAAGTACTTGTGCACTTTCATCATGGCAGACGAAAGAGACGATATGATTATTTACGATGAATGCGCGGACGTCTTGTCTGACGTTCCGGACGATATGGCTGACTGGGGAGAAGACATTGGATATCAAAAATATGAAAGTGAAGCAGAATCGGCGGAAGATAGTGAAATACATCCAAGAAGAATTCGTCAGATGCTACGATTGCCAACTGATTCGGATGAATCAGACGAAGAAGACAGACTATGATTTACTGAGGACCAATAATAAATTTGAAGGATCTCCGGGTCCACACATATTTCCCAAAGATACACAGAGCGTCGTGGATATTGCAGAATTACATATTGTGAACGATCTATTTGATTGTATTAGCAACGAAACCAAATTGCAATAGAAGGAAACTGGATATAAAAAAATGTCAAATTTGTCGACGTTACGGGACCCGCACTTAGAAAATGGTTTGGGCTTGCTATCCTGGTGGGAATTATGAAAAAAAAGCATAGATCGATGATTGCTGGTCAACGAATCCGTTGATAGACATACAGATATTTCGCAAAACGATGTCCCACAACCGATTCAGACAAATAATGTCATTTTTACATTTTTACGACAACAATAAGCCGGATAATGCCAAACGGCTTTTCAAAGTGCAATTCGTACTGATTATTTTTCCAAAAAGTTTACAGAAACGTTTAATCCAAGTAAAAACATCTCAACTGATGAAGGAATGATACCGTGGCGTGGACAGTTAAATTGGACAGTTAAATTTTAAAGTTTACAATCCGTCGAAAATTACGAAATGTGGCATACTCATTCGGATGCTGTGTGATTCGAGTACGGGATACATTTCCTCATTCAAGATATATTCCGGCACTGGTCAACCTTTAGCAAGAACACTGATGGAACTATTGACACCTTCTTATGGAAAGTGGCATCACCTCTACATGGATAATTATTATAACAGTGTAGAACTTGCAGAGAAGTTACTTGAAAATAAAATTCTAGTTTGTGGAGCGATACAGCAAGATAGAGGATTTCCGGAAAAATTAAAGCCTGCAAAATTAAATGTGTTTGAAGCTTGTCATCAACTGAAAGGTAACAAGCGGCCTGCAACAAGCCAAATACTCCGAATTAGCGCTGCCGGCGCCAAGAGAATAAATTTGTACGAGACGTGCGGACGGCAAAGTGTTAAGAACAATGTTCTACCTGTTGTAATGTCCAGAGCGTCATCATGAATCATGGTGGCTACAGTGTAATAGTTATCTTCGAATAAAACCGTAATTTCTGTTTGTTTCAAAGGGAATTTCTTTCAACTACCTCCTGTGCTACACTGTAGCAGTTCTATGTATGGTACAAGTTTCATGGAGCTACGTTACTTGGCAATGACTGATCAGCCGGGAGCTACTTTCGTCCTTAAGGTTTGCAGATAGTGAGTACATGTCCCATCATACTGTGCTTTCTTCTTTGCAATGTCCTCGACAGGTTGGCCCCATGGCCGATTCAGTGGAGAACCTCCACATTTCTCATCAGTCCACCTAATTACCAACATCTTTCTCTATCACCACATCTGAAACGAATCCCTTCTTTCCCTTTTTCCCCACAGTCCGTGTTTCACTGCCATATAGTGCTGTGATCCAAACAAGCGATCTCCGACATTTATTCGTCAAACTAAGGCCTATGTTTAACACCAGTAGACTTCTCTTCGCCAGGAATACCCTTTTTGACAGTGCTAGTCTGCTTTTTATCTATTCCTTTCTTTGTCAGGCATGGCTTAATTTTCTGGAAAGGTAGAAGAATAACTTCACTTCATCTACTTCTTGACCATCAATTTTCATGCTAACATCTCGTTATTTTCATCTCTGCTAGGCCTCCCTACTTTCATATATCTTAGGCTTACTCTCAATCCATACGCTGCACTCATTCGGTTGTTCATTCCATTCAATAGCTTTGGGAGAAGAGTACTGTTCTTTGCGTCACTTTACAGTTCACGTCTAGCTAGACGTGTGTTGGAAATTTATTGTATTTTCGTTCTCCACTTTGAAATAACAGCATTCGCTTTATGAGTGCTGCAGTTTTTTTTTCTACAATTACAGGAATTACTCCGGAAATGTACCGTTTTTACAAATGTGAAAAACTGTTCCAAGGGACAGTACCATGATGCAAATAGGAAAAAATATTGTATTCAAATTTAAAAATTTTCCAGCAGTGAAAATCTTGTCAGTACTATATGTAATATGTTGCAGTAGTATTTTACTTCCACAAACAATCATTGAGTGAAATCCAATTAAGTGAAAGAGCAATAAAACCAGATATCAGCGGCAAACAAAATTTTGTAATAGAAGGGAGTGGTGATTGACACAGATTTCTATTTTCAACACACAAAAAATTGTTAATTCTTCTGTTACACAGATTCACGGTGAACACAATTCTGTATATACACTTCTGGTCATTAAAATTGCTACACCAAGAAGAAATGCAGATGATAAACGGGTATTCATTGGACAAATATATTATACTAGGAGTGACATGTGATTACATTTTCACGCCATTTGGGTGCATAGATTCTGAGAAATCAGTACCCAGAACAACCACCTCTGGCCATAATAACGGGCTTGATACGCCTGGAGATTGAGTCAAACAGACTTGGATGGGGTGTGCCGGTACAGCTGCCCATGCAGCTTCAACACCATACCACATTTCATCAAGAGTAGTGACTGGCGTATTGTGACGAGCCAATTGCTCGGCCACCATTGATCAGACGTTTTCAATTAGTAAGAGATCTGGAGAATGTGCTGGCCAGGGCAGCAGTCGAACATTTTCTGCATCCAGAAAGGCCCGTACAGGACCTGCAACATGCGGTCGTGCATTATCCTGCTGAAATGTAGGGTTTCACAGGGGTCGAATGAAGGGTAGACCCACAGGTCGTAACACATCTGAAATGTAACGTCCACTGTTCAAAGTGCCGTTAGTGTGAACAAGAGGTGACCGAGACGTGTAACCATTGGCACCCCATACCAACACGACGGGTGATACGCCAGTATGGCGACGATGAATGCACGCTTCCAATGTGCGTTCACCGCGATGTCGCCAAACAAGGATGCGACCATCATGATACTGTAAACAGAACCTTCATTCATCCTGAAAATGACGTTATACCATTCGTGCACCCAGGTTCGTCGTTGAGTACACCATCGCAGGTGCTCCTGTCTGTGTTGCAGTGTCAAGGGTAATCGCAGCCATGGTCTCCGAGCTGATTGTCCATGCTGCTACAAACGTCATCGAAATGTTCGTGCAGATGGTTGTTGTCTTGCAAACGTGTCAGGGATCGAGACGTGGCTGCACGATCCGTTACAGCCATGCGGATAAGATGCCTGTCATCTCGACTGCTAGTGATACGAGGCCGTTGGGATCTAGCACGGCGTTCCGTATTACCCTCCTGAACCCACCGATTCCATATACTGCTAACAGTCATTGGATCTCGACCAACGCGAGCAGCAATGTCGCGATACGATAGACCCCAATCGCTATAGGCTACAATCCGACCTTTATCAAAGTCGGAAACGTGATGGTACGCATTTCTCCTCCTTACACGAGGCATCACAACAGCGTTTCACCAGGCAACGCCGGTCAACTGCTGTTAGTGTATGAGAAATCGGTTTGGAAACTTTCCTCATGTCAGCACGTTGTAGCTGTCGCCACCGACGCCAACTTTGTGCGAATGCTCTGAAAAGCTAATAATTTGCATATCACAGCATCTTTTTCCTGTCGGTTAAAGTTCGCGTCTGTAGTACGTCATCTTCGTGGTGTAGCAATTGTAATGGTCAGTAGTGTACATGTACATGGATACTCTGCAAATCGTATATAAGTGTCTGGCAGAAGGTTCATCGAACCATCTTCACAATTCTCTATTATTCCAATCTCGTATAGAGCGCGGAAAGAATGAACAAAAAATGGTCCAAATGGCTCTGAGCACTATGGGACTTAATTTCAGAGGTCATCAGCCCCCTAGAACTTAGAACTACTTAAACCTAACAAACCTAAGGACATCACATACATCCATGCCCGAGGCAGGATTCTAACCTGCGACCGTAGCGGTCACGCGGTTCCAGACTGAAGCGCCTAGAACCGCACGGCCACAACGGCCGGCAAAGAACGAACACCTATATCTTTCAGTACGAGCGCTGATTTCCCATATTTTATCATCGTGATCGTTTCTCCCTATGTAGATCGGAATCAATAAAATATTTTCGCATCCGGAGGAGAAACCTCCTGATTGGAATTTAGTGATAAGACTGCTTCCCAACGAAAAACGCCTCTGTTTTAATGATGTCCATCCCAAATTCTGCATCATTTCAGTGTTACTCTCTCCCCTATTTAGCGATAATAAAAAACGTGCTGCCTTTCTTTGATCTTCTTCGATGTACTCCGTCAGGCCTAATTGATAAGGATCCCACACCGAGCAGTAGTCTAAAACAGGACGGACAAGCGTAATGTAGGCATTCTCCTTAGCAGATCTGTTACATTTTCTAAGTGTCCTGTCCATAAAACGCAATATTTGGTTATCAATCGCCACAACATTGTCTATGTGTCCCTTCCACTTTAATTGGTTCGTAATTGTAATTCTTAGGCCTTTATTTGAACTTACGGCCTTTAGATTTGACTGATTTATCGTGTAAACGAAGTTTAACGGATTCCTTTTAGCACTCACGTGGATGACTTCACATTTTTCGTTATTTAGGGTCAATTGCCTATTGTTGCACCATGCAGATATCTTTTCTAAATCCTTTTGCAATTTGTATCGATCTTCTGTTGACTCTGCTAGTCGATAATCGACAGCGTCATCTGCAAACAACCAAAGACGGCTCCTCAGATTGTCTCTCAAACCGTTTATATAAATAAGGAACAGTAATGGGCCTGTAACACTATCTTGGGGAACGCCAGAAATCGCTTCTGTTTTACTCGATGACTTTCTGTCAATTACTACGAATGATGACATCTCTTGCAGGAAATCACGAATCCAGTCACATGACTGAGACGAAATTTCATAAGCACGCAATTTCACTCCAAGCCGCTTGTGTGAAACACTGTCAAAAGCCTTCTGCAAATCAAGAAATACTGAATCAATTTGAAATGCCTTGTCAATAGCACTCAGCACTTCACGCGAATAAAATGCTAGTGGTGTTTCACAAGAACGATTTTTTTTTTAGATCCGTGTTGACTGTGTGTCAGTAGACCGTTTTCTTCGAGGTAATTCATAATGTTCGTACACAATATTTGTTCCAGAATCCCACTGCATATCGACGTTAATGATATGGGCCAGTAATTTAGTGGATTACTCCCACTACTTTTCTTGAATGTTGGTGTGACCTGTGCAACTTTCTAGTCTTTGGGTACGGATCTTTCGTAGACCGAACGGTTGTGTGATTTAAGTATGGAGCTATTGCATCAGTATACTCTGAAAGGAACCTATTTGGTATCCGTCTGGACAGGAAGACTTACTTTTATTAAGTGATTTAAGTTGCTCCGAGGACATCTACGTTAAATGCTAGGGGAAGTTGAAGAGGTATCGCGACGACAGTGTCAACAGTAGATGCTTATATTCATTTTCTTTTACTTATTCAAACTTCTTTGTCGGATTAGTTTAGTTTCGACCATTACCGATCATCAGCTCAGTCTAGAGCATATATGGAAGAAAGATGGAGTTGTTATTGTCTTTAGTCCTAAGATCGGTTTGATACAGCTCTCCATGCTACTCCACCCTCTGCGAATTTTTTCATTTCCAAATAACTACTCTCACCTACATCTTTGTGAATCTGATAATGATACTCATGTCTTCGTCTCCTTCTACGATTTCCAGCTCCCACACTTCCCTGCAGTAAACTGATGATCCCTTGATGACTCGGAGTGTGTCCTATCAACCGATCCCTTCTTGTGGTCAAGCTATGTCACAAATTTCTTGTCTCTCCAGTTCCATTTAACGCCTCCTCATTTGTTACGTGATCGACCCATCTAATTTTCAAAATTCTTCTCTAGTAAAATATTTCTAAGGCTTCTACTCTCTTTTTAAAAAAAATTGTTCAAATGGCTCTGTGCGCTATGGGACTTTACATCTGAGGTCATCAGTCCCCTAGTACTTAGAACTACTTAAACCTAACTAACCTAAGGACATCACACGCATCCATGCCCGAGACAGGATGCGAACCTGCGACCGTAGCAGTCACGCGGTTCCGGACTGAAGCTCCCAGAACCGCTCGCCCACCAGCAGCCGGCTCTCTCTCTCTCTTTTTTTTTATCTAAACTGTTTATCGTCCACATTTCACTTCCAAACAGGGCTATACTCCAGACGAATACCTTCAGAAAAGACTCCCTGACACTTAAATCTTTATTCGATGTCAACAAATTTCTCTTCTGCATGAATGCTTCTCTTGCTATTGCCAGTCTACACTTTATATCCTCTCTACTTTGCTGTCCAAGTAGCAAAACAACTCTACTACTTAAAGTGTCGCGTTTCCTTATATCACCTGAGTTTACTTTTGGTGATGTTCGTTTTATATCCTCCTTTCAACTGCTTCCAAATCGTTTGCTGTCTCTGACAGAATCACAATGTCATTGACAAACTGATATCATATTCCAAATTTTTCTTCGGTTTCGGTTACTGCCTTTTCAATGTGCATATTTAATAACATCGGGGATAGGCTCACTTACTTTTCAACCGCTGCCTCCCTCTCATGCCCCTCGACTCTTATAAATTTCGTCTGGTTTCTGTACAAGTTGTAAATAGCCCTTTGCTCCCTGTATTTTACCCCTGCTACGTTCAGAAATTCAAAGAAAATATTCCAGTCAACATTGTCAAAAGCTTCATCAAAGTCTACAAATGATATAAACGCATGTGAGTGCAGGCTTTCTCGGCGAATTTCATATATGAAGTCTTCACGGGTTGTCAGCCGAGTAGCGTCGTCGTCTCGTAGCAACGTTTCATGGAAGGCGAAGATGATGGAGACGCATTCCATGGAAACGTTACTACGAGACGACGACGCTACTCGGCTGACAACCCGTGAAGACTTCATATAAGATATAAACGCATGTTTACCTTTCTTTAACCTGTCCTCTAAGGTAAGCAGTAGCGTCGTTATTGCCTCGCGTGTTCTTACATTTCTCTAGAATCCAAACTGATGTTCCCCGAGGTCGGCTTCTACAAGTTTTTCCATTCTTCTGTAATGAATTCTTGTTAGTGGTTTACAACCATGACTTATTAAACCGACAGTTCGGTGGTTTTTCACACCTGTCAGCAACTACTTTCTTAGGGATTGGAATTACTACCTCCTTCTTGAAGCCTGAGGTATTTCGCATGTCTCATACATCTTGCACACCAGATGGAAGAGATTTGTCATGGCCGGCTCTCCCTAGGCTATCTGTAATTCTGACGGAATGTCGTCTGCCAACGGGGCCTTGTTTCGACTTAGATCTCTCGGAGCTTTGCAAATTCTCCGCGTAGTATCGTATCTCCCATCTCATCTTCGAGTACGTCCACTTCCCCTTCTATGATACTGCTTCATTGCTTCACCTCCCTTGAATAGACCCTCTACATACTCCTTCCATCTCTGAGATTTCCCTTCTTTGCTTAGGACCGGTATACCATATGAGCTCTTGATTTTCATGCAGCTGCTTCTCCTTTCTCCAAAGGTCTCTTTAATTTTCCTGTAGGCGGTTTCATTCTTTCCCATAGCGAAATACGCTTTTAAATTGTTACATATGTCCTCTGACACTCCTGCTTAGGAATTTTGGACTTACTGTCAATCTCATTTTTTAAACGTTTGTCTTCCCTTTCGCCTACTTCATTTCCTGCATTTTTAAATTTCTTCCTTTCATCAGTTAAATTAAATATCTCTTGTGTTATGCAAGGACTTCCACTGGGTCGTGTCTTTTTACCTATTTGATCCTCTGCTGCCTTCACTATATCATCTCTTGCAGTTACCCATTCCTCTTCTACTGTATTCCTTTCCCATCTTACCTAATGCTTCCTCTGAATCTCTTTCGACTTATTCAGGTGAAATCTCCTTACTTTCCTACCTTTTTATGATTTCTTCAGTTTTAATATACAGTTCATAACCAGTAAACTGTGGTGCCCCTGGAAATGTCTTAAAATTTAAAATCTGGTTTCTGGATTTATGTCTAACCAGCATGTAATAAATCTGAAATATTCATGTGTCTCGAGGCCTCTCTTACGTATACAATCTTCCTTTATGCCTCTTGAGCAAAGTGTTGGCGATGATTAAGTTACGCTTTGTGCAAAATATTACGAGGCAGTTTCTTCTTTCAATACTTTCTCCCAACCGCGCAACCGCTACGGTCGCAGGTTCCAATCCTGCCTCGGGCATGGACGTGTGTGGTGTTCTTAGGTTAGTTAGTTTTAAGTAGTTCTAAGTTCTAGGGGACTCATGACCTCGGATGTTAAGTCCCATAGTGCTCAAAGCCATTTGAACCATTACTTTCCCCCAGTCCATATTCACGTACTATTTTTCCTTCTCTTCGTTTTCCTACTATCGACTTCCAATCCCCCTTCACAAATTTTTGTCTCCGTTAACTACTTGAATAATTTCTTTTATCTCATCTTACATTTCTTCGATCTGCTCATCATCTTCGGACGCACCTGGCATGTAAAGTTTTACTAGTGTCGTGGACTCGGGTCCGTGTCTGTCTTGGCTAGTATAATGCGTTCACTACGCTGTTCATAGTAGCTTACCCGCATTCCTATTTTGTCATTCATTATGAAACCCACTGCAGCATTACCCCTGTTTGACCATGTATTGCTGCGCGGAGTGGCCATGCGGTTAGAGGCGCAATGTCACGGATTGCGTGGCCCCTCCCGCTGGAGGTTCGAGTCCTCCCTCGGGCATGGGTGTGTTTGTTGTTCTTAGCAAAAGTCAGTTCAAGTAGTGTATAAGTCTAGGGACCGATGACTTCAGCAGTTTGGTCTCTTAGGAATTCACACACATTTGAACATTTGACCGTGTATTATAATCCTTTATTCACCTGAACAGAAGTCCTATTCCTCCTGGCACCAGCTTCGCTAATTCCCACTATATTTAACTTCAAACTACCCATTTCCCTCTTTAAATTTTCTAATATATTCGACCGATTAAGGGATCTAACATTCCACTCTTCAATCCATAGAATATCAGACTTATTTCTCCTAAAGATGTCATCCTCCTGAGTGGTTCCGCCTGGATATGCGAATAGAGGACTATTATATCCTGGGAATAATTTACCAAAGAGGACACCATCATCATTTAACCATACAGTAGAGCTGCATATCCTCTGGAAAAATTACGGCTGTAGTTTCCCGTGGCTCACAACCTTTCGCAATACTAGCACAGCGAGGACGTTTTGGTTGATGTTACAAGGCCAGACTAGGCAATCATCCAGACTGTTGCCCCTGCAACTACTGAAAAGGCTGCTGCCCCTCTTCAGGAACCACACGTTAGTCTGGCATCTCAACAGACACCCCTACGTTTGGTTGTACCTACGGTACTGCTATATGCATCGCTGAGGCACGCAAGTCACTCCACCGACGGCATGGTCCATGTTCATGGGGGGAAGACGGCGTAGTTCTCGCAAAACTCTGTTGGGTAAGTATAGAGAAACTGTATTCAGGAAAACAATGGGATACCTCCTTAATATCGGGCAGGACATCCTGTTGCCCGGCGTAGAGCAGCAGTCGACATTGCGTGGACTCTACAACTCGTTGGAAGTCCCCTGCAGAGATACTGTGCCTCTGGTCCAGTGCAGGATTTTGTTCACGAACAGACCTCCCAATTACGTCCCACAAATATTGGATCGGATTCATGTCGGGCGATCTGAGGGATAAAATGATTCGCTCGATTGTCCAGAAAGTTCTTCAAACGAATCGCTAACGAATGTACCCCGGTGACATGGCGCGTTGTCATCCATAAGACAATCCATCTTTGTTTGGGACGTGAAGTCCATGAATGGCTGCAAATGGTCCCCATATATCTGAAAATAACCATTTCCAGTCAATAATCAGTTCAGCTGGACCAGAGGACTCAGTCCAATCCACGTAAACAGAGCCCACATCATTATGGAGGCATCACCTTCTTGCGCGGTGCCTTGTTGACTACTTGGTGCCATGGCTTCGAAGGTCTGAGGCACCCTCGAACCCTACTGTCAGCTCTTACCTAAATTGGGACTCGTCTGACCAGGGTACGATTTTCCAGTCGTCTAGGGTCCAATAGATATGGTCATGAGTCCAGGGGAGGCGCTGCAGGCGATGTCGTGCAGTTAACAAAGACAGTGGCGTCCGTCGTTTGCTGCCGTAGCCCATTAATGCCAAATTTCCCCACCCTCTTCTTACGGATATTTCCGTCGTATGTCCCACATTGATTTCTGCGTTTAGTTCAGGCAGTGCTGCTTGTCTGTTAGCACTGACAACTCTACGCAAACGCCGCTGCTCTCGCTCGTTAAGTGAAGAGCGTCGACTCCTGCGTTGTCCTTGGTCAGAGGTAGTGCTTGAAATTTGGCATTCTCGGCACGCTCTTGAATATTGAATTTCCTAACGATTTCCGAAATGTAATGCCTCATGCGTCTAACTCCAACTACCATTTTGCGTTCAGAGACTGTTAATTCCCGTCTTGCGGCCCTAATCACGTCGGAAACCTTTTCAAATGACTCACCTGAGTACAAATGACAGCGCCGCAAATGAACTGTCCTTTTATACCTCGTTTAAGCGATACTACTCCCATCTGAATATGTGCATATCGCTATCCTCTGACTTTTGCCACCTTAGCGTGTCTCACGTAAGGATCATGATAAGGGGAGTTTAGAGCGCATACAGACCCATATGGGTGGGTGAGGATAATGGTTTCCGCCGAACAGTGAACCTCCGTCATACCTTCAACTTCCTATCCTTGGCTGGCAACAAGAGTTGAACGAAGGTATTGGAACATCTCAAACACAACATATTATCATGCCTAATACGACGTATTAAAACCGTTGGAATTCAGAACAGCTTCCAGTCGCGTCGGAGTGGATGAATACATGACCTGTGGAAGTTTGGGGAGAATTTTATACCATTGTTCCTTGAAATTAGTGGCAGGTAACGGTGTTGATGGTAGAGAGTGATCACGCATCCTTCCCTCCAAGCCAGGCCACAAAGAGTCAATAATATCGAGGTTTAGTGGCTGTTCTGACCATGGGACATGCAACAATTAATTCTCGTGTCCACAAAACCAATGCTGGACAATTCGAGCTGTGCGAACAGGAGCCCTGTCGTTTTCGAACACAGCAACCTCTTGGGAATGAACACTGTAGGGTGAGATAGACCTGGTACGCAAAAATGGTCACATAGTTCTTGAAAGTAATACTGCCTTCCTGAGTACTCACGAGGCACATGAAGTACCACTATATGACCGACCAAAGCATCGCAGAATCTCCACCACGTCTCAATTCTGGGACGTAATCTAGGTAAGAAGCTGTAAACAATGCGAAACAAGACTCATCCGACCAAGTAACATTCTTCTGCTGCTCCGTACTCCACTTTTTATGCTTTCGGCACCACGTTCACCTGTTACGGGTTACAGGAATCTGCATCACTGAGTAGTGGTTTTCGAATTCCAGCTTGCCCTGAGATTCCCTGCTCCTGAAGTTCCCTTCGTGTTGTTTTGGTGCTGACAGGGTTCGCGAATGCGACATTAAGTCCAGCAGTGAATTTTGTAGCTTCTGTTCTCCCTGTTCTCCTATTCTTCTTCACAATCGTTTTCAATCACCGTCTGCCACGATTACTCAACACATGCTTTCTTCTGCATTATGAGTTACGGGATAATCTTCCTCCGCTTTCCCTGAACGCGGTATAGATCTTCGATAGCGTGATTTTTGTAGCATGAAACAATTAGTCTGCCTTGGTTACGGAAAAACCCACCATAGGAGCACGAACAGTTTGCCACAAGTTATGTACACGGTTTGCAGCTTTAATACCTACTGTGTTACCCTTTGATGTAAGACTTTGATGAACAGATTACAATAGTATTTTAAATTTTTAAATTCGATCAATAATTGAATGAAATATTCAGACTAGAATTTTTTGTTGTCCTTGGAAGAAGTTAGATAGTCAATCCACAATTGTGACTTGGTAACAGTTTCAGTTGTTTATTAATGTATAAGAGATGTTTTCTTACAGGCCGGCCTGCCAGCCGATGTGGCAGAGCGGTTCTAGGCGCTACAGCCAGGAACCGCGGTGCTGCTACGGTTGCAGGTTCGAATCGTGCCTCGGGCATGGATGTGTGTGATGTCCTTAGGTTAGTTAGTTTTAAGTAGATCTAAGTCTAGGGGACCATCGACCTCAGATGTTAAGTCCCATAGTGCTTAGAGCCATTTGAACTTAAAGGCCCTAGCAGTCATGAAATGGAAACCTCAGTTAATATCAAAATTATGTTGTTTGCAACGTTTAGCTATGTCTTCGAGTTACTTCTGCACATAGTCGCTGCTCTGACTTAAACATTTGTCATAGCACTGTACCAACTTCTCAATATCCTCGTTATAGAAGGAGTCCACTTGTGATATCCGCGAATTCACTACACTGGTCTGTAGCTCATTGTCTGTGCCGAAATGCTGTCCTCATAGTCCGCAGTTTATATGAGCAACTCCAGTGTACTGCCGAGCATTGTTGTGAAGGACAATGCCCACATTCCTCTTCATTTTTTCTGAATTGCCCTTCGTAAACGGTATCCCGAGTCACCTGATCCACTCGTTGCACAAGATCATCGGTTGACTCCAGCTTCTTTCCCTGACTGCTTGGATCATCAGTTTCTGTACCCCCTGCGTCAGAGGTCCTGCACCACTCACCTTGCCATCGTGCTCGACAGTTGAGTTATGCGGGCTGCATGAAATCAGGCTGAAACCCTCAGAGGGAATAAACCGAATGACGACACACACTTCACCCCTGGTGGGAGACCATTGTTCTACACTTGAATACGAGCTCAATGTGGGCTGAGAACTGAAATGTGTGAAGTGACGTGATCGACAGACATACTAGGAATATTTGAAAACACATCTGTAGAAAACTTCATTGGATTTTTGCTGCAGTTTTAATTTCATCTACATTACATCTACATGACTACTATGCAGTTCACGGTGAAGTGCCTGGCAGACGGTTTATCGAATCACCTTCAAAATATTTTCGACTGTTCCACTCTTGAACAACATATGGGTAAAATACACTCTTAAATCTTTCTGTATGAGCTCTGATTTCTCTTATTTTATTGCGATGATCATTTTTTTTTTCCTATGTGGGTTAACGTCTTGATAAAATATATTCTCATTCAGACGAGAAAGTTCGTGACCGAAACGTTGTGAAAAGATTTCGCCACTGTAAATAAATCCCTTGTTTTAAATACTGCCACCCAAACTGGATTATTATAACTGTGACACTCTCTCCCCTATTCTGCAACAACAAAAAATGAAATGCCGCAGATATCGTGTCTAAGCCATTTTGCAATTGTTTTTGATCTTCTGATGACTTTACTAGACGGTAAATGTGAGCACCATCTGCAAACAAGTTAATGTCTCCTAAATCGTTTATATACCGGGTGATCAAAAAGTCAGTATAAATTTGAAAACTGAATAAATCACGGAATAATGTAGATAGAGAGGTCCAAATTGACACACATGCTTGGAATGACATGGGGTTTTATTAGAACCAAAAAAATACAAACGTTCAAAAAAGTCCGACAGATGGCGCTTCATCTGATCAGAATAGCAATAATTAGCATAAGAAAGTAAGACAAAGCAAAGATGATGTTCTTTACAGGAAATGCTCAATATTTCCACCATCATTCCTCAACAATAGCTGTAGTTGAGGAATAATGTTGTGAGCAGCACTGTAAAGGATGTCCGGACTTGTGGTGAGGCATTGGCGTCGGATGTTGTCTTTCAGCATCCCTAGAGATGTCGGTCGATCACGGTACACTTGCGACTTCAGGTAACCTCAAAGCCAATAATTGCACTGACTGTGGTCTGGGGACCTGGGAGGCCAAGCATGACAGAAGTGGCGGCTGAGCACACGATCATCACCAAACGACGCGCGCAAGAGACCTTTCACGCCTCTAGCAATACGGGGTGTTTTTTTTTTTTTTTTTTTTTTTGTTCTAATAAAATCCCATGTCATTCCAAGCATGTGTGTCAATTTTTACCTCTCTATCTACATTATTCCGTGGTTTATTAAGTTTTCAAATTTATACAGACTTTTTGATCACCCGGAATATTAGGAACACGAGATGGTCCGTAAGAGTTCCGTGGGGAACGACAGATTTCACTTTTACTCTATGACTTCCCGTCGACTACTACGACCTGTGACCTTTCTGACACTAAAGCACAACTGAGATGATACTCCACAGACACGAAATTTGATTAGAAATCGCTTGTGAGGAATGGTGTCAAACCCTATCGGAAATGTAGATATGTGGCATCAATTGCAGATCACCTGACGATAGTACTCATTGCTTCGTGTTAATAAAGCTAGTTGTGTTTCATTAGAATGATATTTTTTGAATTTGTCTTGACTATTTGTCAATAAATCGTATTCTTCGAGCTAATTCATAATGTTCGAACCCAGTATACGTACGTTCCAAAATCCTGCTGCATATTCGCGTTAGTAATGTGCATCTATACTTCAGCGAATTATTCCTGTTCTCTTTCTGAATTATTGGTGTGACATATGCAACTTTCCGTCGAATAAGCGGTTGTATGTGGTTGCCAAGTATGGAGGTATTGTGTCAGCATACTCCGAAAGAAATCTAATTTGAGTACATTGTGGACCAGAAGATTACCTTTATTGCCTTATGCTGCTTCACTACACGGAGGATATCTACTTTTAAGTTGCCTGCCTTCCTGACTCAATGGTCAGCCATGCTGACAGCTTTGTTGAGGGTCCAGGTTCGAAGCCTGACCGGCTCGGAGATGTTATCCGCTCGGGGACTGGGTGTTGTTCTTTTCATCATTTCATCATCATCGACGCGAGAGTCGCTGATAATACCGTCAAATACAAGTCAAACGAACCCATTGTGTTCTCACGGCCGTAACTGCAGTACGATTATGCCATAGCTGCAAGTTACTCATCTTGGCAGCTGCTCTTGATTCGAATTCTGGAATATTTTCTTTGTCGTCTTTGATGAAGGAATTTCGAAAAATTTGTCTAATAATTTCGCCATACTAGCACTGTCATCGGTAATATTAACATTGGTATATTTATTTATTTCATTAACAGTACAGAGTAACGCACCGCCTTGAAATGTAAGGTGGGTCAGATGCTACTAAATCTAATAACAAAGATTTCTCATTATGACAGTCTTATTGGTATACAGTTGTTAATGCTTTTTTACATAATATAAAGAACACAATGTATAAAAAGTTCTCTAAGGTTACAGCGAGTTGAGTGCTTAACAATTGTTAAAAAGGTTTTATATAATTTGTTTCTGTCTAGTTGATGAGAATATAATTTACATAACGCGAATGTCAAAGAAAAAGAAAAAGAAAAATTAATACAATGTATGGTGAAAATCGTTTATAGTCTATGTAGCATGTTGATTGGTAATGGCCTGTTACTACTTATTTAAGGTGAGAAGGTCTCGGGAGAACCTCGAGCTATTCTCATCTGAAACGGTTTATGTATGAAATGGTTTATATATGTTTACTGTGTTTGTGTGTATTGGTATATTACTGGGAGCGTTGTAAGGCAGGACACTACATGATATTCAGCATCTGTTTGTTTGTCCTAATGTTGGAAGTTGCGGTATATTCTATGTGATACCTTAGATACATACGACTGGTATTATACAGATTTGCGGTATATTATATGTGATACCTTAGATACATACGACTGGTATAATACAGATTAAATACTGATTGAGCATTTGATACATGGTATACACGAATTTTAGCTTAATATGAGAAATATACTCATGTTTGTAAATTTGTTAGTGGAAATAGAATGCTACTTGAATGCATTATTCCTCAAATAACTTAATACATTACATTTGTAGTTTTATACATATTTTATAGAGAAAGTACATTTGATATATAAAATGCATTCATTGTAGCTTTAAACAGAGAAAGAGAATACACTTCTATCTACACATAATAAGAGGAACAATACATTACTGCTTGTGTGTAGTATACTTTAAAGACAATGGAAACCGAGCGGGATGGCGCAGTGGTTAGCACACTGGACTCACATTCGGGAGGACGACGGTTCAATCCCTCGTCCGGCCATCCTAATTTAGATTTTCCGTGATTTCCCTAAATCGGTCCTGGCAAATGCCGGGATGGTTCCTTTGAAGGCACACAACCGACTTCCTTCCCTGTCCTTCCCTAATGCGATGAGACCGATGACCTCGCTGTCTGGTCCACTCCCCCACAACAACCCAACAACAACAACAACGACAACAACAACACTATGCAGTACGTCGTCGGGGAGTAGGAGCCTCGGAATAAAAGGTCTTCGAGACTTCTCCTCCAAAACGACGTTACCTTACTGCTGGTGTCTTAGTATGTGGTGTCGGTGTATGTTTTATCATTCTTACAGCCTGGTGCGTTGTTTGTGACTGTGTTGTGGCATGCAGTGTCATGCTTTGTTGGTTACAAGTTGATGCCTTCTGAGTCATGTTCACTTAGTGCGTTGGTTCCTTCCTCGGTTTCGGTATCTGTGGTCGTGCTTGAGTCCTCCAATGTGGTTTGTTGTGTTGTTTGTGCTTGTCTACGCCTCCTTCCATATGGGTTTTGGCGCTTGTATTCTTCATGCAGTGTGTTCGATACAATATCGGCTACGCTATTTCTTGTCCGCCTCCGTAGAGTAGCGGCAGGGGACTGGGTGTCGTGTGTCCTTAATTATCATTTTCATCATCATTGATCCGCAAGTCGCCTCAGTGGCGTCTACTAAAAAGGACTTGCCAATACGGCGGCCGAACCCCCCCCCCCCCCCCTCCCCGCATGGGGCCTCGCAGCTAACAAATGGTTCAAATGGCTCTGAGCACTATGAGACTTTAACTTCCGAGGTCATTAGTCCCCTAGAATTTAGAACTATTTAAACCTAACTAACCTAAGGACATCAAACACATCCACTCCCGAGGCAGGATTCGAACCTGAGACCGTAGCGGTCTGAAGCGCCTAGAACCGCTCGGCCACCCCGGCCGGCCCCAGCTAACAATGCCATACGCTCATTTCATTACGTTTGTGTTCCAGCCATCAGTATTACATATTATTCTGGCTATGTCACTGTCGTTCTGTATAGGTCTCACTTGTGCTAGCGTGCTTCATAACAGTGTAAGATGTTCTGGTGTTCCAGTTTCTCCGCAAACGCATATTTCATCTCTGGTGTCACCGCCAGACACCACACTTGCTAGGTGGTAGCCTTTAAATCGGCCGCGGTCCGTTAGTACACGTCGGACCGACGTGGCGCCACTATCAGTGATGGCAGACCGGCCACACGGCAGGTCTAGTCTAGAGAGACTCCCTAGCCCTCGGCCCCAGTTGCACAGCCGACTTTGCTAGCGATGGTTCACTTTCTACATACGCTCTCGTTTGCCAAGACGACAGTTTAGCATAGCCTTCAGCTACGTCATTTGCTACGACCTAGCAAGGCGCCATATTCAGTTACTATGTATCCTGAACAGATAATATTGGGAATCATGTACCATCAAGAGGGACGTTCATCATTAATGGATTAAAGTTAAGTATCAAACTAATTACGTCCGCTTTCTGAATTCTCATTCCTTGTCATGTTCCAGACCTCACGTCACCTCGAAGGGAACGATCTATTGATACGTTATCAGCATGGTTTCAGAAAACATCGTTCTTGTGCAACGCAGCTAGCTCTTTATTCGCACGAAGTAATGGCCGCTATCGACAGGGGTTCTCAAGTTGATTCCGTATTTCTAGATCTCCGGAAAGCTTTTGACACCTCTCCTCACAAGCGACTTCTAATCAAGCTGCGGGCCTATGGGGTATCGTCTCAGTTGTGCGACTGGATTCGTGATTTCCTGTCAGGAAGGTCGCAGTTCGTAGTAATAGACGGCAAATCATCGAGTAAAATTGAAGTGATATCGGGTGTTCCCCAGGGAAGCGTCCTGGGACCTCTGCTGTTCCCGATCTATATAAATGACCTGGGTGACAATCTGAGCAGTTCTCTTTGCTTGTTCGCGGATGATGCTGTAATTTACCGTCTAGTAAGGTCATCCGAAGAGCAGTATCAGTTGCAAAGTGATTTGGAAAAGATTGCTGTATGGTGTGGCAGGTGTCAGTTGACGCTAAATAACGAATAGTGTGAGGTGATCCACATGAGTTCCAAAAGAAATCCGTTGGAACTCGATTACTCGATAAATAGTACAATCCTCAAGGCTGTCAATTCAACTAAGTATCTGGGTGTAAAAATTACGAACAACTTCAGTTGGAAAGACCACATAGATAATATTGTGGGGAAGGCGAGTCAAAGGTTGCGTTTCACACTTAGAAGATGCAACAAGTCCACTAAAGAGACAGCTTACACTACACTCGTTCGTTCTGTGTTAGAATATTGCTGCGCGGTATGGGATCCTTACCAGGTGGGATTGACGGAGGACATCGAAAGGGTGCAAAAAAGGGCAGCGAAATTTCAGTCACCAACTTTCTCTTCAGAATGCGAAAATACTTTGTTGAGCCCAACCTACATTGGTAGGAATGATTATCAAAATAAAATAAGAGAAATCAGTGCTCGAACAGAAAGGTTTAGGTGTTCGTTTCTCCCGCTCGTTGTTCGGGAGTGGAATGGTAGGGAGGTAGTATGATTGTGGTTCGATGAACCCTCTGCCAAGCACTTAAATGTGAATTGCAGAGTAATCATGTAGATGTAGAGTATAGTTCTTCCCTCTTCACGTCCGCCTGCGTGAGCTGAAACGCGTGCATTTCGGCCTCCTCTAGTAACACGGTGTTGGCTCTTCTGCCAACACAACATCATCTTTAGTTAGTCTCACGCGTTTTAAGTTTACCTGATAACGGATTCGTGGCATTGATTGTGTTTTGCTGCTTCTGTACTTTATCGGTAAATTTCGCGAGCGGTCGGGCCTTGAACAAATACAGCCTTCGTAGACAAACTGAAGAGCTGAAAGCATTTGAGTAAAGGAGAAGAACAGGAGGCGAAAGTAGTTGGCTGTAGACTTAACCCACCTGGAAGGTCTGCGGCCGTCGTCATCCTACTGCCTATGGATAAGCGGCCGGTGATAGGGCCCAAGACAAGACGGGCTAAGTCCGGCGCGTGGGAGGAGCGGCCGGTCCTCAGAGGCCCGGGCCGGACTTGGAAGAGGCCGCAGGACGCGGGTGGCCAAGAACAAGCAAGCAGCCGGGAATAAGCAATGCTAATGCGGCGCTGATGACGCCCGGCCGAGGCGCTGCTTGGCATGCAGCCGACACTTGCCCCTAATGACCGGCGGCGGCGCATCTCAATCAGCCACTACGGCGGACCGGACAGGACGGGTCAGGTCTCCTCCTCCCCCCGCACCCCCTCGCCTCTTCTGGGCTCTGCTGGCCGGCGACAGCCAGACGGCCAAATTAAAAGTCGGCCGGGAGGGGCCCCGACCCGGCGGAGAAGAACCGCATCGCACTGCGCGCCACTGCTCGCGCCGCCAATCAAAGCTCTGCGCGGGACCCTACAAAGGGTGCGGGAGCAAGCGAGGACGCGAGACTCGACACATCTGCACTGGGCCTGAAGGGCAAAGGGAAAGCCACGCGTAGACGGTTCTGGCTAGGAGGGCGAAAAGACGACTTCCTACAGGGGTGTCCAGAAAAGGACTCCCTGATTTCAAAATTAAATATCTCGATAACAAAGATCGATAGAGGAATGCAGTAAACGATATGTTTACTGCGAAGGCTGTAAGAAGTTTACACAGCAGTTTCAAATAATAGTTACAAAAGCTGCTAACAGATGGCGCTGTAATCGCCATACGTAATGCCTAGTATAAATAGTGATCCGAAGTCCAGAGCGATCAGTTCCACTATTGAAACGTGAAAGGAGGTTAGCGTACCGAAGGAAGAGATTAAAACCATGTACTCCATTGAACAGCGCGTTTTTCTCGTGCTAGAGTACCACAGGTTAGAAGAGGGTCCTACGGCAACAAGGCGAAGTTTTCAAGCACGATTTAATGTTCCAAAAGGACCCGATGCGAAAACCATTCGTACGCTCTTCGCACAATTTCAACGAACAGGCAGCGTAACTGATGATGTAGTGGGGCATGTTGGCCGCAAGCAAACCGCAGTTACGCCTGAAAATATCGCCACAGTTTCTGGAATTATTCAGCGATATCCAATGTCATATGTCCGTAGAATTTGCATCTGACACTGAGAACGAGCCTACACGTGTTTTCATTCAAAATTCAAACGCACCAGGCCATACCCGTACGAGCTGTGCAACAAAGGGTTGCCTTTGCTAATCAGATGCTCACAATGATTGATAGTGAAGGATTTGATGTTGGCTGCATCTGGTTTACAGATGAAGCACACTTCCACCTGAATGGATACGTGAATAAGCAGAACTGGCGATTTTGGGGTTCCGAAAAGCCATATTGGTGTGAAGTGAAACCCCTGTATTCTCCTAAAGTTACTGCGTGGGCTGCAGTATGCAGCAAAGGCATTATTGGCCATTTTTTCATTCGAGAAACGGTCACTGGTGCACGTTACGTGGCAATTTTGGAACAATTTGTCACCACACAGCAAGCGCTAGAGGATCGACCAGGTACTGAATGGTTTATGCAAGATGGATCCCGACCACATCGGACCGAATAAGTATTTCGCTTTCTTGAGGAATACTTCGCGAATCGAGACATTGCTATGGAATATCCCAAATTGACTGGTGCAGGCATGGATTGGCCTCCATATTCGCCGGATTTGACTCCCTGGGGCACAGCGAAAGACATGGTCTACCCGAAGCATCCCGCCACGCTGGACGAGCTTGAATCGGCGATCTCTGTGGCATGTGAATCCATTTCGGTTGAGACACTACGAAATGTGATGGCGAATTTCATTCTTCGTTTGCGCCACTTCTGTAGTGCCAATGGTGAGCATTTTGAAAACACTGTGATGTGATTGTTTGCAAAGATTGTTTTCATACGATTACTTCACTTATATATGCTGATATGAGCTGTACAGCGTACAGCGCCATCTGTTAGCAGCTTTTGTAACTATTATTTCAAAGTGCTGTATAAACTTCCTACAGCTTTCACAATAAACATACCGTTCACTGCATTCCTCTATCGATTTTTGTTTTCGAGATATTTAATTTTGAAATCAGGGAGCCCTTTTCTGGACACCCTGTAGACCCTCATCAAAAGTATCCGGACACCTTTACACGAGGGTCGTTCAATAAGTAATGCCCCACATTTATTTAAAAAGCCTTTAATATACATAGGCAAAGGTCCTTGTGGTGCTTCACATCTGATATTCGTTCTGTGCGCCGGTGAAGTTTCGAACCGTTCCGGCAGATGGCAGAGCCATAGTACAGAGTCAAAATGGCGTCTACATACGACTCGCGCTTCGACCATAGACTGGCCATGACGTCATTTTCGTGGCTCCGACATCTCTGGACTGAAGTCCCGTGAATGTTGGCAAAACATGGTTGTTTCGTGTTGCGCTCATGGCTGTACTCAGCATTTTTCTGGGGAAATGGCATGACATTTCACGTGAAAGTGTTTCTATGATAGTGCAGATGCGCTTATTGAAATCTACTGAAGCGACTTTATATGTTTTTTACACCTGAAATAGAGTATCACGTAAATTAAATTGTTGAAAGTGATGCCTGTAAAGTCAGACTCATATTACATTTTGGAAAGTATCTGTGATAATTCGATTACAGAAGTAAGTATAATTGTTTCTCGTTCCTACTCATAGGTTCCCTGAGGATGAAAACCAAAGGCAGCTTTGGATACAGGCTCTGAAACGGAAAAACTTTAAGCCATCTACACATACGCGCCTTTGCTCGAAGCGCTTCGCGGAGAAATGTTTTGATACGTTAGTTATTATTTACAATGTATATTTATAATTTATATTTACAGTGTCTGTCATTTTTAAACCTAGGCTCCAAAATTATTTTCTGAAACTTCGAAGTCTCACCTTTCACCTAAAATATCATTTTTTTTAAACTGATAGTTTAAACTTTTGTAAAAATAATGGGAACTGAACCTTTGAAGTGCACCTAAGATCGATACTCTAAAATGGACCTACTCCTAAAGTCGACAATTTTGGCACCTATAGTTGACGTAATTCCCATACCCCATTTTCTTTTATAAGTGACTAGAGCTCAAAACGCGGTGAATCCAATGTTAAAAGTTTTGACACGAGCCCGCTCTTACTGTTTAAAAGAATTTTAACGACATTTTCATTTAACTGATAGTTTATAGCAGTTTCGTCCCGCTGCCCACCAGAGTGGCGTTCGATATATTTGTTAGATTTTATAAATGGTACTGTGAACAAATCCAGGTCAAATGTAGTTCTGGCATAATTTTTCGCAATTGAAAAAGTAATTTTTGTTGGAAGCGTTTGGCAGTCAATTGAGAAATGTGGGGAAAATACGATACAAACATAGGAGGCAGACCGCTGATTGTAAATCCCGCCACGTTTTGCCCACAGTCACGTGGTTTACGTTGGAGCCACCCGCCACGTTTTGCCCACAGTCACGTGGTTTACATTGGAGCCACACCAGCCCTATAGCTTCTGCACAGCAAGGCCAGTGTACTAGTATCTATGGTCGAAGGACTCACGTTAAAAGCAGCGTGCTGTTATTGAATTCTTGTGCGCAAAAAAGAAACCGTGGTGAACATCCACGAAAGTTTGTGTGCAGTGTATAGCGATGCTGCAATTGATAGAAGTACGGCTGGGCGATGGGTAAAGAAAGTTACAGCCTCGGGAAACGTAGAAACAGAGCTCCATGATCAGTCACGCTCGGGACGTCCTGTCACAGCCACTGCTCCAGACATGCTGAATCGTTCGGCTACTATTATTCATGCCGACCGGCGCATCACAACTCGACAATTGGCTCTACAGTTGTCGGTCAGCATCAGAAGTGCATTAATTTTTAGACAACATAGTTGCGTGGAGATAGCAGTGATTGGTTTACTTGCAATCAATTAATCAAAATGACAGTCATAATCGCATTATTTATTTTGTTGACAATCGGTTTCAACCCGCGATGGGGTCATCTTCAGGGCATATTTGCACCATTTGGTCGCTCGCGCAGTCGCTACCCTGCCTGTGCCTATGATAGTTACCAACCGTGCACAGGCAGGGTAACGACTCCAGCGAGCAACCAAATGGTGTAAATTTGCCCTGAAGATGACCCCATCGCGGCTTGAACCGGTTGGCTACAAAATAAAAAATGCGATTGTGACTGTCATTTTGATTAATTGATTATCGGAAGTGCGTCTGCAATGATCGAGACTTTCGGATAATCAAAGAGGGTGGGTTGGACATCGTTCCCCAACCACTCCACAATCCAGACCTGGCACTCTCGGACTTCCATCACTGGGCCGCTTAAAGATTCTCTACGAGGAACACACTTTGAAGATGACGAGAGTGTCAGTCATGCAATGAAAACATGGCTACGCCTACAGCACAAGAGCTTTTACCAGCAGGGAATACATGCTATTCCACAACGTTGTCGTACGGCCATGGAACGTCTTGGAGACTGCGTAGAAAAATAGGACATGGACAAGATGTGTTGATGCATATCGTCACGAAATTCTGACTCTTAATAATAAACATGTTCTGAAATAAAAATTGTGGGGCATTACTTTTTAAATGGCCCTCGTAGAAGTGACCAGAACACGTCACGAGAAGCGAACCGGCCAACATAAAAAGGAGACGTGATGTATTGTGTACGCAGCACAGAAGCAGTAACAGTAGAATAGGTCGACAGGGAAAAAGATCAGGGTCTAACGTCTCGTCGACATCGAGGTCATTAGCGGTGAAGCACAAGCTTGGAGTATTTCAAGGATGGCGAACGAAATCGGCTATTCTCTTTCAAAGGAATCATGTCAGCATATGCCAGGAGCGATGTGGGGAAATCACGGGAAAACAGTTTGGATGACCTGATGCGGATTTCAGCCGTCATCCTCCGGAATGCGTGTCCAGTGATCTAACCGCTGTGCCACCTCGCTCTGTCGAATAAGTGGCTAAGGGTAGTTTAAAGCATTCAACCCTCAAATACTAGCCAGTGGGTTGTTCAATATAACACTTACCATGAAAACGATGTGCCAAGAATAACAAACACGGTGGATTTCAGAAAATAATGTCCGCCTTCTTCTATCCCTAACATAACTGGACGCAACCTGATTTCCTCTCGTCTTGTAAAGATGTAGCTATCGTCCCAATTCGTTTCTCCTCCGCTGGCCGCAGGCGTCAAACAGACGAGAGCACTTTTGCTCAGACGTTTTTCACCCATGGTATGATTACATGTAATTCTATGTAATTTTTCAATTCTGATAAAGTCTGCGTTAGTGCAGTCGAAACTATGGTTAATTTGACAATAGTTTTGTGCAGCTGAGGTGGCTATACATACAGCCTGTAATTACTTGTGAAGAACGTGAAGTAAAGATGAGGACCAAGATGGAAATGAAGTGGAGGTATACACTACCTTCTAAACAAAAGACACATAAGAGACGAAACAAGGTGGGCATAAAAAGCCGATTAACGCAGACAAAGAGAGCATTCTTGGGGAATAGAAGTCGGCTAGCATCAAAGACAGGCCTTAATCTGAGGACTAAATGTATGAGAATACGTTAGATAGTTAATTACATGTTCCATAGAACATTCGAACGTTGTTAGAAAAAAGACCACTTAGATAATATTGTGGGGAAGGCGAGCCAAAGGTTGCGTTTCATTGGCAGGACACTTAGAAGATGCAACAAATCCACTAAAGAGACAGCTTACACTACACTCGTTCGTCCTCTGTTAGAATATTGCTGCGCGGTGTGGGATCCTTACCAGGTGGGATTGACGGAGGACATCGAAAGGGTGCAAAAAGGCAGCTCGTTTTGTATTATCACGTAATAGGGGAGAGAGTGTGGCAGATATGATACGCGAATTGGGATGGAAGTCATTAAAGCAAAGACGTTTTTCGTCGCGGCGAGATCTATTTACGAAATTTCAGTCAACAACTTTCTCTTCCGAATGCGAAAATATTTTGTTGAGCCCAACCTACATAGGTAGGAATAATCATCAAAATAAAATAAGAGAAATTAGAGCTCGAACAGAAAGGTTTAGGTGTTCGTTTTTCCCGTGCGCTGTTCGGGAGTGGAATGGTAGGGATATAGTATGATTGTGGTTCGATGAACCCTCTGCTAAGCACTTAAATGTGAATTGCAGAGTAGTCATGTAGATGTAGATGTAGAAAATAATGTGGAAGGAGTCAGTTTACTGGATATGTATACATGACTAGCGTTAACATCAATGAACACACACTCTCACACACACACACACACACACACACACACACACACACACATATATATATATATATATATATATATATATATATATATATATATATATAATATGCGGAACAGGAACTGTCCAGGAAAATTGATTTTAATTTACATTTAAAATTTGTTTTGCCACTTATCTGACATTTTTGTTATTGGGCAGATGATGAAAATATTTTGTTGCATGATACTGATCTCCTTTCTGAACCACTGACAGCTTTAATGAAGGACATTTTTGCCTGTAGTGTTGTAGGTGTGGACACCACTGTCCTTCTTAAATTGTGATGGATAATTTATGACGAATTTCATTTGCGAAAATGTGTATTATAAAACAATTCCTAGGTCCTTGAAAGAGGTACCAACATGAAGTTTTTGTATGCCCGTTCTACTGACACAGCGTTTGACAGACTTCGGCCGTTCACTTATGTAATAAAATGGAAAACCTGCAGCCGTCCTTCCGATGCTATTCATATATAGCCACCAGTTTCAATGATGCAGGGCCCATCTTCAGGCACTAACTGACGCTGCAGAGGTTAACTCCAATCACATACACGATTCCACCAGTGGCCAACATCTATGAATGGTTTCGTAAACTTAACAACGATATTGTGTCTCCAGTCGTCAACTACCAATTGGAAACCTGGCCAAAATTTCAAACATGCTCCAATATGGACAAAAATAAGTGTAATGGGGTTTCTAACAATTCTGATAACAATTTTTATATCAAAATTGAAAAATTTAAAATGACAGATGAAAAGAATCTAGAATAAATTGAAGTTAACAACAAATGTTTTTGGTTCAAAAATGGTTCAAATGGCTCTGAGCACTATGGGACTCAACTGCTGAGGTCATTAGTCCCCTAGAACTTAGAACTAGTTAAACCTAACTAACCTAAGGACATCACAAACATCCATGCCCGAGGCAGGATTCGAACCTGCGACCGTAGCGGTCTTGCGGTTCCAGACTGCAGCGCCTTTAACCGCGCGGCCACTTCGGCCGGCATGTTTTTGGTGATCGTTTATTATTTTCATGATAAATTTTATTATGAACTTGCCTCTGTTACTAACTTTATTACAGAAAATATATACTTAAGTGCAGTGGTGAGCCAAAGAAACTGGTACACCTGCCTAATATCGGGTAGGACCCCCGCGGGCACGCAGAAGTGCCGCAACACGACATGGTATGGACTCGACTAATGTCTGAAGTAGTGCTAGAAGGAATTGATACCATGAATTCTGCAGGGCTGTCCATAAATCCGGAGGAATACAAAGGGATGGAGGTCTCTTCTGAACAGCAAGTTGCAAGGCATTCCAGATATGCTCAATAATGTTCGGGGTGTTTGGTGGCCAGCGGAAGTGTTTAAAATAAGAAGAGTGTTCCTATAGCCACTCTGTAGCAGTTTTGGACGTGTCGGGTGTCGCATTATCCTGTTGGAATTGCCCAAGTCGGTCGGAATGCACAATATACATGAATGGATGCAGTTGATCAGACAGGATGCTTACGTATGTGTCACCTGTCAGAGTCGTATCTAGACGTACCAGAGCTCCCATATCACTCCAACTACACACGACCCACACCATTACACAGCCTTCACCAGCTTGAACAGTCCCCTGCTGACACGCAAAGTCTATGGATTCATGAGGTTGTATGCGTCCATCCGCTCGATACAATTTGAAACGAGACTCGTCTGACCAGGCAACATGTTGAAAGTCATCAACGGTCCAATGTCGTTGTTGGCGGGCCCAGGTGAGGGGTAAAGCTTTGTGTCGTACAGTCATCGAGAGTACACGCGTGGTCATTCGGCTCCGAAAGCCCATATCGATTATGTTTCGTTGAATGGTTCGCACGCTGACACTTATTGATGGCCCAACATTGTCATCTGGAGCAATTTGCGGAAGGGTTGCACTTCTTTCACGTTGAACGTTTCTCTCCAGACATCGTTGGTCCCTATCTTGTAGGATCTTTTTCCAGCCGCAGCGATGTCGGAGATTTGATATTTTACCGGATTCCTGTTATTCACGGTACGCTCGTGGAATGGTGGTATGGGAAAATCCCCTCTTCGTTGTTACCTCGGAGATGATGTGTCCCATCGCTCGTGCGCCGACTGTAACACCACGTTCAAACTCACTTAAATCTTGATAACCTGCCATTGTAGCAGTTACGATCTAGAACTGCGCCAGACACTTGTCTTATATGGGCGTTGTCGACCGCAGCGCCGCATTCTGCCCGTTTACATGTCTCTGTATTTGAATACACATGCCTATAGCAGTTTCTTTGGCGCTTCATTGTGCATTAATAACAAAACTGAAGTTATATAAGTTTCATTCACCTTCATTCTCTTGTACTTCTCGATCATCTTCATTTCCTTCTTCGTTTTCTTCCTCAGTGACATTTGTAACCTCTTCAACATCCGTAGCATCTGATACTTCATAATTCTCTACTGCCGGCACCAAAACCCAACAACATCCGAGGAGAACGTTTTCACTTTTACTGGAGATAGTTTCCGCAAAAAAGAAATGTGGGGATCGGCTATTGCTGGAAGTCTCTTGAAAGCATTCTCCCCATTTTTCTCGCTACAAGACTTTCTAGTAAAGGTTTTGCGATGTTGCCTAATAAAGTTACTTATTGATTCCTGCACAGCTTCCGACATATGACCGATTGGTAAAAGTGCAGAGTCATTATGTCCTGTCCGTTGATCAACACTCTACAGACTCATTTTGACATACTGTACCACGAGTATTCTTTGACATAATGCGTGGCTGTTGGAATGGCGTAGCTTCGGACCTGTTTGACGTCAATTTCTATTTCTGTAGTGTAAATAACGGCGTTTTACAAATGTCGCTTAAAAATGGTTCAAAGCTGGGGTTGCAGCTCGTAGGTGGATTTTAAAGATGATTCTTGAAGAAAGTAGTATATATTTAAGGACGGAATGAAAAGCAAAGCGGAATGACGTGTAATCTGAAATTCATCCCTTCTTTTCGCTCGCGTTTTACAATTTTCTTACTTGTTTTCAGGTTAGAAGTTAATTAACAAGAACCAATTGTTAATTAGTCATTTAATAGTGAAATAAGTGTTCGTAATTATGTACATACTTCTAAAATAGCCTCCATTGAAAAAATTCGGTCTGATTTCGCTGAACAAAAACATTTCATCCGAACGGCGCAGTACTTTTCCAGTCCGAGTAGCTCGGCACGCAGCTCACAAGTGGATTTCGCTTTGGACCTGAAATTCAATCTTCGAAAGAAACTGCTGGCCGCCTCTGAGACAGGGATTAACTGGTCCCCCAACCTAACTCTATCCAACACTTTAAAGGATATTTCTCAACTCCAAATTCTTTTTTTTTTTTTATTTACGGCCACGTTTCCGGGGTTATAAGACAGTGTATACTGGCTAGAGCCGGTCGGTGTGACTGGTGTTGGAGGTTGGTGATCTCTCGGTGGTCAGCGACCTAACGGTCAACATCGCCTGCGTGGACGAAGCTGAAGCGTGTGAGCCTGGCCTGTGACCAGACGGCGCTGTTACGATTTCACCAGCTCGACTGGTGGCTATAGAGCATTTTTGTGTCGGTAACAATCTAAGTCAGTTTGCTATGAGAGAAGATTCCGAATAGTAACAGCACGTCCGTGTATGCCGTGGTCTTCAGTCCTGTGGGTTCACTGCGTGGCCAGAGTGGATCAAACTCAAATTGTCTGTTGTGGACATCTACATATTTTTGTTCTGTCTCGCCCTACTGCTAACTTTCAGTGGCTTGACCTGTTGTGAAGTTTATTGTGCTCCTAACCAGTGAGGCATGTTTGTAGCAGGGGGTTTCGCAACCGAGCAGCAGTGTCCAAGAAATTTTCCTTGTTGTTGTGGGTAATTAAATACGCAACTTACGCTTCGTACATCAGCTGCTGTCCACCGGCGCGTGCTGTCTTCATGTGTGTTTCTTAATGTGTGATTCTTAATTAGAGAGGAACAGATTCTGTGAGTTCCTTATTGTCTTGTTGAACAGCCGAGTGTTACGACATTTATGTATCACGCGCCCTGGTGCCCTCCTCTTTGGCAATAAATGATCATTTGTGTAATTTACTGTAGGCCATTTGTATTTTCTATTGACTACCGTTTACACAATGATCTTTCAGACGTGCTTGGTAGTGTACTATTTGTTCTTAAAATTATGGTATTATGAGTTAGCTGCGTTAAACTTACTGAAATTATAATCGAAGCTATAGCTTGACCAGAGCTTGCGTTTTGGTGCTGTAAATTGTGTAGGTTTAGAAACTTGGGCAGGTAGTTTGTTTGACCATTTAAAGACATTAATTTGAGTGTTGCACCTGGGCTTTGACCTACCTAAATCTGTCAGGCTTGTGTTATGAAAATTGTAAATTTATGTGACTAATTTTCTATTTTAATACTTTAGATTTTTAATTTTGTTAAAAGGGTATTTTAATATTTTGTCGGATAATTGTATGTTAATGGTTAGGAAGGGAGTACACAACTTCTTGGAGCTGTTTGGAGAAACGAACTTTCTTGAAGTGGGACTGTTATCCATGTGCTACATCAGTTGCCAGTATGACATTGTCTGTTGTACATACCTGAAAATAGTGATGACATTGTCTATTGTACATACCCGAAAATAGTGTGTAATTTCAAAATTTAAGGGCCACTCATTTTCTGAGAATCACTTAATACTTCTTTGGAAAAATAGTTTACTATTTATTATGCTGCATTCTCTCTAACTGGGTTTATTACAACCCTAGTGTAGCCAGCAGAAAGTACCAATTCGGCTCGATGGCTGTTAAAAGGAAGGTTATTCGCTTATATAAGGACTAGGAATGCACGCAAATCTGGACACTGCAGGGATCCCTTTGTAATTTCTCCCCATTCTCCCCAGTCACTATAATTTTCTACCCTTCCGACATTGCTTGAATTATTCAGCACAACCTTTTTACAATCTGGTAAGTATGATTCAAGCCAGCTGTGCGTAAAGCCGGCAAGCATGTTAAAACTTGAGTTTTTCCAAGAAAGTAACGTAATCCACACAATTACCGCAATGGAAAAATCACAGAAACTATCAAATGGCGATGGTTCAAGGCTTGTACCTTTTGATGAATGAATGTATAAATAGCATTCTCAGTCGATCAACGCTTCTGGAATCCAAACTAATTTGCTAAATAAATGTGGAACTGTTCTTGAGCACATTACTTTTCGAATATTTTGGAAAAAGATGTCAATACGGAAATTGGAGAATTATTGTTTAACTTTGGCTTGTGACCTTTCTTATGAAGGGTTGTAAAATTGCATGTATTAACACGTCTGGAAAAATTCCCTGTGGCATTGATGACTGCCTATCTCACTAAGGACATTACTTATTAAGCTGAACAAGTTCTCAGAATTTTATTTGAAATCCCATCAGTCCCACATGAGTTTCGTTTCATTATGAATTTTGATAATGCTGTTAATTTCACTAAAGGATGTTGTGCTACTTCTCGTACCTTAAAGTTTTGTGGAACGACGTTTTTGACACATTCTCTTGCATCTTCAAGCATTTAATCCTACGTTTGCTAATAGAGGTAGAAGTGATAGTTAAACGTACACACAACTTTTGAATTATCGGTCACAAAACTGCCATTTAGTTTAAATGTTATGGTGTCTTGTACACTGACTGGCTCACCTGTCTCCAACTGGCAACAACCCTTGTACTTTTAATCTTATCATCTGCATTATTTATTTGTGTCATTATGTGCATACTTCTGGGCACTTTAATGACTTTCCTTAATATGCTACAATACTTTTAAGTGTGCTAGTAATGTCAGATCTCAACTTACTCTGGCCTGTACATAAATTTCTCTCTTACGTTTACATGCGATTGTAATTTCCTTAGTTATTCTTGGCTTACTTGTTTTTTAATGGATTTCCTTTCTTTTTAGGAAAAGAACTTGTAAATTTTGACGCACGTTTACTATGGAATGAATTGAATCTGATATTAGCATTTGTTTTTATACTACCTCATTCTACACCACCCCTTTTAACTTACTCTGGAAACACTGTATCCTATTCACATTAATAAGCGCCGCTGCTTTGTGTGAAACCGCCTCATGCCTGTAAGGTGCCTTAATGTATATTACCATTAATTGTGCATGACGATCAGGCAGTCGCTTAGCAACTAGGTATAGAGTAATTGTTTCAGTGTGAGCACTGTCCATAAAAATGTTGTCAATCAGTGTCCTACTATCACTGCTCACGAGTTGGAAAACTGGCAACTGAAATTAAATTGAAACATCTCCATAATGATTCCAGTTCATTTTTCCTGCCCATATATTATAAGAAATCTAAACTGAAATTTCCACAAACTACTAATTGTTTATTATGTCTGAGAGGTAGCTCAGTATTGCAGCTGGATTTATCATAATTAACTGAAAGTTTCCTAGAGGGAACCTCTAGACCGTTACAGTTATCAGAGAAGTGTCCTGCAGTAACAGCTCACAAGCAGATGCTTCTAGATTCTGATCAACACAAAACGTATTTGTTCCAATATATTTCGGCTTTCAGTCCAACTATTGCATATGTTGTTGAAACTCCACCTTTTTCCATGCTAATTCAACATGAAAACAATGCTAGTCTATTATTCCATATATTTAACTAATCCATCCCAGTAGTTAAGTGGTGTTCAGAGAGGCACAGAACATCTATCGCTTAAGCCGGAGGACAGCATTCTAAGGCAGTGAATGATGGACTGGTGGAAAAACGGAACAGAGAGAACAGAAATGTCTGACTTGGGGTGCTACAGGATAATTTTGAAAAAAAGGTGGCCTGATAAGGTAAAGAATGGGGAGATTCTCCTTAGAAACGGCAAAGAGAGGAATTATAGAAAAGACTGACAAAAAGAAGCGACAGCATGACAGCACATGTGTTAAGACATCAGGAAATAACTTCCATTGTACTAGGGGGATCTAGAAAGGGTAAAAACTCTATTGAAAGATCGAGTTTGGAAGATATCCAAGAAATAAATGAGGACGTATATGAGATGAAGAGGTGATACAAGAGAGGATTCGTGGCGTTTCGAGTCAAAGCAGAGGGCTGATGGAACAAAAACATAAAAGAAAGCTATATCTATATTCCGCAAGCCACCTAACGGCGAAGAAGAAAGTATTTCGTGTACCAGTACCAGTTCCCACCTTCTCTTCTACCGGACACTAATGGTGAGCAGGAAGATCGAACAGTTGGTTAGTCTCCACGTGACCTCAAATGTCTCAAGTACACTACTGTCCATTAAGATTGCTACATCACGAAGATGACGTGCTACAGACGCGAAATTTAACCGAGAGGAAGGAGATCCTGTGATATGCAAATTATTAGCTTTTCAGAGCATTCACACAAGGTTGGCGCCGGTGGCGACACCTACAACGTGCTGACATGAGGAAAGTTTCCAACCGATTTCTCATACACAAACAGCAGTTAACCGGCGTTGCCTGGTCAAACGTTGTTGTGGTGCCTCATGTAAGGAGGAGAAATGCGTACCATCACGTTTCCACTTTGATAAAGGTCGGATTGCAGCCTATCGCGATTGCGGTTTATCGTATCGCGACATTGCTGCTCGTGTTGGTCGAGATCCTATGACTGTAAGCAGAATATGGAATCGGTTTGTTGAGGAGGGTAATACGGAACGCCGTGCTGGATCCCAACGGCCTCGTATCACTAGCAGACGATATGACAGGCATCTTATCCGCATGGCTGTAACGGATCGTGCAGCCACGTCTCGATCCCTGAGTCAACTGATGGGGACGTTTGCAAGACAACAACCATCTGCACGAACAGTTCGCCGACGATTGCAGCAGCACGGACTGTCAGCTCGGAGACCATGACTGCGGTTACCCTTGACGCTGCATCACAGACAGGAGCGCCTGCGATGGTGTACTCAACGACGAACCTGGGTGCACGAATGGCAAAACGTCTTTTTTTCGGATGAATCCAGGTTCTGTTTACAGCATCATGATGGTCGCATCCGTGTTTGGCGACATCGCGGTGAACGCACATTGGAAGCGTGTATTCGTCATCGCCATACTGGCGGATCACCTGGCGTGATGGTATGGGGTGCCTTTGGTTACACGTCTCGGTCACCTCTTGTTCGCGCTGACGGCACTTTGAACAGTGAAAGTTACATTTCAAATGTGTTACGACCCGTGGCTCTACCCTTCATTCGATCCCTGCGGTACCCTACAGGATAATGCACGACCGCATGTTGCAGGTCCTGTACGGGCGTTTCTGGATACAGAAAATGGTCTACTGCTGCCCTGGCCACCACCTTCTTCAGATCTCTCACCAATTGAAAACGTCTGGTCAATGGTGGCCGAGCAACTGGCTCGTCACAATACGCCAGTCACTATTCTTGATGACCTGTGGTATCGTGTTGAAGCTGCATGGGCAGCCGTACCTGTACACACCATCCAAGCTCTGTTTGACTCAATGCCCAGGCTTATCAAGGCCGTTATTATGGCCAGAGGTGGTTGTTCTGGGTACTGATTTCTCAGGATCTATGCACCCAAATTGCGTGAAAATATAATCACATGTCAGTTCTAGTATAATATAATTGTTCAATGAATATCCGTTTATCATCTGCATTTCTTCTTGATGTAGCAATTTTAATAGCCAGTATTGTATTACGTTCATTATCTTTTCGCGAGACATACGTAGTGTAATTCAATATACTAAATGTCCTAGGAACGCACGCTACCTCTCCTGTAACGACTGCCTCTGGAAGTGAATGTGCATATTTGCGGCACTTGTTCGGTTACTACAGAAACCCGTATCGGAATGCTCTGAGCTTCATTAGACATTCTCTGTTTCCTCTAGCAGTCCTACATGGTAAGGGTCCAGACTGAGGAGCGAAACTCAAATATCGGTCGAATGAGGGTTTTGTAAGGTACCCGGTTCAGTGATGCTTCTCGCTGAATTTTCGAATGGCCATTTGCCTGGCATCTGCCTTTGAAACTATTAGTTTTATATAGTACGAGTTTAAATCGTCTCTTATCAATATTGCAAGAGATATTTAGCAATATGAGCGTTTCTACTGATGATTTGGTAATTGTGTGATCAATCGCGTTTGTAACTTTTCTCTTATTTAAGTACAATACATGACATTTATATACACTGGTGTGCAAAATTTGAAGACGAAAGTAACTTGCGCCTGATGTGATACTACCAACTAACACAACTCGGTGATGCTTGCGCTATAGATATAAAAATCTACTGCAGTACAATACAGAACGTAAAGTCAACGCGATTCCGAACGGTCTACTGGACGTTACAAAAAGTAGGACGTGGTTCTGAATACAACATGTGATTACCACGAATGGTAGCGCATGCTCTGCAATATTCTCCCCTACTGGCACAAGGTTGGTAAGGATTATATATGAAGGTAGTACCAGTTGCCGAAAGAACAAATACTATTGATGACCGTGCAGCTTCTCTAGAATGAAATGATAATTAAATCGACACCCTAGCTGCAAACAGGCGTACATATATATCATTGGGGACATTTTGAAAATGTGTGCCCTGACCGGGACTCGAACCCGGGATCTCCTGTTTACATGGCAGACGTTCTGTCCATGTGAGCCACCGAGGTCACAGAGGTAAGTGCGCCTGCAGGGACTCATCCCTTGCACGCTCCCCGTGAGCTCCCGGGTTCGAGTCTCGGTCTGGGCACACAATTTCAACATGTCCCCAATGATGTACATCAACGCCTGTTTGCAGCTAGGGTGTCGATTAATTGGTCATCAGTGGTATCTGCTCTTCGGTAAGCCGCGCGGGATTAGCCGAGCGGTCTGGGGCTCTGCAGTCATGGACTGTGCGGCTGGTCCCGGGGGAGGTTCGAGTCTTCCCTCGGGCTTGGGTGTGTGTGTTTGTCCTTAGGATAATTAAGTAGTGTGTAAGCTTAAGGACTGATGACCTTAGCAGTCAAGTCCCACAAGATTTCACTCACATTTGAACATTTGCTCTTTGGTAACACATACTACCTTCATATATAGTTAAAATATGGCTACCCGGCCATTGACTTTCTTGTGCGAATGCACACGCCATGCCCCAACTCGTACGGGAGTTGCTAGATTAATCTGCGACGAGTAATGAGTGTGATGGGCAAACATCTATTAGGCGCACTACGAATGTAGCGGTGTGGACATGTTGGGAATGTGGGTCTCACGGGGAGCGTGCAAGGGATAAGTCCCTGCAGGCGCACTGTCCTCTGTGCCCTCCGTGGCTCAGATGGATAGAGCGTCTGCCATGTAAGCAGGAGATCCTGGGTTCGATTCCCGGTTCGGGCACACATTTTCAACACGTCCCCAATGATGTATATCAACGGCTGTTTGCAGCTAGGGTGTCGATTTAATTATCATTTCATTGGTAAAGAGTTCTTCTGGTAGGGCTTTCCATACGTCTACCAGCGCAGTTCACAGTGGCTGGGTGGTCGTCTTTGCATGTGACTTGCTTCAATACATCTCCCCAACGCATGCCAGACATCCTCGATGGTATTTAAGTCGGGGGAATGGTCAGGCCAGTCCGTTCGCCTAATATCCTTTCATTCTAAGAGATCCTGCACCTGCGCTGTCCTTTGTGGTCGCGCTTTGTCATCTGTAAAACTGAAATCAAGACGAGATGCTCCCTTGAAAAGGCACACGTATGGAAGTTGCACAGTGTCTCACTAATGTTAATCGCCGAGTGTACGGTGTTCAAAGCTTTGGAGGTCAGTACTCCCATGCAACATTACACCCCCCCTGACGCCAGGACCACCAAATCGACAACGTTCGACAATGATAGTGGGTGTTTTACATGTCTCCAACTCCCCCTACTTTAGACTAGGTCATGCATTGTCGGACATAATAGTTTCGAGCACGATCGTTTCGACGGTCCTCGAGTTACAGTGTTGAGATACGTGGGCGTACAGAAGTCCAGGTCTTTGAAGGTGGTACACTCGTCCGTCAACGTCAATGTAATACTGAACTGCCTTCCCATGTGCGCCTTTTCAGGTATGAATTCAGCCCTGACTTCAGTGTTATGGCTAACAATAGTCTACCGTATCACACAGTGCAGGTGGAGAAGCTCTTGGAACGAGAGGATACTCGGCGAACTGACTGGCCTGCTCGTTCCCCCGACTTAAAAACCATCGACCAAGTTTGAGATGCGTTGGGGAGACGTATGGCTGCACGTCCATATGCACCAACGATTGTCAAGTGCCCTGGCGGAGAAATGGAACGCCCTACGACAAGAACTCCTTACCACACTTGTGGCCAGCAGTGGAGCAGTATTACAGAGCTTGCACTGCAGTAGGTAGTTATCGCATGAATTGACAACCATGTCCCGCCTTTTGCAAAATCCTGGGGGACCATTATGAATTTTGGAACACGTATTATGTTCGAGGATAATGACTTTTCTGGAGACTAGAAATCTACTCTGTAGGAATAAGTATGGGTTTCGAAAAAGACGATCGTGTGAAACCCAGCTTGCTCTATTCGTACGCGAGACTCAGAGGGCCATAGATGCGGGTTCCCAGGTAGATGGCGTGTTTCTTGACTTCCGCAAGCCGTTTGATACAGTTCCCCACAGTCGTTTAATGAACAATGTAAGAGCATATGGACTATCAGACCAATTGTGTGATTGGATTGAAGAGTTTCTAGATAACAGAACGCAGCATGTCATTCTCAATGGAGAGAAGTCTTCCGAAGTAAGAGTGATCTCAGGTGTGCCGCAGGGGAGTGTCGTAGGACCGTTGCTATTCACAGTATGTATAAATGACCTTGCAGATAACATCAGAACTTCACTGAGGCTTTTTGCGGATGATGCTGTAGTATATCGAGAAGTTGTAACAATGGAAAATTGTACTGAAATGCAGGAGGATCTGAAACGAATTGACGCATGGTGCAGGGAATGGCAATTGAATCTCATTGCAGACAAGTGTAATGTGCTGCGAATACATAGAAGGAATGATCCCTTATCATTTAGCTACAATATAACAGGTCAGCAACTGGAAGCAGTTAATTCCATAAATTATCTGGGAGTAGGCATTAGGAGTGATCTCGAATGGAATGACCATATAAAATTAACCGTCGGTAAAGCAGATGACAGACTGAGATTCATAGGAAAAATCCTAAGGAAATGCAGTCCGAAAACAAAGAAGTAGGTTACATTACACTTGTTCGCCCAATGCTTCAATACTGCTCACCAGTGTGGGATCCGTACCAAATAGGGTTGATAGAAGAGATAGAGAAGATCCAACGGAGAGCAGCGCGCTTCGTAACAGGATCATTTAGTAATCGCGAAAGCTTTACGGAGATGATATATAAGCTCCAGTGGAAGACTCGGCAAGAGAGACTCTCAGTAGCTCGGTAGTTTCGAGAACATACCTTCACCGAGGAGTCAAGCAGTATATTGCTCCCTCCTACGTATATCTTACGAAGAGACCATGATGATAAAGTCAGAGAGATCAGAGCCCACACTGAGGCATAACGGCAATCTTTCTTTCCACGAACAATACTAGACTGGTATAGAAGGGAGAACCGATAGAGGTACGCAAGGTATCCTCCGCCAAACACCGTCAGGTGGCTTGCGGAGTAGAGATGTAGATGAAGATGTAGAATCGCGGTGTTCACTGCAATTATTGTCTTTGAAAAATACTATCATCTCATTGCGTCTTTCGTTTAGTTGCGCTCTTTACTATACTGTAGCAGTTCTTTATATATTTTGTGAGCTGTGGCGGGACTTGCGCCAGTAGTATCTCTGACATGAGTAGGATCGGTTTTCCTACTGCAGAGGTTTGTATTTGGGCTCGGGCCGACTCGAGATATAAGGTAGTGCTGACCGCGAGTAGGGGAGAGGACACAACGCTTTGAGAACGTTACGCGGCGGTGCGCGAGTCGGCGATTGACTGGCGGACAAAAGCGAAGACGGCGTGCCTGAGGCCGGGCGGCGGTTGTCACGTGGTTGTACTAGAGTCGGCGGGAATTGGCCGGCGCTGTGCATTCTCCGGCAACCTCGTGAGCTGTGGATGTGCCCGCTTCCTTGGAGGGAGAAGCGGTAATGGTCTTGCGAAGTCATGGTTTGACATCTCCGCAAAATCGTTCCAGCATCAAGGCACCAAGTTAAGTACGCTATTTACTAAGAGCTCTTAGTTAACTGTCATTGTGATCGTTCTTGATACAGTAAGACGTCGCAAGACGTGTGATGTTATGTTGTTCGATTTCATTTGTGGCCTCTTAGTAAGCGTGTGCTCTGGTTCCGCATAATATGTATTTGCAGATGTGTGTCCTGAAGTTCTAGTCAGTGTCGGTTCTCGTGAGCCAGTTCATTTCCCACTGTTTGTTTATCAAGTACTGTTTCACTTGAAGGACTTGCGAGCGAAATTAGTTGTCGTTTAACCTTGATTTTATAGAGTTAATATACTGGTCTATCTTAGAGCTTTAAGAAAAGTTTCCTGCCTCCTATTGTCGGATGTGGTCTGTGTTTCAGTGAGTTGAGGCAGCGGAATAACTGAAGCGCAGAGCTTCCCTTTAGATTACGACTTACGGGCGGTGGACTTCACTTGAGCTCGTGTGTTCCACTTCCGTAGCGTTTTCTTGGTTCACATTTTGGTGGCCTACTCGACGTGGGGTTGCAAACAGAGCCGCGTCTTAGTTCGAATTTAAGTATTACTTCCCTCAGTCGGTTCCACCGTTCGTGGCCAAACTTCGGCATTGCAAGCTTGGGCGTTGCTTCGGTTGTTGCACTTTTTCTGATGTGTCTTAACTAGAGATGTTTTGTTAAATTTATGGTCATATTTTGCCTGAGTGGCGATTCTTAATGTTTGGCTAATGATTTATTAACTTGCTTATGATTTTATGTAATGAAAATTTCGTAAATATTTTGCCTGAGTGGCGGTTCTAAGTGTTTGGCTAATGATTTATTAACTTGCTTTTAATTTTATGTAATGAGAGTTTCTTAATAATTTTTGCCTGAGTGGCGGTTCTCAATGTTTGGCTAAATTTCTTAAATATTGTGCCTGAGTGGCAGTTCTCAATGTTTGGTTAATGATTTATTAACTTGCTTATGATTTCATGTCTCCTAAATAATCTTGCCTGAGTGGCGCCTGTTAAATTGTATCTGCGATTGTTTTGGGTAGTTAATAAAACCATTGGAATTGAACTGTTCAATTTATTGGGTCAGCCCTTCCACCCCCTTTAGATTTAAAGGTTAAACAAACAGCTGTTAAGTAAAACCGTCCCAACAATTCCATTTTGTATCCTCGAAGACTCTGATGAGTATTGCACCATAGGAATCAAGGCAGACAATGTCGCTTAGTGGTCGGTATCCTCTTTCTACAACACAACTGCACACATGTATTAACATGGTTCTTTATTTACGCAAACATGAAGCTACTTATCTTGAAGAGAATCCATGTGTAGTGGTACAATATCTTCAAATAGTAGTCCACGTTAGCCTCACTGCTGGTGAAGTACAGGTCCCACTCTGTGATGAATGACAGACGCCAAACTAGAACGCGAGTGACAGTGAGTTAATCTGCCAGAGACTGAGTGACAGAGACTGACACGAGTGACTGATACTGACTGAGCCCTCCGGTCAGCGACGGCGATCTAAATACGAGGGTTGGAACTTCAATAGTGGCCACTATTTATTCATAACCGATACAAAAGAGTTACATGTTTTCACCTGTTAGTGTCCTTCAAAGTAGTCACCAGCGTTGTGTAGAACCCGTTGCTAGCGATGTGGAAGGCGTAGTATACCGTTAGCAGAGCTTGTTCTGTTGATGATGCGAATGGAGCGGTCTACTGCATGTCGAATCTCAGGAACAGTTCCTTCATCTTCGGAATCAAATCAAAGTCACAAGGACTTAAGTCCGGGGAGTATGGTGGATGGTACGGTACTTCCCAGTTCCATCGACCGAACAGGGCAGCCACAGCTTGCGCTGTATGCGCCCGCGCAAAATGATGGATGGGTTGCGCAGAAAGTGTCACCGTTTCTTTCGCAAAGCTGGTTGCAGATGATGCTCAAAAAACGAACAGTAATACTGTGCATTGACGGTCTGCCGTGGAGGAATGTAGTCCGTCAGGATAACACCATCACAGTCGTACACGAGAATCATCATAACTTTAGACCGCCCCATTCGCACAATCAACAGAATAGGCTCCGCTAACGCTTTACTACGCCTTCCAAATCGCTGGCAACGGATTCTGCACAACGCTGGTGACTATTTTGAAGGAGAGTAACAGGTGCAAACATGTAACTCTTTTGTATCGGTTGTGAATAAATAGTTGCCACTATGTGAGTTCCAGCCCTCGTGCTTGCAGTCGAGAGGGCGTTGGTGGCGCGTTGCTTGCGAGCCTGTCATTTGCCTCTCTCCTGTTAGGCGCACTTGATTCAGCGCCTGCTATCGATCTTCTTGCTGGGGACAACTTACACCAGCATAATATATGTGTGGTCCAAATTTCACAGATATATGGTACTTGGCAATGGTGAACCATGCGAAATTATTTACGTTTTTAAGATTTGCACACCAGCATATTACAAGGGTTAACTGCAAATCCCTGTCGATCCTCTGCAGGTCTTTCTGCATTTCGCTGTAGTTCATCTGTGATGTAGCCTCTTACATAACGACATTCGTGACCAGCTTCATGTAGATTCGGACATTGTCCACTAAATCATTTGCATATAATGTAAACCGTGGTGTCACCGCCAGACACCACACTTGCTAGGTGGTAGCTTTAAATCGGCCGCGGTCCATTAGTACATGTCGGACCCGCGTGTCGCCACTGTGTGATCGCAGACCGAGCGCCACCACAAGGCAGGTCTCGAGATACGGACTAGCACTCGCCCCAGTTGTACGGACGACGTAGCTAGCGATGCACACTGTCGAAGCCTCGCTCATTTGCAGAGCAGATAGTTAGAATAGCCTTCAGATAAGTCAATGGCTACGACCTAGCAAGGCGCCAGTAGCCTTACATAGCTTGTATCTAAAGAGTCTCACTTGTCTCATCAAGAGCGATGTACCACAAGGATGGATTAAAGTTAAGTATTCCAGAAGCTATGTACTTTTCTTTATAGCATTCATTACTTCTCCTGTTTCAGACCTCACGCCCATCTGCGCGAGCTTAGCGCGTGCCTTTCGGCTTCCTCTCGTTGTGTCTAGGCTGTCTTGTCTAGACACAACATAAACAGTAATGCCTGTATAGCACTCAGGGCGCGCCCAAGGTTGCGTTTATATCTGAAGATTTCTGTTCGTTAAGAATGAGACGGTTTCTTTTTACAAGTACCTCTTAATCCATCCAGAAACATGATTCATCTTTCGTACACGCCTTTTTTTATTAGTCGAGAGTGCATAATTGCATCGAACGCCTTCCGAAAGTCAAGGACTGCGGCATTACCTTTGGTACTGATATCGACTGCCTTATGATTCTCGTGGACAAAAAGAGCCAGCTCGGTTTCTCACGATAGTTTGCGAAACCCATGTCGATTCCCACAGAGGCAATTTTCGATCTCTAGAAAGATCATAATACGTGAACATAAAACGCCTTCCTAAATTCTACAACTGGATGACATCAACAATATAGGCTTGTAGGTTAGTGCGTCTGTTCGACGAACCTTTTTGGAAAAGGTGTTTTTCCTATCAGGTAGAACGCTTATTTCTTACACTGACCCACTGTTGAATCTTGAAAATTTTAACAATATGTATCATAATGTCTGTTTCTTTACTTCCAGTTTACCAACGGATATATATGGAGATTGAGTGTGACATACTCTTCCTAACAAGTCTCGGGTACCTCTAGGACACCTCTGCTAGTGCTGAAAACTAACCAAAGGAGATGGTACCAATAGAGGAGAAGAGTATTACAAGATAATGTACTATGTGGACGCTCATTTATTTCATGTGACTCATCTTCCTTAAGGGTAAAGTTCTGTAGGGAGCACATTGTGCTCATGTGGGAGCGATCTAGATGCTTGTAAAACAATAAACTGGTAACCAAGAACGCAGGACTTCTGTTTGTTCCATGATTACCTGTTTCGGTGAAACTAAAGCCGCCATCATTGGATCTAGGGAGGACAGAAAACACTATAAAAGCGGGCTTGGATTCCACTTATATAACATGTATACATATAAAAAAATTTAGTTACATACCTTAGGACACATACAGGTTACAACATCAAGGCAAACAATGGTGATATTAATAGTTGTCTATAACACGCAAGCCTCACAAAATTGTCGTAAGTAGCACATAGGCGTCCAAGAGAGATGACATTATAAATGCTAAGTGTCTCCATCACATACAAGCGCAAGCTAGGTACTACCGCAACTCCGGCTCTGTTCTTACACTACAGGCCGCGTGGCGAGATGGCGCTAGCAGAAGAGGCGCCAATGTATGTCACAGCTCGCGTCATAACAGGCTCTGCATGTGTGACAACACTACGTCACTAGGGCTTGTACATAATTTTAGAGATTACTGTCTCACGTAAACATATACAAAACTTATGAAAGCTGCTGACCTACACAACTGCACACCTGCCTGGTCACATATACGACATATCGAAAACCAAGTGCAAATTTCATGAGAACTGCGGAATTACAAAAATTTTTATCTGTCTGGTCCTATACGTAATAAGATACGAACATACATACAGGGTGAAAAGTATTTAAACCGCCAATCTCTGCGAGTTTGTAGGGGACATCGAAAAAAATATTTTTCCCTAATGTCATTTTTTCCTATGAGGATTATTTAAACTGGTGGAGGCCGTATTACTCTCTTCAGTAGTTAGAGGTCGTATTAGGCTCTTCAGTTGTAGTAAACTACTGTCCACCAGTGTAGTAGTGCATTGTCTCTGTTTACTAATGGAGCGATACACCTGGAGTGAGTACACTGAAACGGTTGGTGAGTACTACGTAGCGCACCACAATGGACGACCTGCACAGCGGGTTTATCAACAACAATGTCCTAATTGCCGTATCCCGCATCATACGACCTTTGCTGCTGTGTACTAACGTCTGCGTGAGAACGGGTCATTTAACAGATTGCCTGGACAGGGACGCCGACGCACGGCAAGAACGCTGCAATTTGAGGAAGCTGTCTTGCAGCATGTGAAGTGGGACCCTTCAATCAGCACTCGTGCAATTGCATCTAACATGGGGACGAATCAGACGAATGTAAGAACAGTCCTTTGAGAGCAATTGTTACGTCCATTTCACTTGCAGCGTGTCCACAACCTGGAACCAGCTGATTATCCACACAGAGCACAGTTTTCACAGTGGTACTTGGAACAGTGTGAAATGCATCCTACATTTCCATCCTCTGTGTTGTTTACCGATGAAGGAACGTTCGTGCGTAATGGAGTCTTCAACATGCACAATTCACATGTTTGAATTGAGGATAACCCACATGCCACAGTTACTAGCGCTCATCAAGTGCGGTTCTTCGTTGATGTGTGGGTCGTTGTTGTTGAGGATTGTTTAATTGGGCCGTATCTGCTAAAATATGGTTCAAATGGCTCTGAGCACTATGGGACTTAACATCTGAGGTCATCAGTCCCCTAGAACTTAGAACTACTTCAACCTAACTAACCTAAGGACATCACACAACACCCAGTCATCACGAGGCGGAGAAAATCCCTGACCCCGCCGGGAATCGAATCCGGGAACCCGGGCGTGGGAAGCGAGAACCGTATCTGCTACCTAGGCCATTAAATGGCAGGCGCTATTACAATTTTCTCGCCAGAGCATTGCCAGAATTGCCGGAAGACGTTCCGCTCCCTACAAGGTTCCAACATGACAGGGCGCCAGCACATTTCAGTCACCGAGTGCGTCGATTCCTGGACCGACGGTTCCCAGAAACATGACTTAGCAGAGATGATCCTGAACCATGGCCTGCTTGATCCCCAGATATGTCCGCTATGGACTTTTTTTGTATGGGGAGAGATGCGCAACCTTGTTTACGCAACTCCTGTTGCATCAGAAGAGGATTTGGTTGTCCGGATAGTAGCAGCAGCAGGATCAGTTCAGGATACTCCTGGGTTTTTTGCCCGTGTCAGACAAAACATGATCCGACAGTGTAACCTCTGTTTATGTGTCAATGGAGGCATTTTTGAAAATCTACTGTAACTGAAATTGGGTTGTGTTAATGTGTTGTCTCTTGGTCATAAACAAATGGAAAAGTGTTTGTTGGTTTAATTAATTTTCCACCAGAGAAATTTTCCTCTACCGGTTTCAATACTCCTCATAAGAAAAAATGACACTAGGGAAAAATATTTGTTTTGATGTCTCCTACAACCTCCCAGAGTTTGTCAGTTTAAATACTTTTCACCCTGTAGATATTTTATGGGATCTGCAGGCTTATACACAGCACATCATTCTGGTGATATATCAAATGTTCCGAGGGTATATACAAATTTTAAGAACATTACATGGTTACACAGTACATACCCGTCTGGTCATATATAAAAATATCAATGAAACACACGTAGCGTATGAGAGCAGATTTTTCCGGTCATATCAAATGCACATCTGCCTGGTTACATATAAAACACACCGAAAAGAAATGCAATTTTTCTGGGACTGCCGAGTTACACAAGTGCGCATCTGTCTGGACGTATATAAAACCTACCAAACGTCGTATACAAATTTAAGGACACTGCAGGGTTACACAAATGCATATCCGTCTGGTCTTTTATTAAAAAATATACCGATACCGATAAAATACACATTGCGTATGAGCCTATGGGTTTTGGTCTTAAGAACCACGTAATATAAGAAGTACAGCTATGTGGCAGCCTCATGTAAATGAACCACAGTCATCTAACAAAACCAATATCAAAAAGTTATGCCAACCTTATGTCGACTATATACTTCAAGCGTAAAGTACTTACGACGTCCTTAACTCTTTTAAGTACGATATCCTTGCATTACTGAGCCTCACTACAGAAATTCCGCTCAATGTTTTTGAGGGAAAACGAAAGGCTGAAGTTAACCAACATTTGATACAAGACCAATTTGAATTTAGGACAATAAAACGAACCAGAGAAGCAATAATGGCACTGATAACGATACGAAAAACACGAAATGAGATAAACGGGAAAACGTATACCGCATACATTGACGTACAGAAGGCTTTTGACAAAGTGTACTACAAAAAACTGTTTGGAAAACTGAATAAAATCTCGAGAGACTCGAGAGATGTTAGGCTAATTATGGTGCGCAGGATGGCTTTGGGCAAGTTATTCTTCTCGTGCTTTATACCGTGTATGCAAGGAGAAGAAATCCTAATACCTTATGCCATGCAGTTCACACTGGTTTTCAAACGAAGTACGTATATGTAGATGTAGTTTAATGTAGCTAATAATGATATAAATATTATAACTAGAAAAGTAAACAATATGCTTTAATATCTATGCTGCACGCTGGACTTCTGTAAATCGAGGAGAAATAGACACACGATGCAATTCATATGTAATCAAATACTGCTTTACAGTATACATCTATTTCTTTTATAAATCGTCTCAAAACTAATATGTTTAGTCAGTATCCAAATAATTTTTTATTACCAGTGATAGAGGTCGTTCCTTTTCGGTGGCTGATCAGCTTTGCAAAGTCCTCCATTCATTAATGACAAATAGATTTTCTCCAGTTGATCAGCATCGTGTATCTAATTGACACTCCAGCAGGTGACCACGGTTCGAGGCCAGTTACACATAACGGTCTACCTTCGGGCTCCTATCCGACGGTACTTGCTGTTGCTGGTCTCGCAACACATTAGAGCGAACAGACAGCTGCTCTGTGCCCGCTGGTGGAAAACGGCACAGATGCGGCAACTCCCAAATGCTGGTAATGCTTCCGGCCCTTTTTAAAATTAGAAAGCCACCTGCAGTGGTCGATGTCTCAATGCGGAAAATTAAAAATTCCGATGTCCATTTCATTAGCATTAGAGAATGTCATTACCGATAGTAATGATAAGAACGAAATATCCATAAATTGAAATTTCAATTTATAAAAGCGGGTTCGTTTCCAGTAGCCGCAAGCAGTTCAGCAGGTCCTGGATAAGCACGAACTGTAATGCGGCGAGCAGGTAGCACCTGCTGACAGATACCTCTTAATGACTCACGCACGAATGCACGTGGTAAAGCGCCATCTCGGTGGCTCCAGAACGTTGTGTCTACAAACTAATTTGAATTCACTTTTCCAGGAGTTCTTGCGGAACCTTACCATCATCCGACGCAGTAAATATTTTTACAGACAAAACGCCATGATTTTTGGTAAATATTTAATAATGTTCGCCAAATTATAGCACCACTGTTGTATTCACCAAATACTCTCGGTGTCAAACATAAATTGATGATAGGAAGAGAACCCCACGCCACCGAGTTCCTTAACGCAATGCTGTTGCGTGGTAGCTTACTTCCACACACAAGATATGCAGCCTCGTCACAGGGCCGGACAGGGTTACGCAACATCTACAGCAAAATTATGGTGGCGAAACGGATCAGAAACAGTTTTTAAAAAAATATTGTCAGAAACCTTACTTTTAATGTGAAGATAGTGCATGGCAGTAGTACAGTGTTCTCTTGTACCATCTTTAACTCTCGTCTAGGCCTGAATCCAGTATATGGTAACTATAACCACTTGTGAAGTACACTGACAGAAAAAATCGCAGTATCAAGGAGGAGTTCTGCAACATAAACGAAAGTTAGTACGTGTGGTTTCTACATCTGAAAGGTCATGTATATACACTACTGACCTTTAAAATTGCTGCACCACGAAGATGAGGTGCTACAGCAGCGAAATTTAACCGACAGGAAGAAGATCCTGTGATATGCAAGTGATTAGCTTTTCAGAGCATTTACCCAAGGTGGGCGCCGTTGGTGACACCTACAATGTGCTGACTAGAGGAAAGTTTGCAACACATTTCTCATACACAAACAGCAGTTGTCCGTCGTTGCCTGGTGAAACGCTGTTGTGATGCCTCGTGTAAGGAGGAGAAATGCGTACCATCACGTTTCCGACTTTGATAAAAGTCGGATTGTAGCCTATCGCGATTGCGGTTTATCATATCGCGACACTGCTGCTCGCGTTGGTCGAGATCCAATGACTGTTAACAGAATATGGAATCGGTGGGTTCAGGAGGGTAATACGGAACGCCGTGCTAGATCCCAACGGCCTCGTATCACTAGCAGACGAGATGACAGGCATCTTCTCCGCATGGCTGTAACAGATCGTGCAGCTACGTCTCGATCTCTGAGTCAACAGATGGGGACGTTTACAAGACAACAACCATCTGCACGAACAGTTCCACGACGTTTGCAGCAGCATGGCCTATCAGCTCGGAGACCATGGCTGCGGTTACCCTTGACGCTGTATCACAGACAGGAACGCCTGCGATGGTGTACTCAACGACGAACATGGGTGCACGAATGGCAAAATGTCATTTTTTTCGGATGAATCCAGGTTCTCTTTACAGCATCATGATGGTCACATCCATATCTGGCGACTTCGCGGTGAAAGCACATTAGGAGCGTTTGTTCGTCATCGCCATACTGGCGCATCACCCGACGTGATGGTATGGGGTGCCACTGGTTACACGTCTCGGTCAGCTCTTGTTCGCATTGACGGCACTTTTAAAAGTGGACGTTATATTTCAGATGCGTTACGACCCGTGGCCCTACCCTTCTTCCGATCCCTGGGAACACCTACATTTCAGCAGGATAATGCACGACCGTATGTTGCAGGTCCTGTATGGGCCTTTCTGGATACAGGAAAAGTTCGACTGCTGCCCCGGCCAGAACATTCTCCCGATCTCTCACCAATTGAAAACGTCTGTTCAATGGTGGCCGAGCAACTGGCTCGTCACAACACGCCAGCCACTACTGTTGATGAACTGTGGTATCGTGTTGAAGCTGCATGGCAGCTGTACCTGTACACACCATCCAAGCTCCGTTTGACTCAATACCCAGGCGTATGAAGGGCGTTATTACGGCCAGAGGTGGTATTTATGGGTACTGATTTCTCAGGATTTATGCACCCAAATTGCGTGAAAATGTAATCACATGTCAGTTCTAGTATAATACGAGTATATTTGTCCAATGAATACCGGTTTATCATCTGCATTTCTTCTTGGTGCAGCAATTTTGATGGCCAGTAGTGTAAAAATTTCGCACCAGTCACAAAAGAGTGACGCTAGTAGCCCCACTATGAGGATGCAAATCAGGTTTGTTTCAAATACACGCTGTAACGGTCGTGAGCATTAGCTACCTTTGAGACTGGAAGTGGTGAGCTGATGTTAGGCAAGAATGCCTTCAGGGGAACAAAAACGCCATTATCAGTACCTCACTGAGTTTGAGCGATGTTGTGTAAAAGGGCCACACGTAGCTAGATGTTCCTCCTGCAACACTGCAGAAATACTTGATAGGAATATAGCCACAGTACATGACAGTTGACAACGCTGGTCACGAGAAGGTACAGTCGCAAGAGGACCAGGCTCCGGCCAAAAAAGTGGCACTACTGAGAGGGAATACCATCATGTTTGTCTTATGTCTGTGGCATACAATACAGCATCTGCAGCATCAATCTGAGCAGCGCTTGGCACCACAGAGACACAAATCGGTTACTTCGAGGACAGCTCCGAACCATCCGAACCAGACGCCGTGTAGCGCGCATTCCACTTACCCCAAACCACCACCATTTGTGACTTCAACGGTGTCAACCGAGAGCTCACTGGAGGGCGGGATTGGGATCTACTGGGTTTCCTGATGAAAGCTGATTCTACCTCGGTACCAGTGATGGGGCCGAGCGGTTCTAGGCACTTCAGTCCGGAACCATGCGGCTTCTACAATCGCAGGTTCGAATCCTGCCTCGGGTATGGATGTGTGTGATGTCCTTAGGTTAGTTAGGTTTAAGTAGTTGTAAGTTCTAGGGGCTGATGACCTCAGATGTTAAGTCCCATAGTGCTCCGAGCCATTCGAACCATTTTGAACCAATGATGGCCGTGTGTTGGTTATAAGCCGTCCCGTTGAGGAACTGCACCCAACTGTTTGCGGGCTAGACACACTGGACATAAACCTTGAGTTACGGGCGATTTCGAATTACATCAGGAGCGCTCTCGTGGTTATCCTACGCAACATGACTGCATAACTGTACGTCAACCTGGTGATTCGGCCTGTTGCGCTGCCGCTCATGAAAAGCAGTCCAGGGGATATTTCCAACATGATAACGCTCACTCAAATACTGCTGTTGTAACCTAACGTGCTTTACAGGGTATCGATATGTTGCCTTGGCCTGTTCGATAATCAGATCTGTCCCCAATAGAACACATATGGGATATCATCGGAAGACAACTCCAGCGTCATCGACAAGCTTTCTCTGAGTTGACCGACCTAGTGAAACAGTCGTGGAACTCCATCCCACAAACTGACATCTGGCACGTGTACAACACAATGCATTCACTTTGCATGCCTGAATTCAACAATCTGGCGGTTACACAGGTTATTAATTTCCCAGCATTTCACATTTGCAATAGCTTATCTCGCGCTTACGTTAACCTGTGATCTTACATTGTGAATCTCTTAAATATATTACGTAGACAAATGTATTCCCCAAATTTTATTACTCTGTATTAGCTATTTTTGGTGTTGCAATTTTTTTTCTTTCAATGTATCTTCTTGAACTCTTCTTAGCGGCGGCGACTGCAGACTGGGTCCTGATGCTGTCTCATTGTGGTGTTGATGCTCTCTTGAGGTACTTACTGGAGCCATGTGTTGGCCTGTACTCGCATCTGACGAATTGATGTCCACTTTGGAACCATTTGTGTGACTTAAGGCAAAGGTCCTGGGAGTAGACAACATTCCATTAGAACTACTGATAGCCTTGGGAGAGCTAGCCCTGACAAAACTATACCATATGGTGAGCAAAGTGTCTGAGACAGGCGAAATACCCTCAGTCATCAAGAAGAATATAGTAATTCCTATCCTAAAGAAAGCAGGTGTTGACAGATGTGAAAATTACCGAACTATCCGTTTAATAAGCCACAGCTGGCTATTTGCAATTTGTACAGAAACCAGACGGCAGTTATAAGAGTCGAGGGACATGAAAGGAAAGTAGTGGTTGGGAAGGGAGTGAGACAGGGTTGTAGGCTCTCCCCGATATTATTCAATCTGTATATTGAGCGAACAGTAAAGGAAACAAAAGAATAATTCAGAGTAGGTATTAAAATCCATGGAGAAGAAATAAAAACTTCGAGGTTTGCCGATGACATTGTAATTCTGTCTGAGACAGCAAAGGACTTGGAAGAGCAGTTGAACGGAATGGACAGTGTCTTGAAAGGAGGATATAAGATGAATATCAACAAACTCAAAACGAGGATAATGGAATGTAGTCGAATTAAGTCGAGTGATGCTGAGGCAATTAGATTAGGAAATGAGGCACTTAAAGTAGTAAAAGGAGTTTTGCTATTTGGGGAGCAAAATAACTGATGAAGGTCGAAGTAGAAAGGATATAAAATGCAGATTGGCAATGACAAGGAAAGCGTTTCTGAAGAAGAGGAATTTGTTAACATCGAGTATAGATTTAAGTGTCAGGAAGCCGTTTCTGAAAGTATTTGTATGGAGTGTAGCCATGTATGGAAGTGAAACATGGACGATAAATAGTTTGGACAAGAAGAGAATAGAAGCTTTCGAAATGTGGTGCTACAGAAGAATGCTGAAGATTAGATGGGTGGATCACATAACTAATGAGGAGGTATTGAATAGAATTGGGGAGAAGAGGAGTTTGTGGTACAACTTGACTAGAAGAAACGATCGGTTGGTAGGACATGTTCTGAGGCACCAAGAGATCACCAATTTAGTATTGAAGGGCAGCGTGAAGGGTAAAAATCGTAGACGGAGACGAAGAGATGAATACACTAAGCAGATTCAGAAAGATGTGGGTTGCATTAGGTACTGGGAGATGAAGAAGCTTGTACAGGATAGAATAGCATGGAGAGCTGCATCAAACCAGTCTCTGGACTGAAGACCACAACAACAACAACAACAACAACAACATGGCAAAAGCATGAAATTGGTCTTGCATTATGGACTCTTTATTGGAGGCCAGCCTCAACATTTGCACCTGTGTATTAGACACCTGCGATCTCTATGTATGGCTTTGTTACGTATCTTCTGGAGGACGCAACAGCTACAAAGATATTATCCAAACGGTGTGAAGCATATAAGAGATACAAAGCTGGTACATAGAAGAGAAAAACTATACAGGTCGTAAAATCTCCTCCCTCCACCTGGCTTTGTTTGCGGTTCTGTTTACAATTTGAGCATTGCACGCTTACAATGGGCGGTGTCAACAGAGAGAAGTCACAAGCCTATTCTTCTGATCACGTGCTTGATAGTGAAACATTACTCTCATACTACAGCGCTTAGTCCCGTGTATTAGAGTAGAATTCATGAACTAATGCTGAAATAAATAAATCTACATCAACAATGCGGTTATTGTTGAGTAAAATCTGAAACTTCACTCTTAGCTATGGCTATTAACTTGTAGATTTACCTTACAAAATCATTCTTCATTTGTCCTACGTCGATTGATTGAAATCTCTTTAGAAATTTGTTAACCGCTGTCTCCCTAACAGAAACTGGATTTGCCTGGGCCTTTCGGGTGATATGTAACTGCCTGCTCCTTGAGGTGTGGTCGCTACACAAAAATAATTGTAATTGTTCGAATTTTACTGGGCTGGAATGAAGTGTATACCATCGTCAACAGATCAACTTTGCTATTTTGCCAGTACATTTTCCTCTATTTTTGTTGCAGCATATACAGAACAATTCTTCCGTGTTTCATTGGCAGCGGTATACTCAAGAATGGCTGCCTCGCTCTACATACTGCTCTAGGAGTCGTACACTAACTCGGAGTGAGAAGTAATCGATACCCTGTTATGAGAATGCTGTGACCCTTCGAATTCTACGCTTACTAGCCAGAATAAGACTCGACTACAACGTGGCACGATCGAGACCCGAATCCTAACAAGCTGTTCGCCATTTAATTGTGCTAGGAGTATAGCGGCTAATTGAGGAACTCTGGATGCCTAACCATTGTTTTTGAACGACATGCACTCTGCTTCTCTTGTCGTGACCAACTAACCTCCCACATCTGTTTCACGCACCAGCTCTTGGGGTTTACACACCTCTAAAATACGTTAACCTTCCCCGTTTCTCCGATAAACTTGAGATTCAACACACCATTGTATCACACATCGTAAGAATACCTGCTGTGTACTGCGCCTATTAAAAATATCTTATGGTAGGATATGGATCGTTTGCAGATGGAAGGTCATTTTACCATCGTGTATCTTAAAGGTCCTTGCGATCTTTGGTGTTGAAAGACGCTTCTCCTCTTCCTAAGTCACTTGGAAGCTGCACGTTATATTCATTGTCTCCTTGGTTCGTGTTTCACTGAAGCCATTCTAAAAGATGTCGCTGAGCTGTAGTCAGGCTTCTTTGGTCTCTTCGTCTTGGCCATTTTGGCTTAAGCGCTGTGAACAAATCGTCAGCTTTGGCTGAGTTCTGGCAGCTAGATGCATGCAATTGCAGATCACTACGCGTCGGTTTCCTATCGTGCCATCTTGCATTTATTGTGCTCATACGTCCAGTAATGCGATACAGCTGCCTTTGTTGGCCTCTTTGGTGAATTTTACGTTTTCAGTTCGCCAGATACCTTTCCTCACGAGCAACTTTAACTAAACTGCGTGCGACTGATCTTCTGTCAGAAAAGCCACAGTTCGTGTTTAATGACGAAAAGTCATCGAGTAAAACAGAAGTGGTGTTCTCCAAGAAAGTGTTATAGGTACTCCGCTGTTCCTACTGTACATAAACAATTTAGGAGACAACCAAGCAGCCCTCTTGGACTGTTGGCAGATGATGCTGTCATTCACAGTCTAATAAAGTCATCAGAAGACCAGAACAAACTGCAAAATTATTTAGATAAGATATCTGTAGGGTGTGAAAAATGGCGATGGATCCAAACAATAAACATGTGAGGGCATCGACGTGAGTACTGTACTAAAACGAAAACGTTAAACTTCGGTTACATGTTAATCGCAAAATTGTCAAGGCTGTAAATATAATTAAATATCTAGGAACTGCAGTTACGAACAACTCAAACTGGAACGATCAGATAGAAAATGTTGTGCGAAGGCGAACAAAAGACGGTCTTCTGAAGAAACTGGTGGAACTGGGCTTGCCGTTTCTCTATGGAGTATTGCTGCATGGTATGGGATCCTTACCAGATGGTATTGGCGGAGGGCAACGAGAAAGTTCAGAGAAGGGCACCTCGTTCCGTATTAGCGCGAAATAACAGAGAAGCATTAGAAATGAGAACAGCGATCAACGTAACATTAGAATTGGTGATCACGAAGCAGACGAAGTCATAATATTCTCATACCTAAGCAGCAAAATAACACATGATGGACGGAGCAAGGAAACTATAAAAAGCAAAGCAGACTAGCACTGCCAGAAAGGGCATTTCATGGCCAAGAGAAGTCTACCCACCTTAATTTCGGGAGGAAATTCCTAAAACTGTACTTTTGGAGCATGGGACTGTATAGTAGTGAAACATGAACTGTAGAAAAATCGGAATAGAAGAGAATCATAACATTTGAGACGTGGTGCTACAGAAAAATGTTGAAAATTAGGAGAGGAATTCATGGAGGGCCATATCAATCCAGTCAGAAGACTGATGAATCAATAAGAAAAAAAAAAATGAATTGGGGGGGGGGGGGGGGCGCGGAGAGGATGTCACAGATATTACACGACAGTTGGGATGTCTGTCATTAAAACAAAGGCGTTTTTCACTGTAGCGGGATCTATCACCAGTTATCTCCCTCGAATGTGAAAATATTTCTTTGATGCCCACCTATATTGAGAGAAATGATCACTGAAATAAAATAAGAGAAATCGGAGCTCGCACGGAAATTTAAGTGTACATTTTTACTGTGTGCTATTCGAGAATGGAACGGTATATTCGTGGTCTGGAGATGCTGCGATGAACCCTATGCCAAGCACTTAAGTATGAATTACACAGTAGTCATATACGATGGTTGTCCAGAAAGTAAGTTCCGATCGGTCGCGAAATGAAAACCAATGGAAAAATCCGGTAAAGCTTTGCACAGATGTGTTGGACAGTGTCTCTAGTATGCTCGTCGATCGTGTCGTCTCTCTCTTTTTAGTTCTGAGTGAACAGTGAGCACGTAAAGATGTGTAGGGAATAGCGTCTCCCACGAAGTACGAGGGCCTGGTAAGAGATTTCGCCTGTGTCATGCAGCCCACATAACACAACTGTCGAGCAGTTCCTTCTTCATGCAAATTCTCGGCCGCACACTGCAGGGGCAATGAAGACGCTCGCGCAGCGTTTCCGATGAGAAGTGTTTGGTCACCCACAATACAGTCCGTAATTGGCTCCCCATGAGTCTCATCTCTGCTCACAAGAACCGCTGGCTATAAAGGCAAAATTTTTCCACAGACAACGAGCTGCAGACCAGTGCAGATAAATGGCCGAAGGCACAGGCGGCTGCTTTCTATGAGGATATTGGAAAGTTGATACAACTATACGACAAATCTCGATGTTGGAGCGGCGACTATGTAGAGAAGTAGGTGGAAGACGTACCTAACTGTTGCAAATAAAACGTTTCTGGTTTTCACTGTGGTTTCCATTTCGCGACAGATTGGAACTTACTTTTTGTACAACCCTCGTAGATATGCATACGTAGATGATATAAGTGAAACTCATCTAAACGACGCACATATTCGACTAATTCACTCAGTTGGAAACCCGAGAGCTTTATATTATTTCAGCTCGTCGAGGAAGACAACGAGATCGTATGAAATACCTTATTTCATTGGGGATTACCTAATTTCCTCCTTCAATCGTTATCACGCAACACCACAAAAAAATTTATGTATCTGCTTTTATTTGTCAGTATGTCACGATACACTCAGCAGTACGGAATAGATCAACATGTAACAACGTTCCACATTCTCGTCGAATGGCGTAATATCGTAAATGATGTCCGATACTAATTGAACGGGAAACTTAGTTTCAGTGTAATAGTTGCAACAAAAATGAAAATTTTGCGTCTCCTCTGGCGTCTAACCTTCCGACACCACTCCATTGATTTTTGGACTTAGAGTTTTCGTTAACTTCATTGGATAGCTTCTGCCTTTCCTATACTGTACTGCATTCCTGGCGTTTTCACACTAAATGCCGCGGCGCAGTCAGTACAGCAGGGTTGTTGATAAAGCGTGTTTTGGGTGTCGCTTTCAAATTGTGGTATGGACGAGCACCGTTGACTGGAGTGAAGGCGAAGCGCCGACGCTAGAGATTCCTTTTGATGAAATATGCAGACTAGAGGCGCGGCGTGGACACAATGCAGCCACTGCATGGCTCGTTGACAGACGCCGTGACTCGGTGCGTCCGCTGGGGGGAGTGGAGACTGTCCTCCGAGCGGTGAGGGCGGACTTCCATTACGTGCGGCCACACTCCACGTACCAGTGCCGTGCGGGGGAGGCGCTCGTGAATGTGTGTGCAGTGTCCAATCGTATGCACGATGTAAACAGTTATTTCTGACACATGTTTCACAAACACCTGGCAAAGGCGGTGGAGAGGTGTTGGAGAATTTTTGGTTCTTCTTAGCCAGAAACCAGTGAGTCTTACATGACTGGCTATTTAGATTTTGTATACATGTCTTTTCATGTTGCACGGACTTTGTTTTCTGGAAGATATGCAGCTGGACAAATACTTTTTGGAGTCACTATAGATGAATGACTAAGACTTATCAGAGATCTCGCCGAACACTGAATTTGAGCAAGTCAGCTACGCACAATACAGTCGACTGCACAATAGGTAATACCAGAGCTCTTATCTAGATTTCGTAGTAGAGAAACAAAGAATTAAATCTTGCAACCCTATCTATTATATAGACTTGAAAAAAAGCTTTCCATCGACCTGATTGAAATAAATTATGATCACTAATGAATGAGAGTTGTTACCTGGCATACCGCTACCTCATAAGGGCAATCAAAAGCTTATATTGTGAAACAAAAATAGTATAGTACAGAAAACAGGAAAGAAAGGAGAAATGAAAGTCAGTGAAGGAGTAAGACAGGGTTGTTGCTTTTGATCCACTCTTCCTAACGTTTAAGTGGAACATTTCCTTCTAAGTTAGAAGCCAATTATGTATTGAGAGATTAAATTAAGCAAACACGCTAATTTAATTGCTTTTCAATTCTTCTTAAGTTTCAGGCAACATATGGCACAAGAAACAAAACCCTGAATAACAAAACTCGAAAAGATACAAGAATTAAATCCAGAACTGTGAAGGTACCATTACCTAGAACAAGTAATCTTGCCATTATTGTTATATGGAAGCAAGAGTTACATAATAGAAACTAACATGATAAAATACAAGCAGAATGGACGAGATTCGTGAGGATACTCTCCTGCACTAAAAGAAACTTACTAAAGAATTAATACACTTGTTCGCCCCCTGCTTGAATACTGCACGCCGGTGTGGGATCCGTACCACATACGGTTGATAGAAGAGATAGAGAAGATCCAGCGGAGAGCAGCCCGTTTAGTTACAGGATCATTTGGTAATCGCGAAAGCGTTGCGGATACGATAGACTCCAGTGGAAGACTCTGCAAGAGAGGCGCTCAGTAGCTCGGTACGGGCTTTTGTTGAAGTTTCGAGAACATACCTTCACCGAGGAGTCAAGCAGTATATTGCTCCCTCCTACGTATATCTCGCGAAGAGACCATGAAGATAAAATCAGAGAGATTCGAACCCACACGGAGGCGTACCTACAACCTTTCTTTCCACGAACAATACTAGACTGGTACAGAAGGGAGAACCGATAGAGGTACTCAAGGTACCCTCGGCCACACACCGTCAGGTGGTTTGCGGAGTATAGATGCAAATGAAAATGTAAATATAGATGAGATTCATGTCACAAAATTCCCAATTAGGAGTATTTTTTTTTTCTGGAGTGATCAGTCTTCTGTATGATTCGATGTAGTCTACCACGAATTGTGCCAAAATCGTTTATCTCACAGTAGCACTTGCACCCCACGTCCTCAATTATACTGAAGCGCCAAAGAAACTGGTATAGGCATGCGTATTCAAATACAGAGATATGTAAACAAGCAGAATTCGGCACTGCGGTCGGCAACACCTATATAAGACAACAAGTGTCTGCCGCAGTTGTTAGATCGGCCACTGCTGTTCAAGATTTAAGTGAGTTTTAACGTGGTGTTATAGTCGACACACGAGCGATGGGATACAGCATCTCCGAGGTAGCGACAAGTGAGGATTTTACCGCACGACCATTTCACAAATGTACCATGAATATCAGCAACCCGGTAAAACAACAAATCTCCGACAATACTAGGGCCGGAAAAAGATCCTGCAAGAACGGGACCAATGACGACTGAAGAGAATCGTTCAACGTGACAGAACTGCGACTCTTCCTCAAATTGCTGCAGAGTTCAATGCTGGGCCATCAACAAGGTTCAGCGTGCGAACCATTCAACGAAGGCCCTCTCTTGTACCCTTGATGACTACACGATACAAAGCTTTAAGCCTCGCCTGGATGATTGGAAACATGTTCCCTGGTCGGACGAGTCTCGTTTCAAATTCTGTCGAGCGGGTGGATGTGTACGGGTATGGTAACAACCTCATGAATCCATGGTCCCTGCATGTCGGCAGGGGACTGTTCAAGGCTCTGTAATGGTGAGGGGTGCGTGCAGTTGGAGTGATATGGGAACCCTAATATGTCTATATACAACTCTGACAGGTGACACGTATGTAATCATTCTGTCTGATGACCTGCATCCATTCAAGTCCATTGTGCATTCCTACGGACTTGGGCAGTTCCAGCAGGGCAATGCAACACCCCACACGCCCAGAATTGTTACAGAACAGCTCCACAAGGACTCTTCGGTGTTTAAACAGTTCCGCTGGCCACCAAACTCTCCAGGCATGAACATTATTTAGCATATCTGGCATGCCCTGCAACGTGTTGCTCAGAAGAGATCTGCAGCCCCTCGTACTCTTACGGATTTATGGACAGCCCTGCAGGATTCATGGTGTCCAATCCCTCCAGCATTACTACAGATATTAGTCGAGTCCATGTCAGGTCGTGTCGCTGCACTTCTGCGTGCTCGCGGGTCCCCTACACGATATTAGGTAGGTGTATCAGTTTCTTTGGCTCTTCAGTGTATTTGTTCGAAGTATCCCAGTCCCTTTCTTCTCATAGAGGTTTTTCTTTCTATGCTTATCTGTAGTGACAAGGAATATATGCGTTAGATATCATAACAAATGTCCTATCGTCCATTCCCTTCTTCCTGTCTGTGTTGTCCATACGTTCCTTTCTTCGGCGTTTCTGCAGGTGACCTCCTGATTATTAACTGTCAACCTAATTTTCAGCAACCGTGTGTCCCAGCACTTGTCAAAATGTTCGATTCACTATCCTACAATGGTGTGCTCCACGTGTACATTCTCAGAAATTTCTGCCACCAACTAAAGCCAAAATTTCCTTCTTTGCTTGCGCTACTCTACCCTTAAAGTTCTCCTTATTTCTTGTATCATGTATTGTTGTGTTTCCTAGATAGCAGAACTCATTAGCTTCATCTACTTCGGGATCCACAGTTGGATATTTAGTTTACCGCTATCTCATATCTGCTACGTCTCATAATTTCTGCCTTTCCCTATAGGCGATATACTCGTCACAAGAGAATCTAGCGCCTGCATTTCAATTTTTAAAGAAATTGTACTCTATAATTTTCAACCCCAGTTATATATTTTTACATCATGACTAGCTTGATTTCAGGGGGGTGGGGATGGTGGGGGGAGGTGGTGGGGTGGAATCAGCCTCAACCTACGTAGTCGGCAACTCGTCGTGTCTATATCGGAACAACACATTATTCTGTATCTGTATGCACTTCCGATACAGACACGGCGGACTGATGACTACATAAATCATAAACATGATCCAAGGAGATCAAACTCGTTATAGTGTAAAAACGTGCAACTGGGAATCAAAATTAAACAATATATAATTTTTTCTTTTTGACCTTCGTCTTTCCTCGGTTTACCCTGAATCCACATCTTGTGCTCATTAGACTGTTCATTCCATTCATCACATCTTGTAATTTTTCTGTACTTTCACTGGGGATGGCAATGTCATTAACGAATCTTATCATTGACATCCTTTCACGTTGAATTTTAAGTTCAGTCTTCAATATTTATTATATTTGCATCATTGCTTCTTCGATGTATAGATTGAATAGCACGGGCAAAAGACTACATTCCTGTTTTACTCGCTTTGTAATCCTGGGTCTTCGTGCTTGATCTTCCATTCTTATTGCTCCTTATTGGTTCTTGTACGTTACCTGCCTTTCCCTACAGTTTATTCCTATTTTTCTCAGAATTCCGAAAACATTGCACTATTTTACAATGTCGAAATTTTTTTTTCCAGGTTGAAAAATTTTCATATTGAGGTTGAAGCTCTTCTGTGTTTCCTTGGAAAGCAATTTGTTTTTGGAGGGGGCCCGCCTTGAGAAATCACAATTTTATCTTTTGCTCTATTTTCCAGACGGGTTTCATTGGAGTTTCAGCATCGTAAGTGGGATTTTACTTTATTTCGATTAAACAGGAAAAGTTCTCTTTATTACATGTATACATACAAATAATGCAAACACTGCTACAAGAGTGTTGTTTTACTCTTTGTTGCTTCGTTAACTTATGCCATTATCACAGCTCAAACGCAGTTAATGACATATTTATCAGGCCATAAGCAGCATCTTCAAATACGTAACTCTCTCGCTCGCTGCGTCCATAGTTTCTTCAGTGTTGAATAACAGTGGCTTTAAAACCTGCGAACTGTTGAGGCTTTCGTCCGTAAAGAAAGCCGCCTAAAACCGTAGCCAGTGATCTGCAAGATGTATGTTTGCATCATGCTTAGCAGACAGCTGAAATCCTGGTGCGATCCTGTCGGCAAGAGTTTGTAATACAGGTGAAATCGACGGTGATATTAGGTGACGGGTGGTTGGATGTATGAGCTGCCGAACGTCGTATCCATGAATCCATAAAATTATAAAAATGGATGAATGTATGCTGTATATGAATGTGTGTATATGCGTACGTGTGTACCACGTCTTCTCCTAAACCACCGGACTGATTTCAACAAAACTTGATTCACTTATCACTTACTGTCTGGGAACAATCCCTGTGGGGCTAAGAACAACCCATCGAATCGCGAATACTCATACTTTAACCAACAAGTAATTGAGACTGAGAACCTTTAGATACTTGCAAGAAACTTTACACAAAATTTCAGACCTTTAGGAAACTTTTTCTAGTTGCTGACCCCCATAGAATGATAAAAGGAAAAAACAGTTCATCGCTTACTGCATTTTCGCTCTTCATGCAGTAAAAATGCCACTTGATGCATGACCTTTCAATTTATTTCTTATTTACTACTAACTAGATACGGGGATAAATTTTGCAGACAGGATTCGCATACACTACTGAATGTACGAGAAAAACCACATCACTGTACGACAGTTAGTTCAGGAGGTACGACGGTATAAACACTGAAATGCGTGAGAAACTCCCGCATCGAGCAAGACGTTTAAATGTATTACTTCGCTACTACCAATTCTCTTCGTAACACGTTTCGCAGACGGTATCCATAAATGTTGCTGAATGTGCCTACAAAAATACATCACAGTACGACTCATAATGTAGAATTGACGCCAGATACTGAGATGCATGAGAAATTCCGACGCTTTAATTTATTACTTCTTTGCTAAGAACTCTATTAGTATCACATATCACAGATACTATCCACATTGGCCGCTGAATGTACCTAGAGAAATATCATTGTACGACACGTGGTTTAGCAGGTATGACATCAGAAACACTGATATGAATCAGAATCTGCCACATCACGCATGACGTTTGGTTTATTATTTCTTTCCTATCAACTCTTTTCACCACGTATTTCGCAGACAATAGCCACATGTGACACTGGATGTACCTGCAAAATTGTATCGTGGCATGCTTTCTGCTGTTCAAGAGATAGGGCGTCATAAACACTGAGTTGTGCGAAAACGAAACTGCAGAGCAAAATTCGCAAATCATACAGATTAAGTATGTGTATAAATACGTGTGAAACATGTAAAATATGTGAGAAATATATTTGACTTGTGCGTACGCGGGAAAAGCCATGGTTAGAAAGCTCATCCTAAACTCCTGGAACGATTTGTTACAATCTGGAAAGAAATACTGCGGGGATAATAACCGCCAACCTCCAACATGGGCGAGTGTGAGAGAGAGGAGGTGGAGATGCACTGTGAGGGAGAAGGAGAAGATAGGAGAAGGAGGAAATGGACAGAGACAGTGGAGGGGGAAATGGAGAGAGAGTGGGAAGGATGAGGAAATGAACAGAGATAGTAGAGGAGGAAATGGACAGAGCCTGGGGAGAGGAGGAGATAGGGAATGGAAGAGGAGGAAATGTACAGAGGGAAGGGGAGGGAATTAGAGAGGGTGAGTAGGAGATGAACAGATAGAGGGGAGGAGAAAATGGAAAACGAGAAAATGGGGAAAGAGACAGGAGAGGAGGAAATGGACACGGAACAGAATGGGGAGGATATGAACATGGAAAGGGGCAGGAGGAGATGGAGACAGAAAGGACGAGAAGGAAATGAATGGAGAGTGGGGGAGAAGCATATTGACAAAGATAGGTGGAGAAGGTGATAGAATACGATGGTTGGAGCAGATGGAATGAGGAGGGATGGGAAAGGATAAGATGGACAGAGAGAGGGGAAGGAAGTGATGGACAGTGTGGAGAGTGTAGGACGTGGACAGAGAGAGGCAGTGGAGGATATGGTCAGAGAGGAAGTGAAGAGGGAGGTGGAGAGTGAGGAGGAATAAGGAAATGGACTAATAGCAGACTGGAGTAAATAAGCAACAGGCAATGACGGGTACTCGACTTGCTGTGTGTAAAAATTTACAAAACTTTGCATGGGGGCTTAATTAAAAATATTAATGAATAAATGCAATAATTTTTAGTAGTTGTGTGACCGGTTATGAAGTCTCATAACAAGTGGAGGTGGTGGAATAATAATCTTTGGCGCAGTCTCTGGCGCTGTGACCCAGTGTAGCCACCTTTCAATTTTTCCAGTCGCAATTAGTATTCATATTTAGTTAATTAAACCGGCGACTTCTTTCCGCGTCTTTTCGTATCAGGCCTCCTTTATTGTTTCTTTTTTTATTTTCAAGTATGTCTTTACTCTTGCCCAAGACGATTCCCGCTGGGAAGAATTTTGGAAATAACACATTCTTCTGTTTATTTTCCTTCTTATTTGCAACACGATACCTTCAATAATAAATACTGTGTGTCACAATGACAGTTAATATCAATCTGCAGTCGAAGTGCTACAGTTGAGTCAGTAGCTGATCTGACAGTGTTACCAAGAGCATTTCGTGCTAAATTAAATCAACGCTGAACCTCGTTAATTTGATCCAAGTTCACTGTTACATAACAGCGAACTCGTGAACTGGCTTCATTTTCTGAACTAATTTCAAAATTGATAAGCAATCAGCGACGTTTGTATAATCGCCCCTAAAGTATTTGAGCATCTGTATGGTCTGACTGAAGTGTTCCAGTATTCCTTGATGATAATTATTATCTGCGTCACGAGGGTTGCCGAGAAAGTAATGCACCGTGTAATGATCCCGATAGGAGGGAAAAGAAGTATGGAAGTATACGATACTGAGGATAAATTGCGAATTTTCTGTAAATTAAACTCAAATTAGTTAAATTTCGTATGGGTGCAATTATGATGCAGTGTTTTTCAATGTCATTAATATAAAATATTTCGATCCAAAAAAGATTGCAAAAGGAAGGTACATTTATTGAAACTGTTCCAACACGAATATTTCAATAGGAACTGTTATGCTTTGCTCACATAGGCTTACTCAAAGTGTCAAGATATGTGACAACGAAATTGCTCGTTATAAAACTTGGCCAGGAAAACCTGATTATTCACTACACTTAGTATGAGAAACAAATAAGTTTAATAACACTTTTGTACTGTATACTCACTTAATTTACAGATTTGCACTTTTAACCCCAAAATTATGAAAACGAGAAAGGTCATATTCAACAGCTATTTCACTTGGTTGACACTAGTAATTATTTGTAAAATGCACCATTTATGTTTTTAATCTAAACACCTGAGCACCAGAATCATTCGTATCTATTTCATGTAAATAATTCATTTAATAACAATTTAATTGACTCTAGAAAAAAGAGATTTCTTTGGAAGGTTATAAATACGACCACTGTCAAAGACTGGCAGGCAGTTGGCTCAGTGTAGTTATGAAAGTCACGTCGGTCAGTGTTTTTAGTGCTCGCTAATTCCATTGTATGTAAACATGTGTGGATCGCAGAACCAAAGAGGTTGATGCACAAGATGTAACTGTTTTGTCAGAGATGCCATGCAAACTTCATGTGTGTTTTTTTGAAAGAGGAATAAAAACGTGTGATGACTTTTATAAAAGTACTAGATGTCTCCAGCCTTACCTTTTTAAGAATCCGGATCTCTTATAAATATATAATACCCTAGACAACAAAAGTCAAGAGCCATAAACTTTATCTTTGAAACAGTATTATTCAGCATTGTGACGACCACCCCTGGAACATCTTTGAAATATTTTGATGAGAAATTATATTCTCCTAAAGCATGTGACATTTTATTTACTAACATAAAACTGAATTTTCACCATATTAAGGCAGGGGGCCATTATAATCGTGGGGGCGTCGTCCGGGATGTGAATGGACTCTGACTGTGAGACATCAAGAGTAGAAATCGAGTTATTTGGGACAGTGATCGATGTATGAAAAGTTCACTCTACCGGAGTTTTGGGAATTGTGATCATGGAATATCAGCAGCCTACACCTGTATGAAGAGGACAAGATGCAACTACGACTAGCAATGACAGGAATAAATGAATAATTCAGTACATGGAAGAGAAGAGGACAACAGCAGCAACACACAACCTCACCAGATCGAAGTTTTAGAGATACCAAAAAACTTTAATTTATTTTTAAACAGCAACATGGAAGAACTTAATTAGGAAGGTGCTGTAGGCGGTGAAATAGTTGATGAGGTGGAAGTGAAAAAAGAGATTGTAGATCCTGAAGAACATTCCTTCGATTTGCAAAGATGTTTAGAGTCAATTAGTAAAAATTTATACACCCTTAACATGCAAAGTGGGAATTTTGGGGAACAATTAAACAAACTAAACGGATGTTTTGAAACACAAAATTAAAAATTGGACAAACAATTAGTAGAAATGAAAGACGTTTTTCAGAAACAGCTCACAGTTTTTAAAGTCAACATTAAAGACAACAAATTAAAATTAGAGAATTTAAATAGTAAAATTAGTGAGGAAAACAAACACAACCAAGAACACTCGTCCACAATGTCAAATAAAATTGATGAATTAGAAAGTGAATTTGCTAGTTGTACAAGTAAGTTCAGCAAAGATGTCACAGACACACAACAGAAATATACAATACTTAATGATAATTTAACCACACTATCACAAACAACAACAACAGAAATTTCAGCTTTAAAAAGTAATATTAATGTTTGTAATGCTAATGTGAAAACTTTGAAAGTAAATTAGGTCAAAGTAATGAAACTTATTTTGCTACACATGTACACTAACGGTTTAGTTCTTTAATAGGAAACGTTCCAGTGATGGGCTTCCCTGGAGATAGCTTTCACCCTGTTCATTTTATTCATCAGTGCAAAAATTATTTTGCAGCTAGGATGCCTGACGAAATGAAAATGAAATTTGTTAAGAGATTTTTGGAGTTTGAAGTTCTATCATGGACCAATGAAAATTGTAATAAATGGGGAACTTTTGATGATTTTGAAAGGGGATTTATGGTCACAGTCCGAACAGGCCAGATTAAAGTCTGAATTTTTAAATGGGCCAATTTATAGAAGTAAATTTGGGAGTATGCAGAAGTTATGCAAACAACAATTAAAGAAACTTTTCCATTTAAGAAACACTGTTGATACCATGACCCAAAATGATGCTTTAAAAGGAAGGCTACCTGAAAGGATCCAGTGGGAGTTGGTTCATGCTCCTGATGACTCAGTAGAAGATTTTCTAAATTTTGTTGGCAAAATGGATAGGGCTCTAGAAAGAGAAAGAAAGACAATAATCAGACCGGGGGTGTGCGTGGAATAAGAATTATCAAAGTGACAACTATGACAGAAGAGACTATAGAAATGACAATATAGGGGGTAGAAGGGATTATGGACAATACAGGAACAAGCCTCAATATGAAGATAGGAGAAGATGGGAAAATAATTACAGAGACTCTAGGGATAGAGGTTGGCAGAGACAGACTAATCAGTACTGGGAAAACCAGAGGAGACAGAATGAGCATTATTGGGGAGACCAAAGGCGACAGACTGACAAACACAGAAATGGTAATGAAAACAGACTACTGGAAAACGGGAAGTGGCCTCAATAGGTGTCCTTAGTTTTGGTGTGAGAAGACAATTATAGGACAAACCAGTATTCTAATAATGACCAGAGAGGATATGACGATACTCATAGAAAATTGCAAAGAAAGGTTGAACAAGTGAAAATAAATGCAGTAAAATTTGATAAGAAATTTTGGGACAATATGAGAGTTATAGATTCCGAGGTAGAAAACACCTGTGAAAGTCAAAAAGACAATGATTATTTAGAGACTGAGAAAAATGTGGTTAGTGAATTTCATAGTTGGGCAGAAAGGGAGGTAGTACCTGATACTATAACTGAGATACAAGATTTAGAATCACGTTTGGGGGGTTTATTTAAAGAAGAACATAATAATGATGTTGTGCTAAGTGACACTAAGGACCAATGTGCGGATAGTCAGATACGTAGAGGTTAACAGAAGAAGTTGATACAGTTGAAGAATGTGGAGGTAAGGTTATTGATAATGATGTTGATGAAGTTGATGAGTTTATTGAGCTGTGAGAATGTAAAGAGGTTGGTATAAGTAATGAAGTAGGGGATATTATTGATATATGTGGTAATAACGATGTTAGGGAAAGTGTATCTGATGAAAACCTGTAGTCTGTGGGGAATTATGAAGCACTCATAAATGATGTTTTACAATGTTTTACATGCTGATGTTAAGCTTTACGATAAAGGGGAAAAGTTTTTAAAGGTACTATGGAATAACTATGAAAATAATGTAGATAAGAAAGACTTTTGGGAATGTCTAGCAAAGTTAAGTGAAACCTTATACCCAACTTGGTGGGTAAAGATAAGAAGTGGATTAAATGAAAAATGGGGTGACAAGAACAGCTTGTTCAACACAAAGACGAAACTATGTGAAATAGGCAAAGGTAACGGAATATCTATGGGAGTTAATGCTGTAAGTACTGAAACTGATATAGTAAATAAGAAAAAGAATATTGCTGACTTTAGTTTTAAGGAAATAGAAAATGATTTAATGTGTGAAAATGTATAGGATGGAAATGAAAATTTTTAGGTAGGCTGTCCTTTTATAGAAGTTAAGATTGATAAATGGCAAGGGAAAGCATTGGTGGACTCAGGCAGTCCAGTTTCAGGAATTACTGCTAAGCTTAGAGATAAGCTAAAAGGTGGAAAATATTTTGTCGAAATGCCAGTAGTTGGGCTGAAAGTAAAAGGAGCTACAGTGAAAAGTAGCAAGATAATAAGAAATCAGATTTTACTTACTTTTACAATTAATAATTGCACATTTGAACATGGATGCCTAGTAATAGAGGGACTCAATGAAAACATTATTTTGGGTATGGATTGGATATTGAAAGTAAATGGACCTTTAATTGGGATGCTAGACAAATGCACATAACTGAACCAATCACTAAACAAAATCAGTTAGTTAAGTCATTCATACTAAATTGTGGAAAGTCGTGTAACCATATAAGGGCTACCACTGCTGAAGATGAAAAGTATTATTTTCAGGAAGAAAACTTACGTGAGGAAATAAACGCCCAAGGTTTTGAAGGACTAGTAACTAAGAAAATGGAAAGTGCTAGTAGTTTAAGCAATTCTCAAAAATAAGACCTCAAAAGTTTACTATGGGAGTTTCAGGATGGTTTTAGCGATGTACCAGGGAGAGTGAAAAATTGCCAGTGTAAGTTACAGTTAAAGCCATATGAACCTTTTTTCATTAAACCATATGGGATTCCTTTTTCAAAAAGAGAGGCTGTGGAAAAGGACATACAAAAGATGGAGAACTAGGAAGTAATAGCAAGAAGTCGAAGTGAATATAACAACCCACTTGCCATCGTAGGCAAACGAGATAATCGTGTTAGATTAGTATTAGATTCTAGATAGTGACAAACTCTTGTTTTTAAAAGAAATCAAGAAACTCAGTGCTCAGTTTGCCCAAGACTTTCATCACCAGCCCACGAGGACCTTAAAGTAATAGAAACACTGAGTAATTTACTTCCTAATCCTGCGATACCCCTGCCCAGCACGATATTAAAAGGATGGCAATAAACTACTCAGCTTGAGGCTGGAACGGGAGTTCCACGGAAGCGCGCTTGTCCCGCCAATACCTAGGTCTCGTGCGATGAGAGGAAAGCCGCCCGAGCAGAAGGAAAACTCGTGCCTGGCCCGGACCAACGCGTCAACCGCTGCCGATACAAACTGGCAACATATACCAAACGTTAGACAGCAAACATGTTTGACAGAAATTAACATACACAGCAATACTTAAGCAGCCAATTAAAGATTATTTCCAAGGAAACCAACTTTTGCCGGCCGTTGTGGCCGAGCGGTTCTAGGCGCTTCAGTCCGGAACCACGCTGCTGTTACGGTCGCAGGTTCGAATTCTGCCTCGGGCATGGATGTGTGTGTGCTGTCCTTAGGTTAGGTAGGTTTAAGCAGTTCTATGTCTAGATGACTGATGACCTCAGATGTTAAGTCCCATAGTGCTGAGAGGCATTTGAACCATTTTTGAAACCAACCCTTAAAATTTGAGGAGCGCCCCGCTCATAAACATTGTAAGTTAACCTTCCCAGCAATAACAAGAAACAATGTACAAGTAATTTTACAAAAGTTACATAATAATTCAGGCAAGATTAAGTAAGTCAAGATATACCTCTATTGGGTCCTCTTAGGGACCTGTAATTGGGTTATACACCAAATGGCAGATGGCCGGTTAAAATGTACACTTATAACCTAAGGGGTCCTCATCACGCAGTAAAAGAGAGTGTGTAAATACAAGAACGCACACTCACACGGCCCACACGTGTGTACCCTTAGGCTGAGCGCACAGAACTTAAGTTACAGGCCAAATCCAATAACTCGCCCCAGGAAGGACCATAAAGTCTACAACAAATAGAAATTACGATCAGTAGTATGAAGGGCTCGATAATAACAAAACAAAGATTTAAGTACAAGATTAAAATTGCGAAATAATAGCTTTTTGCTTACAGAAGCCGAAAGTTTGGCACATACAGCCCCAAAAAGAGCCACTGAAAGGTATGAAGACAGTGGATTCCCGGCCAGCTCACACCGCGACAGAATTAGCAGTCTTCAAGTACTTACCGAATAGTCTCCATGCACAATTTTAAATAAATGCCAAGAACGCCAGTAGATTCAGGACTCCAGCTGCCTTCCTGCTCGTAACGCTAACAAGCTGTCTAGTACATCTCGGAGTATTTAGCACACCACAGTTAACTGATGGACTTCGTAACCAGGCTGCATGCGACGAGAGCCGTTCTTTGCCCACTAAACTAGCCAATGCTGCAGGAAAACGCGGGTCCCCATGGCCCAACGGTCAACGGTTTCAACTCGCTGCAGTCATTAGGATGCCGAGTTCTCAGCCACACCCGTCGAGTTCCGTGTCCTACATACCACCCCTACCACACAGCTCCACAGGGAACACATAGCCCAGCAAAGGTGATACGACGACGGCCAGAGTCGATGGAAATGGAAGTGAGCGTTTAGCGTCATTGGCCGGGAGGCCCCTTGCGGGGCAGGTCCGGCCGCCTTGGTGCAGGTCTTATTACATTCGACGCCACATTGGGCGACCTGCGCGCTGGATGGGGATGAAATGATGATAAGGACAGCACAACACCCAGTCCCTGAGCGGAGAAAATCGCCGACCCAACCGGGAATCGAACCCGAGCCAGTAGGACGGCAATCCGTCACGCTGACCACTCAGCTATCGGGGCGGGCGCCAGTGTCGATGGAACGCGCGCACGAGAGGAGCCAGTAGGGTCGCGCGCTCGACCTAACAGAAGCCGCCATGCTTCACTCCATCCCTAATGACCTCGACGTCGACGGGACATTAAATCCTAATCTTCCTTTTAAGACACGTATGATATGATTCACCAGTAATACTCATCGAGTCGCATATAAACCAGCATGGAGAGAAGTTCTCCAAGAACACAGAACGACACGTAGTGGCTCGAACAGCAAGAAGTTGAGGCTTCACGAGTATTCTCCTAACCTTAGATCACGTATAATTCTATACCGCTAATTATTTGTGAACTGCCGTGGTCTGCGAGGCCTGCGTTTTGGGAAGCAGCCATAAATTCTTCCCCTAAATCCTTAGACGAGGAAGCAACGGAATCATCGTTCGCAAATAATCGAGTCTCGTGTCCTGCTTAATTCCTAGAGCTCTTGGGGCCGTGGACAGCTGTTAGATTTCAACCTCAATTCCACACTACATTTTCAGGATATTATCTGTTGCAAATTTAAGTAAGAAATGTAGTTAAATAATTTATTTACCCTTAAGAAAAGATTATACAAATAGGTAAACAAGTGAATGTTAAGAGCTATGGCCATGTGCCTGACGCAATCCCATGGCCCTGTTTATATTTAAACCTCCTCCGACTCCTATTTTTTAAGGAATCGAAATCTGGTGTATAAAACAGCTTCAGTTGTCTGATAACTCTACAAGTGAGTTAATATGACAAATATTGGACCTCAAGCATTTTAAGTCCTTATGGTTGATGACGCAAAGCCTTAATTACTTTCGATTAATTATTTATGAATCGTTCACAGGTTGAGAATATTCCCGGTGACCTGCGCTCCGTTTTAAGGTAAGCCATTTTTCCGTGTACTTCAGTGCTTATGTCATCATTTCTCGTGAACTTTGTATACAATGACATAATTTTGCAGTTATGTGTAGTGGTGTGTGTGCCGATACTGTCTGCAAAATTGGTTGCGAATAGTGTTAGAAGTAAAGACGTAATAAATTAAGACGTCACGTCTGATGCCAAAGTCTTACTGCACGAGAAAGCAAAAATGTAGTGATGGCTTAACATCTTTTCTTTCATTATTTTATCGGAGGTGTTATCAAGAAACGGTTTGAATTTATGTGAAAAATTCGTTAGGAGTCGCTAAGTACGCCCATTCTCAAGGAGTGCATGAGTAGATTCTGGTGAGTTGTGCCGCATCAAGACATGTACTACTGTATAAGACTCACCATTTCTTTTCTAAGTCCCGACCTGTGCGCTCCAGGAGAGGCTAATAAATGTGGAGGGTATTTTATAAGAACGATCTGAACTGCAGGGTTGTGACAGCATATGCAAACACAACTTTATAGACGATCAGTAGGATATGTAAAAATAATATGTCCCGTAAACTTTGAAACGCGTATGTATTCAGTGCCAGCGATGGCAAGGCATGACAGAATCTCTGACCAGAGAGTTATTTATCGTGTCTAGTCTGCGCTTGACTGCGCGAGAGTTCAGTTGCGAGTTGTACTCAGTCGGAGTTGTGTGCGAGGAGTCGGCGGGCGTCGACATGGGTCTCTGGTCAAGGTTCGGGACGAGGTATATTGTTAAATAAGGTAATGAAGCAGCATTGCGCACATCTGATAATGTAATGTATGTTAATTGTAATTAATTTGTTCAAGAAATGCCCCAATAATAATTTTGTTTTCAAAGCAATCGTTTTTAAGAAAAGAATCATTACAATTGAAACAATATTTCCTATGCTTTTCCTGCCAGAATCAATTTATCAGATTAATTATTGCACAGGGCCTAAGGTCAGCGATGCTGCCCTATTATTGTGGGTTTAATGATTAATCTTCATTTCTTAATTTTTTGTGTCGAGTGTACATTGGGCCATTATTTTTTCAATATTTTTGTAGCGAAGGTACAGTCGCTTTTATTTCAATTTAACGATGTTGTGTGGGAGTTCAACAACATTTGGGTCATTATTATTCAGTAATCTTGTGGGGAACTAACCTTTGGCACGTTTTCATTATCATAGACTTTTCTTTTATTTCTGCTGGGAGGTTACGTTTAGCACGATGCCCATTTACATTTAATTATTTTCTTTCATTTCTGCGGGGAGGTTACAACTTTTTTATTTTATTCTTCTTTTGTTTTGTTTCCTACAATATGGTCTAGTATGCAGATTGCCAAACTTTTCATTTTTTAACATATTCCTTCGTGTAAATTTAATCATGACTATTGGATGCGTCATTTAAAGAAATTGTTACAATAGCAAGTGACGGGTCGGGGATTTGACGGTACTTGGCGCCACCTCAAGTTTGCCGTCGTAACCTGTGGACTCTGCAGCTGGGTGCATATTCTTATCGAAAAGTGTTTATCATATGTCATTATAAACGGTTGTTTATATGTTTTTTTTAAATGTATGTCGAAGAGCACCGCCGTAGAAATGTGAATCGCTTACCTAAAACGCAACAGCAGGCAAAGCGGCAAAGATGTTACAACACGGGGCAGTTGGCCACTAGAAGATGAATTGGCAGTCATCCTTAATAGCAGCGTTATACGTTTGTTTAATGGTTCCAAAAAGCTTTAATATTGATCTTACGGACAACAGCAGTTCAGATTGCGCTTTGAGCAGTTGAATTTAAGCTTTGGGTGCTCACGGGGTCGGTGTAGCTACTGACACTGTCGAGAGCAAGTTTGCAGGTGTGGTAAGACCGCTACAAAGAGAGAGCGATTGATAGGGAATTTTGTAGCTCCTCTAGTCCCCTCTCAGTAAGATACGTTAAAGTGGATTCCGAGTATCACTGTCGGCATTGGTTTTAAAAGAAGAACGGCATTGTTAGTCTGGGAAGGTCTTGTGCAATAACGGTGTAAAGAGACCGGGGAAATGTGAATTGTTAGGTTATTGCAGTACTGAGCTGGTAGAGCTACTCTGGTCAGCCAGAATGTATGACTACCCACCTACAATCGATAAAAACCCATCCAGCCGATATCAGCGTCACCTGGCGAGGAATGACAGCTAGTGAGACAAAAAACGTGTGGTGCATGTAGTATCAGTGAGCGTACTGTCTGTTTGTAGAATGGGGAAGGCGCGCTATCTATCTGAGTTTGACCGAGGGCAAATTGTGATGGTCCGGAGGCTCGGCACGAGCATTTCGGAAACTGCACAACTTGTCGGCTGCTCGAGAAGTGCTGTGGTAAGCGTGTTTCACCAAGATGGAACCTCGTCCAGACGTAGTGGCGTTCGGCGGCCACCTCCCATTACAGACGTCGGACGTCGAAGGCTGGCCAAGCTGGTAAAACAGGACAGGCAGCGAACTATGGAGGAACTAACATCAGACTTTATTTCTGGGCACAGTACAAGTGCGTCTGAACACATAGCGCACCGAGCGCTCCTAATTATGGGTCTTCGCAGCTGACGAACCATCAATGGCACTTGACCATCGGCAGTGGACGTAGGTGCAGTGGGAGAGCGTTGCATGGTCTGATAAGCCCCATACTTCTTCATCATGCCGATGGGAGGGCGCGAATCCTTAGTCTTCCATGGAAATAGCTCCTTATAACTGTACTACAGGACGGAGACAAGCTGGCAGTGGCTTCGTTATGTCCTGGGAAACATTCACGTAGGCATCTATGGGTCCAGTGGAGCTCGGGCGAGGTGCCATGGCCGCCAAGGAGTATCGTACACTGGTTGCAGACCACGTACACCCTTTCATGACAATTATGTTTCCCGAAGGCAGCAACATAATGCGCCATGTCACAAGGCCAGGAGAGTGAGAGAATGGTTCAAAGGACACAGTGGCGAGATCCAATTGATGTGCTAGACCTCCAGTTCGTTAGATCTGAACCCGATTGAACACATCTGGGATGTGATCGTACGTCGCGTCAGAGCTGATTGGGTCCTAACCGGAAGTACGTGACATGTGTGTGCACATGTGATGCCAACTTGCTCCAGATACATGCCAAGGCCTCGTTTCTTCCATGCTATGACCCGTTACCGCTGTTATCTGTGCCAAAAATGGACATACCGGTTATTACGTAAGTGGTCAAAATGGTCTGGCTGATTAATGTTTATCTTGACCAATGATGTGTTGCGATCGCACAGTGATCCGATTTGTTCCGTGTCTTGTGGCTAGAGGTCCTGTTGGTCACCCTGTAACATAACTGGTTATCTGCACTATTTGCATTGAATTTTGGCACTCTCTAAGGTAATTAAGTGGTCGCAGTATACTTGTTGGGTTTTGGCACCGTCTAAGGTAATTAAGTGGATGCAGTATTTGTGCTGGGATCTGGCACGCTCTTCTGCAATTGAGTAGCTGTTTTACATCTTTGGCACATTCGTTTGGTGATTTTCATTGAGTGAGGTATCGACTCAATTGGAGGATAATTTGTTTAAGAGGCACTAGAGGTTTTAAAACAGAACTTATCTCATGTCATATAGCGTGCCCGAAAATTCACAAAGGTCTCTCCCTGATTAGTTAAAAGTCGTTGCTACTGACACCATTAATGCGACCTTTCTGAAGAATTATCATTACTTGGAGAATCATTGTGGAGAGTGGTTTTGCATTTAGAGAACTTCAGTGCTACGCGGTTGCCAACACCTGAAGAGGCAGAGTTTTGCTTTAATTGTTAAACTTCAGGGCCTAAGACGGTGGTGGAGCGTAGGTTTTCTTTGGGTTTTTTTATGATTAACTATCGTTGTTGCTTGGTGATTAGCTTAGCTGGCACTCGTCCACAGCCGCCAATAACCTGCTATAATAAATAAAAAATCAAATAAAAATACGTTTAGTGAAATCAAAATTGAACTTGCCTTCAATTAATCTTGAGCACAAAAGAAGGAAAGGATAAAAGAAAAGAGTTCTGAAAATATCGCAATGAAAAGAGAAGACAAAGATATTAATCTTTTTTACTAGCTGCATTTGAGAATAAAAGTTCAGAGCTGCAGTTTATTTGTATTATGTCTCTCTAGATGGGTGTAATCTGTTAAACTCCAGTTGAGGAAAAGAGGCAAAAGAGGAAAATAATTAATCAGTAGAGGAAAGAGGAAAATAATTAATGAGTAGAGGCTATAGAAAGAAGGCTAACACTTGATAGTAATTTTTATAATACGAATAAAAAGAAATGTGTCTGTCTGTAATCGATAAATGACAGGGATGAGACTAAAATTATATCATTGACACGGCGGTAAATTTGATCTTTGCTCCAGTTTCGCATAATTATACAAAAGAGGCAACTTCTGCAGTTATTACGCCTATTTCGAATAACTATAATTGAATAAACATCGCAACTGCCAGGTTCCTTTCAAATATTTGACTTTGTGCGGCATAGGCATGAAAGATAGATTGTATCATGTGTGTTAATGAAATGTTATTATATTATTAACGCTAGTCAGCAGTATAGTCGCAGTTCAACTGCACACAGTTTAATGATATCTAACTAATGCATAAATAACTACATATCAATTATCACTGTGGAATTTCGCGATTACAACTAACTCAAAAGAAGTAAAAGGGATCTACGCTTTACTAACTTGATATCTGGACGAAGAATTAGCAAAACGTGCATAGCGAGCTGATAATTTGAAGCAATACCAGTCTGTAATAAGACGTATTTATGTGTTAAAAGAATGTATTTGCATATCTTAATTCCTACAAATAATTATGCTGGAAACGTGAAGCTATTTCCATAACGTTATTTAAATATTGATTAAAGATACATTATGGGTGTGATTACGTACAACAAAAAAGGAATAGTAGTAATAAGTCGTACTGGAGTCAGAACTGAAGAAATTTCGCGATTTAATATTAGAAATTCAGACACGTACACGCAACATCACAACGATACCTGGATTTTTGTACTACTTATACGTCAGTAAGATGCGTAAGGCTGCATGTACGTACATAATCAAAACGCGTCCTGGAAAGGAGAAATATAAAATCGATACTAGCAAGGCTTTTACTCACCATTTACGCACGTAATCGTTGTGTATTTACGGAAGCACTCCAGATAATACAATGCACCGGAGGTGTTTAGTACATGATGTATTGATTGCGTTCACCTTTGTTTGAGCCATAGTCCATGAAGTACTAGCTGTATTCTGCGGGCTACCTATTACTTTGTATGTGTCGATATATAGAATTTGGCGGCTGCAGAAATTCACAATAATGATGTTAAAATTATCAGGAGTATTGTTGGAGACAGAGTACTAATGCAAGTATCAATCATATTATTAAGTCGTGGTGTGTGTTCTATTCATTTGCTTCTACTTTTGCTAATAGCGGCTCAGTAAGCTCCAAATACACTCGCTCGCTGTTCATTAATTCAGATAACTCCAGATTCATAAGTGACAGGGGAGAATATCGTACTAAAGTATAGTGTATCTAGGAATACGTAACGTTTTTTGGTCAGTTACTAATTTTAGAATAACATGAAAGAATGTCCACTAGACACCACCCTAAGCAGTTTCCTTCATGTTCTATAGGTTTTGTTGTTGTCAGGTATGAGGTTCTCCGTTGTGTAGCATTTGAAATATTTCGAGTTCTACACATTTAATAGTTGTGCAAAGTATTAAAGCTATCTGTAATGTACTGTTAATTGTTCAGTTACAGATTGTCATATATTTTTGAAACTAGTTGTTTAACGTATGGGCGGTTAAGCTATACTTCGTCAGCGGTGCATCATCTTGAACTTTCAAATAAAAGAAGCTCTTTTAGCACTGAACAGGTGATATTAGCAAATTAACTGAGTTTCGTTAATGTCCAAATAATTTTACCTGCCTTGAAAATAGAAATTCCTGCTGGTTTCAATTGCAAATGGTTTTTAACTTGCAAACGGGTTTTGATAAAACTTCTGCTTCATTTCATTTCACTTGCTGATTATTTGTATGGAATAATGTAACAGATCGAAGATTAGATACAGTACTGACAAAATTTTGTCAAGCGAAACGTTTCAAAATTTTAACAGGACATTAGCTCCTACGTACATGGCCATGTTGTACCTAGGAAAATATTTTTACATGTAGAAAAATCTTACTTTCTCAGAGCAATTGTTGTCACTTCAGAAAAATACTGCAGCACACATAAATTGCATGTCCGTATTTAAGAATGGACTAAGATAATGTATTAAACTCCTGTTACAGGTCGGCTAGAGGTGAAGGTCGGAAAATCAGTACGAGATACTCGTGCAACACTCTCCCCTACACTTCCTCTATGCAAGGGAGAACATAAGAAGCTAGGCATCGATGCGCACACTAACTGTGAATAATGTAATCTCAGGCCGAAGTAAACCGCTGAATTATTACAGGATACTTACTGAACTTCACTAATGTAATTTGCATCCACGATGGAAATTGGAAAGAATGTGGGTGTTGCAAAACATAGTTTCCAACATTTTTACTGATTTATTGTGTTTAACCTTTAATATAAGGTTATAACCCAGAAGGAGTAGACTGTGACAGCATTTAAAATTTTTAAATCCGATCTGTAATTATATGATACTAGCTGCTTGCGGCCACGTGTTGCTGTGGCCCAGTCTGGTTAAATAGAAGAGAAAGAAAAGAGAAAGCACACGTTCCTAATATATATGGGAATTGGACATACGTCCTGATCTCCTTCTTCCCCCTGTCTCTGTCTACCTCGTGCTCCCTGTCTCTTCATCCAGTTCCTCTTCCTTCGCCTCTCTCTGTCCATCGTCTCCTCCCCCCTCTCTCCTTTCCCCCTGCATCTCTCGTCACCCCCTTCTGTCCATTACCTCATCCACCCTTGCTATCTCCTTCTCCCCCTCTCTCTCCATCTCCTCCTGCACTCTCTCTTCGTTCATCTTCATGTCCATTTCCTCCCACCCCTCAGTCCATCTCTTCTCCTGCCTCTCTGTCACTTTGCTTAATGTTACTGCAAATTCTGACTCTGTTGTAGTATTCTAATTGTAAGCCAATAAGCCATAAATACAACTTTTCTGTTTTCCAACAATGTTTCACAACTGTATATCCTGACACGACCACCTTCATATTAAAACTCCGTAAATGCACTTACATGAAATGTTACTTTTTCATATTTTTTCGCTTTTCTTCTCATATATTTCACTTAAAGTATCAAAAATGCCTGCTGTCTGTACCAATGTAACAGTAAATCGATTGTTCTTGTTTAAACCTATTATCAGTTCTATGTGTTCACTCAGTGAACTGATTCTGACTGGTGTGCGAATCTTTCTCTTTATAGCACCAGAATCGGGACCACATGGCATGAAAAAATGCCCACGTATGGAAAGATAATGGTGCAGATTTTGTAATCTGCAGTAGTAATGATATTTCGCGAAATCTAAAAACAGCTTCATTTTTCTTCTGAGTAGGAAATGCATAAGAAAGTATGGGTAGTTTCTTGGTAGAACTTGATAACTCGCTGTTAATGTCGTCTAAGATAAAAGAGCAACCTTAATCCGGATTTTTCTTAGCCTCCCCCACATTACATAATTAAAATTTTTCAGTACTGTCCCTCATGTTGTGGATATTAACAGCGTTAATGCTGAGTTTTCTGGAGCAGAACGCTTCCTGTGCTGATATCTGACGCACACGTTTGGTGTGAAAATAGTACTTCTCCGGAAGAAATGTCTTTTCTGGGCTAAACTAAAACTTTGCTTCCTGTCTGTAGGCCGGTGATATATGGTAGACGTGTTACTTCTACATAAAACTGTCGATATTGCCTCTATAATCACGAAAATGTGGATAACTCGCATAGTGTCAGAAACTGGAGATGTGCTGTTTCTGCAAAAGGCGATTTGTATGTTATACAGGGTGATACAGCTGGCCCTAAAGCTGGGTTTTATGCAACCCCAATAGCTTCAAATTCCACACACAAGATTTTCATACACTCACGTTTGCTGCTCTATTAGTGCCACAGAAAAAAATGAACAGCACTTTTTTGTAGGAAATTTATTGTATTTAAATCTTGTACTGGGATGCGTTTTCGCCAGAGGCCATAGTTTTCCAATTATTCCAGAAAAACGTACAAAAGAGAGCTTCAGATGCGTTCTACTTGAATAACGTGAAAACTGTGGCGAAAATATACACCCATACAAAATTCAGATACATAAAATTTCGTACAAAATGGTCTTGTTCATTTTTTCTGTTGGACTAATAACCTGTATGTAGCGAGTGAGAGAATACGAAAATTTTGCATATGGTAATTGAAGGCGCTGCAGGCTATAGAAAACCCAGCGGTAGGGCCAACTGTATCACCCAGTGTATAAAAAATATGCAGCGTAAGCCTGGTCGAATGTTCGCTAGAGTATTATGTAAAAATATGAAGTAAATCATTCAAGAACTTCTCAAGGTTTTTGCTAATAACTTTTCCCCTTTATTACTCCTATTTAAATATTAGGTATATAAAACGCATGTGTATTCGTATGCAACTTTGTACCAAAATTTGGAAAAAAACTGTTGAAAAACTTTCTTAGGATTAAGATTCTAAACAAGTGAATGTTAATTTTTGTATTTATATATGAACGAAAAATCAAATTTTTGTGGCATGTGGAAGCTGTTAGATGGGGCACCACAAATGGGATTGGGTGACCGTTTTAATCTAATAGCAACATATCCTGATACGCTTTAATTATTTTTCATTTGAACTGTATACCTATGAGAATGGTCCATACTCAATAATGCAGAACAAGCAAAATGCGTAGGTATAGTCACTATCTGTCTAACAAGCATTACAACTCTCATAGTTACAGTTGGCACTAAACCCGTAACTATTCGTATAATGCTTGGTTAGTGTTAGTCAGGACTGTTCCAGGTGGAAACCACGAAAATTTTGTTGAAACATCAGATCTGACACTTGCTGTTGCTTGTTATCCACCTGGGGTTGACAACTTGTTTCATTCCAAGTCGGAATACTACTTCTTTAACAATCCATGACAATCTCTTCATTCCTGTTGTTAACTAGCTGAGTACCAGGCATCGCCCTTATATGTATGTAGTTAAGTTCTATTAGTCCAACTTATCCCTTCCCTCTCTCTTCCTTCTCCTTCTGCCCTGTCTCTGTCCATCTCCTCCCCCTTCTCTCTGCCCACCTCCGCCACCCCCTCTCTCTGTCCATCTCCTCCTGTCCCTCTTTCTCCTCATCATCTCCTCTTTCCTTTTTATGTCCACCTCCTCTTCTCCACACTTCCTGTCCATCACCTCCTCATCTCTTTCTCTGTCCATCTTCTCCTCCCCCTCTTCCTCTTCATCTCCTCCTTCCCTCTTATCTCTTGAATTATGTGTCACCAATGACATAATTTTGTTGATACATTGAGCAGCATATGCGGATACTATTTGCTAAATTTGTTGCAAATAGAGTTTGCAGCAAAGAAGCAATAAATGAAAACGCCATGACATCATGCCTGATTGAACACATTTACTTTACGAACAGCGAAAATGTACTAAGCGCAAAACTGTTTTCCTGTCATTATTTGTGTTCACGCCTACCCCAGTCTCTTTGAGAGGTAGGTAGTTCTTACACCCACAGCAATCCTTTCCAGGCGGTAAGTGATATGTGTCCTAAGTTTGGTTATAGTCAGTCCTCTGATTTCGGAGGAGATGTGGGACATACACACAGACATAAATTTTTATAATACATATGAATGTTCGTTTTTCATGATCCGATTTCGATAAAATATAGTCTGTACGTTATCATTAGGTACGGTGAAGTGATGAGCAGAAACCCCATAAAAATCTTTCTAATGCTGTCGGAGATTAGTGTCTTCAGACAGACAGATAAAGTTTTAGTGAAACTGAAACTAAAGCACTGTATTTTCTTTTTCGTGATCCCTTTTTGATATCCTATATAGTGCACCAAACTACCTCCGAAAATTCCTTGTCAGTCATCATTCCATTTCTTAGCAGTTACTGCTCCACATAATAATAACCTTCTCACTCACACTAATTCAAAATTCTGGCTCCATCCCTGAAAATGGAACAACACACTGACAATAACGTACAGGCTTTTGAATGAGAAGATTACGCATTATCAACATTTGATCGGCCAAAGATTGTTTGCCAGGTTATCAAGGAATTTGGCCCTTCTAGATATAGTATGGTTACACAGGGCTGTATTTCTCGTCCACTGTTAACTGCTTTTACACACCAGACTTCATACTGTGGGGTGCACTCTTAAAGCCCAGAGCAGTGATTCATCTACCATACATTCTTTATAGTAGTTTTGTCTAAAAAGACACTGGCAACAGCCTTTGCTCACTGTACGGCGAGCCAGAAGGCTCATCAACTTTGTTATTTTTCCCTTTTCGAACCCAAAGGTTGAAATATAATCTAATGGGGGTGAAAAGAATCAATGATAATCTGGGTGTAACAGTGAATGGCATCATCCACCATTCGAAGAATGGCGTATTATTTTGACAAATGACACGAGAATGTACGAAAGCTGTGCACAAGAGGGGAAACCGAACAACTGAAAAGGCTCGGTTACATAAAAAATAATGGTATCTATTCACTAAAAGCAGATATCGGTCGACAGGGAATGCAGAGTGCCGTTCCTTACAGCAGGTATCAAGGAAGGATCATTAGTGGACGGTTATTTTAAGAGTTAGCCCTAAAAGAATTTATGCGGAAGTTTTTGTGGTTTTCTTGCTAAAAGCTGATATCACCCGGCAACACATGGTGATACAGGGTAAGCAAAACAGAATTGGTCCCGAAGATACTTCACGCACCTTAAGAAAGGTAACACAACTTGCATGACCTGCCCCAGGTCTGGCTGACGTAAGTTAGGTTGCCTATCGTAACATGCATAAAACAGACTGCGCAACAAAATTAGATTACTCTTTTGAAATACAGTAGCGGCCTTCCATTCATATGCGTAAGTGTGAACTTCCCCCTCAAAGGTGCCTGCAATGTTCCTCTGTAATTCTTGAAAAGCATGGCGCCCTGCGACGCTTCACACAGCAAGATGCCGACAAATGCGAAAAAGAAGGCACAGCACAGATTTTCATGGGAGCTTTAAGGTAGGCTGATGTCACATTCGCGCCAAATTTTACATCAGTTCTGCCCAGTGCTAAACAATAGGAAGGTCCTCATTCACCTCTTACCCATTTTTCAGCCGTTCTCTTGCTGCCTGTGCCGCGGTGGACAGAACAACGACTTCCAGCGTCTAAATCATTCCGTTTTCTTATGGGTGACCTAGAGAAACTTTACAGTCACACCGCTGTTCAGAATCAACACGAAAAGACCTCAAGGGGTGACATAAAGGGTGACAATGAAACCACCCCTTCCCTCATCGCTTTGCTTCCCACAAATTTCGCCATCTTGCAGTACGATGAGCCTTAGGACGCCATTCTTGACAACGTCCGACACTGCTGCCACAACCTGGGTGTTTCAACCCTAATATAAAGACAACATGGGGTTGCACACTCACTGAACGTGATCTGGCCTCTTGGAGTGCATTGCAGCTGTAGTTTCTTCTCTGATAACGCGATCCGAAACAGCAGAACTGTTTTACGCTTTTTCAACGCTTCTATTTCGCGTTCTCTTGTGTGTCGACCGCGGGGTGGGGGGGGGGGGGGCTGCTACGTTATCATGTGCGTGAATAAGGTGGAGGAGGGCCCTCTAGATCTCCCAGTTCGGCAACACTCTTGGTACCACACACGCACATTTGTTGAGCATTTTGAAAATGTACCTGTCGGAAACTTCGACACCAATCTAGACTCGCAGCTGCTCTAGCGCCTGTAGGAAGGTAAACTTCACTTAAAAGGATTCGAATGGATAGTATAACCCTTAGGCGTTAGAGCAGCCACGAGCTGGGATCGTTATCTAAGTTTCTGACACGTATTTTTTTAACATTCCTAAAATATGCGTGCGTAGTACCGAGAGCCGGCCTTAGTGGCTGGTGGTTCTAGGCGCTACAGTCTGGAGCCGCGCGACCGCTGCGATCACAGGTTCGAATCCTGGCTCGGGAATGGATGTGTGTGATGTCCTTAGGTTAGTTAGGTTTAAGTAGTTCTAAGTTATAGGGGACTGGTGACCTCAGAAATTAAGTCTCATAGTGCTCAGAGCCATTTGAACCATTTTTTGGTACTGAGAGTGTTGCCGAATTGGTGGGGTCTTAGAGGCACCGTTTGAAATTTTGCTCAGGTATATTTTAATGTGGCATCACCCCCACCCCACTCCCTCCTGATCATTGCACAGGAGAGTATGAAACAAAGGCGTTGAAAAAGCATGAATCCTTTGCTGCTTCGGATCGTGTTCAAATTACGTCGAATGCTTTTTAATGGTCCCTAGTGTTTCTGTTCTGTATACTAGGCAAAAACTGCGCCCACACTACATTCCAAAGGCTCAGATCACGTTCAGTGCGTTTGCAGTCTCCAATGTCCTTAGAGTTGGGTTGAAACTACCAGAGGTGGCACGAATGTCGAACGTTATCAAGAACACAGTTATTTTGCTCATCGCAGTGCAAACCTCATTCGCAGTGCAAACCTCATTTTCGACAGCGAAATACCAGGAAACCAACGCCGCAAGCGAAGGTGTGGTTTAACTGACGCGCTCTATGCCACCCTATGGCGCCTCCTTGTGACTATTCTGAGAGCCGGTGTGTCTGAAATGTTCCCCTCGGCCACGTCATAAGAAAAACGCGTTACATCAGCGCTGGATGTCACCATTCTGACCTCCAACGCAGATGCCTCACAAGAAGGGGTTAAATGTGAATAAGAGGGGGTGTGACTGCCTTTGTATCGTGTGAAACGTCCACAGTGGCTTTGGGGAGAATTGTGGTGAAACTTTGTCCCATTAACGTTCTTTATGCCGCCCCTGATGCCGTTTCGTGCGGAGTATAAGTGACTGTGTGCCTTAAATGTTTCTCTCGTCATCCATAAGAAAACCGCGTGATTTAAACACTGGATTTCCCGGTTCTCACCTTCATCGCAGAGGCGGCAAGAGAAGTGGGTTAGAGGAACTGTGACGACCTTGCCGTCGTGTGATACATACACGATGGCGTTGGTCAGAACTGTGGTGAAATTTGGTGTCAATTTGACAAAGTTAAGGCTCACATGAACTTCCGAGCAAAGGCCATTTCCTCGTATTTGTGGGCACCTTGATGTTTACCTCGCCAACCACAAGGAAAATGCGTGATTTAAACGCTGAGATTCGCTGTTCTGTCCTTCATCGCAGAGGTGGCAAGAGAACAGATGAAATGTGGGTTAAAGGGTCTTTGACGACCTTGCCACCGTGTGATACATCCACGATGGCGTTCGTCAGAACTGTGGTGAAATTTGGCGTCAATGTGACATCATTAGCTCAACGAAAAGCTCGCATCATCTTCCGAGCTTAGGCCTTGTTTTCCATATTTCTGCAGGACGCCTTGCTGTTTGAAGTATTGCTGAGCCCGAGGTTGGCATCACACTTTTACCATTATCGAGTAAGTTTGTAGGCACCTTTGAGCTAAATTTTGTGCTTATATGTCTCAAAGGGAGGCAGTTACCAGGTTTCGAAAAAGTAATCTTTTCATTTTGTTGCGCACTCTATACGTTACTGGCCATTAAAATTGCTACATCACGAAGATGATGTGCTACAGAAGCGAAATTTAACCGACACGAAGAAGATGCTGTCATACGCAAATGATTAGCTTTTCAGAGCATTCACACAAGGTTGGCGCCGGTGGCGACACCTACAACGTGCTGACATGAGGAAAGTTTCCAACCGGTGTCTCATACACAAACAGCAGTTGACCGGCGTTGCCTGGTCAAACGTTGTTGTGATGCCTCGTGTAAGGAGGATAAATGCGTACCACCACGTTTCCGACTTTGATAAAGGTCGGATTGTAGCCTATCGCAATTGCGGTTTATCGTATCGCGACATTGCTGCTCGCACTGGTCGAGATCCAATGGCTGTTAGCAGAATATGGAATCGGTGGGTTCAGGAGAGTAATACGGAACGCCGTGCTGGATCCCAACGGCCCCGTATCACTAGCAGTCGAGATGACAGGCATCTTATCCGCATGGTTGTAACGGATCGTGCAGCCACGTCTCGATCCCTGAGTCAACAGATGGACGACAACAACCATCTGCACGAACAGTTCGAAGACGTTTGCAGCAGCATGGACTATCAGCTCGGAAACCATGGCTGCAGTTACCCTCGACGCTGCATCACGGACAGGAGCGCCTGCGATGGTGTACTCAACGACGGACCTGCTTTCACGAATGGCAAAACGTCATTTTTAGGATGATTCCAGGTTATGTTTACTGCGTCGTGATAGTCGCATTCGTGTTTGGCGACATTGCGGTGAATGCACATTGGAAGCGTGTATTCGTCATCGCGTTATTGGAGTATCACCCAGCGTGATGCTATGGAGGGCCATTGGTTACAAGTCTCGGTTACCCCTTGTTAGCATTGACGGCACTTTGAACATCGGACGTTACAATTCAGATGTGTTACGACCTGTGGGTCTACCCTTCATTCGATCCCTGCGAAACCCTACATTTCAGCAGGATAATGCACGACCGCATGTTGCAGGTCCTCTACGGGCCTTTCTGGATACAGAAAATGTTCGACTTCTACCCTGGCCAGAACATTCTCCACATCAATCACCAATTGAAAACGTCTGGTCAATGGTGGCGGAGGGACTGGCTCGTCACAATACGCCAGTCACTACTCTTGATGAACTGTGGTATCGTGTTGAAGCTGCATGGGCAGCTGTACCTGTACACGCCATTCAAGCTCTGTTTGACTCAATGCCCAGGGGTATCAAGGCCGTTATTACGGCCATTGGTGGTTGTTCTGGGTACTGATTTCTCAGGATGTATGCACAAAAATTGCTTGAAAACATAGTCACATGTCAGTTCTAGTATAATATATTTGTCCAATGAATACCCGTTTATCATCTGCATTTCTTGTTGGTGTAGCAATTTTAATGGCCAGTAGTGTACGAGAGCGCGGAGCGAACTGCCTCTGGCCAGAACAGATACAGTATATATACAGTTACATAACATTCCAGTACCATGAGTCTTGACATTTGTGGATACTTCTAGAATGTACTCGAACCTAATGTAGAAATTAAAGTTTTACAGTTTAGGTGAGTTTTGAACTCACGACCCTCCATGCTATAGTCTAGTATCATATCCACTACAGCACGATTTCTGAGACAATATTAAAAATATGCAAGGTACGCCTGCTCGAATGTTCATCATTGTGTAAAAATATGAAGTTAATCAGTCTAAAACTTTCCGAGGTTTTTGCTAATAACGTTTCCCCTTTTCACATTCCCATTTAAACATTACTATCTTTTAAAAGTATGTATATGAAACACATGTGTATTCGTATACAATTTTGTACAAAAATTTTGAAAAAATCGTTGAAGAACTTTCGTAGGTTTAAGATTGTAAACAAGTGAATATTAATTTTTATATTTATATATGCATGGAAATCAAATTTTTGTTGCATGTGGAAGCTGATAGATGGACCGGGTGACCGTTTTAGTTTATTAGCAACATATCTAGATACATTTTAATTATTTTTCATTTTGACAGTGTGCCTATGCGAATGGTCCATACTCAGTAATGCAGAACAAGCAAAATACGCAGATATCGTCACTATCTGTCTAACAAGAATTACAGCTCTCACAGTTACAGTTGCCACTGAACCTGTCACTAATCCTATAAGGCCATATTCACTTTCGTTAGCGTTAGTCAGGACTGTTCCAGGTGGAGACCACGAAAATTTTGTTGAAACATCACTTGCTGTTGCTTGTTATCCATCTAGGGTTGACAACTTGCTTCATTCTTAGAATACTACTTCTTTAACAGTCCATGACAATCTCATCATTCGTATTGTTAACTAGCTGAGTACCAGGCGTTGCCCTTATATGTATGTACTTCAGTTCTATTAGTCCATCTTATCCCTCCCCCTCCCTCGTCCATCGCCTCCTCCCCCTGTCTCTGTGCATCTCCTCCCCCTTCTCTCTGCCCACCTCGGCCAACCCCCTCTCTCTGTGCATCTCCTCCTATCCCTCTTTCTGACCATCTCTTCCTTTTTCCTTTTTATGTCCACCTCCTCTTCTCCCCACTTCCTGTCCATCACCTCCTCGTCTCTTGCTCTATCCATCTTCTCCTCCCCTTCTTCCTCTCTATCTCCTCCTTCCCTCTCATCTCCTGAATTGGTAAATTTGGTGTTAATGTGACATCATTAGCTCAACTATAAGCTCACATGACCTCCGGACTTTGCGCATTTCTTCCCGTATTTGTGAACACCTTGCTGATTGAAGCTTCGCTGAGCCCGAGGGTGATACCGCAAAGCGTCACCCTTTTTCACAATTATCGAGTAAGTTTGTAGGCACCTTTGAGATAAATTTTGTGCTTACGTGTCGCAATGGGAGACAGCTACCTGGTTTCAAAAAAGTAATCTTTTCATTTTGTTGTGCACTGTATATTATTCACCTTAAGGTAGGCAACCGAACTTACGTCACCCACAATGGGGGCTGGCGATGTAAGTTGGGTTGCCTATCTTAAGGGGCATGAAATGTTTTTTGGGCCAGTTTTATTTTGCCCAGGATGTATTACCTAATCTGTGGTACACACGGATTAGTAGCCAGGGCTGATCCCACCGCAGCGGAAGCAGCGAGGCGGGGGCCGCCAGGGGACCGTAGTCCGGGCAGAGAGCGAGCAGAGAGGCTGGATAGAAGCCGGAGGATGGAGGCGCCGCTGTCTCCGCTAAGTAATGCAGCGGCGTGCGCTAATGCAGCCGCCGCCTTGCATGAATCATGCAGGCTGCGGCTGCGGCTGCCCGGACTCTCAAGACGGCGGGCCGCACCACCACCGCAGCCCCAATTACCGCCGCAACGACCAGCGCCCGCCGCCGCCGCCGCCGCTGCCGCTTCCGTCCCTCGCCAGCACCAGCCCCGGCACTGGGCGCTCGCTGCCTCACATGTCTCAGCCCCTTGCGCGGTTTCGCATGCGGCTCACCTACTTAACTGCTGACTGCTCTCCATTCATTCCCGTTACACGGAATAGACTGTTCGATACAGTTCCGCACTGTCACCTGATAAACAAAGTAAGAGCCTACGGAATATCAGACCAGCTGTGTGGCTGGATTGAAGAGTTTTTAGCAAACAGAACACATCATCTTGTTCTCAATGGAGAGACGTCTACAGACGTTAAAGTAACCTCTGGCGTGCCACAGCGGAGAGTTATGGGACCATTGCTTTTTACAATATATATAAATGACCTAGTAGATAGTGTCGGAAGTTCCATGCGGATGATGCTGTAATATACAGAGAAGTTGCAGCATTAGAAAATTGCAGCGAAATGCATGAAGATCTGCAGCGGGTAGGCACTTGGTGCAGGGAGTGGCAACTGACATAGGCGCCGGCCACGGTGGTCTAGCGGTTCAGGCGCACAGTCCGGAACCGCGCGACTACTACGCTCGCAGGTTCGAATCCTGCCTCGGGCATGGATGTGTGTGATGTCCTTAGGTTAGTTAGGTTTAAGTAGTTCTAAGTTCTAGGGGACGGATGACCACAGATGTTAAGTCCCATAGTGCTCAGAGCCATTTGAACCATTTAACATAGGCAAATGTAATGTACTGCGAATTCAAAGAAAGAAGGATCCTTTATTGTATGATTATACGATAGCGGAACAAACACTGGTAGTAGTTACTTCTGTAAAATATCTGGGAGTATCCATACGGAACGATTTGAAGTGGAATGATCATATAAAATTAATTGTTGGTAAGGCGGGTGCCAGGTTGAGATTCATTGGGAGAGTACTCAGAAAACGTAGTCCATCAACAAAGGAAGTGGCTTACAAAATGCTCCTTCGGTCTATACTTGAGTATTGCTCATCAGTGTGGGATACGTACCAGGTCGGCTTGACAGAGGAGATAGAGAAGATCCAAAGAAGAGCGGCGCATTTCGTCACAGGGTTATTTGGTAAGCGTGATAACGTTACGAGATGTTTAGCAAACTCAAGAGGCAGACTATTCAAGAGAGGCGCTCTGCATCGCTATGTAGCTTGTTGTCCACGTTTCGAGATGGTGCGTTTCTGTATGAGGTATCGAATATATTGCTTCCCCCTACAGATACCTCCGGAGGAGGTCACGAATGTCAAATTAGAGAGATTCGAGCGCGCATGGAGGCTTTCCGGCAGTCGTTTTTCCCGCGAACCAAACGCGAGTTGAACAGGAAAGTGAGGTAATGACAGTGGCACATAAAGTGCCCTCCGTCACACACCGTTGGGTGGCTTGCGGAGTATAAATGTAGATGTAGATGTAGAATCCTGAGGAGCCATTCGCTCCGTTGGGATGCAACAATATGTTGTCGTAGCTGTTTGGAACGATGGCCATCGGCAGGTTATACCTTGTGGCGTTCCCTCCGTCGTTCCGACTCCAAAGACTTCAGGTATTCACCCTACGATCAGGCATTATACGCACAGACTATAGTACAATTTCTGCTGTCACATAAGGTACATACTTTTAATGCAAAACATAAAAACTCTAGTACAGTATGTTGAACATACATTAGATCAGCAGTTACAAATAAAGGCTGTCGGAAATAAGTTTGTGAAGCTGCAGTTTGTTCGTTTTTATAACGTGGTTCGGGTAAACCACCACAACGACGAGCCTAATTAAAAATCAGATCTTTTCTAACCTAGTTATTCAACATAGCTGGTGTCATAGAAGCACCCAACAGCAATAAAATAAAGTTCCCCCGCTCAACTTAACACAAAAGCTTAATCCACGGAATTAATGAAATAGTTCAGCACCTGATTTAAAAATGCAAACTAAGCAAAACTATATAGAAATAAGTTAAATACACTTTCACTTCAGGTCATTTTGTATAGGAAATGACTGACTATTAATTTAAAACGATGTTCTTCCCAAAATTATACTCACTACACCCCATAGACAGTAAGTCAGAATAAGGAGCGGTTGTAGGCGCTACAGTCTGGAACCGCGCGACCGCTACGGTCGCAGGTTAGAATGCTGCGTCGTCCATGGATGGTTGTCATGTCCTTAGGTTACTTAGGTTTAAGTAGTTCTACGTTCTAGGGGACTGATGACCTCAGAAATTAAGTCCCATAGTACTCAGAGCCATTTGAACCATTTGAACAAAGCAAGGACTGACTATGTTATAGTCAAGTCTTGTTTCTTCCTAAAACCCACTGCCGTTAGGGTGTGACAAACACGAACGTACCTCCATGTACTGCGAATCAACTAAGGTGCGACAGTAAACGGAAAAAAGTATGACAATACAGCCATGTCAGGCATTTCCCGTCAAGTTGTACATTGTTTCAAGGATCTCCACCTCGGATTCCTAAAGTCCATCCCACACATCAGATAAAGTGAGACTTGCAAAGTAAATAATGCAATAAACATTATATTAATGTAAAAGAAATGCCTCATTGGTACTACAAAGAAAAAATCGTTCGCAGGTAAGAGTTGGTTAAACAACAAAATCAGATCGCATTAAACTAAGAAATTCATGCTTAATAGAATTTTGTATGATATACATCTCGAGTTAACTGTATTTACTGACAACTCAACGGTGATGATCAGCATAATACAGAATTCTCGACACCTCACAGCAACAACACAGCGATGTACACAGAACAAACATTGACGAAAAATTAAAATACTCACTAACAAAAAAAAAAAAAAAAAAGGAAAACAGAAAGTAAAACACAACAAAGCCGAATACATCCATCACTATAAATTCCACCCAAAGTAATAACCCTCACAGATACAGAATTAACAGAGAAAATAACATACTATTAGAAAAAAGGCTCATACACAACCTTAGTACAAAGACAGACAACCACTACACAGGAAATCTGATTGTAGAACCAGAAAGCATCCTGACAGATGAAGGAAAACAAGAAAATAACACATGTTGGACTAACATGAGAACTAATGAAGAAAAAAGTAAACGACATAATCTCTATGTCAAAGAAAGAACATAACAGTAAACTTCGAACAGGATACAACATAACTAAGAAATTAAAAGAAAAATTACACTCCAGTAATACCATAGTCGCAAGAGCTGATAAGAGGAATGGCACAGTGCTAATGAATAAAGAGCAATATACAGGAGAAAACCAAAGACTTCATCTTCTCTAACAATATCACAAAACAAAAATCTGATCCATTTGCTTATTTGCAGATCCACACAAAAACAGACCAAGACATCAAACAGGTAAACAGAAGTGTACAGACACAAAAAACCCGAAGTGCTCAGAAGCCAACCCACAGTTCACAATCCATTTATTCCAATGAGGCATGAATGCATCTTCATAGCAATGGGAAGAAACAAGAATAAAATCATAAAGGGGACACTCTTAAGTGAAGAATAGCAGAAGAGTGAAGAGCATAAGTGAACTCATAAAACGAATAAAAGACACATTACACACTCTCACTCATTTCTTTCGACATAGGGAACATGTATACCCCCATATACACCACAATAAAGCCAACTGATGAAAATCTACTGACACACAACAGACTACCTGCAAATAATATTAAAGAGATCCCCAAAACCTTTAAAGCAATCGCATCCTGAAATCACTCCCAATCTGAAAAGGAAGTTTACTTACGAAAAGATGGTGTTTCAATGGAATCCCCGTAATTATCAACGTTGGCAAAACATATTCATCAGCCATACAGAAAATATAATCTTTGGTACAATCATCACAAGGGAATGATACAGAATTGTTTACTGGTAGAGATATGTAGATGATATAGTCTGTATGGTCGATGAGCGTACAGAGAAAACAAATAAACTTCACATAAGCATAAACAGCATATGTAAAAATGTTACTTCATCATGGAATAAGAATCACAAAAGAAAATGCATTTCTTTGATAGAACGATAAAGAGAGACAGCAATAAATACACATTTAACAACAATACACAGACAGCAATAAACATACATTCGACATCTTCAGAAAGCCAACAGCTGCAGAACAATTACACATGCCATGTCCAACCATCCACAAAATCAATAATGAACAGCGCAACGACGCCTTACGCAGACTAAATAATATCCTATTGAGCAATCAAAACTGTGAAAAAGAACTACAAGCAATAAAACCCATAGCCTCAACATTGGTTATAACACATTTATAGTACAAAGACTCAACCACAAAATCAAAACGCAACTAAAGAAAAATGAAAACAAGCAGAGAACATAAACACAACAGAACCTCACAAACATACAGATACTACAGCACACACAGAAACATAAAACAGTAAGACTCGTGAAATGACGAACGGAAAGAGATGGTATATTTTAATGTACAAACACAAATCAACACACAAAATGGTAAATACGCTAAAGAGATAAGGATGACACATTTTTTACAGAAAAGGAAACACACTGTAGTCACATTTACATATAACAATAGACAAACCAGATAAATACCGAGGATCAGCTGTATACCATTTAGAACATCATGAATTTGAACCAGTATATGTGGGAACAACAGCCAAGCATATCAAAACTATTTATAAAGTACATATAACAAGCTAGAAATATGAAAATACTCTTTCAAACTTTGCTAAACACCTGATAAAACATGGATATGAACTGTCCAACATGGAAGAATACGTGAAAATTACTGGTATGAAAATTACAACAAAAAAACTTCATACACTCAGAGTCCTTTTGCTGAAAAAAAAAATGAATGATCATATCAATATAAAAAATAATGCACTGATCATGTTAGCCACTAAAACAATAACAAAAAGTAATGTAAAATAGAATCAGACTAAATAGTTAATTAATTGGCATTCCTCCTTCCCTCCTCTCTCTCTCTCACATGCTCACTCACACACACACACACGCACACATACACACGACAAATTAAGAAATATCAAACGACACACACACACACACACAAACAAACAAACAAAAGAGGATAGATAAACTCATCTACAGCTAGCAACACATCCAGCACAAACAGTGAAAAGTGAAAATGAAGTGTTGTAATAAGTGTGGGCGAAAAATGCCGAAAATCTGGCATCTATGTTACAGAGACTGAGTAAATGCATGGACTGACAATGTGGGAAATTGTAAGTAACAATTAGCGATAATTTTACCTTATGAAATTTTCGCTAAAAAGTTGTTTCTAACCTGAAAAACAGGAGAATAATATGAGAAAACGTAAAATAGTACAATACTTGTAACTACTGCATAATGCATTTTTATATAGAAACCAACATGTATTACAGGCCACTGAATACATTTCATTGATAGAAGAAACAAAATGGCAAAATAACTGCCTTTCATATTCTTTAAAAGAGAGAACACATCTCTGAGAGTTACCCAATTTGTTACTCGTGTATAGTTCACTATATTAATTAAAATGGGCTCTGATACAATTAAGATATTCAAGCAAATAATGGAGCAGCTTGAGAAGAATCGAGGGGAAATGTGAAAAGAAAAATAGAGATTTGAAAGAGGAACTGTGTGAACAAATATCTAATAAAAACCAAGATTTGAGAAAGGCACTCTCTGAACAAGTATCTGGTAATAATCAGGCTATCAATGAGAACAACGTCTAAAAATAGCAAATATGTGAAAAATCAATTCTCTCGAGAAATATCTGGTAATAATCAGGCTCTTACTGAGCAGATCTATAGTAGTAAACAGGCTCTGAAATGCAGAATTAACTGAGCTAATAAATACTCAGGTCTCAGAGCAAATAAATAATACTAATTTAGCTTTGGAGCTAGAGATTGGAGCCGATATCTGGAGCTATCCCCCAACTGCACACATACTGATGAATCTTGATCTGACAAGGAACAGATATATAACAATATATAGAAAATAACGATCGTTTTTCCAGTTTAAGAGTAATTTGTTCGAGGATCTCGGAAAGCATAACAATGATATAGATTAAGAAGTATGGTAAATGCCAATAGAGATGCGGCTACAAATAATTATAGAAACTTTTAATGAAAAATAATTAGACAGGAAACAAGAAGAAGGCTTTTCTACAGGAGGAAACTACTAAGGGAAGACTTGAATTATATTATGAGTAGAAACAAGTAGAAATGGATGCTAGAATAACTACAAAAAACAGTGAGTCCAAATAAGACCTTGTGAACACAGTATCTATATGTGACCTAAAGGGGGAAAACTGTTGTAAAAGTATTACAAATCAACATCAGAGAGCTCAGGGCCATTAGTCGAGTTAATAAGGCTCTTACTAATTTAGAAACACCAATGGCAGCCATTGGAGTACAGGATGAGCCCTTACCTGGCTATAGCGTCCCTACGGTAGAAAAATGTGTTGTTAGGGAAAATACTAGTAATGTTAATCATAATGAGTGTAGTAAACTCGATGAGTTGTGAAGGAACATGTCATTCTTGCAATAGCCCAAGTTTGGTGGGAGCAATTTCGGTCAGGAAGTAGTAGCGATATGTCAAATCGTTTTCCCACATTTCAACCAGAGGGAATGGTACACCGTATCATTTTTCTGAAGACTTTTGAAGATGCATTATTGTCCTCATGGGAGAGTAAGAAGAAAGTAAACTTTACCATAGGACATCAGGAAGGCGAATCTGTGGAATGGGGAATGCCGAATGTCATAGATTTTCAAAACTGGGAAGAATTTAGCAGGAAGTTTAAAGAGAAGTGTTGACCTCAGGGCGTGTAGCAGAAACTAACTCTAGAACTGTTTGATCCTAATTCTTATAACAGAAACTGGGAAGGTTTTAGGATGTGCTTCAAATGACATCTAACTAGAATGAAATACTTAGAAGAACCTATTACTGAGAGCCATTTGATTAAGGTGTAGATTAGTCATACACCTGCCTACAATCAATCGATAATGATTGCCAAGGAATGGAGTGATGTCATTTCCAGAAATATCTTGAGCAGTTAGATATTTTGAATAATGTAATGGCCATTTTAAAAGAGAATGCAAGTAAGAGCTACTCAGTACTGTCAACTTAAGAACATATAGACTATAATGATGTACCCCAGAAAATATATTGCAGAATAACACTTTTTCAGGGAACCAGGAATGTCCCATGGTTACAGTTATTACTGAGCACTCAGGAAACGACAGATGTCTTTTGGTAGGGACCAGAATGAGAACCCAGAAAGTACTAATCAGAGGCCCAAACACTTAGGCATAATCAGCTTAAAGGAAGAATGCATACTAAATGCTAACCTCTTTGGTGGAAAACCATTTATTCGTGATACTAATAATTTGAAATGTATAATTCTAGGAAAATGATTAACATAATTTTCGATTCAGGTAGTGTTACAAGTGCTGTAGATCAAGTTTTTTGAGACACAAGAGAGGAATGTGGAAATGTCCAACATACCCCATTACTTGAGTCCAAATAGTGGACATCACTGGAAGTAGAGGGAAGAATATAAAAGTAGAAGTGATATTCACTCCCCTTTGGCAATTTGAGATTTTATCATAATATTTTACTAGTACCAAAAATGAACAACCCCTCGTTATTAGGCTTAGATTAACTACCTCATCATGGGATCAGTTTGGGTTTCAAAAGGAAAACGATGTTATGTCTAGGATTGTGGCAATATATGAATGTGTGTGTGTGTGTGTGTGTGTGTTTGTGTGTGTATTTCTTTTCTGGATCTAGACCTGTAGTGAGGCACATTCAGAAGATCTGGTACAAGCATGTCTCACTGCACAAATATTGCAAGGTAAACATAACCATACTATCGATAAGATGATTGAAGAATTGTAGTAGGAGAGAACTAAACTGGGAGAAAATGATTAGCTGATCATGATAGGATGAGGAGAACTTCTAGAGCTATTAACCAGGTATAAAGATATATTGTTTGATAAACCAGGCTGCATAGTCAGGTATGAGTGTAAACTTAAAATCAAGACTGGTAAACTATTCCTTAAAAATCTTATCCTATACCCATGATGGTCAAACCAGCTGATACATTGGAAATTAAAAAGTTTATAGAACAAGATGTCCCTGAAAGGTCTCAGAGTTAATGAATAATCCTCTATTAGTAGTGAAAAAACGGAGTGGTGAGGATATATAAGGTTAAGGCTAGAATTTTAATCAAGCCATATAAATGAATAACGATGGACATTTACGAATCGATGAAGTACTAGCGAGATTAAACGGTGCAAGATGTATTAGTAGCATGGAACTGAAGCTGGTTACTGGCAGTGTGGCACTTCATCCAAAATCACAACCACATACAACATTTCTCTTTGAAGTGCATTGGTTTCAGTTCAAAGATTTACCATTTAGTCACAATGTGTCAGTATCTGTGTTCATCAGGGATATTAGGAGATCAGGCTGTAGGCAAAGAATTACTACAAAAAATTGGCCCATACATTGACGACTTTTTCAGCATTTATAATACATGGCATGAAAACAAAGAGTTGTTAGAAGAGGTTTTTAATAAATTTAAACAGAAGGATATTACTATAAAATTAGCCAAATTTTTATTTGACAAAAAGGAGGCAAAATTCCTAGGATACACTGTGGATGCTAGAGGAATTAGACCTGACCCATAATGAGTAGAAGCTATTGGTAAATGTCCTCATCTCCAGACCAAAGAAACAGTTAACAATCATTTCTAGGTACAATAAACTTTTTCGAAAATTTCTAATGGAAGACCAGCAATGAATCCTTTATTGCACAACTACAGAAACAGCAGTCAAATTGGTGTTGGTATCAGGAACCGCATTTAATTTTTGATAAAATTAAAGAGAATATGTTACAAGCTCTGGTACTGTAACATTCAAATTTAAAAGAAGTATTTATGTTAGAAACTGACACCTCATATTGTAGTCCGGCTCTGTCATGTTCCAGGGACATTTAGGGTAAGTCAGGGTGATCTACATCTACATCTACATCTACATGATTAGTCTGAAATTCACATTTAAGTTCTTGGCACAGGGTTCATCGAACCACAAGCATACTATCTCTCTACCATTCCACTCCCGAACAGCGCGCCGGAAAAACGAGCACCTAAACCTTTCTGCTCGAGCTCTGATTTCTCGTATTTTATTTTGATGATCATTCCTACCTATGTACGTTCGGCTCAACAAAATATTTTCGCATTCGGAAGAGAAAGTTGGTGACTGAAATTTCGTAAATAGATCTCTCCGCGACGAAAAACGTCTTTGCTTTAATGACTTCCATCCCTACACGCGTATCATATCTGCACACACTCTCTCCCCTATTACCTGATAATACAAAACGAGCTGCCCTTTTTTGCACCATTTCGATGTCCTCCGTCAATCCCACCTGGTAAGGATCCCATACCGCGCAGCAATATTCTAACAGAGAACGAAGGAGTGTAGTGTAAACTGCCTCTTTAGTGGACTTGTTGCATCTTCTAACAAGGGAACCTCCCCATCGCACCCCCCTCAGATTTAGTTATAAGTTGGCACAGTGGATAGGCCTTGAAAAACTGAACACAGATCGATCGAGAAAGCAGGAAGAAGTTTTGTGGAACTATGAAAAAATAAGCAAAATATACAAACTGGGTCGTCCATGTGCAATATAGGCAATATTAAGGGCAGTGAGACATGAGGAGAGCCGTGGTCCCGTGGTTAGCGTGAACAGCTGCGGAACTAGAGGTCTTTGGTTCAAATCTTCCCTCGACCGAAAATTTTGACTTTTTATTTTCAGTTTATGTGACAAACCCTTATGTTTTCATCACTTTTTTTGGAGTGATTATTACATCCACAAGAAAACCTAAATCTGGCAAGGTAGAAGAATCTTTTTACCCATTCGCCAAGTGTACTAGTTAGGTGGGTCGACAACATATTCCTGTCATGTGACGCACATGCTGTCACCAGTGTCGTATAGAATATATCAGACGTGTTTTCCTGTGGAGGAATCGGTTGACCTATGACCTTGCGATCAAATGTTTTCGGTTCCCATTGGAGAGACACGTCCTTTCGTCAACTAATCGCACGGTTTTGCGGTGCTGTCGCAAAACACAGACACTAAACTTATTACAGTGAACAGAGACGTCAATGAACGAACGGACAGATCATAACTTTGCGAAAATAAAGAAATCAAAATTTTCAGCCGAGGGCAGATTCGAACCAAAGACCTCTCGTTCCGCAGCTGTTCACGCTAACCACGGGACCACGGCGCTCCTCTTGTTGACATGGCCCTTAATTTTGCTTATCTTACGCATGGACGACCCAGTTTGTATATTTTGCTTATTTTTTCGTAGTTCCACACAACTTCTTCTTGTTTTCTCGATTGATCTGTGTTCAGTTTTTCAAGGCCTCTCCACTGTGCCAACTTATAGTTAAATCTGAGGGGGGTAGGATGGGGATGTTCCGTTGTAAGTGTCCTGCCAATGAAACGCAACCTTTGGCTCACCTTCCCCACAATATTATCTATGTGGTCTTTCCAACTGAAGTTCTTCGTAATTTTTACACCCAGGTACTTAGTTGAATTGACAGCCTTGAGAATTGTCTATTTATCGAGTATCGAATTCCAACGGTTTACTTTTGGAACTCTTGCGGATCTCCTCACACTTTTCGTTATTTAGCGTCAACTGCCACATGCCACACCATACAACAATCTTTTCTAAATCACTTTGAAACTGATACTGGTCTTCGGATGACCTTACTAGACGGTAAATTACAGCATCATCTGAGAACAACCTTAGAGAACTGCTCAGATTGTCACCCAGGACATTTATATAGATCAGGAAGAGCAGAGGTCCCAGGACGCTTCCCTAGGGAACACCTCATATCACTTCAGTTTTACTCGATGATTTGCCGTCTATCACTACGAACTGCGACCTTCCTGACAGGATTCACTGGTGAATCAGGTGAAATGGTGAATCGATTTAATTCTTTACTGGTTAAACAGATGTATCTGTATGTCTGCATGTCAACAGTCTCTGATCGTCTGTGCAGTGTGCGCATGTTGAAAGCCAGCTCCATTTTAATAACCGTAAGTACTCTGTACAAAACTATTTTCGATGCTAAATAATTTTTAAATGCTGCATGCATTTGTAGATGTTACTTCAGGTAGCGTAGTCCGTGGGGTATTTTTTGATATATTCTGCCTTCTTAGACTGCTTATGTACTAGAAAACCTAGAAATCGTGACGTCTAGTGTTTTGAACTTCTTGCCGTGCTATTCACCGTTTCCACCATAGCAAATGGAGAAATGGTGAACTAGGGCAGGGGTGATACGGTGAAGGACTTTTCTTATGTGTAAAGTGTAAAGCTTTTATTTAGGTACGTCCCAGCCAGAGTTTTTGACAAGTTCAAATGGTTCAAATGGCTGTGAGCACTATTGGACTTAACTTCTGTGGTCATCAGTCCGCTAGAACTTAGAACTACCTAAACCTAACTAACCTAAGGATTTCACACATATTCATGCCTGAGGCAGGATTCGAACCTGCGACCGTAGCGGTCGCTTTGGCAAGTCATGAAATGTTAGCGTTCCCTAACCCATCCGAAGTCTCAACACAATCGTTAATTTAAAAATTAGTTTTTATGTATTTTTTTGTGAGTTCAGTTTGGTTTGTCAGTGATTAAAAAAGTAAATGTTGTAGCTACTGCCGTTATTCCAGGCAAAGACGGCTACATTTTACAAAAGACAAATAAGATCCATCCGTGCTGATTGGACAGAGGAGCAAGTTAACGATGCCGTAAAAGCGGTGCAAAATAGAATGAGCCTGAATAAAGCCTCAAAGGATTTTCACGTTCCATGGTCAAGGCTGAAGAGACGATTAGCAAACAGGTGCTTTATGAAAAATTCTGTGAGAAAAAGTTAGTAAAACATATCATAAAATTACAAAACTTCGGATTTGCGCCGACAAGGACAGACGTACGTACTATGGCATATAAACTAGCTGAGAAATATAACCAACATCACAAATTTAACCGAGAAAAGGAAATTGCTGGAATGGACTGGCCACATTTATTCTTAAAAAGAAATCCGGAACTCTCAATCCGCAAATCGGAAGGAGTTTTACAAGCACGGTCAAGGGGTTTAAGTACAAAAAACGTTTCAGACTATTTTTCATTTGTGCAGAACATCTTGGTAGAGGATAACCTCCTTGATAAGCCGCAAAATATATTCAACGTAGATGAGTCCGGACTTAAGCTGAATAATAGACCAGGTTACGTGTTGGCAGCAAAGGGGTCTAAGAGTATTCCAGCGATAACATCCGGTGAAAAGGGTGAAACCATATCTGTAATCGCTTGCTGCAGTGGAGAGGGCGGGTTTTTACCCCCAGCTTGTGTTTTGAAGGGAAAAAATGAAAAGGCCGAGAACAAGGACGGTATGCCGCCGGGTTCCACGATTTTCATGTCAAAAAAGTCGGCGTACGTAACAACTGATATTTTTCTTCTGTGGCTAAGGAACCATTTAGCACCGAGGAAGTCTGAGGGAACCGTCGTGCTTATTTTGGATGGACATAGCTCTCATAGCAGCAGCGTGGATGCATTAGAGTTTGCAGAAGAAGAAAACATAATTTGGCTCTGTCTACCCAGCTACACCACACACTATCTGCAGCCGCTAGACAGAGCATTTTTTTAAGCTCTGAAATCCTATTATTTCGATGCTTGCAATTCGTACATTAGAATTAATCCAAATAGAAAAATTTCCAGACTAGTGTTCTGAGGACTACTTACAAAGGCATGGGTACAAGCAGCTACGACGGGGTTCAGAAGCACAGGAATCATTCCGTTTAATCCTGATGTCCCCGAATACGCGTTTTTAATATCAGCTCCAGATCAGCACCAGGAAATCAACGAACGACATGAAAACAGACCTACTTCACCTCGACCAAGTTGTTCGCACTGGCTGGTGATACCTAACCCCTCGGAAGAAGCGACTGCAGACGTAGAAAACGATCAGGGACTTGAACTCATACAAGCTTCACCACAGCTGGGCTGTCAGCAACGGGCGGAAAATCCACAGGAAAACATGCAGTATTCGTCAGAAGCAAGAGATATGACCTCGACAGTGGCAACAGAAGAATCTCAAATAACCCCTGGCAAATTCTTGGACCATATTTCGCCGATACCTATCCTAGACAAAGTTGCATCTGCAAGGAATAAGTCCAGGGCTTTAGCTGAGGTTTTGACTCCTCCAGAAAACATCGACAACCTGCGAAACAGAAAACGACAAAATGACTCAGTGAAGAGTAGATCAAATGCTAAAATGATGACCAAAGGAGAAACCGTAACCAAAGGACAAACCGTAAAGAAAGGAAAAACCGTAACCAAAGAGACTACCAAAGGAATTATCAAAAAGAAGCGGCCTAAGAAATGAAAATCTTGTACCACTGACACCGAATCCGACTCGTCGCTGGATATCCAATTGCAAGACGATGATGACGACGCGGATGTTGAAGAGTGTTGTTGTGTAGGGTGCGGTGAACTGTACAGTTGCACTGCAAAGGATGTGGATTGGATCAAATGTATTAGCTGCCAACGTTGGCTGCATGAAGACCGTTCAGAATATGAATCTATGTGTGACGTGTGTCGAAAAGCACGGGAAATAAGTTCACCATTTTACCCAAAGAGAATTCGCCATTTGACCCATATACATGGGTGAAACGGTGAAATTGGTAAAAATAAGTATTTTTTAAACTTTTGTAGTGCCTTAAAGAGGATGTGGTACTGTTAATGTGTTACTTATGTATTTTGTGAAGGGAGAGTTTTTTTTATTTTGTTTAAATAAACAATTTCTTGTTTTCTAAGAGGCCCAAATTTTTTGTTCACCATATCACCCTAATTTACCCTATCTATGGAAAAGGATAATCACCAAAGCATATCTTTTGACAATAGACGTATGAACAAGCCCAAGACAACTTATTCCATCAGAGAAAAGGAAGCTATGCTATATTCTAGAGTTTTAAAACGTTTAGGTATATCTTAGCAGGGAACAATACTATAGTGTACGCTGATTATAAGGCACACGTGTTTAATGAATAGCAGGGTGTTACATCACAGACTGATGAGATGGTTTCCTTCTTCTCCAAGAATTTGATTTTGGAATGCAGTATATTGAAGGACTGAAAAATATAGTACCTGGTACATTAAATAGATTACTTGTAGGGTTTGCCGCACGGGATCAGCCGAGCGGTCTAGGCTCTGCAGTCATGTATTGAGAGGCTGGTCCCAGCCGAGGTTCGAGTCCTCTCTCAGGCATGGGTGTGTGTGTTTGTCCTTAGAATAATTTAGGTTAAGTAGTGTTAAGCTGATGACCTCAGCAGTCAAGTCCCATAAGATTTCACACAAATTTGAACATTTTGAACTTGTAGGTTTTGAGAAGAAGAAAGACGCAAACATAGCAAAGAATATACAGTTTGACATTCCAGATCACAGTGAGAAGGGAAAATGGTTAATACGCAGTGACACATTACTTTCGAGAAATTATGAGAGTAGGAAAAGATATACAAATATGTGACATTACTAATGAGTACATACACCAAGGGTATGTGCATTTTTGTGTCTAAAATACTTGAAACTTATGATTCAACGTTCTCATTTTAAGAATATGAGAATAAGAGTACAAACATAGATCATACTTGCCAGCTGTGTTACAGCTCTGGGTAAATATACGATATACTCTATAATGCCTGAGAGTTTTTGGGACCTAATTGTAGACAATCTATATGGGCAGTAACCCAAAGGAAGGGGTGAATGTCTGTACATATTTTTAGCAGTAGAATACTGCTCAAAATATGCACGATTGTGTCCATTAAAAATAATAAATGCCAGAACACTCTCAAGGTATTTGAAAAATATTACTTAATTACCATCACAGTAACTAAACGTCTCTTGTCAGATAATGGCAGTTAACTGAGTAGTAAATATTTAAAATTTGTTGACTGAGTATAATGTTCAAGTACTAATTTCAGAGTATTGCCCTCAAAGTAATCCCACTCAGAGGGTAATGAAAGAACTGGCTTGGCTTTGTCGCAGTTTCTGTTTGGGGGCACACAGCTTACTGAATCTGAAACCAGGTTAAACAAGTTACCTCATATCAGTACTGGGACATTACGTTTGGAAGTTCTAGGTAAAGAAGTTTTGGGAGAACTTTTGCTAAGTTTACTGAAATAGCCCATAGATAATGATCAGCCTGTAAATGTTAGTCATACAGATGTTGAACTAAAGTTAAAAATATTACTGAGTAGAGACTCAAAAGATATGATGCAGAAACTATAGTTCCTGTATTACACAAAGGGGATAAGGTTATGGCTCAAACGTATACTATAAGCTCCAAACTTCATAAAGAAGGGTGAAAGACTTTTCATTATTTTCAAAGCTCTTGGGAGGTTATAAATATTCCATATCCAAAAGTCTTATTTTTATGTGATCCTATGGATCAACCTATTAAAGGACTACATAATGCATCACATGTGGAAGGACTGTGAGGCACAGTTTAAAAAGCACATACCTATGAAACTTGACAAAGCAAATGGAGAACAGAACATCATAGTAAAGGCATTTTTGTGTATTTGTAGATGCTCTACTGACCAGTAATATCTCAGAGAGTTCACACTCTTTGTGAACAAGTAGTTGATGACTCCAGGATCCAGAGTCGCATATGATATGTTTCTTCTTTTGTTATCTGTACACCATACATAACCCCCAAGTAGCCTGTATCTTCTGTTAGTATTTCATTCGACTATCAGTTTTTCTCTTTATAGGTAAACCAAGGGTGAGGAACAGATCTGTATGTGAGAAATAAAGCCCAAGTTGAAGTATTGATATACTCAGTTGTAACCAAATAACATTACCAAGGAAAATTTCACTATATAAGGAAAGAGGCACAAGTAGAAGTATGGTTATACACAATTATCACAAAATAATATTTTGTCAATAGTTGGAGAAATGTATATATGCTTCTTTAGTAACTCTACTGTAGTTAAGAAAATCTAGAAGAAGAAGTATCAGCACATACTAGCATGTCAATATAGCAAAATACATCACTATCAGAAATAGGATAAGAGAAGTACATAATATTCTGCCTCAGAGGCAGGGAAAGTTGAAATAAAAATGATTAAATTCTGAGGGCTGTTGCCACTACTTGAGTAATAATCATATTTTGACACCTTGGAGGAACTGAAATGAAACTATGACTATAGCTTGTAGTAATCAAGTTGAAAGCTAGGTAAAATTGGAGTGACTTGGTTATGTATATTAAAATGTACAAAAATAAGTGAGGGGGTTAGTACCGCCAGTTTCTGACAGTCAGAGAAATAACAGAGAGAGTGAGCATTCCATGCGTACATGTAGTTTACTAACACAGATTATTTAGGTACGATGTCCCACTCAGCCAGAAGTTAGCCTACAGATTACCATTCACCTCTAATAATGTACTTCCTATTTCTGTGACATGGTACTCAGAGTATGGCGTGGAAGCAGTCTCCATAGTGCCCAGTACCTGGAGAGAAATATTGGCATCTGGCACAGGGCTGACTGTTTTAAGAAAATGATAGTCGAGACAAGGACGTAAGCTGCTTATTAGGGTTGGTATAGCCAAGTAATTCTTAGATATCTAATATTTTAAGACATTGGTAGCATTAGAATTCGTATTATAATGGAATTTTGTCAGAGGCATAGGACTAAACAATACCTCCAAAACTGTACTCACTATATATTAAACATAAGTCATCCTATAGAAACCAGAGTGTCCACAGTCGCGAGATGCATCCTTAACGTTTTCTCAGACCATCCCTCAATTAAAATGGAAGAAATACGTAGTGAAACTTACATTGGAACAGGAACAGGGGTAAAAGCTGGATGTATAATGTCAATGGTCTCTCGTACTCCAGGACATATTGTCAAAGTAATTAATTCAAGAAAACCTTATCCCAATATCGGGAATCCTAGCAATGTATGAAGTACATTAAAAGAAAAGGAAAAAAGCTAAATGGTAAGAGGAGAGAAAGTGCAAGACTACGCTGGTCGTGCACTTTGATTTGAAAGGCTGTAGGCGACTGTAAGTTTACGCCCTGAGCAATCACTGTGACTTGTAACCCTTCCACTTGTCTACCTGGCCATGCATCTGCTAAACCGATTCTGTCCCCTGACTGTGGTTACTGTTGTTAGCCTGCATTGGAGGTTATCACTTTCACCATAATCTTAAATAAAGCTTAAATACTGAAATAATGTAATGAAATGGTAGCCATGTCCTTATTGTAGTCAATTAATGATGGATAATTAATATACCAACATAGGATTAATCTTTTATTAAAAAAATGGCATAAGTTTATGATTATAAAAAAGGACAAACAAGACAAGTTAAGTGAGTTGACAAATAAATCATGAAATGTTAGCAACACAAATAGAGGCAACAAGTAATTAGCACTCCACTGGGTGCCATTTGGTCGGCAAAGACTATGGTTTATCTATTTAGTCTATTTACCCTGTCTCAAAGCGTGGATAACGCAATCTGAAATTATCCAACACTGAATGGATTTATCCCACAAAGAAGTTATACATGTTGGTGCAGCTGAGATCAAGTGGCGAGACTGTGATTCTGTTAGTCTCAACAAGTCAGAGTGTCCCTTCCACGATGCATAGCACTATCTCAGGTGATAGTCATGGTGCAAGTGACTGCAGGGTAGCGATGTACGGAGTCTGCAATTCCTTATCGCAGGTAAGAAAAATGCAAAGTCACGGGTTGGTGATCTGTTAGATGGATCGCCATTACTCTCTGATGAAGCCCTGAAATCTCAGCAGATTCCAGTGTGTGACACTCAAATTCGCGGGTCGTACCATGGAGAAATTTGACTCACTCGTACAGCAATGCGCAGGAGAAGATCAAACTTCAAGATGGTAGACCTGGTACGAGTAAGATAGTCCTCGGCATGGCAATTTGTCCAAGAGACTGAAGTCTAGACTGTCAGTACAACTAACACTTCACCACAGGCTCCCCAGCCTAGTCTTGCTCAGGACGATTGTCTCAAGAGCAGCCGACTCACAACAAAAGACCGAATCTTCTCTCCAGATTGGAGTCTGAATCAAAAGTCTTGTTTCTCCGCTCCTGCCTTTCCATCAGACCTCGGTAAACTCGAAAAGAGCACCCACACAACTGCCCCCACAAGGATTTCTTGCCAGTCACAAGACACCATGAGTACCATGTCTTCCCTCTCGCTCGTATGCTCTACCCTCTGGTCAGTCCTAACTGAAGTTAATAATCCTGCTTTCCCTGCTGGAGAAGCAGCCTGTAATGAACACAATTATCACCGAGATCATTATCTGGATGGGCTGAATGTTACAACGTCTGATCAGAGACCTCAGCTGAACTAAGAGAAGTGCTTTTGTGTTCCATCAAAGACCATTTCAGATCCAGCATAAATGTTAGATTCCATCCTGAACTTCTTCTGAAGGCCTGAGGTTTCCCAAAAAAACTTGGCAGGCAGAAGGATGACAACACCTGACGGCTCCTTCGATAGCATCCGGTCCAAGGTGAACATGAAAACCTGACGATTTTTATGGACATCATTCCTTTACACACTGGGCGTGTATGCCACTGTCAAAACCCCTTATCCAGGCAAGCCACTTCTCTCATATGCCCCTGTCCCTGCTTTGGACAGAAACGCCTAACAGGTACATCCAGGTAGGCAGTTTTCAGCTGTAAGCGTTGTATGCACAACAGTGCAAGAAACTTAAGACACCAGCATTCTGTCCCCAGTAAGTGCTTTGAGATGTTCCCGTCACTAACAGCTGCACATGGCTTCCACGCCCTGGATGTCTACCACAAGATTTATTGTTAAATAATCAAACCGCCTGCTTATTATCAGCTCCAGAAAATTCTGTTCAAGAGACAACTACCATAAAATGCCACATGCATTAACTGTGTACACGCTACCATCAATACCTGCTTATGTTAACAATTTCCTGTCGGCTAGTGTGTAACAACAACATTAAAGAGTAGCCTTGAATATGAAAATAAGTAAGGGAGTGACTGGCACTCTCTCAGTATCTCCATTAAAGAAACAGCATCTTTCAACAATGTAAGCAGTGGTAGTAGTCCACTCATATGATAGAGACACAATTACCATCCTATGGAAAGGTAGGTCAGTTATTGCTAGAAATTATAAATAGTACGGTAATGACAGGAAAGTAGGTCAATTGATGCTAGTAATAATAGATACTATAATAATGATCAAACATTATTTTTTTCTACTTTACTATTTGAAGTATTTTAAACGTAAAAAGTCAATTATAGAATTTAAGTACAACCAAAATATGTAAGAAACTCTGAATACGAAGGGAAATTCTGAAAGATATTAACAATAAGATACACTTACATAATATGTATCCGTAACGGTAAATAAATAAGTAAATCCTAATAAAATAATTTACTGATAATGAACACAAAGCTATACATCAGGTGCCTCAGTTATGTTGTTAGATTAGGCAAGCAAAACTAAAAATTACATAAAGAACTAATTTGATGATAGCACTGTGGTTCTAATACAAGGACTAGACATTTGTGATGGTAGTGTCCTTGCAAGAGATAGAAGAATGAAACTAGTTTCTCTGATAGTTAAGGAAATGTGTAATTTATTATAAATACTCTCTGAGCCGGTTAGGCTCGCAATTTCATTCTTTTTTGTTTTTTTGTAACCACCATTCTTCTAATTACTCGCCGCGAAGTCAATATCGAGATCGGACTGGAGTCTCTGTTCGCCGCCTATCTTTGGCGCGTTGGCTTCCCACGCGCCGCGAGGCGACAGAACGTGGAAGAAAGGGGTTGCTGGGAGATATCTCTGGACTGTGCGTGAGGAGCGATGTCGGTGTCGCAGGGCAAGGCCGCTTGGTCGGTGGACCCCGCGAAAGCAGTCGGTTGGGGACGGAACGCCGTGGGCTCGAAGATCCTAGTGTGGACGGCCGGTGTTGTCCCGATGGCTGACTTCATCAAAGTCAATTAAAATTAAGCATGTCTTAAAATATTAATCACTCCGTAAGCATTTTTGTTTGTTATGGACCAGGGAAACTACAGTATGAAGAAGCTCTTAACGTTAGTTGACGTTTTTGGATTCAGTTGTTAGTAACTACATGTGTGATATTATAAAATACAGATGAGGACTGCGAGCCACACCAAAAGCTAATTGGGACCGCATGCAGCCCTTGAGCCGGAATTTGATGACTAGTGGTCTAGGCGATACCCAGTTTTTCCCCAGATCTTTGCCAATGTCTCATCCGTCACCACCTCTGCAGCATTTCGATTCGTGCAGTAAAAGTTTGCACATCAGGCGCTGGTGAATTGTACATTTTTTCTGAACGTGACCGTCCGCAGCTCGTGGTCGTGCGGTAGCGTTCTCGCTTCCCGCGCCCGGGTTCGCGGGTTGGATTCCCGGCGGGGTGAGGGGTTTTCTCTGCCTCGTGATGACTGGGTGTTGTGTGATGTCCTTAGGTTGGTTAGGTTTAAGTAGTTCTAAGTTCTAGGGGACTGATGACCATAGATGTTAAGTCCCATAGCGCTCAGAGCCATTTTGAACGTTACCCCACAAGAGCGGTTTAGATCTGTTGAATGTGGTGGTCACGATTTTGGATCGTATCTACCTATCCTTCTGTCCGGAACTGGCGAACAAATAACCGCCACCGTGTCAGTGCACCAACTTCCTGAAACACTACCGATTGTTGAAATGCCTGTAACTGAGGTACAACGTGAAGTTCAAACGCGCCCAGGTAAATTATTGTCGTAATTGTAGCGTAAAAGAAAAATTACCTTGTTGCGTATTAAGTAAGACCAACCAGTCACTTTCGGGTTTCCCTGTATCTGCTGTATCACTTTATGTTATTTACATTACTGGAAATGTGAAAAGTCGCTTCATCGGAAAAGAAGCTTTACCGTAGTCACTGTCCGTATCGATTCGTTTCAACGTGTTCCTAGGAAACTCAGCACCTCTGGGCTTATCTTCTGGCCTCAAAACGTGAAGGAGTTGCCCTTTTTACGCATGTAAATACAGCCGTTTGGGTAAAATTGTCACCAAAGTGTCTGCGGTATGCCTTTTTCTTTGGAAACAGAGAGCATCGACTTCCGCGGACTTCCTTGAAATGCATCGTCACTCAGTCCAGGTCTACCGTTTCTTGCATGATCATCAACAGTGTCCGTCACCATAAACTTTCCATACCATCCTTTGTTCTTGCTCTTAACGCCTGGAGGATCTCGACTATATGCACTCCAGAAATGTTGTTGCGCTGCAATAGGCGACCGGGTTTAATGAAATATAAAAGACGTTGTACTTTCCCCTGCATACACGTCATTGTCGCACCACCACTCCTAAATTATGCTACCAGCAACAAGAGAATCATATAAAAGTCATTTGCTGTCAGAATACATGTTGAAGTGTAGCCATAAGACCTTCGTGAGTTAAGCTACCACTAAAAAAGTCGCATAGGCATGTGGAAATTCATATACGAGAATATGGCAAAAAATGCATGAACATATGACTTCATGTGTATGTGTATCTATGTTTGTGTGTTCTACATCTCCTCCTAAACCGTTCGAACCAAATTGTTACATACACCACTTACTGTTCTGAAAGAAGCGCTATGGGGGGTAAGAACCATCTTCCTATCAAAAGGGGAAAAGGGAACAGGGTGGGAGTGAAAAGCAATTTAGCCCTTGACGTAAGAAAACACATATTTCATCTAAGAGGTGTTTGAGAGCACTTAGAGACTTGCAACAAACTTTACACATACACTCCTGGAAATTGAAATAAGAACACCGTGAATTCATTGTCCCAGGAAGGGGAAACTTTATTGACACATTCCTGGGGTCAGATACATCACATGATCACACTGACAGAACCACAGGCACATAGACACAGGCAACAGAGCATGGCAATGTCGGCACTAGTACAGTGGTTATCCACCTTTCGCAGCAATGCAGGCTGCTATTCTCCCATGGAGACGATCGTAGAGATGCTGGATGTAGTCCTGTGGAACGGCTTGCCATGCCATTTCCACCTGGCGCCTCAGTTGGACCAGCGTTCGTGCTGGACGTGCAGACCGCGTGAGACGACGCTTCATCCAGTCCCTAACATGCTCAATGGGGGACAGATCCGGAGATCTTGCTGGCCAGGGTAGTTGACTTACACCTTCTAGAGCACGTTGGGTGGCACGGGATACATGCGGACGTGCATTGTCCTGTTGGAACAGCAAGTTCCCTTGCCGGTCTAGGAATGGTAGAACGATGGGTTCGATGACGGTTTGGATGTACCGTGCACTATTCAGTGTCCCCTCGACGATCACCAGTGGTGTACGGCCAGTGTAGGAGATCGCTCCCCACACCATGATGCCGGGTGTTGGCCCTGTGTGCCTCGGTCGTATGCAGTCCCGATTGTGGCGCTCACCTGCACGGCGCCAAACACGCATACGACCATCATTGGCACCAAGGCAGAAGCGACTCTCATCGCTGAAGACGACACGTCTCCATTCGTCCCTCCATTCACGCCTGTCGCGACACCACTGGAGGCGGGCTGCACGATGTTGGGGCGTGAGCGGACGACGGCCTAACGGTGTGCGGGACCGTAGCCCAGCTTCATGGAGACGGTTGCGAATGGTCCTCGCCGATACCCCAGGAGCAACAGTGTCCCTAATTTGCTGGGAAGTGGCGGTGCGGTCCCCTACGGCACTGCGTAGGATCCTACGGTCTTGGCGTGCATCCGTGCGTCGCTGCGGTCCGGTCCCAGGTCGACGGGCACGTGCACCTTCCACCGACTACTGGCGACAACATCGATGTACTGTGGAGACCTCACGCCCCACGTGTTGAGCAATTCGGCGGTACGTCCACCCGGCCTCCCGCATGCCCACTATACGCCCTCGCTCAAAGTCCGTCAACTGCACATACGGTTCACGTCCACGCTGTCGCGGCATGCTACCAGTGTTAAAGACTGCGATGGAGCTCCGTATGCCACGGCAAACTGGCTGACACTGACGGCGGCGGTGCACAAATGCTGCGCAGCTAGCGCCATTCGACGGCCAACACCGCGGTTCCTGGTGTGTCCGCTGTGCCGTGCGTGTGATCATTGCTTGTACAGCCCTCTCGCAGTGTCCGGAGCAAGTATGGTGGGTCTGACACACCGGTGTCAATGTGTTCTTTTTTCCATTTCCAGGAGTGTAGTTTCAAACCTTTCTGAAACTTTTTCTCTCTGACAACGATCCGAAATAATGAAGGGAAAAACGTGTATTACTTGTTACAAATCAAAAGGCTCTGAGCACTATGGCTCTTAACATCTGAAGTCATCAGTCCCCTAGAACTTAGAACTACTGAAACCTAACTAACCTAAGGACATCACACACTTCCATGCTCAAGGCAGGATTTGAACCTGCGACCCTAGCGGTCGCGCTTTACCAGATTGAAGCGCCTAGAACCACTCGGCCACAGCGGCCGACGCTTGTTACATTTTCGCTGTTGATGCAGTAAAGCAATCGCATGAAGCATAACGTTTTAATATGTCACTTCTTTACTATTGACTGTTCGCAGCTCGTGGGCTTGCGGTAGCGTTCACGCTTCCGGCGCACGGGGTCCCGGGTTCGATTCCCGGCGGGGTCAGCGGTTTTACTACCTCGAGATGAGTGGGTAATGTTATGTCACCATCATCATCGTTAACTGCCTTTAAGGTCGGAGGAAGACCACTCTGGCTAGAACCTGTAGCGTTGCTCTTGGCGGACGATAAGAGTAAGAATTGTTATTTTATATTTTTTGAAAAATGTCGAAAAAGTGAAAATTTTGGTGGGCTACTTGGCAACAGAATCAGGGATTGATTACACTATTATAATACGTTGAGCATTAAATACCTGGTTGGATTATGTTGAACAAGAGCAGCAGACTGATTTATTTGAGATCGTTCGGAAGAAACATTATCATTTCTGTGCATTTTTATAGTCGAGATGTAGTCATACCCAGAACAACACTAAGGGACCAGAAGACTTATAGACTTCAAAAGAAATGCAACTCTGCACATTTAAAAAAAAAGAGCTGATTCAGAAATAATAGGAAAACGATAATGTTCCTTCATGCTGCGTTCGGCCTATCAGCGTGATCGTAATTTTTTGGAGATGAACTAACACAAAATAATTAACATTCAAGTAAATGAGGAGATGGAAATCATCAAGGTTAATTTACTAAAACAAGCACACTTATCTTTAACACACGTTTTTTAACGCTACGTACCTTTCCATATTACATTACAACAGATGACCATTGTGGTTAAATACTTTATACATAACAGTAAAAATGTCCTCTTGATGCTGTCTGTTCGTAATCAGTTACAAGAAACTACAAGTTTTCTGATTGGAAAAACAACAATTAGCATATTTACTGAATATCTTCATATAAAACATAAAATATCGATGCGGAACCCAGCAAGTCCGCGTCCGCCTATCATGGAATACAAACACTAAAAAGGTGAGGCGCCCAAGGCCTCATTTGTCTTGAAACAACAGAATTCTTTTTTATATCACTAACCGATACATGTACATAGAGATTTAAAGGCATCGCGCAAGAACGGCAAAGATAAAGAACAATAGTTTCTGTCGCTGCTATGCGATAGTTAATTTCTTTTACTTTACAATTGTTCGATAACTTTAGGCCATCAGGCGTTTACTATTGAGCCTATATTAATGTTTGTGAGGCGAAAATTACTAATATTACAAACCTTGCCTAGTCGGCGGTGCGGGTCTCCCGCATCGTTCCCTACGCTCCTCGGAACATGTGACCTCATCATCATCACTACTGACTATTCAGGATACGTTTTGCAGACAATATCCTCATTTGTAGCTGAAAGTATCTAGAAAAATACATCGCTGAATGACAGTGTTCGTGAGATATAACGTCATAAACACTTAGTTGAGTGAAAAGCTACCGCATAATTCATGACGTTTTCTTTTATTACTTGTTTACTAGCAACTCTACTCACAGTAAAGTTTGCCGACAGTAGCCCTATATACCACTGGATGTGGCTCTGAGCACTATGGGACTTAACATCTGAGGTCATCGGTCCCCTAGAACTTAGAACTACTTAAACCTAACGAACCTAAGGACATCACACACATCCATGCCCGAGGCAGGATTCGAACCTGCGACCGTAGCGGTCACGCGGTTCCAGACTGAAGCGCCTAGAACCGCACGGCCACATCGGCCGGCCATACCACTGGATGTATCTTCAAAATTATATCATTTTATATTTCAAGAGATACGATGTAAAAAAAAAAAGATCTACATCAAAATCAAACTGCAGGGCAAAATTTGTTAGAGTTTCAGTTGAAATATGTGTACGAAGACGTGCGAAATATGTTAAACATACGTGAAATATGTTTGTCATATACGTACGCAGCAAATCCATGGGTAAATAGCTGATCTTAAACCTCTTTTAAGATTTCAACCAAATTTGGTGCACACAAATAGTTACGTTCTGGAAAGAAATACCGAGATGCCAAGAACCACTATTCTCCTATTAGGGTGGGGCTGATAATGAGGAGAGAGAAGGGGGCTAACGAAGATAGACAACAGAGAGGGAGAAGGAGAAGATGGACACCGATAGCGAAGGAGTAGGAGTTGGAGAGTGAGAGGGAGATGAGGAAATGAATATAGAGAAGGAAGAGGAGGAGCTAGATAGACACACGGAGAAGAAAGAGACGGTGGGCGGAGAGAAAGGGTGGGGGTGGGTGACAAGGCGCTCGTTAGAAAGAGACAGAGAATGGGTAAACAAAGAGAGCTTTGAATGAAGCCACTATTTGCATCAAACCACATAATTTCCAGGAAATAAATGTTTGTAATCACGGAAAGACTTCATGTTCACACTGTACAACTGTTTACCTCGCATCTCGGACCTAGACTTGGAAGTCTGTCTGATTGACCGTTGCTCTTCAAGACGTTTTTGCCTGTGTTCTTTGTGACTGATTTGATTTCACGTTGCTGGTAGCTATATAATGAGCTCTCTACTATACGTTTGGCCATCGACTTAGCGCCGATATAGGTTTCCAAACACTACGTGTTTCACAGCAGTGTCTTATCTGGTTTGTATCAGACCACAACCCAAAATGGTAACCATTCTCTCGTGACTCGAAGAAAATCAGATGTATCTGTTGCTTTTACCTGCTCGGAGCAACGACATGAACAACACAAAAAGCGTTTGGGATGAGTTATAGTACACGCGATGTACTTGCATTAATTTACAGAAGGGTATGGCACAATTATTCACCTCGTATAAGGTAGAACGAAAATAACTCCGCCCTCGTTGTGTGAGCTTAGTGGACACCGTTCACGGAGTAGATTGAAAGCTATAGCAGTAGCAATGGGGACAGTAACAGACCTAGCGCCTCGACAACGAAAAGTATTTATTTCCAGAGTTTATTGGCATATTTCCGTAACGTATTCTTGTAGACTAGAGGCTTCTAGGAATGACATCAAAAAATGTTTTGCATTCTTGATTTTGAATTGTTGGCGGCAGGTCATGCTCCAAGACATATTTCGCTGCGTAACGTTTCGGCTTCCAATGTTGAAGACGTCATCAGTTGCTACAAAGAAGCAAACAGCAGTACAAATTGAAACGATCTCAGCAAGACAAACAGTTTATACGAATCCACGCAACAGTTGGTGCTTGTCGCCACCAAACGGTTCCCTATGAAGTGTCACGCTGGCGTTAGTAGTAGAGAAGAGTTAGCGTCGTTTGGTTTATTTGACACTAAGGCTCACAACTTGACAAATTTCAACGTTTCTTCTTTTCTGTTAAAGTTGTTTTGTGGTTTTAAAGTTTCATCGCCTCTCTCTACATCATAGAATGGTAACGACTGGATCTATGTAAGACGGTAGTATCGGAGAAACGAATTTGGTGGTATGCTGATCTGGATATGCTACTGCTGGGCTATCCGTGTTTTCCAGACGATAACTGTTCTTGTACTCCATATGTCGGTTTTTGATGTTTCGTTTTGTAGTTCCTGTGAGCACTTAACTGCATGAGCAGGGCACTTTACACACTGAGTTGTCAAAAGACATGGGTCACCTCCTAATACTGTGTCAGACCTACTTCTGACCGTCGTGAGGCAGTAATTCAACGTGACATGGGCTCAAGAAGTCGTTCGAAATCTTCTGCAGAAATACTGAGCCATGCCGCATCTGTAGCCGTCCATAACTGGGAAAGTGTTGCCAGTGTAGGATTTCGTGCACGAAAAGGCCTCTTGATCATGTCCCGTGAATGTTAGATGGATTTCACGTTGGGCGATCTGGTGGCCATATCATTCTCTCGAACTGTGCAGAATGATCTTCAAACCGGTCACATGGTGAACTGTCATCCATAAAAATACTATCGTTGTTTGGGAATATGAAGTCCAAGAATGGCGGAAAAAGGTCTCCAAGTTGCCGAGCATTACCATTTCCAGTTAAAGATCGGCTCAGTTGAACGAACTGACCCAGTCTATGAAATGTAAATACAGTCCGCACCATTATGGAGTCACCATCAGCTTGCACAGTGCCTCGTTGAGAACCTGGGTTCATGGGATTTACACCACACTCGAACCGCATCAAGAGCTCTGACCAACGGAAATCGTCACTCATCTGATCAGGCCATGGTTTCCCAGTCGTCTAGCGTCCAACCGAGATGGTAACGAGCCCTGGAGCAGCATTGAAGGCGATGTCGTGCTGTTAGAAAGGCACTCGCATCGAACGTCTGTTTCCATAGACCATTAATACCAAATTTAGCCGCACTATCTAAAGGATACATTTATCGTACGTCCCTCATTGATTACTGTGGTTATTTCACGCAATGTTGCTTGTCATTTAGCACTGATAACTCTACGCAAACGCCGCTGCTCTCGGTCGTAAAGTGAAGATCGTCGGATACTGCGTTGTCCGTGGTGAGAGGTAATGCCTGAAATTTGGCATTCTCGGAACACTCTTGACACTGTGGATCTCGGAATTCTGAATCGCCTAACGTTTCCGATACTGAATGTCCCATGCTTCTAGCTGCAACTACCATTCCGCGTTCAATGTCTGCTAATCCCCGTCGTGCGGACACAGAAAAATGGCTATGAGAACTATGGGACTTAACATCTGAGATCATCAGTCCCCTAGAATTTAGAACTACTTAAACCTAACTAACCTAAGGACATCACACACATCCATGCCCGAGGCAGGATTCCAACCTGCGACCGTAGCAGTCGCGCGGTTCCGGACTGAAGCGCCTAGAACAGTTCGGCCACGGCGGCGGGCGGATATAGTAAAGTCGGAAACCTTTTCATATGACTCACCTGACTGCAAATGACACTCATTCAATGCACTGTCCTTTTATACCTTGTGTACACGATACTGCCGCCATCTGCATATGTGCATTTGCTGTCCCATGACTTCTGTCATCTCATTGTATACTCCTTCTGTAGCAAGTGATGAGCGTAGGTCCTTTGGCAGCGTTCAGATATTGTTGATTTAAATACTGTGTTGATGCAATGTCTTCTTACTACTGTGCTAATACGATCTATGAATGTTTCAACTATTGGAAAGAAAACTTTCTCTTTAGTTGGTTCTTTTTCGCCAGATTTTTGGACCCTTATACTATCGTTCAAAAGTTTTCGACGCCCTGAAAGTAAGATAAAAAAGCTAGTTATCAGGTTAATACACGAATCAGCTATATTTTCCCCAGTGTAATGCTTAATATAACGTTTACGAGTAGTGTTCAGCGTTTTTAAAAATGAAATCGTTCAAAACATAGCTTTCCGTTGTTATGTTGTTCAGGTTCCAAGCATTTTATGCCGGTAATTTTGTATTGTGCTACCATAATACAATCTTTCCTCACTAGATGGCGTTCATAGAACGTCAGCAGATCTGTAAACACGGTTACAGGTATGAAAGGAGCATGTCGTTTTACACGAGATATCAAAGGGTGAACCTCAGTGAGTACTTAGCGTGGACATCGATAATGGGACGAAGAAAGCAGCTTTCACAGAAAAAAGTTCTGCAGTTGTATCTTTAAATTGCAACCGGTCTTACTGTGCGACAAATATCACGTCAAGAACATACTCCCTTGGGATGTGTCCGTTATACCTTGTAGAGATATGAGGATGCTGGCCAGACCATGGAACTACCTCGAAAGGGAAGGCCAAAAGTCACATCAGAAAGTGATGACGAACATATAGTGGCCATAAGTAAACGCGATCACTTCTAAACAGCGCCAATTTTAGCAGCAGAACTCAGCCATAACAGGGAAATGCCGGTGAGTGTAAGTACTGTGGAAAGATTTCTTCACGCATCGAACCTTAACGGGCGAGTGGCGGCTAATAAACCTTTACTGACGGCTATTAATAGGCAGAAGAGGCTACACTGGGCAAGACAACAGGAAAGTTGGGCAGCAATTGAGTGAGGTCTTTGACACAAGGCGACGCAAGTTTGATCGCCGCTTGCCAGGTGAAAGAATGTTCTACATCTACATCTACATACAAACTCCGCAATCCACCATATGATGCGTGGCGGAGGGTACCTCCTACCACAACTAGCATCTTCTCTCCATGTTCCACTCCCAAACAGAGCGAGGGAAAAATGACTTCCTACATGCATCTGTACGAGACCTAATCTCTCTTATCTTATCTTTGTGGTCTTTCCGCGAAATGTAAGTTGGTGGCAGTAAAATTGTACTGCAGTCAGCCTCAAATGCTGTTCTCTAAATTTCCTCAGTAGCGATTCACGAAAAGAACGCTTCCTTTCCTCTAGAGACTCCCACCCGATTTCCTGAAGCATTTCCGTAACACTCGCGTCATGATCAAACCTACCAGTAACAAATCTAGCAGCCCGCCTCTGAATTGCTTCTATGTTCTCCCTCAATCCGACCTGATAGGGATCCCAAACGCTCGAGCAGTACTCAAGGATAGGTCGTATTAGTGTTTTATAAGCGGTCTCCTTTACAGATGAACCACATCTTCCCAAAATTCTACCAATGAACCGAAGACGACTATCCGCCTTCCCCACAACTGCCATTACATGCTTGTCCCACTTTATATCGCTCTGCAATGTTACGCCCAAATATTTAATCGACGTGACTGTGTCAAGCGCTACACTACTAATGGAGTATTCAAACATTACGGGATTCTTTTTCCTATTCATCTGCATTAATTTACATTTATCTAACTGTCCAAGTCATCTTGTATCCTCCTACAGTCACTCAACGACGACACCTTCCCGTACACCACACCGATGTGTATCCCCAACATTAAAGCTTGAAACATTTTGCCTCATGGTCAGGGGATGTTTCGGAGGCGGTAAGAGCGGTGATCTTGTACAAATAAACGGAACAATGAAGAAAAAGGATTACCATCGCATTCTACAGTGTCATGCAAAACCGTCTGACTGGCAAGGGGTTCGTCCTAAAGCAAGGTAACGATCTCACACACACTTCAAAGCTGTGTAAAGCGTATTAGGCAAATTAAAAAAAAAAAAGAGCGAACTGAAAAACATGATTTGACCGACCCAATCCCCCGACTGTAATCCTATTGAACTGCTTTGGAATCATTTGGACAGAGCAGTTCAATCAAGGTCCACTACTAGCGTTCATCACCTCTGGACCAGACTACAAGAGGAATGGAGGCATATCGCCGTTGAAACCCTGATGGCGCTGACAGCATGAATGCCTCGCGTATGCAGAGCAGTGATTAAAGCCAAAGGAGGCTACTTTGGAAGAGTAAACTTTGAGTGTATGTATGTAGTTTCAATAAAAGGTTATTCTGACTTATGAGTATTTCTAACATTTTTCGTTCCAATTTGCATTTTTTCGTCAGAATCAGTAATCTTCAAAAACTTTTGAGCAGTAGTGTATCTCTTTGTCAGAGGTCATCCTTGGTGTAATTCCGACCATGAAAGGCTATACTGTATGATAATGTTGTTGCATGTTTTTCAGAAAGATATTGGTAGCATATTTTGGAAATAACAGGGAAATAATAGTTAGTTAGAGGAGCTTTTATCCGGAAACGCATTAATGTTAGCAGATGACAGTCCGTCGCCGTGGTATGAATAGACCCAGGCGGAAGGGCTGTCAGAAAATCGTTTGAGGTTCTCGTCTGGAAATTAAAAGCTGCGACTCACTCCCTGGCCGCAACTGCCCTTCAAGGCAGCCCTCAACTCCTCACCCCGCGCTGCTATTAGCTCATGTAACGAAAAACCCATTAATTCATTTTTCTCTTCGCTTCCCTTCCCTTACCCTCCTCCCTTTTTTTTTCTCTCCAGCCTTAATGTCTTTTCCTTTAACTGGCCTTCCCATTCATACCAATTTCTATTGTACTAAATACTGGTTTCTTCTTATCAGGCTCTGCGCCTGGCTTGTCGCACAAACTCCTTCCGGTTCAATTTCCCTTCGCTTTCATCAATCTAATTTCTTGTGAGAAGTCCATTAATTTCTTGCAGAGCGCATTTTATTTCGGTGTCGGGGAAACCAACTTGAGAAATATTACTTTTTCCATTGGCGGTGTAACTATTGCCCAGGATTTATCAGGGGTTAAAGTGAAAACCACATACACTGCAATATCTAAAGCGAGCGGTCCCCTTGTTTTAATCAGACTGGAATCCATATGATCCCCTGGTGCGCAGAGTTTTTTGAATATAGACAACGGAAAAGAGAGTAGGAATCGCTCGCGAAATCCGTCGTTTTATTACAGTAGATCTAGATTTCAACTTTTGCATAGTCATCTTCAGTGCATGTAACAACAGTTGACATTGGTCCACACAGTCACGTAATAGAAAATATTGGTTGTTGTAGAGCAGACAGGAGTCTAACAGAAACTTATCTCGGACTCCAATATGCTCTACAACAACCAATATTGTTTATTACATGACAGTCTGGACCAATGTCAACTATTGTTACATGCATTGAAGGTAAGTAATTGCAGATCTGCTGTCACAAAACGACGGATTTCGTGATCGATTGCTGTTCTCTTCTCCATTGTCTGTCCGCTTTTTGTTTTCAATTTGTGGCAACCGCAAAAATTAGGACAATAGCCGGCGGTGGGAAATTTCTAATTACTCTTGTATGTCTGCAACAAATTAGCTTTCCAATAATATGTTAGAAGGTTTGATTCTTTGATTTTTTTACAAGTAGTGTGAACTATGGATCGCTGACCTGTTACTAACAACGTTGTGGCACAGTATTTTCATCAGTACATTAGGGAGCGCGAAGTACCATTTACGCGTTACACTGAATGCATCAGATGGAATCTTAGATTATGTAGTTCAGTTCAGCTCCTGCCGAAAGGAAAACTAGCAAGATACCCTAAAATAAGATTAAATGATGTAACAATAGGAGAAGCGGAGTAAGGTGATATCTAGGGATGTTTCTGGACGTACGTCGTAACTTTGCACATCATATAGAGGAAGCAGGCAGAAAAGGTGCAAAAGTGATGAATAAAATTATAGCCATTGCAGACAGCGATTTCGGCTTCAGTTGAAAACAGAGGACACCATTAATCTATATTAGCACCAGTCATGGGATATGGTGCGAGCATGCAAGCATTTGGGCTCAAGGATTTCAGCTGGTGAAGCCAGCCTCATTAGTGAGAAGATTTTAACGAGGAGTATTACTAATTGTAAGATCAGTGGTCGCCTATTAGTTTATCTCGAAAAATGCTTCCTTAGTAATTCTAGGAATGTGCCCATTGGACTTGGAAATTAGGAAAAGGTGAGCCCTTTACTGATTAAAGGAAGACAGTCAAATGGAAATACAAAGGATTTTTTAACTGGGGCCAATATGAAAAGTTAATAAAAGATCGCATATTACAACTATGGCAAAATGAATGAGACATTCTTAACCCAATGAGTGTATTGATACATTACCTGACTGGCCATAGCCTGACTAGTAAGTATCTACACAAAACCGAAAGACAGGTGAACTATATCTGCTCCTGCGGCACTGTGGACACACCATATTAAACAATGTGAGACTGCACACTCTACGAAGATGCGGCGGGTAATGGCCGTCATGCGTTAAGGATGTCGGATTCAAAATCAGCAATATGGAGCGAGTCAACCTTGTGCATCTCGGAGGATACGGGAAAGCCAAGGAAGACTTCACGAGGCATTCAACCACATATCAGCATGCTGCCATTCCGGGCAGGCAATATACTTTGCAGAGGGACAGAAGACAACTGAGATCGGCGACCTCCTAATAAAATAGTTTCTTAAGAATTTACTCGCCTTTGGTGCATGTTATCATGGAAGTGGGGATTTAAGGAAGTAACAGCGATTGGTGGTATTGCTTATTACAACGGAAACGTTACTTATGTGTTGCCCGACGCCAAAGGAATCCAGTACACAATGGCTGCTGACTGGGTAGTAGCAGAGAAAAACCATCTACAGGCTAAATGCACAAAAAGTAATAAACAAACACAGAAAATTGAGTCTGAGTGCTTGCAGAAGTACTAGTAGCAGCAGGAATAGTGGTTAAGGATTTTCTTATAGTTTTGTGTGGTAGAATTAGTTGTAGTATAAAAAAATAAATTTTAGAAGTAAAAAAAGTTAACACTTAACTCATTATTATCCAAGACAAAAATGATTACTATGGCCTATTTTAGGAGTTTAGATAGTAACCGGTAATTATGAAGAATAAATAAAAAATGAAAGTCCAGTTTAGTTATAACACAGATGGAACAAAATGTTCAACGTTATTTGAGTAGTTCATTATCAAAAACAACCTTCGATCTGTTTGTGGTCAATCATCCTGTCGGTCGATTAGTCTAATGCCACTCACTGCCAGCTTCACTTGCCATCGGGAAGAAAGCCTCGGAAAATTACCCTATTAAAACGTCTCACCTGCCAAAGAAATTGGTCCCACGCAGAGACGGTGGCGCTGAGGCATCGATATTTCGAGTGCGGACCCAATTTTTAGTTTCACTAGACTTTTATGCGGGTCTCCATGACAATCCATGGTATGCAGGCCTCCTCATGGCTGCATGACTACCGCAACTCACATCCATTTGAACCAGCCCTTTACTCCGAAGTCTCCTTTTATGCGGGTCTCCATGACAGTCCATGGTATGCAGGCCTCCTCATGGCTGCATGACTACCGCAACCCACATCCATTTGAACCAGCCTATTGTATTCAAGCTTTTGTCTCTCTCTCCAGTTTTTAGACCCCACACTTCCATTGCCAAACATGGCTTTGATTAAAATATCTCTGAACATCTGTTTCGAGTCTGTTTTATTATTCAGATTGCTCATCTTGTTTTGTGTCGTATCCTGTTGATGTGTCGTATCAACCGATCCCTTATTTAGTCAAGTTGTCCCATGAATTTATTTTTCCCTTTTCGATTCAGTGACTCCTCACTTGTTACTGGATTTATTCATCTTCTACAGTCTTGTACAGCACCACGTTTCTAAAGCTTATACCTTCTTCTTATCTGACTTGCTTATCATCCAGGCTTCACTTTTATATAAGGCTACAGACAGACATATACCTTCAGAAAAGACTTCCTAACACTTTATTTTAGGTGGTGACAAACACTCTTCTTCAGAATTGATTTTCTGGTTCGTTCACTTTGCTCTTCATAGTAATTGTTCTGCATTCCTATTTTGTTATTAATTATTAAGCCTACTCCTGCTTTAAATCTATCTGATTTTGTGTTGGTAAGCCTGGAGGTGACCTCCTTTTGGCGGATCCGGTGGAGACCCGATCATTATGTCTAGCAGTGTCTCGTGGATCAGCATCTAGCGGATTCAAGTGGCTCCAAGCACTATGGAACTTAACATCTAAGGTTATCAGTCTCCTAGACTTAGAACTACTTAAACCTAACTATCCTAAGGACTTCACACACAGCCATACCCGAGCCAGGTTTCGAACCTGCCATCGTAGCAGCAGCGCAGTTCCGGACTGAAGCGCCTAGAACCGCTCGGTCACAGCGGCCGGCGCATCTAGCAGATAAAGTGGCTAGAAGAAGCAGATTGGCCCACATGTGACAATCGGTTAGTGTGAAGTACGTAGTAGTGAATGTGTTGCTAGGGTCTGGGTGGCAAGTATTTATGATGATTCTGTGTTCTGACAGGTCCCCATCTTCAGTCACCTAGGGGATCAAGACAGCGCAGCATGAGAAAATTTAGCTCGCTGCTGCGGTGGACTGTGGTACCGTACGATGCTCCTTCAGCAATGTTCCAACCCCGGCAAAGGGATTTCACAGGAAATTAGGTTGCCCGCCTCGCCACAGGTTGTGATGTTAGCACTTATTTACATTCGACCAAAAGCGATATATCGCCCACGGACCTTAGAACCTGTATCAATTCCTCTTAAACTTTTATTTCTGTTACAAAATGTTTGCTTCTCTCCCTGCAGCCTGATGACAGTGGTGATAATCTACACCCTGCCTTACACTCTTCATAATGCCATGTTCTGATCTGTTACGTCACAGCCACTTACGTTGTGCTGATTATACATCTGTCTTTGTCCTTCATCTACAGACTTTTAAGGAACACGATTTGATTACGAATTGAAATCATTTTCCTGTCAGATGAAAATTTGTGACAGATTGATTATCTATATGTAATACATGATACATAAATTTCCGGCATATATTTCTCTTAGCTTCTATTTGTGCTTAGTTTTAATACCTTGAACTCTATCACGTTTGCCTTGTTATATAATTTTGCAACAAATCTTTTACACCTAAAATCTTTAGCAAAGTTATTCACCAGCTTGCCACCGTTAATGGCGACATAAGTCTGGTGATAATAGTTAGAAAAAAAACCAACTCATAAGATAAACAAATAACGTAAAAAATCAACACTGTTTTTTCCACTGATAAACGAGTAATACCCAAGTGCGACACAGAGATCTCTCAATATAAAACACACAGCCGACTGACACGAGCTGGCACAAGGGCAAATAGTTTTCCGAATAATGAACAGAATCTATGGCATGTTTCCTTCGAGTGTGAGTAGTTCCTGCGTCTTGTTTGATATGTAAGTTAGTGTATATCATTAGGCTTGATTGCCCTAAACTCAAATTGAAAAATTTATAGTGTGTGGTCTACACGTATGGTAACGGGTTAAGAACACGAAAACATTGTTCCACTGTTACATTGGAAACTCGTTATCCTCACTAGATGGGCCCGTACATCATTCGAATTGTCAAAAATCTTGATAATATGGAAAGTCTGGAAAAATTAGCATGATATGGATTAATGCCTTGAAAACAACTTATATTTATGTTTATGTAAACACACGAATTATACAGCATATTCGCAGAAACTTTGTATTGAAAAATCCAACACAATGAGTTTTATACGTTGAGGTAACCAGTAAGTTTATTTTGAGCCAGAATTTATCTCGTTTACGTACAGCACCATTACGTAGTCGTTTTAGTTCTGCTGAAACTGATCCCGGCTGCCGTTCCAGACAGCCGTTATTTTGTTCAGCTACCATATGGTCTCTGTATCTGGCATACGTTGTTCAGATTGAGCGCCAACTTGTCAGCTAATCTATCATGGTTGCGTCATTTGGTGCAGACGAGAGAATGACGATAACATCGTGACAGGTAATCGTTTACGTCTCAGTATCCCTTAAATGTTTGAAAAAGCTTCAGTTCCTTCCTATTAAGTGCATCATATTTTCTATGGACACTGTCACAATATTCATTCTCTAAGTTGTTTATTTTACACTCGCAGCAAACAGGAGCAATACAGAATTATACAGTACAACACAGTGTTAACTTGTCAACCGGCAACATGCTGGGATTCGTGTGTGTGCGGTTGCCTGAATTTGAATTTAATGAGTGTCGACTGTTATCTATATTACTTTTGGAGTATCATTAATCTGTACAGTTATTTTACTTTAATAAAATCCCGATGAACTATGATCTCAGTTAACGATTGCCGGATAAATGCGGTTCCGCTTAATAGTCAATATTTCTCTTAGACAACATTAGTTAGATAGTAAAAAAATTTTTAAAACTTCTACGAGGTCTTGCTGGAAACCAATGCCTCTGAATTTTTTATGTCAATACTCATAAGGCTGTTTTTTTTTTTTTAAAATTTATTAACATTCCATATCTTTATTCTTCATGTCTAGATATTTATTCCTTAACGTATTGTATTCTATTGTATGTTAATCGGGGACCTAGAAACGACGGAGAGGCTCCGTCCCCAACGCACCCGCAGTGGTCCACAACCCCACGACGACTACCGCAGTCCACTTCATCCCTTCGCCGCCCCACACCGAACCCAGTGTTACTGGGCGGTTCGGCCCCCGGTGGACCCCCCAGGGAACGTCTCACACAAGACGAGTATAACCCCTATGTTTGCGTGGTAGAGTAATGGTGGTGTACGCGTACGTGGAGAACTTGTTTGCTCAGCAATCGCCGACATAATGTAACTGAGACGGAATAAGGGGAACCAGCCCGCATTCGCCGAGGCATGTGGAAAACCGCCTAAAAACCATCCACAGACTGGCCGCTTCACCGGACCTGGACACAAATCCGCCGGGCAGATTCGTGCCGGAGACCAATGCCTGAACGCAATCATCCAGGCGACGAATATACATATTTCTCCCAACGAGAAACATCTAGCTCACAGTCCAGGCCCAATCTTAAATGACCAGACACAATTTAATACTTCCTCTTTGCTAAACTTCACGTAATCCTCTCAGTTTTTCATTACTTCCACACTGTCTGTTCCTTCATATTCCGTCATTTCCTGTATTCACTGAATTCTTTTATTTTATTGAGGTTGCCTGTGTAATCCATATAGTGTGTAGTTACAGTTGTTAAGTTTTCCTTTAATTGGTACTTGTATTACTTTCCATGTTTAATACCTCTTGGAATTGTCTTGTCAAGTACTGTTTCTATTTTACTTGGTTCATTATTTAATGCAAACCGTTACATAGGCACAGTTATTTGTATAGTGTTAATTTTTTTACTCTTTACTCCCTTTATATTCGTATATTGTTCAACTTTTTACTTTTTTAAATGTACTCGTAGTACCGCCACACTTTCAAAACTGGAATTTACTGTATGGTTCCTTTACACTCCTCCGTTTTCCTTCATTTATTTGTTTATGTAAACTGATATTGCTTAAATTCTTCATATATTCTGTAGTTACATTGATAATTCTCTTTTTTAACTGGCTAATGTATCGCTCTCCATGTCTTATACCTCCTGAAGTATCCTTGTCAAATACTAATTTTATTTTACTGTATTGGTTTTGTTTATTAACATAAATTGTATATATAGGCATGCTGTTCCAGTATTGTATTAAGATTTTTCATGTTTGCTCCCTTTATATTTATTCATTGTTCAACTTTTTAGTTTTTATATTGCATTACCACCATTCGGTCAAAAATGCCGTTTACTGTTTATTTGTGCTCCAGTGTCTTTTAAAAACATTGTAGATTTTTTGGCGATAATATCAAATGTCTGAAGGTGGCCTTGTAAGCCGAAAATCGGTTGACACACTAAAATTAATATTGTAGGATAAAAGCAAAGTAGCATTTTTAATTTATTATAATGTTGTTCTACCATGAACCTACGGAAGATTCATTTAACAAGAACCCAGTTTGTTGGTAGCGTCAGTGAAGAAGGTTTGTCTTTGTGAACGGAGCCATAACTCATCTCGGTTTGCACCGCTTGCTCACTATCGAAGTGAAGTTCTCGAACGTGTTCTCTAATTTTTGAAAGCAATTGGAAATCGGATGGGGCCAAGTCGGGACTGTATGGAGGATTATCGATGACTGTGAAGCTAAGGCATCGGATTGTTGCAGATGTCGCAGCGCTTGTGTAGGCCTATGATCCTGACATTGCCTCGTTGAGGGAAAGAGAGCTCCATCTGTGGACGGTTAGAAACCCTGTAAGAGGCTGTTTAGGTTTTTATATTGGTAACGTCACGTAGCGCTCTGTATGAAAATCACTGGCTGTGCTGTGTGCAGTCTGTGGCTGGTTAGCATTGTTGTAATATTCGCTATTCTAGCGTTGGGCAGTTGGCTGTTAACAGCGCGTAGCGTTGCGCAGTTGGAGGTGAGCCGCCAGCAGTGGTGGATGTGGGGAGAGAGATGGCGGAGTTTTGAGAGCGGATGATCTGGATGTATGTCCATCAGAGACAGTAAATTTGTAAGACTGGATGTCATGAACTGCTATATACACTCCTGGAAACGGAAAAAAGAACACATTGACACCGGTGTGTCAGACCCACCATACTTGCTCCGGACACTGCGAGAGGGCTGTACAAGCAATGATCACACGCACGGCACAGCGGACACACCAGGAACCGCGGTGTTGGCCATCGAATGGCGCTAGCTGCGCAGCATTTGTGCACCGCCGCCGTCAGTGTCAGCCAGTTTGCCGTGGCATATAGAGCTCCATCGCAGTCTTTAACACTGGTAGCATGCCGCGACAGCGTGGACGTGAACCGTATGTGCAGTTGACGGACTTTGAGCGAGGGCATATAGTGGGCATACGGGAGGCCGGGTGGACGTACCGCCGAATTGCTCAACACGTGGGGCGTGAGGTCTCCACAGTACATCGATGTTGTCGCCAGTGGTCGGCGGAAGGTGCACGTGCCCGTCGACCTGGGACCGGACCGCAGCGACGCACGGATGCACGCCAAGACCGTAGGATCCTACGCAGTGCCGTAGGGGACCGCACCGCCACTTCCCAGCAAATTAGGGACACTGTTGCTCCTGGGGTATCGGCGAGGACCATTCGCAACCGTCTCCATGAAGCTGGGCTACGGGCCCGCACACCGTTAGGCCGTCTTCCGCTCACGCCCCAACATCGTGCAGCCCGCCTCCAGTGGTGTCGCGACAGGCGTGAATGGAGGGACGAATGGAGACGTGTCGTCTTCAGCGATGAGAGTCGCTTCTGCCTTGGTGCCAATGATGGTCGTATGCGTGTTTGGCGCCGTGCAGGTGAGCGCCACAATCAGGACTGCATACGACCGAGGCACACAGGGCCAACACCCGGCATCATTGTGTGGGGAGCGATCTCCTACACTGGCCGTACACCACTGGTGATCGTCGAGGGGACACTGAATAGTGCACGGTACATCCAAACCGTCATCGAACCCATCGTTCTACCATTCCTAGACCGGCAAGGGAACTTGCTGTTCCAACAGGACAATGCACGTCTGCATGTATCCCGTGCCACCCAACGTGCTCTAGAAGGTGTAAGTCAACTACCCTGGCCAGCAAGATCTCCGGATCTGTCCCCCATTGAGCATGTTTGGGACTGGATGAAGCGTCGTCTCACGCGGTCTGCACGTCCAGCACGAACGCTGGTCCAACTGAGGCGCCAGGTGGAAATTGCATGGCAAGCCGTTCCACAGGACTACATCCAGCATCTCTACGATCGTCTCCATGGGAGAATAGCAGCCTGCATTGCTGCGAAAGGTGGATATACACTGTACTAGTGCCGACATTGTGCATGCTCTGTTGCCTGTGTCTATGTGCCTGTGGTTCTGTCAGTGTGATCATGTGATGTATCTGACCCCCAGGAATGTGTCAATAAAGTTTCCCCTTCCTGGGACAATGAATTCACGATGTTCTTATTTCAATTTCCAGGAGTGTATATTATGACTTTTGAACACTATTAAGGTAAATACATTGTTTGTTCTCTATCAAAATCTTTCATTTGCTAACTATGTCTATCAGTAGTTAGTGCCTTCAGTAGTTAAACTGTATTGCAGTAGTTTGAGTAATGAAGATTTTTGTGAGGTAAGTGATTTGTGAAAGGTATGGGTTATTGTTAGTCAGGGCCATTCTTTTGTAGGGATTTTTGAAAGTCAGATTGCGTTGCACTAAAAATATTGTGTATCAGTTTAGTGTTGATCAGAATAGGTAAAGAGCGAAATGTCCGAGTACTATCAGTTCTGCTCAGCTGTTTGAAAATCAAATAAGGTAAGGGGTTTACCAGCACAGTAATTCATTAATTTTTCTAAGGGGATGTTTCATATGGCGACCCTGCCAGGATACCTCACTGGAATCTTCTGATTTTTTCTTGTAGTTTGTGTAATTAGTGTAGCTATTTTTTATTTCTAGTGGATAATTATAGAGAGAATTTCCTTTGTAGTTGCAGTCTTTCATTGTTGTACAGTAAAACAGTTGTGGCATGCATGTACATCTACACCAAGTATTTCGCAGCTGCACTAGAAATTAACGAGATAATATTTTCAGTGCTATGTTAATGTGTTTTTTTTTTATTTTGCTCTTCAAATTGTGCTTTTTCTGTGTTATAGTGTGAAATATTGCAACAATAATGGCGTGTGAAAAACGTAATACTAGGCTCCAAAGTAAATTGAGAAATGATAGTGACGACGAGCGTAGCTTATCAGCACCACTGTGTAATGAATTAACAGACATTCAAAGTAGTAATTTGGTAATTGTGCATATGGAAATGGAGCGGGCGGCAAATAATTGTGTAGCCATTGAAACAATTAGTGAACAGGGAAGCATTATCGATCGATCGGTCGGCAACAGCTCGCCTCAGGAATCCGAAATGCCAGGACACAATCTTGCAAACACTGTTGAGTCAGGTTTTGCGTCCTCACCGTTTTCTCAAATAAGTCAAGACACATTTTCTGCTTTTCAAGATGCGAATATTGCCTTTTCAAATGCACTGCCGAATAGCACTGAGGAACATGTTTCAGACACCAGAGCATTGTTATTACAGTTAATGCAACAAATGGGACAAAGGCTACAAAAGTTAGACACAACGCTTGAACAAAATCTGAAACAAATGGAACAAAATCTTCAAAAGTTAGACACAATGGAACAAAATCTTCAAAAGTTAGACGCAATGGAACAAAATCAAAAACAGTCACAGCAACAGCTTCAAAAGTTAGACACCACGCTTGAACAAACACGTGAAGGTTTAACTGCTGAGTTACTTAAAATCGAATCTAAATGTCAAAAAGTCTGTAATGACGTGAAAACACAAATTTGTGAGCATTTTCAACCTATTTTTTCGCGTCATGAAAATGCATTACAGAATGATGAAGCAGCCATAAAAGAACTGCAAACTATTGTTCGTGAAAATCACGACACCTTGCAAGCTAAAATTGACTCAGTTGCATCTACCGATTCGGTTACGCAACTTGCAAAGGCTCAGGAAAACTTAAAGGACACAATAGGTACGATTTCAACACAAATGGACACTCTGAACCTTGGTTCAGAAATACACACTGAGGAAATCAGTTCATTATCGGAGAAAGTAGCCGAACTTTCGGATCAGTTCACTAACTTATCTACAAAGGTAGATGATGATCTGAATCACACAAGACCCGTTGCCTTCACTGACACAGAAGAGTATGAACAAATTAGAAAATTCAAACAAAATCAGAATCAAATCAACACACAGTACAAAAGAGAAATCCGGGAAGTACAAGATCAGTTGACACAGGTAATACAAGAATTACATTTTTCAGACGACACTCGCGCTCCAATTCGAGAAGAGGGACGTAGAAATACGGAACAGCCACAAAATAATAACACAGGGCACTTCGGAAATTATGAAAGAAATTGGCAAGGCGCACTGAATTTTGAGATGGAACCACCGAACAGAATCAGAGAGATTGTACCTTTTCCGAATACATGGAAACTTCGACACAAAGACATAATTGATTTGCTATTAAAAATATAAAATCTGCAGCAGACAAAAGCAGAAAACTACACGGTAAAGTAAATGCAAAGAACTTATATATTGGTCAGAAAGTTCTCATTAAAGCTCATTCATTGTCACATAAGAAGAAACAATGGAGTCACAAATTCTTTCTGATTTACAATGGACCTTACAGAATCCGACGTATACCACATGATAATTGCGTTGAAGTTGAAACTCTGCGTACTAGGAAGAGTAAAGGATTGCACCATATTTCACATGTAAAGCCGTTTATTGAGAGATACTCTGTTTTTTTAACTTAGTCTTTGCCATAAAACTTTTCACTTCACGTTACTAGTACTCTTTGTCACACTTAGAAACTGTTAACATGCAACTATGTTTTAGAATTAAATATCCAGTCAAGAATCAAGAGAACTTATTTAACTAGAAATTACGAATGCATTGTTATAGTGAACAGACGTCACAGTGTTATTGTGTGTACATTCTTGCTTGTTAGCTGCACGATTACGTAACGACTATAAGGCTTACATACTTAGAACGTATACTGGTACTGCTAACGAGATTTTAATGCAACGTTTTGATTTACTTGAAAATACATTCTGGATTTAAAGTACTTTCTGAGAGATACCAGATGACACAGTGGTTAGTTTATTTGCAGCTACACGATTATATCACGACTCTACTAACGTGTGACACAATTTACATTGTTGCATTTGCGGTGTATCTGTTTTATACCTGCACAGTTTTTCTGAATTTTTCTGGATAGGAAAACATGTTTTAGTAGTAACTTTTGTGGTATAGCTACAATGAGACAGCCTTTTTTGTAGCACAAAAATACGTTACAGTATAGTAGTTTCTTGGTCACGGTACTGTACGTAATAACTACGCTATCTATACGCATAGCATTTCACTTTTGTTTATTACGAGGTAAGTACATTGACTTCTACAGAACTTTGCTTACGGACGACGATAATTACGACACTTGGCACATTTTTACCGTTAAGTAATGACAGAGATTATCTTACAACAAGACGCACAGTTTAGTGCTGCAGTACACGTATTTGAGTGATTAATTTTGTACTTAAAACATTTATTTTTAATGATTTTTGAATTACAAGGATACAAAGGTTTTCTGTGATACATTTCATTCCATTGCTGTAATCTGTAACACCTGAGGGTATAATTACATTCATCCTCAGAGGGGTACACACCTACTTTGTGTACTGTCTGTTTGGCAAGCATAAGGAGCCCTAGCTAATATGGTATTTGCTTATACAACTTTACACATAGGTACCATATTTCTCTAACACAGAATTACACACCTATCTGATTATTTAACAGAGAAACAAACATTTATTTTACTACGTCAGTGACACATGTTTACGCAATTACACAGTTGGATAACTTCATACTTATGAAATTGTATTTTGTCTGTACTTTGTGAACTGTTCATATTTTTTTGGAACCATTGTGATATTATGAGAGCTTTGAATGATGTATTTGGTATGGGATCATGATTTTTAAAGTACGTTTGAGGTAGATGACACTATTGAAATGAGAAGAGAATTTTTCTTAGGCCTTGAAATTATTGAAAGAAGCCGCGACGATTTTGAGATGTGATCGATCTGTTATGATGTTATTATTACGATGACGATGTGTTTTATGCTGTTGAGGTATGTTTATGATCAATAAGGTGATGCTATATAAGGAATTTGATTATGCTCTGTATTTATTATGAGGAAATATTGAAGATGTATTGATGAATATGTATATGTGTAATAAGGTAAGGAATAAGGAGTAGTGGTTAGGGACTCTGATTTATGAAAAGGATGTTGGAAACCAAGAATCGTACTTCAAGAGTTATGAAATGTGTGTATATGCGTGAATGTATCACAATGCCAGTGAAAATTTTTTGGACACTGTTATATTTATAGGATTTTGTTTCTACACAATTGTAGCGCAAATGCTCAACCTGTGAAATTTTTTTATATGAGACTGTCACTGCTGTCATAAATATTTCGGTAAGAAAGTTAAGTGACCTTCACATAATGCGACGTGGGTGCCCAGCTGTGCCACCCGCCTGGAGAAAAAGCCATTAGGTGGAAAAAACAAAAAGAGACCATTATCCTCGCTATTGACATTTTTTGTAGAAAGCATTGCAAATACGAAACGCTCGAACTTGAAAACGTATGATTACACTGTGGAGCTCTTAATTTATAATATTTACTAAAATGCCTAATGAAATTATGAGGAACATTTTACATCTATTCTCTTTCTAGTTGAGAGATTGCTCAATTTGTTTAATATCTTGTTTCTAGCTGCACCGCAGCATTGGTTAAAATAAAATTTAATAGATGTACTACTACAGATATTTTATGCCTACAGATCCAGTAAATAATAATTTTTTATGATCTACTTCCAAAAACACGAGGGAGCACAAAAAGACATTTCCCTTCACAGGAATTGCATACATAATTTTGTCAATGAGTGGATAATTTGTTTCATAGAGTAAGTTATCGTGATGCATCACCCTAGTGGTAAGATGTGACATAGGTATTAAACATGGCCATTTTTAGTGTACTATTTTTTCTGCTTGTGGGTTTGTCATGTTTAGATATAAGTTATTGCATTTGTTGCTGCTGTTTGTCAGGCATAGTGCTACTCAATTTCACTTTGTATTACTTTGTTAAGCCAGTTTTACTACTGATTTATTTTTCTTGTTTGCTGCACATTGCCTTATATTAGTTGTAATATTGCAATTGCTTTGCTATTTTAGATATACTACTGCTTGCTTCGCCAATTTGCATTTTTTTTGTCATTGCTGTTTGTGTTAATTTGTTATGTGTGGCTGCATTGCCTCGTCCCTTAGTTTAGCATCTCAGCTCAGTAGATATAAGTTAGCTTAAGAGGAAGTAGGCTATATAAGAGAGTGAGTTGTGATGAATTGGAAGTAATGCATTGACAAGGTATAAAAAATGGTGAAATAAGAGGAAATATCTATGAAATGAAGTTTGGGGTTGCATTGCTGTACCAAATGTCACACTGAAAACAAACCCTGTCCAGTCCTTTTGTGTCATTCCACTATGTGTCTGTGTACCCTTGTGTATTTGTGTTCTTCCTGTCTTTATATGTTTAGCTGACAACAGTTATGTTGTAGAATTTTTCTAATATTATGTTATTTACTTTGTAAAGATGTTTAGACATCATTTATTCTGTTCTGTTTTAATGCTCATGTGTGAAATTAATGTTTCGAAACTATTCTCATTATTTCATTTATTTACATATGTCATAATTCCTGTAATACTGATGTATCTGTTTATTTCGATTCTTTTGTCAAGCCTCCATTACCACAAATGTTATCTGTATTGTTATGTTCTTTAATGATGTATTTTGTACCTTTGTAATTGTATTCTTATGTTGTAAATTTATAATTGTATAGACATCAGTTCTTCAAATTAAGTTTCATTTCACTGCACACATTTCTGTTGGTCATAGTATATGCACAATATGTGAAAAACAAGAGGACTTCGATGGTGATTGTGCACCTACACAGTCGCAACAGATGGCTGCTGGCCGTCTCTACAAGGACTGCAGTGGGTCTGCACCTTTCATAACCCAACAGTACCATTATTTCTACAAGGAATGCAGTGGGTCTGCACCTCCAGTGGCCCACCAGTACCGTAATCTCTACCAAGACTACAGTGGGTCTGCTCTGTGATGACCTACCTACCAATATTCTTCAAAACTTCGACTGACTCTGCTGTGGGTTTGCTCTGTTGTGGCCCATTACCTGTCTGCATGTCAAGAGTCAGCATTGTCTTTCCATTGGAAGGACAACACTACTTCTTCAAGACTGCATGGAAATCCATTACTTCCGTGTGCATTTTCTTTTACTGCCCAGACATTGAGAAAAAAAAACACTGCAATTTTACTGTGATGAATGATCAGGACTGTCTTTATGGACTGTGAGAAAATTTTAGCTTTTGACCAACATTGTATCAATAAGTGTGTGCATTTGACATCTTTGTTATTGTAATTAAGAAAAATTTTACAAATATGTATTGGCCAGTGCCCAAAACAATTTGCAAAATTTTTTGTGGGGAGCATGGGGGCTATGTAAGTAGGCTGTTTAAGTTCTTATATTGGTAATGCTACGTAGCGCTCTCTATGAAAATCACTGGCTGTGCTATGTGCAGTCTGTGGCTGGTTAGCATTGTTGTAATATTCGCTATTCTAGTGTTGGGCAGTTGGCTGTTAACAGCGCGTAGCGTTGCGCAGTTGGAGGTGAGCCGCCAGCGGTGATGGATGTGGGGAGAGAGATGGCGGAGTTTTGAGAGCGGATGATCTGGACGTGTATCCATCAGAGACAGTAAATTTGTAAGACTGGATGTCATGAACTGCTATATATATTATGACTTTTGAACACTATTAAGGTAACTACATTGTTCGTTCTCTATCAAAATCTTTCATTTGCTAACTATGCCTATCAGTAGTTAGTGCCTTCAGTAGTTAGAATCTTTTATTTAGCTGGCAGTAGTGGCGCTCACTGTATTGCAGTAGTTTGAGTAACGAAGATTTTTGTGAGGTAAGTGATTTGTGAAAGGTATAGGTTATTGTTAGTCAGGGCCATTCTTTTGTAGGGATTTTTGAAAGTCAGATTGCGTTGCGGTAAGAATATTGTGTGTCGGTCTAGTGTTGATCAGAATAGGTAAAGAGTGAAATGTCTGAGTACTATCAGTTCTGCTCAGCTGTTTGAAAATCAAATAACGTAAGGGTTTTACCAGCACAGTAATTCATTAATTTTTTTTTACATGAATCTCGCGCACCGCCATGTTCCACACTTCAAAACAGAACTCCCTGGAGGTAAAGGGCTGCAACTTGCGGCAGCAAAGCGGGAAGGTCGACCGAGTAATATGCATGACACGTCATACGTCAACTGACAATGAGAAGAGAATAAAAAACTTGGAGGCCTTACTTTCCAGCACACCTTCGTACATCACGTTAACACAACATCTGGAAACATCAGCGTGAAATAAAGTATGTATTATTTACCGTAAACCACCATGCCCAGAGAAATTAATATTTCAACGTAAAATCAATGGTAAGGAGGGAGATAATGGAAATGGGACATTTGAAGGGAAGAAGGAAGGTCTGATGCGGGATTGTCTTTCATGGTGAGCGTCAAATGTACGAAGATGTGGACGTAAACTACCCAAGAGCAGATAGTAAAAAATGTCTATAAATACGGAGGAAAGCATGTAATGTGAAGGAATTAAAGCTGTAAAGACTCTCTCAGCGAAGTTTCAGCGTAAAAGTGCTACTGTATCAATGGGGAAAGAAGTTGACTTCGTCGCAGGATTCTTTAATGAATAACGGTGACGAATGCTTTTTTGAGGGATATCTGAATGAATTGTGTTTTTTTTTTCTGTTTATCAGGCGATCACACCCCTACAGTTACAGATCAAATGTGATGACTATCAGCGGGTTAAGTACATTAAAACATCTTTCCTGGATATTCCAACATATACTGCTCCAAATTTTATGCACATTTCAGAAGATCTGTCTCATGTAAGGCAGTTTGTTGGATAAGAGCGCCAATAATAACTTTCGTGTATTTTCATACGAAATCAAAAAATGGCGCCAAGACATCTTGGCAAAATCAGCTGGTGAGGCAAAGAGTTATGAGCAGTCGCACTGACCTGGTCAACATGTGGTAAGACAGCGCTGCTAACCGTTCAGTTTTGGACTAGAAGATTACAAGTAGGATTGGCTTAAAATTGAAATTTATGCGCCGTGGGCAACAAAAAATAAAGTGATTGTATGGCATTGTTGTGCGGGAGGCCCCATGCGGGGAATTTCGGCCGCCGTATTGCAAGTCCTTTTCAGTTGACGCCACTTCGGCAACTTGTGAGTCAATGACACACGACACTCAGTCATCACGAAGCAGAAAAAAATCCCTACCCCGCCGGGAATCGAACCCGGGACTCCTTGCGCGCAGAGCGAGAGCGCTTCCGCAAGACCACGAGCTGCAAACGCCGTGAATACCAATTCAACTCACTTACAAAAAAATACATTTGTGACAGTGATCACACTTGAATCAACAAAAAAAAATTACAAACTAAGTATGAACAGCAGTATTCTCACCCATAGCACGTCAAAGCTGAAATTTCGAATGCGAAGCAATGTCATTGTCAATTTCGGCTTATTATACTTAAATGACGATGTAGCATTTGATTTGGTATTACTTTCAATAACGGTAAAATACCTGTATGCTGCCGGCCGGTGTGGCCGTGCGGTTCTAAGCGCATCAGTTTGGAACAGCGTGACCGCTACGGTCACAGGTTCGAATCCTGCCTCGGGTATGGATGTGAGTGGTGTCCTTAGGTTAGTTAGGTTAAAGTAGTTCAAAGTTCTAGGCGACTGATGACCTCAGAAGTTAAGTCCCATAGTGCCCAGAGCCATTTTGAACCTGTATGCTGATGCAGCAACTCATTTGGTATCCGAATAACATTCTCACGCGAGAAAAACCTGCTCTGTAGATTTTTATATTATTTTCTGGCGTTAAAAATTACAGAAAATATTTAAAGATAATGTACCACAAATTGTTGTGGCTCTGAGCACTGTGGGACTTAACAGCTATGGTCATCAGTCCCCTAGAACTACTTAAACCTAACTAACCTAAGGACACCACACAACACTCAGTTATCACGAGGCGGAGAAAATCCCTGACCCCGCCGGGAATCGAACCCGGGAACCAGGGCGCGGGAAGCAAGAACGCTACCGCACGACCACGAGCCGCGGACACAAATTGTTGTAATCATTTCTTTGTAAACTTTCATATTAAGAAAGCTATTCATTTAATTTTAACTGTACAACATACCGGGTATAACTCGGCATTATTTGTAGATGTAACAACGTACTCAGTGATTTTCACGTGATAAGTACGAATGTTGATGATTAGGTGTGGATGTGTCTGTATGCAGAACGATGGATTTTGAGTCGAACGATGACACGTTTCTCCCTAACAGCACACATTGACATCTGCGAAGAGAACTTTTTATCAAAGAAACCTACGAATGCTTCAAGATATGCGTTAAGTTACATGTCAATAAAGCCTGTTGGTCAAGTACAAGGGGGACAGTTGTAAACCTTATCCAAGAACGTGGAAGAGTTAAGTGAATGTTGCGGTTAAGAACTGCAGAACCGTGACTGAGTCATTGTACCCTTGTCGAATATTTCATCGCTGTCGTACTTTGTGGCCTGTGTCTATAGACCCGTTCTAACTCACCTTACGATGGAGTCGGCAAACTGGGAGGGAACTTTTCCCACCTCCCTCACTTCTTATTCCACTTTTATTGCACCTTTCTCTCAAGGGGAGGCCGCCTTATAGCGTGGGAAGAAGATTGAGTGCTTAATTATCCAATCAATAGATTAATTAATGGGCATTGTTAAGATACCGGCACAATGAAGAATTTTCATCTTTGTAGTTTCGCAGGGAGAATAAGGAAGGCAGTACATGTGAAAAGACGGCACGAGGGGAAGGGTAGCACCCGGTGTAATTTTAAAAGACGACTGCAGCTGATGGGTAGTTACAAGACGGAGTGAGGGACGGTGTTGTTAAAGAGTTGCAGATAAGCGGGCGGGCTAACTAGGCGAGGTGAGGATGAAGAGGGAGGAGAAATCTTTTCTGCGGTTTGCCTGTCCCTCTGTGCCTCGGAAAGTTTCGTCTCCTCAGGTCCTGCGAGCTACAAGGGGGCAACATCTGTAGCAAGAGCGCCGGCTGTTAACGTCACAAAGGACTGTGGCGTCCAAACTCCAGTATGTACCACTCGTTACAGTGTGTTTAAAAGGAGAGGAGGTAATTTTAGAAGTTTAAGGTGTCACGTGGCCGGGGTTATTTTCAAACGCGCTGTTTTAATTAAGCTATCGGCATTTGCGCCCTTGGGACGCAGCCGGCTGTAGAGCGCTCCTTATAAAACTTTTACGAGGTGCTGACGAATGAGGGAGGTAACTGCTCGCGTCTGAGGATGGGGCTAGAGCGTTGAACGCAGTTTACACGCCCACTGAAGAGAAAGAGAGAGAGAGAGAGAGCGCGAGAGACAGAGCGAGACAGAGAGGGAGGGAGGATGAGACAGAGAAAGGAGGAAAAGAGAGAGGAAAAAAGGCGCTAGAATAAGGTAACGAGAGAGACAAGGATGCGGAAGACGTTAGGAAGTTTCAAAGAGGTGTGGAGGCCACAGTTACGACGACTTGGCCATCGATGTATTCAGTGCCAGACACCCACTCGAAAATGGCTGTCTCAACGATACAACATGCGTTACTGTTCCGTGCAGACGTAAGGCGCTCTGTCTGCATAAGACACCATGAGAGCACCAACAAAGGTAACAAGACTCACTATTCCATTTCTTCAATTGTATTAACCAGAGTGCTTGAGATGGCCACAGACAGAATACTCCGGAAGACTGACATCAGGTGATCTTGAAGGGCTGAGTACACTCTCTGCTCGACCTCAGTATTGAGACAGCAAGACGTGCCGTTGTCCCAGAATGCAGCTGTCGTATTAACAATCGCTCATTTGTGAAATTTGAATCCAAATACGGGGAGATTTAATGAAAAAGCCTTTATTTCGCACACATTTGCTCTAAATAGAACGTTTTTAACACGATTGTATTGGATCGCTTTCTTGTCCGTTTGATACAAATTTTGCAATTGATTTCAAACTAATTCCTGGTGAGATAAAGAGCTGAAACTTTAAATATGGCTCAGAACTGGATGATAATACAATATTAACTCTCATTCTTGTCTGGTATACGGTGGGCGGTACTTCGGTTTTGTCTGTCTGTTCAGTACAAATTTTGCAATTGATTTCAAAGCAACTTGTGGACGAGTTAGAGACTTCAAACTTTCATCATAGCTCAGAACTGGATGACAATGGAACACTGACTGGCTTTCTTGCCTGGTGTAGGTTGGAGAGTACATTGTGTGCCACTGCTATTTCACTCTTTTTCCTGTTCAAGTCACGATGTTTCGCCGTAAAAGCAATTGCTGACAAGCCTCCGTGTTAATTACTTACATGTTCTATAGATCGTTTGAACGATTTTTTTATCCAAATGATGGGACGAGTCAGTTTATAGGAGATGTATATATGATCAGTCTTAACATTCACGGACACATTTAGGGCTACTTATGCACCTATGCTGAGAAAAAAGTTTACTTTTTATTTTTATTTCTTTTTACGGGCTACCAGATTTTAAGTGCGAGCTCGAATCTTTTCAAGTTTTACCTTCACAATCTTTCCGTGACATACACGTAGGAGAAAGCAATATTTTGATTGAGTCAGGTGAAGAGAAACTCAAATAAACTATAAATTTACAATGTATCTCTGTTGTAATCGCATCAAAATGTCCGAAATCTACTAAGAAATTTCACACAGACACGTCTAAAAAGCAGAACATAATTACTCGTAAGTAAATAAAAAGCTTTTTAATGTAACACATTTGTAAAATGGACTATACGGTACAAAATAATTTCTCATAACGCATACAGAATTCTAACCCCATACACATGGCCCATAAAATCCGTACTTGTGGATTTTTAATAACAACGAGTATGAAAATACTCGTACCACCCTTACTCTACGCACCGATCCAATTCCGTACGTGGATGGAACACGGAAAGAAGTGCCTGCTTTTCTAGGAAGAATTTATCTAATTTTAGCTTCGCAGTCATTGCCCAAGGAAAGTAGTACGGTTTCTTGACTCGAATCGGAAAATGTACTCTCAGACTTTCGTTTGTGAAGCTATTCGCGATGCATGACATCTTCGCTGTAGCGCCTACCACTGTGGTCTTTTGATCATTTCTGTAGCACTCAGGCTATGTAGTCTGTGACGGCTCGCGAAGCTTTTTTTTGCATCTTTTGTATTTCTTCCCCTAACACAACTTTGTAAGGACGAACAACACTTACGAATAGGACGAAAGAGGATTTCGTATTTGGCCTCTTTCGTGTGAGGAGTACCCTTCCTTAGCCTTCTGACAATGAAAGTCTACCTTCCCCCTGCAAGCTTGAAGCGATGGTTCCACCTTACATCGTTCTATACAGATACTCACGTGATTGTGGTTCACTTAGTGAAAACATAAAGGATACATTCGTCTATGTGCACATTGGACATTATTTACGTTCCGACTCAGACGTCAATTAGCACCAAGGTACAATCAGCTGCCAGCTATCAGTTTCTCTCTGTCATCTGCGAACAGCCAAAAAAACCTAAAGCTTTACAAGAGAAGTCCACATTCAGTGTAAAATAAGTAAGTATACAAAAAGAGGTAAAAGGAAACACTTTTTTATGTGACAAAACCGACACAGTTGTACTGTTTCCCCGCTAGAGATCCATGAAAATTTTGTACTAGGATGGGTCAGTAATAGGACTGTTGATGTTGAAACACGTATGTAACGTAGCAGCGATGGCGAGGCATTGCAGAGTCTCTGACCAGAGAGCCATTTATCGTGGTTAGTCTGCGCTTGACCGCGCGAGTGTTGCGAGCAGTACTCTGTCAGCAGTCGTTGCGAGTAGTAGTCGTCATGCAGACCAGTCGGTCAGTAGTAGCAGCCCAGTGCAGTTGTGTGATGTAGTCTGTCGGCAGTAGTGGTCTAGTCCTGTCACGGTCGCGAGCGGGACGCAGTCGGCGAGCGTCGACATGGCATTCTGGTCAAGATGCTGAATGAGGTATATTGTTAATGTAGGTAATCATCAGATAATGTAAAGTTTATTTATTGTAATTAATTTCCAACAAGTGCCCCAATAATAATTTGATTTCAAAGCAATTTTTACAAAAAAATTTTATTTAATTGAACTAACGATTTCGTTCCACTTCCCTTAAAGAAAAGTTTCAGTTGAATTTCAAAAAAAAAGAATATTATTATTTGCAATGCAGTTCCTCCAAGCCGTGCGCAAGAATAAGAGCAGAAATTTGACTAGCAGTTACAATGTGGTAAGAATTTAATTCTGATTGTTTTACACAGGGCCGAGGACCGATATTTCGGTTTGATTGAATTTTCATTGTCACTGAGATTTTCTTATCACTGAATCGACTTTCTTTTTTTGTGAGGAACTTATACTTTGAGTCAGATTGCGGTTCTCATTTTTTTATTGTCATTAAAATTTAATTGCTAGGGAGGTTACGTTTGGCTCCTATTCATTTTATATTTCATTTCTTTTAAAATTTTTGTGGGGAGGTTACACTTGGCGACACCCAATCCAGGATCGAATTTCGTTGAGAATCTTTTGAACAACAGTCAGATATCTGCTCTTATTTGCTTAGATATAATTAGGATTTGGCGCAACGCTTTTACTAATCTCGTGACTTTCTTTCTACAGATCAACGGCAATTCGTTGCTCTGTTGTATTTGTGTGTTGCCTTTGCATTGTGCTTATTGTTTTGTGAATAATTGTGACTTAAGCAAAAATGCCGCGAAAGACTATGAATAGTGTATCGCGAGGTATTATGAACGAAATTACCGACTTAAACAGCGTGACCGATAGTAATTGTGACACGCAGTGTAATGATGACAATCCTGCGTTCACTAACAATCAGTGCATTCCAACCACTAGTGATGACTTTTACCTTGATAATGAACAAACGAACTCAATTGTCTCGTCTGTTAATTTGACGACAATTGATGACGCAGAACGCTCTATTGTAATGAGCGCTGCCCAGCCTAACACACCCGGTTTGAAAAATTCAAGTAACGTACAGACAAATTTTTCTAATGAAAGTGGTCAGTGTACCGAAAATACGACGGACTCGAGTGAGAAACGTTTTTGTAAATTACAGAATGACCAAATGGTCACGCAAAACGCGACACTTGCAAATACACCGTCAAACAGCACAGTGAATGGGGTAGAGAAAGTTACATTGGGTCAAATTATGGCAATATTGCTACAAACTGATGAAAAACTTGATAAGCAGAACAAACGACTGGAAGAAGAGAACAAACAATTTAGAGAACGGAACAAACAATTTTCTGAAGGTATTAAACAGCCGAGGGAAAAACACGATAACCTTAATGAACAGAACAAACAAGCTAGCGAACAGATTACAGCTGTTACCATGCAATGTCAGGACACTAAAGTACAATTACGTGTGAATACCAAGACTTGTGCTAATAACAGTAATGAAAAAGTTGGCACTGTTGCACAAAAATTAAATAGTACACATGTAAGCACAACAGAATTACATAAAGACGAAGTTAATGCAGTCACTGAACAATGTTCAGCAAACGCAACACAGATACATGAAATTAATGCAGTCACCGAACAATGCCCTAAAAACGCAGTACAGATTCGCGACGAAGTTAATTTAGAGTCAGTGGAAGTTTTACACACTGTGAATACGGAAGTTGTGAATAAAAGTGAACGACACAACAACCAAATTGACGAAAATATTAAAGTAACGGAATTAACAATTATTTCAGTCACCAATACGTCACAGAATCCGCCACGTTACGAACATTTGTCAGAGTCACGCAGCGCGTATAATGTGAGCAATTTACAGAGACTACGAGAATTAAAATCCGAAAAGCTACGCGACTTAAAATCTGAAAAGCTACGCAACTTGAAATCCGAAATGACACAGACGAACAGATTCACACACAAACCTGAACGTGTTTTCAAATTCAATGACGAGAACGTAGATTTCGAGCAATTTGCATTTGTAAGAAAATCTAAGGAATTTAATAATGGCAGAACACAGATACAAGATTTGCACTGTATGCGACAATTTATTTTTTTTCTTTCACCGCTATTGCCTGTAATGCAGAAGCTAGCTTTGAACCATATGCGACAATTTATTTCCGCATTTTCATCAGCATTGCCTATAATGCAGAAATTTGAATTAGCACGGATACAACAATTTGCCTTTGGAATTTTACCGCCATTTCCTGCAACGCAAAAGCTAAAATTGATTTGCAGTGCGTAATTGACCTCAGGGGATTCATTACGCTTTAATGAATATGTGCCGTAGCGAGCATAGGGCCCCGAGTTGTAGTAGTGCTGTTTCATCTTTAGTTTTCTGCACTGCTGCCTTTTCTTCTACTATCCTTTATCAAAACTGCTCTTTAACTATTGCTCTATCTAGGATTAAGAATATGTAATGAAAACCGGATATGACAAATCTTTACCGAATGTGACAATTTTATTAGGCACTCCCGTAATGACAACTACTAGAACTTAAATCACAGACAAAATTCAGATTATCAATATCGTCAAAATTTTCAGCAACAGGAAGCACATTTTGGTAACAATAGACGTTTTCCACCACAACAGCATGAAAGTCAGCCAGTTGGAATACCTAACCAACAATGTAATGCACAAGGTCAACCTAACTTTAATGTTTCGCCGCGTGCACGTATAGTCTCAGCTACAACAAATAGTAACGCACAGCAGCAAAGAAAGAACTACGTACAGAGAAGGCAGTATTTCAATTCCTATCGCAATGCGCCGTATAGAAATTACTATCATGACAGACGTAAAAACAACGAGCACAATTTTCAGCGTACATTTAATAACAGTCGATCTTATGAGCAGCAACAACATCAGCAACAACATATTATGATGAATGAAACAGACAATAGGTGTCATCTATAGCGTAACACGTCAATAAGAAATAACAGAGCAGTTCATATAGTGGATATGCCACAATATTCTCCCGTTAATAATAGCACGTACGACAGAATTTGACCAGACACAGTACAGATTGCATATTCCAGTAACACAAGCACTACCTTTGACACGCAAAATGTAGTTCACGAAAATGTAATTACTTTTGACGATATCAGAGACACTCTCTTGCAGGAAAGACCATTTGTTCAGAAAACTATTTCACATCCTGTTATCGAAATTAAAATTGGTTCATCGAAATTCTCAGCAGTAATCGATTCCGGATCACCTATATCAGTAATAAATGAGGAGACTTTCAACGAGTGCAACAAAGAGAATACGTATCCGACATTACCATTAGGCAAAACAAAAGTGAAAGGAGCAGTACCGAGTAAAGGAGTAGACGTTAAATTACAGACGCATTTATCATTTTGTATTGGAGGTCATACTTTCCACTCAAATTTTTGGATTGTTCCTTTATTGACAACAGACGTAATTTTAGGTACGAATTTTCTGGTACAACACGACGCAGTCATTGATTTTCAGAATTCTTATTTAATGTTCAAGGATGAAAACGTACAACTGGCTTTAGAATTTCAGCACTCTTTATCTGCGGAAGAACAAACAATTAACCGCACAGAGGTCATTTCCGCAACACGTAACATAGACTGTAATCCCACATTGTTCACGGATACGTACGTACACAACTATAATACTCCAGACGAAGCTGACTACGACGTAATGCAATTGATTTCTGATAAGGTTAAAGAGAGCAGTGCAACTACAGACGACGAACGAACGCAATTACACAAAATTCTTTTACAGCAAGCTCCAGTTTTTGACAATATTCCTGGTACTATGTCCGGTTTTATGTATGAATTTCAAGTGAAACAGCACGATACATTTAAAGCAAAGCATTATCCCATTCCATATATCCACAGAGAACAGGTTAAAAAAGGAATTGCAGGATATGCTTGACCAAGGAATTATTGAACCGGCAGTTAGTCCATACATAAACCCGCTACATATTGTTAAGAAAAAAGATGGCTCACTTCGCCTCGTACTTGATTCACATCACATTAATGACATTGTTATTAACGAAACAGATCGACCACAGACACTAGAGGAACTTTTACAGAAATTTCATGGTACAGCTATTTATTCTACACTAGATTTGAAATCGGGATTTTGGCAAATTCAACTTCATCCAAATTGCAGAAAATATACAGCTTTTCTCTGTTTTGCCGACTGTTATCAATTTTGCAAATTACCGTTCGGCTTAACTATTTCTTCTGTAGCTTTTATTTGCGGTTTGAACACAATACTTCCGACAGAACTTAAGGACAGAATTACGACGTATGTAGACGACATTCTTATCGCAGAAGCTAACTGGTCTGAACACAATCTGATTCTTGAACAACTGTTACAAACTTTTCGTGCACAAGGAATTACAGTTAATCTTAGTAAATCGCACTTTGGCAAAACTTCTATAAAATTTCTTGGACACGTAATTTCAGCAGAGGGCATTGCGCCTGATCCGGAAAAACTTCAAGCTCTACGTGACATTACTGTTCCTACGACGAAGAAGCAATTACGCAGTTTTTTGGGCTTAATTAACTTTTTTCGTAAATTTATTCACCATTCTGCTTTAGACACGCCTAGACTATGCCAATTAACAGGTAAAAACACTATTTGGTCTTGGGATAAGCAAGCACATTCTGAATTCATGAACCTGAAACATGCTCTGTTGAATGCTCCACTTTTATCGCACCCAGATCTTACTAGAAATTTTTCCATTGCCACCGACAGTTCTAATACCGCTTTAGGCGAACACATTTTCCAGGAAATTGAAGAAGATGGTTCAACAGTAATTAAAAACATCGCATTTGCAAGTCGCATTCTGTCACCTGCTGAACGAAATTATTCTGTTACAGAATTGGAAACATTATGTGTTGTATGGGCTTTTACGAGATTTCGGCACTTTCTTTATGGCAGACATACTACCGTTTACACAGACCATAGAGCAATACAATTTTTGCTTTCAGCTAAATTTACACACGACAGGTTAAGCAGATGGAAACTTTATTTACAAGAATTTAATTTTACAATAGTTCACATTCCCGGCACACAAAATGTTATAGCAGACGCACTATCGCGTTCTCTCGGCAACAATCAGCAAGACGTAGCAACCAACTTCTGCAAAACAAATTTCAGTGTTATGTACATTCAGCAAGTTGCATTTGAAAACTTTATTTCATCGTCATTACAGGACATAGCAAAGGAGCAAAATAAAGACAACGTGTGGAAAGAAATTAAACACCTTTGGCAAGATAAGAATAATGTTACGATTAGAAACCACTACACTGTACGCAATGACATTCTGTTTCGCCGCTCTCATCCTGACAGCAACAATTGGTTATTATGCATTCCTGACGAACTGGTTAACAAATTAATCTGGTACACTCATTTAAGTTACGGACATTACGGAGCACGAAAATGTTTTCTTATACTGAGACAGAACTGTTATTTTACCAACATGGAGAAACGTATACGACGAGTTTTAGCGTCTTGTAAAATTTGCCAGAAAGCTAAATCAGACACCACTTCACATATTCCTCCTTTATATCCCATTGTACCTCTTAAATTAAAAGACATGGCTGCAGTAGACATTTTTGGTCCAATTCCGAGAACTAACAGAGGTTTTTGCTACATCTTTGTCGCTGCTGAGCTCACTTCAAAATTTGTTACTTTCACTCCGTTACGCAAAGCTACTGCTAAAACTGTTTCGAAAGCATTTGTAAAACATTTTCTATTTCATGTAGGGCATGTGATGAAAGTAATTTCTGACAATGGATCTCAATTTCGTAGTAGCGTATGGACACGCATGTTACGAGCCAGAAAAATTTCTCCGATCTATATATCCAAGTACCACGCTTCTTCGAACCCCTGTGAAAGATTAATGAAAGAAATTGGTAAACTGTGTAGAACATACTGCCACAAAAGACATATTGATTGGGATACACACATACTCTCATTCCAAGATGTAATTAATTCCATCCCAAATGAATCCACTATGCTATCTCCATCTGTTATACTGAAAAACGTTGAACCACCAAACAAAATTAAAGAATTAGTAAACTTCCCTAAATGTCGTCGACTAAGACATCACGAAATAATTGACATTGCGCTGAACAACATCAAACGTGCCGCAGAGCGCCGGAGAAGACAGCAAAAACAGGTTTGTAGACGCCGAGACTTTCACGTTGGACAGAAGATATTAGTGCGTACACACTATTTATCCAGTAAATTAAAAGGTAAGTGCAGTAAATTTGAACTTCTATACGCCGGTCCATATCGGATTCGCAGCATCCCTCACCCCAATGTTGTACACGTCGAAACTTTGAGAACTAGAAAATCGAAAGGCAATCACCATATCTCAAACATTAAACCGTTTATTGAGTGAAGACACTTTATGATTCAACACACTATGATGCCATTTACTAATGCAATTATATTCACCTGACTAATTACTGATGATTATCGTATTTTTTCTTGGCAAGTGCCCGGCAAGGTAAGGTTAGCAGGTCTCTCTTCTTGTCGTTACACATCAGACCGTGCATATTTTTCCAGACGAACTTACGTATTTTATGAATAATTATGCAATTGTATGTAATGACGTAGTAATTTTATCAAATTCTCTCTCCATTAAAGTCTTTAATTCTCGCCTCTATTAACTACACTACATACAAGCTGAACACAACGAACGTCACATTTTGTCTTTTTATGTATGATTGTATTCCAGTTTTGTTTGTATGCACTGTGAAATAGTTAAGATATAACACACACCAGTCGACTTTGACATTTTTTTTTTTTTTTGCCTTATGACATCTCAACATCGTGACTGTTTTACATTTTTTGCTGCTGCATTGTGATATTCTGTGTACATTTTTGCATCTGAACACTGTCAATGTCTTTGACATATTACGTTTTCTGTCATGTTATGCTGTATGCTTAATTGTGTCACCATTAACCAGTCATTATTTAGTGGGTATATGATTTAAATGCAGGACATTAATCTTTGTTCATCAATTTCAGAAAGAAATGATGCGTGTAAGAAATAAATTCAACAGAAATGGGAATTTCACCTATGGAATAAACGAAAGAAAATGCAATAACTTTATGAGGAAGAGTAAATGGATCAGGATTGGCAGGCATTAACAAGAATATACTATACTCATCGTAGAGTAGCAGTCTTAACTAATTTTTTCTTTCAGAATACAAGGTGATTGATGCACGCTGTCAGACAGAACTACACATCTTAGTTTTAGGGATGAAATATGTTAGAGATAAGGAATAGTTGTGTAATGAGTAATGAAGTGATATTTTTGCAGATGATAATGAATGCTGACGAATAATGATGAAGGATATGGTATTATGAATAATGAAGTTTTTCTTTACAGGTGATGATAATAATGAAGTTATGATAATATGGATAATGAAATGATTGATAATGAAGTTTTTCTCTTTACAGATGAGGATAATGTTGAAGTTATGTATTTATGCTATGTAGTTATTTAAGTATTTGTTGCAGTTTGTTTTGACAGCAGGTGTTATATTGCATAGTAGGATGACAGAAAGTTTTGGAAAGGACAGCTATGGAACACATTTTTTATACACATTTCACTACCTGTTAATTCGAAGTTCACTACTTTTCAGCATAGTGTGCGTTTCTTCTTTCAGCTCAATAATCCATTTTGTATTTTTTTCAGGAGAAGTTTTTCATGATACTTACTAAACCTGTTACTTATTATACCTGTTCTAGTACTTGCATTTTTATTTTTTTTTACCCATTTGTGTTTATCATTTATAAATGTGATCACATATACTGCCTTGTTACATAACCTTGCTACAGCTGACTCATGACTAATGACGTTACCTATCCTCATTTGCAGCAGTATGTCAAAAGCAAATAGTGTTATGCCTCAGCAATTAATTATCGATCCCAACGCAATGCATTGCTAACAAAAAAAAAAAAATGTATTACCAGTCCCACATAATGTCACTAGTTTATGATAATTCTGAGTAATGCTGATCAGCTCTGAATAGTATGTCACTTGAGTAATGACTTCTTAATGAGACAAAAAAAGTATATATTTAAAATAATGCTTTGTCACTAGCTAATAACTGCCACTGTTTATTGTAATGAGACTACTTATAATGCCCATGATTATTAATGCTATGACTGTAATTAACTGATTTTTAATAATGACTTCATAATGATCTGAATAATACTGAATGATGAACTATGTTTTATTCTATTCAATACTTGCTGGCCACTGAGTGCCAATAATTAATGTCAGTCAATGAATTATGTTATTAGTTATGCCATTAATTAGCTCTTGTTTTCCATGTTGAGTTTTCATGTTTTGGTTAATGGCCAATGAGTGCCAATAATTTGTATCACTCAATGTATTATGTTAATGCTAGGCCAATAATTGACTCTCCTTTTCAATTAAGACTTCTGATGAACATTATTCTGTCATACTAAATATACAGTGTAACTGGCCAAGGACTGCCACTGTTTATTGTAATACGATTACCCATGATGCCAGCTAATGATTATTACTATTGGAATGACACATAATTAATTAACTATGCCATACTTTGTAACTGGAAAGGAATGTGACTGTTTAATAATGCTTTGTAATTAGGAGAAAGCTAATGATTCTTACTATATTGGAATGACAAATGATTAATTAATTATGCTATGCTTTGTAATTAGAAGAAGGATAATGATTCTTAATTATGCTTTGTAACTGGAAAAGAATATGATTGTTTCATAATGCTTTGTAATTAGAAGAAGGCTAATGATTCTTAATTATGCTTTATAATTGGGAAAGAATGTGATTGTTTAATAATGCTTTGTAATTAGGAGAAGGCTAATGATTCTTAATTATGCTTTATAATTGGGAAAGAATGTGATTGTTTAATAATGCTTTGTAATTAGAAGAAGGCTAATGATTCTTAATTATGCTTTGTAACTGGAAAAAAATATGATTGTTTCATAATGCTTTGTAATTAGAAGAAGGCTAATGATTCTTAATTATGCTTTATAATTGCGAAAGAATGCAATTGTTTAATAATGCTTTGTAATTAGGAGAAGGCTAATGATTCTTACCATATTGAAATGACACATAATTAATTAACTATGCCATACTTTGTAACTGGAAAGGAATGTGACTGTTTAATAATGCTTTGTAATTAGGAGAAAGCTAATGATTCTTACTATATTGGAATGACAAATGATTAATTAATTATGCTATGCTTTGTAATTAGAAGAAGGATAATGATTCTTAATTATGCTTTGTAACTGGAAAAGAATATGATTGTTTCATAATGCTTTGTAATTAGAAGAAGGCTAATGATTCTTAATTATGCTTTATAATTGGGAAAGAATGTGATTGTTTAATAATGCTTTGTAATTAGGAGAAGGCTAATGATTCTTAATTATGCTTTATAATTGGGAAGAATGTGATTGTTTAATAATGCTTTGTAATTAGGAGAAGGCTAATGATTCTTAATTATGCTTTGTAACTGGAAAAGAATATGATTGTTTCATAATGCTTTGTAATTAGAAGAAGGCTAATGATTCTTAATTATGCTTTATAATTGGGAAAGAATGCAATTGTTTAATAATGCTTTGTAATTAGGAGAAGGCTAATGATTCTTACTATATTGAAATGACAAATGATTAATTAACTATGCCATACTTTGTAATTGGAAAAGAATGTGATTGTTTAATAATGCTTTGTAATTAGAAGAAGGCTAATGATTCTTAATTATGCTTTGTAACTGGAAAAGAATGCGACTGTTTAATAATGCTTTGTAATTAGGAGAAGGCTAATGATTTTTACTATATTGAAATGACAAATGATGCTATGCTTTGTAATTAGAAGAAGGCTAATGATTCTTAATTATGCTTTGTACCTGGAAAAGAATGCGACTGTTTAATAATGCTTTGTAATTAGGAGAAGGCTAATGATTCTTACTATATTGGAATGACAAATGTTTAATTAACTATGCTATACTTTGTAACTGGAAAAGAATGCTATTATTTCATAATGCTTTGTAACTAGGAAAAGAAGGCTACTGATTCTACGTAAATCAATTAATGAACATTTTTCTGTAATACTACATACTTGGTACAGAAATGTTCAATAACTGGGCTATGAATGCCGCAAACTACTAATGAAGACTGTAATTGTCAATATTATGTGACTTAATGCCCTTCACCTCATGAGCTAACTACCCTGAATTACTGCAATGTCCATTTGTCCTGTTTATCCTAGTGATCATGGAGCACTATATTTGGTTTTGCACTAATTCTGCGTTGGTGTGCCTTGTAAGAGCGTGGTGTTGACACGACATGCTGTCCACCACCGTGAGCGATGAAGACATTATTATGGTCCCACTGTTTGGTGTACCTAGTGTACTGCCAAAATGAGAACATGGAACATTACTACGACAGTTCAGTGTCTTGGCTACACTGATAAATTCTGATGGGAAAAGAACTTCAAGTTGTGTCACTTGGTGTTGTACTTCTGTGGAAAGATATGGACTTTCAGAACAGCTGTGTGCAATCTAAAGTGCTACAACCATGATGCAATCCTCCCTTTCCTATCCTAATTCTTGTCACATAGTGAAAATCATTTTTTGGTAACATTATTTATGTTCGTGGGTTATACATTTTTTTTCGATTCGCTGAACTCCAGTGCGAGTACATTTATGTCACTGGTCGACATGATATTTTTTGCCATTATGTTTATTTATTGCGAAAATGCTAAAGACATTTTTTCGATTTGTTCTGAAGTACAGTATATGTGCACTCTTGTCTTTTATATTGTATATACATTTTTTATTTTAATGATATGTTCTGAACTACAGTGCATGTGCACTTAGGTGTTAATATGTTTTGTACTGAACTTCAGTGCCTGTGCACTTTTCTCATTTTTCAGTATGATTTGTACTCATTCTGTATGTTCAATACTTCAGTGTGTATGCACTTATGTCATTTGTTACTCATTGTATACACATTTCATCATTTACTGATATGTTCTCAACTCCAGTGCATGTGCACTCATGTTACTTGTCATCATGATTTTTTTTTTTTTTTTGCCATTCTGTTTATGCTAAAGAATTTTTTCGGTGCCTGTGCACTTTGTTATCTGTCAAATAATTTGTATATACAGTTTTCTGATTTGTTACTATGTTTTGTACTTACATTTTGTCTTTGTCTGATATATTTTGTACTCGGTGCATGTGCACAACATTTAATTCATGTACTACATCTAAATATTTTGTAAATTGTAGAAGTTTGTTAATTAAAGAAAAATTTTGCCGCGCTTGGCAAGTCCAAATGACTCACCATCGCTGCCAAATTTTTGCCCCCCCAGTGGAGGGTTATGAAACACGTATGTAACGTAGCAGCGATGGCGAGGCATTGCAGAGTCTCTGACCAGAGAGCCATTTATCGTGGTTAGTCTGCGCTTGACCGCGCGAGTGTTGCGAGCAGTACTCTGTCAGTAGTCGTTGCGAGTAGTAGTCGTCATGCAGACCAGTCGGTCAGTAGTAGCAGCCCAGTGCGGTTGTGTGATGTAGTCTGTCGGCAGTAGTGGTCTAGTCCTGTCACGGTCGCGAGCGGGACGCAGCCGGCGAGCGTCGACATGGCATTCTGGTCAAGATGCTGAATGAGGTATATTGTTAATGTAGGTAATCATCAGATAATGTAAAGTTTATTTATTGTAATTAATTTCCAACAAGTGCCTCAATAATAATTTGATTTCAAAGCAATTTTTACAAAAAAATTTTATTTAATTGAACTAACGATTTCGTTCCACTTCCCTTAAAGAAAAGTTTCAGTTGAATTTCAAAAAAAAAGAATATTATTATTTGCAATGCAGTTCCTCCAAGCCGTGCGCAAGAATAAGAGCAGAAATTTGACTAGCAGTTACAATGAGGTAAGAATTTAATTCTGATTGTTTTACACAGGGCCGAGGACCGATATTTCGGTTTGATTGAATTTTCATTGTCAGTGAGATTTTCTTATCACTGAATCGACTTTCTTTTTTTGTGAGGAACTTATACTTTGAGTCAGATTGCGGTTCTCATTTTTTTATTGTCATTAAAATTTAATTGCTAGGGAGGTTACGTTTGGCTCCTATTCGTTTTATATTTCATTTCTTTTAAAATTTTTGTGGGGAGGTTACAATGTTTTTAAGAATTTCGGGAATCCGATATACCGATATTTAAAAACATATCATTATCAGCTCTCGATATATCGAAAAATGTTCCGATATATCAATATGTCCCCGGAAAAAACCGACATACCGGCCTATAAAAATATCGGCAGCACATTGTAAATACAATGCCGGTTTCAGAGCTGTATATTTGATTTATTATTAGATATTCTGTAAAACAGTAAGCTAGCACCCTATTTATTCCTCTTTGAGCAAGAATTGAAAGGAAAACGATGCACGTTCATACTTGGTGATAACCACTTTCCTAACAATGCTAACTGCACAGGTGTGGCACAATAAAAAGTGTCTAACAGGTCCCTCGTTCGGTTTCGTCAGCGACCTAACAGTTGTAGTGTCAAAATTGCTTGGTGAAGTTAATCTTCACACGTCTCCACCAACCGCAAAGACCAATATTGTCGATTAGATTTTTGTTCAACAGTTTCAGCAACTGTTTTTGGAAAATGCCGATGTGGAGAAATAGCAGACTAGTTGCGTTAATTTTTTTAACGCAACTGGTGTGCTATTTCTTCACAGCGGAAATCTTGTTATTCCATTCACACCGCCGCCTCCAGGGCAATCGGATACTGTCGTTTATTCGCATCCTGAACGAGGGCTCCCTTGTTCTAGATTGTCTGGAGGCGTTAGAAGTTGGCGACTTGAGGGCACAGGGTTTTGTGGCTGAATGCTGCCAGTATTAGTAAGAAAAGGGTTGTAGGGGTATAAGTGCAGTTATTGTGATAACTGGTACCCTAATATGTACCATCGTCAGTGTGTTAGTTGTTTTCCCACTGTGTTTAAGTGTTTTCCATATAAGTAACTTCCTGATGTTTTCTTCACTGTGGTAACTGCTCCACTAACTGAACTACTCCTATCTGTATAGATTAACCGTTTTAAGCCCACGCTTCAACATCTTACCTGCCGCCCAGGGAAAAATAAGCACGAATGGCTTGCTGTTGCCACATGTACTAGGAAGTGTTAACCAACCTAAAAACATGCTACTCGTAATAGCTACACTACATCTACATCTACATCTACATCTACAGCTACATGATTTCTCTGCAATTCACATATAAGTGCTTGGCAGAGGGTTCATCGAACCACAATCATACTATCTCCCTACCATTCCACTCCCGAACAGCGCGCTGGAAAAACGAACACCTAAACCTTTCTGTTCGACCTCTGATTTCTCTTATTTTATTTTGATGATCATTCCTACCTATGTAGGTTGGGCTCAACAAAATATTTTTCGCATTCGGGAGAGAAAGTTGGTTACTGAAATTTCGTAAATAGATCTTGCCACGTCGAAAAACGTCTTTGCTTTAAAGACTTCCATCGCTTCTCGCGTCCCATATCAGCCACACTCTCTCCCCTATTACGTGATAATACAAAACGAGCTGCCCTTTTTTGCACCCTTTCGATGTCCTCCGTCAATCCCAACTGGTAAGGATCCCACACCGCGCAGCAATATTCTAACAGAGAACGAACGAGTGTAGTGTAAGCTGTCTCTTTAGTGGACTTGGTGCATCTTCTAAGTGTCCTGCCAATGAAACGCAACCTTTGGCTCCCCTTCCCCACAATATTATCTATGTGGTCTTTACAACTGAAGTTCTTCGTAATTTTTACACCCAGGTACTTAGTTGAATTGACAGTCTTGAGAATTGTACTATTTATCGAGTAATCGAATTCCAAGGGATTTCTTTTGGAACTCATGTGGATCACCTCACACGTTTCGTTATTTAGCGTCAACTGCCACCTGCCACACCATACAGCAATCTTTACTAAAACGCTTTGCAACTGACACTGGTCTTCGGATGACCTTACTAGACGGTAAAGTACAGCGTCATCTGCGAACAACCTAAGAGAACTGCTCACATTGTCACCCAGGTCATTTATATAGATCAGGAACAGCAGAGGTCATAGAACGCTTTCCTAGGGAACACTTGATATCACTTCAGTTTTACTCGATGATTTGCCGTCTATTACTACGAACTGCGACCTTCCTAACAGGAAATCACGAATCCAGTCGCACAGCTGAGACGATACCCCATAGGCCCGCAGCTTGCTTAGAAGTCGCTTGTGAGGAACGGTGCCAAAAGCTTTCCGGAAATCTAGAAATACGGCCATTAAAATTGCTACACCAAGATGAAATGCAGAAGATAAACGGGTATTCATTGGACAAGTATATTATACTAGAACTGACATGTGATTACATTCTCACGCAATTTGAGTGCATAGATCCTGAGAAATCAGTACCCAGAACAACCACCTCTAGCCGTAATAACGGCCTTGATACGCCTGGGCATTGAGTCAAACAGAGCTTGGATGGCGTGTACATGTACAGCTGCCCATGCAGCTTCAACACGACACCACAGTCCATCAGGAGTAGTGACTGGCGTATTGTGACGAGCCACTTGCTCGGCCACCATTGACCAGACGTTTTCAACTGGTGAGAGATCTGGGGAATGTGCTGGCCAGGGCAGCATTAGAACATTTTCTGTATCCAGAAAGGCCCGTACAGGACCTGCAACATGTTGCTGATATGTAGGGTTCCGCAGGGATCGAATTAAGGGTAGAGCCATGGGTCGTAAGACATCTGAAATGTAAAGTCCATTGTTCAAAGTGCCGTCAATGTGAACGAGAGGTGACCGAGACGTGTAAGCAATGGCACCCCATGCCATCACGCCCGGTGATACCCCAGTATGGCGATGACGAATACACGCTTCCAATGTGCGTTCACCGCGATGTCGCCAAACACGGATGCGACCATCATGATGCTGTAAACAGAACCTGGATTCATACGAAAAAATGAAGTTTTGCCATTCGTGCACCCAGGTTTGTCGTTGAGTACACCATCACAGGCGCTCCTGTCTGTGATGCAGCGTCAAGGGTAACCGCAGCCATGGTCTCCGAGCTGATAGTCTATGCTGCTGCAAACATCGTCTAACTGTTCGTGCCGATGGTTGTTGTCTTTCAAACGTCCCCATCTGTTGACTCAGGGATCGAGACGTGGCTGCACGATCCGTTACAGCCATGCGGATAAGATGCCTGTCATCTGGACTGCTAGTGATACAAGGCCGTTGGGATCCACCACAGCGTTTCGTATTACCCTCCTGAGCCCACCGACTCCATATTCTGCTAACAGTCATTGGATCTCGACCAACGCGAGCAGCAATGTCACCATACGATAAACCGCAATCGTGATAGGCTACATTCCGACCTTTATCAAAGTCGGAAACGTGAGGATACGCATTTCTCCTTCTTACACGAGCCATCACAACAACGTTTCACCAGGCAACGCCGGTCAACTGCTGTTTATGTATGAGAAATCGGTTTGGAAACTTTCCTCATGTCAGCACGTTGTAGGTGTCGCCACCGGCGCCAACCGTGTGTGAATGTTCTGGAAAGCTAATCATTTGCATAACACAGCATCTTCTTCCTGTTGGTTAAATTTCGCGTTTGTAGCACGTCATCTTCGTGGTGTAGCAATGTTAATGGTCAGTTGTGTATTGGCAACTAAACCAAAAAGTACTACGGTCAAAATTGCAATAGAAAGTAACTGGATTTAAAAAATGCCAAATTTGTCGACGTTACGGTACCCGAACTTAGACAATGGTTTGGGCTTGCTATCCTGATGGGAATTGTAAGAAATGCGAGGATCAATGATTATTGGTCAACGAATCCGTTGATAGACGCACCGATACGTCGCAAAACGACGTCCCGCAACCGATTCAGACAAATATTATCATTTTTAAAATTTTCCGACAGCAACAATAAACTGGTTAGTGCCGACCGGCTAGTCAGAGTGCAATTCGTAATTGATTATTTTTCCAACAAGTAAAAAAAAAACGTTTGATCTAAGTCAAAACATCTCAATTGATGAAGGAATGAGTCCGTGGCGTGGACGGTTAAATTTTAAAGTTCACAATCTGTCGAAAATTGCGAAATATGGCTTACTCATTCGGATGCTGTGTCATTCGAGTACATGATAAATTGCCTCGTTGAAGATGCATTCAGGCGCTGGACACGCATTTCTCCTTCTTACACGAGCCATCACAACAACGTTTCACCAGGCAACGCCGGTCAATCCATTCGTACGTGTCTTGGAGCCATGCGACCGACGCCCACCAACGCCCTTTTAATAGAAGCAGGGAGATGCCCTTGAGCATTGGGCGCCAAATGTTATCGGACAAATTCTACATTCAAGGCCTGGCCATTATGGACAGTGCCGCCTATCAAAGTAGAGACTGCATTTATCGACTGTGGATTGCATCCCACAGAAGGAATAAAGTGCCAGCCGTTTGTGCCAGCTTTGACACTTGGTCACCCGTCATACATTCTATACGACGTTCAGCGCATCTACCTGTTTTTTAATATGATCTTCAAAGGCTCTGCTCCCAGATCCCAGTCCATTATTTAAGTACGACCTGGCTGGATAGTACTAATGTCAACGTTGGCTTCAATCGTCTCGTTCAAGCACAATGGCCGGGTTTTCTCTGTGTATATACCGGTGGCTCGAAAATTCTGCAAGAAGAGTGCATAGGATGCGCTTTTTCCTGCCCTCAGATCCAGATCCGCAAAACCTTCAACCTGCCTACGAGCACTTCTATTTTTACGGCGGAGACAGTGGCAGTTTTGGAAGCACTTAAGTTTGTCTCTAGCACTTACTTCCCCAAGATATTGATAGTATCTGACTCGCAAAGCGTTCTTAAAAACATTCAGTACAGTCGATGGAACAAAACAACCAACAGTTATATCTTGGATGTGATACCTGAATATATTCGCAGCACACGCACGGGCCGGACGACCCATTTGTTGTGGGTACCTTCCCACTCTGGTATCCTCTATAATGATGAAGTTGATGCATAGCCAAACAAGCGGCAACCTTAGGCACTGTCCTGGATCTGCACCTTCCTTATACAGACTACTTACGCGAAGTCAAGGATCGCGCAAGACAACAATGGCAGGAAATGTGGAACGTTTCTCAACTAACAAAAGGCGGTTATTACGCAGTGCTACAACCTCGGGTTCCTTCACAGCCGTGGTTCATGAGGACACATCTGGACCGATCCACGATTTCTACCATCAGACTCCGCTTCGATCATGCCTCTTTCCCACAACATCTACATCGGATCAACGTTTACAGTTCACCAGCATGTGAGTGTGATCCTGAGTCGGAAGCTGATGTCAACCACATCTTATTTATGTGCCCGAAACTTGACCGTGAACGGTTGGTCTTTCTGAAGACATTGCTGAGTATGGGCTGCCATCTTCCTCAATCAGCTTCTTCTCTTTTGTGTACTAAAGATGTTCGTCTATATAAAGTGATAGTTAACTTAATCAAGAGTACTGGTCACAATCTGTAGGTTTTAATGGTGTACGTAAATTATAAATATGTCTTTCTGATGAAGATATTTCAGAATTGGTGTGAATTGTAAGCCAAGACACTTTTAATTGTTTTCCAATTCAATTCAATTCAATTTTTAAAACATTATGTACAAATCTATAACAGTTAAGCTTTTTATTCTTGTAAATATGCATTTCTGTATTTGTTTATCCAATTATGTGTACATTGTCACTATGTGTTGCCGATGGCTAAATTGAGTACACCCTCAAAGGCCAAATAAATAAATAAATAAATAAAAAAGCCGGTCAACTGCTGTTTGTGTATGAGAAATCGGTTGGAAACTTTCCTCGTGTCAGCACGTTGTAGGCGTCGCCACCGGCGCCAACTTTGTGTGAATGCTCTGAAAAGCTGATCATTTGCATATCACAGCATCTTCTTCCTGTCGGTTAAATTTGGCGTCTGTAGCACGTCATCTTCGTGGTGTAGCATTTTTAATGGCCAGTAGTGTACAATTACTAGCTCGCAGAAGAAGTACACTGTCCTAAGTCACCAATAAAGCTATCTGCCCTTACACCGTTAACACTCTGCACAATGAAAATTAATTTGTTAAGAAATTATTTAACGTCATTCTGCAATTCATGCCTAGGTAGTGCTAGAACTACCCAAACCTACAGTGATGACGCTGCTAATTGTCGATGAGGGAAATTACTCCTGCTGTAGGAGTAGTCACAGCCAGTGTCAATCAGACCTTCCCCTCTTCTTTAGCAAGTTGTTGACGACACAGCTGCTGCAATTAGTGGAGTGAAGTAACATTGTTGAGGGGAGTGGTGGGGCCAGCGCATCCTGAGGAGAGCCGCGTGTCGCAGGGGCGCCCTCCTGTCCTGCCGTAATCAGCACAGATCGAACCCCCCTCCCCCCCCCCCCCCCTCAGCTGCCAGACTGCTGCTCCCAAGCGTCTTTATTTTTCCGCTTAATTTACCACTCAGATACGCCTGCCCTAAACTGATTTCCCTCTCCCGGCGCAGAAAGGGAATTTTTGCCCTGCAGCTCTCGGGCAGCGCAACATCAGTCATCAAGGCAGCTGTCAAGTGAGACAGCGCTTTTGCCTAAATAATTGAGATTCTTGAGAGTGCGACTCGAAGAAATTGATAATTTCCTTTCTTTTTCCGGTTACTCTGAGTCATCGCAGGACATTTAACCTATATCGATCAGCAAAGTAAAGTTGTACTCGTGAACTTAAGTGATCAGCAACCAGCCTCAGAAGTAGTTGGCTCCACCACTGGTGGCGGGAAAAAGTTTCATCCCAGAGTGGCCCTGCACTGAGTTCTTCAGAACACTTGAAGTATTAAAAATGCATTTTTCATTACTAGTGGAAAAACCTGAACAAATTCTCCTTACTTTCTTATATATATGTATGCTAACCACCTTTGAAGAAAAATCAGTAAATCGCTCATTGTTATGTTGTTATGAAAATCACCAATTCTAAATCCCTGACCAAATTAATTACTACGCCTGGATGTCCCCGCCAAATGTGCTATTACAGTTCGTTATGAAGTCTTCAGATCGAATTTAAAAAAATCTCTCCATAAATGAAAAATAATAGCAGAAAAATATTGCCGGCACACAGCAGACACTAAACCCATCTTACTCCATCACAAGATACAACTCGACTTCTCCTCTCTAAGACTGCATTCTATTCGCAAGCAAAGGTTCTACTTACAGTGTCTCGCAGTGCAACCCATTTTGCTGTAGTTACAGTAAATGTCCTTCTAGTTAACATGTTGCCAATCAATTTTGTTGTCCGTTGGCATTTGACACGCTGCAATAATTTACCAAGCCGTCCATGCCTCCAAACTTTGTCATATGCTGTTCTTAGATCAACGAAAGCAACTGATGTTTTCTGCTTCATTTGTTATTCTGTTTCAATAAACGTTATTATAGATAAGACTTGATCAGCTCAGCTAGGTCCTGGACGGAATCCAGTTTCCTCAATAGCAAGGTTCTGAAAGATTTCTGGAATAATATGATTCTACAGAATTCTTTCAAGCAACCTATTTAATATTGCTCAATAGTGCTATTGAGCGATAGTTCTTAGGATAGTCTGGTCCTTGCCGGACTTGTGAATTTCTATGGTTTTTGAATGCTTCGTTTTTTGTAGGACTGAACCAGATATCATGATGTCAGAGAATAAATCCGCCAGCCATCTTTTTGCGTAGTTCCCACCATGTACAAAAAATTCTGTGTGGATAACGATACTTCCCGGTGCCTTCCCTGGTTTTAGAGTTCTAAGAGTACTAGAAATTTCAGGTATAGAGAAACTCATTGAGAAATCACATTGATCATTAGTGTTCTTTTTGAGCAATGTAAGATTGCGTCTGACGTATCTTGTATGAGTTTTATCCCTTGCCGCTCTTGATGTGGACAGTAAATGTGATGCAGTCCTGTTAGCCGATATATGAGTGTTGTTCCTTATTTTAATTTTGTTTCCATCCAACTTCCTTAATAATGACCACGCTTTTATACTTGATTTTTGAAAACTGAGTGACTTAGCAGTCTGTCCAACAAATGTGTCTGGCTGTATTGAGGTTTTGAAATAGATAATTCGCTATTAAGGGTCCTCGCCTTTTAGAAATTATTCATATTGTTTCTCAGTAGTTTCTTTCCAAGCTGGAATATATGCGTCCGGTAGACCCTACTGTCGTCTTTGCTGCATGCATCATAGTTACAACATGCCTCTCATAGTTTTTTGCTTTTGGAGGAATCCAACCAAGACATCTGTCCAGATTTTTAGCAAACACATCCCAGTTTGCTTTTCTGAATTTCCATCTAGATCGTGGAAACGATGAAACGAGTGGGATATTTGAACCTTGTTGACTGTGTGGAAAGTCTTGTAATACTAACCCCGACCTTTGGTGAGGTAATTTATTTTCATTAGTTGTTACAAAGGACAGGTAGGGATTATACTCCTGTCTCTAAGCGTCTGATACGAATGTTCCTTTACACTTTGCATCAAACACCAAATATAAGCTATTGTCTTCTGCCGGATCTATAACGGCTTCACCATATGGTGGGATGATGGGATACCGGGAAGAGTTGTGGAGGCCAAGAGATAGCTGAGGGTTTGTGTACATTAATTACTGTTAGTTCTCCTAGTTTTACTGTAACTTCGTGGATGTCAATGAGATCAGATACAGAGCATAGACGTGCATTCTTAATTGACGATAGAATGTAAGTTGGCACTCCGAAAGCACGGTTGTACATTTCTCTTAGTAATTCCAAGTCAGGTATTTTTAGTCTCATATTCATTCGGTCTTCATTTTCAGTATGCATTTCCTGAATAACAACAACATAGATGTTATGTTTTGATAAAATCTTCTGAAAGACTCTTCATTTACATATGCGTCAAATGTTGATCTCACATATCTTGACGACAGGTCCAAAGTTTATTACTGGAGGGTCCTGAGAATAATCATGTGAGTCCATATTTCGTGACAAATTCATTTTAGTCAGGAGATCTTCGAGCTTATATGGTTACGTCTCCTTGTTGGCTTTAGATGTTTGCCTTGCAGTGACCGTTCTTTAGCATCACCCGGAGTTTCGTCTTGTTTAATCTTTCAAAAGCCTTGATATAGACGATAACATCTATGTGTGCCTCGCTATTAAATCCCATCTTTTATTTATCAATATCTTGTAACTAAATATGTTATCCATTGATGTTCGTCCATATCTGAATCCACTCTGGTCTTCAGTTAAAAATTTTTTCTGCTATTGGTCTTAATCTCAGAGAAAAATTTTTCCATACACTTATATCCATCTGTTAAAACATTTATCCCCCAGTAATTATTACAGCCTTTTCACTCTCCTTTCTCAGAAATTGAGTACTCAGCAGCTGTTGACCAGATTTCAGGCATTCTCGCTTTCTCCCAGCATAAATTTAAGAATTGTAAAGCTTTACTTTAATGAGAATTTCAGCGTATTTTAATAACTCGCTGTTAATGCCATTGTACCAGCTGACTTTCTGTTTCTGACGGTTTTCAAATCTTCTTCTAATTTTTCTATTGTCAGTACATCCATCGCTCTCCCTCCTTCATGCATATCTGCTTGTTTCATTAAGTTTTCGTCATACCATAACTTTTTGTACTGTTCTTCCCATTCTATCCCGTTGATTGTCTTAATGTTTAATGTATTTTTTTCTTGTCTATTTAAATGTTTGATTGCATTGTAGGCAACTGCTTGTTGTCCATGAATCTCATTTGCTGGGTCACTTGTATATCTAGCCCAACTTGCTCTGTGTGCATGTTTGCATACTCGTTTGGCAAATGCTTTTTTTCTACTATGTTCTGCACTTAATTCTAGCATTTTTTCTTTGTAGATATTTTAGGTATGTTTCCATTTTCTCTGTTATTAGTTTTTACTTTAATGAGAATTTCGGTGTATTTTAATAACTCGCTGTTAATGCCATTGTACAAGCTGACTTTCTGTTTTTGACGGTTTTCAAACCTTCTTCTAATTTTTCTATTGTCAGTACATCCATCGCTCTCCCTCCTTCATTTTATTAAGTTTTCGTCATACCATAACTTTTTGTACTGTTCTTCCCATTCTATCCCGTTGATTGTCTTAATGTGTAATCAATTTTTTCTTTAAATGTTTGATTGCATTGTAGGCAACTGTTCTTATCTTTTAACGCTTGTTCCGAGGCCTTCAAAAGCTGCCTTCTCAATCCTACTACACTCATGCTCATAAATTAAGGATAATGCTGATACATGGTGAAACAACGCTCTGGTGGGCTGTTTGCGGGTTTAAATCACCTCGGGGTATAACCGTGCGGTGCATCTGATCAGGGGTCGTCGCACGATGGCGCTGGCAGCAGTCCTCATAAGCAGAGGTGTGTTGGTGCATGTCAGAGTACGGTGATGCGAGTAAGATTGCAGAAGTTTTCAGACGTGCTAATGGTGACTGTGTGTTGAAAATCGCTCAAAGAACACATATTGATGACGTTATGAGGGGTAGAACACTAGCATGGGTCCTCTGTGTGCCACAAAGTGTGATCTCAAGATTATGGCAACGATTCCAGCGGACAGGAAGCGCGTCCAGGCGCTACAGTACGGGACGTCCACAGTGTACAACACCACAAGAAGACCGATATCTCACCATCAGTGCCCGCAGACGGCCACGGAGTACTGCAAGTAGCCTTGTTAGGGACCCTACCGCAGCCATTGGAACAGTTGTCTCCAGACGCACAGTCTACAGACGACTGAACAGAGAAGGTTTATTCACCTGGAAACCTGCAAGGTGCATTCCACTGACCCCTGGTCACAGGAGAGCCCTTAAAGCCTGGTTTCAAGAACACAGTACATGGTCATTGGAACAGTGGTCCCAGGTTATGTTCACGGACGAGCCCAGGTATAGTCTGGACAGTGATTGTCGCCGGCTTTTCGCCTGGCGTGAACCAGGAACCAGATACCAACCACTTAATGTCCTTCAAAGGGACCTGTATGGAGGTCATGGTTTGATGGTGTGGGGCGAGATTATGATTGGGGCACGTACACCCCTAGATGTCTTTGACAGAGAGACTGTAACAGGTCAGGTGTATCGGGACGTCATTTTGCACCAGTATGTCCGCCTTTTCAGAGGTGCAGTGGGTCCCATCTTCCTACTGATGGATGATAACGCACGGCCCCACCGTGGAGGAGTACCTTGAAACAGGAGATATCAGGTGAATGGAGTGGCCTGCCTTTTCTCCAGACCTAAACCCCATCTAGCACGTCTGGGATGCTATCGGTCGACGTATCGCTGCACGTCTTCAAACCCCTACGACACTTCGGGAGCTCCGACAGGCACTGGTGCAAGAATGGGAGGCTATACCCCAGCAGCTGCTCGACCACGTGATACAGAGTATGCCAACCCCTTGTGCGGCCTGTGTACGTGTGCATGGTGATAATATCCCATATTAATGTCGGGGTACATGCGCAGGAAACAGTGGCGCTTTGTAGCACACGTGTTTCGGCGCGGTTTTCTCAACTTATCACCAATACCGTGGCCTTACAGATCTGTGTAGTGTGTGTTCCCTATGTGCCAATGCTATTAGCGCCAGTTTTGTGTAGTGCCACGTTGTGTGCCACCACATTCTGCGATTATCCTTAATTTATGAGCATGAGTGTATTTATATTCTGTCTTTCTTCGTTAATATAACCAATGGTGGGCTTCATTAGCAATTGTTAATTCAATATCTTTTTTCGTATATGATTTGTACGATTTTATCTTGTAATAAGTGTACTTTGAGTATTATTTCTTTGTTTTTGTAAGAAACATTTCTCGTACACCATTTTGCTAAAATAGCCATTTTACAATTTAGTAAGGAATAGTTAGACTATATGTCGCTTCATCGATATAATCTAATGTTAATTTATCAGTGACGACGCTTTTCTGTTAAGTCTACGTAATCAGTTAATGAACTGTGAGCTCGAGTTGACCATGTATATCTGTGAATTTCCTTTTTCTTTAAACAAAATGTGTAATTTTGAGCTTATTAAAAAAAGCGAATTGTCTCAAATCTTCTCCATTTTTATTTAAAACTAGCTGAAAAACCCGACGTTCCCCGGGTATTTATTTTAGACAATTTTCTATTAGGAAAAACAAAAAAATGCTCAAATGTGTGTGAAATCTTATGGGACTTAACTGCTAAGGTCATCAGTCCCTAAGCTTACACACTACTTAACCTAAATTATCCTAAGGACAAACACACGCACCCATGCCCGAGGGAGGACTCGAACCTCCGCCGGAACCAGCCGCATAGTTAGGAAAAACAAACGCCAAGATTCCGTATAAACTTTCTTATGTATACAGACAGTTTATCCATTCCGGGAACAGAGGATATTGGCGATTTCTGCCTGTTATCGACATTGATGCTGTGGCAACATATCGGTCGCACGATTTCCAAGGCTTTTGAGAATGTTTTCATTTCAAGTTTGAAGTCGGAGAACATATGACAAAAGAAATATTTTTATGTGATATAATTACAAATTAACAGTTTCGGAATTTTCCTTTTATTTGTATTGTGAAACCATGCTTCGTGCCAAATTTCCCGATTTTAGGTCACCTGGAAGTACCCTGCAGGTACTTATGAGAGAGTTCTCTAGTATCAAAGTATGTGAAACGGCAGTATCTCTTGACTGAGTTGACTTCACAAACGCCCGTATCTGAGTTGACTTAGGAGCTACAAATCTTTACTCCGCCAAGGGACCATAAACCTTAACAGGTAACAGAAATTTGAACTTGTTACGTCAGCTCTTTCCTGAGGAAAGCGGTTCTTAACAGTCGGACACTCGGACAAACAGACAGACAGACGGACGGACGAACGTACAACAAGTGTTCCGTTTTTACAGATTGAGGATGAAACCCTAAAAATCAACCGCGTTTGTAGTTTAATATCAAAAAAATTTAATCGTGAAAACACGTTTGAAATTATCCTCGGTATGATGATTCCGGACAGTTTCTGCACTCTGGGAGCAGCTATGTCAACGCCTCTTCCCAGATCTATAGACGGATATTGTTGTCGCCTGCAGCCGTATGCGCTTCACAGCTGAAAGCTGTCAAAAGCGCTACTGCTGTATAGAGGTATTATTTGCTCGCGATCTACACTCATGCTCATAAATTAAGCAAAATGCTGATCCATGGTGAAACAGCGCTCTGGTGGGCGGTTTGCGGGTTTAAATCACCTCGGGGTATGACGATGCGGTGCATTTGACCTGCGGTCGTCGCACAGTGGCGCTGGCAGCAGTCCACATACGCAGATGTGTGATGGTGCATGTCAGAGTACGGATCAAGTATGTAGACGTTTACAGACGTGCTAATGGTGACTGTGTGTTGAAAATGGCTCAAAGAACACATGTTGATGTCGTTATGAGGGTTAGAATACTAGGGCGACTGGAGGCTGATCAAACACAGCAGGTGTGCCACAAAGTGTGATCTCACGATTATGGCAACGGTTCCAGCAGACAGAAAACGTGTCCAGGTGCTACAGTACGGGACGTCCACAGTGTATAACACCACTAGAAACCGATATCTCACCATCAGTGCCCGCAGAAGGCCACGGAGTACTGCAGGTAGGCTTGCTCGGGATCCTACCGCAGCCACTGGAGCATTTATCTCCAGACACACGGTCAATAGACTACTGAACAGACATGTTTTATTCACCCAGAGACCTGCAAGGTGCATTCCACTAACCCCTGGTCAAGGGAGAGTCTGTAAAGCCTGGTGTCAAGAACACAGTACATGGTCATTGGAACAATGGTCCCAGGTTATGTTCACGGACGTGTCCAGGTACAGTCTGAGCAGTGATTCTCGCTGGGTGTTCATCTGACGTGAACCAGGAACCAGATACCAACCCCTTAATGTCCTTGAAAGGGACCTGTATGCAGGTCGTGGTTTGATGGTGTGGGGTGGGATTACGATTGGTGCACGTACACCCCTGCATGTCTTTGACAGAGGAACTGTAACAGGTCAGGTGTATCGGGGCGTCATTTTGCACCAGTACGTCCGCCTTTTCAGGGGTGCAGTAGGTCCCACCTTGCTCCTGATGGATGATAACGCACGGCCCCACCGAGCTGCCATCGTGGAGGAGTACCTTGAAACAGAAGATATCAGGTGAATGGAGTGGCCTGCCCGTTCTCCAGAACTAAACCCCATCGAGCACGTCTGGGATGCTCTTGGTCGAGGTATCGCTGCAGGTCTTCAAACTCCTACGACGCTTCAGGAGCTCCTAAAGGCACTGGTGCCTAATGGGAGGCTGTACCCCAGCAGCTGCTCATCCTCCTGATCCAAAGTATGCCAGCCCATTCTGCGGCCTGTGTACGTGTGCATGGTGATCACATCCCACATTCATGTCAAGGTACATGCGCCGGAAACAGTGACGTTTTGTAGCACATGTGTGTCGGGACGGTTTTCCCAACTTATCACCATTACCGTGGACTTAGAGATCTGTGTCGTGTGTGTTCCCCACGTGCCTATGCTATTAGCGCCAGTTTTGTGTAGTGCTGTGTTGTGTGGCACCACATCCTGCAATTATCCTTAATTTAGGAGGATGAGTGTATATAAAAGACTCCGGTATCCTGCTTTAACTTATAGGTTGTGAGGATCTTGTCCTCTCTTGGAACTAGTCCGGTTCGAGAACTGAGACGTCTGTTTGTGTTCTTACTTTGCATTAACAACTTCTCTTTGTAGAAGACGGCGTTGTCCAACTATCAGTTATAAGGTGCTATGGATGTCATTCTCCTGTGGGACTGGCCCGGTTCGACACCGGCTTGCAATTTTGTGTTTTTCAATCTATATAACGAACTTTTCTTTGTACTTCACACTTTTATCATTGTTCTAACTTGAAAACTGCACTAATGTTCACTTGCCACTGTTGCAATTACTTTTTGCTATCTAGTGTTCGTCTTTTGGTTTTTATTTTGCATTAAGTACTTATGTACATCGAACTCTGTTTAATGGTCTCCTGTGGACATTGCAATTGTATGGCACTTCTGAAACTACTGCTGTTGGCTGTATGGTTTTGCTGCCTTAAGTCAAGAATAAATAGATAAATAATAAAAAGGGGGCTGCCAGGTGTCAGGAATTTCCGAAGTTGACTCCACTGTCGGAGTGTCTTAGAAGTAAAGAATAAATCCAATGAAACTTCATGCATGATATGGAATTTTTTCACCCGTCTCAGGGTTTATGACATAATATCTCCTGATATTAGTGTCACACAAAGATATAATTTTGTAGGTACATTTAGTGGTACATGAAGGTACGGTCTGCAAAACGTGATGCGAATAGCACTAGTAGCAAACATACGTCATGCACAATTTGACAGTTGTTAACGCAGAATTAGTTTTCATAGCAATTTAAAGGATTCGATTTTTTAATTTTGAACACATTTTGTAAATATTTCATAACAATTATCATAATGTATTCATAAATTAATTATTTCAAAATTATACTGTCGATAAGAACGATATTTTTCTCGTCATCTACAGCCAAATCTGCATAAGTAGTATGGTATCCACACTTAAGTGTTTGGCAGAGGGATCATAGAGTCGCTTTAAGACTGTTTGTAGACTATTCTACTCTCACACAGATCGTGGGAAAAATGAACATCTAAATCTTTCCCTGAGAGCTCTGATTTCTCTTATTTTATTACAATGGTCTCTTTCCCCTATTTGTGTGGGAATCAACAAAACGTTTTGACACTTCGTGAAAAGTTATCGCCGTAACGAAAAACGCCTTTGTTTTAATCATATCCACAGCAATTGCCTGATCAGATCTGTGACTCTCTCTCCCTTATTTTCGCTGTAGTACAAGACGAGCTGCCCTTCTTTGAACTTCTTCAATGTCCTCCATCATTCCTATGTGGTAAGGATCCCATACAACGCAACGGTGTTCCAGAAGAGGGTGGACAAGCGTAGTGGAAGCAATCTTTCTAAAAGATCTGTTGCCTCTTCTAAGTGCTCTGCCAGTGAAACGCAGTCAGTGGTTCGCATTCACCACAAATTTTTCTATATGATGGTTACTGTTGATGTAGTTTGTAATTGTAACCCTTAATTATGTAGTTCAGTCTAAAACCTTTAAATTTGTGTGATTTATCAAGTAAACTAGATTTAACGGAGCTTTTTTGGTTGTTAAGCAGAGGGCCTTTCACTTTTTGTTGCTCCTGGTCGACTGCCACATTTTGCACAATGAAGACATCTTTTTTTAAATCATTTTGCATTTCGTTTTGATCTTGTGATTACTTTACTCGCTGGTTAACAATAGCGTCAGCGTGCTCACATTGTCTCCTAAATCGTTTCCATAGATTAAAGACACCATGGGGCCTGTAATACCCCTTAGGAGAAACCAAGATACCACTTCTTTTTCACTAGATAATTTTCTGTCAGCTACTACGAACTATCACATTTTACACAGGGAATCACGAAACCAGTCACACAACTGAAACGATACTCCATAGGCACGCAGTCCGATTAGAAACCGTCTGTGAGGAATGATTGTCAAAAGCCTTCTGGAGATGTAGAACTGTCCTGAGATCCCTCGGTAATAGCGGTCATTCTTTGTGTGAACGAAGAGAAAGGTGTGTTTTAAAAGAAAGACATTTGTTCAATCCGCCCTGGCTTTGTGTTAATAGATTCTCTTTTTTTTTGAGGTATTTCATAATGTTGGAATACAGCATATGTTCCAAAATCCTAGTAAAATTATGTCAATGATATGGGTCGAGAAGCATAGACAGTAATTTGATAGTATAAACAGTAATTTAATAGCAGGAAACATGACATGAAGTACTACATACTTCCTAATACCTGTAAAATAAATTCTTTGACTAACAAACGCACGAAAAATTGGAATAATAAGTAAAAGTAGCCGAAATATAGATCTGTTAATATTATACGAAAATTTTCACTTCATGAATACGGTTATTGAAAACAAAAATAGAGAAGAGCAGGTAAATATTCCCTGTGTTAATATTATACAGTGCTAAAAGATCCCTGAAAGAGAGACCTACTGACAACGAGATTGGTTTCTAACACGAAACAACAGATGAGATGCTGTTATTGTAAGTGTAGATCTCTTAATAAAGCTACCAAACAAGATGAACTGATTTAAAATATGAAACACTCTGCAAATATATTCAGTAGAGCGCAAAAATTACAGAAAGTGGAAATAGTTTTCAAACCACGCAAGTAAGTAAGTAAGTAAGTAGCATTTCAGGTAAATACGAACTGCAAGTTCCAGTTCCCTTGGGGCTGACAGCATACGTAAGTCCTGTTTCATTGCTTGCAGAAACTCATAAAACAGCCACTTTTTGCAGCTTCCTGTCACTATGCGTTTCGGGCTTCATCCGTCTTTAGCTGCCTTTGCCTTGCCATAGATTCATAGTGTCCGTCAGAATTTTGCAAAGTGGGTCCATCCTACGGAATTCAACTATTCGTTTAATTTTTTGGTTTTCCGAGTAGTATTTTAATGTCTAATCTGTAGGTAACATGGACTAACAGAAATGCATTTGGCCAACAAATCCGAAGCAAGAAACTACTGGAGTAAACAGAAAATTATCATCACGTATGTGTACGACTTCCCGAATGATCAGTTACATAGTAAAGCGTTCGTACAATATTTTCATTAAATAATCTCGTGACGTATTCATCAAGTACAGTCCTGCCAAATTTTGGCCACAGTTCTACTGTTCTCCTAATTTAGTAACAGTATCTAGCATATATTGTATTACTTCTGTACTGTTGCTGTTAATGTGTTATTATACTACTTGTGCTAACCACAACGCCATTGCTGCAATGGTTTAGACAATTATCTAACGACTGCCTTTATAAAACGCAAGACATTGTCATCTAGGTACATCCATTTAATAAACTGACGCAACACGAAGCTTCATTTTTCATTCTCACAGATACTTTTGTGAAGTTGGTTTCTAATCTATTACAAACCAAATGACGAAAGTTACTTCTTGGTAACCATGACAAAAATCCGAAAATTATGATCTGACTTCAGCAGAAGTAAAGCGTATGTAAGTGCATAACACCGCAACAATTAGCTACTGACTGTAGATTGAAATTAAGAGCACCCAGTTGCAGCTTACTCGTTAATATGTTGCTCATCGAACAAGATGGAGGGAAGAATTCTTAACTTTCATCGGGCAGCTGCAGCATTCGAGACAGAGACGACATACTCACTAATGACCGCAAAACGTTTCCTGAAATGCGTCTTATCAAAGATAAATTGCGAAACAGTGAGTATAGTCCGATAAAAATTACTTGATGTCTGAAGTCTATCACTTCTCGATACAGTGTTGCCATATCTACTGCCGGCTATCGCTCCGTTATAGGCGGCACACAAACACGGTGGGTCACTTCGCAAATTCTATTAATGCGTAACTCGGAGCAACGTTGGAAGTGCGAGGTAATACGATAATGGGAGATGCTCTGTCGACAGCTGGTTTTTAAATGAACAATGACTGAACTGCGGCAGACGACGTTTTGTAGAGCCGAATTTTAACTCATGTGCAACCCAAACCACAACCTCACGCTGTGCAATGTATCTGAGAAAACGGCGATCAACAACCTACGGCAGAACTAAAATCACGATCACTTTGTTCACTGCATTTCGAGGCTAACTTCTACGAGCAAATTCAAGACTGTAAAAGTTTTGGTATCCGCGGTAAAAGCAAACTGTAATTTCTCGCTATCATTAGTTACCTGAAATTATCTTCACACTCGCTACACGGGTTGCTGCGTTAGCAACCGATGAGAAGTCTTGGTTTGCACTTAGTTGCAGATTATCGGTGACAACACAAGCACATCAGAATCGAAAAAGGAGTGATAGGAAGGAAAATAAGAGCAAACTAAAAAGTCAGTGCGATGAATAAAATGAGGTGGCAGAGTATTAGAAATAAAACAATTACAATTAAACCAATTAATTGAATGAAAATAATAATCAATGTCTTTCCATTAAGTTCAGAAAAATAAAAATTCTCCCTGGATGTGATGAGATCCGAACATATTCTACGCTGTAGGCATTAGCATGGGTTTAGAAAAAGACGATCGTGTGAATCCCAGCTCTCGCTATTCGTCCACGAGACTCAGAGGGCCATAGACACGGGTTCCCAGGTAGATGCCGTGTTTCTTCACTTCCGCAAGGCGTTCGATACAGTTCCCCACAGTCGTTTAATGAACAAAGTAGGAGCATATGGACTATCAGACCAATTGTGTGATTGGATTGAAGAGTTCCTAGATAACAGAACGCAGCATGTCATTCTCAATGGAGAAAAGTCTTCCGAAGTAAGAGTGATTTCAGGTGTGCCGCAGGGGAGTGTCGTAGGACCGTTGCTATTCACAATATACGTAAATGACCTTGTGGATAACATCGGAACTTCACTGAGGCTTTTTGCGAATGATGCTGTAGTATATCGAGAGGTTGTAACAATGGAAAATTGTACTGAAATGCAGTAGGATCTGCAACGAATTGACGCATGGTGCAGGGAATGGCAATTGAATCTCAATGTAGACAAGTATAATGTGCTGCGAATACATAGAAAGAAAGATCCTTTATCATTTAGCTACAATACAGCAGGTCATCAATTGGAAGAAGTTAATTCCATAAATTATCTGGGAGTAGGCATTAGGAGTGATTTAAAATGGAATGACCATACAAAGTTGATCGTCGGTAAAGCAGATGCCAGACTGAGATTCATTGGAAGAATCCTAAGGAAATGCAATCCGTAAACAAAGGAAGTAGGTTACAGTACGCTTGTTCGAACACTGCTTGAATATTGCTCACCAGTGTGGGATCCGTACCAGATAGGGTTGACAGAAGAGATAGAGAAGATCCAACGGAAAGCAGCGCGCTTCGTTACAGTAATCATTTATTAATAGCAAAAGCCTTACGGAGATGACGGATAAACTCCAGTGGAAGACTCTGCAGGAGAGACGCTCAGTAGCTCGGCACGGGCTTTTGTTGAAGTTTCGAGAACATACTTTCACCGAGAAGTCAATCAGTATATTGCTCCCTGCTACGTATATCTCGCAAAGAGACCATGAGGATAAAATCAGAGAGATTAGAGCCCACACAGAGGCACACCGACAATCTTTCTTTCCACGAACAATACGAGACTGAAAGGGAGAACCGATAGAGGTACTCAAAATACCCTCCGCCACACACCGTCAGGTGGCGTGCGGAATATGGATGTAGATGTAGATTACCCTTCACACGGCAGGTTTATCGGCTAACCCCTGCGCCACAGAATGTTGGTATATTTATAACTCTCGCTAAGATGAATTGCACCCATCAAAAATTCAGCTTCACGCAATGGCGCAAGAAGCTTACCTAATGGAGCCGATCTCTGTGATTGTAATAACTGTATATGTAATGCTGAATCTCATCTTCTGCGGAAGGATCCAGTACTGTTTGGTTAGTGCCGCGTATGAAACGAATGTATTTCGTTAGCATCGTGTGTGTGCGCGTGTATGTTGTTGTTTTCGGTGTGGTTATCATGTATTATGAAAAACGAAATAAAACGGCAAGATCCCGGATTCGAGATCCAAATACATCAAGAAAGAAAGCTGAACACGGAATTGGAAATGAACTAATTACTGTGGCAGTTCGGTCGCAACTTGAGCCCTCTGATTGGAGAAAACCAGCTACAATACGTGAAGTGCCAGCTATCAAGTAATTTAATCGCCCTATAGTTGCTGTACTTTAATCCACTGCTGTGATGTTTAGCCTACATCTTCATAAACACAATCACCTTTCAGTTGGTGCTGTACACAAGACATCCTGAGAACGTACTTCTTCCGTTATTTTGTATCGTTCTGCCAAATGTTAAGTTGCCGAACAACATTATGAAGTCACACATACAGAGGAGTCCAAAAAAATGTATCCACTGTTTAAAAGTCCATAACGGGCAAACTAATTGACGGAGTTGTCTCATATTTGGCAGTGTAATAGTTTGTAGTTCCGGCAATCGCCACACAAGCATTGTATTGCGTTGTTTTGTTTTGTCAGATGACAGTCGCCAGATAGTCAGTGTTTTGTTCTTAGAAGCACCTAGTTACTCGAGTAAACATGGCTGGCGCAAGGCTTACATTCGGTGGAAGGAAGTCAGTTTTGAAGTGGTATTTTAAGTACGAAAATGAGGTTCAACAGTAATGGCGAAATGAGTATCAAAGAGCCACCGACACGTTAAACGATTCGTCGCATTCGAGACAAATTTGAAGCCCATGGCTGTGTTAAAGATATACACAAACAACGATCTGGACGACCTGTAACAGTAACAAGTCCAGCTAACTCCCGTCGTGTGTTACAACAATTCTCTCGCTCACCACAGAAGTCTGTGAGACAGTGTGCTCGTGAAACTGGAGTGAGTCGCTCAAGTGTTCGGTGAATTTTGAAGACAGCAAATTGGAAGTGCTACATCCCACGATTGCTACACGCAATGAACGAGGACGACCCAGATCGTAGATTGGAGTACTGCGACTGGTTTACTAACATGGTGCGCTACGATGAAGAATTTGCAGAGATGATTGTGTGGTCTGATGAGGCACAGTTCAAACTCAATGGTACAGTAAACTGGCACAATTGCATCTACTGGGCCGCCGAAAATCCGAAAGTCCATGTAGACAAAGCCGTGAATTTTCCAGGAGTAAATGTGTGGTGTGGGTTGTCTTACCGGGACTTGATTGGGCCATTCTTCTTTCACGGCACAGTTACCGGTGAGGTGTTCCTTCAGAAGCTTCAGACATCCATTTTACCTGCCATCCGAGACTTGTATGGAGACGGAAGAGTTTACTTTCAATAAGATGGTGCCCCAGCCCACTACAAAATCGTGTTAGGGCGTATCTCGACGAAACCCTACCAGGAAAATGGATAGGCCGTAGAGGTGCTGTGGAGTATCCACCACGTTCCCCAGACCTAACTCATGTGGACTTTTACCTGTGGGGAACACTAAAGGACGTCGTTTATCGACAAAAGCCAAGCACATTGGATATACTTCGAGAATCCATCGTACATTCATGTGCTATCCAACTGAACACGTTGCAGTCAGTAGTTCGTGCTCCAGTTCAGAGGCATCGTTTGTGTGTGGATGTTGATAGTGACCATTTAGAACACCTACAGTGATGTCTTTAAGTTGGACTTTAAGCTACACTTTTACCAAAAATGACACAACTTAGTCTATTAGTTTGGAAGTTATGGAGTTTTAAACTGTGGATACATTTTTTTGGACCCCTCTGTAGTATCTTGCGTCCCATACGCGATTTGGAAGGCGCACATCTTTTGCGTCTGCCGCGTAGAGACGGAGAACACCGGGTTAAATCCGGGACGCCCTTTCCTCCTGGGGCAACACTTTGCTTCGGCGGCCGGGATAAAAATCTGCGCAAGGAAATTGCCGTCAGTGCGCGAGCTTCCCAGCCGGGGTCGTACAGACGTAATGGAGCAATTTTTTGCCGCTCCCCGAGTTAGGGAGAACGAGTGAGGCATGTTTTAATTGCTGGAGTCGCCGCCCTGCACCTTACGTATTTTTTAATGAACCTAATATACAAAAGGCGGGAGCAAATGAAACTGTAAGGTACAAGGTACACAGATCTCAATCTTTTCCTCGGGAAGATTTGTCCTTTGGGGGTTCCTTCCTAAGCCAATTAACTTCTGTAGAGATTAAAAAGCACAAGTACGGCTCAGCGGCCTAGGGGTCGGGGCCGATATAACTCATTTAGGGAAACATTCGCCTTTTTATCAAGCAAATTGTATTGACACACGCCTGATGAAATATTACTGATCGCTTAGTGCCTATACAAAGTTGGAAGTTGCATGGAACATGTAAATAGACACGTCACTAGACACTTTAACAGCTCCTCCAGTGGGAAGAAAAAATGAAATTCACCTTTGATGCTTTTAATTGGTCAAAATGTACCGAAACGTTTGTTAAGAGTGCGACAGCTTTACGCTGTAGTTTGTAAACTTCATCTAAAGTTTATCGAGTGACGGCCTTAAATCGAACGTGATCTCGAAGAAGATGTTCTGCATATTTGTTATTAATTACGCGAAACAGAGAAAACATTGAATCTGGAGGAATGAGAGCTAGTTCTACGTCTTATACTGACTTATAATGAGAACAGTAATTGCAGTTCTACAACTGCGAATAAAAGCCGATTGATTGATTCTGGCTATTTCAAAACAACTGCTCCTTCTATATCATCGATAATATGCACTGCACTTTCAGAACTAGGTCTGCCTGTCCATGAGGTTCTTCTCTACCACCACTGCTTCAGCTGTAGTTTTCTGAACTGTGACACATATTTCTGTTGTCAAAAGCTGTAAATGTAAGCTGTTAAAATGTTCTAGCTGTTTCCACTGAACTATTACACGTGTATCAACAAAGTAATCAGTGTAACTTGAAAGTACTCACTACGTTTAATCTTTAAACTGTTTGTACATAGTACGTCATGACTCCTGTTTTACTGCCCTTGAAATGTACCTCTTTGTATGAAGTTTGACACATAAACAAACAATAACACGGTTTGACTTAATCATGAATGTGCTGTAGTGGATCAAGTATTTCATATCCAAACGGAATATTAAAATGTATATTTAGCAAAAATTATATTAAATTGCAGTCAAAATGTTTAGCTAATTTAATGTGCAGCGCATCAGTTTTGGTGTTTCAGTCCTTATAGCAAGGACTCGGTGCAGTGCAGATGAACCTGCACACTGTATTTTGTAATACACAACCAAGTAAAACGACAGCAACTCATCGTTACTGCGGACCACATGACCTGAAGATCCATTGCAACTCATTCACCTTCTCTAGTTGAAAAGTTCACTTGAAATTAAGAGATACTGTTCCTTATAAAGGCAGTTCATGTGTACTCATGATTAAAACTATTTCACAGGAACGTGCTTGTTCCATGAACACGGTTCTTTTTTTAAGTCATTAGAGCCAGCCACTAACTTCTCTCCTGCACAAGCCTCTTCATGCTTCATACCAAGAGTAGCACATGCAACATACATCCTCAATTATTTGCAGGGTGTATTCCAATCCCTCTCTTACTCTACAGTTGTTACCTACTGCAGGTCTGCCGGCCTGAGTGGCCGAGCGGCTCTAGCCGCTTCTTTCTGGAACCGCGCGACCGCTACGGTGGCAGGTTCGAATCCTGCCTGGGGCATGGATGTGTGTGAGGTCCTTAGGTTAGTTAGGTTTAAGTAGTTCTAAGATCTAGGGGACTGATGACCTCAGATGTTAAGTCCCATAGTGCTCAGAGCCATTTGAATCTACTGCAGGTCTATCTAGAACCATGGAAGTTATTTCCTGCTGGCTCAAAAGATGTCCTATCAAACAGCCCCATCTTCTTGTCAATGTTTTCTGTATATTTCTTTCCGCACGTCGATTCTGTGGAAAACCTCCTCATTCCTTACCTTATCAGTCCACCTATTATTCAACATTCTTCTGTAGCACCACTATTCAAATGCTGTTACGCTTTTCCCACTGTCCATGTATCACTTCCATACGATGCTGTGCTCCAAAGGTATTATGCTCAGAATTTTTTTCCTCAAATTAAGACCTATCTTTGATACTAGTAGAACTTCCTTGGCCAATAATGCCCTTTTTTTATCGTCTCCTTGATCCGTTGTCCGTCATGTGTTGCATAGATACCCGCTCCACGTAAGTTCTATTTGTCTCTCAAAATCCTTGAACGTCAAGCACTCTGTTCTCCTCTACCGCATCCTTTTACCTTCGCCCACATGGAATCTCACCATCCCCTCGAATTCTTACCCCTTTTCAACTACAGCGAACGCCTCCCCTCGTCTTAAGCTACCCGCAGACTCAATTCCAATAACCGCATTGTTTCCCCTGTGACCGCTAATCCTGGTATAGTGCCGCGCCCTTACAACTGTAACCCACCGTCCCTGCACACACTCACACTCCATATCCCCTTTCACCACATCTTCAACGGACTCCCTCTCTCAGCTAATGAAATCCACCCCTATGCTTATCCGTCCTCCCAACTATAACTCTTCTTCATCTATCCCATTTGACATCAGGACACTCCCCACCCACCTTCCGTGTTCCCTCTCGATTTCTACCCATTTCTGCTCCTCCTGATACCATGGTCCTGCCCACCCACCAAACTCCCCCTCCCTTTCCGTCGTGCAACTATCCACCCTAACGCCTATCTTCATTTCTATAGGTACCACTCAGTGGTCTATATATTCATATCAACACTCTTTCCCCTACGTTTCCTCCTCTTCCCAAAACAGTTTTCCCCAGTGTAGGTCCGTCAGCACTTTAATGAAAGCCAGTTGCTCTGTTATAATGACCGTCGCCGAACTTTTAAACATGTTTTCAATACGTATCTTTTATCATTACCTGCCAGTATTTTTTCATTTTACTTTAAAATAAAAACTAAGAAAACGAAGATTGTATTTTACGTAAATAGCATGAAACAACCTCTCCTTACAGAGTTTACAAACATTTTTCAGTTTACGTCCTTAAAATTTGTTATAAATGTCTCCATTTATATTGTAAAAACTTTTGGCTGAAGGGCTCCTCCCCCCTCACCCCCCCCCCCTCCCCGTCCCGAACATATGGCGAGTTACATGAAATAAAAATAAGAAAACAAGTTGTATTCTTCAGAAACTGGATACAAAAGCTCATGAACAGCATTTAAAATTGTCCTTCAGTGGAGTATGTGTATTTACACATCCATACATTAACGAAAGACAGAAGAATAACCCCATATTCATACAATCGTCTGTCAAATTACTTAACAAGTAGGAAGATAATGAAATAAGCGACCTGTATGTTAGGATGACCGAAGATAAATCAGATATCGATACCCACAAAGACACTTTTCAAACATCGAACTAGCATTGCTCGCATTAAATACAATTGCAAAGTATCTCACGTAAGTAAACATGAAAAATCAAGTAACATATAATTATGCGTACGCAGTACGAGCCAGCGACGACGTCATCACAGTCCTGCCGACCTCAATATCACAAGAGAAAGCACGTACACTTCAAATGCTAATGCTTTGTGACGACAGTAAACGAAGAGAACCGACCACAACGGTTTGTGGAAAACGAGTGTGTGTCTTGGTCCGGCAGTCCACACTGCCCCTATCTAAATCAGCCCCAAGCAATAACATTGGCTGGCTACACCGAGCGAAATGATTAGAGGCTGCCACTGCAATTCCCAACCAAAGATAAATCTACTCTAGCAGACGGAAACACTGATTATAGCGTCTTTGAGTCATATAAGTACTTAGCAACTCGTGTACAGGTACATGACGTGCAAGTCGTCAACAGAAGACGGCTTTGAAACTACATAAAAACAAAGGAATGCAAAAGTCGGGCAGCAACGAAATACTCCCTGCATTGAGATGTAGCTGCGTACAGCCAGAAAGAAGGTGACATTTCTATCTTCTATAGGTGCTACAACTAACTCTGCAACTAAGGCATTTTTAGTCATGGACGTTGCGAGAACACACCATAACGCTAAATTCGTCACATGCATTTTTTCTAAATCCATTTGTCGAATTCTCTGCAGGTTTAGAACTGTTTGCAGCCTTTGTGAAAGATGCGACGTCTACCAGAGACTGTAATGGAAATTATTTATCAGACAATGACAAACACTCTCGAAGCTTTGCTGGGAGAAAGTAGAATACAAGAATGCAAAAGTCCATGAATTGTGTACACAGGAGCCAAGTGTCAGTAGGTGGAATAGTGTTCCATGACTGCTGCACTTGGTCGGTCAGTGCAGCGACGGTTAACGCTGTTTTTGGATGACGCTGGAGTTATTGTCCGATGATGCCCTATATGTGCTCGACTGGAGACAGATCTGCTGGTCGAGCATGCCAAAACAACACGTCAACACTCTATGGAGCAAGTTGGGTTACAACATCGGCATATGGGTGAGAATTATCCTGTTGGAAAACATCCCCTGGAATGTTCTTCATGAATGGCAGTTCGACACGTCGAATCACGAGACTGACATTCAGATTTTCAGTCGGGATCGTGCTCTTGCTGTCATACGAAATCGCACTTCAGACCATAAATCCAGGTGGAGGTCTAATGTGTCTAGCACGCAGACAGGTTGCTTGCAGGTTCTCAACTGGCCTCTTTCCAGCGAACACGTGGCCATCTCTGGCACCGAGACAGAACCAGCTTTCATCAGAAACACAACAGACCTCCACCCTGCCCTCCAACTAGATCTCGATGGTCTCCACTGAAGTCGCCAATAGTGGTGGTTTGGAAGCAGTGGAAGGCATGCTCCAAGCGTCTTGCTAGGAGCTGTCCTTTAAGGGGCTCCGGAGAGGCTAAAAATCATGAAAAGTTAAATTTTTACTTTCTTGCGTTTTCTGAATCTGCAGACTATTACCTTTTAATAGATATATAATTTATTCAATTCCGAAGACTACAACTATTTTTAAATTTTTTTTGAAATGTGTTCTACATGGGCGTGACCCACTGTGGCGCTGTTAAACTGCTGTCAAATGGTGTTATTATTAACGTCCGTGTTCATCAGATACATTTTAGTGATGTGAGATAAAGTATGTGTTGTGGCTAACCTGTGATGGTTCAATATATATCGCTGGTGTGATTGTCGATTGTTTCATGTTTATTTACTCTGTCGTTATCTCGAAAATATTCGTAATTAATTCTGCTTCTTGAGTCTCTGTTTTGTTGAAGTATAATAATGAGTAAAAGTAAAGTTATTAGAAATCCTCTGAAAGCTTTTAAGAAAAGGAGAAATGTTGGAAAGCCAAAGGTATGTGTTATTACTGTAAACAATAAAGACGATAACCAAGTGAGTGAACCTAACCTCTCAAGTACACCTGCCCATAGCAGCCAAAGTGGGAAAGAAAATACTTCACAGAAGAAGCTTGGTTCAATGAGTGAAAACTATGAATGTTTTACGGGCGAATCGGATGTGAATTAAATATTTGATATGTCGGTTCTCAAAGGAATTTTTTGAAACTGTGTAAGATGTATTCATTGTAGTGAAGTTGGTCTGGAACTCTCCATAATAGAGCACGTAGGACGTGCTAGTGAAATACAACTGAAATGTGATAAGTGTTCATACATGACCACCTTTTGGAACAGTGTTGCAGTAACTGCAACTGAAGAAAATGGTAGCAAAATCTACGAACACAACAACGAGCGATGCTTGCTTTAGACAAGGAACGCCTTCGGGCTGCAGACAGGGCTGTAAAGAGTCTAGAAATACAAGCAAGAGTAAACAGGAGGAGGAACAAGAGGAAGCTGGAGGAGGAGTTTGCAGAGGATGAAGATAATCCATCCTATGGACCTGGAATGCACTAAAAAGTTAATCCAATCTTTGTCGCTCGATTCCCTAAACTTTTATTTTCTCATACTAATTACATGTTTTTTAATGATCTTCCAAACATATTTGTTTCAAACTTTCAGTAAATGTTACACAGTACCTTCTGCATAATTTAACACAGCCTTTTTCCAAAAAACTGTATATTTTTGAATATATAAATAAAAAATTGCAAAAATGTTGTGAATTTTCATTACAATTGAAAAAAAAATCATCTTTAATAACTGAACTAAAATTTTGTAAAATCCCTGTGTTAAGTTGTAGCCCATATTCCAATAAATAATCTGTAAAAAATTCAACTTCCTACCTCAAATACTTTGTGAGGAAAGATGTAATTTATAAGCGTTATTTTAACATTGCAAGTATAGGGCGTTCCGGAGCCCCTTACGTTTATTGTGTCACTGTTGTTCCATCTGCGGCTCAAATTGCTGGTGCAGACGGAGTACGATGCGCCAGAGTCAGACGCCGAACACCATGTCTTCGCTCTCGGTAGTGCCACCTGGTCGTCCAGAGACTGGTCTTCTTCCGACCGCACATTCTTGTGACAATTGCTGCCAATATTCATGTACAGTGGCTGTATTCCTCCCAAACCTTGCTGCAGCTTCGCAGAAGAAAATTCCAGCTTCTCGTAGCTCTATCATACGACATCGTTAAAACTCAGTGAGGTGTTGATAATGGCGTCTATGTTGCCTTAAAGGCATTCTTGACTAATACCAACTCACCGCGGCCAATCTCAAAGCTAACTAACGCTCGCGACCATTACAGAGTGTATTAAAGGTAAACATGTTTTGCATACTCATGGAGACCCCACTGCCGCAAATCTTATGCGATTGGTGCGAAATTTTAACAGGCATCATCTTTCAGATGTAGGAACACGTCTCCCGACTTCCGTTTACATCACAAAATTCTTCTTTGATGCTGCGAATTTTTTCCGTCACTGTATGTGGAACCACCAAAAGCACAGTACATTGTATCACAATGCGACACAGTACAGTGTATGATAATGCCTAATACAGTGTAGCAAAACCAATGAAATTAAAAACACAAGCCAAGAAGTATCAGACTTTACACAGGTGGCACATTGTTCCGCAAAAAACGGCTGTGCAGCAGAATGGCAGGAAAAAAACATTACGTGACCAATATGCAGTGCTGCTTGTGCTGGAACTGTGAACCCTTGCAAAATGTCTGTTCAGTCACCCAGCATGTAAGAGGCATAACCAATTGCAGTAAAGAAAATGTTCAAATGTGTGTGAAATCTTATGGGACTTAACTGCTAAGGTCATCAGTCCCTAAGCTTGCACACTACTTAACCTAAATGATCCTAAGGACAAACACACGCACCCATGCCCGAGGGAGGACTCGAATCTCCGCCGGGACGAGCCTCACAGTCCACAACTGCAGCGCCCCTGACCGCTCGCCTAATCCCGCGCGGCAAAAGTTTCATCTATCTATAACAGTAATTATGATTATGTTTGTATAACGTTATATGGACTTAGGCTTCTCTTGTTACTGTTACAGAACTTGCTGAGGTGAAAGAAAGCCATTCCGTTTTTGTTTCAAATATCCCTGTACAGCGCCCTTTTGACTGCATTTAGAGCTTGACAATGATGGCAATGGAAGATAACTGTACGTTCAAATGGTTCAAATGGCTCTGAGCACTATGGGACTTAACATCTGAGGTCATCAGTCCCCTAGAACTTAAAACTACTTAAACCTACCTAACCTAAGGACATCACACACATCCATGCCCCAGACAGAATTCGAACCTGCGACCGCGGCAGTCGCGCGATTCCGGACTGAAGCGCCTGGAACCGCTCTGTCACCGCAACCGGCTAACTGTAACTTTTTATTCCTCCCACAGCACAATGGGATGATCGTGATGATCATCAAGATGATAGCGACGATGATAGTGATGATGATATTTCCATTGGTTGGTAGAGCACTTGCCCGCGAAAGGCAAAGGTCCCGAGTTCGAGTCTCGGTCCGGCACACAGTTTTAATCTGCCAGGAAGTTTCATATCAGCGCACACTCCGCTGTAGAGTGAAAATTTCATTCTAGAAACATCCCCCAGGCTGTGGCTAAGCCAAGTCTCCGCAATATCCTTTCATTCAGAAGTGCTAGTTCTGCGAGTTTCGTAGGGGAGCTTCTGTAAAGTTTGGAAAGTAGGAGACGAGGTACTGGCAGAAGTAATGCTGTGAGGACGGGGCGTGAGTCGTGCTTGGCTAGCTCAGTTGGTAGAGCACTTGGCCGCGAAAGGCAAAGGTCCCGAGTTCGAGTCTCGGTCCGACACACAGTTTTAATCTGCCAGGAAGTTTCATATCAGCGCACACTCCGCTGTAGAGTGAAAATTTCATTTTATAAACATCCCCCAGGCTGTGGCCAAGCCATGTCTGCGCAATATCGTTTCTTTCAGGAGTGCTAGTTCTGCAAGGTTCGTAGGAGAGCTTTTGTGAAGTTTGGAAGGTAGGAGACGAGGTACTGGCAGAAGTAAAGCTGCGAGGACGGGGCGTGAGTCGTGCTTGGGTAGCTCAGTTGGTAGAGCACTTGCCCGCGAAAGGCAAAGTTCCCAAGTTCGAGTCTCGGTACGGCACACAGTTTTAATCTGCCAGGAAATTTGATATTTCTATTGTTGAGAGACTGATTGAAACAATTTGTTGCTGCTGCAGCATTCTAGAAACTGTGATAAGAATATTTTCAGCAATAATGGCAACAGTGATTAAGCCACGTATGTGGACTGATCTACAGCGAACAAGCGCGCGAACGCGCGCGCGCGCGCGCGCGTGTGTGTGTGTGTGTGTGTGTGTGTGTATGTGTGTGTACGTGAGTCTGCTTTGTATGTGTCTGAAAAAAAATAAATAAAAAAGTTCTCAAAATATCAGCATTGTCTTTTAACATGAAAATCCATTTCATGCCACGTAAGTACATCTAGTCTTGTATTGGACTGGTCGAATACGAATTACAGTGGTACCGGCATGTACGACGAATGGAGGAAGCCAGAATACCAAAATTGATACTGTAGTGGAAACCGGAGGGAAGAAGAAGAAGAAGATGACCTACGACCACCTGGCTCCAAAATGTACAGCGCACAATGAGGAGAATGGGCGCAGAGGAGGAGGACACACAAAATCGAAACACCTGGAGAAGTATTTTGAAAATATAGTTTAAGAACCTTTATTCTTTGTGTAGTAATTTCCCAGTATATTATTATGTTGGAGGTAAGCCTCTGTAATGCGGAAAAGCTCAAAATAATGAAAAAAAAATACTAACGGCGCTCTCTATGTTAGTGGGTGCTGTTGCAAGCGCTCCCAGACGGGCTAAGAGAATAGCTGTCAACCAATTAAGCATTAATTTAATGCTCAGTCTTCAAACTATAGTGTTGCAACTCCGTTTACAGTGAAGTTGGGACATTAGCCTGGGTTATCAACAAATTACAGAGATACCTATGTCCCCTAATAATAACTGCCAGGCGTTGATTAAATGTGCAGTCTTTGGACTGGGTTGTGGTTCACGCCTAGCTTGTGCTTGTATTATCGCGAAATAGGGGGAAGAGTTTCACTGAGATGATGCAGGATTTGGGGTGGACATCATTAAAACAAACGCCTTTTTACTTGCGGCGGGGTCTTCTCATGAAATTCCAATCACGAACTTTCTCCTCCGAATGCGAAAATGTTTTGTTAATACCGACCTGCATACGGGGAAACGATCACCATGATAAAATAAGGGAAATCAGAGCTTGTACGGAAAAATGTAGCTGTTCGTTCTTTCCGAGCCCTATACGAGATTGGAATAATAGAGAATTGTGAAGGTGGTTCGATGAACTCTCTGCCAGGCACTTTAATGTAATTTGCAGAGTATCCATGTAGATGTAGATGTAGATGTAGATGTAGATGCTGTACCAAACCAGTTACTGAGAAAGCTGCTTTTGTGAGCTGCTCTTATAGAGGTCTCTCGTGGTACGTGACCCTCTCAGACAGCTGGCACCTGCTGCACCTGCCTGGAGAGAGACAGGCGCAACAGAAGTCTTCAAAAAAAGTCTGTTCTGCTGTTGCATCTACATATGCACCAAAAGCATAGGGTGCATGGTATCATTACAGCTCAGTCGGTATAAAACTAGATTCATATGAAGGTGCTAAGATCCAATTTGACATATGCTCAACACACAAATTTTAGCGAATAGAAAAACAGATATAATACGAATTTCCTTTTATTGTTCGTCTTTTTTCCTACAGGTTATACAGTTCACACTCATGGGAAATGGCCCATCAATTTGATATTGGTTTTAATGTTTATAGCAGGGCTCATATTTAGAAAGAACATTTGGGGTAGCAGATGAAATTCGAATGAGATATCACACAATCGTGGCATAAGTTGGTTTGGAAATAGGCAATAACGTGCAACGTTCAGGCTAGTGGCTAGTTTTTCAAACACATCGGTGAACACTATACACAGGTTCTTCTGTTTTTAACCAGAAGTGCATATAAAATATGTCGAAGCAGTCCTATTGCGCAATGAATCCATAACCTTCAAATGGAATCGGGGTGTACCAGTCTGGAGCAATAATTTGCTGTAGAATAGTAAACACATCACTGCAAATGAGATTCCGTGAATACATCAATAGATAGATTTATATATTTATTCCATCACAGGTGTGGTGAAATCAGTACCTGAAAAAATACTGTTTTTCAACCTTAAGTACAATCTAAATATCAGTACATGAAGCGTGTCAATGCTGCGATGTCTTCACGCTGTGAATTCTTTCCAGATACAAGTTGAACTGCCTGTGTGAGATAAGCCAATGCAGATTGCGCCAGTGTTTCGCTAAGTGCACAGTCACGCTCAGTAAAGTTGGACGACCATGCACTTACAGCAGAACTCTTCCAGACAGTAAAAATCTGTAATGGGAACGAGTTTACGTACATGCAGCAACCTACCTTCAGTACACCAATCATGCGTCCTGGTTATGCGGTTCAGCAGGTGCTAGACCACAGATTCAGCTGACAACCAACAGTCAGAGTTTCTACAAGAAATTTTTAATCTATTGACTGGATTACGCCCCCCCCCCACCCCCCACCCCACCCCACCCCACAATCGGACGAAACAGTTGCTATATATACAGGGTGTTTCAAAAATGACCGGTATATTTGAAACGGCAATAAAAACTAAACGAGCAGCGATAGAAATACACCGTTTGTTGCAATATGCTTGGGACAACAGTACATTTTCAGGCGGACAAACTTTCGAAATTACAGTAGTTACAATTTTCAACAACAGATGGCGCTGCAAGTGATGTGAAAGATATAGAAGACAACGCAGTCTGTGGGTGCGCCATTCTGTACGTCGTCTTTCTGCTGTAAGCGTGTGCTGTTCACAACCTGCACGTGTGCTGTGGACAACATGGTTTATTCCTTAGAACAGAGGATTTTTCTGGTGTTGGAATTCCACCGCCTAGAACACAGTGTTGTTGCAACAAGACGAAGTTTTCAACGGAGGTTTAATGTAACCAAAGGACCGAAAAGCGATACAATAAAGGATCTGTTTGAAAAATTTCAACGGACTGGGAACGTGACGGATGAACGTGCTGGAAAGGTAGGGCGACCGCGTACGGCAACCACAGAGGGCAACGCGCAGCTAGTGCAGCAGGTGATCCAACAGTGGCCTCGGGTTTCCGTTCGCCGTGTTGCAGCTGCGGTCCAAATGACGCCAACGTCCACGTATCGTCTCATGCGCCAGAGTTTACACCTCTATCCATACAAAATTCAAACGCAGCAACCCCTCAGCGCCGCTACCATTGCTGCAAGAGAGACATTCGCTAACGATATAGTGCACAGGATTGATGACGGCGATACGCATGTGGGCAGCATTTGGTTTACTGACGAAGCTTATTTTTACCTGGACGGCTTCGTCAATAAACAGAACTGGCGCATATGGGGAACCGAAAAGCCCCATGTTGCAGTCCCATCGTCCCTGCATCCTCAAAAAGTACTGGTCTGGGCCGCCATTTCTTCCAAAGGAATCATTGGCCCATTTTTCAGATCCGAAACGATTACTGCATCACGCTATCTGGACATTCTTCGTGAATTTGTGGCGGTACAAACTGCCTTGGACGACACTTCGAACACCTCGTGGTTTATGCGAGATGGTGCCCGGCCACATCGCACGGCCGACGTCTTTAATTTCCTGAATGAATATTTCGATGATCGTGCGATTGCTTTGGGCTATCCGAAACATACAGGAGGCGGCGTGGATTGGCCTCCCTATTCGCCAGACATGAACCCCTGTGACTTCTTCATGTGGGGACACTTGAAAGACCAGGTGTACCGCCAGAATCCAGAAACAATTGAACAGCTGAAGCAGTACATCTCATCTGCATGTGAAGCCATTCCGCCAGACACGTTGTCAAAGGTTTCGGGTAATTTCATTCAGAGACTACGCCATATTATTGCTACGCATGGTGGATATGTGGAAAATATCGTACTATAGAGTTTCCCAGACCGCAGCGCCATCTGTTGTTGAAAATTGTAACTACTGTAATTTCGAAAGTTTGTCCGCCTGAAAATGTACTGTTGTCCCAAGCATATTGCAACAAACGGTGTATTTCTATCGCTGCTCGTTTAGTTTTTATTGCCGTTTGAAATATACCGGTCATTTTTGAAACACCCTGTATATATGATGCAACTGCGCTAGATATTGGCATGTAGTTATGTTCACATTCGATTATATTTATATATCTAGCAATATCTAGAAGTTTACACAAAAAACTATAAATAAGTAGCAAGTAATCTCAGTACGCTAATACACACTGGAGGGTCCAAAAAACTGGTAGCCTTGCCAAATATCGTGTAAGGCTCCCGCGAGCACGCAGAAGCGCCGCAACACGACGTAGCCTGAACTCAACTAATGTCTGAAGTAGAGCTGACGGGAACTGACACCACGAATCCTGCAGGGCTGTCCGTAAATCCGTAAGAGTACGAGGGGGTGGAGAATCCTTCTGAACAGCGCGTTGCAAGGCATATGCTTAATAACTGAATAATATTCATGTTTCAACTCAGAAGAGTGTTCTTGGAATCACTCTGTAGCAGTTCCGGACGTGTGGGGTGTCACATTGTCCTGCTGGATTTGCCCAAGTCTTTCGGAATGCACAATGGACATGAATGATGCAGGTGATCAGACAGGATGCTTACGTACCTGTCACCTGTCAGAGTCGTATCAGGGATCCCGTGTCAGTCCAAATGCACACGCCCCACCCCATTACAGAGCCTCCACCAACTTGAACAGTCCGCTGCTGATATGCAGGGTGTATGGATTCATGAGGTTGTCTCCATACCCGTACACGTCCATCCGCTCGATACTATTTGAAACGAGACTCGTCCGATCTGGCAACATGTTTCCAGTCATCAACAGTCCAATGACGGTGTTGACGGGCCCAGGCGAGGCGTAACGCTTTGTGTCGTGCAGTCACAAGTGGGCCTTCGGCTCCGAAAGCCCCTATCGATTATGTTTCGTTGAATGGTTCGCACGCTATCACTTGTTGATGTCCCAGCATAGAAATCTGCAGCAATCACACAACAGACGTTCAGCGAAAGCTGTGATATCTCATCATCAGAAAAGTTAAAGCCCAACCCAGTTTTTATATTCGACGACATCACAGTGAAAAATCCGGATCAGATATGTAGATTTTTCTACTTTGGCCTACATGGTTGGTTGGTTGGTTTGGGGAAGGAGACCAGACAGCGTGGTCATCGGTCTCATCGGATTAGGGAAGGATGGGGAAGGAAGTCGGCCGCGCCCTTTCAGAGGAACCATCCCGGCATTTGCCTGGAGTGATTTAGGGAAATCACGGAAAACCTAAATCAGGATGGCCGGACGCGGGATTGAACCGTCGTCCTCTGGCCTACATGTAAAAGTCAAAGTTTTTCGTTTGCGCCGAGCATATTCCCGGATTCCAAAGCAGCTTGTTCGTCAGAATGCTAACGTCAAACAGGATAGTATGAATTTAAACCATATTTACCAAATGCTTGTAGCTATTCACATGATGTTCAACGAATATATAAGCATTTGCATAGGTTGCAGGAATTTTGTGCGATATGGGTTTCCGGTTATTTACAAAACGAGAAAATTGAATGACGGGCGGTATAAAAGAAACTTACAGGAAGTTCTCGTTATCAAAAAATAGTGACAATATACGATATGCAGTGGATGTGTCTGCACGTATGTCGAGCGTTCAGGCCAATAGCAAGATTACGCACGGACGAAACTTTCTTCCGTAAGTGGAAGCGAAAATTGAACCTATCAACAATACTGTTAATCTTCGTACTACAGAAATGCAGATGTTGGGTAACATCATGCAAATGACGACTATAAAGGACCATGAAATATAAGAAGCATTGAAAGCCATCAGAAAACCCTTACGCACGGTATTACGCAACAGCAGATATTGGGTAGTGCAATGCAACCTATAGCAAATGGTTCAAATGGCTCTGAGCACTATGGGACACAACATCTGAGGTCATCAGTCCCCTAGAACTCAGAACTACTTAAACCTAACTAACCTAAGGACATCACGCACATCCATGCCCGAGGCAGGATGCGAACCTGCGACCGCAGCAGTCGCGCGGTTCCGGACTGAGCGCCTAGAACCGCTTGGCCACCACGGCCGGCGCAACCTATAGCCCTGAAGGTTCATGAAACAGAAGAAATACTGGAAGATACGAAACAAAATCATTCAGTAAATATTAAGGAACATATTATCATGAAGATAACAGTAGAACCATTCTGCAGTTAATTAGCACAGTAAATATAAATGTCAACGTCAGCAGCTCGTGGTCGAGTGTCTGGGGCCTTCCGGTCAACAATGCCATACGTTCATTTCATTTCATGTGCTGTCAGACTATTAGACATCGAAAAATCTTTTTGGAAATGAACTGGTATTATGCCGGCACGGTAGCTCAGCGCGTTCTGTCAGAGACCTGACTGGTCTCTGTAGTAACAATAATAATAATAATAATAATAATAACAATAACAAACTGAGTGAAGCGATCAACAACGAACTTCAACGGATGTCATGTGTCGACCGCTACAACCCATTACAACGAACAATAATGAACAAAATGCAAAAAAAAGGAAGTGGCTAGCGTTGCTACCTCTGGATCACGGGGTCCCGGGTTCGATTCCCGGCCGGGTTGGGGAATTTTTCTGCCCGGGAGGTGGGGGTTTGTGTTGTCCTCATCATTCCATCATCATTCGTAAAAGTGGCTAGATTGGACTGTGTACAGATTGGGAATTTATTCGGACGCTGATGACCGTGCAGATGAGCATCCCACCAACCAAACAACATCATGATAAATGTGAACGACATTGATAAAGCAGTTTCAGCCGTATGAAGAGTGTCTCTATAAGATGTAGATAGTCTCAGAGCCAGTTAGGTTTCAGCAACATGTCGACAAAACGCAAAATCAAGGCACAGGAGGCTATTCGACCAAAATTGCAACTGCTAAAAGTCGGAAAGTTGCAGTGAGATCAAATTCTGTTCAAAACTTTCAAACCAGTTATTGAATACATCTAGTGACTCCTGAAGGCTGAAAAAGTCAAGGAAAAAGATCCAATGTGTGATTTTATTAATCGTCACAGTGATTATAAGACAGACAAAATATGTGGCCTTAGCAGACTAAAAATGTATATGCTGGGTACGCAGCCTGTAAATTTAACAGAGCACACGATATGAGTTGTTGCTCGAAAATTTGAAAGTATTACTGGGTCTAATATTCCTAAGAACAACGAGAACTGAGAATCACTTACAGAAATATCTACAAAAGCACAGTGAGATATTAAATTTGATAGCTATACATGAGAAAGCCAATGGAGAAAGCAAAAAAAAAAAAAAAACAAAAATAAACAAAAAAAACTTTTCAAATGGCTCTGAGCATTATGGCACTCATTGCTGAGGTCTTAAGTCCCCTAGAACTTAGAACTACTTAAACCTAACTAACCTAAGGACATCACACACATCCATGCCCGAGGCAGGATTCGAACCTGCGACCGTATCGGTCGCGCGGTTCCAGACTGTAGCGCCTAGAACCGCTCGGCCACTCCGGCCGGCGGAGATCCAAAATGCCCATCCGGTGTGCAATACAAGAGTATTATTAAACCAGCATTAGTTGGTGGGCATAGCACAGGCAAAGTTATTAACAGCCAGCAGAAGAGAATGACCAATCTGCCTCTGCAGAATATTATCTACAACGATCTATGAAATAACAGAAAGATTACGACTGCTTACAGCATCAGCAAGTTCTGGCGACCGACACGGTCGCAGGTTCGAATCCTGCCTCGGGCATGGATGTGTGTGATGTCCTTAGGTTAGGCAGGTTTAAGTAGTTCTAAGTTCTAGGGGACTGATGACCTCAGATGTTAAGTCGCATAGTGCTCAGAGCCATTTGAACTTGCCAAGAGCGTCGGCCTCACATGAATGGGAAGAGACGAAAGAAATGAAGAAGAAGAAGAGTATGAAGCAGCAGTAGTGTGATTCGCCGCGCTCTAATTTCTTCACAAGATGCGTTGACTGGGGGCTACGGGGTTTCCTACATCCGGCAAGAATCCCTGTACCTGCGAAGAACGAAGTAATTCACCTCTCCTGAGATCATTGTCTTACAGACACATATTTAGCATAACATCTTTGACCAACACATCAGCCAGTAGTCACATGAGAAAGGAAAATGTCTTTAAGAGAAATGGAAAGCTCTGTCACCAATCACAACGCTAAATAGTCATGTGGCATGGCATGCAATTACTAAAATAGAAACGAATATTAAAATTAATCAAAGAAGTATTTGATTATGCAGTGTTATTGGGTCAGTATTTCACTACAGAAGCCTTTCACTGTGAGTAATAGAAACGACGGTAGGAAACCACCAGCTGCGTGGACACGATGCTCTCATTCCATGGTGTGTCAAGCCAGTGGAGTGCACGACCATAACTCGATTACTGCGGGAGCGCTTCTGGAAAAGGAACAGGCGCTCGATTTCCACGATTAGCTCGGCGTTGCGTGCGCGGCCGCAGGGCAGGTTGACAGGGACGCTGATGCATAGAGGGGCCTCATCTGTCTGCTATCACATTAGCCGACTCCGCATTATACATGCTGGCGCCGCAATTTGCGCGCCGAGTCGAGTGCGCCGCCTGAGCCATTGTCGGCCGCGGTAGCCGCAGTCCCGGGTTCGAGGGCTGGGTCAACACATAGTGCGCGTGCGCAGTGCGGCGCCGCCGCGGCCCGCAAAGCAGCCAAAACGCGCCCGCCCGGTCGCTGCAGGGGCGGGCCGTGGCCGTCCAAATTAATTATGATGATAGCCGCTGCCGGTGGGCGTCGGCGGTTCTGTCCACCTGCTAGGACGCCGCCGCGCGCAGTCCGGCCAAGCAAAGCTGGTCCTCCACCTCTGTGTGTGTGGGGCGCTGTGTAGGACAGACGTAAACATGCTACCTACGCCAACCCGCACACGCACACACGCATACACACACAAAACACTCACACGCTTGCGGTGCCCGACGTCATTGGCTTTTAGCCTAGTGTTAGCATATATAGAACTTTATCCGCTGGCCTTTGTACGGTGACCCACTAGTAACACTGTGCTCATGAAACTAACTTCGCTGTAAGTGCTATAACCATACTGTACCTTCAGCTATGTACGACGGCAGTTCCATAAATACAGCCAGTTTCTTTTCTCTTCCTTTGGCTTACTGCACTGACTCAACAAAGACATGCCTTAAACTCACTGTTGTTACTGTTAGTTCAGCGAACAGCTTTATTCGTAGTGATTCATCATCATAATCGTCTTCAAGGATTAGGTACTTTGGCCTTTCCGCCTCAGAATTGTTCACACCCTCTTGCCGACTGGGTTATACTGAATTGCTGCTTTAATTATTATATCATTGGCCATACGTTGTGCATGGTCTTTCCTGTTCACTGGGCAGTTTTCAGTTACATTTGTAATAGGTTCAACATTTAGTTCTTATCTAATATCCGAATTTCTTTTATGGTCTAACAATGAATATCACGCTACAAAGCGGAGGTACTTCATCTCTGATGATTCGATTCGTCGTAATTGACCAGATGTGAGGATTCAACACTTGCTACGATACAGTGGGAAATTACTTTGTAGACTTTAATTAATGTTTCTTTCCGTACGTTATGGTTGAATGGACGTTGCACAATTCCACAGAAAGTCTGAATCTGGCCAATTTTAGCTCTACATCATCTGACTTGTTCAATTATTAGTCCGTCTATAGCAGTTTTGTCTGTTAGGGTAACAGTCCTTGAAATGCTATCACTTTTGTTTAAAATGTAGATATTATCATTCTGTATGTAGCGGCAATTTGAAGCAATCTGTGTACTGAAATTTGAACTTTTCTTCAGATTCTCATATTATTACCTGAACATCAGCAAATAGCTTCGTCATAAAATTAAAATTATCAGTTCTTAATGGGTCATTTAATAAAGTCAACCATTTACGAATGATATCGTCAATGTAAACATTAAATAGGGTGGGTACAGGGGGCAGCCTTGTCTGACTCCTTTCCTTGTTTGACATCGGCAGATTCTGTCCCATTCCTCACACTACGGATTCTTATTTTATTATTTTTGTATAATGACTGTATTGCCTAAAAATGTGTGTGAAATCTTATGATACTTGACTGCTAAGGTCATTAGTCCCTAAGCTTACACACTACTTAACCCAAATTATCCTAAGGACAAACACACACACCAATGCGCCGGCCGAAGTGGCCGAGCGGTTCTAGGCGCTACAGCCTGGAACCGCGCGACCGCTGCGGTCGCAGGTTCGAATGCTGCCTCAGGCATGGATGTGTGGGGGACTAATGACCTCAGAAGTTAAGTCCCATAGTGCTCAGGGCCATTTTTGAACACACCCATGCCCGAGGGAGGACTCGAACCTCCGCCGGGACCAGCCGCACAGTCCATGACTGCAGCGCCTTAGACCGCGCGGCTAATCCCGAGCGGCTGTATTGCCTTAATCAAATATAATTGAACTCCCAATTCCTTGTGTGATTCCCATAGCATTTTCCGCTTGTTAAACGCCTTTTTATAGTCGATAAAAACTTAGTAATTTAGTGGTTTTAATTGCATTCTCGATTACTTGTCCGAAAGTGAAAAGACAATCAGAACATAACCTACCTTTTCTAAAACCATGTTGCACTTCTAATACACGAGCTTCCGCTATTGATACTAATCTGTCGTTATAATTTTAGCAAATAGTCCACAGCAGGAATTTAATTGGCTTATTCCTCGGTAATTTTCGCAGTGCCATTTATCGCCTTTATTGTAAATAGGGCATACCAAAGCTTCATTCCATTCGTGTGGTACATCTCCGTTCAGCCAGCGAACATTCTTAAAATATAAGAGTCTGTGGTTTAATTGATCCGATGCATATTTAATCAGCTCCATGTTTATAGTGTCAGCGCCAGATGACTTTTTATTTTTGGTTTCTCTGAACTGGAGTGGTTTCAGATCATTTCTTTATGTCTTTGATGCACAAAGGGAGAAAAGAGGGGAGTGATTCGGCTTCTGTAAGGTGGAGTCTTGTACCTAGACGATATTGTACCTAGGAAAGCATTATGTTTTCTGGTCGATACTTCAGTCTGGTGATTGATTTTAGAATAACATGAAAGAGTGCACTCTAGAGACCGCCAAAAGTAGAGTCTACCATTTTGTACAGTTTTTGTTGTTGTTAGGCATGGGGTAAATATTTCCTATTGTACACTTTAAGTGCTGTATAATGTATTGAATCTATCGGGAATGTATTGTTAATTCCTTAGGTACAGAATTTTATGGCGAATAAAATGCTATATCTTTTTAGAGCTTTCTCTGTAATACCTGGAATGTTAACCCATAACGTCTTTTACTGTGAAACACGTGATACTTGCACATGCACTGAGTTTCCTTAATGTTTTCCTTAATGACTTAGAAAAATTTACTTTTCTTGGAAAAGGAAATTTGCGTTAGTTTCAAATAGCTTCTATTTCAACATACATTTAACTGGTCAATGGTTTTAGATAATACTTCTGCTCAATTTGATTTCACTTATTGATTATTAAACACGGTACTGACAAGAGTTGATCAACTGAAACGCTTTGAAATTACAGTTGAATATTTGTTCCTAGTTACAACATCACTATATACCTTGGAGCATGTTTTTCACATTTGGAGAAATCTTGGTTTGCAAAGGAAGTTTTGTAATTTCAGAAAGAGACTGCAACGCTACTTAGAGGCGAAAGTCTTAAAGTGTACCCAGTACTCTCCCCTAGTCCGAAGGGGCTAAAACTACGGAGGTATTAGCAGAATGCAGCTGCAGTATCGTGATAGCTTAGTGAACGGAGATTTTACGAGTGGATAAATCATTTTAAAAGCGGACATTTACGTGGCTGCGATGAAAAACGCTCGGGTAGCCCGTCCTCTACAAAAACGGACGGGAACACTGAGGCAGTTGAGCGAAAGCTCAACGATGATCGTCATGCCAGAACCGATGATATTGCCCACAAGTTTATCATTAACCACGGTTCAGCATTTGCAGTCGTCTGCGAGTTACTAAATCATCTAAAACTTTGTGTTTTGTTCCTTATCCACTGACATACGAACATAAACAGGGCCTTTTGAAAATACGGTAGTGCAATTTAAATCATTTGGTAGAGGAAGTGCTTGGATTAAAGTGAGTGTAATCAGAGAGTCTTTTGCCCCTACTGTTCAGTTTATACATCGAATAAGCTATGACAGAAATAAAAGAAAGGTTCAAGAGGCGAATTAAATTCAGGGTGAAAGGATATCAATGATAAGATCTGCTGAAGACATTGATATGCTCAGTGAAAGTGAAGATGAATTACGGGATCGACTGAATGTAATGAAGTTTAATGAGTACAGAATATGGACTGAGAGTAAATCGAAGGAAAATGTAATGAGAAGGGACAGAAATGAAACCAGTGAGACAGTTAACATCAGGCTCGGTGATAACGAAGTAGACGAAGTTAAGGAATTTTGCTATCACCGCAGCAAAATAATCCGTAACGGAAGGAGCAATGAGGGCATAAAAAACAGCCTAGTCGTGGTTAACGGGCATTCATGGACGAGAGGAGTTCTCTATTATAAAACATAAGCCTTAATTTGAAGAAGAAATTTCTGAGGATGTATGTTTCGATCAGAGCATTGCGTGGTACTAAAACATGGACTATAGGAAAACCGGAAAAGAAGATAATCAAATCATTTGCGACGTGTTGCTAGAGAAGACTCGAAAATTAGGTGGACTGATAATGTAAGGAAAGAGGAAGTTCTCCAGGGAATGGGAGAGGAAAAGAACGTATGGATGCCACTGACAAGAAGAAAGGGCAGGGTAACAAGAAATCTGTTAGGGCATCGTGTTCAAATGGTTCAAATGGCTCTGAGCACTATGGGACTTAACTACTGAGGTCAGCTGTCCCCTAGACTTAAACGTAGCTAACCTAAGGACAGCACACACATCCACGACCGAGACAGGATTCGAACCTGCGACCGTAGCAGCTGCAAGTTTCCGGACTGAAACGCCTAGAACCGCTCGGCTACAACAGCCGACCATCAGGGAATAGGTTCCATGGTACTGCAGGGACGTGTAGAGAACAGAGATGGAGTACATGCAGCAAATAATTGAGGACGTAAATTGTAAGTGGTACTCTGAGGTTCAAATGGCTCTGAGCACTATGGGACTTACCTGCTGAAGTCATCACTGCCCTAGAACTTAGAACTACTTAAACCTAACTAAGGTCATCACATGCATCAGTGCCCGAGGCAGGATTCGAACCTGCGACCGTAGCGGTCACGCGGCTCTAGACTGTAGCGCCTAAAACCGCATGGCCGCTACTCTGAGGTGAAGAGGTTGGCACAGGAGAGGAATTCGTGGTGGACTGCATCAAACCAGTTACAAGACTGACGACTCAAAACAAACTAAAAACAAATAAAGAGGATGTAGCAATCTTGCTCAGTCGCATACTAGCCGTTCCTGCATCATTCGTCCACTCAGCCGTTCTCTCAGGAAGTTATTAGTTGGGTTGCCTTCTAACTGACTACACTGATAACGCCCGTATATACTACGGTTGTCCATCTACCATCTACACAGGTCCACTACCAACAGCCATCTCGGTGGGCCATCCACTCCAGGACAGAAACAAGACCGGCCGGGGTACCATGCTTGGACCGACGCCAAACGTGCAGTTTTGTACGCAATTTTCCACAAACCCTGCCGCTGGCTCCAAGTTAATGCCGCTTCTTTCGCTCAGCCGTCACTCACTCACCGCTGCCACACGTGGCCACACCTAGCCTCGAATGCAAGGTGCATTCCACTTACATCCATTCGGCCGAGTCAAAGAATCTCATCAGGGACATCACTTTGAAGATGTGGAAAGCATCAAAAATAATGTACGTCAGTGGCGGAAAGAGCAGGACCTTGGCGTTTACTGCACAGATGCACATGCTCTTACTTCAAGATGGAAGGAAACCGCGGACAAAGCTGGTTAGTTCATTTTTTCATGAATACGGCGGCTGTTATCCTATTTACCGTCGGCTTATAATGAAAATTTGAGAGATGACAAATCTTACGGGAGGTGAAAAAAAACTCTTTTTTCAACATGTTGGAACTGCGCCAAGCAGTTTTCATGCCGGTTTCATCAATAATTAGAATATATTGCTCAGTCTGAGGCTGACGACAGTGAAATTCGCTATAGAGAAATGTTATTGATATTAGAAAACAGAATGAATGACAGTAGGGTGCCCTGTATAATTTGCATGCCTCTCTTTATTGACCCAGTGACGGTTTTTAATGGATTGTGAATGGTTTTGGGGTGTGTAAAAATGTGCAAAGCAGTGGACTTGAGGCGGTTCAACAGGAAACGACTCGGCCAAACAGGTCGGTGACTGGTGGACAGTTCCGCGGCCTGGGCGGTATAAGTTTCTTCGATGTGATGTCGACCTCAGAACCCTCAGGGGGCAGCAAGAGTGGTCCTGCAACACGACTGGTTGTGGCTGACACCCGGTCAAGGACAGTACAGCTCCATGTGCAGGAGATGCGGAAGTCTTACCACGTTTTCTGATTTCTTTTGCCGCTTATGGAAAATGCAGGCCATAGGAAACAAACCCAGTCATCGTAGCAGTTCAATCTGAATTTATCTACCCTGTTGCTGGGCTGTGAACATTGGTGAGAGAATGTGTGGTTGGCGTAAATATGTGTGACGCCAGGTCGCAGCATTGAGTGCTTTCCGACGCTAGGGAGAGTTTAATTTTTTCATTGGAGACGAAGCTATATATAACACATTCCACATCAGAAACAATTGCTACAACGAGTTCAAGCTAACGCTGTTTTCGTATTTCGTGTAAAACTTTTAAGAATATATGACCCTTCGAACCTGCGTTATTCTGATCTGCGATCACTAACTGCATGTTTCGCCACATAGCGAGTGCTACAGGTAGCACATCTGTTGAGTATCCTGTATACCGAAAATCTGCACTAAATATCTGCCAAGGTTATTTTTATTGTCCACTGCGTCGTAATTCATGGCTGATAGTCGACAATCTAGATATAAGATACGAATCCATTTCCAATAGTTTTACAATTCCTTAATTTTGAGTGAGTTTCATGATGTTGTAGAGAGCAGGGAAAAGAATGCCCGTCCTTCACCGTATCGCCTCATAAACGAATCGTCTTTCGTAAGGTTTCCACTATCAGCGTTCACAAAATTCCTTTCCATTGTCACTTAAAACCTGTAAACGCGTTTTTCATCACTAAATAGCTAAACTGTTTGCAGAAAAAGTACCTAAAATCTTAGTAACTTCGGCTGACACTCCTGACTCACGTATAGCTTCCTCTTACTCCTAGTCTGCGATGTCATCAGAGCTTCAGCCAATAACAGAGCGTTTTCGGTTTTTGTTGTTGTGGTCTTCAGTCCTGAGACTAGTGTGTTGCAGCTCTCCATGATACTCCATCCTGTGCAAACTTCTTCATCTCCCAGTACCTACTGCAACCTACATCATTCTGAATCTGCTTAGTCTATTCATCTCTTGGTCTCCCTCTACGATTTTTACCCTCCACGCTGCACTCCAGTACTAAATTGGTGATCCCTTGATGCCTCAGAACATGTCCTACCAACCGATCCCTTCTTCTAGTCAAGTTGTGCCACAAACTCCTCTTCACCCAAATTCTATTCAATACCTCTTCATTAGTTACGTGATCTACCCCTCTAATCTTCAGCATTCTTCTGTAGCAACACATTTCGACAGCTTCTATTCTCTTCTTGTCTAAACTATTTATCGTTCATGTTTCACTTCCATACGTGGCTACACTCCATACACATACTTTCAGAAACGACTTCCTGACACTTAAATCTATACTCGATGTTAACAAATTTCTCTTCTTCAGAAACGCTTTCCTTGCCATTGCCGGTCTACTTGTTATATCCTCTCTACTTCGACCATCATCAGTTATTTTGCTCCCAAATAGCAAAACTCCTTTACTACTTTAAGTGTCTCATTTCCTAATCTAATTCCCTCAGCATCACCCGACTTAATTCGACTACATTCCATTATCCTCGTTTTGCCTTTGTTGATGTTCATCTTATACCCTCCTTTTAAGACACTGTCCATAACGTTCAGCTGCTCTTCCCAGTCCTTTGCTGTCTCTGAAAGAATTACAGTGTCATCGGCGAACCTCAAAGTTTTTATTTCTTCTCCATAGATTTTAATACCTACTCCGAACTTTTCTTTTGTTTCCTTTATTGTTTGCTCAATATACAAACTGAATAACATCGGGGATAGGATACAACCCTGTCTCACTCCCTTCCCAACCGCTGCTTCCCTTTCATACCCCTCGAGTCTTATAACTGCCATCTGCTTTGTGTTCAGATCGTAAATAGCCTTTCGCTCCCTGTATTTTACCCCTGCCACCTTCAGAATTTGAAGGAGAGTATTCCAATCAACATTGTCAAAAGCTTTCTCTAAGTCTACAAATACTAGAAATGTAGATTTGCCTTTCCTTAATCTTTCTTCTAAGATAAGTCGTGGGGTCAGTATTGCCTCACGTGTTCTAACATTTCTACAGAATTCAAACTGATCTTTCCGGAGAACGGCTTCTATCAGTTTTTCCATTCGTCTGTAAAGAATTCGCGTTAGTATTTTGCTGCTGTGACTTATTAAACAGATAGTTCGGTAATTTTCACATTTGTCAACACCAGCTTTCTTTGGGATTGGGATTATTATATTCTTCTTGAAGTCTGAGGGTATTTCGCCTGTCTCATACACCTTGCTCACCAGATGGTAGAGTTTTGTCAGCACTGGCTCTCCCAAGGCTGTCACTAGTTCTAATGGAATGTTGTTTACTCCCGGGGTCTTGTTTCGACTCAGGTCTTTCAGCGCTCTGTCAAACTCTTCACGCAATATCATATTTCATCTTCATCTACATCCTCTTCCATTTCCATAATATTGTCCTCAAGTACATCGCCCCTGTATAGACCCTCTATATACTCCTTCCACCTTTCTGGTTTCCCTTCTTTGCTTAGAACAGGGTTTTCATCTGAGCTCTTGATATTCATGCAAGCGGTTCTCTTTTCTCCAAAGGTCTCTTTAATGTTTCTGTAGGCAGTATCTATCTTACCCCTAGTGAGATAAGGCACTACATCCTTGCATTTGCCCTCTAGCCATCCCTGCTTAGCCATTTTGCACTTCCTGTCGATACCATTTTTGAGACATTTGTATTCCTTTTTGCCTGTTTCAGTTACTGCATTTTTATATTTTCTCCTTTCATCAATTAAATTCAATATTTTTTCTGTTACCCAAGGATTTCTACTAGGCCTCGTCTTTTTACCTATTTGATCCTCTGCTGCCTTCACTATTTCATCCCTCAAAGCTACCCATTCTTCTTCTACTGTATTTCCTTCCCCCATTCCTGCCATTTGTTCCCTTACTCTCTCCCTGAAACTCTGTACAACCTCTGGTTTAGTTAGTTTATCCAGGTCCCATCTCCTTAAATTCCTACCTTTTTGCAGTTTCTTCAGTTTTAATCTACAGTTCATAACCAATAGATTGTGGTCAGAGTCCACATCTGCACCTGGAATTATTTTACAATTTAAAACCTGGTTCCTAAATCTCTGTCTCACCATTATATAATCTATCTGATACCTTCTAGTATCTCCAGGGTTCTTCCATGCATACAACCTTCTTTCATGATTCTTGAACCAAGTGTTAGCGTGATTAAGTTATGCTCTGTGCAAAATTCTACCAGACGGCGTCCTCTTTCATTTCTTAGCCCCAATCCATATTCACCTACTACGTTTCCTTCCCTTCCTTTTCCTACTGTAGAATTCCAGTCACCCATGACTATTGAATTTTCGTCTCCCTTCGCTACCTGAATAATTTCTTTTATCTCATCATACATTTCATTTTCGGTTACGTTACCAGATCTTGATATTTAATGACTTTTAACGTTCTATTACATAAAAATAAGACATATTTTGTGAAAATATCCACTGTAAATGCGAATTGAACGTTATAATCACTCATAATAGAAACAATCCGAACCATACTTTTAACATAGGAAAACAGCCTATTTTGAGTGCACAGTGAGCACGTAAAAATGCCTAGAAAATAGGGCCTCCTGCCAAGTATGAGGGCCTGGTGAGAGATTTCGCCTGATGTCGTGCAGACCATACAACGTAATTGTCATGCGTTTCGTTCTGCATCACAATCCTCGGCCGCACTCAGCAGGGGCAGTGAAGACGCTCCTGCAGCGTTTTCGATAGGAAGTGTTTGGTCAAATGATTACTGACAAGACAGCCCGCAGTTGTCTCGTTCTGCTCACATCAACCGCTGGCTATTAAGACAACATTTTGGCACAGACAAAGAGCTGAAGACGAGCATAGAGAATTGGTAGAAAACACTGACGGCTGCCGTCTATGAAGAGGGTACTGGAAACTTGTTATAACTGTACGACAGATGTGTAAGTGGGAGCTGCGTCTATGTAGAGAAGTAGCTGTACGGTGTAGCTAACGATTGCAAATAAAACAGTTTTGAATTTCGCAGTCGTTTCCATTTCTCGACCGATCGGAGGTTGCTCTTCGAATAGACGTCATGTATTTGAACTGGAAGTTTTTCACAGTAATGGTATATGACCAAACCTTTATATTTGGTTTTGACACCTCACTGAGCCATTTTACAGGTCAAGTATCGGGGAGCTAAAGAGAAGTGTATTTACTTGAATGCTGAAGACTGCTGAAAATCGTTTAAAAACGTAAAGCATACTTCACGAATTATGCGTGGTTTTCTCACTTAACTTGTTTACCTAGCGATATACGTGGTCTCTTTTTGTGTTCACGGGAGTGTAGCACATTGGTCGTTACCCCTCTTTGGCTTAAAAATTGAGATTCTGAGTTTCCTACTTAATAATGCAATACAAAAATTTTTGATTTTTACTCTTTAAAAAAAAAAAAAAATACGAAAGGGAGAATTTTCTGCCCAAGTTTTGTATCTAGTCCGTCGTCTTTACATTCAACGCCTTTCTATAACACCATAATTCAAAAGCTTCAGTTCTCTTCTTTACTGGTTTTCCGACTGTCGGCGGGCCGTGCGGTTCTAGGCCCTACAGTCTGGAACCGAGAGACCGCTACGGTCGCAGGTTCGAATCCTGACTCGGGCATGGATGTGTGTGATGTCCTTAGGTTAGTTAGGTTTAATTAGTTCTAAGTTCTAGGCGATTGATGACCTCAGAAGTTAAGTCGCATAGTGCTCAGAGCCATTTGAACCGACTGTCGGCGGCCGCTGTGGCCGAGCGGTTCTAGGCGCTTCAGTCCGGAACCACGCGGCTGCTACGGTTGCAGGTTCGAATCCTGACTCGGGCAGGTATGTGTGTGATGTACAATCCGAACGAGGTTTAAGTAGTTTCTGAGTGTAGGGGACTGAGGACCTCAGATGTTAAGTCCCATAGTGCTTAGAGCCATTTAAACCATTTTGTTCCAACTGTACGAGGCGTGATCAACAAGTAATGCAACAATTTTTTTTCTGAAACCAGGTTGGCATTATTGAGGATTCCAATATACCATATTATTTACCACTTTTTTCGCTTCAAAACCGTATTTTTCAACATGATCTCCGTTCAATGCGACTTCCTACCCCACCTTACTCTAAGGACACTTACGGCTGCATAATACCGCACTTTCGGCTGACGTCGCAACCAACATCTTGCTGCACCAGTAACCTCCCCATCATCTACGTACTGTTTCCTGTGCAGTGCTTGCATCCTTCATTGGGCCAAACAGATGGAAGTCAGAAGGCGAGTGATCCGGGCTGTACGGTGGATGAGGCAGAACAGTCTAATGACGTTTTGTGTGCTTCTGTCAGGTCCGCAGACTTGTCTGAGGCCTTGCATTGTTGTGGAGAAGGAGAGGTTCGTTTGGATTTTTATGGTGACGAAAATGTTAAAGTCGTTCTTCATGCAGACACAATAACCCCTTCAGAGTCCCAGAGGCCTGTCGCCATGACTTAGCGTTGTCTTAGGAGAAGAACTGGTGCGGCGCCACTCCATGGATTGCCTTTATTGAAACATGGTGGTAGTCAAGGGAAGGCAGGACTCGGTTACGATTGTGGACGAGACCGTAATCAGTTACTATTGGTTGCCTTTTACAGTTACACACAATTTATTTAATGTTAAACCAGCACACATTATTAGTGAAGGAATAAACAACTGTGTAAATAATGTGTTTTCAGTGAGTTGCAATTTAACAAATCACCATTAAATTCATATACAGCAGATAATGTTTTAAAAGCAAGCCACTGTGATCTGGGCAGAAGGCCTTACACACCAGGAATGGCAATAAATTAAGATTTTGTTTAAAACCTGCTCCAACTTACAAATTACAGGTCATGAAATATTAAAGGCAAGTCGCCAAAAACACAGCAGAAGTCATCAGATTCTAGGAATGGCAGTAAATAAGGCTTTATAGGCTTACTGCGTAAATATAAATACCAAATTAGAATTGTAAGGCAAGCGATCACAATCACAGCTGAAGGCCTTACACACCAAGAATGGCAACAAATTAAGTATTTTTTAAGAACTTGTTGCAATTTACAACTTACCGGCATTGAAATATTAAAAGTACGTCGCCACAAACACAGCAGAAGGCATCAGACGCCAGGAATGGCAGTAAATAAGGTTTTAAGGATTACTACTAAAATGCAAATACCAAATCAGAATTTTAAGACAAATGTCCACAATCACGGCTGAAGACCTTACACGACAGGAACGGCAATAATATAAAAAATTTAGAAACCTGCTGTAAAACAGCAAATACAGTAGCAAAGTTTAATTAAGAAAAAAACAACCAACTGATAACCAAACGGGTGAAATAAGATGTTGGTAAACTTTGTAGCACATCCACTCAACACTACACTGCTAGATTTATTCCCGAATGCGACCAGAACTATTAACTAGTCATATATAACCTTTAATGTGCGCATTACAAGATATTATAATTAATAATACAATAATAAAACACAAGGACCAGTACATACGTTTCTTAAGGAGTACTGACGCAGATTATACCCGCAGAAAGCGTGGACTGAAGGAGCGTTACACTGAACTACTGGCCATCAGACCTCCTTTTCGAACACACCTGTCTTACAAGAACCAAGGGACCACAGACGGTGCTCCAAAAATCGACCTCTGAGAAGGTCCGGCAACAAACACTTTCGCGAACGATGAGATAGGCAGCTAAGTGTTCCATTCACTTCACAAGATCGTAACTCAGACTAATGGCAGTCTAACGAATGTCTAATGATAATCTTGCTGAAGCTACCTGACGCCCGATAAACCGAATGAAACGATGGAACAATACGCCAAAGCCGGAACCGGCGATCTGCACTATGTCCCCAGAATATTGTGTTTAGAGCGCCCGGAACGAGAAAGGAATCACTATCACCAGAGTAGAAGAATCACCAAACGGCCTACAATCAAGAAAGATGCCAGAGCTACACGCCTTACCGGACAGCAGAGGCAAGGCGAGGAAACGTACAGTGCAGTTATATGCACTAACACCTAGGGCAGATAACTGGGGCGTTAGCGGCCACCAGGCAAGAAAAATTACCGCTGGTTGAACTTAGCAAATTCTACTAAGTTGAACGCAGTAAACAGTAATAAGAAGTCGAGGAAAGCTAATGAGATCCCTTTTCCCCAAGCACTCCACTCGCTGCTCTTCGCCTCGGCGACACTACGAGCAGCAACACGAGCTCAAGTCATTGGAGAATCGCGGAGAATGGCGGAGGTTTCTATACTTAAATTGAAATGCGCTCATCTTAAAGCTTGCTGGATCCGGTTTACGACGACGTCGTGCACCCTCGTGACCACAGCCCTTCCAGCCGGCAGTCCATGCGTGCCGCCAGCGCTCCCGGCGTGTTGTGGCACTGCGCGGACCTGGCTCCTCCTGAGCTCCTGAGTCCCCAACCGAACTGGCCCACTCACATGACGCGGAAAAACAACGACGTCGCACCAAAGATAGGGCAACAGTTACTACATATCGATAACCACCGCTGCTGCCGCTAGCGGACAGGCAACGCTTGCGAAACCGAGTGGCGCTAGTCAGCACGAGAAGAAGACAAACAACCGCAACCATGCCAACTAAACGATACCGTCCGGCCTCCAACAGAGGGCGGAAACCTACAAACAGCACCAATGTGAGCAGCAGCACTGCTCAGTTATCTACATCTACATCTACATGGATACTCTGCAAATCACATTTAAGTGCCTGGCAGAGGGGTTCATCGAACCACCTTCACAATTCTCTATTATTCCACTTTCGTATAGCGCGAGGAACGAATGAACGCCTATATCTTTCCGTACGTTTCCGGATCAAATAGAAATCTGTCGGACACGTCTGCTCGACCTACTTGCGATGATGCCTGTGACGATGTTCGACAAAAAGTTGTGACCATCAGCCCCGTTACGCGGAAGCAATGCTGCATGGATGATACCTTGTCGCTCTTCATAGACATCTGCTAGATGGTGAGAAACCCGGTGGGCACCCATCTTTGAGTACCCAACTGGTGGACGAGTGTGTCCGTTTGAGCAGCAAGGTGTTTGATTGTGATCCGTTAGTCGCCTCGAACGTGAGTGGCCGCACGTTCCAACGTTGCAGGAGTCACAGCTGTGTGCGCCCGGCTATCACAATCAGACAGATTTGCTCGACCTTGTTGCGATTGTGATAATAACTTCGCCCAACGACTTACCGTGTTTTTGTTCACTACTAGGTCTCTGTAGACATTCAGCGGGCGCCTATGAATATCTGCGATACGCTGGTTTCCCGCCAAGCTCTCTGCTTGGAACGCCAATTTGACGCCTACGTATATCGACGACACCAATCAAGAAACTACAGGAGCTAAAGCATGAATATCCCACTACGTACCACAAGAAATTCCCCATTTTTCCAACCGAAATCGGCTGAGACAAAAAAAGTGTTGCATTGCTTACTGAACGCCCCTCGTAATTTCACAAACTCCCGCAGCCCGACCATCTTTCTAGAGTCTCCGTGTCCAAATACCTGCAAGAGGCGTTGGACACTTGCAGAGGGCGGCAACAAAGGCGCTGCATCGCAGGAGCGCGCACCTTTGTTCTGCGAGGCAGGGCGGCAGTATTTCACAGCACGGCGGAGTGCAGCGCCGCGCTGGCCGCTGAGCACCGCCGACTGATCCGCCGTAAAGCCGCGGTCGCGTATCTGCCGCGCGGGATCTCTGTTACAATTTGTTGCGAGCCCCGATATTAATTGGGCTATTTAGTCGCTGATTTATGCCGCGCCGTAAAACGCCGTCGGCAGGCCGCGCCGCGCATCGCCGGCCGCTGAGTGACGCGAGTCTCGCAGCGGTGTTCCCAATTAGAAAAGGAAGACGCCGGCGCGCCGGTACACGGCCTGCGGGTCGTAAACAACGCGAAACCCGGACCGCCCCGGTCGGCGAAGACAGCACCTGAGTGGCGGCCGGCGGCCGGATGATGTTTTATAGCCCTCCGTAGCGGCGAGCCCGGTATGGTGGTCGAGCAATTGCAAAGGACGCGGCTCATCCGCACGGTGAGATTAGCTGCGATTCAAGAAATCGTGCGCTCGGGAGTGGACTAACAAGGGAACCTCCACATCGCACCCCTCTCAGATTTAGTTATAAGTTGGCACAGTGGATAGGCCTTGAAAAACTGAACACAGATCAATCGAGAAAACAGGTAGAAGTTGAAACTTCCTGGCAGATTAAAACTGTGTACCCGACCGAGACTCGAACTCGGGCAAGTGCTCTACTATCTGAGCTACCAAAGCACGACTCACGCCCGCTCCTCACAGCTGTACTTCTGCCAGCATGTCGTCTTTCAGGAGTGCTAGCTCTTCAAGGTTCGCAGGAGAGCTTTTGTAAAGTTTGGAAGGTAGGAGACGAGATACTGGCAGAAGTAAAGCTGTGAGCACCGGGCGTGAGTCGTGCTTCGGTATCTCAGATGGTTAGTTCCGCTTGGGACACGACAGCGATCGGACGTGTCGGTACTTCCGCGTAGTCGTAGCGCCGCAAGCCGTGTTTATAGAAATTCTTGGAGTGTTTCTTCACTACCGTCGTACACAAGCTCCTTAATTTACTCACAGCGGTCCCGACCGCTCATATAGTGCAGTTATGGCTCCCAGTGTACCACGTAAGAATACCCTGTGTTTTGCATTTGAGAAATCTTCCAGGAATGTGCAACCGAGTTCTCTAGAAATCCATGACTGGATAGTAGGTATTATTGGCATCACATCTGATCAGGTCCACACAGCATATTATGACATGGCGGAATACTGTTTCTTTGTGAAGTTTTTAGACCAGATACAACTGGAGAAAATTTTGGTGAATACTGGTGGGAAAGCAGAGTTCCGACATCGTGATCAGTCGGTGAGTGCAGTTTCAATAACTAACGCTGACATTGAGTATAAACAAGTGCCGGCCGCGGTGGTCTCGCGGTTCTAGGCGCGCAGTCCGGAACTGTGCGACTGCTACGGTCGCAGGTTCGAATCCTGCCTCGGGCATGGATGTGTGTGACGTCCTTAGGTTAGTTAGGTTTAAGCAGTTCTAAGTTCTAGGGGACTAATGACCACAGCAGTTGAGTCCCATAGTGCTCAGAGCCATTTGAACCATTTATAAACAAGTGCGAGTGTTCAATTTGCCACCTGAGGGTGAGAATTGTTTTCTTAGAGATGTCCTCGCCAAATTCGGTGATATCCGACAGATTAGAAACGAAAAATGGTCGAGCCGTCACAAACTCTAATGTTATAGTGGGGTTCGCTCAGTTGACATGGCAGTTAAAGTCAATATCCCATCCTATATAATGGTTTGTGGTTATAAGGCTCATGTCATTTACGAGGGGCAAGTAGGCACTTGTTTTATCTGTAACACGAGTGGCCATTTACGAGAGGATTGCCCACGGCGAGTTTTCGTACTTCGAAACAATCTGCAACAACGACAGAGATTAACGTTGGCTGATGTCCTAACTCAAAATCAGACGCCTTCTGTGACTGACTCCCAACCGAGTGCATCTGTGTCAGAGGACAAAGATCTCGGTAACAGCACCTTCCCACCCTTGCCTCAAAAACCCGTGGCCGGTCACCCCTTAGCCACCGGTGTTGCATTATCTGTCAGTGACAAACGACGACGTACTGTAAGTGACGGTAGTGGTTCCGGCGAACAGGTAGTAAAAAATCAAACCGAAGACGCGGAGCCAGGGGCCTCCACACGGGACAAGCATGTGTCTGATGGCTCAGTTACGACCCGCCAAATCCCCATTCAACCGCCCGACGCAGAAACTGTCAATACGAGTGCAGCCGAGTGTTTACAGCAATCCGTTCCGATGCCGCTTGCCGACTCGCCGCTGGTGGCCAACACACAAGAGGCGGCAGTCAGTCAACTGCAACTCGTAAACACGGCGGATGAAGCACGCGGTGTAGAGCATAACACAAACAGCCGCCACCTCGAAACTGCTTCCAAACAACACGAGGACCCGGACAGCTGTATACAACCAGCCAGTGCGGCTCCAAACAAACACAGTGAGCCTACTGAAGCCGCGTCTTCGGACTTGCCGTCACCCGTTCCGAAGCAAGGACTTTCACATACTGCTTGCAGCCATGACTCGCCGACTCCGCCGTCTTCAATGACACTTCGGACGCCTTTGCGACGGCAAAATAAAGTTAAATCAAAGGACTCCGTGGCTGGAAGTAACTCAAAAAGTAAAGTCAGCGCAAAAACTGGTACAAAAACTGCGGATGTAGGTTCGAAGTCCGACGGTGAGATGGACTGGGCTTCCTACGCTTCCCATCACCCACAAGTCTCGGACGATCATGAGTCAAGCTTATAAGTTTTTGTCCCTGAACATTAATAGAGTTAGAACAGATTTAAAATTAGCAATGCTGCGGCAGTTTATCTATGAGTCCGAAGCTGATATAGTTCTGTTACAGGAAGTGTCTACCTTAAGTTTTCATGTATCAGGATATGCAACAATCGTAAACACCGTGGCGGACGGGGGTACAGGTACGGCCATTCTATCACGAGACGGAATCCCAGTGAGCAATAGCGAAATGTTGGACTCCGGTAGAGGCATAGCTTGCCAAATTTTTGACGTCACCCTCGTCAATATCTATGCTCCATCTGGAACGACCTTAAAATCAGAAAGAGCTAACTTCTTTAAACAAGACATCATATACTTGCTACGCCGCAACCCAAAACAGTTGATAATTAGTGGTGATTTCAACTGTACCATGAATCCTGCAGGGCTGTCCATAAATCCGCAAGAGTACGAGGAAGTGGAGATCTCTTCTGAACAGTAAATTGCAAATCATCCCAGATATCCTCAATAACGTTCATGCCTGGAGAGCTCGGTGGTCAGCGAAGATGTACGCGAAAGAACTTTCCCTCCTTCTAACAGCAGTGTACCGCAAGTCTCTAGAGGAACGGAAGGTTCGAAATGAATGGAAAAGAGCACAGGTAGTTTCAATTTTCAAGAAGGGTCGTCGAGCAGATACGCAAAACTACAGGCCTATACCTCTGACATCGATCTGTTGTAGAATTTTAGAACACGTTTTTTGCTCGCGTATCATGTCATTTCTGGAAACCCAGAATCTACTCTGTAGGAATCAACATGGATTCCGGGAACAGTGATCGGGTGAGACCCAACTCGCTTTAATTTGTTCATGAGACCCAGAAAATATTAGATACAGGCTCCCAGGTAGATGCCACTTTCCTTGACTTCCGGAAGGCGTTCGGTACAGTTCCGCACTGTCGCCTGATAAACAAAGTAAGAGGCTACGGAATATCAGACAAGCTGTGTGGCTGGATTGAAGTGTTTTTAGCAAACAGAACACAGTATGTTGTCCTCAATGGAGAGACGCCTACAGACGTTAAAGTAACTTCTGGCGTGCCACAGGGGAGTGTTATGGGACCATTGCTTTTCACAATATATATAAATGACCTAGCAGATAGTGCCGGAAGCTCCATGCGGCTTTTCGCGGATGATGCTGCAGTATACAGAGAAGTTGCAGCATTAGAAAATAGCAGCGAAATGCAGGAAGATCTGCAGCGGATAGGCACTTGGTTCAGGGAGTGGCAACTGACCCTTAACATAGACAAATGAAATGTATTGCCAATACATAGAAAGAAGGATCCCTTATTGTATGACTATATGATAGCGGAACAAACACTGGTAACGGTCACTGCTGTATAATATCTGGGAGTATGCGTATGGAACGAACTGAAGTGGAATGATCACATAAAATTAATTGGTGGTGAGGCGGGTGCCAAGTTGAGATTCATTGGGAGAGTCCTCAGAAAATTTAGTCCATCAACAAAGAAGGTGGCTTACAAAACACTCGTTCCGACCTATACTTGAGTATTGCTCATCAGTGTGGGATCCGTACCAGGTCGGGCTGACAGAGGAGATAGAGAAGATCCAAAGAAGAGCGGCGCGTTTCGTCACAAAAAAATGGTTCAAATGGCTCTGAGCACTACGGGACTCAACTGCTGAGGTCATTAGTCCCCTAGAACTTAGAACTAGTTAAACCTCACTAACCTAAGGACATCACAAACATCCATGCCCGAGGCAGGATTCGAACCTGCGACCGTAGCGGTCTTGCGGTTCCAGACTGCAGCGCCTTAAACCGCACGGCCACTTCGGCCGGCGTTTCGTCACAGGGTTAATTGATAAGCGTGATTGCGTCACGGACATGTTTAGCAAACCCAAGTGGCAGAGTCTGGAAGAGAGGCGCTCTGCATCGCGGTGTAGCTTGCTGTCCAGGTTTCGAGAGGGTGCGTTTCTGGATGAGGTATCGAATAATTTGTTTCCTCCTACTTGTACCTCCCGAGGAGATCACGAATGTAAAATTAGAGAGATTCGAGTGCGCACGGAGGCTTTCCGGCAGTCATTCTTCCCGCGAACCATACGCGACAGGAACAGGACAGGGATGTACTGACAGTGGCACGTAAAGTGCCCTCCGCCAAGCACAGATGGGTCGCTTGCGGAGTATAAATGTAGATGTAGATGTAGGTGTTTAACCTCAGAAGAGTGTTCCTGGAGCCACATGATAGCAATTCTGTACGTGTGGGGTGTTGCATTGTCCTGTTGGAATTGCCCAAGTCCGTCGGAATGCACAGTGGATATTAGTGGATGCAGGTGATCAGACAGGATGCTTACGTACGTGTCACCTGTCAGAGTCGTATCTAGACGTATCAGGGTTCCCATATCACTCCAGCTGCACACGCCCCACATCGTTACAGAGCATCCATAAGCTTGAACAGTCACCTACTGACATGCAGGTTCCAAGGATTCGTGAGGTTCTCTCCATACCCGCGCATGTCCATGGGTTCGATATAATTTGAAACGAGACTCGTCCGACCAGGCAACATGTTTCCAAGCATCAACACTCCAATGTCGGTGCTGACGGGCCCAAGCGAGGCGTAAGGCTTTGAGTCGTGCAGTTATAGAGGGTACACGACTGGGCCTTCGGCTGAGAAAGGCCATATAAATGATATTTCGTCGAATGGTTCACACGCTGACACTTGTTGATGGCCCAGTATTGAAATCTGCAGTAATTTGCGGAGGGGTAGCACTTCCGTCAAGTTGAACGATTCCCTTCAGTCGTCGTTGGTCCCGTTCTTGCAGGTTCTTTTTCCGGCCGCTGTGATGTCGGAGACTTGATGTTTTGCCGGATTCCTGCTCTTTACAGTACACTCGTGACGTGGTCACACGGGAAAATCCCCACTTCACCGCTACCTCCGATATACTGTGTCCCATCCCTCGTGCGCCGATTATAAAACCCCGTTCAAACTAACTTAATTCTTGATAACCTGCCATTATAGCATTAATAAGCGATCTAACAATTGCACCAGACACTTGTTGTCTTATATAGGTGTTGCCGACTGCAGCGCCGTATTCTGCCTGTTTGCATATCTCTGTATCTGAATATGCATGCCTATACCAGTTTCTTTGGTGCTTCAGTGTATAAGTAATTAGCAACTCGTGCACAGGTATATAACGAGAAAGTTGTCAACAGCAGGCGGCTTTCAAACGAAGTAAAGACAATGCAGTGCAAAAGGCGGGAACCAACGAAATACTCGCTGCATTGAGATGTAGCTGCATACAGTCAGAAAGAAGCTATAGCTACTACAATTAACTCCGCAACTAACACATTTTAGTCATGTAGCTTGCGAGAACACACCATAACGTTAAATTCATAACGTCTGAATACATTTGTTAAATTCTCTGCTGGTTTGGAACTGTCTTCTGAAGTTGTATATTGCTCTGTCGTCCGAACGAGACATAGCGAGGGCAAAAGCACAACAGGCGTAAAGATGCGAGGTGGTGCCAGTGTCATAGAGACTCACCACTTGCGCGAGTTCCAGCAGCGCCACGGGCGGCGCAGAGGATGAAGATATCGACTTCGCCTGGGCCAACAGCCGGCCGAGTACATTCCGCCAATGAGCGGACGACAACGTACAGAAGCCTACTGCGAAGATACAAGAGCAACTCTTGCCCACTTGGTTATAGGTCCTCGTCCAGGGCTCACTTAGACAGGTAACTTCGTTTAGTGAACTCTGGAAATGAAAAGGGAGTTATTGTAAAATTGCACTTGCTATGTACTGTGTATATTCAACAAGTCACAAAGATAAGTAAACGTTTTTAAATCATATTTGTAAATTTTTACTGGTGTGTTGGAATTTTGTAGAACTTTCGTTATCCTATACTGTTACCTGAACCTAGCGCATAGCTGTGTAATAGTGGCAGGGCGAAATTGTCTTAGCGGTGTACTGCAATAGAAGCCATTACACGAACCCACCAACTCGGCCTACCGTAACAACAGTGGCAACTCGCCTTCAATGGCAGTAGCGATACACCTTTATAAAACAGGAGAGGAGGATTTACAAAAATACGTGCTCACATTTAAAGTAGAAAAGAGACAACTGAAAAGCAGCGAAAGGTGTTATACGACATTGAGGAAGAATATCATCAGCACAATTCGAAAGATAGCAAGGATACGTAAGTGCGAAAACTAGCTTGCCATCAGCTTAACAGGTCATGCATCAACGCAGAAGAATGTAAGACGACACTATCTGTTAGATCACTGCTTAGGAAGGCATCAAAGGCGGTAGATCTGACGTTGCACTTGATACTGCAAGCAACATGTGAGAAAACTCAGAACTCGTTCACCTAGAAGGAGTTCGACAGTGTAAAATGGTGCAAGACATTCGACATTATGAGGAAAATACGTAGGTGTAAGCTGAGATAAAGCTGTTTGTTAGTTTAAAGGACACTAAAATGAAAATGAGACAAACGTAAAAAAGTAAGTGAACTGTATATTATGTAAAAAGTATTCGCCATTACTGTTAACACATTTATTGTACTGAGTGACAAGACAGGCAATGCCTTCATAGAAAGATGTTCGCTATTGATCACAGAACCATGGCAGTCCCAGACGTGCATCTCGTCGAAGCAACTCGACGGCATCGAGTATGTTTCTTCAGGGTGCCAAAAAATATGGAAAGCACATAATGAGATATCGGGATTGTAAAGAATGTTCGTAAGGACGTCGTAGTGAAATTCTTTCAGCTTAGTCGAAACAACTTTTTCTACATGTGGACCGGCCAACGCGTTGCCAAGGTTATATTTATTACGCTGCCGAAGTTTCGCTAGGAAACCCTTCACATGCTCCGTACAGTCCGAGAGATCTCTCCCTCACGAAGCAGTACGCCAGACAACACACTGCAGCATCTCATGGAGAAGTGCATAGACTGCGACGCCATCACACAGCAAAGCAACTGCCGAAGTTTGATGCGAAACGCCGGTTCTGTGAAATGCTATGTGTGTAATACGTTTGGTGACAGGAAAGCTTTCAGAACAAATCTAACTACGACCGAAGTTTGTTACTTCCGCAAGAGAACAGGCAAAAGCCATCGCTGCTCTGTTAACTTCCCTCGAACACGTTTCACTTGTTAAAAAATACGACTGAATGGAAAAAATAATAGAGACAAGAAAAATTTTAAGAAAAGTAAATGCTAAAAATACTAGACACTTAACCAAATGGTCCAAATGGCCCTAAGCACTATGGGCCTTAACATCTGAGGCCATCAGTCCCCTAGAACTTAGAACTACTTAAATCTAATTAACCTAAGGACATCACACACATTCATGACCGAGGCAGGATTCGAACTTGCGACCGTAACAGCAGCACGGTTCCACACTGAAGTGCCTAGAACCGCTAGACACTTAACCCCGTCAAGTTCAGAAGAAGAGGGGAAGTACACAAATAAGGTTGAAAAGCGAAAGAAGAGAACGCGATGAAATATTTTGGGCAAGTTCACTGCTCAAAAACGCAGACGTTCAGTTTCGGCAAATTCATGTGAAGAGGATGAGGATTCACACGTTCTAATCAAGTATCAAGTGATGAACACGGGGATGAGATCGAATGTGCAGGATTTGGATATAGTGGTAACAGCAAATTGATTCAAATGGCTCTGAGCACTTCGGGACTTAACGTCTGAGGTCATCAGTCCCCTAGAACTTAGAACTATTCAAACCTAAATAACCTAAGGACATCACACACATCCATGCCCGAGGCAGGATTCGAACCTGCGACCGTAGTGGTAACAGCATCCGAATAAAGTAATACTCGAAGAAGCGTATCATGTGCCAGAGTTTGTCTCATAAAAATCGTTTTTCTTTGGTAACCATTTGCCAGAAATCTGATGAATTCGGTTTAAAAAAACTGGTCATATTCTACTCGAAGTTTCTTACTTTTGATGATTATTTTGAGGATTCCTTTTGTTACTGTCTTTTACCGATTGTGGCCATCTCTCCTGAGTTCCAATATCTAACTCACCCAGTTGTGTGGTGATAGTTGGCTACTTTTGACATCTTTTATAATCGCTTAAAATCAAAGGCATTTCAATACTTCCCTCTTAGGTTTTTGTGTACGTTTCAGATACTGGTAATTAATTGCGGAATTGTAAAATATTACTTTTAAAGTTTCCAAATTATTACTGGTAATAATATTTTGAAACACTGGCCACGCACACCATTTTACGATTTAAAAAGTCTTCATTGTGGGAAGTAGAACCAGTTCCGGAACTAGAACGTTCACGCTCACAGAACGCTGAGTATTAGTCAGTTTTAGGTCGTAAACGAAATGAGAGTGGTTTCACATCCACTGTGCTAGCTGGATTTTGTGCCCTGGGATTTTTTCTTGTTCCCTATAATGAAAGGGGACCTGAACGGGCAGCTTTTTTCAGGAAAACCATCGCATACGCGAAACAACGATCACGAAAGCAAACAACCAGCTCAAAGCGGATTACCGTTGGTCAACCGATTAAAAGCAAGTTACAGTAGAGACACCCACAGGAAAAGACATCTTGTTGCTTTTTTTATTTAGTAAAATTGCAGCCAACTTACTTTTACTTTGCTTAACATTTTACATTTACCTTTACATTTTACATTTTTGCGTATTCATTTACAGATTTCACTCTTTTACTGCACAGTTCTATGTGATATCGTTCACAGGCTTCGTTACACAGATCACACAAACATGTTGTGGTTGGGTCGTGATAAGTTTTGTTTCTGCAAATTAGATGATGAAAGCTGTGAATAGGAAGTCTAGTTACGACATGTCGCAGCTCGAAGTTTGGTGCTGTCCATGAGCGGTTCGTCATTGCTTCGGTGCTATTGAACTCCTGCCATACTTTTTCTCGTTTGTCCTCTACGATCTTCAGTTGCTTTCTGGAAGCCCTTGTGTGTGGCATCATATATCGAAGTTTGATGTCTTCAAGTACGAATGCCTCTCTCGCTAGCAGGTACACTAGTCTAGATCTTGCTGTCTTTGTGAGACCTAGTGCTCTTTTAAGATAGGTCGATTTTACCTTTTCTAGCGTTTCTACATTTTTTTCTGACAGGTGGTCCCATGTAACCTCCATCCCATAGGCCAGGATAGGCAAGATTTTTGCGTTGAATAATTTCATGGCTGTTTCTAGGCTGAGTAGGCGAAAGTTTTTGATGTCCTGTATTGCTGTTATTGCTTGGGCTGCACGCTCTGTTGTATGTTTTGTGAAGCATTTGGCTGTTGGTTGCAATGTCACCCCTAGGTATTTAAAGTCTGATGAGATTTTTATTGTTTGTCCTCTGATGTTGACTTCCGTATTCTTGGGTGTTTTGCCTCCTTTTCTGAAAATCACCATTTCTGTCTTTATTATGTTTATGTGTAGTTCGTGTTCACTGCACTATTTGTCTCTTTTCACAATGATTTTCTGCATCTTCTGTATATCCCTTGAACCTACGGCTATGTCGTCAGCGTATGCATGTACATATACATCTTCTTCATTTTCTCCAATTCGGAGTACTTCTTCAGTGGCAAGAATGTACAGCAAAGGGCTCATTGGGTCACCCTGTAAGACTCCGTTCGATTGCAGAATGGGGTTCGAAAAAGAGAGGTTGTCTGATATTGTGATGAAGTTGTATTCGAGGACTGATTTGGTTATTCTTGCCCATACGCTATCTTCTTCCATTGTGTTTTCCTGTTTCCTGACTAAGAGATCTCTTTCCAGTAGGTCAAAGGCTTTGGTAAAGTCTATGAACGCTGTGTGGAACATTTGTTTCTTTTGTTGCGCTTCGTCGATGTTGTTTAGAAGAAGCCTGACTGCCGTAAGTGTTGATCTTCCAGATCTGAAACCCATTTGTCGTTCTGGGAGATGACTGTCCACAGAGGCTTTGATTTTTTGTGTAATTATCTTTGGAAACATCTTGAACTGAGTATTTTCCAGGGCTGTGTCTCTGTACTTGTTTGGGTCCGTTGGGTTTCGTCTACATTTGCAGAGAACTTTTACTGTCGAGTGTCTCAATTGTGTCGGAATTCTTCCAAGTTCTTGTTTTCGCTTTTGTAGTCCCTCTGCCTGAAACCTACGATCACTGACGAATTTGGCGACGTGTCTCACCCACGAAAGGTTTGCGAATGGAACGACATTAACCGCGTACCACTAAGAAGCTCGCAATCCACAATGGGCTCCGCCAGAAGTCTATAAGGGAGGTCGGGGTACGCGGGCGCTAACAAAAGAGTCCCTCCATCTGCATATTTCATTTTTAGTGGGCGTCACCGCGGATTGCTCCTCCCCGAGCGGGAATAGAGGTTCACGAACGAATCACCCCGCCCCGTCCATATAGCCCCTTATTACAGCAAAATGTGGGAAGAGGCAGGGATGAAAAAAAAAAAAGCGCAGTATCACCATTTGCATGTTAACAGCTATAAAACTCTCCCCGCGGTATTTGCACCTCGCGCGCAAAAAAAGTATGCATGTTTCATTTGTGTTCGTATTGGGCGTGTGCTGTCTCCTCCGGCGAAGCTCGTTGCGTATGCAGATGGCTGGCGCTGAGGGAGCCGCATCCGACACGTACACACACGCCCGCAGTCTGCGGCGGCGCAGATTGCGTGAGTCACACGACCAATATGCAGTTACGGTCCGTCTGCTTTGCCCTGCCCTACTCTACTCGACTCTCAGGAGGAAGCGGCGGCAGCCGGCGAGGTCACCGCCCCCGCAGCGGACACTCCTCCAACCCGCTAATGGGCTCTCCTCTCGTTTACTGTCACCGTCAATACACAGGCCGTGCGTCCGATTACACCGCGGAGCATTAGTACTGCATATTCCTATAACGATACACAGGGTGAACCAGTATTCGCGCACTTGGACACCACAGCTCGATTCCTTGGATACTGACAGTAGGCGAGAGAGTTGCACCTTGGAACATTCATTAGACTTCATCTCTATCAAGTCCTGTAATACCAATGTGAGACCTTAACTTTTCCCGGCGAATCGAAAGTTCAAATAACTTACGGGTTTGCTGCCGGGTGACGTCGTCGAACACCGCCGATATTTCGACAGGAGCACACCCTGCTATTCTCAAGGCACAAATGCAAGGAAGAAAAAATGTGCAAGCAAATTTAATACCTCGGTTCACAGAGGAGAAACAAGGAAGACACCACACACAGAACAAGTGTCAACACAACCAAAGGTAACCAACATCAGAAATATCGATAGTTACTATTAATCAACAGGTTTTTGATGAGAGACAGAGCCGGATTCCAAGCAGCATTTAAACAAAATCCACCATTTCTGTTAATAAGGTTGCTTGATAGTCTGATTTCAACAGCTTCCTTAATAACACTATCCCAATAGCTGGACGTGCAAGCCAGAATCTCCGTGTTGTTGTATTCCATAGGATGACCGGTGTCAAGGCAATGTTCTGCAGTAGCGGATTTGCTCGGCTGTTGTAAGCGTGTGTGACGCTTATGTTCAATACACCGGTCTTCCACAGTCCTGATTGTCTGACCAATATATGACATGCCACAACTGCAAGGAATACGATAGATCCCAGCCTTACGCAAACCAAGATCATCTTTTACGGACGCCAACAGGGCCTTAATCTTAGAAGGTGGTCGAAAAACACATTTCACATCATATATCCGCAAAATACGGCCAATCCTGTTGGAAATGCTTCCTGCGTAAGGCAAAAAGGCCGTACACTTGGGTGCCACTTCGTTGCTATCGTCACTCACCCGGTGCACAAAAGGCTGATGGCGCAAAAAAAAAAAAAAAAAGAAAAGGTTCAAATGGCTCTGAGAACTATGGGACTAAACATCTGTGGTCATCAGTCCCCTAGAACTTAGAACTACTTAAACCTAACTAACTTAAGGACATCACACACATCCATGCCCGAGGCAGGATTCGAACCTGCGACCGTAGCAATCGCGCGGTTCCGGACTGAGCGCCTAGAACCGCGAGACCACCGCGGCCGGCTGATGGCGCAACGCACGTTTGATCTGCGTCTCACTATAACCATTCTGACGAAAGGTGACTTCGAGATGTGCTAGCTCAGCTGCCAAACTTTCAGGGTCTGAGATAACGTGGGCCCTGTGAACCAAGATGCGAAGTACTCCTTCACGCTGGGCTGGATGGTGACAGCTATCAGCTCGCAGATACAAGTCAATGTGCGTAGGCTTCCAATAAACAGAATGTCCCAACGTACCATCAGTCTTCCTTTTGACCAACACATCAAGGAAGGGAAGGCATCCATTCTTTTCCACCTCCATAGTGAACTGAATATTCGCGTGGATTGAATTCAGATGTTCCAAAAACCGGTTTAAATTCTCACTACCATGTGGCCAAACAACAAACGTATCGTCTACATATCTGTAAAAACACTCAGGTTTCAAGGTCGCTGACTCCAATGCACGTTCCTCAAAGTCCTCCATAAACAAATTGGCCACAATAGGTGACAACGGGCTTCCCATTGCAACTCCATCAGTCTGTTCGTAGTACTGACCACTGAATAAAATGTAAGTGGAAGTCAGCACATGTCGAAACAAATTCGTTAACTCGACACCAAACTTAACCCCAATTAGCTGCAACGAATCAGAGAGAGGAACGCGAGTGAAAAGAGAAACCACATCAAAACCGACTAAAATATCATAGTGATTCAAACGCAATCCCTGCAATCGACGTAAGAAATCTGCATAATCTAGATTATATCGCCTCCATAAGGCCATAAAGAGGCTGTCCCGTTGAGGCCTATTGTTTCTAATATTGGTGCTCCGACATATCGTGTAGCTAAACATCTTGCTAGTTTGTTGAGCCCACTAGTAGGTAGGTGTGAACACCACATTAATAACTCTGCAGATTAATAGTAACTATCGATATTTCTGATGTTGGTTATCTTTGGTTGTGATGACACTTGTTCTGTGTGTGGTGTCTTCCTTGTTTCTACTCTGTGAACCGAGGTATTAAATTTGCTTGCACATTTTTTCTTCCTTGCATTTGTGCCTTGAGAATGGCAGGGTGTGCTCCTGTCGAAATATCGGCGGTGTTCGACGACGTTACCCGGCAGCAAACCCGTAAGTTATTTGAACCTGTAATAGCACTTAGAAACGACGGCCATTCAATAAGTATGCAACAAATTTTTTTATCGCCCAGTTAAGATTGAAAAGGAAATATGGTTCAAATGGCTCTGAGCACTATGGGACTTAACATCTATGGTCATCAGTCCCCTAGAACTTAGAACTACTTAAACCTAACTAACCTAAGGACAGCACACAACACCCAGCCATCACGAGGCAGAGAAAATCCCTGACCCCGCCGGGAAAAGGAAATATCTAACTGGAGTCCTAGAATCTATAGAATTGGAAAGCAGGAATGGAAACTCAAAGAAGTTGTTTCGGTATACAAAGAAAAGTAAGAGAGGTTATCAAAGTGAAAACCTAATCGTAAAAGATAAAAATAAAAATATGCTAACGCAGCTGGAAGGTATCCTAGAAAGATAGAAAGAGTGTTTCTCTCAGAAATGTTAAATTGCACTGATCCGCACATAACCTGCAATTAAGCAATGTCTGATAGTGGCAGCATTAATAATGACGAATGTAGAATCACAGAACAGGAAGTGATCCACTCCATTCAAAAGCTCAAAAACAACAAGGTAGCAGGTGAGGACCAGATATCAGCACAGATGTTAAAAGAGGGCGGAAGCAAACTACACAAAGAAATTTATAACCACAATGATCTGGAAAACTGAAACACTGCCTGAAGACTGGAAAACTGCAATAATTTGTCCCATTCGCAAGAAAGGAAACAGAATGGAATGCGGAAATTACAGAGGAATCTTTTTGCTGAACATAACATACAAAATCCTGTCAATGACCATTCTGGAAAAACTTAAACCTTACGCAGAAAACATTATTCAAGATTACCAGGCCCGATTTCGAAGAAACCGTTCCACAACTGTCAATTTGTTTACTATACGACAGATCATTGAGAAATACTGGGAATTTGACAAAAACATCCACTGTCTCTTTATTGACTTCCAACGAGCCTACGACAGTATCCACAGAAGTAGCCTCTACCACACGTTACGAGAATTTAGTATACCCAGTAAAATCATTAGGTTGATACAACTGTGCATGGATGGCTCCCAGGCTGCAGTGACGTTCAGAGGATCCATATCCTCCACCATTCCAATTAAAACAGACTTACGACAGGGAGACGCTCTTTCATGTGTCCTCTTCAAACTTACATTAGAGGAAGTGGTTCGGGAGAGTAATTTACATCTATACAAAGGTCTCCGATTCGAACACAGTGAAGAAAACTCCTGACTTATGCAGATGATATAGTGTTGGTGAGTGAAACTGAAGAAGAACTGAAAGGCATGTACAGATCTCTCAGGCACAGTGCCAGCAAAATCGGGCTTTTTATTAACCAAGAGAAAACCGAATATATGGAAATAGGTCGAGTCATAAACCCAAATCCTTACTTTGAAATGGACCAACATTGTAAATTCAGGAAAGTTCTCCCGTTTAAAAACCTTGGATCACGTTTCAACGGTAAAAATATCATAACAATGGATATAAATGAAAGAATAGCCTCCGGGTCAAGTTGTCTGTACTCACTAAGCAACCCTCTCAAAAGTAAAGCTTTGTCCAACCAACACAGAGATGAAGATTTCTGCCCCATAGTACTGTACGGTTCAGAAAGCTGGACGCTTACAAAGAATAAAAGAGAAAAACTGGATGTTTTCGAAAGAAAAGTAATGAGAAAAATCTGGGGACCTGTGTTGGAGAATGGCATATGGAGAATACGAAAGAACAATGAAATCTATCAGTTAATGAAGGAACCCACTATCATCCAGAAATTAAAAAGTAGGAGCTGCACATGTGGCCAGAATGGAAAACAACAGAATCACCAAAACAGCATTTGAAGGAACTCTCCAGTCAACAAGACCATTGGGCCGACCTCGTACAAGGTGGAAATATGACATAGAGGAAGACATTGCAGCATTAGGAATTTCCGCAGGGTGGAGAGAGGCTGCGAGAGATAGAAGGCGGTGGAAGCAGATCGTTGACGCAGCGCGTGGTCTACAGGGCCTGCGATCGCTGAGAAGAGAGAGAGAGAGAGTTTAGATTGAAAAAAAAATGCGGAATTTGTTGTGGGACATCATGGAATATTTCCGCTCCAGCCCAAATAGTTTCATGAAGTTCCGGTATGTGGCAGCGGTATAACGTAGGCTTCAAAACGGCGTCTGTAGCGGAGGTCCTTTCCAAGCAGAGAGCGGCCATTGAGTCTCTTTTGGCGCAAAACTAGAGAATCGCAGATATTAATAGGTACTTGTAGAATGTCTTCGGTGAACAAAAGAACGCTGACTCGTTGGGCAAAACGTCTGTCCTCAGCGCAACGAAGTCGCGCAAACCTGGCCGATCTACAGCTTGCCGGTGACTCCTGCAACGATGGAACGTCCGGACACTCTCATATAGCTATCGACGGACCACACCTTGCTGCTCAACTGGACGTCTCTGTTGGTGGTGCTCACACACGCGTCCACCACCTGGGGTACGCAAAGGCGTGTCCCCGCTGGGTTCATCGCTGCCTAACACGTAATGAGCAGCGAAGGACCATGTGTGCGGAGTTGGTGCGATGAGTTGCTTCGAACAGGAAACAAGACGGCAATCCATGGAGTGGCACCATACCACCTCTCCTGCGAAGAAAATGTTCAAAGCCACACCCTCAGCCGGCACAGACAGGAGAGCTTCTGTAAAGTTTGGAAGGTAGGAGACGAGGTACTGGCAGAAGTAAAGCTGCGAGGGCGGGGCGTGAGTCGTGCTTGGATAGCTCAGTTGGTAGAGCACTTGCCCGCGAAAGGAAAAGGTCCCGAGTTCGAGTCTGGGTCCGGCACACAGTTTTAATCTGCCAGGAAGTTTCATATTATAGAGCATCTAAATGTGTAGAGCTCAAAATACTTACTCATCTCTCATAACAATAAAATCAGTAGCGAATTCTGTAAACTCCTTAGGGCCGTCTCTAGCGTGCATACCTTTGTGTTATTCGAAAATCGGTCGCTATATTGAAACACCGGCCAGGAAACGTCGTGTGTTCCTAGGTACACTGCTCCCCAGGTACAACATTCTCCTCTACAAACATATCTGTAACATAATTTCATCCCTCGCGTATATTCCGTAGAAAATGAACGTAGGTAAAAGACAGTTGACAATACAGTAATCGTTATATTCGAAAAGCATCGTCATTCAGCGCTGCGTAGGCATGACGCCCCGTTAGTGCAGTGGGTATACACTGCTGTGTAAAAGTTAGGGACGAAACTGAATTTCACACGATGTGTCACTGCCAAGTAACACAGCTAGACGGAAACTTCGACTCTACATAGATAGGACTGCTATAGTGCAGTACAGCACAGTACAGAAGATAACTGCAAGAAATACGTAATGAAACGAAAAAAAAAATTTATTCGACGACAGTAATTACACTGAAGTCACCCCGATTCATGACGATCCGCTGGACGTTACAAATGGTGAGATATGGTTCTTAATGAGTGTGTTATCTGCAAGGACGGCAACGTATGATCTGCAACGCGCGAGTTTGTAGAGCAATTCTGGTGGTAGGGCGTTCATTTCCTCCACCAACGCCTTTGACAGTTGCTGGGCCACACATCTTCGATAGGATTGAAGTCGCCGAAAGAGACAGGCCAGTCCATTCACCGAATGGAGGGGTGAATAGTGCGTGGAAGACAAAAGGATAAATATTTAAAAGAAAAATTCGCCTTTAAAGGTGGAATAATAAAAAACTGATTGTACACATCTTTCTATGCTAAATTTAATAGCTGTACGCGGTATATGCAACACCTGCTTTAATTGTTGTATAACGATTAGATGACCAGATATCGTATCATTCATTCTAAAAAATAAACCTACTACGAAATTGAGCTCTCAAACTCGAGTATTCTAATGCAGAACCCTACCCATTGCCCTAACTGCGCAGCACAGACACACATTATTATATGAAAATGCTTGTCGTACATGTCTGTTTTCTTCAGAGAATATGCAAGGGTCGAGATTTTCTTACAGACTTTTTTGTTCTGTTAGCAGGCAAGAAACCATCATGTGGTTCACACTGTATATGATCAAATAAAACTAATTTACCGAAAGGAATTTTTTTATTTTATCCGTTATGGAATGTTTAGCGAAAGCCTGCTGCTGCCATATCACGGTTTTGTTTCTTCTGTAATAATATGAGGAAACAAACATCGCGACAACTGTACAACGTAGTTTCGTTGTTACCAAGTACGGTAAATGCCTTCCAGCACTTCGCAGTAGGCCTACAAATTTATTAGTAGCATAAACGTTTTTTTGAAATTCTGCTCTCAGCAAGGTATAAATATCCTGAAACTGACCGCATGTATCTGACGACGTCGCAGAGCAAATGAGCCAATGCTCTGATAACAGTCGCACAAAATCGACCCTGCGCTTCTTGCGAGCAGCGACTTACGTGTGACTGGCGAGAGCTAGGAAGACATTTGCATTTGAAACATCAAAAAATTAACAGTTATGGCATACGAAAAGACTCTGACACGATTGCTAGTAAGAGCTTTTATTGATAAATATTATGTGAATTGAATAAAGACGAAAATTTTTTTGGAAACACTGTCTTCATATGAACTTCCAAGATACTGTGCGAGCGTGGACGAGCAACTTTTACTTTTGCAGTTTCTGTCACAGTTGCGTTCAAAAAGTTTCGTTTGTTGTGCCTAGTTTAGGACTATATTGTCCGTTCTCAGACCATAGCCTTTGTTATCAGTCTTAACATACATTTGCACTAGTGCACACATGTACAATAGCCATAAGATAAATAGTGAAAGATTCCTCCGAACGCTCGTGGCATACTTTTGGAGGAAGTTTGCACTGGTTGTCTTGGTGAAGTTACTGGATCCTGAACAAACACTAGAATACTAGTTATGACTACTGTGCCTGTGTGCACATGTGGAGAAGTTTGTTAACATTTACAACGAAGGCTGTGTTTTGAGAATGGACGATGGCTGTGGTTTGAGAATGGGTGATATAGTCCGAAACTATTCACCACAAATAAAAATTTTGAACGCAAATGTGACAGAAACTGAAAAAATGAGACGTTATGTGGTGAGTCGACTTTCCATTTAAGCCTTAAAGGCAAGTACAGCTGCAAGATTTGGCAGAAAGAGAATCCGCGGCAAAAACGGAAACATGGTAGTTATAGCCCAAAAGGTAACGTCTTTTGTGCATTAAGCAACAGGTGTACGGCACTTTCTTTTTATAGGCGAAACCAATCAACGGCGTAGTATACTGAAATATACAGGAAAACATTTTAATTCCTCTGACGGACCACACTGACCAGCAATGCAGCGTACACTTCACGCAAGATGCTGCATCACCTCACTACCTCGCCAGCATCCGGGATATCTTCCATAATCGCTTTCCAGGTAAATGGACATGGTACTTTTTGACCTTTCTTGCGTGGAGTCATCAAACATAACTTGTTTGTACCACCCTTACCGGCTTCTCTAGAAGAGTTCAGAGCCACAGTTCAACAAGATACGCCGGCCGAAGTGGCCGTGCGGTTAAAGGCGCTGCATTCTGGAACCGCAGGACCGCTACGGTCGCAGGTTCGAATCCTGCCTCGGGCATGGATGTTTGTGATGTCCTTCGGTTAGTTAGGTTTAACTAGTTCTAAGTTCTAGGGGACTAATGACCTCAGCAGTTGAGTCCCATAGTGCTCAGAGCCATTTGAACCATCAACAAGATACACTTCTGCAGCGACTTTGACAACGATTCAGTTTCAGAAGGCATGTGCGCCATATAACCAATAGGAGTCACAGTCAGCCTGTTGTGCTATAAAGTAAGAGAAAGAGCTTAATGCACTTTATATGAAAAAAATGACAGTGAACCGGATTTGTAAGTCTTATGAACAAATCTAAATGAATTTTCAGAGTTGTAAACTCTTTTTAGAAACATTCTGTATTTACAAAATAGCGCTTCTGGCTGGATACAAGGAAGACACAGTCAACCTGTTGAAAGTGTTGTGTACGAGTTCATATACAGTGGTGTACGAGTTCGTATACAGTGGTAAGGAGAGATGGGCTGCAGAGTGGAGCAGGAACGATTAGCGAACGAGTTAACACAGAAAACAGAAGATTTACTGAACATATATTTATCCAAGTGTACGAAGACAGCAACAAATAGTGTCCCACTCATACAAAAGCAATTGGGATGAGGCTGGCTGTTCTAAGCACTAACGATGGTGTCGAAGTGATGAGGCTCCAAGTGCAGCTGGGTTGAGTGGCTGCCGCCCTATTTGTACACCACTAGATCTACCAGATCCGGTGGGACTGTGCCCGCGTCAGACTAAAACCTACAATTTCGTTGTCAACCTAAAAGCGGTTGAGGGTGGTATTGATATGTGATACGTAACGGTAGGTCACGTAAATTGACATTTCAGTAAAAGAAAAAAGGGATTTGCTTGTGTCACGTGTAAATTATAAGTTATTTCAAGACTGCGTACGTGTGCGCGATGTATAAGAAAGATTAAAAAAGTTAAATCATACCACCAAAAATCACAAACAGCGATGTGATTAACAAAGAACATTTTTTTGTGTATAATATCTGTGTAATGAAAATGAACATGACCAGAGACTATTGTATTGCTGAAATCTGGTTGTTTTCTTGATTTTTCTAGCGGAAGGCCGCCATTGTACAGCAGTACGGTATTTAATGGAAGTTTGGTTGTAATTTAATAAAATATAATTGTTACGAGAAAGTGTGTATTATTGACTTAGTGGGCACCTCTCATGATAGTAATCATTAATTATAATTTACAAATCTTTTACAGAACTTCGTAGTACAGGGAGCTCATCTCCCCTAGCTGGATTTAGTCGGCCATTACGCTGACTATACTATATAATTAAAATTTCATGACATAATATTAAATGTAAACGTGAGACGTTTCTGTACCTTGATCTTACAATAGTTTCAGAGTGAAAAAAGGTTTCGTTTATTAGTATGTAGAATACTGAATGAGTTCAGTGTGTTTCGAGATTGGCCGCTTAAGGGCAAATGAGATTCTTTCTCGTTTTGCCTTGCAAATAATGAACAAGAAATATTCAAATTAATTCCATTCAATAAGCTCAGCAATATCTCAGTTAATCTTTGTGTAGTTTGGTACATAAATAACCAGTAGCCCGTGAGACCCATATTAATAATTACAGTTTGCGTAAGAATACGCGTATATGCTTTTCTAAATAGCATCGCTCACGCAAACTATTTATTAGAAGGCAGTGAATTGCGCGTTATGTTTAAAAAATATTATATCGTACCTACTTCGGGGCAGCCGATGTCCGTACGAGTGTTATCGCGGTATATGTTAATTAAAAGTCTCACAATATTCAATGACACCCCAACCAAAGTCATAAAATACAATTATAAAAATAAAAAAATGTAATTATACCGTGATAAGTGGCGTCATATATAGTTATACCGTGATAGATAACACAGAAGGGATTCACCACAAGGTTTTAGCACAGAATATGGCTTAAGGACAATAAAAAAGCAAAGACATGAGCAATAAAGAGTAGTAGAAAGGAGAACAATTCCTCGATTAACATCAGAATTCAAGTCGACATAGCTAAGGATGAAGTGAAATAATTCTCCCAGTTTCGAAGTAAGATTGCGCACTGTCTTCGAAGCAAGGAAACTGTCAGAGGTTAATTGCCACGGGCGAAAATGCTTTTCAATAAAAGACATCAGCGGGTATCAGATATTGATACAAAAGGTGAACTTGTGCACCACAGTGTTGTACCAAGTGAAACAGGACATATATAAATGCATAGAAGAACGAGCTGGAATCATTTGAGATGTGATGCCATCGACGAATGTTAAAAATTAAGTGGACAGATAAAGTACGCAGTGATGCAATATTAAGAGGAAGAAGGGATCGCTCAGTGGGACATATATTTCGATACCAAAGATTAGTTAACTCGGCTCTGGAAGCAGCGGTGGAGGGGAAAAACAGTAGGAGCAGCACGAGACTGAATCGTGGAAGATATTGTGGTAGTTCTGCCGAGATGAAAGGATTACCGCATGACAGTAACAGATGGAGTGCCGCACCAACGACCAGGTAGGCTGGTCACTTTAAAAAATTTCACGGATAGTTTATGAGTAATTACAATTTCGATTTTTTTTGTATTTATGATTTAGTTTAAGAGAAATTTACTGTTATTTATGAACGAGAGCGTCTTTTTGTCATGTTACTACATGGTCGGCAACAAAACTCTGGCCCTAAAAGTGGTGAATGCAACTGAAAATAGGCAACCCATCTAACATCGTCTGCATCGGGAACAGACGATATAAAGTGGGATGCATATTTTAAGATGTAAGAAATACATTCGGAGCCGCTTTTACTTTTTGCTCTATCACATGAAGAGAGATCGCAAAGTAACATGAGGTGCAGTGTTCTCATCGCATTTGGTTTGTGGCATTTAATTTAAACGAAAATCATCAAGCTACTGACCTGCAAATGAGCCGACATAAATTTGTAAACATGAGTTTTTTCTGTTGCCATAAGAGTCTTGCTTGTCTCGGATTATAATCCAACGGTAATCTGTCACGATAGCAGGTGCCCAATACCCTTTATACCGCCTCGCTGTTGAAGAAATGTCTTTGTGGAAATCATCATATTCATCTAATGCGTCCAAATGAGAGTCCTTCATAGGTACCGGTACCGGTACATTTAAAGCCAAATTGTACTCCTGATGTCGATATGTCATTCGTAATCACGTTGTAGAGGGCAATCTTTGCTCTCTGGCCCAAATTTTCTGTTATCCTCTTGAATCACATCCGTGCTCTTTATCCTTTCGTAATTAATAATGCTTCAAAATGCTGACCTTTCTGAATTTCCTTGAATTCGCATAAAAGAAACGATTGCAACAAAAAAAGTAGGAGTCGGCTTTCCTTTTCGTTTATCAGCCTACGCATAAACCCATCAGTTGTTTCATTTTTCTCACTGACTCCTCAACTGCCTCCAATTATTTCCACAGCGTATTTATTGTATATATTGCTTATGAAATAACTTATCTGTCTGCACTGTTAGATAAAAATAGAAAGGACTTGTTGTTTGCACAACATGTACGTCATATCTATATATTTTATTTCCAGGTTCTGTGCCTCGAAGTATGTCTTACCAATGTATGTACCGTACTGCACTATCCAGCGTACGTTGTGTGTGGAAAAGTACATTGCCCACTATAATCTTTCCTCACCTTATGTTTTATTAGTGGATGGTATGTGGGAAGAAAGAGTGTCGGTAACTCTCTAGACGCATGTATTTCTAATTTTTACCATCTCGAGAATCACGTGACATACAAATTTGTGAAAGTAATAAGTTTCTTGATTCTTGATAGAGTATCAGTTGACTCTGTGATGTCTCACTTTTTAGTTTTTCGAAAAATGCTGTGATCCTCTTTTGCGCGATAAATAGACGAACCAACCAGCTGTTGTCTGAATCCTCCCCCCCCCCCCCCCTTCCGGTCTCTCCAGTTGATCTATTTCCATAGGATCTCAGTCTGACGAAAAATACTAAACTCACAGATGTCTTATTAAGCGGCCTGCTTCGTGTTGAACTACACATTCCTAGCTCCCTTCCATGATCTCTTAAGCCGGTATCTGCCTTACCTATAAGTAATTCCACCTTAAACTTCCCCGGACAAATTTATATACTTGTCGTTTGTGCTTGACTCCAGCGACTGATCGCCAAACGAAGAGTCAAACTATGTCGACGTTTTCTTCTGTTTTGCGCCTTCTGCTCCTTTCATTTGTTTTGAGAGTCAGTCGACGGTCTCTGCACTAGACTCTAGTTACGATAATTGTGTAACGACCTTCTAAAGCTGTCGAATGCGAACAGCCACAGAGTGCTGAAGTGCTGCTCTGCCGTCTATTTTATGCAGGGTGTTAAAATAAAATATTGCAAATTTTCAGAGTTGTTAATATGAACCGAAACAAAACAAAACTGTCCAGAAAAGTGGAATCTGAAATGAATACCTTAAGAGCACTTGAACGTATTCACTACTATGAAACATATCTCTTCTACTGGAAGTTCTTTGCTCTTACGAACGTCATACAAAATGCAGTAAAGAAATGAAGACAGATTCTTCTATTATTGTCTTGGATACTGCAAACAGTAAACACTCTAAGTGTTGTTACCGTAAGCAATATTCACATTTCTGGATAACTGCAGCGCATATATTAGTTCTAATCGAAACAGTGTTGTGAAATGCATTTACATAGTACTTTTATCTTTGCATTTAGCAGCGTGATGGAAACGTATTATTTCATACGGTAATACCTTCTGTCATGGTCTGGCATATTGCAGCAACTGTTGAGCCCGTGCCCTGTATGCTGAAAATTTTTCAGATCGCTGGGTACCATTTGCACAGTTTCTACTGTGTAAAAGCATTTCACAAACCTATCAAAACACAAACTTACTCCACTAGTACCAATGCCTGTCTAAACTTTTTCAGAGCTGTGAATAACCTAACAGGTGTTTACAGCATGCAGTATCCGTAGAAAATAACAGGAATGTGTTCTCATTTGTTTACCTTGAATCGGGCGATGCTTCCGCTTGTGAATAAGTCTCCTCATCAAGAACAAAATATTTTCTTTTGACTGAAGCCTTGGCCTAGGGGTAGCGGATTTCATCAGTAATACAAAGCTCCTTGGGTTCGAACCCCTCCACCGCTTAAATGTTGAATAAAGATCACTAGCTTTGGTGGCCAACGACTACCGGCAAAATAAGTCACCCTCATTCTGCCAACTGCCTTGTCAAAGAAGGTGGAGGAGCGGGCAGAAGTTGAGGGCACCCTCTTGCCCTTGGGATGGGAAACTGCCTCTTAAAGCGGAAGAATCAGCAATCATCAAAGGCAGGAGGATGCAGAAGGCAATGGAAATCTCTGCATTAAAGACACATAGCGTGTACCCAGGGGACATGCGTCCTTTAATTGAAAAAGTGTCATGATGATCTCTCCACTGGCAAAAGATACCGAACTGATCCCTAATTCGGATCTCCGGAAGGGGACTGCCAATGGGGCGATGACCATGAGAACAAGACAGAATAACTAACAAAAGAATGACGTTCTACGAGTCGGAGCATGGACTGACAGAAGTTTGAACGTGCTAGGGAAGATAGAAAATTTGAAAAGAGAAATACAAGTCCTCAGTCTAACTATAGTTTGGGCCTGTGAAGCGAAATGGAAAGAAGACAAGGATTCCTGGTCAGATGAGTATACCGTAATACCAACAGCAGCAGAGAATGATACAACGGGAGTAGGATTCGTTATGAATAGGAAGGTAGGTCATAGAGTGTGTTGCTGTGAATAGTTTTCATCAAAATCGACAGCAAACCAACACCGCTTACAATAGTTCAGGTATACATGTCGACGTCGCAAGCTGAAGACGAAGAATTCGAGAAAGTATATGAGGACATAACGGATAATTCAGCACTTATAGGATGATGGAAATCTAACAGTCTTGGGGGACTGGTGTTAGGAATGAGAGAGGAGGAAGACTAATTGAGTTCCGCAATAAATATTAGCTGGTAATAGAGAATATTCCGTTCAAGAATTACAAGAGGAGAAGGTATACTTGGAAAAGTCAGTTAGATTACGTCATGATCAGGCAGAGATTCCCAAATTGGGTACTGGGTTGCAAGGCGCACCCAGGAGAAGATAGCAATGCAGAGCAAGCTGATGTTTAAGAGACTAGTCAGGAAGAATCAATACGCAAAGATGTGAGATACGGAAGTACTAAGGAATGAAGAATTACGCTTGAAGTTATCTCAGGCTATAGATACTGCAATAAAGAATAGCTCCGTAGGCGGTTCAGCTGAAGAGGAATGGACATCCCTAGAACGGGGAACCACAGCAACTTGAAAGATAAAAATGGGTAAAAAAAAGATAACAGTGAAGAAACCATGGTTGACAGAAATAATGCTGTAGTTGATCGATTCAGGAACACAGAATTACAAGTCGCTTAGGTATGAAATAAGGAGGAAGTGATGGAAGCTAAGGCGAAATGTCTGTATGAAAAATGTGAAGAAATCTAAAACGAAATGCTTGTCGGAAGGAATGACTCAGCATATATAAAAGTCAAAACGACCTTTGGTGACATTAAAAGCAAGTGTGGTACCATTAAGAGTGCAATGGGAATTCCGCTGTTAAATGCAGAGGAGACAGAGAGAGAGAGACAGACAGAGAGGGCAGCAAATAGGTGGAAACAGTACACTGAAGGCGTCCATGAGGTGGGCGATTGGTGTGATATGACTGAAGAAGAAACAGGAGTCGATAGGGAAGATATAGGGGAACCAGTGTTCGAATCAGAATTTAAAAGGCCATTTTAACACAAGATAAAATAAGGCAGAAGAGATAGATAATATTCCATCAGAATTTCTGAAAACACTGTGGAAAATGGCAACAAAACGACTGTTTACCTTGGTGTGTAGAATTTCGGAGTCTGGTGATATACCATCCGACTTCTTGAAAACTGTCAACCACACAGTTCCGAAGACTGCAAGAGCCGACAAGAGCGAGAATTATCACACAATCAGCTTAACGGCTCCTGCATACGAGTTACTGATAAGAGCAATATACAGAAGAATGGAAAAGAAAATTGAAGATCTGTTTGATGAGGATAAGTTTGCTTTTAGGAAAGGTAAAGGCATCAGAGAGCAGTTTTGACGTTACGGTAGAGAATGGAAGTAAGATTAAAGAAAAATCAAGACGCGTCAATAGGATTTGTCGACCTGGAAAGAGTGTTCTACAATGTTAAATGGTGCAAGATGTTCGAAATTAGGTGTAAGCTATAGGGAGAAACGGGTAATTTACGGCATGTACACGAGCCAAGAAGGAATAGTAAAAGTGGAAGATCAAGAACGAAGCTCTTCGATTAGAAAGGGCATAAGACAGGGATGTAGTCTTTCGCCCCTAGTGTTAAATCTGTATATCGAAAAAGCAGTGATGGAAATAAAAGAAAGGCTCAAGAGTAGAATTAAAATTCAAGGTAAAAGGATATCAGTGATAAGATTCGCTGATGACATTGCTATCCTAAGTGAAAGTGAAGAAGAATTACATGATTTGCTGAATGGAGTGAACAGTCTGATAAGTACAGCTTATGGATTAAGAGTAAATCGAAGAAAGACGAGTTAATGAGAAACAGAGAAAATGAGAACAGCAAGGAACATAACTTTAGGAGTTATGGTCACGAAGTACGGACGGAGCAAGGAGGACATCAAAGGCAGAGTAGCAATGGGAAAAAGGGCGCACCTGGAGAAGTGAAGACTACTAGCATCAAACATAGGCCTTAATTTTAGGAAGAAATTTCTGCGAATATGTGTTTAGAGCATAGAATTATATGGTAGTGAAACATGGACTGTAGGAAAGCCGGAACAGAAGAGAGTCGAAGAATTTGAGGCGTGGTGCTACAGACGAATGTTGAAAATGATTTAGACTGATAGGGTAAGGAATGAGGAGGTTCTGCGCAGAGTTGGAGAGGAAAGGAAAATATGGCAAACGCTGACAAGAAGAAGTGGTAGGATGGTATTACATCTCTTAAGGCATCAGAGAGTAAATTCCATGGTACTAGAGGGAGCTGTAGAGGATAAAAACAGTAGAGGAGACAGATTGGAATACATCCACCAAATAAGTGAGGACACAGGTGAGACTCAGGGATGAAGAGGTTGGCACAGGAGAAGAATTCGTGGCGGGTTGCGTCAAAGCAGTCAAGGGACTGATGACCCAATAACAGGAATTGTGTTCTTTTAACTAGGAGACTTTCAGTCCAACCCAAGGAACTTTCGATATTTAGAAAGCTTCTGTGTACCTAGTTATATGTTCCATAGATCATATGAACGATTCCTTTATCGAAATGATGTGGATTGAGACAGTTTACATGATTTGTACACATGATTAGCGTTAACATTGGTGAACACTTTATTTTTCTAGTTCTATTCATGCCCTTAAAAACCTGACAGCTTTTTAGTAGCTACCAGTTTTTAAGTAGAAATGCGTCAGTGGATTAGGATCTGTCCAGGACGAATGATTTTAAGTTAGATTTACAACTTGCTTTCCTACCTGTCAGATATTTTATGTTTTTGGACAAATTAACAAAAATTTTTGTTGCTGCATATTGAACTCCTTTCTCAGCCACTGACAGCTTTAGTAATGGATTATAAAGATCATTTTCATTCTATTGTTGTCTGTATGGACATCATTGTTCTTCTCAAACTGTAATGGATTATTTACGCCGAATTTGATTAGTGAATATATGTATTGTACGCATTTAAAATGCCTAGGACCTTGAAGAGGTACCTAAATAACATCCGTAGATGAACACTATACACTAATCTTATTTCTCGCTTTTGTGTAATCAGTACTTCTTTTCTAACTAATGAGCTGCCCCAGAAAATTATTCCATGAGATATTATTGAGTGGAAATACGCAAAATGTGCCAGGAGATTGATTCGTTTGTTTCCAAGATTGGTAATAACGCGAAGACCAAAAGCAGCGGAACTTATTTGTTTAACAGGGTCAGTAAAATGCGTCTTTCCGTGCACGTTTTCATCAATATGTACACCCCAAAATTTGTAGCCTTCTACCCTATTTATTGACTTGTGCCCACATGGTCAGTTTGCCAAACGATGATGCAGAACTGTGTAGCAGTCGTTCCAGAAAACAGAAGTAAGAATCATAGCAGCAATCAAAGGTCCCTCATACATAGCCGTCTGGGTTTCGTTTAGCGTGACATTCGCGAAGTACGCCTCCGTAGATGAGTAGTCTGAACGGCTGACACCTCAGCTAGGGAGGTGGACTTCACGAATGTTACTTCCTTTTTTTCAGCGATCCACGACAGACTCTTCCAGGAAGAGTGGCACGTTTATTCTAAAGGAAGGTATGTTGGACCTGCACATTGCATAATTACCGTAACTCCTCTGATTACAAAGCGTACGTTCTGCAGATCAGGAAGAGGACCCTGAATTAAAACCCATACACATCGCGTTTGAGACTTCTTCGAAGGAAATACAGGTCTGCACGTCAGTAACATGCAGTTCAAGCACACACAAAAACACCCAGAAAAACACACACACACACACACATCGAACAAAAATCGCATCTGAAGCTTAACTAAAATCTATCACACGATACAAATATTTGTTTTCGGGATATTATCTCATCCGCAAATCGCTTCTAAAGCTTAGCTTGAGTTGCGGTATTAAAATCTGCCACTGGATACATATGTTTGCTTTCGGGATGTTATCTCATCTGCAAATCGCTCTGAAGCTCAGCTTGAACTGTACGGTAAAATCTGTCACTTTGTACAAAAGTTTGTTTTCGAGATGTTCTCTCATCTGTAAACGGGATTTTAGATGACGACAAAAGATTGATCGTTAGCGAAACCGTTCATGGTCCATTCCTTCTCCCATGATACTGGGTCGTCTGGTGAAAGATATTCTACATGAAGTAAAAGATCCACATCTACATCAATACTTTGCGAATCACTATGAAGCATGTCGCTAACGGTACTTTTTATTATACCATATTAATTATGTAATCTAGAGTATCTGGACATCTATCAGTGGACATCAATATGGGCTGTGTCCATCCTTCGCCATTATGATCGTTTGAGCTCTGCTGGGGACACTTTTAATGAGACATCTGAATGACTGTGGAAGAATAGCATCCCATTCTTCCTTGGTAGCAGTGCCCAGAGAAGGCAATGATGTTGGACACACGTTTTGACTCATGCCTGAATGGCTGTGTTGGTTTCAGGAGTAACAACAGTTTAGTGAAATTATTAAAACGTCCAATGGAAGATAAAGACCCATATTTGAAATATGGAGTGTATCAGGTTAATTGCAGCAATTGTGAGTGCGTACATAGGTCAGATAGGGGGGACGTTTAAAGAGATGCACCAGAAATACACATTTCAAGAAGATATGCGGACAGAAAACTATACTGTTGCCGCCATGGAAATAACGTTAAAATACTATGTGTTCTAGACATAGGAGACACGATGGAGGTTCTAGAAGACACAGAAATCTACAATAGTTTACGAAAGAAACCCTCGAGCTTACGTAATGAACGAACTGAAGCGAATAATGAGTCATTCTTTGCTGGCTTTCGCGAATTTTTGTGTGACTTACAGATAGAGATATAGCCGTATTTTCTGTACTCATGGCACTACTTTGACTCAACTTGGTGATGTATATTACCAGGGACAATTCTTGCCACATACCTCATCACTGTAAAGAAAGTATATATAGTTTTTGTTGTGACTTGGCAAGACAGCCAAGCCACTAGGAGGAAGCCGAAAGGCACGCGTTTAAGCTCACGCAGGCTGGCGTGAGGTCTGGAACAGGTAAAGTAATTATACTAGCAAAAAAGGTACGTAGCTTCTGGAATACTTAACTTTAATCCATAATTGGTGAACATCGGTCTGACGGTACATGCATCACAAGATAAATAGGAAATGATAATGGCGCCTTGCTAGGTCGTAGCAAATGACGTAGCTGAAGGCTAGGCAAATGAGAGCGTAATTTGTCAGTGAACCATCGCGAGCAAAGTCGGCTGTACAACTGGGGCGAGTGCTAGGAAGTCTCTCTAGACCTGCCGTGTGGCGGCGCTCGGTCTGCAATCACTGACAGTGGCGACACGTGGGTCCGACGTATACTAACGGACCGCGGCCGATTTAAAGGCTACCACCTAGCAAGTGTGGTGTCTGGCGGTGACACCACAGTTTTCTTTTATTTTTTCATTTTTATTCCCTTTTACTATACATTATCCAATGTTTTAAGTTATTTGGTACCGAACTTAAATTAAATTTTAAGGACGTTTGTATGGAAATGTAATTCTTTTTGGAAAGGTACATATGAAGTAGTGATCTGCAAATTTGATGTATACCTAGTTCCACTACCTACGTTTTGATTTCTACGATACAGGGACTTCATGACCGATTAATGCGTAATTCTGTTTACGGTACAATGGTCAAATTTGTTCTGATTCGTTTTAGGGCCACCAACAGTACTTTCAACGGTAGGCAGCGAGACGTTGTGGTATCATTTCACACGGTGCGACACCTTGTTCACTGACTGGCCAGCCTACCTTTACAGTACCTCGTGACTAGATACGAGTGCATCGCCTGTAATAATTACTGCATCATTTCCTGTGGCTGGCGTAAGTCCTCTTCTTTCAGGACGCAGTCCATGATAATAGTTAGGGACACTGTCTTGAGTTGACAAACGCCTGAAGTGAGTTTTGCAACCAACGCTGTGGACTACGCTGAGAAGCTACATCGCCGAGTCGCACACTCGGAACATAATTCCTTCTATAGTCCGTTTTAAATTACTTGATAGTTGACACTTTACAGGTTGGAGCTGGTTTCTCCCAATGAGACCGCTCAACGTCGGGCCCAAACCGTTCGCCGCTGCCAAACTACCACAACAGATGCTCAGTTGACTTCCATCGTTCGGCTAGTACTGCGTATCAGACGTGCGTATTCCGTTAGCATCGTTGTGCGTACGTTTTTCTTATAGTTTATCATGTCTGATTAAATCCGAAAGAAAAGTGGCAGGCCCAGGGTCATGCGACAACTCGTGTGCAGTGTGCGAGAATACTTTGAGTGGGAGGCGGAAAATGGGGGCCTCCATTGCCGGTTTCCTAGGTAGTCTCGCGAATAGCATCCACGGTTGAGGTTAGTGAATCGTATTCGGTATTAGTAAAGCGAAATAATAGAATGAAAGAAGCGAAGCAGGATCCTCTTGTCTTCATAACCCGGGAAAGAAAAGAGCTACGCAGAAACGCATAACAAATCTGGATGCTATCGCAAAAAACGCGATCCGGCGTCACGTACGATTATCATCATAAAAGAGATTGACCTACGTTAGATAAGCTTCGTACAATACAGCGTGAGGCCGAACTTTTTGAAGGTAGCAGATCGTCGGCGTAAAATGATGATGGAACGAGAAGACAGCCGCATGGTGATGCATTTTTTGCGAGAAATGAAAGATGTTAATTTCGAGGTCGTTGTCTGGATCGATGAAACGTGGGTGAATGCAGGTCATAGTGTTACGTAACTTGAAGTGACAACAAAGGAGAGAGTATGGCACTCCCCACTGGAAAAGGTGGTAGAATTATTCTTTTGCATGCTGGTGCCTATCACGGCTTTATTCCCGGCTGTCAACATCATTTCAGGTCCAAGAAAACATCAGAATACCATGAGGAAATGAATCATGAAAAATTTTTAAATTGGTTCGAAAATACAGGGTTATTACAAATGATTGAAGCGATTTCACAGCTATACAATAACTTTATTATTTGAGATATTTTCACAATGCTTTGCACACACATACAAAAACTCAAAAAGTTTTTTTAGGCATTCACAAATGTTCGATATGTGCCCCTTTAGTGATTCGGCAGACATCAAGCCGATAATCAAGTTCCTCCCACACTCGGCGCAGCATGTCCCCATCAAGGAGTTCAAAAGCATCGTTGATGCGAGCTCGCAGTTCTGGCGCGTTTCTTGGTAAAGGAGGTTTAAACACTGAATCTTTCTCATAACCCCACAGAAAGAAATCGCATGGGGTTAAGTCGGGAGAGCATGGAGGCCATGACATGAATTGCTGATCATGATCTCCACCACGACCGATCCATCGGTTTTCCAATCTCCTGTTTAAGAAATGCCGAACGTCACGATGGAAGTGCGGTGGAGCACCATCCTGTTGAAAGATGAAGTCGGCGCTGTCGGTCTCCAGTTGTGGCATGAGCCAATTTTCCAGCATGTCCAGATACACGTGTCCAGTAACGTTTTTTTTCGCAGAAGAAAAAGGGGCCGCAAACTTTAAACCGTGAGATTGCACAAAACACGATAACTTTTGGTGAATTGCGAATTTGCTGCACGAATGCGTGAGGATTCTCTACCGCCCAGATTCGCACATTGTGTCTGTTCACTTCACCATTAAGAAAAAATGTTGCTTCATCACTGAAAACAAGTTTCGCACTGAACGCATCCTCTTCCATGAGCTGTTGAAACCGCGCCGAAAATTCAAAGCGTTTGACTTTGTCATCGGGTGTCAGGGCTTGTAGCAATTGTAAACGGTAAGGCTTCTGCTTTAGCCTTTTCCGTAAGATTTTCCAAACCGTCGGCTGTGGTACGTTTAGCTTCCTGCTTGCTTTATTCGTCGACTTCCGCGGGCTACGCGTGAAACTTGCCCGCACGCGTTCAACCGTTTCTTCGCTCACTGCAGGCCGACCCGTTGATTTCCCCTTACAGAGGCATCCAGAAGCTTTAAACTGCGCATACCATCGCCGAATGGAGTTAGCAGTTGGTGGATCTTTGTTGAACTTCGTCCTGAAGTGTCGTTGCACTGTTATGACTGACTGATATGAGTGCATTTCAAGCACGACATACGCTTTCTCGGCTCCTGTCGCCATTTTGTCTCACTGCGCTCTCGAGCGCTCTGGCGGCAGAAACCTGAAGTGCAGCTTCAGTCGAACAAAACTTTATGAGTTTTTCTACATATCTGTAGCGTGTCGTGACCATATGTCAATGAATGGAGCTACAGTGAATTTATGAAATTGATTCAATCATTTGTAATAGCCCTGGATGTTGTTACCAAGTTTAGAAAATCCGTCAGTAATTATTACCGACAATGCCCCATACCATTCAGTTTTAAAGGATAAGACTCTAACCCTGACCTCTCGAAACTAAGACACTGTTCAACGGTTACAACAGCACAGAGATACTGTGGATGAGTCACTGAAGAAAAAGAGAAGTATTAGAACATGGGCCACTCAATAGCCACACTTTCCAGCCTATGTTATCGACGAAGACTACCGCCTAATCACTGCCAATTTATCGCTTTTGAACTTATTTGGGAGCAAGTGGAAGGATATGTTGCTCGCGAAAATAAAAAAATTGCTTTGAGGGCCGGGAAAATGTCACTGAAATGGACGATGCATACGAAGTCAGTAATTGACGAAGTGCACAATAATGAATGTCATTTCGAAGATTGTGCTACAGCTGCTACAGCTGCTCATCCACTTCGGAAAGTTTCAGTGACTCTAACGTGAGCGGTTTCCATCCTCTTTTGGGCAGCCTGCAGATAGCAATCGGTATAGGTATGGACACAAAATAGTTTCCTTACTTTTAAACAGTTTACATTATTTCTATATGCTGCCACCTGTGTGGCCTACAACGCGTAACTTGTCACCTCCTGAAGCCGGTGTGAGGATAAACAAAAAATGCGAGAGATTACAGTTAGCTTTTGGCACTGATTTCTCTCTTGAGTTTGCTCGCAGAGGTTAGCTTTGATTGCCTTGAACAAAGCGAGCGTGATGAATAGTTCAGCCACAAGTTGTTGACCGCCTTTTGCTCGGATACATTGAATATCAGCTGTTGACAAAGCATCTTGGTTTCCCATCATACCCCAAAACGGCCACAGCCAACATTGCTACGCATTACGGATAAGAAATGGGGGCCTCACACTTTCAATAATATTAGCAATCTGTCATTATATTGACCGAGGGCTCGTATTGACGTATTGTCAATACCAGAAGTACTGACGAGCATTGTTGATGGCCCCAAAATATTCTCAGTGCATAGAGAGCGTGTGGAGTCGAGCATTGACGGTTTGACATTATGCGCCATTCAAGTGTTGGCAGAGCTTCATGAACCAGCCACACAGAGCTAATGTGCAGTCTTCATGTTGTCAGTTTGTCTTTGAGCACAACATATCTCAGAATCAAATATTGTAGTAGTCTTTTAACAGAAAACAGTTTTAAAAGGGGTATGCGGTAGTCGTATTTATCACTTTATAGAGATCTATCGAGCATTATCTACCGCATTCTTTTCTTCTTTAATTTGGAAACGTAGTAGGCCTCGTCATATACTGTATATGGGATGGCTACGAAATTCATATCAGCCTCGTCACATTATTTACGTTAATTACCTGAATGTATCGTTGTAGTACAGATATAATTACCTCACAGGTTTCAGTAACATAATTGCTGATTCCTTTTGATGATATTACAGCACTAAATTTGAAGCATTCGAATGACCTGCCTGTTGCCAGAACTCTCACTTACACGTGGTCTCGTCGACTGCGATTGCCTCTGCAATTGAAGAATTTTGCTTTTCTGTTTTACATCAATTAATATTAATAGTTTGTCGGACTTTTACGAAAATGGCTTGACATCTTTTATTTCCGTGGTTAAGATTTTAGCCAGTAAATTAACATACTACAACTAGCTTCTTTTTCAATCATTCTGATAAGTATTGCCCCATTTTCGTTGTTTTGTGTTGCTTACAAGCTGTAGCTAAAATAATTGCGGCAAACGCTTTGTTTTGGGCGTTAGACATCTTAACATAGTAAAATGATGAAAATGGAAGCAAAAATCTTCAAAAAGCCACCATCGCTTTAGCAGAGCATTTATTCAGATTATGGCAACACGATTTGCTAAAACCGGTAATCTGAATAAACGATTTACTAAAGAGATCGAAGTTTGTTACTTCTATTTCCATATCAATATACGGATGCAAAATATTAACGCGAATTCTTTACAGACGAATGGAAAAACTGGTAGAAGCCGACCTCGGGGAAGATTAGTTTGGATTCCGTAGAAATGTTGGAACACGTGAGACAATACTGACCCTACGACTCATCTTAGAAGCTACTTTAAGGAAAGGCAAACCTACGTTTCTAGCATTTGTAGACTTAGAGAAAGCTTTTGATAATGTTGACTGGAATACTCTCTTTCAAATTCTGAAGGTGGCAGGGGTAAAATACAGGGAGCGAAAGGCTATTTACAATTTGTACAGGAACCAGATGGCAGTTATAAGAGTCGAGGGGCATGAAAGGGAAGCAGTGGTTGGGAAAGGAGTGAGACAGGGTTGTAGCCTGTCCCCGATGTTATTCAATCTGTATATTGAGCAAGCAGTAAAGAAAACAAAAGAAAAATTCGGAGTAGGTATTAAAATTCATGGAGAAGAAGTAAAAACTTTGAGGTTCGCCGATGACATTGTAATTCTGTCAGAGACAGCAAAGGACTTGGAAGAGCAGCTGAACGGAATGGACAGTGTCATGAAAGGAGGGTATAAGATGAACATCAACAAAAGCAAAACGAGGATAATGGAATGTAGTCGAATTAAGTCGTGTGATGCTGAGGGACTTAGATTAGGAAATGAGACACTTAAAGTAGTAAATGAGTTTTGCTATTTGGGGAGCAAAATAACTGATGATGGTTGAAGTAGAGAGGATATAAAATGTAGACTGGCAATGGCAAGGAAAGTGTTTCTGAAGAAGAGAAATTTGTTAACATCGAGTATAGATTTAAGTGTCAGGAAGTCGTTTCTGAAAGTATTTATATGGAGCGTAGCCATGTATGGAAGTGAAATATGGACGATAACTAGTTTGGACAAGAAGAGAATAGATGCTTTCGAAATGTGGTGCTACAGAAGAGTGCTGAAGATTAGATGGGTAGATCACATAACTAATGAGGAGGTATTGAATAGAATTGGGAAGAAGAGAAGTTTTTGGCACAATTTGACTAGAAGAAGGGATCGGTTGGTAGGACATATTCTGAGGCATCAAGGGATCACCAATTTAGTATTGGAGGGCAGCGTGGAGGGTAAAAATCGTAGAGGGAGACCAAGAGATGAATACACTAAACTGATTCAGAATGATGTAGGTTGCAGTAGGCACTGGGAGATGAAGAAGCTTGCACAGGATAGAGTCGCATGGAGAGCTGTATCAAATCAGTCTCAGGACTGAAGACCACAACAACAATATCAATATACATAGCCCCCAGCAGACAGTAAGTCAAGCATATACATTCTTGTAAAATCGCGTTGCCCATTGACAATCTTATTGATGGTGCGAGGGTCGTTTTGGTATTTTAAAGTATGTAAAACTATAAATAATTATAAATATTGAAAGTGTGCAGGGCCATTAACAGCACTCGTGAAGTGGAGCTCCGTGAGTCGTCTGTAACAGAGCTGCCGCTGCAGCCGATGTAGTAACACTGTCGCTGCTAGTGACAGACGTCAACTCTCAAGTAATTCTAAACGAACTGTAGTTGTGTTTGATGTATGTTGTGGCTACTTCAGGCTTGAGCGGGCATCGAATTATAGTATATGTGACTTTATATTTTCCACAATGTAGTGACAGTCTTTAGGTTTTCTGACTGACATATCTTCTGTCTCGGGTACATGTACGCAGATGTCGATTCTGATTTTTATCCCCCGTTATGGCAGTACAGGAAGTTGGTTATAGGCCTAGTTTTTACGAACAGAGATGAGTTGTTCTGGATGTTGTGTGATGGTCTGGGTAGTTTAAACTCTGTACAATATTATGGTTGAACTATAACGCAGACACTAATCTCAGTAACGCCCGTGCATGTTATTACCAGTCGCTTAAATGAAAAGCCTGACGTGGTACTACTGGATATGTCTCCCAACAGTTTAGGCTTGTTGTCATGCCCTGAAGACCATATAGGTCTTACAGTACCATTTAGGTTACCGCTAGCTACATACGTGATATATTACTGAATATGTTTCCATTCTGTTAGGCATATTTTGCAAAATTGTCCTCCCGAAACCGCTGCTCAGAATGAAATCAAACGCGGACTGTATATTATCGAAGAAGGGGGAAACGTTACAGCAACAAACTATGTTTTCCCACTAGATGCCACTGTAGGCGTCGTAATGTAAATGGGTTCGGCTACAAATGACAGATGAATAGCAATACAACGGCTATGGTGTAAGTTGCACTTTAAATGAGCCGTACTGTATAATGTGGATGACCTCAGATATTTGGCATTCAGTAGTTTTGGCACTGTCAGGTAAGACGAATCACCAAAAGATCGTACCGTAACGGGTAGGAAAAATCGGATATTAATTGTCTTGTAACCAATTTCCCTGAAGTCACAAAGTGTATAAAAAGGAACAATGGAATCGGTTTCTAACTGTCCTGAGACATGCACAAGACATGTTCAGAATGCTGTCCACCGCTTTCTGCCACAAGCTGATATCGAGAAACAGCATGTGCCACATCAGCTTGGACTGTTTCACGGGTAAGCTCAGAATGCATTGCGCAACGTGTGTGTCTTCGTACATTTGTAATCACAGCACTGAACACAGCACCTTTCAGATAATCAAACAGCGGAGCTCACACGGATTAAGATCAGATGATGTGGACGGCTAGGCTGTACGGCAATGGCGGCTGCCAAGTCTATCATTTCCAACACGCCTGTGCAGCATCCACTTTACTGGCTGTACCCCAGGAGCGGCATCTTCCATAAAAATGATTCTACGCACACATCCACACTGTTGAACGGCTGCAATGAGGCTGGTATGCAAAAGACTCTTACCAGTGACGGCACAGGTAACAGGACACACAGGACTCATCTTATCGAAAAACTACGGCCCTACGATAAACGATGCCGTCAACTCACACCATACAATTACCTTTGCAGAAGGAAATGGTATCGATAGATAGACTGTATATTGACATCTCCTTGGCGATGGAAATAGGTTTCCTCTGTCCACAGAAAATTCCTTGCCCATTCCCATTCGCTGTCAACTTCCTGTGAGGAAGAAAGTCTAAGCAAACGGTTGTCCTACTGACAGGCAGCATGAAGTAACTCCTGAACATTAATGAGTTTGTATCGATAGCAATGCTGGATACTTCGTAGAATTTTATGCACCGACCTCAAAGGCAAGTCCAAATTCGACCCCTTGGCCTGTACTGTGGCCACATCTTCTACTGACGTCAGATCAATTGCTTTCCTCCCGCTGCCACGTTGCACATCAAAAGATCCTGTCTCTTCGAATTTCGTAATCAGTTCCTTGGCAGACATGAGAACAATGCCTTTTTACATACTTTGACTATCCGTAACTTTTGCACAACTATTTTCATGCAGTCACCGTTCTTATAAATTAGCTTTAGCAGCAGAACGCCATCCTGCATTGAGATAGTCATACCGAGCATCTCAGAAACTTTGGAACAGCCGTGTTCCCCAGGATTTTTGTTTTGCATATTCTGCCGCTTACATCGCCATCTACTGATAAGATTTTCGTTTCCTCCTTCTTCGATACTATTCCGTTTAAATTGATGTCATTCTGAGCAGTGTTTCGTTTTTCTTACATAATTTTGAAACTGAAATTTTAATTATAATCACACTGTGTATCAGAGATTTACTGACACATTATTGCAGGGTTTCTTATGTTATTCCTTTTTGGTACTCGCATCCTGTCTTCATGTAGGAGCGACCTAAAGCACAGCTACAGACTTTATTTCACTGCATGTGGCGTGTTAACTGTACTTTGTCTGCCTTGACGTAGAGAAAGCATACGACCGCGAATGACATTCCCCTCTCCTTTTTAAACTCCGATTTATGCAATTCCCATCAACTATATTCTCCTTATTGCATCCTCCCTCTCCTTGTTAACAACACCAGTTCCTGTATCTTCCACCCAACTGCAGGAGTGCCCCAGGATCCGTCCTCTCCCGTCTCCTTTACTGCTCATACACTGCAGATATGCCCAAACTACCTCCTTCCTTCCACTTCCTTCAGGAGACTCCTTTCCTCGCACTCTACTCTACGCTCCAGAAATCCCAACAGTCCCTCCAAATCCACCTTAATCACTTTATCTCCTGGCGTAACCTATGGCTCCTTAAGATTAACGCCACCAAAACCCAGGCAATAATTATAGGACGTACTACCATCACCTTCCGCCTCCATGACTTCTACTTCACCACTTATAACCGTCCCATCCAGCTATCACACTAAAATACCTTGGGCTAAGCTTCGACCGGCAACTAACGTGTAACTTCTGTGGTCTATACTGCTGACAGCCCACCACCCTGCCCATATGGAGTGTGGTGGGATGAAATAACAAAAAAAAGTTATCTTGAGGAAACGTGTATAATATAGTCAGTGCGGCGTCTCCATAAGAAATGTCCTGTTTCACGTAACCTGTTGTTGTTTTCGTGCCCACAGTAATTTTCATTTTAGCGCTTGTGAAGGGTGACAGGAATAAATACATGACTTTTCTTTTCTGTGTATTCTTCGTACGTTGTCTGATACAGTTATCACTTCAGACCTGTACCAAACGGTATTGTATTCATTAATGTATTGCTTGTATTGTTCGTCTAATGCTGAATTAGCGTTACTATGTGTGGTCTACAGGAACTTGGAGGATATTCAGTATTTTCCCTGCCAGAACTAGCGTACTGCTGCCTTTTGGTCATCCAGCTATACGTATCAAGATGTGCTCAGATTTACATAGACTCTCGTGATATTCGTCTTCGTCTGTGCAGCTGGAATCGATTACATTTTTATGTTACTATGCACTACCAAATACACAGCTGTCATTTGGCTTGGCGGTAAGTACATATTATCTAGTTATTAGTGGTACCTTATTTAGTGAGATAACACACGGCTTCAGGTCGTGATTCGAGTTCACTTTTTTTATACACTATGTGTGTCATGGGGATGGTTGTAATGGTCATTTCTGAAAGATGATATAAGGGGTTTTCATGGAGTAGTTTTGGCTTCTAATCATAGTTTGCAGTAACTGCAAGCTTCACTTCAAATTTGATCAGAAAATACTTTAATTTTTACTATGGACTGGAGGGCAGTTTCTAACAGTTTTATACACCATGTTATTGTTGGGGTTGTATTTTTATGTTTAGTGTTACTTACGAACAGCTTTTTCACGTTTTAACGTTAGTAACACGACTAGCGGAACTTTGTAGACTATCAGTGTGCCTTTGGATCAACATCTGGTTGTGAAGTTGTTATGATTCTGGTTGACATACTTTGTACATCTACTTGATGGCTGACTCAAGTACTCAATGTACAAGATGATTCAGCTCCTCTACCCACTGGTTTTATGCAACCTGCAAGACCTTCAAAACACACATGAGAGATTTTCATATTCTCTCACTCACTACATGCGAACTATTTTGGCCTTAGAGAAGTTATTAATGGAACCTTTTTTGTAGGAATTGTAATGTACTTAAGTTTTGTACTGGGATACGTTTTTGCTGGAGGTGTAGTGTTTCGAATTATTCAAGAGAGACATATTTCAAGATCACTTTTGTACATTATTCTTGATTGACTGGAAAACTGCAGCTTCTAGCATAAATGTATCCCAGTACAAAATTTAACTACATTAAATTTCCTCCAAAGGAGGTCCTCTTCTTTTTTTCTGTTGGGCTAATAGTTTGCACGTAGCGAGCGACAGAATATGAAAATTTCGCATGTGGATTTTGTTGGTGTTGTGGGTTGCATACAACTAATAGATATGGGGCAGCTGAGTCAGCCTGTATACGGCTGACTACTCCAACAGAACATCCGTCTTGTTGGTAGCCGTTTGGAATTCACAGTTGTTGTTATTATATACTTTCGCTGGTAAACTCACTTAATATGTAAGACTGGCTACTCCTATTAGCCACTTCGGATTTACGGTTTGTTTACTCTGACACTGACTAGAGTAAATTATGATGAAGGTATTGTTTTCGTCTTCCTGATGATGTGACTTGCTTAAGTGGTTTGATTTGTCTTATTGTTTATTAACGCAAGGTTATTTGGTAGCATTTATTTTGACATTATGTCATTTATTTCTTGGATGACTAATGCTGTTATCCCATCTGACATAGGTAGGTGCCCGATGACGGTGCAGTGCTCACCGAAATCGATCGCATTCGAATAAAGAGTTGTAAACACAAAGCTGAAGGTGTTACCATTACTTCTCCTATACTGACCAACTGTCGTCAGACTCTCCAGCTGAAGTACAAAATGGTTGCAAGAAAGTTGGACCTGTATAAGGTGTTCCATTGGTTTCATGTCGGGACTCGGGCCATTCCACTTCAGAAAAGTTATTTTCCATAATCCGCTGCTTCACGGATACTGCTGTATAACAGGATACACTGAAGGGCTGGTGTTAAGAATAGTCGTCTCCGGTCTATTCCTTCACTGTACGCAGTACACAATGTTGTAAGATATTTTCATATCCTTAAGGGCAATAATGTAATTGTGGTCTCACCACCAGACACCACACTTGCTAGGTGGTAGCTTAAATCGGCCGCGGTCCATTTAGTACATGTCGGACCCGCGTGTCGCCACTGTGTGATCGCAGACCGAGCGCCACCACAAGGCAGGTCTCGAGATACGGGATAGCACTCGCCCCAGTTGTACGACGACTTTGCTAGCGACTACACTGACGAAGCCTTTCTCTCATTTACCGAGAGATAGTTAGAATAGCCTTCAGCTAAGTCCATGGCTACGACCTAGCAAGGCGCCATTAGCCTTACATAGTTTGATAGTAATCGTATGAAATGTCTCATCAAGAATGCTGTATTCACATCAAAGAATAAAAGATAAGTATTCGAGGAGCTGCATACTTTTCTTATGAGAATTCACTACTTACCCTGTTCCAGAATTCACGCCCGTCTGCGTTAGATAGCGTGCATTTCGGCTTCCTCTATCTACAAGGTGTTGGCACATTTGCCAACACATCAGTAATCAACTCAAAACACGAAAAACACTCCCATACCGTTACATCACGTTCTGCGTACTTCACTGTTAGCGATACACTTGATGGCAGTTAACGTGCTCCAGCGGTTCGCCACAACCAAATCGTTCTACAAGGTATAGCGTGATTCATCACTCCAAATCCATGGTTTCCAGTCATCTAGTCTCCAGTGGAGTCGTTCTTTACGCCACCTCAACCCGTTGCTTAGCACTGACTGGCTTACGAAGAGTTGCTGAATAGCTGAAAAATTGTACCCCATTCTTTTTAACTTCCTACACTCTGTCACTGTGTCATCTGGACGGCCGGTAGCACTTTGGAACTGACGAGTGATTCCGTCCGCTGATTTCAAGCGATTTTTTACAGCTATTCACCGAAACGCTCAACGGTCCCCCTACGTCAGTACCTGAAGTCCGCCTGCGTGTTGGTTTCGCTGTGGTTGTTCCTTCGCGTCTCCACTTCAGTGTCACATCGCCAACAGGCGACTTGCGCAGTCTTAGAATGGTTGGAATGTCCCTGATGGATTTGTTACTCAAATAAAATCCAATTAGTAGTCTACATCTTTCTCTACATACGGATGTCCAGAATGTTGGAACACGTGAGGCAATACTGACCCTACGACTTATCTTAGAAAATAGATTAAGGAAAGGCAAACCTACGTTTCTAGCATTTGTAGACTTAGAGAAAGCTTTTGACAATGTTGAATGGAATACTCTCTTTCAAATTCTGAGGGTGGCAGGGGTAAAATACAGGGAGCGAAAGGCTATTTATAATTTGTACAGAAACCAGATGGCAGTTATAAGAGTCGAGGAACATGAAAGGGTTCAAATGGTTCAAATGGCTCTGAGCACTATGGGACTTAACATCTGACGTCATCAGTCCCCTAGAACTTAGAACTACTTAAACCTAACTAACCTAAGGACATCACACACATCCATGCCCGAGGCAGGATTCGAACCTGCGACCCTAGCGGTCGCGTGGGTCCAGACTGAAGAGCCTAGAACCGCTCGGACACCAGCGGCCGGCGCGCGGACGTCTTGTCTGACGTACCGGACGACTTGGCCGAATGGGAAGAAGACATTGGATATAAAAAAAAAAAAGAAAGTGAAGCAGTATCGTAGGGAGACAGTGAGATACGTCCAAGAAGAATTCGCTGAAAGCTACGGTTGCCAACTCTGCTGAATCAGACGAAGAAGACAGTGCACAGTGGTCAGACTTTGATTTACCGAGGACCAATAACAAATTTGAAGGATCCCCGGGTCCAAACATATTTCCCAAAGATACACAGAGCGTCGAGGATATCGTACAATTATATATTGGGAACGATCTATTTTGATATACACTACTGGCCATTAAAACTGCTACACCAACAAGAAATGCAGATGATATGCGGGTATTCATTGGACAAATATATTATAGTAGAACTGACATGTGATTACATTCTCACGCAATTTGGGCGCATAGATCCTTGGAAATCAGTACCCAGAACAACCACCTCTGGCCGTAATAACGGCCTTGATACGCCTGGGCATTGAGTCAAACAGAGCTTGCATGATGTGTACAGGTACAGCTGCCCATGCAGCTTTAACACGATACCACAATTCATCAAGAGTAGTGACTGGCGTATCGTGACGAGCCAGTTGCTCGGCCAACTTTGACCAGACGTTCTCAGTTCCTGAGAGATCTGGAGAATGTGCTGGTCAGGGCAGCAGTCCAACATTTTCTGAATCCAGAAAGGCCCGTACAGGACCTGCAACATGCGGTCGTGCTTATTCTACTGAAATATAGGGTTTCGCAGGGATCGAATGAAGCGTAGAGCCACGGGTCGTAACACGTCTGAAATGTAACGTCCACTGTTCGGTGCCGTCAGTGCGAACAAGAGGTGACCGAGACGTGTAACCAATGGCACCCCATACAATAACACCGGGTGATACGTCAGCATGGCGATGACGAATACACGCTTCCAATGTGCGTTCACCGCGATGTCGCCAAACACGGATGCGACCATCATGATGCTGTAAACAGAACCTGGATTCATCCGAAAAAATGACATTTTGCCATTCGTGCACCCAGGATCGTCGTTGAGTACACCATCGCAGACGATCCAGTTTGTGATGCAGCGTCAAGGGTAACCGCAGCCATGGTCTCCTAGCTGATAGTTCATGCTGCTGCAAATGCCGTCGAACTGTTCGTACAGATGGTTGTTGTCTTGCAAACGTCCCCATCTGTTGACTCAGGGATCGAGACGTGGCTGCACGATCCGTCACAGCTATGCGGATAAGATGCCTGTCATCTCGACTACTAGTGATACGAGGCCGTTGGGATCCAGCACGGCGTTCCATATTAACATCCTGAACCCACCGATTCCATATTCTACTAACAGTCACTGGATCTCGACCAACGCGAGCAGTAATGTCGCGATACCATAAAACTGCAATCGCGGTAGGCTACAATTCGACCTTTATCAAAGTCGGAAACGTGATGGTACGCATTTCTCCTCCTTACACGAGGCATCACAAGAACGTTTCACCAGGCAACGCCGGTCAACTGCTGTTTATGTATGAGAAATCGGTTTGGAAACTTTCCTCATGTCAGCTCGTTGTAGGTGTCGCCACCGGCGCCAACCGTGTGTGAATGTTCTGGAAAGCTAATCATTTGCATATCACAGTATCTTCCTCCTGTCGGTTAAATTTCGCGTCTGTAGCACGTCATCTTCGTGGTGTAGCAATGATAATGGCCCGTTGTGTACTGGCAACTAAACCAAAAAGTACTACGGTCAAAACTGCAATAGAAAGAAACTGGATGTAAAAAATGCCAAATTTGTCGACGTTACGGTACCCGAACTTAGAAAATGGTTTGGGCTTGCTATCCTGATGGGAATTGTAAGAAATGCAAGGATCAATGATTATTGGTCAACGAATCCGTTGATAGACGCAACGATACGTCGCAAAACAACGTCCCGCAACCGATTCAGACAAATATTATCATTTTTACATTTTTCCGACAGCAACAATAAACTGGTTAGTGCCGACCGGCTAGTCAGAGTGCAATTCGTAATTGATTATTTTTCCAAAAAGTAAAAAAAAAAACGTTTGATCTAAGTCAAAACATCTCAATTGATGAAGGAATGAGTCCGTGGCGTGGACGGTTAAATTTTAAAGTTCACAATCTGTCGAAAATTGCGAAATATGGCTTACTCATTCGGATGCTGTGTCATTCGAGTACATGATACATTTCCTCGTTGAAGATGCATTCAGGCGCTGGGCAGCCTTTAGCAAAAATAGTGGAGGAACTATTGACACCTTCTGATGGAAAGTGGCATCACCTCTGCATGGACAATTATTATAACAGTGTAGAACTTGCATAGAAGTTACTTGAAAAGAAAATTCGAGTTTGCGGAACGATACGGCAAAACAGCGGATTTCCGGGAAATTAAAGAGCGCAAAAATCAATGTGTTTGAAGCTTGTCATCAATGGAAAGGTGACAAGCGGCCGCCGCCAGGCCAAGTAATCCGCTTTAGCGCTGCCGGCGCCAAGCGAATAAATTTGTACGAGACGTGCGGACGGCAAAGTGTTAAGCAAAGATGTCATTTAATGCATGACACGACTGTCAATGGTCGTGGGACGGGTCACAGCCCTGAATCCCAGTAAGCTACCAACTAATAGCAGCCTGCTGTTTGCTTTACCTAGAACTGCGCTTGTGTCACTGTTCAGTTTCGTACCTCTCCTCTTTGTCACGCCTATATCTGGAATGACATGACTGCATAGTTGATACAATAATTCACGGAGACCTGCAAGGAACGTCACGTGACACATTGTGCCGTCCCCTGCATCCCGTCGTTTCGCTGCTAAGTCGGAGATCCATGCAGTTGTTATGGGAGTAGAGACTGGCAGTGAAGGTCAGTAAATTGCGGATAATGAAGTCAACTACCTAGCCGCTGCGTTCCTCACGCTCGCCGCTCTGGAGGGCTAAAGTGACTCGGAACTGGGTGCTGTTCCGTAACAGCTGGCTTCCTACCCTGACGTGAGGACCAAACATTAATGACGACCGTGCTGTGCAAATCTCTCCACGCCACATTTCATATTGTAACAAGTGGGCAGAAATTAATTAAGGGGGTGATCTACCTTCTATTTTAGCTACTGACAAGACGAGTGTGAAAAAGCTTTAAAAGATTTGTAACTGACTGGACTCTCGCTTACGATTTTGGGTTGGAGATTTCAATGGATTGCGGGATCCATTCCATCGATCAGGTGTCTGCTGTAGGAAGTGATAAGGTGATTTTCATTGTGTGTATGTGAGTGAGGCGGGGTGCATGTGATTGCATGCGTGTAGGTTTTTGCAACGTTATTTATGTTTTTTCTTTCAGTTCTCGTTTTAATAATTTAGCGAACTTTATTAAAACTTGTCTCATGAAATTTTACAATGGGCTCAAAATACTTTGTTGTCGTGCTCCCACACTGCTGTGTCATCATTAGTTGTGTTCTTAAAGACATCCATGCTTGACGATATATGAGCTACATGTTAGGCATCCTTCGTGAAGTAGTATGACATTTCGCACGTGCTACATTCAGCAACCTTGAGCTGATACCATCATTCTCTCCTTTTTCTTCGATTCCTTCCCATATTACTGTCTTGTGCATTCCATCGGTTCTGCCCTTCATTTCTAGGGATGGAGGGAGCAGAAAATTCTCCTTAGCCCATAGCCAAACTTAGAGAATGATCTTAAATTGAAACTCAGGATTAAATAAAACGCATACACAGATCACTTCTCATTAGCATTGGTCCGACAGGCTGTAAAATTTGCTCTTCTGGGTCAGCGGCAAGAGCGGTTCTGGATGTTTCTCGGTCGGTAGTTGTTCGCGCTGATGATCCGGGTTCCACAAACCTTCCTTCCTTGTTTTGACCATTAACGTCTGTTAACATCGCCGCACCATTCACTCAGGCAGCACCATGTAATACGCCATTTGCACATGTGATACGCCATTTGCACAACAATACGTAAAAGGCAAGTGTGCCCCTTCGGACTGCGAATACCCTCTGTGACAAAACGGCTGAAACTATAACAGGTTAAGAGTGCAAATGCATCGATGGGGACGGAGAAATGTGGATACGTGGTTAATATAAATGTCCAGGGGACCACATTACCATTTTTTTAAATGATGAAATGACCACTTAGGATCTTGCTAAAACTTCATTTTGTCCTCTTTGTCCGGAGATTCCTGTGTTTCTTACACTGCATCTTACAGTTGCTATGCTGTTGCTTTCGTTATTCTGACCATGTTCTCCCAGTCTTTGTAGTTCTTCTTTCGTCATGAAACCCTTCCAAACTTTGTATTCTGCTTTGTTTTCTGTTTCGAAACATGCCCCTTTCTAACAGGTGGGCTTCCAGAGTCGTGCACCTCTCAAGGTCTTTCAGAGCTTCTTTAATCCGCGGTGTAGTGGTCTTTTCAGTACAGAGGTAATCAAACATTTTTTTGTGAAAGACGTCCGTTTATTTGAATACATCTTCCATTAGAGTATAGTCTATCAACTAGATACGGCGTTTTGTCATTTTCGTACGCCATCTTTATCATTTTCTACTCAGATCAATGCCTATAAGAACTGATCTATGGTGTGTGTTTTTTATATCTTAAATCCTGTATTTCAGTTTATGAAATCTTACTTTGGCTATGGGCTAAGAAGAATTTTCTGCTCCCTCCAAACTTAGAAACGGAGGGCTGAACCGTTGGAATGCACAGAACAACTGCATGGGGAGGAATCGAAGAACAAAGAGAGAAATAGTGGCAGACGACACCAGCCATCACTGTCATGGTGTACGTGACTTGGGGCACGTAGGTGGAACGATCTTTTCAGTCGAAATCGCGGGAGTTTGTTTCCATTGGTTGGTGGAAGTTCTCGGGAGATGTTTTGACATCTTGCGATTGAATCTATTAAAACAGGCCAACAGGGAAACCACATGGAGCGGTTTGGACCCAAGCCGATTGAGTCGTGTAGTTGCGCCCCGAAGCTAGAGCTGTGATTGTCCAAGAGATGCGCCAAAATGTGCGTCCTCTCGCGCGTACAGAGGAGCGAGTGGGGCAGTGGAAGACTAGAGGTGCTGCAAGCTGGAAGCATTGGATGTGCTATTGGCCGGAGGGGACACACTGTGCAGCTGTGACGCCACTGCTTGCCGGCGTGCCGATAGCTAGTTCATTATCAGAACTGGTTAGTAGCCCCAATAATTTGCATTTGACTTTTTCCGAGCTGCTGCAGTCTTTGTCATGTGTCCTGTAAGCTAAATTATTTACACCGACCTGTTTTAGTTTGAACAGGGTGTTCGTTCTCTTGTTTCAATGATTCTAACTTGTGGTGTATAGGAAACCTGCATACTCGGTTCGCTAGACAAAAATTCATACAAATCGTGTTAATGAGTTTTATTACAAAAAGAAATTTCCAATACGTAACTTCTGCAATTACACAGATATGTCGCAAGTAAAGGGCGACATACGAAATAGTAGATCATAGATATTCTTCAGTATAGACAGTTCCGTGATACATAGTGAGTACAAGCGAAGTAATAGAGTTGACGCCGCTATACGAGTGCCTATTCTCGAAGCTGCTATTGAACTGGGCCGTCACCAGTCCGTCGCGGTGTTTAAGTCCTCTTCACCTAGGGGCCACTGCTGTCGCGTTGCCGTCCTGGAGATGGTTTGATCAGCGTGCGATAGGCTGACGTCTTCTCACAGCCATCTCTTTATCTATCGTTCCCGGCCGGTGCGCCGGCTCTTGACATTACGCCGTAACATAAATCGCATGAGTTTTTCTCTCACTCTACTCTTGCCCCATGTAAATCCGTTAAATTTTATCTCACATCTCGAATTTCTGTGAATGAGTAATAACGACTTTTTCTCTTGTTCTTTGTCCTCAACAGTGCTTATGTCTGTCGGATCACGCACAAGCTCCCATAGAGGCACCCCTAGTGATGATCACTATGTCAAATCTGCAATTGGTAACGGGCAGTAGCATTTAAGAACATCATTTTTTACGCAAGTAAATTTCCTTCATGCACAAGTAATTGTAATAACTCCAAAGGTTTAAATTGTCTTCTTTACTCGTTCTTCAAACCCCCAGGCCATTTTCAGATACATAATGTAGTAGATTAAGAAATTTATATGAAATACTTCTGAACACTAGGTTCTTCGCCAGAAGGCCATAATGTGCGCTTTGTATCCGTTGCATAAGGGTAAAGAAATTGTTTTGATTGCTTTCGGGGTGGAAATTGCTCCTACTTTTATTAACCATAGCACTTATAGTGTACGACATCATCAGTGCATGCGATAAAAAAATCAGTACGGATCACTACTTAAATATATTCAATTCCCATTTTTAACCAGAAACACACTACAACACATTAAAAGACAGCCGGCACCTCATACCTGGATAGTCTGTTTTTGTCCGTTCTCAGTAGGTGTCCTAGAAATATCAGCCTCCTTTTCCTCGTGGTCTCCGAGATACCCTCCACATCTCGGAGACTTCTTTGTTGCTCCGAAGTTTCCAGCCGGCCTCAGTTTGAATTGCGTCCAAAGACCTCTTTTCGGTGATTTCAATTTCTCATCGAGAGGCATTCACTAGTTTACAGGCATTTGTTTTGACCATAGTATTACAGTGTCTTAGTTTTCCAGGAGATGCCCTTTTGTTGTAAATGTTTTGTCAGTCCATAGGCTCTCACCATTTTTGTGGAGATGCTCGTTTTGTTGTAAATGTTTTGTCAGTCCATAGGCTCTCATCATTTCTGTGGTCCGATCGCCTATTGCAGCTTTATCTAGTCCATTTAATTTTATAGCGCCGTCGAGGTACTTCAATGTCATTGTCCTCATAATAGGGCCTGCCTCTGTTTCAAGGATTTTCGGTCCATATTTGTTATTCATCATGAATTAGATCTTTGGTATCGAAATCATCTGCCCCGCTCCACTTTCCGGCGAGGTGAATCTGGCGGTGGCTTTCTCTCTGCGCGGTGTCTTGCTTTGCCCTTCGCGAAAGTACCGCAAAGCCATCCGCAGGCGCCACACATTTCCAATTTCTCACAATGTGGTCAACAACACAGTTGAATAGTGGCCGTAAAAATCTGTCACCGTGAAGTTGGGCTGCTTTTAGCGGTACTACAATTGTTTATGTTTGAAAGCAATTAAAGGCAGTAATTTGCTTCACGAATTCCACTCACTCATGTCATATGGCCCTTTGATCTGTGCTACTCGCTTGTTTACTGGATCGATTAACAACCTTTCTGATATTGTTGGTCCAAAGTTAATAAATATCACGAGGTGGTGCGTTTCGCCTGCGCGAGCGAGATAGTTATCAAAGAATAACGAGAGGAAGTGTAGGAGGGGTGTGCAATAACAGTCATTGTTAGTCGCGATATTTTATAATTTGTGTTTCTTGAGATTCACAAGCGATATTTTATGTTAAGGTGGAGTTTAGAAACGCCCGGAATACAGTCTGTTGCAAACGTAACTGCGCGTATTTAATTTTTATCAAAGGATTCTGTGATAAACTACTATGTGCTACAAGCTTGTATAGGACTTCGAACATTTGGTGGTCGATGTTTGCTGTAGAACCTGTTTCAATAACACGGTCAAAAGCATAGAGAAAGTTTTCTCTGCTAAAAAGAGCTCATTTCACTAGCAGAGAATTATCGAATGACCAAATGCAAATGGCAGTGTTCCAATTCGAGTACATCCTATAGAAGTTTTCTTTCTCTTACATTTCAAGAATTTTACAGGCAACCGTCAGAGTCGTCAGCTGCTTCTACACCACGAGAGTAACTTGTCTACGTTTACGAAGTTACACACGCTGTGGGAGTAGTCGACGCCGATCGAGATAGTGTCCCTCACAGACATACAAAGAGAGACATTACACACACTAGTTCAACAACAACAAGTTTAATATTACCCGCTTGAAAAACATTAATTCTTCTTTTGAGTGTACTACAGCATCAGTGGATGGGATAAAAAAGCAGTAGGGATTAATAGTCAAATATATTCAATTACAATGAAATGAATAACCTTAGCTCCATACAGGCGTTGATATAAGTCAGCGGGGACAGTTGAAAATGTGTGCCCCGACCGGGACTCGAAACCGGGATCACCTGCTTACGTATTTTTTTTTTCTTTTTGTTCGATATAGTTCGTTGCGTTTGGCCTGGGTGGACGTCACAAGACATCCGTTCAAGTTGATCGGTGGTTCCTTCACTCAGCCCTCTGACCGAACACGCTGAGCTACCGTGCCGGCATTGCCCGAACTCTTATGAGAATAGGCAGTAAAGTTGTTTGATCGGTGGTTCCTTCACTCAGCCCTCTGACCGAACACGCTGAGCTACCGTGCCGGCATTGCCCGAACTCTTATGAGAATAGGCAGTAAAGCCGCGAGTAATGAGTATAATGGGCAGGGGCACCATGAATAAAGTGCGGGACAATAAGTTGAGAAAATGGGTCTCACGGGAGGCATGCCAGAGATAAGTCCCTGCAGTCGCACTATCCTCTGTGTCCTTGGTGGCTCAGATGGATAGATCGTCTGCCATGTAAACAGGAGATCTTGGGTTAGAGTCCTGGTCGGGGCTCACATTTTCAACTGTCCCCGATGACTTATATCAACGCCTGTATACAGCGAAGGGTTTTTATTTCATTGTAATTTCATTCTAACGAGCTGCATGGTCACCGATGGTATCTGTTCTTTCGGACAGAACAGATGCCACCTTCATATAAATATATTCAATGCCCGTTTGTGCCTATTTTTATCCAGAAACACAGATTATGACTACTAGTTTACCATCAAATCACTCCATACTATAACACATTAAGACATTAAAAGACAGCCGGCACCTGATATCTGGGCAGTCTGTTTTTGTGCGTTCTCGACAGGTGTCCTATAATGCCATCCTATCTAGAATTACATTTCTGCGATGTAGGACTGCTTTTTGCAGTAATGTGATTGTTTATAATGCAAAACAAATTAGAATAGTAATCTGCATCATCCAGTTCGTTAATATCCACTACCTGTTTCGCGAGTCTGACTCTCTTCTTCAGGTGGATGCAACACTGTACATTTGTATTTCACCTATTACAGCCAATCTTCTGCTATATGTTTTAATTTGTTGTGAAATGGTTATAAATGGCTTCTTATTCGGAACATGGCACTGAATTTACGTGGAAAGCAATAACTAAAGTACTCGTAAGTTTTTTCCGTTAAGCTTGACTCTTTTTAATGCATTCAGTGGTGTAATGTCAGTATATGATGACTGTCAGCACCATATACCTCAGTGGAAAAACATGTGAGTAATTTTCTTGATGTTCATACTGTCGGTCCGATGTCCAGTGCTACATTGCGAATGAAAGTGATATACAACTATTTTATATCAAAATAAAACGAAAGCTGTTGTTTGATGGCATCCACCAGTCACACGTAAGTTCAAATGGCTCTGAGCACTATGGGACTCAACATCTGAGGTCATCAGTCCCCTAGAACTTAGAACTAATTAAACCTAACTAACCTAAGGACATCACACACATCCATGCCCGAGGCAGGATTCGAACCTGCGACCGTAGCACTCACGCGATTCCGGACTGACGTGCCTAGAACCGCACGGCCACCGCGGCCGGCCACACGTAAGTAAATCACTGTATCAATTTGAGGATGAGAGTGAAAATACATGAAAAGCATCGTGGTAGCTAATGAGAAATGTGACTGATATAAATACCTGTTTCTGTTTATCTTTTTTTACTGGTTCTGTTGTGTTACAACTCGTAAAAATTCACGAGCCACACGACTTTGGGATGACCACGCCGTTTTTTGACCACTTCCATGAAATGTTACGAATTATATATTTATTACAAAATCAGGGAAGTTCCAAACTTTAACTGCAGTAAAATTTGTGAAACAGTGAGCGACATTTAACATCGAGCACTTGATCGCCAAGCCAGATGATTTACGAACTCCGCTGCAGTTTAGCACGCGTTCCCTGCCGCACCAGATTTTCGCGCGTTCCCCAGCCTTTCTCCACAGTTCGTTTAAAATTCCGGCGTCCCCGGCACAGCGGCCGGACAAACAGGTTAGAAATCCCCGACGCACGTTTAACGCCGCAAACGGAGGCCGCCAACGAGTTTGCCCGCAGCGGTGTTTTGTGTGACGAAGTCAAAAGCCATTGTGGACCGGCGGACCGCCATGGAGCCCGACCGCACGCTCATGAATCGACGCAAATCGTCGCGGTCTGCTGTTTACGGTAGCAGCGGGCCGCGTTTGCCTGAATTACAGCGGCCGCAGAAACCGCACAGCAGCAGTAAACAGCCGGGCCTCGAACCGGCGACCGCCCGCTGGGCGTCACGTGCAACTGCCGGCGCCGCAGTTCGCGTGTTCACCACGACGCGGGTGCGTCCGATGGCCGCGTAAGTCTCACACCTGCTGTGCCCAAAAGGAGCCGCCGTCGGCTGCGTTTCATGTCGCTTCGATCCATTACATGCAATTATCCGTAGATGGCTGATTTGACTAGAGTGACTGTGGTGAATCAGTTAGATTATTATTAATTAAATATCGTTCTAATTACTTATGTTTATTACGAAATTATTTATTTATTTAACATGATCTGATCAGGGTCATTGGGACCTCTCTTACATCGGACAATGGGTTTCGCTCATACAGCACATTTTTTACATCACTAGGTCCTAACAACATTAAAACAAGAAATTTTTCGTGTGCATTCCACTCATCAGTCATAAATTAGAGGGACCGGAAATTAATGTCATTTCTACGGATGCCGGTATTCTGTTGTCTTTTATCAGCTCATTGTGTACTTCAGAGTCGTGCCAAGGACATTTTAAGGTTAGAGTGCCTTGTTTACTCTTATGTTATTAAATCTCATTTCTTTTCGGGTTATGGTGAAATGCCCAGCCAACTACAGAGGAGGGGCTGTCTGCTTTGTGAGTTTCAGAATAGCGGTGACGCAACAGGTACTACCAAAACCGCTTGCAAATTTTATCCAAGTGCATTAAACTTTCGTAAATTCCAAAAGAGGGTTCTTCTAAGTTCAAATGTGTTGATTCTGATCTTTCCGACTCTCATCGATCAGGAAGAACATCAGCTTTCGAAAGTGACATGTTAAGTGCGGAAGCGGAAGCAAATTTGTCTCAGACGATCTAGAAAACCAACCTTGGTCTACCATCCAAGAACATTTGCTGCAGTATGATACAGACAAACAAAGCTAACCGATCCACCACATGCAACTTATTGCTTCAGCGGCGCAATACACAACCGTTTTTTTAACGCTTGATCACTGGAGATGAAAAATGGGTTCTTTGTAATAATCCGAAATGTAGAAGGCAGTGGCTCTCTCCGAATCAATCTCCACGAAGTACAACTAAGCCAGGTTTAAACTCCTAACAGGCTTACGTGTTTTCAGTGGAGTATTCGCCGGTAGTTCATTTTGAAGTGCTAAAACTAGACAAATTGTGAACACAGACCTGTGAGTAACTGGACAGACTAAATTTATCTTTAATTGGAAAGTACCCAACGATTTTCAACAGAAAAGTCGTTTTCTACAACACATCAATGCAAGACCTTACTCTAGAAAAATTTAATGAACTGGTGTGGCAGGTACTGCCTCACTCACCACACTCGTTCAATATTGGGCCATCGGATTTCCAGTTATTCCGATCGCGACAATATTTTCTAAGTGACGAACAGATATTCTGCTCAAAAACTAATTTATTTTTATCGTTTAGGCATTGAAAATCTGCACAATGGTTGGCAAAAGGTTTTTGATAATGAGGATGATTACATTATTAATTAAAATTAAAAACTTGTTTGTCATTTATCTGTTTGAATGTAATGTAAGAAAAAAATTACTTTCCGGTTCTCCTAATAACAACAGATACGTTTCCCTTACGTGGAAGCTTAATGTGTGCAAAAGATGTATATTGCAATCCTACGATCTAGCTGGCAGTGTATTCAGATAAAAATGGAGGATCTGAGCACCCTTTTGCACTTCGAGTGGAATCCTGCTAGTAAAAGGCAGAAGAATCACTAATGGTCAAGGAGGACGGAATTGGCATTCGAAATAAGTCTATTAGAGACTAAAAAATTGTATCAGCGAAACAGGCTGCCTATTTAGTGAGAGTAACGATCTAAAAACTACCTACTGAGGTGGCGCAGTGGCAGGACAATATCTCGTATTCGAGTGAAAAGCCATTCATATACCCGTCCGTCCATCGAGATATTTGTTTTCTGAGATTTCCCCACAGCACATATGATGAACGCAGGGGTGATTCCTATGGAAGGTCAGCATCGATTTCCTTCCTCATCCCTCTCTGTTATTAACTTCTTCTCTGGCTCATCGTCGACTCCACTCTAAACCCGGATCTTCCTGACGCTGATTTGGTGTATAGCATGTGATGATGCCACTACGGCTCCAGTAGATCAGGACATTTTTTTTATTAAACAGATCTGAAGATGATCATTATAGACCGAAACCGGTAGACTGATGACAAAAAATTTGTGGCTATAGACGTGAACTAAAGGAAATTGTTTTTCCTTCAAATATTCCAGAGGTATAATGTGGTAGTGAAATTGTAGAATCTGAAACAGAGGTGAGCAAGTTAAAGTTACACGTAGTAGTTATTATTGACATGAAATGGACAGAGACCCGACTCCTTGTCAGAAGAATGAATGCTAATAACATGAACCACGGACCTTGTCGTTGGTGGGGAGGCTTGCGTGCCTCACCGATACAGATAACTCTACCGCAGGTGCAACCACAACGGAGAGGTATCTGTTGAGAGGCCAGACAAATGTGTGGTTCCTGAAGAGGGGCAGCAGCCTTTTCAGTAGTTGCAGGGGCAACAATCGGGATGATTCACTGATATGGCCTTGTAACATCAACCAAATAGGCCTTGCTGTGCTGGTTCTGCGAACGGCTGAAAGCACGAGGAAACTACAGTTGTAATTTTTGATGAGGGCATGGAGCTCTTTTGTATGTTTAAATGATTATACCATCCTTTTGGGTGAAATATTCCGGAGGTAATATAGTACTCCATTTGGATCTCCAGGTGGGGACTACTCAGGAGGATGTCGGTATCTGGAGAAACAAAACTCGCTTTCTGCGGATCGGAGCGTGGAATGTCAGATTTCTTAATCGGGTAAGTTCGTTCGAAAATATAAAAAGGGAAATCGGTAGGTTAAAGTCAGATATAGTGGGAATTAGCGAAGTTCGGTGGCAGTACGAACAGGACTTCTCGTCAGATGAATACAGAATTATAAATACAAAATCAGATAGGGGGTAGTGTAGGAGAAGGCTTAATAATGAATATAGGAATAGGAACGCGGATAAAGTACTATGAACAGCATAGTGACCGTGTTATTGTAGACAAGATAGACACGAAGCCCGCACTCACCACAACAGAACAAGTTTATAAGCCAACTAGCTCTGCAGATGATGAAGAGATTGAATTAATATATGATGGGATAACAGACATTATTCAAATAGTTAAGGGAGACGAAAATTTAAGAGTCATAGGATACTGGGATTCGATAGTAGGAAAAGGAGAGAAGGAAAAGTAGTAAGTGAATACGGACTGGAGTAAGGAATGAAAGTGGAAGTCGGCTGGTAGAAATTTGCACAGAGGGTAATTTAATCATAGCTAACACTAGATAATCATGAAAGAAGATTGTATACGTGGAAGAGATCTGGACATACCGGAAGGTGTCTGACTGATTTTATAATGGTGAGATAGAGTTTTCGGAACCAAGTTTTAGATTGTAAGACATTTCCAGAGGCATATGTGGAAACTGACCAGAATTGATTGATTATTAACTTAGATTAAAACTGAAGAAACTGCAAAAAGTTAGGAATTTAAGGATATGGGGCCTGGATAAACTGACTAAACCAGAGGTTGTGCCGGCCGGAGTGGCCGAGCGGATCTAGGCGCTACAGTCTGGAACCGCGCGACCGCTACGGTCGCAGGTTCGAATCCTGCCTCGGGCATGGATGTGTGTCATGTCCTTACGTTAGTTAGGTTTAAGCAGTTCTAAGTTTTAGGGGACTGATGACCTCAGAAGTTTAGTCCCATAGTGCTGAGAGCCATTTGAACCCAGAGGTTGTACAGAGTTTCAGGGAGAGCATAAGGGAACGATTGACAGGAATGGGGGAAAGAAATACAGTAGAAGAAGAATGGGTAGCTCTGAGGGATGAAGTAGTAAATGCAGCAGAGGATCAAGTAGGTAAAAAGACGAGGGCTGGTAGAAATCCTTCGATAACAAAAGAGACACTGAATTTAATTGATGAAAGGAGAAAACATAAAAAAGCAGTAAATGCAGCAGGCAAAAGGGAATACAATAGGATCGAAAGTAACTGCAAAATGGCTAAGCAGGACTGGCTAGAGGACAAATGTAAGGATGTAGGAACGTATGTCGCCATGGTAAGATAGACGCCGCGTGCAGAAAAATTAAGGAGACCTTTAGAGAAAAGAGAGCCACCCCTATGAATATCAAGACCTCAGATGAAAAACTAGTCCTAAGCAAAGAAAGGAAAGCAGAAAGGTGGAAGGAGTATATACTCCTTCCACCTTTCTGCTTTCCTTTATACTTGAGGGCAGTATCATGGAAGTGGAAGAGGATGTGGATGAAGATGAGATGGAAGATATGATACTACGTGAAGAATTTGATAAAGAACTGAAAGACTTTTAAGTCGAAACAAGGCCCCGGGAGTAGACAACATTTCGTTAGAGCTAGTGATAGCCTTGGGAGAGACAGCTATGACAAAACTCTTCTATCTGGTGAGCAAGATGTATGAGACAGGTGAATTACCCCCAGACTTCAAGAAAAGTAAAATAATTCCAATTCCGAAGGAAGTAGGAGCTGACAGGTGTGAAAACTACCCCAGTTTAATAAGTTCAAAAATATTCAAATGTGTGTGAAATCTTATGGGACTTAACTGCTAAGGTCATCAGTCCCTAAGCTTACACACTACTTAACCTAAATTATCCTAAGCCAAACACACACACACATGCCCGAGGGAGGACTCGAACCTCCACCGGGATCAGCCGCAGATTCCATGACTGCAGCGCCTTTAGACCGATCGGCCAATCCCGCGCGGCTTAATAAGTCACAGTTACAAAATTTTAAAATGAATTTTTTACAGAATAAATGAAAAACTGGTAGAAACCGACATCGGGGAAAGTCAGTCTGGATTCCGGATAAACGTACGGACACACGACTCCTCATAGAAGATAGGTTAAGGAAAGGCAATCTACATTTATAGCATTTGTAGACTCAGTGAAAGCTTTTGACAATGTTGACTGGAACAGTCTCTTTCAAATTCTGAAGTTGACAGGGGTAAAATACGGGGAGCGAAAGGTTATTTACAATTTGTACAGAAACCAGATGGCAGTTACAAGTGTCGAAGGGTACGAAAGTTAAGCAGTAGTGGAGAATGGAGTGAGACAGGATTGTAGCCTACCCCCGATGTTGCTCAACCTTTATACTGAGCAAGCAGTAAAGGAAACAAAAGAAAAATTTGGAGCAGGAATTAAAGTCCAGGGAGAGGAAATAAAATCTTTGATGTTGGCCGATGGCATTGTAATTCTGTGAGAGACAGCAAAGGACTTGGAAGAGCAGTTGAACGGAATGGACAGTGTCTTGAAAGGAGGATATAAGATGATCATCAACAAAAGCAAAACGAGGTTAATGGAATGCAGTCGAATTAAATCAGCGGATGATGAGGGAATTATGATAGGAAGGAAGACACATAAAGTGGTAGATGAGTTTTGTTATTTGGGCAGCAAAGTAACTGATGATGAAAGGATATCAAATGTAGACTGGCAGTGGTAAGAAAAGGGTTTCTGGCGAGTATAGATTTAAGTGTCAGGAAGTCTTTTCTGAAAGTGTTTGCATGGAGTGTAGCCGTGTATGGAAGAGAAAACATATACGATAAATAGTTCAGACAAGAAGAGAATAGAAGCTTTTTAAATCTGGTGCTACAGAAGAATGTTGAAGATTAGATGAGTAGATCACATAACTAACGAAGAGGTTCTGAATAGAATTGGGGAGAAGAGAAATTTGCGGCGCACCTAACGAAAAGAATGGATCGGATAGAATAACATATTCTGAGGCATGTGGTGTAAAAATCGTAGAGGGAGATCAAGAGATGTATATAGTAAGCAAATTCAGAAGGATGTTCATTGCAGTTGTTACTCGGTAATCAAGAGGCTTGCGCAGCATAGAGTAGCGTGGAGAGCTGCATAAAACCAATCTTTGGACTGAAGATCACAACAACAACAACAGCTTTAGCGAATGGTGAAAAAGTGGGACTCGAAGACTGCTGTCAGAGAGAGGTACGAAGTGATTCAATTATAACTTGAAATAAATTATTCTATTGAGATTTCACTCGATGCCAACGCTGCCTGCTAATGCGAAGATTTACAGACCAACAGGTTAATGAAGAGAGAATACATGAGGATGTACAAGATGGAGAAAAATATATGAAGGGTAATTCGGTGGCTCCTTTGCAGTATCTACTCTCTCTAACGTATCCACATATGCGCTGTAGATATGAAGTCTTGAGACCACACTGGCGAGTTAAAGTGATGGAACCTTCACTCGTGTTTCCTCATATTGGAAGACACGAATAAAAAGGACAGTTTGCTTTGCAATCGTATTGTGCTGTAAATATTATGCCGATCTCTCGTTGCCTAAGAACAGTGTAGCCACTAAAAAGTTGTGTATATTTCTTCTGAGTGAAACACAAATTAAAATCGATACATTTTGGTATTTATTTACAAGAAGGGATGAATGTATCTCATAATTCAAAAAACTATTTCCAGTATTTTGAAACATATTGGGGGGACTAAGCTCAATTTGTGTGTAGGCACAAAGCTGATTAAAGCATTCGCTTGCTGGACATTTTGTTTTCAGTGAGGCAGCTTTAAGCTCCCAACGAGGCACTGGTAAATTTGATAAATTCACGAGGAAAGTTGAGCAGCGCTGGCGTATAGACAGGCATGTTATCTGCAATCGGTACGAAACAGTTTTAAACTAACAACAGAGGGTTATATAGTAACAGCTCGATTCGACGTAATCTGACAGTGCGTCGAAATTACATATGCGAAAAATAGGTGAAGCAGAACAAATTTTCAAATATTTTGGAACTGCTCAAAGAGGGAGACAATCTTTGACATAAAGAATGTACAAGAAGTAAGATGAAGGTCTGCGAACTGGAGTGCGTCGAGTAGTTACTTTGGATTTTCTTATGCGACAAAGTAACTATGTGGCAGTCTCATGTATGATAACCCGAAATAGCCCTTTGGGGCACACGCAATGGCTGTGGTTCATGGGTTCCGGATTGTCCCGCACTGGTATAGAGTGAATGGAAATGTGGTAGCTAGTAGAGCCAGAGGAACGCCAGAAAATAAACCAGCTAATGAATCTGCTTCCTGGTGCGAGGACGTTTCACCTCGGATGGAGAGAGGAATACTGTTTACGGACATAGGTAGAGAGATTACGGTGTCCACGGGTGCTGCTTTCCGTAGGAGCCATCCAGCTTCCCGTAGTCACTGGCGAAATTTTCCATGGCCATCGTGCTGCTCCGTTGGTGCTTAAAGCAACTACGTCCGTGTACAAGTGCATAGAGATTATCTCTTGGCTAATAAACTTCAAGAGCATTTTGAGCTGCATTAAGTCGTCATCGTTGCACACGCGGAACTGAAACACGGCAGAAGAAGTCGGTGATGGTTTGCGATTCTGCGCAGTCGCAGTTGGTTGTAAGCACTGGAAAGGATATTACCTCAGGATTTTCCTGACCGAAGTTTCAGACGATCGGTGGCTCGCCATGCATACCTCTTGGTCGTCAAGAGAAAGTTTTACGGATGGTGGAAGGCAATGATGGTCGTTTACTGTTGACACTATTTACGCTTTCATTGTTGCCTTTTTTTCTTAAAGCATCTGTTCTTTTCGTACTAAGTGGAGTATTTTGTCACCTATGGTAGAGTCTAATTTTAGTATTTCCCCTGTATCTATGATGTTCCTTCAGTCTTCAGCATACAGATCGCACCACTTTTCCTTCATAATACAAACACCACACTTGCATATGATCTTGTGCACTCCTCTTTCATCGTAGGGAGACTGCATGTCTTTGTTGTTTACAGATGATCTTGACTACAGTCTCTGCAGTGTATTTTTATTTATTCACCGGCTTTTGGTTTCATGGCCATACAGCCAACCAGGGTTTATAAATACGTGTATTTGTAACAACTGTTTCCTTGGACCATTATCTGTTATAAATTCATTAGTGACAAAAGAAGTACCATTTAAATTCAGCTACAACGAAAGGATTATTATTTACATAAAACGTATACATATTCATTGCACTTTTGGCCGATTTGTCTTTCGACCCGTTGGAAAATTGGAGTCAGTTCTCCAGGCGGAGCGTGTCTTGGTTTCGGGTCAGCTTTCTTGGAGTGATCATTCTCACATGTGGTGTCATTCCTATCGCTATTTCCAGCAGAGAAGGAAAAAAAAAAACAGAATTACCGTCCTCGAGGTTCTATATTTTGCCGTGTCCGATTGTATGGAAGCGCTTAATTCCTTGGAAGTTCCAAGTATAAGATTATACACTCTAACGTCTGTTGATCCCAAAAGGGTTTTATCGCGATGGAGACATTTGTACCCCACAGTGCCATGACTCCAGGACATCGTAATATTATACTGTAATGTAGGATTTAGGTGGTGTGGGCTTCGGGGTGGAAACTGTGAAGGGGTAGGGCTCAGTTCAACAATTATTTGATCTGATATCAACAGAATAAAAATACTCTTTCGTCAACATTAAATATATCTGCGACCCGCGAAGAACCTTGAGTAGGGCTCCACCACATTCAATAAAAACTGTTTTCCATTAAATAAAAGCATAATATTCCTTCTTCGCTGTAATATACGTAACTGGGTAAAAACATTAACAATTTACAATGACTGGCTCTCGGCCGCAACCATTCATCATATCCGAGACAACTTCAATAGCAAAATATAGGATTACAAAACAATTTTTATACTAACTGGGATCATAATATTGGTCTGCGCACATTACCGTCGCCCGATAGTTACCACAATAAATTACACATCACTCTCTTCCAAACCACCATGCATTCACTACCACTCAGTAATTTCAATAAACAAATTAATATAATTTAGTTCTCTACCGATACCATATAGCGCTGAGTAAGGAAAGGAACATTACAACGCTCGTAAACATGTCAGGTTTATGTGTTTATTGTCATTCTACATTCAATGTTATCCGGACGAGGGTTGGGTGCATACAAAATACTTACCTGAACTTGTGTTTCTGTTATCCTGTTGTTACCTGTAGTACTATGATGTCCGCAGTGTACTTCAAGCAGTGGTACGATACAAACTATATGCCTACTGCAGTTCAGTTTCTTAGTAACTGTTGACAGTGTGGACATAGTTACTATGGCTCAAAGAATGGAGATATCCATAGACAAACGTAACGCAGTTGCAACATTCAGACACGCAGATTTATCTCTTCGCCAAATTGCGAAACAATGTGTTGAGTCTGTAGCGGGAGTTCAATACACACTTAGAAGACAACAGGTAGCAGTAAGTATCCACCATGACTAGGCCGAGCTCGTAAAATAACTAAAAGTGATGACAGATTCGAGAGAACTAATAGTAAGAGTAATAAGTTCAAAATTGCAGCACAGATTCGCGCAGAACTGGTAGAAATGAACAATAGACACATGTCTGTTGAAGCAGTAAAACGGAGACTGAGCGATACGGGCTTGAAGTGTAGCAGCGAGGAAGCGTCTTCTGAAGCCCGTAAATAAAACGGAAGAGAATCGATAGGGCCATGAACCGTAGTAAGTGGATACATGAAGAGCCGAAGAAAGTGCTATTCACTGATGAATCGAAATCTGAATTTTTTGGTACCAGGAGGAGGACATTTGTTTGTCGATCTGTCAGAGAAAAGATAGCCCCACAGTGCAGTCCACCTACAGTTAAACACTGTGGGAGCTATATAATGCTTCTGTGGTGTTTTGCAGGAGATAGAGCTGGTCAAATTGTGAAAATAAAAGAAGATACGGACCAGAAGCACTACCAGCATATATTTCAGAATCGTACGATACCATGTGGATTGCGCTTAATAGGGAAAGGGTCCACATTATGACAGGATAATGACTTAAAACATCGGTCGGTAGTCTATAATAAAATATATTGCATTAAAGGAAAAACATAAGATACTCAAAGATATGGTGTGGCCGTCCCAATGCCCTGATTGTAATCCTACTGAAATGGTCTGGGATGAAGTGGACAGTCGTATCGGGAAAGATCACGCAACAAGCAAGGAATATCTTTGGAAAGTGATTAAGGATGTGTGGAATCATATAGACTCGCAGCACCTATAAAAACTTCTTGACCGCGTGTCTCGAGCACGTAAGGCTGACACTAAATTCAAGGGAGGATAATTTGATGCAAGTAGAATATAATTTTTATGTTTTTATTCTATATGTTCAAAAAAGGTTCAAATGGCTCTGAGCACTATGGGACTCAACTGCTGAGGTCATTAGTCCCCTAGAACTTAGAACTAGTTAAACCTAACTAACCTAAGGACATCACAAACATCCATGCCCGAGGCAGGATTCGAACCTGCGACCGTAGCGGTCTTGCGGTTCCAGACTGCAGCGCCTTTAACCGCACGGCCACTTCGGTCGGCATTATATATGTTAAAGTGTATATATTTGAAATATGTTATTATTTATTCACACTGTCGAGCGGTACTGTATATTTTTATGATTTCTGATACAATAACGCAAACAATTGATAACTGACAATTACCAAGTAACAACATGAAATCTCAGCAGAACCGTATCAAGAACTGAGTCATGCTCGCAAGTTAGTTTAAACACTTTAGGATCAATACAATTAATCACGCTCACAGCTTGTGGTTAATGAACTGCATTGCTTTCGCTTACGGCACACACACCCGTATTCCTGTGCGCCATAAATAAACAACCGCAACTTGCGCCAAAACAACCGCTGAGTTCCGTGCAAAATGTCGTTGCCTGTAAATACACCAAATACACCGTTAGTATACCGCACTGTATACTGTATCAACCGAACACCTCCAGCGCGCAACATTCAGCTTCCAAAAGCACTCAGGTACTGATCTTGTTGATATGCAGGTAACACTGCACGCCGCACGCCCGGCTGGAGAAAGAAACCAACTGCTCCACTACGCTGTCGTGTCCACACAGCGGCCACACAAACCGTGCAGACCAGCGACCCAGGAGAAATACGGGTCCCAAAATGAAATTGTGACGTCACAGTATTAGACTTGTCCCCCCACACGTACAGAGCCTATAGGAAGGATATTTTTCTTTTTTTTTCTGACTGCTTTTGCCCTCAACAGCTCTCTCTAGTACCGTGGAAGTTACTCCCTGAAGTCCTAACAGATGTATCCTACCATTCTGTCCCTTCTTCTTGTCAGTGTTCCCCAAAAAAATCCTTTCGTCTCCGATTCTGCGCAGAACCTCCTCATTACTTGCCTTATTAGCCCAACTGATTTTCAACATTCGTCTGACGTACCACATCTCAAATGTTTCAATTCTCTTCTGGTCCGGTTTTCCCCCAGCCCATGTATCATTACCATACACTGATGTTCCAAACGTACATTCTCACAAATTTCTTCCCCAAACTAAGGCCTATGTTTGATACTAGTAGACTTCTCTCTGTCAGGAATGTTGTTTTTGCGAGTACTAGTCTACTTTCGATGTCCTCCTCCGTCCGTCCTCCATGAGTTATTTTGCTGCGTAGAGAAGTTCCTAACTTCATCTACTTCGTGATCACCAATACTGATGTTAAGCTTCTAGCTGTTCTCATTTCAGCTGCTTCCTGTTACTTTCGTTTTTTCTTCGATTTACTCGCAATACATATTCAGCGCTCATCAGGCTGTTCATTCCATTCAGCAGATCCTGTAACTATTCTTCACTTTCACTGAGCATATCAATGTCATCAGCGAATCTTATCATTGATATCCTTTCACCTTGAATTTTAATTCCACTCCTGAACCTTTCTTTTATTACCGCTTCTGATTCGTTGGATAAATTGAACAGTAAGGGCGAAACACTACATTCCTTTCTTAGAACCTTTTTAATCCGACTTCGATCTTGATCTTGCACTCTTATCGTTCCCTCTTGATCTTGTACAGATTGTTCCCGTCTTTCCCAGTAGCTTACCCCTATTTGTTTAAGAATTTGGATCATTTTCCACTATTTTACATTGTCGAACGCTTTTTTCAGGTCGATAAATCATATCAAAGTATCTTTTTTTTAGGCTTGCTTCCATTATCGTCCGCAACGTCGGAGCTCCTTCTCTGCTGCATTTACCTTTTCTAAAGCCAAACTGGGATAACAGATTCTCAGTCGGTGTACCGCTTTATGATATTCCGCGTTTCGTTGATTCTTCTTCTCCGTCCGGCGTCAATTGCATCATCCCTTTAATTCGTTGTATGTTGTGTGCTGTACTTTAGAATGACATGGCCTTCCTGAAGTTGTTCCTTGTTTAGTCAGGTGGTCGGCCTGTTTGTTGCAAGGGTGGCTTTCACTTATACACTCCTGGAAATTGAAATAAGAACACCGTGAATTCATTGTCCCAGGAAGGGGAAACTTAATTGACACATTCCTGGGGTCAGATACATCACATGATCACACTGACAGAACCACAGGCACATAGACACAGGCAACAGAGCATGCACAATGTCGGCACTAGTACAGCGTATATCCACCTTTCGCAGCAATGCAGGCTGCTATTCTCCCATGGAGACGATCGTAGAGATGCTGGATGTAGTCCTGCGGAACGGCTTGCCATGCCATTTCCACCTGGCGCCTCAGTTGGACCAGCGTTCGTGCTGGACGTGCAGACCGCTTGAGACGACGCTTCATCCAGTCCCAAACATGCTCAATGGGGGACAGATCCGGAGATCTTGCTGGCCAGGGTAGTTGACTTACACCTTCTAGAGCACGTTGGGTGGCACGGAATATATGCGGACGTGCATTGTCCTGTTGGAACAGCAAGTTCCCTTGCCGGTCTAGGAATGGTAGAACGATGGGTTCGATGACGGTTTGGATGTACCGTGCACTATTCAGTGTCCCCTCGACGATCACCAGTGGTGTACGGCCAGTGCAGGAGATCACTCCCCACACCATGATGCCGGGTGTTGGCCCTGTGCAGTCCTGATTGTGGCGCTCACCTGCACGGCGCCAAACACGCATACGACCATCATTGGCACCAAGGCAGAAGCGACTCTCATCGCTGAAGACGACACGTCTCCATTCGTCCCTCCATTCACGCCTGTCGCGACACCACTGGAGGCGGGCTGCACGATGTTGGGGCGTGAGCGGAAGACGGCCTAACGGTGTGCGGGACCGTAGCCCAGCTTCATGGAGACGGTTGCGAATGGTCCTCGCCGATACCCCAGGAGCAACAGTGTCCCTAATTTGCTGGGAAGTGGCGGTGCGGTCCCCTACGGCATTGCGTAGGATCCTACGGTCTTGGCGTGCATCCGTGCGTCGCTGCGGTCCGGTCCCAGGTCGACGGGCACGTGACCCTTCCGCCGACCACTGGCGACAACATCGATGTACTGTGGAGACCTCACGCCCCACGTGTTGAGAAATTCGGCGGTACGTCCACCCGGCCTCCCGCATGCCCACTATACGCCCTCGCTCAAAGTCCGTCAACTGCACATACGGTTCACGTCCACGCTGTCGCGGCATGCTACCAGTGTTAAAGACTGCGATGGAGCTCCGTATGCCACGGCAAACTGGCTGACACTGACGGCGGCGGTGCACAAATGCTGCGCAGCTAGCGCCATTCGACGGCCAACACCGCGGTTCCTGGTGTGTCCGCTGTGCCGTGCGTGTGATCATTGCTTGTACAGCCCTCTCGCAGTGTCCGGAGCAAGTATGGTGGGTCTGACACACCGGTGTCAATGTGTTCTTTTTTCCATTTCCAGGAGTGTATTTGTGTGATTTACTGGCTTGCTGCAAAATTCCGTAAATGACTTTGTTGTTCTGTCGCTGTGTAAAACGGGTTTTCAGCATGTTGACTGCTGCGCAGGAGTCGATTAAGACAGTAATTTTATCGTCTGTGCAATTTTCAGTGCTTACCAATGGCTCAAATGGCTCTGAGCACTATGGGACTTAACTGCTGAGGTCACCAGTCCCCTAGAACTTAGAACTACTTAAACCTAACTAACGTAAGGACATCACACACATCCATGCCCGAGGCAGGATTCGAACCTGCGACCGTAGCGGTCGCGCGGTTCCAGACTGTAGCGCCTAGAACCGTTCGGCCACCCCAGCCGGCTGCTTACCAATGGCTACTTGCTATGTCATCATAACAGACAACTCAACAGATAATCGGCAGAATTCCCAATGCTGTATGGTATATGAATGCATATCCGATCTCATTTATATTTTGGCCCCATTCATAATAGTATTTTAGTGTCCATTATGTGTTCTAAGACTTCTTGTATCGTGTGTGAGTGCGCAATTCTTGGCAGCGATTTCATTTACGTCCCCAGGAAGCAACGTGTTCGTAGGACGTGGCTAATGAGAAAGAGAACGGGTCGCGATTCCTTCCTGCGCCTGAGGCAGACAGCGGAGGGAACACTTGAAACGGCCTCTTGGAACTTTGCTCTCTGCGCGCGCCCGGCGCTGACATGTGGACGTTGTTCTACCGTGGCGCCAACAATAACAAGAGCGCAGCGCCGAGTTGTGCGCGCAAACACATCTCGGCTGCTGAAGTTTGTCTGGCGGGCAGCGGTGAGTAAGCAGTCAGCAGCGGCAGGGTACAGGGGAACCCCCGCGGCACTACCCCTTCCCCCTCACCCTGTCGCTCCCCTCCCCCGCCCCCTCCACCCACCGCCCTCCTGACCCCACGGACAGTGCCTATTTAAGTGCCGGGGACGCACTAGAAGCAGGCCGAAAGGTTTGCCCGCTGCTCTAACTGCCGCCAGATAAACCGATTAATCATTCTCCGTAAGTTTCAAGAAGTGGCCGGCCTCGTCGCGAAACGCCAGGGGGGAGGGAGCATTTGGAGTGCGGCAGAGGGCGCCGTGTGACAGTCGCAGGGCCTGGGAGAAAGGGCGCGCCCTTCCTTCCCTTCATTACGCCCCCTCTTATTGGCTTACCGCAGCCTGTTTCTTTTTGCCGCGCTACACTTCTGCAACAAGGAGAATAAAAGTTCCCGCCGTTCACCCTAGCAACCCTTGCGCAACTTTTTGCCTTTTTAAACGACGTCACTCTGCTGGTATTCCAGCGTGTCAAGAATATGCTGCAGTAGTTGCTACTGTTGGAAGAGACTACTTCACAGAGCTGACAGACCTTCTGCTGCATACGTGTGTACCGCGGTGCGTAGTATCTTGAAAATGGCAGCTGGTATTGATCTACAATCGTGAATCAGATCGCCACATCGTGTACTTTTTTTCAAAGAACACTCCAGGAATTATAGGATATGCAGAATGGGAGACTTTAATGTGTCAGTTGCGTAGCACACCGACCGATGTTGGACCGTGGTAAGACGGTGCAGGTGTGTTGGGAGACAGCAGTTCAAATCCCCATTCAGCTATCCAGATGTAGGTTCATCGTGGTTCCTCCAAGTCGATAAATTGCGGGACGGTGCCACGGAAACGGTTAATGTCGATCTCCTTCCCCAAAGCACGTACTGTCTCGGGATTGCTACTCGTTTTTGTTGTACGCTCCGAGCTGACAGTAAGCTATATTTCTGAATACTATTTTGGATGAATGCGAATAATATCGTTTATATCTTTTTGTTTATTTGCAACATGCTCGTTTACAACTTTTTTTTGTCATCAGTCTTCTGACTGGTTTGATGCGGCCCGCCACGAATTCCTCTCATGTGCTAACCTCTTCATCTCAGAGTAGCACTTACAACCTCAATTATTTGTTGGATGTATTCCAATTTCTCTCTTCCTCTACAGTTTTTGCCCTCTACAGCTCCCTCTAGTACCATGGAAGTCGTTCTCTCATGTCTTAACACTTAACAGTTGTCCCACCATCCTGTCCCTTCTCCTTATCTGTGTTTTCCACATGTTCCTTTCCTCTCCGATTCTTCGCAGCACCTCCCCTTTCATTGCCTTTAGAACATAAACATATTTAACAGTACATGTAAGAGGTGTGATTGGAAAGTTTTAAGAATGGGCTCGTAATTGTACAACGGTAGTACTTACATCCTACTGTGATGCATCTCCTCCAAAATAGTCCCCTTCTGAATCAACACACCGACTCCAACGGTGTTTCCACTTTTGAAAATATTCCTGGAAATTTCTTTCCTGAAGTGTGTTAAGGACACTCTCCGTATTTGCCTGGATGTCTTCAATCGAGTCAAATCGCTTCCCTTTCAGTGAAAATGTCAGTTTAGGAAACAGGTAGAAATCCGCAGAGGCCAAATCAGGGGATTACGACGGTTGTGGAAGCACAGAAATTTTTAATTTGGTCAAAACTTCAACGATGGAGAATGCACGATGAGCCGGAGCATTGTCATGGTGTTGCACCCAACTCCTGTCTTTCCACAATGCAGGCCTTTTCTTCCGCACCTTTCCGCGCAAAGGCTCAAGGACACATTTGTAGTATTCCTGGTTAATTTTCTGTCCTCCAGGGGTAAATTCATGATGCATAATACTGGTAGAATCGAAAAAAGTCACGAACAATGTCTTCACCTTCGACCGACTTCGGCGTGCTTTTTTCGGTCGTGGTGAGCCTGCAGTCTTCCACTGCTATGACTGCACTTTGGTTTTAGGATCATATCCATATTCCCACGATTCGTCACCTGTAATTACCTTATTTAACAAATCTGGGTCTTCTTCGTCCGATTAATCAGTTCTTGGCACACTTCAAGTCGGTGTTGTCTATGGTCACTTGACAACACTTTTGGAATGAATTTTTGCGGGCACTCGACGCATGTTCAGATCTACAGATAAAATTGACTGAACTGCATAGAAACTTAAACTAAGCTCATCGGCCATCTCCCTAACTGTAAGTCTACGATCAGAGCGCACTAAGTCGCGAAATTCCTCAACATTTTCATTCGTTTTTGAGGTGGAAGGACGGCCCGAATGTGGTTCATCTTCAAATGATTCGCGGCCATTTTTAAATCTGCTGAACCAGACGAAAACATTTGACTGGCTCATACAATTATCTCCAAAAGCTCTTTTTAATAGTTCGTAAGTCTCAGGAGCTGATGTACCGGTTTTAAAACAAAATTACACAAACTCATTGCTCCGTTTTTACGTCCATTTTCACGCGGACAGAATCCGGCAACAAGCCGTAACACACCCACACTCAACCAGCTGCCACAACGAACTGAATAAACGAAACGCAGTTTGGCTGGTTCAAATGGCTCTGAGCACTATGCGACTTAACCTCTGAGGTCATCAGTCGCCTAGAACATAGAACTAATTAAACCTAACTAACCTAAGGACATCACACACATCCATGCCCGAGGCAAGATTCGAACCTGCGACCGGAGCGGTCGCTCAGCTCCAGACTTTAGCGCCTAGAACCGCAAAGGCCACTCCGGCCGGCACAATTTCCTATCAGAGGGCGTTCAAGGACAAGGCAATGAGTCACTCTCCACCCTTCGTGCACCTGCCCGCCAAACAAGTAAGCAGTAGCGAATCCATTCTTAAAACTTTCCAATCACACCTCGTATGTATTGTGTGTGTGTGTGTGTGTGTGTGTGTGTGTGTGTGTGCGTGTGTGCATATGTGGAGCATAGTGTCATGTTTGTGTTCTATGATGATGATGAGGAGGAGGAGGAGGAGGAGGAGGAGGAGGAAGAGAGGAAGATGGTGGAACCCGGTGCCGAGACATGTCCTACTCCTCGCGAATACAACAATATCGTCAACTTAACATTCTCGTCTGACGGATGGGTCACCGTCAACAGTGCCACATACCCTCACTTCAGAGACATTGTGGAGAGGTTTGGTATTGAAACCTGCACATTGTCACTGCGGATCAAATACTGGCAGAGAAAATGTTTTCCACTACTTGTATTCGAACCGCCTTACCCCGTGTTGAAAGCCACCGCGACTCTTTAGACTACACAGAATTGTCTCGTGCCTATTTTAAACCTTGGATGCATAACAGGGGTCTTCTGGACTCGGCATCTTTCCACTTCACCAATAAAATGTCTTAAAAACTGTTTATTTTAGTTTGTGTTCCGTGTAATCCTTGGAAAAAGAGTTAATTTTCAATAGGAAAAACACTATTTGATGCATGTCAATCAATTTCTTTTTATTATTGTTGTACCCCTGTACGCCATATACATGATAGGGGTCTTTTAAATCACTTATCGAAGTAACCAACTTTCGAATTATTTACCTTTCATCTGAATGGCACATTATGTTTGCAAGATTAATAACAACAGTTAACAGTTCACCACACCTACAAACATTGGCGGACAGTCAAAATAACACCAAAAGCTACCGCTGAGTATTCTTTTGGGACGCAAGTTATTTCTATACATCAGAACTGTTTCGGGAGAGAATAACTTTAGTTTCATGAATAGGATAGCTGTGAAAGATATTTTTATCCTCTACTTACAGCACGGGTTCAGTATTATCTGCTAGAAGAGAACGAACATCGTTTGAAGTCAACAAGAACGATCACAATTTTGAATCAAGAGGAAGCTGTTTTGGACCAGGGAGATTACAGTGATTAATACACTCATGGACCCCAGGAAAATAAATTCGCATTTTGTAGCATTCCCAACCAGACAGGTTGCAGAAGTGCTGGTTTCTTTATTGCACATGATGGAAGACAGTGGAGAAAACACGACTTTCATGCAGCAGAATTTGGCAAGAGTATGATGAAAATTCCATCTGGACCAGTATCACGTAGTTTAACTGTCGTTCTAAGAACGCATGGGACTCTTTTATTTCGCAATGAATGTTAAAGGATGTTGCAAACTGTACTATTTTAGAGGGCAGGCCCATGGCTAGTATCAAGAAGGAAATTGACACAATATTGTGTGTGAGGAAATCAATGTATTGTTTGGACCCCGATCAGACGAAACAAATCAGTCCTACAACACTATAGACACTAACAAAGACTTTAAGAGGAACGTTAAAAGATTTGTAACGGATAACTTTTTTGCAAGTGTTCTATTATTTGCTGAACTATTGCAGGAAAATATTGCACCAATGGGGCTTTTGAGACAAAACAACAAAGAAATTACACCACAAATGAAGGCTTACACCTCCACAGAATTTCTCTGCATCAAAATGCCACAATAGATGAAGGGTGAAAAAGGAGCTAGGTGCTGGGTTAAGACGTTTTTCATTTTTAAAAGTTTATGACTTCTGAAGAGGGCTATAGTATTATAGTTGAAACCATGGTCAAGATGTAGTATAAACGTAATTAGTGCATCTGTGGGCTGTTTTTCATTCGAAACAAGCTAGAGATGGTTTTATTCAATAATCAAACCAAATAAGAACTCCAGTTTATTGACCAGATTGTGCTTAAATACAAATGAAAGAGATAGACAAGGAGATAGCATTATGACTTATGGACAAATGTAATCGATATAGCACCCAAAAATACTTCGCGTTTATTTTCATAGCAACATCCTAATTACAAAGAAGGCGGAATTTTCTTCCAGGAATTAGGACGAGAGGTGACATATTCTCGTATGGAGAAGAGGGTCAACAACCCACGACTCCAAAGAATTTCTTACAAGCTACGGATCAGTGCGGCGCTACTAGCCCGTCGTATGAACGGAAAGCTCACCAAGAAGAAAGTGCTCCGTGTGTCCAGAGAGAAAGTGATAAAACATGCAGCAGGTTTACAAAAATATAGTGCAAGTATTAGTAAAGCGGGTATTTTTCATGAGAAAAACATGTTGTGTAAACCTAGCTAAACTAAAATTTGTTGTTTGATCTCAAAAAATTGTAATGTAACTTGTGATACTGTGTTTCATGTATTAAAATTAAGGTCCGAGTAACGTAATAAAGGTCCGCTGCTCGTGGTCTCGCGGTAGCGTTCTCGCTTCCCGAGCACAGGGTCCCGGCGGGGTTAGGGATTTTACCTGCCTCAAGATGACTGGGTGTTGTATCGTCTTCATCATCATCATTCATCCCCATCACGGTCGGAGGAAGGCAATGGCAAACCACCTCCACTAGGACCTTGCCTAGTAAAGCGGTGCCGGTCTCCCGCATCGTCCCCCTACGCTGTCTAAAGAAGCATGGGACTTCATTTCATTTTCAACGTAATTAAGACTTCCTTGTTTGTTATGTGTCATCAAATTCGTCATAATTTCATAATTTTGTTTTAATAAATGGCATTTTGTATTTTTATGAGGTACGCGTCTCACGGACACCTCTCATGCATTTTTTTTTTTTTTTTTTTTGCGAGTTCAGCCACTCAAGCATCCAAATATAATAAGAACAGACGATAACAGAAATAAAGGGTGTCCCAAAAGGAATGTTTAGTATTTAGGGATATGACACGAACAATCATTTTGAGCTAAAAAGTCTAGTAAACATGGTTTCTAAAATGCACACCTTAAGAGATAATGAGCACTTCTTCAATCTTCGATACTGTGAAACAAATCACTTCTGCCGAGAGTTCTTTGTTTTCCATATTTTGGGTGTGGTAGTATAGATCAAAACAAGAAAGAAATGTTCGTTAAAATTACCCTCAAAATTGTGTTCCTTAAGGGGTATGAGAACTAGCTCAGTTGAGCAAATGTATTTCACAGTAGCAAGGACGAACAATTGCTCATAGCTCTTAAAGTAGGCGCTTTAGAACCCGGGTCCACTATACTTTCCTTCCTTGTTTTGATGTATGCTACCACCGCTCAAAATAGGCGAAGCAAGGAGCTTAGGGTAGAAGATACTTGTTTCAGAGTATCGAAGACGAAGGATGATATGCAGCTTAGAGCACAGGTTTTCTAGAATTTTATGTTTCATGCGCGACACAATGCAGTCACTTTAGTATGACGATCGCCTATGTTCAGCGTTAGCGTACAATAACCACTCATACGTAGCAGCACTGTAAAGGTCATGTATAGCGCGTTGGGGTGGGCGGGTTTGGGAGGACGCGGAGGGTGGTGCAGTTGTTGTCCTGATGCGGAAGCGGAGCGATTTATTGGCGTCAAGGGGGTCGTGACCTTGGGATTTCGGGTCAAGGATGGGAGCATTTTCGAAACGGTTAAGTCTATGGAGTGTTTGACTGCCATCGCGGGTGGGGTCGTGACCTTGGGATTTCGGGTCAAGGATGGGAGCATTTTCGAAACGGTTAAGTCTATGGAGTGTTTGACTGCCATCGCGGGTGGTGTGTGCTTTGCCAGGTGGCATTCCCTTCGTGGTCTCGTCATTCTGGGACGCACACTGGAACCTGAACAAGTGCTCGTCTAGCCATTGCTACGACATCATTTGCAGAGCAGTAGGGTTTGGAGACTGTTGGCCTACCGTCGTGACTAAATATGTATTGCGTATTACACGAAAATTAAACCACCGCAATTATCTCCAACTACCATTCTATTGCAATCCTCCGACTCATGCAACAGATTTTTTTTTTTTTTTTTTTTTTTTTTTTTTTTTTTTTAATTGACTTGTAGTCCGGGGTGATATGTTACAATACAGCGTCACCGGTCTATTGCGGTCTAACTGTGCTGGTGAGGCAGTAAATTTCCACAGGGCAGTGACTCCGTCACTGCAATTCGCTTTGGAGGTGTGGCGGTGGGACTTGTAGTCCCGTACCACCCTCTGACGGTGATAGTACTACATGAGTCAGGCAGAAAGATTTTGCCTAACATGGGCAGGTGAAGGTGTGGCGGTGGGACTTGTAGTCCCGTACGCCAGGGCAGGGGTGGGATGCAACAGAATAGTTGGAGATAGTATTTGAAACATACTCGCGCAACTGACTGCGAGAAAGCAATATTGACGTTGACGTTCTCTCTACTCCTTGAACTAAGAGAGCTTTGGTTCGATGTTAACTATTGTGAAAAGATATAGTCTAGCTTCCAATCTTAGTGAGTATGGACGAATGGACTAATGTATTACAGCTTAAGAGAGCAGGCATTGTTGCGAGACCGAAGTTGATTGAAAGGCATTTTCTCATTTTGTGCGAGAATAATAAACCAATTTCTCAGCAGCATAAACAAGCGTGTACTCCGTAAATTATTCTCCATCTTATGGTTTCACATTTTCAAATATTTGTGCATGCCTACGAGACATTTCTTTGGACTGTGGAAGCTATGACCTGCAGACTCTACACGGTCAATAATTTTAAGACTTTTAAACAAATCCAATTCGACGGACAAGCTTCCACACAAAGGAGAATTGGACAGTAGTTAACGCAGAGTAACTCTCCTACAGTTTCAGCACGCAGTTCGACGACAGAAAAATCTGGAAATTTATGGTAAGGTCTTATGGGACCAAACTGCTGAGGTCATCGGTCCCTAAGCTTACGCACTACTCAGTCTAACTTAAACTAACTTACGCTAAGGACAACACACACACACACACCCATACCTGAGGGAGAACTCGAACCTCCGACCGACAGAGACATCGCGTACAGCTTACAGTCAGCATGCAGCAGCAGATCACTAGTCTACCGTGCACAGCGCCCTGAACATAAACGTCGTCTACTGAGATCTGTTTGGTTATTTATTCATTCCAAAGACTTGACTCATTTCTTAGAGAGGCCGAATACTAAAGAAATGATTCCTTGAATCATTAATAATAATAATAATAAGATCAAAGCAGTAATTAAATAATAATAATAGTAGTAGTAATAATAATAATAATAATAATAATAATAATAATAATAATAAAAGCAGTTCATCGTGGTTACGTTTTGTCTCTGAAAGGAAATCTTCAACACAGGTCTCCATACAATAGCTCCTCTCGTGAATCATTACATCTCAGTAAAATTATGACAATTTACCGTTCATGTGAGAGGGAGCTATACCTCAGGATCCACGTCGACCCCTATATGCTATTTGTTTTTTTCTAGGCACGATGGCAATGCAGTGTTTCACACAGCTCGCTGCGTACACTCGTGGTCCGAATAGCAGCCCTGGGTACCAACATCCCTGAATTCAAACTCTGTCGGACTGCTTCCATCGGGTTGTTCGCCCCTTGGAAGCTAAACTGAGAAACCTAGGGCAACTGGCAAAGGCGCTAGCGTCGGCATGGGTCAATGTCCCTGTTGGTACATTCCACATTCTCACTGACTCTCTTCCTACACTTCTCGCAGCAGTCCGCATTGCAATAGGTGGTTATTCAGGCTTTTGACAGGCAGTCACGTTAAGAAGCCATGTTGCGGCTCGCGTTGGCGCCATTGGTAGGTTGGCTGCGTGGCGTCTCGTTTTCTTCTTCTGTTTACTGGCGCCAAGATGTTTGCTAGCATCGTCTGTCCGCGAGTGGCAGCAGCAGCGGTTATTGATATCTAGTACAGTGGTGCTTTTTTTTGGAGGGACGTCAAGTGTTGTCCGGGTCGGAGTGTGTCAGCCAGTTTGGTTGGGACGGAGCAGCGGCGAGGTCCGACAGTGCGAAGACATGCCGGTCTGCTGGCGGCACGCAGGCACTGTCGAATCGAGGGGCCATAGCTGCGAGGGCGACAACCTCGTTCTTCGCCGGATCCAGGACGTTTCAGTTGAGTGAACATTAAACCGGTAGTGAAACCTCCACTATTTTGAGATCTTGTTGTTTGTTCGCGCGTTGCTGCTCGCAGGGTCGCTGAGAGAAAGAGCAATGAGTGGAGTGTTTGGAGTTGGCGAAATTAATTAGCCATCCTCCACCTTTTTATTATTAATCATTGAATTCCTTGTGTTTATTCATGAAGTTCAACCAGCGGTATTTTTTCCTCCTAGTGGTCGCTAACGCCCCAGTTACCTGCCCTGGAGGTTAGCGTATTTTCGCGGCAGTGTACCTTTCCTCACCTTGCAGCAGCTTTCCGGTAAGACGTGTAGTTCGACAGCCTTCTTGATTGTGGTTCGGATATTTGTTTCTTTTGGACTACTTTGGTCGTAGTCAGTCCTTCTGCTTCTGGGTGTCCTAAAAACCGGATTCAGAAGACGCAGTGCTGTCGGCCAGTTGCGCCTTGCCTGGGTTATTCCATCGTTGTGTTGGTTATCAGACATTAGGTAGATGCAAGAGTGTTAGACGGCGTTTGAACTGTCACTAGTTTGAATTGCCATCTGGTTAAGTGAATACAACTCTTGGCTGCCTGTCTAATCGTTTACAGAGTTGAGCGACTTTCCCAGGTCGATCCTTGGAACACTGTCTGAGGCCCACTTCTCTCTTGATTTGGACAGATCGTGAAGATTGTCAATAAGACCTTCAGCGTGAATGCAACTTGTCTTAAGAATTTTTAATTAGATATTGTCTCTTAATATGAGTGTCCCTTTTTTTTTATAATATTTTAGTAAGAATTTGCCATCTAGGCCTTCAGCCGTCAAATTCTTTTTTGAGTTATTACTATTGAGGCCTTCAACCTAGTAATAATTTGAATTTCTGGTGAATAAGACCTTCAGCCGTGAATGCAATTTGTCTAAAGAATTTTTAATTAGATATTGTCTTAACAGTCAAATTTGATAATTGTTTCTTTGTTGTCAACGTTATATGCAATTGGTTCCAAATAAAGTGTACGTTATTTTTTTATAAAAAACTGAGCAACCAATGGCAACTGAGTAAGGCCCCGTCTACACCGAAATCTGCCTTTCTTTAAGTACCACGTCTCAGTTAATGTGACTGGACACTGTTTTCCATTGATTTCAGCAAAGTCAGCTGCAATTACACACATATTGGAAAGTATCTCTTCATGAATAAGTTGTAGGTTATGTCACCGCATCAGTGACAATAGGCTATTTTTATATTCATTTCACGGTTATTCATGTTTGTTGATAATGTATTAACGTTTGCAACTCAAAAATATAATTCCGGTTTCGTTAATTAAGTAGAAAAATAACCAAGAACAAACATTAATCTTACGGCTTCTTTGTCGCCGCTAGGGTGCTATTCTCGCTCCAACTGTCAAACGGTAACAGCTTTCACACTGTGTCACGACCGTGTGTATTAGGTCCCCTGGACTGGATTTGGTCCTGATTACCGAAAACAACAGAGACGTCGAAGGTTTCAATTTCCTTGCAGGAAAACTAAAAGAAAGTCCTGTATGAGTATCGATCCAGAACCGTTTAGTTTCTCTTTTATGACTGGGTGTTGTGTGCTGTCCTTAGGTTAGTTAGGTTTAAGTAGTTCTAAGTTCTAGGGGACTGATGACCATAGATGTTAAGTCTCATAGTGCTCAGAGCCAATTGAACCATTTTTTTTTCTCTTTTATGAGAGTGTTGCAAACAATGGTAGTCGCAGTGCCTACTGTACTGTATTAGGCACTGCGAGGCAGAAGCATGACAGTTGTAAGTAGGCGACACCAATGTAACTCCAAAGTTAAGTATTGTCAGTTGCTTTATTAAAATAAAACTACTAACGTTATTTGCTTGAATTGTTGTATATCATTTCGAGAACGCAGCATCCTTTAGCCACCATATAAGCGACGAGTGGGCAAAATCCAACAGTAAATGAAGTTCTTCTCCGTCGTCCGTAAACCACTTTAGTTGTCTTTCTGCGAGGGTAATATTTTCCAACAGCGTGGTTAATGTGTGATACACAGTTCCTGTAAGTACTCTGAGAAAATATATCGTCCTATGAGAATATGTCACAGTGCCTGCCAACACATTGAAGCTTTGCTTCCATGATCGTGATTTTGTCGATTTATTATCGCAAGGTTTGTGGATTCCGCCTCATTTATCTTCTATATGTATGTACACATTAAAAACAGTGTCCGTTATCTGTTTATTTGTAATCCATACATATCTACAGTTTCGTTCCTATCCTGCTGAAATTTTGCACACTTTACCTTCACGACAAGAGGAAGATAACTGCGTAAGATCTAGTAATCTGATGCCAAATATATACACTTATCAGCCGGAACTATATGACCACCTATCTAATAGCCAGAACGTCGAACTTTGGAAAGGAACCAATGTGGCCTTGGTAGGCCGCTGGTTGGAGCTGACGCCACATCTCCACATACAACTCACCTAATTCCCGTAAATTCCGGGGAGGGGGTCGATAAGCTCTGGCGCCACGTTCAGTCACATTCCAGATGGGTTCGATCGGGTTCAGATCTAGTGAGTTGGGGGGCCGTCACATCAATTGTAACTCACCACTGTGTTCCTCGAACCTGTCCACCACACTCTTGACCTTGTAACATGGCGCATTATCTTGTTGAAAAATTCCAATGCCGTCGGAAGACATGATCGTACCCCTTCGCCGTCATGACTTCTTGCACGAGCTCCACTGGACCCATCAATGTTCACGTTAGTGTTCCCCAGAGCACAGTGGAGCCGCCGCCCGCTTGTATCTGTCCCACAGTGCTGGTGTCAAGGAACTGTTCCCCTGGAAGCATGATGAAGAAGGTATTGGGATTCATCACACAATGCAACGCTCTCCCACTGCGCCAACGTCCAGTGCCGATGGTCAAGTTTCTGTTTAAGTCGTACTTGGCGACGTCTGGGTGTTCACATTGGCACATGCGTGGGTCGTTGGCTGCAGAAGCCCATCGTTAGGAAAAAAAATGATTGTATGGCATTGTTGGCCGAGAGGCCCCATTCAGAGGAGTTTGGCGACTTGCGAGTCAATGATAATGAAAATTATGATGAAGCACACACAACACCCAGTCCCCTGCCGGGAATCGAACTCGGCTCCCTACGTGATAGGCGGTACCGGTAACGCTACCGCTACGCTTCGGAGGCGGCCCCTTACAAGGGAACCTCCCCATCGCATCCCCCTCAGATTTAGTTATAATTTGGCACAATGGATAGGCCTTGAAAAACTGAACACAGATCAATCGAGAAAACAGGAAGAAGTTGTGTGGAACTATGAAAAAATAAGCAAAATATACAAACTGAGTAGTCCATATGCAACATCAAGGACGACGTCGGCACAAGGCCACCGTGGTACTGTGGTCAGCGTGAGCAGCTGCGGAGCGAGAGGTCCTTGGTTCAAGTCTGCCCTCGAGCGAAAAGTTTACTTACTTTATTTTTGCAAAGTTATGATCTGTCCGTTCGTTCATTGACGTCTCTATTCTCTGTACTAAGTTTAGTGTCTGTGTTTTGCGACCGCACCGCAAAACCGTTCGATTAGTAGACGAAAGGACGTGCCTCTCCAGTGGGAACCGAAAACATTTGATCGCAAGATCATAGGTCAACCGATTCCTCCACAGGAAAACACGTCTGTTGTATTCTATGCGACACTGGTGACGGCGTGTGCTTTACATGACAGGAATATGTTGTCGATCCACCTAACTTGCACACTTGGCGAATGGGTAAAAAGATCCTTCTACCTTGCCCGATTTTGGTGAAAGTGATGAAAACGTAAGAGTTTGTCACATAAACTGAAAATAAAAAATTAAATTTTTCACTCAAGAGAAGACTTGAACCAAGGACCTCTCGTTCGACAGCTGCTCACGCTAACCACGGGACCACGGCGCTCCTGAACGCATGTTATCCTAAATGTTGCCTATCATGCGCATGGACTACTCGGTTTGTATATTTTGCTTATTTTTTCATGGTTCCACACAACTTCTTCCTGTTTTCTCGATTGATCTGTGTTCAGTTTTCCAAGGCCTATCTACTGTGCCAACTTATAACTAAATCTGAGCGGGGTGCGATGGGGAGGTTCCCTTGTTAGTTAGGAGTGTTTGGTGCACTGTGTTCAGACATACTTCTATTCTGCCCAGTATTGAAGTCTGATGTTAGTTCCGCCACAGTTCACCACTTGTCCAGTTTCACCAGTCCGCCCAGCCTACGACGTCCGACATCTGTAATGAGGGTGGCTGCGCACCTTCACGACATCCGGACGGTGGTTTCACCTTGATTCCGGTACGTGTTGAAGACACCACAGCACTCCTCGAACATCCGACATATCGTGAAGCGTTCAGTGAATTCGAAAGTAAAATTCTATGTACCGATTTGACAGAAAATCCTAGGAAGTTCTGGTCTTACGTTAAATCAGTAAGTGGCTCGAAACAGCATATCCAGACACTCCGAGATGATGATGGCATTGAAACAGAGGATGACACGCGTAAAGCTGAAATACTAAACACCTTTTTCCAAAGCTGTTTCACAGAGGAAGACCGCACTGCAGTTCCTTCTCTAAATCCTCGCACAAACGAAAAAATGGCTGACATCGAAATAAGTGTCCATGGAATAGAAAAGCAACTGGAATCACTCAATAGAGGGCAGTCCACTGGACCTGACGGGATACCAATTCGATTCTACACAGAGTACGCGAAAGAACTTGCCCCCCTTCTAACAGCCGTGTACCGCAAGTCTCTAGAGGAACGGAGGGTTCCAAATGATTGGAAAAGAGCACAGGTAGTCCGAGTCTTCAAGAAAGGTCGTCGAGCAGATGCGCAAAACTATAGACCTATATCTCTGACGTCGATCTGTTGTAGAATTTTAGAACATGTTTTTTGCTCGGGTATCATGTCGTTTTTGGAAACCCAGAATCTACTATGTAGGAATCAAGATGGATTCCGGAAACAGCGATCGTGTGTGACCCAACTCGCTTTATTTGTTCATGAGACCCAGAAAATATTAGATACAGGCTCCCAGGTAGATGCTATTTTTCTTGACTTTCGGAAGGCGTTCGATACAGTTCCGCACTGTCGCCTGATAAACAAAGTAAGAGCCTACGGAATATCAGACCAGCTGTGTGGCTGGATTGAAGAGTTTTTAGCAAACAGAACACAACATGTTGTTATCAACGGAGAGACGTCTACAGTCGTTAAAGTAACCTCTGGGGTGCCACAGGGGAGTGTTATGGGACCATTGCTTTTCACAATATATATAAATGACCTAGTAGATAGTGTCGGAAGTTCCACGCGGCTTTTCGCGGATGATGCTGTAGTATACAGAGAAGTTGCAGCATTAGAAAATTGTAGCGAAATGCAGGAAGATCTGCAGCGGATAGGCACTTGGTGCAGGGAGTGGCAACTGTCCCTTAACATAGACAAATGTAATGTATTGCGAATACATAGAAAGAAGGATCCTTTATTGTATGATTATATGATAGCGGAACAAACACTGGTAGCAGTTACTTCTGTAAAACATCTGGGAGTATGCGTGCGGAACGATTTGAAGTGGAATGATCATATAAAATTAATTGTTGGTAAGGCGGTTACGAGGTTGAGGTTCATTGGGAGAGTGCTTGGAAAATGTGGTCCATCAACAAAGGAGGTGGCTTACAAAACACTCGTTCGACCTATACTTGAGTATTGCTCATCAGTGTGGGATCCGTACCAGATCGGTTTGACGGAGGAGATAGAGAAGATCCAAAGAAGAGCGGCGCGTTTCGTCATAGGGTTATTTGGTAACCGTGATAGCGGTACGGAGATGTTTAATAAACTCAAGTGGCAGACTCTGCAAGAGAGGCGCTCTGCATCGCAGTGTAGATTGCTCGCCAGGTTTCGAGAGGGTGCGTTTCTGGATGAGGTATCGAATATATTGCTTCCCCCTACTTATACCTCCCGAGGAGATCACGAATGTAAAATTAGAGCGCGCACGGAGGCTTTCAGACAGTCGTTCTTCCCGCAATCCATACGCGACTGGAACAGGAAAGGGAGGTAATGACAGTGGCACGTAAAGTGCCCTCCGCCACACACCGTTGGGTGGCTTGCGGAGTATAAATGTAGATGTAGATGTAGATCGTGCAGTTCCCGAAATACTCGTACCGAGCCGAGCCTCCTGGCCATCACAATTGCCCTCGGTCAAACTCGGATAGATCGCGCACCTTCCTCATTCTACACACGGACAGAACACTTACTGATATTTCATGCGATTTGCGTATGTCTGACTCGCAGTCATTCCTTGGAACGTGATGCTGCTATTGCCTGGACGTGTGTTTATAAAGATATTACGTCGATGGTTATAATGTCCTGGCTAATCAGTGTGCATGTTACTGTAAAAGTGAGACGATTGGTGAGTTATGGAATTTACTGGTAAAACCTAACTTTCACCATCACGGTGTGGTAATAGCCTGAAATATCTTGTTACATACGTAGCTTTCAAACTTTTTCCAAGAGACATTGGTAAATCTGAGGATTTACCGATACAAACTGGTAAAACAATATTCGTTAAAAAATCACCTTAGCAATTTTTGAATTAGTTTGTAATGATTGTAAAATAACGTTATTTAAATATCATTGCATTCCAATGCGATATTAATGAACAATATTCTGTATTAAAATTACTAAAAATTATTATACTTATACAAAGAATGGAAATTCTAGGTTGGAATATCAACTATGTAAGAAAAAGATAGATTGCTACTTATCATGAAGATGACATATTAAGTTGCAGATGGGCACAGTTAAAAGACACTTACACGTTAGGTTTTTGCCACAGGCTATGTCAGAAAAAGAACGAGAAAAATTCCAGTCTGAGCTACCGGAAATGGCAGTCATGTGTATGGGGTGTGCTTGTTTGTGTGAATGAATGTGTGTGGATTTCTATTTCTTTTACTGATGAAGACTGTGGCTAAAAACTAATGTGCAAGTGTCTTTTAGTTGTGCCTGTCTGCAATTTAATGTGTCCTACTTTGTGAATGTTAATTTTTGTTACAACAAGTTTGGGTGAATGTGACAGAGGTCGTACATCACGACAGTGTCACCAAGGTCTTGAAGAGGCGTGAGGGGAATCAGCATTGTCATACAGAATAGTGACACGTTGGGTAAAAGCCTTCAACAAAGGTCGGCAAACTGTGGCAGACATGTATCAGGCAGGTCGTCCTAGCGCCTTGAAGACGTGCCTGCTGTTGCCGTTATGACATTTATAATTGCATAATATGCAAGACTATTTACCCAAATATTTTTGGCTGCATACCTTTGTAGACAATTTTTTTTTTTTGGTCATCAGTCTACTGACTGGTTTGATGCAGCCCGCCACGAATTCCTTTCCTGTGCTAACCTCTTCATCTCAGAGTAGCACTTGCAACCTACGTCCTCAATTATTTGCTTGACGTATTCCGATCTCTGTCTTCCTCTACAGTTTTTGCCCTCTACAGCTCCCTCTAGTACCACGGAAGTCATTCCCTCATGTCTTAGCAGTTGTCCTATCATCCTGTCCCTTCTCCTTATCAGTGTTTTCCTCATATTCCTTTCCTCTCCGATTCTGCGTAGAACCTCCTCATTCCTTACCTTATCAATCCACCTAATTTTCAACATTCGTCTATAGCACCACATCTCAAATGATTCGATTCTCTTCTGTTCCGGTTTTCCCACAGTCCATGTTTCACTACCATACAACGCTGTTCTCCAGACGTACATCCTCAGAAATTTCTTCCTCAAATTAAGGCCGGTATTTGATATTAGTAGACTTCTCTTGGCCAGAAATGCCTTTTTTTGCCATAGCGAGTCTGCTTTTGATGTCCTCCTTGCTCCGTCCGTCATTGGTTATTTTGCTGCCTAGGTAGCAGAATTCCTTAACTTCATTGACTTCGTGACCATCAATCCTGATGATAAGTTTCTCGCTGTTCTCATTTCTACTACTTCTCATTGCCTTCGTCTTTCTCCGATTTACTCTCAAACCATACTGTGTACTCATTAGACTGTTCATTCCGTTCAGCAGATCATTTAATTCTTCTTCACTTTGACTCAGGATAGCAATGTCATCAGCGAATCGTATCATTGATATCCTTTCACCTTGTATTTTAATTCCACTCCTGAACCTTTCTTTTATTTCCATCATCGCTTCCTCGATGTACAGATTGAAGAGTTGGGGCGAAAGGCTACAGCCTTGTCTTGCACCCTTCTCAATACGAGCACTTCGTTCTTGATCGTCCACTCTTATTATTCCCTCTTGGTTGTTGTACATGACCCGTCTCTCCCTATAGCTTACCCCCACTTTTTTCAGAATCTCGAACAGCTTGCACCATTTTATATTGTCGAACGCTTTTTCCAGGTCGACAAATCCTATGAAAGTGTCTTGATTTTTCTTTAGCCTTACTTCCATTTATAGCCGTAACGTCAGAATTGCCTCTCTCGTCCCCTTACTTTTCCTAAAGCCAAACTGATCGTCACCTAGCGCATTCTCAATTTTCTTTCCCATTCTTCTGTATATTATTCTTGTAAGCAGCTTCGACGCATGAGCTGTTAAGCTGATTGTGCGATAATTCTCGCACTTGTCAGCTCTTGCCGCCTTCGGAATTGTGTGGATGATGCTTTTCTGAAAGTCAGATGGTATATCGCCAGACTCATATATTCTACACACCAACGTGAATAGTCGTTTTGTTGCCACTCCCCCCAATGATTTTAGAAATTCTGATGGAATGTTATCGATCCCTTCTGCCTTATTTGACCGTAAGTCCTCCAAAGCTCTTTTACATTCCGAGTCTAATACTGGATCCCCTATCTCTTCTAAATCGACTCCTGTTTCTTCTTCTATCACATCAGACAAATCTTCACCCTCATAGAGGCTTTCAGTGTATTCTTTCCACCAATCTGCTCTCTCCTCTGCATTTAACAGTGGAATTCCCGTTGCTCTCTTAATGTTACCACCGTTGCTTTTAATGTCACCAAAGGTTGTTTTGACTTTCCTGTATGCTGAGTCTGTCCTTCCGACAATCATATCTTTTTCGATGTCTTCACATTTTTCCTGCAGCCATTTCGTCTTAGCTTCCCTGCACTTCCTATTTATTTCATTCCTCAGCGACTTGTATTTCTGTATTCCTGATTTTCCCGGAACATGTTTGTACTTCCTCCTTTCATCAATCAACTGAAGTATTTCTTCTGTTACCCACGGTTTCTTCGCAGCTACCTTCTTTGTACCTATGTTTTCCTTCCCAACTTCTGTGATGGCCCTTTTTAGAGATGTCCATTCCTCTTCAACTGTACTGCCTACTGCGCTATTCCTTATTGCTGTATCTATAGCGTTAGAGAACTTCAAACGTATCTCGTCATTTCTTAGTACTTCCGTATCCCACTTCTTTGCGTATTGATTCTTCCTGACTAATGTCTTGAACTTCAGCCTACTCTTCATCACTACTATATTGTGATCTGAGTCTGTATCTGCTCCTGGGTACGCCTTACAATCCAGTATCTGATTTCGGAATCTCTGTCTGACCATGATGTAATCTAATTGAAATCTTCCCGTATCTCCCGGCCTTTTCCAAGTATACCTCCTCCTCTTGTGATTCTTGAACAGGGTATTCGCTATTACTAGCTGAATTACACCTTTGAACCTTGTCCTCCAACCAAAGAGAGTTTGGCAGCCACGTCCCGTACACTAGTTTTCTCTCTTCGTACTTCTTCGACGCTGATAAAATTTTCCTTGCACAGTGTAAACTGGGTACAAGTATACAATGACTTCAGTTTGCCAGATTTGATGGTAGGTTGATAAAATTCATCATCCTGAATATTTATCACCACTGCTATTATTGATTTTGCACCAATTTTTACCTGGTCTAAATCAAGTACTTTAGTTCTCGCATTCCATCCAACATAAGGTTTTGGAATTTTGCTACAGAAGGCTGCTTTCATTTTCTTTGCTTGCATTTGAAGACCACCTTTGGCAGCCTGTCGGACCCGCATTACTTTAGTAACACTGTTGGATGTTGTCAGTACCTCATCACAGTCATCAGTTGGTGCCGGTCTCTCAGTGTTAACTGACATCAAACCCTGTGTCTCTATCTATGTTCCTTCTGTTCCAGTATTTGATTCATTTGAATCAATTCTTTAAACTGTCATCCTCCCTTTCTTGTGATTAGCCACAATAGTGTTTAACATTGTTTCCAAATCTTCTTCAGTCCTTGCATTTTTATTAAAGCACATGGAATAACTGAACAGACAATACCCATTTCCATTGGAGCACCAAATATGGCTTATGTAGTGAACATCCCTTCATGATAGCCCTATTTTTCATTACTTCCACAAAGCTTAACCTTTCAAATCATTTTGAAATTTTATTTGTTTCTATCCATGTCGATAAAATGTTTTCAATGTCTTGATTTGCTCATTTGCCTGATCCCTGAGTCTGACTGTACCTTGGCTTCCCATGGACTGTGTTTTATCGTTCAACCACATAAACGTTGTCCAACGGGCACAATATTTCGGCGATTAGACATAATATACTGAATATTTAAAAAGGGAAAATCGTTTATTTTTCGTCGTAAAGTGCATAATTACTTCATGTTTAAAGATAACATCTTTATTATGATGGGCTCCCGTCCTTTGAAAACACCATGGGCAGCGCTCTTGGTCGTTTGGAGCAGAATTATTCTTTCGAGGCCTAGTAAAGCGGCCCTTTTCTCTACGTCGATTCGTAAAATTTCGTCATGGATTCTTGCTAAGGTACTCTATACTGTAATTGGTCAAAATTTATGGGAGATGCTGTAGTGATAGTGTGGAAACATCAAAACAATGCTGAACGTGATGCTGATACATATCTACTCCGAAGCCACTGTAGGGTGCTTGGCGGAGGCTACCTTGTAACACTGCTATTCATCCCTCTTTCTGTTTCACTAGCAAATGGAGCAAGGAGAAAATGACTGTCTATATACCTCCGTAAGAACGCTAAATTCTCTTATCTTTCGTTTGCAGTCCTTCTGCAAAATGTCCTGTGGCAGTGGAATCGTTCTACAGTCAGCCGTAAGTTACGGATCTCTAAATTTTCTGAACAGTGTTTCGTGAAAGTAAAGTCGTCATCCCTCCAGGGATTCCCATTTCAGTTTTCGAATCCTGCCTCGGGCATGGATGTGTGTGATGTCCTTAGGTTAGTTAGGTTCAAGTAGTTCTAAGTTCTAGGGGTCTGATGACCTCAGATGTTAAGTCCCATAGTGCTCAGAGCCATTTGCACTATTTGAACCCATTTCAGTTCACGATGCGTCTCCATCATACGCGCTTGTTGATCAATCCCAATTGCAACAAAATCCAGAGGCTCGCCTCTGAATAACTTCCATCTCTTCCCTTAATACGACATGCTAAAGATCCCAAACACTTGATCAGTACCCAAGAGCGGGTCGCACTAATGTTCTGTACATGATCTCCTTCTCAGATGGGTTACATTTCGCTAGAAGTCTCCCAATAAACCGAAGTCGATCCATTCGCCTTTCCTATTACCGACTTCAACCGATGTGCACAATAGGCATTATAAAGCTACTGGTACGAGGGTTGTAATTTAAATAGTGGCAACTGTTTATTCACAACCGATACAAAAGATTTACATGTTTGCACCTGTTACCGTCCTTCAAAGTAGTTACCAGCGTTGTGTAGAAGCCGTTGCCAGCGATGTGGAAAGCGTAGTATACCGTTAGCAGATCCTGTTCTGTTGATAGTGCGAATGGAGCGGTCTACTGCCTGTCGAATCTCTGGAACAGTTCTGAAGCGAATGCCATGAAGTGGTTACTTCATCTTCGGAATCAAATCAGTCACAAGGACTTAAGTCCGTGGAGTATGGTGGACGGTACAGTATTTCCCAGTCCCAACGACCGAACAGAGCAGCCATAGCTTGCGCTGTATGCGTCCGCGCATTGTCGTGCAAAATGATAAGTGGGTTGCGTAGAAAGTGTCCCGCTCGTCGCAGATGATGCTCCAAAAACGAACAGTAATACTGTGCACTGACGTTCTGCCGTGGAGGAACGTAATGTGTTAGGATAACAAAATCACAGTCGTACACGAGAATCACCATAAGTTTCACCTCACTGGGGCTCTGACGCACTGTCGACTTTCGCGGCGACCCATAATGACGACATTCGTTGGACTGGCGTTTCAGGTTTGGCTCGTAAGATGTGGCCCATGTCTCAAAAAATGGTTCAAATGGTTCTGAGCACTATGGGACTCAACTGCTGAGGTCATTAGTCCCCTAGAACTTAGAACTACTTAAACCTAACTAACCTAAGGACATCACAAACATCCATGCCCGAGGCAGGATTCGAACCTGCGACCGTAGCGGTCTTGCGGTTCCAGACTGCAGCGCCTTTAACCGCACGGCCACTTCGGCCGGCGTGGCTCATGTCTCATCCACTGTTACGATACGGCCTAAGAAAGCCCCTCCTTCGCGCTCATAGCGCTCCAAGTGCGCCTGAGCAGCGTCGTAACACATCCATTTCTGCTTTTCCGTCAAGTCATGCGGATCCCATCGTTATGCAATTTTTCGCATGCCCAGGCGTTCCTTCATGTTGCGAAGCACAGTCGTATGCGCTAATCCGGTTTCGTGGGCGAGCTCACGAATCGTGTGGCGCCAATCACTGTCCACTAACGCGGCAACAGCATGCACTTCTTCAAGACGCTAGGACGACCTGCCCGATGCATGTCTGCCACAGTTTGCCGACCTTTGTTGAAGGCTTTTACTCAACGTGTCACTATTCTGTATGGCAATGCTTATTCCCCTCACGCCTCTTGAAGACCTTGCTGACACTGTCGTGATGTACGACCTCTGTCACATTCAGTCTTGATCCAACTCCATTGTTCCTGATCGAAAACATAGTGACACCGTTACGTTAGACCGCTCGCTCACAAGTGACTGTTTTCCTCGATCGAGCGCACGCCGGTGACGTGGACGGGCGAGTCCATTTGCTCGGAGGTAAGGTAGGCATGTCAACAACGTGTGCTATCAGCGACAATAGCAGATTCCATTGCATAGTGTCTCCAGAGCAGTGTTGCCACTATTTAAGTTCCAACCTACGTAATTGTAAGTCCGCCGTCAATGACAATATGAATAATTTCGATTCATATTTTGGTTGCAACAATTATTTTCATGTTATGCTGTTGTGGTTTTATTTAAATAAATTTCTTTTTTCACAGTTTCTATAAAATTAAACAAGGTATGCTTGACTGTAAGATACTGTTATTTGCGGTATGTTAAAGTAAATTTTTTAACAATTTTTAGAGAGATGTGATAATAAATTTGTAGCTTGGAATATATTTTTCGCTAGTTTCAGAGAAATTTGTTCACTTTTTACTGGACTGAGACAGTAAGGGAGGCACGTTTATTACCTTGAATAAGAAGCTGAGACATCTTAGTGCTCATTACATTTTTCAGTTGTTGGATTTAACAGACAGTTCACTGCGTATCACACAAATTACTTAAGGCGGGTACATTCTGCATTTTACCGGTTTCATTTCACCGCCGCAGTGAGTTCGGGGTGCAATCAAACACTACTTAGGGACATTAGAAAGTAATCTACAAGTGTCATCCCACGCTAAAAATTATTGCCACAAAAAGAGTGGTACGCTTTCCAAGTAATTATAATGTTTCAACAAGCAGCCGAACCACGCACTGACCGTATAGTAATTTGAAACCAACCATTTCCGCCCCATTTTATGATTGATCAGATACTGTTTATTTATATAACCGGTGTAATCCTGTAATACATGTTAAGATATCTACAGATATGATCTCTCTGCAGACACACACAGGATAGACATTTCCTTTCATTTTAGATAAACTGGAGTTTGGCGCATTTTTGGTCATCTTCTAATACCTGTGCATCTCAGATAGTTTCTGAACAATTTAGTGTGGACCTTTTCACAATTCTTTTGGTTAGTCAGCTTTTATGGCGGAGGCAGTGGCAATTTTGGAAGTGGTGTAGTTGTATCTTCTACTTCCTTCTGAATCATAATAATAGTACCAGACTCCCAGAATGCCTTTAAAAATAGTCAACGTTGGAGATGGAATAAAACGATTAACCATTATACAGGGTGTTACAAAAAGGTACGGCCAAACTTTCAGGAAACATTCCTCACACACAAAGAAAGAAAATATGTAATGTGGACATGTGTCCGGAAACGCTTACTTTCCATGTTAGAGCTCATTTTATTACTTCTCTTCAAATCACATTAATTATGAAATGGAAACACACAGCAACAGAACGTACCAGCGTGACTTCAAACACTTTGTTATAGGAACTGTTCAAAATGTTCCCCGTTAGCGAGGATACATGCATCCACCCTGCGTCGCATGGAGTTCCTGATGCGTTGATGCAGCCCTGGAGAATGGCGTATTGTATCACAGCCGTCCACAATACGAGCACGAAGAGTCTCTACATTTGGTACCGGGGTTGCGTAGACACGAGCTTTCAAATGACCCCATAAATGAAAGTCAAGAGGGTTGAGGTCAGGAGAGCGTGGAGGCCATGGAATTGGTCCGTCTCTACCAATCCATCGGTCACCGAATCTGTTGTTGAGAAGCGTACGAACACTTCGGCTGAAATGTGCAGGAGCTCCATCGTGCATGAACCACATGTTGTGTCGTACTTGTAAAGGCACATGTTCTAGCAGCACAGGTAGAGTATCCCGTATGAAATCATGATAACGTGCTCCGTTGAACGTAGGTGGAAGAACAAACTAAAATGAGCTCTAACATGGAAATTAAGCGTTTCCGGACACATGTCCACATAACATCTTTTCTTTATTTGTGTGTGACGAATGTTTCCTGAAAGTTTGGCCTTACCTTTTCGTAACACCCTGTGTACTGGATGTGGACTGGAATATATTCTCTGTAAATGGAGGGGCAGACAGTGAGTCGTGCTACGGCTCGCGTTGGTGCTGTTTTTAGGTTTCCGTCCTCTGTTGAAGGCCAGACCGTGTCGTTTAGTTGGCATGGCTGCAGTTGTTTGTCTTCTTCTCTTGTTGACTGGCGCCACTTTGGTTTCGCAAGCGTTGCCTGTCCGCTAGTGGCAGCAGAGTTGGTTATCGGTATGTAGTAACTGTGGCCCTATCTTTGGGGTGACGTCGTGCTTCTTCTGGGTTGTGTCGGTGGGCTGTTCGGTTAGGGACTCACGAGGAGCCAGGTCCATGCAGTGCGCGAAAGCGCCGGGACCGGCGGCGGCGCGAATGGACTGCCGGATCGAAGGCCTGTGGTCACGAGGGTGCACTACCTCGTCGTAAACAGGATCCTGTATTTGGATTCTAGTAGAGAAACCTCCATCACTGTGAGATCTTGTGATTCTCCAGTTATTTGGGTTCGTTCGTGGCTCGTAGTGTCGTCGAGGTGAAGAACAGCGAGTGGAGTGCTTGGGGAAGGCGGATCTGATTAACTTTCCTGGACTTCTAATTACTATTTATTGCGTTCAGTTTGTAACTATTTGTTAAGTTCAACCAGTGGTATTTTTGCTGCCTCGTGGCCGCTAACACCCCAGTTACCTGCCCTGGGGGTTAATGTATGTAACGGCAGTGTACGTTTCCTCGGCTTACTGCTGCTGTTTGGTGAGGCATGTTGTTTTGACAGGTTTCTTGATTGTAGGTTGGTTGGGGATTCTTCTACTCTTGCGGTAGTGATTTCTTTCTCGTTCCGGGCACTCTAAGCACACTATTCTGCGGATGGATCCAGACCGGCGGTTCCGGCTTTAGTGCATTTTTACATCTTTGCATTTGGTTTATTGGATGTCAGGTAACCTCAGCAAAATTATCATATGTAAGTAGGCTGTTTATGTTTTCTCTATGTAAGTAGGCTGTTTATGTTTTCTCTATGTAAGTAGGCTGTTTATGTTTTCTCTATGTAAGTAGGCTGTTTAGGTTTTTTATTGGTAACGCCACCTCTGTATGAAAATCACTGGCTGTGCTGTGTGCAGTCTGTGGCTGCTTTGCATTGTTGTAATACTCGCCATTGTAGTGTTAGGCAGCTGGATGTGAACAGCGCGTAGCGTTGCGCAGTTGGAGGTGAGCCGCCAGCAGTGGTGGATGTGGGGAGAGAGATGGCGGAGTTTTGAAATTTGTCATGAACTGCTATATTTATATATGATGATATCAAGGTAAATACATTGTTTGTTCTCTGTTAATATCTTTCATTTGCTAACTATCCCTATCAGTAGTTAATGCCTTCAGTAGTTTGAATCTTTTATTTAGCTGGCAGTAGTGGCGCTCGCTGTATTGCAGTAGCTTGAGCAGCGAAGATTTTTGTGAGGTAAGTGATTTGTGAAAGGTATAGTTTAATGTTAGTCAGGGCCATTCTTTTGTAAGGATTTTTGAAAGTCAGATTGCGTTGCGCTAAAAAAAATATTGTGTATCAGTTTAAGCACAGTCGTATATAAATTGTTCAAAGGGGACGTTTCATATGTCGACCCTTAGCCGAGGATACCTCACTGGAATCTTCTGATTTTTCTTGTAGTTTGTGTAATTAGTGTAGATTTTGTTTATTGCTAGCATGTAACTGTAGAGAGAATCTCCTTTGTAGTTGCAGTCTTTCATTGTTGTACAGTAAAACAGTTGTGGCATGCATGTAGATTTGCACCAAGTATTTCGCAGCTGCGCTGGCAATTAAGTAGACATTATTTCCATTGCTATGTTATTTTATTTTTGCTCTTCAAATTGTGTTTTTCTGTGTTGTCGTGTGAAATACTGTAACAATAATGGCGTGTGAAAAACGTAATACTAGGCTCCAAAGTAAACTGAGAAATGACAGTGAAAATGAAAGCAGTGTGTTAGCGCCACCGAGTAATGAATTAACTGATGTTCAAAGTAGTAATTTGATAATTGTGCATAGGGAAATGGAGCGGGCGGCAAACAATGGCGTGGACAGTGAAACAATTAGTGAAGAGGGAAGCATTATCGATCGATCTGTCGGCAACAGCTCGCCTCAGGAATCCGAAATGATAGGACACAATTTTGCAAACACTGTAGATTCAGGTTTTGCGTCCTCACCGTTTTCTCAAATGAGTCAAGACACGTTTTCCGCTTGTCAAAATGTGAATGTTGCCGGTGCAAATTCACTGCCGAAAAGCATTGAGGAACATGTTTCAGACACCAGTGCATTGTTATTACAGTTAATGCAACAAATGGGACAAAGGCTACAAAAGTTAGACACAACGCTTGAACAAAATCAGAAACAAACACAGCAACAGTTACACACAATGGAACAAAATCAGAGACAAACACAGCAGAATCTTAAAAAGTTAGACACAATGGAACAGAATCTTCAAAAGTTAGACTCATTGGAGCAAACTCTTGAACAAACACGTGAGGATTTAACTACTGAGTTACATCATATTGAATCGAAATGTCAAAAAGTCTGTAATGACGTAAAAACACAAATTTGTGAGCATTTCCAACCTATTTTTTCGCGTCATGAAAATGCATTACAGAATCATGAAGCAGCCATAAAAGAACTGCAAACTATTGTTCATGAAAATCACAACACCTTGCAAGCTAAATTTGACTCAGTTGCATCTACCGATTCGGTTACGCAACTTGCAAAAACTCAGGATAACTTAAAGGACACAGTAGATTCGATTTCAACACAAATGGACACTCTGAAACTTGGTTCAGAAAAACACACTGAGGAAATGTGTTCATTATCAGAGAAAGTAGTTGAACTTTCGGATCAGCTAAATAATTTATCTACAAAGGTAGATGATGATCTGAATAACACAACACCTGTAGCCTTCACTGACACTGAAGAGTATGTAGAAATTAGAAAATTCAAACAAAATCAAAATCAAATCAATACACAGTACAAAAGAGAAATCCGGGAAGTGCAAGATCAGTTGGCACAAGTAGTACAAGAATTACGTATTTCAGAGGATACTCGCACCCCAATACGGGAAGAGGAACACAGAAATACGGAACAGCCACAAAATAATAACACAGGGCATTTCGGAAGTTATGAAAGAAATTGTCAATGTGCACCGAATTTTGATATGGAACGGCCGACACGACCTAACAATGACCGATATGCGACTCGCCGACATGATGATTTTGACTATAAGCTGTTCATTACTACACGTAAATTCAAAACATTTAAGAATTCTGGCAACGACATTCATCCACAAGCATGGCTCCATCAATTCTCTCATTGTTTTCCTCCCAACTGGTCGTTGGAACACAGATTAGAATTTATGTGTGGCTACTTAGAGAATGAACCAGCTGTAAGAATGCGATCGGTAATTCACGATTGCCACAGTGAGGGAGAATTTTACCATGCCTTCCTCTCAGCATATTGGTCTCAAGCCACACAAGACCGTGTAAAACATAGCATCATGATGATGAAACACTTTGAACAGTCTGAATTTTCCAGTCTTGTGAAATATTTTGAAGACATGTTGCACAAGAATCAGTACCTGTCAAACCCATACAGCCCCTCAGAACTCATCCGCATTTGCTTAATCAAACTGCCTGAACATTTACGACATATTATTTTAGCAGGACGTTGCAAAGACGACATTGAAGCTTTTCAGGGACTCCTACAAGAATTAGAAATTGATACTGACAATCGCGGAACGCGAAACCAGGAACACAACAATTACAGGTCACATCCGTCACAATTCCGCGATGAAAGAAGTAATAACTTGACACGACAAGTCTATTCTCACAACACAAATCGTGACCAAAACAGACACCACCCATATGACAACCACTGGCAGAGTAATAATAGTTACAGAGAAAGATCGCATTTCCATAGTAATGACTATCACGGAGACAATCAGAGAAACAGACAATATGGGAACCAAAACAATTATTATCAAGGGAGACAGAATAACTTTAGACGCAACGGTCCAGCGCACAGTTACGATTCAGGGAGAAATTCTCCACCACTTAACCGACAAGAAAGAAACTGCACGAACTACCGACATGACGACAGACGATGTGATCGTAACGACAGACCTGAATTGCATCAGAACTGGCGGGATTCAAACAGAGCTGGGCCCTCTCGGCAAGGTGAATTTGTAGAAGTTAGGTCTCCTAATCCCAATAACGACGCGCGCCAACAAAGAAACAGACAATGACTCACACCGCAGGCAGCCGCGTGCGCCGGCTGGCTCAGAGAAAAATAACATTGACGCTAACCTTGAGCAAGATTCCAGTATTCTTTACGGACGAATACCGCATGATAATTGCATTCAAGTTGAAATTCTGCGTACTAGGAAGAGTAAAGGTTTACACCATATTTCACATGTAAAACCGTTTGTTGAAAGATAATCTGCTTTTTAACTTAGTCTTTGTCATAAAATTTTTCGCTTCACATTACTAATATGCTTTGTCAGACTTAGAAACTGTTACCATGCAACAATGTTTGAAGTTAAATATCCAGCCAAGAACCAAGAGAAATTATTTAAACAGAAATTACGAATGCATTGTTATTGCGAACAGACGACACAGTGTAATTGTGTGTGTACATTCTTGCTTGTTAGTTGCACGATTAGAACATTTACCAGTACTGCTAATGAGATTTTAATGCAACATTTTGGTTTACTTGAAAATACATTCCGGATTTAAAGTACTTTCTGTGAGATACCAGATGAGACAATAGTTAGTTTATGTGACAGCTACACGATTTTATCACGACGCTACTAATGAGTGACAATTTACAATGTTGATTTTGCGGTGTTTCTGTTTTATATCTGCACAGTTTTTCTGTATTATTCTGGAAAGTAAAACATGTTTTAGTAGTAACTTTTATGGTATAGCAACAATGAGACAGCCTTTTTTCGTGGCACAACAATACGTTACTGTACAGTACTTTCTTCATCACGCCAATAAGCATTATAACTACGATATCTATACTCAAAGCATTTCACTTTTGTTTATCATGAGGTAAGTACATTGACTTCTGCAGAACTTAGCTTTCGGAGGACGATAACTACGACACTTCCACAGAGATTATGTTGCAACAAGACGCACATTTAGCGCTACAGTACACGTATTTGAGTGATCAATTTTATACTTAAAACATTTATTTTTAAAGATTTTTGAATTACAAAGAAAGTTTTCCGTGATACATTTCATTCCATTGCTGTAATCTGTAACACCTGAGGGTATAATTACATTAATCCTCAGGGGGTACACGCCTACTTTGTGTACCATGTGTGTGGCAACCACAAGGAACCCTAGCTAATATGGTATTTGCTTATACAACTTTACACATCGGTACCATATTTCTCTAACACACAAATTACACAGCTATCTGATCATTTAACTGAGAGATAAACTTTTTTTATTACATCTGTGACACATGTTTACGCAATTACACAGTTGGGTAACTTCACACTTATGAAACGTCCCCTTTGAACAATTTATATACGACTGTGCTTAAACTGATACACAATATTTTTTTTAGCGCAACGCAATCTGACTTTCAAAAATCCTTACAAAAGAATGGCCCTGACTAACATTAAACTATACCTTTCACAAATCACTTACCTCACAAAAATCTTCGCTGCTCAAGCTACTGCAATACAGCGAGCGCCACTACTGCCAGCTAAATAAAAGATTCAAACTACTGAAGGCATTAACTACTGATAGAAATAGTTAGCAAATGAAAGATATTAATAGAGAACAAACAATGTATTTACCTTGATATCATCATATATAAATATAGCAGTTCATGACAAATTTCAAAACTCCGCCATCTCTCTCCCCACATCCACCACTGCTGGCGGCTCACCTCCAACTGCGCAACGCTACGCGCTGTTCACATCCAGCTGCCTAACACTACAATGGCGAGTATTACAACAATGCAAAGCAGCCACAGACTGCACACAGCACAGCCAGTGATTTTCATACAGAGGTGGCGTTACCAATAAAAAACCTAAACAGCCTACTTACATAGAGAAAACATAAACAGCCTACTTACATAGAGAAAACATAAACAGCCTACTTACATAGAGAAAACATAAACAGCCTACTTACATAGTCATTAGTGTCACCGAGGTGAAGAGCAACGAGTGGAGTGCTTGGGGAAGGCTGATCTGATTAGTTTTCCTGGACTTGTAATTACTATTTATTGCATTCAGTTTGTCACTGTTTGTTAAGTTCAACCAGTGGTATTTTTGCTGCCTCGTGGCCGCTAATGCCCCAGTTACACGCCCTACATATCTGTCACTAGCCTGAGTTACCATCATTTTGTCTCACCTGTTTGGTGATCAGTTGCTTGTCCTTTTAAATTAACCTTTGCTGTTGTATTTGATATTTTACTGTATGTTTTTTAAATTTTTTATGTAATTGCCATTCTTGGCAATACAGCAGGTTTAACTGGTTGTGCTACCAAGCTTACCATCATTTTGTCTCACCCGTTTGGTGATCAGTTGCCTGTCTTTTTGAATTAACCTTTGCTATTGCATTGCTGTTTTACAGTGTGTTTGTTAATTTTTTTTTTATAATTGCCGTTCTTGGCGTTAAAGGCCTTCAGGCGTGACGGTGGCTACTTGCCTTAAAATTCTAACTGGGATCACATTGGCTTGCTTTTAAAACATTGTTTGCTGTGTCTGTATTTTATGCTCATTTGGTAAATTGTAACGCACTGAAAGCATTATTAATTACACAGTTGTTTATTCTTTCACTAATAATGTGTGATATCTTTATCTATTGCTTAGTCTGGAATTATCGTTTCAAAATAAATGTGTGTAATTGCAAAAGGGAACCAATAGTAACTGAATAGGGCCCCGTCCACGATCGTAACCGAACCCTGCTTTCCTTAACTACCAGGTTTCAGACAGTCTATCTGCTGTGAGTAGATTCCCATGCTGGCATCCATTACAACGAGGAAATCTACGTATTAGCGAAGCAAGCTGCATGTTTAGTAACTGCCCTCTGAAACTGCCACACACACACACACACTGCTTACGTGTGATCAAGAGCCACGAGAAACATCAGTGGTAAGAGATTTGGAAAGGTGGATATGACGTGGCATTACAACCTCAAATTGCTACAAGGCCGTGGTTTACAAGGGCGCATTAGACCGGTCAACGGTTTCGACCATTATTCGACTCCACTTTAACCACGTCTCTTTTCCTCTGCAATTACGGAGCATCATCATTACCACAGTTCTCCTGCATATAGTGTCTTCTGATTTAAAAGCAGATGTAAGCCACATCTGGTTTCCGAGTAGCAAATTTTACTGTGAAAGATCGAAATTTTTGATTACATTGGTAATTATCGGATGCCACATTCCTCAGTTAGCTCCGTCTCTTTTCTTTACAAAAGACATTCGCATTTATGAGTCGTTAATTTTCTTAAGAGTATAGGAAAAATTCTGTAGTTTCTAATACTCTTATTTTTATTTTTATGTGTCACTTATGATTAAGTTTAAGAAATATTGTGAAATGATACCGCAAAAGTGTTAAATTTACTTCTGACACTACTTGTTAAAACTTTAGTGTGGAAAACATTGTGGCTAGAGCTTTACAATCTGTAAATATAGATTTATGTGTTTTCTCCCGACGTTTAAGTATCCAATGTAAACACGTGTTTTACAAGGGAAAATAATAAACACAAATACTAATACGAAGTATACTTTGTAACAGCGTATGAAATTCAACCTTTAAACGTGTACGAATTAATGTCATGGTTTATATTTTAGTATGAATATAACATCTTGGAAGTTAAATTTGTATCATGGTTGCGTTTGGTGGTAGGTTGGCGCCAAATGTGGCAGAAGTTACTCAGAGTTGTAGATGAGTCATGGACTGTGTTGGTAGTGTAATGGGATTGTAAGAAACAGTTCATGATATTACTGTATCATTTAAAAGAACTTGCCAAGTAAATGCGAAGATCTGTGAGCTAAGTGACAAGACTGTGAAGTTCGTAATAAAAAGTATGGAATTTCAACGAACGTATTTCAGTCATTTCGTACAAAACTTTGGGGAATCTGAATGCAGTTTAGATGCCCATAGGGAATGATGCCGCAATAAAATAAGTTGTAATGAACTTTTTCTGTTTTCTGCCACTGATACTGTTATAACTTTGTTTTCAATGCAATAATGCCTGTAACACACTTTGTGAATAGTTCTTGGTCGTGATTGATTATTATAATAGCAAAACTGTGCGGGTGGCTGTGTTGGGTGCATTAGAAAATGAAACACGATTGAGGTAAAATATTTCATTTATAGTGCCGCACAATGTGCTATAAACACAGTCGGTTTTCTTAAGTTCCTTTACCATTTAAGATAGTGTAACTGAATTTCATGAATTCGAGATGTGTGTAGCGAACATTTGAGTGTTCCTGTGTTTCTGCATAAGTCAGGAAGATATAGCGCCGAAGCTGCCCAACTTGCTCCCGTTGTAAACAGCATTCTCGCTAGCGCCATGAGCCGCTCTTCCAGTTTACAGCTCCAACTTGGCGTGTCACCTATCCCCGCGGAGTTCACACGGCAGCGGTGCGCGAGAGACAGGGCGACTAAATTTCTCACAGAATGGCGAAAGTTGCCGAGGATGAGTGATACTATCTTGCCTAATGACGACCACATGCGCAAATTGCTTAACCGCGCGGATGCGCACTGGTCGCGAAGTTGTACCACCCGTGGGCCCTTAGCCGCATGGAATGGAGCTCACACCTGCTCGGTCGCACTCGGCGAGTGCTCACAAGCTGAAAGCGAGTGAGGCCGTACTGCGTGTTGAGAGAGAGATGCCGTACAGCGACTGCCGCCCACTCAACTACTCCACGTTGGCGCCGCGCTCTAATGCACTCCCCTCCTTTTACAAAATGTCACCTTATCGTTCCCTAGTTGACGTAAGTTGCCAAGTAGTTGCACGATTGCTCGTACTTTACCACGAGCAAGTTTTTGCCATCTCTTCCCACCACTGGCAGACGCAATTCAGGACATTGGTGAATCGCGTGGTACATCTGTGGGAAAATAACACTGCCACATCTTGAGGTTCTTCGGCGTCTCTTCAAAAGGTCAATTTTTTTCTCAATTCATTGTGCAAGAAGTTAAAGAGGTAAAAACAGAGAACAGTTCTTTATTCGCCCATAGCAGCAAGCTGTCCATGGAATTTTCTTTCCTCATTTATAGCTCATCCGTGATATAACACCGGTGGCCGAGCGGTTCTAGGTGCTAGAGTCTGGAACCGCGCAACCGCTACGACCGCAGGTTCGAATCCTGCCTCGGGTATGGATGTGTGTGATGTCCTTAGGTTAGTTAGGTTTAAGTAGTTCTAAGTTCTAGGGGACTGATGACCTTAGAAGTTAAGTCCCATAGTGCTCAGAGCCATTTGAACCATATAATACCGAGAGTTGTGGACTGTTACTTCGACATTGTACAAAAAGGCCTCGCGACCGCAGTACAGTAATTAAGAAAGAAACAAAGAAATTTATATGAGGAAGTTACCAGTATTGGACTGAGCATTAAAAGACGTAAGCACCGTATCGCAAAAACGTTGTGTGAAGTGACGAATCACGGTACACAATGTGACGATCCGAGGACAGGGTGTGGGTATGGCGAATGCCCAGTGAACGGCATCTGTGTAGTGCCAACAGTAAAATTCGTAGGCGTTGTTGTTATGGTGTGGTCGTGTTTTCATGGATGGGACTTGCACCCCTTGTTGTTTCACGTGGCACTGTCACAGCACAGGCCTACAATGATGTTTTAAGCACCTTCTTGCTTCCCACTGTTGAAGAGCATCTTTCAACGCCTGTTTATAATGCACGGCCTGTGGCGGAGTGGTTACACTAGAATAACATCCCTGTAATAGACTGGCCTGTACAGAGTCCTGACCTGAATCCCATAGAACTTCGTGCCAGGCTTCATCGACCGACATCGATACGTCTCCTCAGTGCAGCACTCCGTGAAGAACGGGCTGCCATTCTCCAACAAATCTTCCAGCACCCTACTGAACGAATGGCTGCGAGAGTGGAAGCTGTCATCAAGGCTAAGGGTGGGCCAACATCATACTAAATTCTAGCATTACCGATGGAGGGTGCCACGAACTTTTAAGTCATTTTCAGCGAGGTGTAGCAAGTACTTAATGCGGAAGCTTTTATGGTACTCGAGAAAGCGCTGTAAAAGTCAAAAAATAAATAAATAATCCGTATTATATTTCTCCACTGAGAAACTAATAACAGAAAAACATTTGGTTACTGTCTTTCTAGAACCGTGAACAAATATAAGGTTAATACAACATAAATGCTTCAAGGCAGTATTAGAAAAAAACATAGAATGGGAAAATTTTAAAAATGACTAAGATCTTTTGGGCAATGAACAAATAATTTGAAGAAAAAAAGAAGGAAAAAAGATTGAAAACCGCCTCACACCGGTAGTAGCAAAGATTTGTTTTAGTTTCTTTAATCAAAAGAAGCCGCCATCAATGGCAATTAGGCTATTAACAAGCGCCTTAGAGCAATAATAAGCAATAACAGAATAGCAAATACATGCTGCTTTGGAATCGTATAACACAGACATTTAAGTAAATCACGTTCTGGCACCATAATTAATAAAGCAGGTAAGACCACTTGTGTGAACAAGCAAAATATAATTAGCGAAATAAAAAGAAGTTCTTGATGGCCAAGTTAAAAGAAAGACTAACAGTTAATGCCGCTAAATGACCAGGAGCAGTAAATACGAAAACCTTAATTCAAATTTCATTCACCGGGGCAGAGCAATGCATAACAACAGCAAATTGCGAAAGGGTCGAGCTCACCCGAAATGTGACTCACACAAATTTAACTTGGTGGCCAGCTGCTTTAATAAAAGGAGACAAATATCTCTATAGTCACAGCAATGATGTTAAATAGTACATCAAGCTGGCTCTTTTTTTTAGTTTGTTGTCAATTGAGGCACCTGATGGCAGGGATGTGCAGTGAGGTCTCCTTCCGGGCTTCTTTACCATGTAGGTATAATAACAGTAATGACAATAATCCTATGCTCATTTGCAATATACGAAATTGTATTAGTAACCCAGCTACACACATACAAATAAAACTGACAGAATAGACCAGCAAGAAAGTTATAAAACAAATCTCTAACAGCGCAGAACACTAGAAGAATAACAACATAACATGTATAGCTTGCCTGAGCAGCAACTAGCTGCACACCTACGTTGAGTATGGCAACCGCTCCCCTGGAGGAGCAACGAGTAACAAGAAATTCATCAAACAGTACAAGACGCAATTCGCTATGCGAACTTCAAAATGGGCACAAACAACCAAATACAATTAACTAACAACTGCACTCTCGCCCAGTAATAAGCAAGGTTCAGAAAACGCACTTACAGTATGTGATGTAATTAGGACGACAGAGGTTCAGGAAACCTCTTTAAGAAATTCAAGTCGCTACCCAACGACGGACGTAGGTGCTCACCATAACGATTCTAACGCCTTTCACATGAGAAGAAATTCCCGGGGGGTTGAGTATCTAGTGGATTAAATTAAGAGTGGCAGCACCAGCAGCCCTCAGGCAATTCATCACCAGCGATCGGCCCATCGAGCAGGAAAACAAGTTGACAGCAACAACGTACCTCGAACAGCACAGCGTGTCTCCAATAACTCGACTCTCTTAACGTATGCCGTGCACGCCCATATATCGCTACCCGGCGCCACGTCGCTGCCCCCTTGCAGAAGCGTGTCCGCCGGTTACCCAGCAACCAGGCAAAGAAATTCCTGCAGGGTGGCAGCTATCGATATCTCACATGTGTGGCTTAGGCGGCTCACTTTTATAGTGAGAGAAGTGTAATGATGATACGCCTGATGTCCTAAGAGCAATACATGATTAAGTACTCTGTCATGCTAATTATCCTTAGCGTGAAGTAATCTTATAACATGTCATCTACTATTGTTCCTTGCATATTTGTTACACATCCTTTTAGTGTGTCTTTATTATTAATGTTACAATTTCTTATTCACGTATAAGTGTAATAGTTTAAAAATATCAGAAGAATTGTGTCATTAATAGGTATTCTTCGTGCCTTTTTGTTCACTTAAGACCCACCCAGACTATGCATGGAATTGTACATATCTCTGTTTCTACAAGAAGATTCATACACTCGTATAAATCTTTTTATTCATTATGTAATATTTCCATAATTTGTTCTGTCTCACATATTGTGTGTCTTTGTGTTATGAGGTGGACACCCAAAGTTGAATTATGTAATACAGCCACTAGCCTAGTGTTTAATTTTCTTCCATTTCGTTTGCTATTCCATAAATGCTGTGGGTGCATCATGATGTACCTTAATCAGAACTTCTGCTCATAAGAAACGTGACGAACGTACCCTGGAAAATGTTGTGTTGTGTGTCACTGGCTCTTGCCCTATAGAGGTCTGCGATTTTCTATTAAATGTGCTGTTTTTCAAGTTGACTTTGTATCTAAGATTTTTATCATGTTCTTTGTCAACTGGCGCGCACATAGGATGAACAGTCTGCCAGCCAGTGATCCACATTGGACGGCTTTCAGCTTTCTCCAGGCACCTCAATTGTGCTGAAGCTGCACTGTGACGTCACTGCTATATGACTACTTTCCATAGGTGTGGCATAAGAATTCAGTTTCAAAATTTTTATTACTTTCTATGAACTGGCTTGTGCTTTTATCCACTGTGATATTCCAATTCTTGTGGTGGAATGTACACTCCTGGAAATTGAAATAAGAACACCGTGAATTCATTGTCCCAGGAAGGGGAAACTTTATTGACACATTCCTGGGGTCAGATATATCACATGATCACACTGACAGAACCACAGGCACATAGACACAGGCAACAGAGCATGCACAATGTCGGCACTAGTACAATGTATATCCACCTTTCGCAGCAATGCAGGCTGCTATTCTCCCATGGAGACGATCGTAGAGATGCTGGATGTAGTCCTGTGGAACGGCTTGCCATGCCATTTCCACCTGGCGCCTCAGTTGGACCAGCGTTCGTGCTGGACGTGCAGACCGCGTGAGACGACGCTTCATCCAGTCCCAAACATGCTCAATGGGGGACAGATCCGGAGATCTTGCTGGCCAGGGTAGTTGACTTACACCTTCTAGAGCACGTTGGGTGGCACGGGATACATGCGGACGTGCATTGTCCTGTTGGAACAGCAAGTTCCCTTGCCGGTCTAGGAATGGTAGAACGATGGGTTCGATGACGGTTTGGATGTACCGTGCACTATTCAGTGTCCCCTCGACGATCACCAGTGGTGTACGGCCAGTGTAGGAGATCGCTCCCCACACCATGATGCCGGGTGTTGGCCCTGTGTGCCTCGGTCGTATGCAGTCCTGATTGTGGCGCTCACCTGCAGGCGCCAAACACGCACACGACCATCATTGGCACCAAGGCAGAAGCGACTCTCATCGCTGAAGACGACACGTCTCCATTCGTCCCTCCATTCACGCCTGTCGCGACACCACTTGAGGCGGGCTGCACGATGTTGGGGCGTGAGCGGAAGACGGCCTAACGGTGTGCGGGACCGTGGCCCAGCTTCATGGAGACGGTTGCGAATGGTCCTCGCCGATACCCCAGGAGCAACAGTGTCCCTAATTTGCTGGGAAGTGGCGGTGCGGTCCCCTACGGCACTGCGTAGGATCCTACGGTCTTGGCGTGCATCCGTGCGTCGCTGCGGTCCGGTCCCAGGTCGACGGGCACGTGCACCTTCCGCCGACCACTGGCGACAACATCGATGTACTGTGGAGACCTCACGCCCCACGTGTTGAGCAATTCGGCGGTACGTCCACCCGGCCTCCCGCATGCCCACTATACGCCCTCGCTCAAAGTCCGCCAACTGCACATACGGTTCACGTCCACGCTGTCGTGGCATGCTACCAGTGTTAAAGATTGCGATGGAGCTCCGTATGCCACGGCAAACTGGCTGACACTGACGGCGGCGGTGCACAAATGCTGCGCAGCTAGCGCCATTCGACGGCCAACACCGCGGTTCCTGGTGTGTCCGCTGTGCCGTGCGTGTGATCATTGCTTGTACAGCCCTCTCGCAGTGTCCGGAGCAAGTATGGTGGGTCTGACACACCGGTGTCAATGTGTTCTTTTTTCCATTTCCAGGAGTGTATATGAAGATGAATGCTAGTTTTCCTTAAATGTGAGAATAGTAATGTATTTAGATTTTAATGTCATTGATGTTATAAATGTGACTGAAACGAGTTATTCCCATAAGTTATTGAATTGAAACCGCTACCTCATATCCATTTTGCTAAGCATAATATCAAACTTTTCTGAGTCTTCTGACTGATTTGATACGCCCGTCACGAATTCTTCTACTGCTCTACACCTCTTCATCTCAATATGGCAGCTGCGCCCTACGTCCTCAATTATCTGTTGGATGTATTCCAATCTCTGTCTTCCCCTATAGTTTTTACCCGCTACAAATGGTTCAAATGGCTCTGAGCACTATGCGACTTAACTTCTGAGGTCATCAGTCGCCTAGAACTTAGAACTAATTAAACATAACTAACCTAACGACATCACACACATCCATGCCCGAGGCAGGATTCGAACCTGCGACCGTAGCGGTCACGCGGTTGCAGACTGAAGCGCCTTTAACAGCACGGCCACAACGGCCGGCTACCCGCTACAGCTCCATCTAATACCAGGAATATTGTTCCCTGATGTCGTAACACACGACATATCATAGAGTACCTTGTTGTAGTCAGTGTTCATAAACGTTCCTTTCTTCGCTGACTGTGCGGAGAACGTACTCATTCTTTACCTTATCGTACTACCTAATTATCAACTTCTTTTGTAGCGCCACATCTGAAACGCTTTTATTCTCTTCTGTTCCCGTTTCCCCACTGTCCATGATTCACTACCATTCAAATTAAGGCTTATGTTTGATACTAGAAGACTTATCTTGGTCAGCAATGTCCTCTTTTGCTGTGTTACTCTGCTTCTTATGTCCTCGTTGCTTCGTCCATCATGGGTTATTTTGCTTCCCAGGTAGCAGAACTACTTAACTTCGTTTACTTAATTACCATCAGTTTTGATTATCATACCTGCTACTTCTAATTACATGTCTTTTTTCCGTTTACTTTCGGTCAGTAACCTGTACTCCTTATACTGTTCATTCCATTAAACAGATCTTGCAGTTCTTCTTCACTTTTACTAAGGATAGCAATGTCATCAGCGAATATTATTATTGATATCCTTCCACCATGAATTTTAATTGAACTCTTGAACCTTTCTCTCATTTCCGTCATTTCTTCTTCGATGTATAGATTGAACACTAAGAGCGAAACACTGCATTCTTGTCTTCCATTACGTTTAGTCAGAATACTTCGTTCTCGGTCTTCCAATATTACTATTTCCTCTCAGATCTTGTATATAATGTATATTAACTTTCTCTCCCTGTAGCCTAATCCTATTTTTCTCAGAATTCCTGACATCTTGCATCATTTCACACTGTCGAACGCTTTTTCTAGGTCGACAAATCCTGTCAGTATATCTTCATTTTTCTTCAGTCTTTCTTCCATTTTCAAGCGTAACGTCAGAACTGCCTCTCTGTTGCCTTTACCTTCCCCCAAGTCAAACTAATCGTCATCTAACAGCTCTTCAATTTTCTTTATTCTGTATATTATTCTTGTTAGCTGGTTGGATGCATGAGCTGTTAAGCTGATTGTGCAATAATTCTCACACTTATCTGCGCTTAGTATATTTAGAGCTGTGTGGATGATACTTTTTCGAAAGTCTGATGGCACGTCGCTAGTCTCATACATTATATACCCGAACTTTAATTGTCGTTTGGTTGCCCCACCCCCAATAATTTTAGAAATTCCCATAGAATGTTCTCTATCCCTCCTGCTTTATTTGATCTCAGATCTTCCAGAGTTATTTTAAACTCTGTATCTAAAACTGGATCTTCTGTCTCTCCCATATCGACTCCTATTTCTTCTTCTGTCACGTACCAAAGAAGCCCTTCCCCTCGTAGCGATCATCAATGTACACTTTCCACGCATCCGCTCTCTCCTCTGCGGTTAGCAGTGGAATTTCTATTGAACTTTCCTGGATCTGCATCTACATCTACATGCCACAAGCTACCTGACGTTGTATAGCGGAGGGTACTTCTGATATCACTAACTCATCCTCCCCCCCCCCCCCCCCCTTTTACCTGTTCCATTTGCGAAGCCGACCGAGGTGGCCGAGCGGTTCTATGCGCTACAGTTTGGAACCTCGTGACCGCTACGGTCACAGGTTCGAATCCTGCCTCGGGCACGGATGTGTGTGATGTCCTTAGGTTAGTTAGGTTTAAGCAGTTCTAGGAGACTGATGACCTAAGGAGTTAAGTCCCACAGTGCTCAGAGCCATTTGAACCATATGCGAGAGGCGCGTGGGAGGATAGACTGTCTTTCGGCCTCCGTATTAACCCTAATTTCTCGACTTTTCAAGTCGTTGTCATTTAGCGAGATATGTGTGGAAGTAATATGTTCTCCGACTCTTTCAGTGAAGTACAGGATGTATCAAAAAGAATCATCCGATTGTAAAAAACCATAACTATTATGTTATTTGTGATATGTGCACGAACAACGTACTTTTGGAAGGAGCAAAGTGTCGAGATTTACGTGGTTCCCGTTAAATAGAAGCAGTGTGCGCCCACTTCAGTTCTAGTGAAAATGGTGTCAGGACAACAAAAAGCGTTTTTTGTTCTACATTTTGGGCAGTGCGGATCACTAATAACTGTTCAGCGTGACTTTCACACTGGGTATGGTGTGGATCCTTCTCCAGCTCAGAGCATTAGTCGAAGGCATGAACAATTCCGAGGAACAGGTTGTTTGTGTAGAGGCAAATCGCAGGACCGTCCCCGAGTGTCTGACGCAGATGTCGAACGCATCCGCCATAGTTTCAGAAGGATTCCGCAGAAACTTCCTTTTCCCACAGCGGAGACTAATTCTAACGACTTTATTTACCAACAGGATGTGGCACCGCTACACTGACATCTGGAAGTGCTGGAATTTTTAAATGAAAGGATTACTGGATCGGTCGCACTGGACCAAATAATTCAGCCTTACATTACTGGCCTCCAAGGTCATCGGTCCAGACTGTACGTGATAATTTCTTGTGGGGCTTATAAAAGACTCTGTTTATGTGCCTCCGTAACCAACAACAATAAATGAAGTGAGACATCGCATAACAGCAGCTGTGGAAGCTGTAACTCAGGAAATGCTCGCTGTAGAGGGGGAACAATTTGAATACCTCATTGACATATGCCGTGCATCTCAAGGGGTGCATGCTGAACACCTATGAAAAGATACGACAAAAGCTTTTTGAGTTTCCCGTTCATCAAAAAACAAAATTCATTGTACACTACTGGCCATTATAATTGCTACACCAAGAAGAAATGCAGATGATAAACGGGTATTCATTGGACAAATATATTATACTAGAACTGACATGTGATTACATTTTCACGCAATTTGGGTGCATAGATCCTGAGAAATCAGTACGCAGAACAACCACCTCTGGCCGTAATAACGACCTTGATACGCCTGGGCATTCAGTCAAACAGAGCTTACATGGCATGTACAGGTACAGCTGCCCATGCAGCTTCAACACGATACCACAGTTTATCAAGAGTAGTGAGTGGCGTATTGTGACGAGCCAGATGCTCGGCAACCATTGGCCAGACGTTTTCAATTGGTGAGAGATCTGGAGAATATGCTGGGTAAGGCAGCAGTCGAACATTTTCTGTATCCATCGCAGGCGCTCCTGTCTGCGATGCAGCGCCAAGGGTAGCCGCAGCCATTGCCTCCGAACTGATAGTCCCTGCTGCTGCAAACGTCGTCGAACTGTTCGTGCAGATGGTTGTTGTCTTGCAAACGTCCCCATATGTTGACTCAGGGATCGAGACGTGGCTGCACGATCCATTACAGCCATGCGGATAAGATGCCTGTCATCTCGAGTGGCAGTGACACGAGCCCTTTGGGATCCAGCACAGCGTTCCGTATTACCCTCCTGAACCCAAAGATTCCATATTCTGCTAACAGTCATTGGGTCTTGACCAATGCGAGCAGCAATGTGGCGATACGATAAACCGCAATCGCGATAGGCTACAATCCGGCCTTTATCAAAGTCGGAAACGTGATGGTACGCATTTGTCCTCCTTATACGACGCATCACAACAACGTTGTCCATTCGGCACGTTGTTGCGCCCATCTGTACCGCGCTGCATGGTGTTGTGGTTGCAAAGATGGGCCTCGACATGGACGTCGTGAGCGAAGTTGCGCATCAAGCAGGTTATTGCGCACAATTTGAGTCATAACACAACGTCCTGTGGCTGCACGAAAAGCATTATTCAACATGGTGGCGTTGCTGCCAGGGTTTCTCCGAGCCATAATCCGTAGATAGCGTACAGCCACTGCAGTAGTAGCCCTCTGGCGGTCTGAGCGAGGCATGTCATCGACAGTTCCTGTCTCTCTGTATCTCTTTGGTTCACTTCGAGACGCCTGGACACTTCCCTTGTTGAAAGCCCTACCTGACACAAACTAACAATGCGGACGCGATCGAGCCGCAGTATTGACCGTCTAGAACTACAGACAACAGCCGCCGTGTACATATTTCCTAGTGGAATGTCTGGAAATGATCGGCTGTTTGATCCCCCTCCCTGTCTAATACGCGCTGCTCATGCATGGTTATTTATATTTTTGGGTGGGTTTAGTGAAATATCTGAAGAGTCAAACGGACAGTATCCACAGCCAACGTCTATCTTCAGAAGTTCTGGGAACCGGGGTGCAACACTTCTTTTTATGTATGTATTTACGGTCCTATTACACTTCCTTTTGTCATTCCATTGCAGTAGTATTTTTATATTAGTCGATTTCGTTCCTTTAAGAGCTACTTAGAGAGGTCTGCCTCCTGGGAAGTAGTCTAAAATCCAGTCGCAAATCACGTCCAGTACTCGGTAAGCTCGTATTTTTTTTCTTTTACTTTTTGTAACTACATTTATGAACCTACGTATGCACTACAATTGTCAGAAATATGTGACACGTTGGGTATGTACTTCCCATGTGCGTCGGCTCCGTTTAACTCTCTTCGGTGCCCTCTTCCCGGCCACCAGCTACGTTGTGACCACACAGTAGGTAAACTGTGCAACGCGTTAGTTCTAGCGTCTTCCTTCGAAATCTTCTGGCACCTTGCTTTCCTGCTCGTTCGATATAATTCAACTGGACTAACTTGTACTCCGCGAGCGCTCGTGAGCAGTTCAACGGAGTCATCTCATGCCTACATCAAACTGCAAGGCAACTAACTACCAAAGACACAGGTACGACATTAATAAATGATATTTATGTCACAGCGATATATCATACTTTCGTGCTTTATCAGCTCATTAAATTCATGTGGCCTGACTGGCTGGTAGTCCGTCAAGAGGGATGTTCAGCCGACTGTTGGGAAGTTCTTTCAGTTGGACGCCACTGCAAAGACTCGTGCGCCCATGACCGAGCCCAGTAATGCCACCATTGAAATGTGACCTACTGTGTAACGTGGAATCCAAACCAGGTGGTATATCTTCAAATCATAGAGAGGTGAATGCTAGCGTAAGGCAAACTGAGTCAAACATTCAAATAAGTTACGATCGTTCTTGAAAATGTCCTCGGCAGGTGGGGACGAAACATTGGGTTTTAATGGTGAAGTCCATTCGACCATGGCATAATAATGGTTCAAATGGCTCTGAGCACTATGGGACTTAACATCTGAGGTCATCGGTCCCCTAGAACTTAGAACTACTTAAACATTACTTACCTAAGGACATCAGACAACACCCTGTCATCACGAGGCAGAGAAAATCCATGACCCCGCCGGGAATCGAACCCGGGAACCAATGCCCGAGGCAGGATTCGGACCTGCTACCGTAGCGGTCGCTCGGTTCCAGACTGAGCACCTAGAACCCCTCGGCCACACCATCCGGCACGCGGCATAATAGCTCGGAACATTTTGTTAATACACTCCGGTGTCTGACTGGTGTTCGACACTCAAGACTCGCATATTCTCACTACCACTAAACCCGACATAACCTAAACGTTACATTAGCGACCGTGGCTCTCATTGTGGAGTAACTTTGTTTCGCACTGTAACCAGCACAACAATTCAAAGCATATCCACGTACCCATTTAGGAAATGACGTGCTTCACTTCTAATCTGTCGTCCAAAATGTTCTCATACTTCAAACTGTGCACTAAAATTTCCAGTTTATGTACCCACATCGCATAAAATATTTCGAATTTTGTATCCGTCTTTTTTGCCACAATTATTCGTCCCCCTTTCCAGATCATCTGGTAACCTAAATCCCAGTACGTTTCCTGTTTCAAACGCCACGCTTTGAAAATGATAAATTACAACAATAGTTTCGAGCTAAGGATAAAATTAAAAACTAAATCTCTTTCCTGTGTTGTGAGTTCTTTCAGTTTCAGCAGTGAAGTTTTCCCTGGTTCCCGTGCGTTATCTGATGAGCACCTGCAGATGGCGTGCTGAGTCAAAACAAGGAAGCAAGAAGCGTTTAGTGCGATGCTGTCAGGGCTGCGTTTAGTACTCGGGGATGGAAGCTAAGCTGCACGGACAGGAAGAGTCCCCACGCGGTGCATACGAACACTTGCTGCTGCTGCTGCCCCATATGAATATGCAAGACGCGTATCTTGAAATACTGACGCTCCGTCGTCATGCAAGTAAGATTAAAAAGCAATTTTTTCCAGAAATCTCACCAGCGGATTCCTGGATATTATAAATTAGTTGTATCGTACACATAATTCCTCGGAACGCTCCCGATTTTATATTTAAAAAGTATAGCTTAATTGTTATTGCCGCTATTATAATGAATAGTATCTGGGAAGGGCGCTCGGGCGCTAGGTGGGGAAATCTCCATGTAAATTGTGTCGTAGCGAAGCGTCTGCGTTTCCATCTTGGCGGAGAGCGAAACAATCAAGTGGAGCTTAAGGACGGCCGGACTACGGGGAGAACATCGTGCAATGAATTATATAGCGCATAATGATCGCCAGATTAGTCCGAGTCCGACGAAACGCTCCACTCGTCTCCTCTTTTTTACTATTTGCCTCCCAAAAACTATGTTTCCACGGGACTTGGTGGCATTTTCATATTACGGCTGTTAATCTCGTCAAAAGTGAAGCTACAAAAAAGCATTAATGCTCGGTTCCTTAGAGACAGTATTAGCAGCCCAGTATTTTTTATGCGTCGCGTATGCTAATGGGAGTCGCCGGTATGTGGGAAGACAAGGACCCAGGCTCTCATTCGAGGACTGTGGGCTGCGAGCTGGCGCCCCTCTTCCCCTCTTTCCCTCTGCCCCCCCCCCCCCGCCCCCTCTTTGCGATCGCGAGCCACGCCCCCGTCTACGCGCCTAATTCGTGCTCGGTCCCTCATGACAGTGCTCGGCTCGCGGCTAATTGCGCCGAGACAGCGTTTAATGACGAATTAGGATGGAGGGCCGGCGCATTAGCCTCTGGAGATGAGGCGCCCGTCTTGGCTGTCTCCAGCCCCCGGGGACCGGCCTGCTCGCTCCAGCTCTGCCCAAGATGCGTCTTCCAGTAGGGCTGAAGACACCCGCCACAACACGGAATGACACCGAACAAGGGTAACTGTAGGGTGGTGCACGAAGTAAAAAAGAAGCCGCGAGTGCTAGACTGCTCATTGTGGTCCGCAGTTGTCATCTATTTGTAACAGCGCAACTCAGACCCTACCTAACTGTTTACTGATTCATTTTGTTTTCTGTTTATTCAGGATTACATCGTTGAGCTTTTGTAATTATTATTAATTCAATACTGTATTAAACATGTATAATCTTTCCTCACTTGAAAACTATGATGTCTTTTAGATTGTCTTTAGATTTTAGAAGTCCTTTGACAACTGAAAATGCTATATTCTCTTTTCTCTGTGAGGTACTGGATGAGCTAAACAAAAAGTTTCGAACGCTTGGCGTATTTTTTGATTTAACAAAGGCATTTGACTGTATTGATCTCACAATATTGCTCCAGAAGTTGGACCATTACGGAATAAGGGGAGTAGCTCACAATTGTTTCACCTCTTACTTTAGCAACAGGCAGCAAAAGGTCATTATTCACAATGCTGATAACGGCTGTGATGTGGGATCTGAGTGGGGTACTGCCAAGTGGGGGGTGCCCCAGGGATCAGTGTTGGGGCCTCTCCTGTTCCTTATTTATATAAATGATATGCCCTCTAGTATTATGGGTAACTCTAAAATATTTCTGTTTGCTGATGACACTAGCTTGGTAATAAAGGATGTTATGTGCAACATTGACTATGTTTCAAGTAGTGCAGTACATGACCTCAGTTAATGGCTTGTATAAAATAAACTAACATTAAATCACAGTAAGACTCAGTTTTTACGGTTTCTAACACACAATTCAACAAAACCTGACGTTTTAATCTCACAGAACGGGCGTATGATTAGTGAAACTAAACAGTTCAAATTTCTAGGTGTTCAGATAGATAGTAAGCTGTCGTGGAAAGCCCACGTTCAGGATCTTGTTCAAAGATCCATTTTCACTATTCGAACGGTATCGAAAGTGAGTGATACTTCGACACGAAAACTAGTCTACTTTGCTTATTTTCATTCACCTGTATTGTATGGTATTATGTTTTGGGGTAACTCTTCCCATTCTAGAAGGATATTTTTGGCTCAGAAACGGGCAGTTCGGGCAATAAGTGGTGTGAGTTCACGAACTTCTTGTCGACCTCTGTTCAAGAGTCTGGGTATTTTGACACTGGCCTCTCAATATGTATATTCCTTATTGTCGTTTCTTGTTACCAATATCAGTTTATTTCCAAGAATAAGCAGGTTTCACTCGGTTAATACTCGGCAGAAATAAAACCTCCATTTGGATCGAACTTCCTTAACTCTTGTGCAAAAAGGTGTGCAGTATACTGCTGCATCCATTTTCAATAAGCTGCCACTCGAATACAAAAATCTTAGCAGTAATCCTCGCGTTTTCAAATCGAAACTGAAAAGTTTCCTCATGGGTCACTCCTTCAATTCTGTCGAGGAGTTCCTCGAAAAATGAAGCTGATTCTTATTGTATTGCAGATAGCATTTACTTAAACTTAGGGACTGACTTTTATTCAGGTTCATGAACATTTATTTTGATATGTTATTACTTTTATGTTGTAAGTTCATGTACTGACATATTCCATGACCTTGGAGATTTGCTCCTCAATTTGGTCCTACGGAACTTGACGTGTAAATAAATAAATAAATAAATAAATAAAGTGTAGGAAGTGTAATCTCTGTAATATTTACAATATGAGCAAGTGATATGTTTTGTCTTTCCCTTATAATCTCTTTGGTTATTTTTAAATTTGATTAATTTTATTTAAATAATTTTGCGTAGAACTGCCAATATGTGCAAACGATATGTTTTGTTTAAAGTGATTGTTTGCTGTTGTTTCATAGCTAATAGAATACTTACTCATACTGAGGCTACAAAATTTTGTTCACTAAATGAATAATACAACTTGTTGTCCACTGTACCAGGGGAGTCAATGACTCATGCTTTATGTTAACTTGTGTCTTACTGCGGTAACAGGTCAAATCGGTGATGAAAGTTTCATGGTTATCAGAATGAGATTTTCACTCTGCAGCGGAGTGTGCGATGATATGAAACTTCCTGGCAGATTAAAACTGCGTGCCAGACCGAGACTCGAACTCGAGATCTTTGGCTTTCGCTGGCAAGTGCTCTACCACCTGAGCTACCCAAGCACGACTCACGACGCGTCCTCACAGGTAGAGACGAGTACAGCTGTGAGGACGGGTCGTGAGTCGTGCTTGGGTAGCTCAGTCGATAAGTCGAGATAGACATCGATCACACTTACGGACCCTTAGTTAATTTCTAGAAGACGACCCAGTCTTATACCAACGTCTGGAGAACGGGTCGTTAGATGGCTCTCTTGCTCTATCGAACGTCGGGTCGTGAGCGGGTGTCGCCCCCGACACGAATTTCATTTCATTGCTAGAGGACCATGTTTCTTTTGTATTTGTACTATCTGCGATGTCTTCATGTCTTTTTCATTTGGACAATTTCAGTTTCATTCATTTCCTTAATTAATTTTCTAATTAACCACTATTTGTCAACATTTGGACATTGTAGACATTATTTCTGCGGTAGTATAACAAAATGTATGTCAGCAAAAGTTGTAAGTCTGACGCTGAAAGAAAAAAAAAAGAGTAGCGTTGAAGTCTCAGTCTGAGCTTCAAACCACCTTTATCCCATTTTTTCTAACAAAAAAAAGAGGTAAAAAATAAAAAAAAGATAAAAATTAAAAAAAAAACTGGTAGAGCACTTGCCCGCGAAAAGCAAAGGTCCCGCGTTCGAGTCTCGGTCTGGCACACAATTTTAATCTGCCAGGAAGTTTCAAGCTTATGTTTGCTAAAACAGGGATCCCACGTGTATAGGAAAGTGCATATCATTAGTGTAATAGGACCTACAGTTTGTTTATTGTGCTCACTAGTAGGAAACATTTGATAGATAGACCATTTGTTATGATTACAGTAACTGCTTTCAGTCATACATCAGTGAGAAAGTGTTTGTCGGTGCACTTCATTTAAATTTTAACTAAGTGGAAAGGTATTTTGCTGAGAGAGACTTAACCTATGTCCAAATCATAATTTTGTAGTGAACTAGCCGGCCGCGGTGGCCGAGCGGTTCTAGGCGCTTCAGTCTGGTACCGCGCGACTGATACGGTCCCAGGTTCGAATTCTGCCTCTGGCATGGATGTGTGTGACGTCTTAGGTTAGTTAGGTTTAAGTAGTTCTAAGTTCTAGGGGACTGATGACCTCAGATGTTAAGTCCCATAGTACTCAGAGCAATTTGAACCATGTTTTGTAGTGTAATATGTTTACATTTGTTTTGTTAGTTAGGAAAATGTTTGAAATGTAAGACAGAATCTATGTTCAATTTATGATTCTATGGTGAATATTAATAGTAATATTGTTGAGACCATCCTGTTTGACTAAGCACTGAAGACAATAGTGTGTATCAGTATCTGTTGTACTTAAGGAAATAGTTTGTTCTAATCTGACTATCAGCTCCAACCTTAACGTTGACATATGCTTGTCTACAGTTCATTGCACTCTCGTGTGGCAAAGTATAGGTTGTGTTTGTCCATTAAAGTTACTCTTATCCATTTTCTTGAATAGGAATGTTACTCATTAGGCTGGCGACCGTTTCCTTTACCATTTGTACAGTGTGGATAGGTAAATTTTATTTGTTACCGTTTAAACATTTACGTAATTCTGACTTTCCCTTCCGATAAGCCACTTCCGTTAGGTACATCACGGTCAACATAACAAAATTCCTTCCAGAGGGTAACACTGCTCTGCTTCTTTATACTATAATTGCTTTCACTAATAATTACGTGATACAATTTGCCTCCAGCTTTGAGGTTATTGTATAACAGGAGCGGACGGCAGTGTTATATGTTGTTTCGAAGTTGTTGTGACTACGTTTTGTGTTGTGAATAGGAAAGCTGTTGCGACTTGGTTAATACGTGTGAAGTAAATATATCAGCTAGAAGCATCCTCTTCAAGAAAGAACCGCTGTAGTGGAGGCGTAGGACTACTTGTCTACCGGTTCATTTAAGGAAACGCAGAACATTTTCGCAAATTAGTTTGCCGGTGTTTCCGTACCAGGAAAGAACAGTATATAGGATTTGGTGACGAAGTGGATTCTTTTGCAAACGCAAAAAGAAAACATAAGTCGAGCCTCATCCGTGCGCACGCCTGATGTAATCGCGTGCAAAATAAGTCGACATGTAAACTGTCGCAACAAGTGAAAGTTTCGCATAGGCGTTGTCAACGTGTTCTATACCATATAGTGATGAAGCCCTACTAAATGACATGTGTTCAGGAACTGAAGGAGGAAGATAAGGGAAAACGTGTGGATTACTGTACGTGGTTCAAATGGTCCAAATGGCTCTCAGCACTATGGGACTTAATATCTGTGGTCATCAGTCCCCTAGAACTTAGAACTACTTAAACCTTACTGACTTAAGGACATCACACACATCCATGCCCGAGGCAGGATTCGATCCTGCGACCGTAGTGGTCACGCGGTTCATTGCTTGTATCTTACAAAGTGATGACCTCAGATGAACCTCTGCAGAATATCTTACACCAGAGCTGCGCGGAGTAGCCGAGCGGTGTGAGGCACCATGTCACGGGTTGCACCGCCCCTTCCGCCGGAGGTTCGAGTCCTCCCTCGGGCATGGTTGTGTGTGTTGTTCTAAGCATAAGTTAGTTTAAGTAGTGTGTAAGTCTAGGGACCGATGACCTTAGCAGTTTGGTCCCTTAGGAAATCACACACATTTGAACACACGCACCAGAAACCTGTGTGCGTGATGAGTGGCTCTAACGCTGACTCGCCTAAGATACATAATTGATTGGCCAATTCACACAATATAACAGGTGGTTACACAAAAATGTTAAAACTATTAGAATATAAAACTGAATGAAAAATCCAATAGGCTGCTGTAGCCGTACTTCCTTAAATAGGTAAGAGACTCACACAACAAGTTTTGAAACCTTTAAACTGCATCTTCTGGCGCATATAATGCCATATCATATGGTATAGGCAGTTATTACAGAACAGCGCAGAGTAACATTTAGCCTTCTTCTTCAATTGATAAAAACAAGTATCAATAATGAATTACCAGTCTGTGTTAAGATCAGGGACTGTCATGACATTACCGATTAAAATGTGTTCCTGTGGGCCTATGTCAAGCAACAGACCCCCCGCAGAGTACATATGAATCACTGACTACGTAATGCACAGACATCCCCAAGGGGTACGATCGCAGACATGGGTGGAAGCACAAGCGGCCAAAGACACTACTAGTTAGGGCATAGCCACCTATGGTAAACTAACATACACTAGCAAGCGACGGACGTCGGCAAGCCCCTCCATACCAGCAACACTGACAGGTAATTACCAGCTGCTATTAGCGCCGACCGACAGGCCACAGCAGGGACACCGACGAGCTCGCCCACTGACGCACAAACAATTCGCCAACATCAACCTACACTGTGCATCCGTTATATGACCTACTGAACACAAAAACAATTATAAACCTAACAGTTGCAGGTTGCTGACGGTGAACGAGAGCTCAACACCGGCACCCAGCGACAGTCGCCGAGCAACACCACCGCACAACGTCAAAGCTACTAACAAAGCCTACCCTTGCACGACCTATGGCAGGCGCAAGACATCCGCTACTGCTCTTACCATCCGACCTAACTATCGCAGAGGTTTTTTTCCCTTGGCTCTTACATTGGCACATTTTTCCTCTGCCCTTCAAACCTCTACTCTTCGTTCGGCTTCGAGCCAATCTATCTCCAGATGAGCGCGTATTAATGGTTAACTTTAACCAGACGTACGCAAACATCGCAGTACCCACATCCTGCGACACCTGATTCCGTATTTCTAGATTTCCGGAAAGCTTTTGACACCGTTCCTCACAAGCGACTTCTAATCAAGCTGCGGGCCTATGGGGTATCGTCTCAGTTGTGCGACTGGATTCGTGATTTCCTGTCAGGAAGGTCGCAGTGCGTAGTAATAGACGGCAAATCATCGAGTAAAACTGAAGTCATATCAGGTGTTCCCCAGGGAACCGTCCTGGGAACTCTGCTGTTCCTGATCTATATAAATGACGTGGGTGACAATCTGAGCAATTCTCTTAGGTTGTTCGCAGATGATGCTGTAATTTACCGTCTAGTAAGGTCATCCGAAGACCAGTATCGGTTGCAAAGCGATTTAGAAAAGATTGCTGTATGGTGTGGCAGGTGGCAGTTGTGTAGGTGATCCACATGAATTCCAAAAGAAATCTGTTGGAATTCGATTACTCGATAAATAGTACAATTCTCAAGGCTGTCAATTCAACTAAGTACCTGGGTGTAAAAATTACGAACAACTTCAGTTGGAAAGACCACATAGATAATATTGTGGGGAAGGCGAGCCAAAGGTTGCGTTTCATTGGCAGGACACTTAGAAGATGCAACAAGTCCACTAAAGAGACGGCTTACACTACACTCGTTCGTCCTCTGTTAGAATATTGCTGCGGGGTGTGGGATCCTTACCAGGTGGGATTGACCGAGAACATCGAAAGGGTGCAAAAAAGGGCAGCTCGTTTTGTATTATCGCGTAATAGGGGAGAGAGTGTGGCAGATATGATACACGAGTTGGGATGGAAGTCATTAAAGCAAAGACGTTTTTCGTCGCGGCGAGATCTATTTACGAAATTTCAGTCACCAACTTTCTCTTCCGAATGCGAAACTATTTTGTTGAGCCCAACCTACACAGGTAGGAACGATCATCAAAATAAAATAAGAGAAATCAGAGCTCGAACAGAAAGGTTTAGGTGTTCGTTTTTCCCACGCGCTGTTCGGGAGTGGAATGGTAGGGAGATAGTATGATTGTGGTTCGATGAACCCTCTGCCAAGCACTTAAATGTGAATTGCAGAGTAATCATGTAGATGTAGATGTAGATGTAGAGAAAACTAACCCTTATGCAGAGATGGCAGTAGACCTATTGAGTTGGCCATCATGCCGGTGTGTGGCGTGGAGGGGCTCTCTCTCTCTCTCTCTCTCTCTCTCTCTCTCTCTCTCTCTATATATATATATATATATATATATATATATATATATATATATATATATATATAAAAGAAAGTTGACATATATGAAATGTAGATAGGACTTACTAATAACACTAACGCAGGAAACCCATACGCATAGATCCTACGTATATCTCTGCCCGCTGTTCTACATTGGTAGAGACAAAATTGATTCTTAGTTATCCTGAAAGACAGTTGCAGTGTTCTTCCGGGAAAGTCTATTTCCCTCACCACGAGCACTTCTCGCTTTTCGGTTGACAGAAAAACTATAGCTCCACTTTATTTCGTGTCTAGTTCTTATGTATGTAGACAAAACAACTTCTCTGGTCATGTGTTTATATACCAGAGTTATTTCAGTTTATTGGGCCAGTACTTATTTCTAATAGTTAAGTGAGCTGTTACGCAAAAAAGCTCAACAACTGGTGCTGTCAGCTGCCTACCACTTTGAAGAGCCTGTCCCAAATATAACATGCTGTCAATGTGTATTCGACAATGTCGATTTCATTGTCTCCATAATCACTGGCTAGAATATTTTTCACAAAATGGGTATTAACAGATACATCGCCCAGCCCCTCAGCTCTCATCGTCTGAAGAGACCCAGAGGCTTAAAATGTCACCCTCTGCAATAGTAATCGGTTCCTAGGTGATATAGAACTTAAGATGTTTCAGCGTAAGTCAAAGGGTGCGTTACAGCAGATTACTGTTCTGGACCAGTTGATGATAAGTCCCACTTCATGAGAAATACTCACACCTATTTTGTAAGATATAATGTGTGTGGTAAATGGCTCCACTTAGTGCAGCCCATTCTACAGTTGTGAGAAATTTCTGAACGGAAAATATTTATGCTGTCTAGAGGTAACACCTGCGATAAGGAATAGGTCAGTAAACAGTTCAGTTGAAGAGGAATGGGCATCACTAAAAAGGACAATAACAGAAAATGGAAAGAATAACGTAGGTACAAAAAAAGCAATTGCGAAGAAAACATGGGAAACAGAAGAAATAGTTCAGTCAAACGAAGAACACAAATATTCATGGAAATTCAGGAATAGTCAAAAACAAGGGGCTTAGGTCTGAAACAAGTAGGATGTGCAAGGAAGCTAAAGCGAAATGACTGCATGGAAGTGTGAAGAAATAGAAAAACAAGTGATTTTTGGAAGGACTGCCGCAGCATATAGGAAAGTCAAAGTAACCTTCAGTGAAATTAAAAGCAAGGGCGGTAACATTAATAGTGCAACGGGAAATGCACTGTTAAATACAGAGAAGAGAGCGGATAGGTGGAAAGAGTACATTGACAGCCTCTATGGGGGAAGATTTGTCTGATCTGATGGATGAGCAAACAGGAGTCGATTTAGAAGAGATAGGGGATCCAGTATAAGAATCAAAACTTAAAAGACCATTGGGTTGGGTTGTTGTGGGGGCGGAGACGAGGCAGCGAGGTCATCGGTCTCATCGGATTAGGGAAGGACGTGGAAGGAAGTCGGCCGTGCCCTTTCAAAGGAACCATCCCGGCATTTGCCTGGAGCGATTTAGAGAAACCACAGAAAATCTAATACAGGATGGCCGGACGCGGAATTCAACCGTCGTCCTCCCGAATGCGAGTCCACTGTGCTAAGCACTGCACCACCCTGTTCGGTAAAGAGCATTGGAAAACTTCAGATCAAATAAGGCAGAAGGGATAGATATCTGAATTTCTAAAATCACTGGCGGAAGTACCAACAAAACGACTGTAAAAACTGTAGAATATATGAGTCTGGCAATATACCGTGTGATTTTCGGAAAAATATCATGCACACAATTCCGAAGGCCGCAAGAGCTGACAAGTGCGAGAATTAACCCACTGTAAGCTTAACAGCTCATGTACCGAAGTTGCTGACAAGAATATTATACCGAAGAATGAAAACGAAAATTGAGAACGTGATAGATGACGACCAGTTTGGCTATGGGAAAGGTAAGGGCACCTGAGAGGCTGTTACGACGCGGTTGTTGATAGAAGTAACGCTGAAGAAAATTCCAGTCACGTTCATAGGATTTGTCGATCTGAAAAAAGCGTTCGACAATGTAAAATGGTGCAAGATGTCCGAAATTTTGAGAAAAGTAGGGGTAAGCTGTAGGGGAAGACGGGTAATAAACAAATTGTACAAGAGCCAGGAGGGAATAACAAGAGCGGACGACCAAGAACAAAGTGCTCGGATTAAAAAGGGTGCAAGACAGGAAGTAGTCTTTCGCCCCTACTTTTCAATCAATACATCGAAGAAGCAATGATGGAAATAAAAGAAACTTTCAAGCGTGCAATTAAAATTAAACGACAAGATTCACTGATGACATTGCTATCCTTAGTAAAACTGAAGAAGAATTACAGATCTGCTAAACTGAATGAAAAGTGAATCGAAGAAAGGCGAAAGTAATGAGAAGTAGCAGAAATGAGAACTGCGAGAAACTTAACATCAAGATGGATGGTCACGAAGTAGATGATTCAAGTGGCTCTGAGCACTATGGGACTTAACATCTGAGGTCATCAGTTCCCTAGATTTAGAACTACTAACTAACCTAAGGACTTCAGACACATCCATACCCGAGGCAGGATTCGAACCTGCGACCGTAGAAGCAGCGCTGTTCCGAACTGAAGCGCCTAGAACCACTCGGCCACAGTGACCGGTGAAGTAGATGAAGTTAATGAATTCTGATACTTAGGCTGTGGTGAGGACATCAAAGACAGACTAGCACTGGTAAAAAGGGCATTCCTGTCTACTAGTATCAAACATTGGCCTTAATTTGAGGAAGAAATTTCTGAGACTGTACATTTGGGGCACGGAAGTGAAACGTGGACTGTAGGGAAACCAGAACAGAAGAGAATCGAAGCATTCTAGCTGTGCTGCTCCAGACGACTGTTGAAAATTGAGTGAACCGTTAAGGTAACGAATGAGAGGGTTCTGCGCAGAATCGGAGAAGAAACGAATGTGTAGAAAACACTAACAAGGAGAAAGGACAGGATGATAGGACATCTGGAACGATATCAGGGAATAACTTCCATGGTACATGAGGGAGCAGTGGAGGGTAAAAACTGTAGAGGAAGGCAGAGGCTGGAATACATCCAGCAGATAATTGAGGACGTAATTTGCAAGTCTTACTCTAAAATGATGGGCTTTACATAGGAAAGGAATTCGCTGCGGGCCGCATCAAACCACAACAGAATGCCAACAATAGATAGCAGCCAAGTGCCACACTCGCAAATCCAATCCTTTTCGCACCAACGATACATAGGTCACTGACAACACACTTACTAATTTTTCATTTCTCAGCCATTGTTGGCAGGAACTCACAACAACTGCCAATAAGGATTCACTGACCTAACTGGACGTAACTCCTCGATACAGGGTGTTACAAAAAGGTACGGCCAAACTTTCAGGAAACATTCCTCGCACACAAACAAAAGATGTTATGTGGACATGTGTCCGGAAACGCTTAATTTCCATGTTAGAGCTCATTTTAGTTTCGTCAGTATGTACTGTACTTCCTCGATTCACCGCCATGATTTCATACGGGATACTCTACCTGTGCTGCTAAACATGTGCCTTTACAAGTACGACACAACATGTGGTTCATGCACGATGGAGCTCCTGCACATTTCAGTTGAAGTGTTCGTACGCTTCTCAACAACAGATTCGGTGACCGATGGATTGGTAGAGGCGGACCAATTCCATGGACTCCACGCTCTCCTGACGTCAACCCTCTTGACTTTCATTTATGAGGGCATTTGAAAGCTCTTGTCTACGCAACCCCGGTACCAAATGTAGAGACTCTTCGTGCTCGTATTGTGGTCGGCTGTGATACAATACGCCATTCTCCAGGGCTGCATCAGCGCATCAGGGATTCCATGCGGTGGAGGATGGATGCATGTATCCTCGCTAACGGAGGACATTTTGAACATTTCCTGTAACAAAGTGAAGTCACGCTGGTACGTTATGTTGCTGTGTGTTTCCTTCCATGATTAATGTGATTTGAAGAGAAGTAATAAAATGAGCTCTAACATGGAAAGTAAGCGTTTCCGGACACATGTCCACATAACTTATTTTCTTTCTTTGTGTGTGAGGAACGTTTCCTGAAAGTTTGGCCGTACCTTTTTGTAACAGCCTGTATAAACACGTGCTCAGTGAAGTTGTCTTGCGTATTCACACAATAGAACTGAACAGGAATGACTGGGGAGATGTAGTCTTTCTGTAAACCGACCATCGGGGAGCACTCGTGGTGAAGGATGTCACATTTCCCAGACGGACACTACAGCTGCCCTACAGGACGACTAATAATCAATTTACAATCTACCGATGTGGAACAGTGTGCAGTATTTATTTACATTCTGTTGATATGCCGCTTGCCACACACTCACAGTATATCTTCCAAGATGTCTCATGAAGTGGGACTGATCATGTTGTGGTCTAGAACAGTAACCTGCTGTAACGCACTCTTTGACTTATGGTGAAACATCTTAAGTTCTATAACACCTAAGTGACCGATTTCCATTGCAGTGGGAGACATTTTAAGCCTCTGGGCCTCTTCAGACGATGGGAGCTGAGGGATTGGGAAGATGCATCTGATAATCCTCATGTTGTGGGACGTATTCTAGCCAGTGATAATGGGGACAATGAACTCGACATTGTCGAATACACATTGACAGCGTGGTATTTTTGGGACAGGCTCTTCAAAGTAGTAGGCAGTTAACAGCTGCAGGTGTTTTTTTACAAAACAGCTCACTTAACAACTAGAAATAAGTAATGACTCAATAAACTGAAAATAACTCTAATATATAAACGCCAGCCGTTGTGGCCGAGAGGTTCTAGCCGCTTCAGTCTGGAACCGCGAGACTGCTACGGTCGCAGGTTCGAATCCTGCCTCGGGCATGGATGTGTGTGATGTCTTATCTTAGTTAGCTTTAAGTAGTTCTAAATTCTAGGGGACTGATGACCTCAGATGTTAAGTCCCATAATGCTCAGAGCCATTTGAACCATCTAATATATACACACATGATCAGAGAAGTTATTTTGTCTATAATTGGAAGCCATAGTCTGTTCGTTTCTTGCCTTAGTGTTATTAGTAACTCATAGTTGTAATCCATGTAGTGTTAACGTATTTTAGGAAAGTAGCCCCCCCCCTCCGCCTCCGCCCATCTACCCTGCCCCCATGGTGTGTGTTTGTATGTCTCTGCACTGCGTCGCCAGTGATTTATAATGCGTGCTATGGAGGCTCGGTATCAATTTGTGAAACTTGCTTCTTGTGACGCAGTGGAGTAGAGAGACTGAGGAAGAACCTGTTAGATTTTTAGTTTGATGACGTATGAAGGAGGGAAGTGCATGACCACAATCCAGGGATACCTTCCTTCACACTTCTGCCCTCCAACACTAACCCCATCCCTCCCTTACCACCTCCCCCCCTCCCCATCACCACACTGTTGAACCCCTAGATAACAACTTATCCCTTAATACGGCTTCTACTGAACTTACACGTGATAAACACGTTTAATATTTGTTCTTAACCCACGTCATTGAATAGTAAACACTGTACTTTTAAAACAAAAATTTCAACAATTTGCGATTTTTCGGTCCCATGCAACGTGAAAACTATTAGTCGTAGAAAAAAAATGAATTGGGGGTTTTGTGTAGGACATTTATATGTGTTTAATTTTGTACTAGAAAGCATTTTTCTCTAGAATCCGCGGTTTTCGAGTTGTTCGAGGAAAACCAAAAACAGTGACCTTTAAATACCACCCCCACCGCCCGCTCACCCCAACGCTCAAACTACCAGCCAGAACTTTTGGCATGTTGTTCATGCACTTGGTGCAGGGAGTGGCAACTGACCCTTACCATAGACAAATGTAATGTATTGCGAATACATAGAAAGAAGGGTCCTTTATTGTACGATTATATGATAGCAGAACAAACACTGGTAGCAGTTACTTCTGTAAAATATCTGGGTGTATGCGTACGGAACGATTTGAAGTGGAATGATCATATAAAATTGATTTTTGGTAAGGCGGGTGCCAGGTTGAGATTTACTGGGAGAGCCCTTAGAAAATGTAGTCCATCAACAAAGGAGGTGGCTCGACCTATACTTGAGTATTGCTCATTAGTGTGGGATCCATACCAGGTCGGGTTGACAGAGAGGATCCGAAGAAGAGCGGTGCGTTTCGTCACAGGGTTATTTGGTAAGCGTAATAGCGTTACGGAGATGTGGCAGACTCTTCAAGAGAGGCGCTCTGCAACGCGGTGTAGCTTGCTGTCCAGGTTTCGAGAGGGTGCGTTTCTGGATGAGGTATCGAATATATTGCTTCCCCCTAGTTATACCTCTCGAGGAGATCACTACTGTAAAATTAGAGAGATTCGAGCGCGCACGGAGGCTTTACGGCAGTCGTTCTTTCCGCGAACCATACGCGACTGGAACAGGAAAGGGAAGTAATGACAATGACACGTAAAGTGCCCTGCGCCACACACCGGTGGGTGGCTTGCGGAGTATAAATGTAGATGTAGATGTAGACGGTACTCGCTACCATTACTGTATAAAAATTTACGACTATACGAATTGCTTCCCTTAATTTTTTTTTCGTTAATTGGACTAAATCAGGTTCTGTAGTCTTCTACGGACCACTGTTCGACACGTTCCGCACTGTACGAATACCGATGCTCAGTTGCATCACTGCAATGGAGAATGTGACTCGGCGGAGACGGCGGTCCTCGATGCCGGATCCCCGTGGGCACGGGCCGCCCTTAGATGCTGGCGGCGGTGGATAAATGCGTTCCCCCCCCCCCCCCCCCCGCCCCCCCTCCTCACGCCACCCACTCGGAGGGTTCGTCCCATTTTCAAAGGTAGTTTCTCTTGACTCATGTACTAATTGGCAGTTGGCGCTGCTGGTTGTAAAACATAGCAAACACCTAATATCGCGTCAGAGGGCAGTAAATGTGTTGTGTATACTACACAGTTATCGGATACCAAATCTGCGTAGGAAATAAAGCATCCCCACAAGCCCTCTAAGGTATTTCTATATTTCAAAATCTTCTGGCGCAGCAGACTGTTGAGTTGAAAGTCGAACATGTGGATTTCGTCCAATTTGTGGTTCAGTCATCAGCGAATTGCTCTCCTGCTCGAGGCGAACGTGCGTGCTCCAAGCAGAGCTGCAGAACTCAGCATTGTGCTCAGCGTACCGCAACCCACACTCATACAGAACACTATAGAAGCCAAGCAAGTGCTGTCCCATTGGCTCCTTGGCCCAGCCGACTAGGACTCTGTAATATTCTGCAGTGATCGGAAGAACGTTTTGGTGACGTCGTCGTGTTTCTTCAGAACCCTTACCACCTTACGATACTGGTCACACGTTTTCCAGCAACACTAGTCGCCTGCTCTATTCTTCTGTTATTCCGTCGTTGCATATTTTTTGTATTGCTTTCATTATTTACGTGTCGTTGCAGCTGTTACTTCAGGTGTTGAAATACTCTTCTAAGCACCTCTATTCAATACAGAAAGACAATCATACTAGAGGTGGGGAAAAAAATATGGAAACAACACAAACACAACACATTACCAAGACTAATACGATGTAGGAAAATCTTTGGCATTCACAATAGAATTCACTTGCCTCGGAATGGATAAATGCAAGTGCTGTATGGTTTTCAAGGGAATATTGTATCCTTCGTTCTGCAAAACAGTGGAAAGTTCAGGTAATGATAGCGATCGTGCACCCTTCTCTCCAAAGTAGATCACGAAGACTCAATAATCTCGAAACCTGCTGACTGTAGTTGGTAAAGGAGATATGACAATTCATCTTCGTGCTTGCAAAACCGGTCTTGTTCGATGTGGGCTGTGTTGACTGGGGCCGTGTCGTCTTGGAACACAGCACCACCATTGTAGAACAAACACTACACCATGGGATGGATCTTAGCGGTCAAGAAGGTCACATAATTCTTGGCGTTATTGCAGCCTTGCAGAGTAATCATGGGTCTCAAATCACCACCGATCCCCGCCATGTTGCGTTATTGGTACGTAAACTCGGCTAGAAATTGGAAACAGTGTGAAACAAGACACAACTACGGTCGCAGGTTCGAATCCTGCCTCGGGCGTGGATGTGTGTGATGTCCTTAGGTTAGTTAGTTTTAAGTAGTTGTAAGTTCTAGGGGACTGATGACCTCAGATGTTAAGTTCCATAGTGCTCAGAGCCCAAACAAGACACATCTGACCGGATCACTTACTTACGCTGCTCTCTAGTCCCGGTTTTGTGGTTCCAGTACCACCTTTTCCTGTTACGGGAATTTGCGTCTCCATCGCTGCTTTTGGAATTCCAGCTGTCCCTGCAGTTCCCTGCGTATGCAGTTTTCTTTTGTTGACTTGGTGCTGACAGGCTTAACAGTTCTGTAGTAGCTTATGCAGCTTTCGTCTTATTACTTTTCGTTACGATCACTCACGTTTTTCCGTGTTTCCTGTATGCGGTATAAATGTTCGATACGCCGCATTTTTAAACAGCAAAAAATTCAGCGGATTTGTTTACGGAAGTATCCACCACTTGAGCATCAACCATTTTCCCATGTTCGAATTCACCTGACTACGACGTAATTCACTCACAACTACAAAGAACATCTTTTTGTCTAACACCTATACATTGTATTCGTGTCGTACAGGCGAACTCGGAGAGACGAAGCTGAACAACAGTCGCATTACGAAGCACAAGTAGCAACTAACCTTGTCTTACCACTGGAGCGCCTTTCAATACAACACCATCCGACGCTTTCGCTTTCCTAATTGACTCAAACTGGGTTTCTGGGTCATTCCAAGCGCCTCCACTCATTCCTCTTCATATATGTGAACCTGAATGATATAAATATTTGAACTTACGACGGAACATTTTTGCTATTGCTTTTAAATATGACTGTGACATGCAAATGTGGAAGACCGTGTTTTTGTGTATTCGCTAACAAGTTCAGTTCTTAATTTTTCGAGTTTTTATGACGCAAAAATTTTATGTAGCCAACGGCCTTTCCGCGGTGGTAACATCGGTTCCCTTCAGGCCACCGAAATTAAGCGCTGCTAGCATGGCTAGCACATGGATTTGTCACCGTCCAGGTCTGCCGTGAGCTGTTGGCAAGTGGGGTGAACTCAGCGTTTGTGAGGCTAACTGAGGAACTACTTGACTGAGAAATGGCGACATCTGTCACGGAAGCCGACAACGACAGGGTGATGTGCTGACCCCATGCCTCTCCCATATCCGCAACCAGTGACGCCTGTGCGCTAAGAATGACACGGCGCTCGGTCGCTGCCCAATGTTGCTTTAAATGTGACTGTGGCTTGCAAATCTGGAATGCTGTGCTTTCATGTATTCGCTAACAAGAGCATTTCTTAATTTTTTGAGTTTTTATCACGCAAATAATGTTTGTAGCCAACGGCCTTGCCGCAGTGTTAACACCGGTTCCCGTCAAATAACCGATGTAAAGCGCTGTTGGACTCGGCTAGCACTTGGATGGGTGACCGTCCAGGCCTGGGCTGTTTGCAAGTCGGGTGGACTCAACCGTTTTGAGGCCAACTGAGCAACTACTTCATTGAAAGATAGTGGCTTCCGTCACTTCCGTCACGAAAGCTGACAACGGCCGAGAGAGCGGTTGCTGACAACATGACCACATGCCTCTCCATATCCTCAACCAGTGACGCATATCGGCTGAGGACGACAGAGGGCTCAGTCGGTGCCGTTGGGCCTATCTAGGCCTCTTCAGACGCAGTCAATTTATGTCGCTAAAGGGGTATAAAGATCTTTGGTTGGTTGGTTTGGAGAGTAAAGGGGCCAAAGAACAGCGTCATCAGTTCCTTTTTCCTCATGCAAACAGGTCTCTGGTTAAAACGATAGCCGGCCACTGTGGCCGAGCAGTTCTAGGCGCTTCAGTCCGGAACCGCGCTGCTGCTACGGTCGCAGGTTCGAATCCTGCCTAGGGCATGGATGTGTGTGATGTCCTTAGATTAGTTAGGTTTAAGTAGCTCTACGTCTAGGGGTCTGATGACCTCAGATGTTAAGACCCATAGTGCTTACATCCATTTGAACCATATTCTTGCTAAAACCATGCCCAAAAGGAGTCAGGGAAAGTAAAAATGCGTAAAACTAACTGGGAACCACAATGAAAGAGAAAACGAAAGAAGAAAACCATTAGGGGAAAACATGGAAAACATGGATAAAAAGGGAAAAAAAGCTGTGGAAGGTATTAAAATAATATAGCACATGGCCTGTGCTGCCTGATCGCAAGAATAAGAAAGGATGAGCCAGCCAATCTTCGACATACAAAAATCTCCATCCGAAATACACAAGGCAAGAGAAATATAAATAGCAACAAGGTGAACATCGGAGCGAACAAACAGAAAAGAAAGAGCGAGGAAGAGTTAAAAAAGAGGGAGGATGAAGGCCTGGGAGAGCAAGCCAGACGTCCACCCTTAAATTGAGTGATAAAAACCCCACTCACGAAGAAAACGCAGAACCAGATCAGACGTTGAGGCATTGTCTCCTAACGCCATAGGCAGTGTGGCGCGAAGGTTAAAATCCCGTTTCAGGACGGCAAAAATTGGACAGTCGAAGAAGATGTGGACCACAGTCAAGTGGGAACCACAGTGACACTGAGGTGGGTCCTAGCGACGGAGGAGGTGACCATGTGCTAGCCAAGTACGCCGATGCGGAGCCGGCAAAGGACAACTGACTCCCGAGAGGCTCGCATGTATTATCTCCACAGATTCGGTTCTCTACTTGATAATATGTAGTTTATTTGTTGTACTGACGCTGTCCCAGACCCCAAAAACTTTACGGCGTAAGACCGATCGGAGATCAGTCTCTGGTGTGCTACTAATCTTTGTAACTTCTCGCATGGTTCGATAGAGACTAGAGCCACCACTTGATTTCACACGCTCTTGCGAATTGTTTCTGAAGTAATGTTCTAAACGAAAGAAAAGTGCTTATTCCCTAGGCGTAAACTGAGAAAAGTAGTGTTCTGTCGGTGTGGATAAGCAAGGCAGGGATTCTACGAGATTTTTTGACTTCTCCAGAAGCCCATTTTACCATCAGGATCTAAGTTGAAACATCCTGGCAGATTAAAACTGTGTGAGCACCGAAACTCGAACTCGGGACCTTTGCCTTTCGCGGGCAAGTGCTCTACCACCTGAGCTACCCAAGCACGACTCAAGCCCCGTCCTCACAACTTTACTTCTGCCAGTACACAGTTTTAATCTGCCAGGAAGTTTCATATCAGCGCACACTCCGCTGCAGAGTGAAAATCTCATTCTGGAAACATCCCCTAGGCTGTGGCTAAGCCATGTCTCCGCAATATCCTTTCTTTCAGGAGTGCTCGTTCTGCAAGGTTCGCAGGAGAGCTTCTGTAAAGTTTGGAGGGTAGGAGGCGAGGTACTGGCAGAAGTAAAGCAGTGAGGACAGATCGTGAGTCGTGCTTGGTTAGCTCAGTTGGTTGAGCACTTGCCCCCGAAAAGCAAAGGTCCTGAGTTCGAGTCTCGGTCCGGCACACAGTTTTAATCTGCCAGGAAGTTTCATATCAGCGCACACTCCGCTGCAGAGTGAAAATCTCATTCTGCGAAAGATCTAAGTTGCTCATTATTTGTCTGACAGGGCTGTGCAGAAATATGGTGACAGCATATTCTTTTTCGGGCTGTTCAAGATATAAAAGTAGCGGTCACAGTGCCTGGCGAACAGTCCGTTTGCAATCGACTGATTAGTTACCATTGATTGCGCATTCGTCTGCTGGCATCAGCCACAGCAGAGGGGCCATTTGTTTGACGGCGTGTGCTCGGATCCCATCAAATTACGAAGTACTAGTAGAGATACGGACAAAATTGCCAATAATCGCCTCCATTTACCTCCTTACTGTATTTGAGGAACGCGTGATTGAGTTACGCGCCGATAGTAACGCCAAGATTGGCGTCGGAGCTCCCTCCAAGTCCTCAGTCTACCGCAGTTGTAAGTAACCAGCTAAGGCCACTGCCTTTTTCTCTCTGCTGATAACTTGTTGAAGATACACGTTATGTCTACAATACGAACAATGCCATATCCAATCGAATCCACCCATTGTTGACTAGATCCCTTAGATGGTAATGATGATGATGTTTGGTTTGTGGGGCGTTCAATAGCGCTTCTAGGCGCTCAGTCCGGAACCGTGCGACTGCTGCGGTCGCAGGTTCGAATCCTGCCTCGGGCATGGATGTGTGTGATGTCCTTAGGTTAGTTAGGTTTAAGTAATTCTGAGTTCTAGGGGACTGATGACCTAAGATGTTAAGTCCCATAGTGCTCGGAAACATTTGAACCATTTTTCGTTCAATAGCGCGGTCGTCAGCGCCTGTACAAAGTCGCAATTTTTACACCGTCCAATTTTTTTCACAGCCCATTCGAACCACTGTCACGAATGATGATGATGAAATGATGAGGACAACACAAACACCCAGTCCCCTGGCTGAGAAAATCCACAACCCGGCCGGGAATCAAACCCGGGATCCCGTGACCCAGAGGTAGCAACGCTAGCCACTAGACCACGACCTGCGAGCCAGGTCTCTCAGATCTACTATACTGTGGGTATGTTGATTGCTACGTTTTACCTACCGTTCGTAACAGCCACAGCTATTTTGTGTGGTACTGAGATAAACTGATATACTGGATCACTCGAAGAGGTGACAATGTCCCTGAGAGTTCGTCAATCCAGGAACGTATGTGTACGGCCATTAACCGTTGTAAGGAATCCCTTCTGTTCAAACCGCATTCTGATTTTCCAGTTTTACAGTTGTGTATCGCGTCTGCAAATATCATATATTTACAGGGAATAAAGCGATACTGTAGAACGCACACTGCCGGGAGAAAGATTTCAGTTCCCGCGCTGGCTGAAGGAGCAGGTGGACTACATGGCGTTGGCAGTGGCCATTGGTGTGAGGCGCTGTGGATAGTCATGATAACACCCATTACATCAGCAGCGAGATACGTAGGGAAAGGATAGTTATTCTGGTGCGAAGTAAGTAATCTTACTTAATGAATATTTACTAATAAATGTATCTTTTTCCAACGAAGACATTAAGAGCAACCTACAGATCATAAGTGCAATTTACAGATGTCCATCCTATTTCATGGACGAGGACTTCAGCTGATTGTATAAAAGAAAAAGTACCACCAAAGACATACCTTGAGAATATCTTTATTCGATCACACTACCTGGCATTGGAGACAACACGGTGCCGAGTATAGACACCTGATGAAAGCTAGCCTACGTTTGCTAGTAACAAGGACCCCACAATAAATGCGGCAAAGAAATGAAATACTCTTTTTCCAGTGACGGGGCCTGAGGATGGCGGCAAAGTGCAGCGGAAACTAGTCGTGTGACAAAATAAAGACATTCTAAAGATACAGCTGTGTTGGTGCTTTTTCTGCCATGAGTCACAAGTATTTCCCCACAATAGTATTACAACGCCAGAAATCGGTCATCTTAGTAAATAACTGAATAATGTTTACGCCAAGTACAAAGTACGGAGGGCTACGAAATACCACGAGTGTAAGTACGAGGTAAAGACTGTGCGCCGTAGTTGCCAGTCGCCGATAGAATGGCTTCCGACCTTGTTCTGTCGTAAGAGCATATTCTCAGGAAATTGTTAGTTTCCAGTTAATCATTTTTAATTGTTCCAGAACGAGATTTTCACTCTGCAGCGGAGTGTGCGGTGATATGAAACTTCCTGCAGATTTAAGATGTGTGCCAGACCGAGACTCGAACTCGGGACCTTTGCCTTTCGCGGGGAAGTGCTGTACCGTCTGAGCTACCGAATCACGACTCACGGCCCGTACTTACAGCTTTACTTCTGCCAGTACCTCGCCTCCTACTTTCCAAACTTTACAGAAGCTCTCCTGCGAACCTTGCAGAACTAGCACTCCTGAAAGAAAGGATATTGCGGAGGCATGGCTTAGCCACAGCCTGGGGGATGTTTCCAGAATCGGAGTGTGAGCTGATATGCCCGCTAAAGGCAAAGGTCCCGATTTAGAGTCTCGGTCCGGCACACAGTTTTAATCTGCCAGGAAGTTTCATTTTTAATTGTGTCGATATTATCGGCTTATGGTGTTTAGTAAATAAATACATCACAATGGCATCCATTTTGAAGGTTATTCCGCTTAATATAGCATCCCACTTCATCACTTACAATCAGAGGAACTGAACTTTACAGACACCTCAGAGGCGCTGATACTGCTTCTGCAAACGACATAGACTTCGTTAGCTTCTCGGCAAAACAGACAGAAAGAATCCTACACGACCCCTCATTAAGATAGCGAGTGGATTAATCTCCGCAAAATTCGGATGGAAAAGCACGGCAACGCCTCTTATACCATACTCTACAGACTCACTGGCTAAACTGAGACATTTCTGGAGGTTTAGTACAAGTGGGGGCGTTCTTCCTGGTCAAAGAAAGGGCAACTTTTGATCACCAAGAATAAATCACTCTGGTTTATGTTCACGGCAACATGACTTAGTTAACCCTTTCCAAGGTACTAAAAACGCCGTACAAAACACAAATGTGACATCATTGGTGACCTGCTACGCTATACATGTGTATGAGCTGTTGAAAATCGGACTGACTGCAGTTTCTGGACAGCGCTACGAGTGCTTGTCCACTTTCCGAGCGCCCTTGCATGGACAATACATATTCTCCGGTGTCGGGAAACGCCACAACGTGTTTGCACGAACTTCGCGATGTCTCTCCCTGGCCCACGCATACAGTGTACAGTTTGACTTTCGGTTGTTCGTCTGGACCGTCCGCGGCAGAATTTCATCCAGCCCGCTCGAGGCCTGGAGAAATTTGCGCCGCGGCGTCACACACACAGGGATGACGGCGTGGGTCGGCGGGACTCCTCGAGAGTCTGTGGAGAAGCGGGGGTGGTGGGGGCGGGAGGGGGATTGCAGGCAAACAGGGCAGACGTCCGCGGCTGAGAGGAGGCGGTGGCGGTGGCGGCGGCGGCGGCGGAGGCGGCGGCGGCGGAGGCGGAGGCGGAAGCGGAGACCGGCCGTGATGAATCGCGAGCTAATGATCGCGCGCCGGAAGTCGCTGCCCGCCGCGGACGCCTCTCGAGAAAGACGAATCTATGCGGGCCTAATTACTAATTACTCGTAATTGAATTGGCTCGGTAATTATTGAAGACCATACGTCGGCTCCGGACTCGCGTATGTGTTCGCCCCCGCCCTAATCTGCGACGATTCAGTGCCTCCTCGCCAGTTGTGGTCCGCCTCCGTTTTTTCGGAACAGAATAAATGTAATTTGATGATCAATACTGCCTGTTGAGTTGATTTTTTGCTATTTCCAGCAAGGGAGACACACGGTGCTGAAGGAACGTATTTATTCCACACTCCCCTGTCAGTACACAAATAAGGAGTTTAAGATATTTTTCTGTGTGGATCCATAGACATTAAACTTTTACAAATGAAAATATGATCCGTTGTAGGCTGTATATGAATGCTCTACGTTTCATTTGTGAGATTAACTTTTTTCAACATTGCGTCGTTTTCAAGCATATCCGTGACATAAAGTTAAGTAAATGACGTGTCGAGTTGTGTACATATCGGATTCATCTTACAAATATACGGCAACAAATTAAAAACCATACAAAATCAAAATCATAGCGCTGCACCATCACATGTCACGTAGTAGAGTGACACGTGACGGTGTTGCACTCTGATTTAGAATCTGTAAATGACGTGTAGCCATACATGTGTAAGATGAATCCAGTATTTAGGCAATGTAACGTGATGGACCTAAGTTGATGGAACGTATGTTCTTGAAAACGACGCAGTGTGAAAATGACTAATCGTACAAATGAAATAGAGAGCATTTGTCAAAGAAGGAAGGTTTCAAAGCATCCACACTCTTCAGGTAGAGCTGTAAATATCATGGTTGTTGACCTAGTTAATGTTCAAAAATCTGAGGGTTACCTACAGGAATTGTATTGTTATCTACACGTCACCCCAGGATATAACATAAAAATCGCAGCGCTATGTCTTTCCAGAGTCGAATATCCAGTACAAATAAAAGTAACTCCAGATAATATGCCCGCTGAACAAGTGTCTCACTTTCAATACCTTCGCTGTGAAATCAGTAACGACACTGATCAAAAAAGGAGTAAGTGCCAGGCCATATGTGGAAGAATATTATCTAGGAAAAAGAGAAAAGAGAGCGAAATTTAAGGAGTGATGGCTGTACAACTTTTGGTGTGTGGTTCAGAGAAATGAGTGAAAAATACCAAACATATTAGCAAGCTACAGTAAAATTTGTGTGAACGGTTGAATGATACTGGACGGATGTAAAAATGACGGATTGTGATGAGAAGTACATTTTTTAAACAGAAGATGAAATAAAATAGAATAAAATAAAGAAAAATGCCTCTCACATATGAGCAGAAAGCAGGAGCGATACAGTTTTATCATCTAGACTGAATGGTAGAAGACATAAAGAAAACGTTGGCAACAACCTCCTCTGTGACTGGGTCAGACGAACGGTATTCGTCTCGAAAGAAGAAAAAGCACAGGCTAAGAAAGATAACAGGGGATCAAGGAGGGACCTACTTGCTCAGATTTTCTCCTCTTGACTGACTACTGGGATATTTCTGCCAGGTTATTGTTTGCATTTTATCCACAATCACGCCCAGAAAACCTGAGCCGTCACATCTCTTCACTCTATGACGAGGAGATGCTCCACATTGTACTTAAGTCGAATCAGCTCCGCCAAAGAAAGATCGACATATCAGTAGATTGACCTTCCTAAAAGCAAAACTTGCAGAACCTGAAGCAGATGGCTGTGTCGATAGTCGAAACATTGTGCATAAAATAGAAACAATGGAATAATAACTCGGCAGAACAGCCAGAAGCACACCATTAAGTAGGGATGGATTTCACTTCCCACGGTCCAAAGTGAAGCGTAAGAGACTTCACTAAGTATCAACAGCAATCACTAGAGGACTCCTCTGAACATTCACTTTTAAGTTTTCAGTTGCCTACCTAAACCACGTGAGAGCTCATACACACGTTCCTTACAGCGCACAACAAAGTGAGCCCTAAAGCGAATGAGAAAAAGGGTATAAGTGTAAATATTTCTATTGGTGATTGGGGACAGTGTACTGAACAACATTATATCAATAATTACGTCATTTGCAGTCTATTAATTATAGCTACGAGGGTCACCCAATAAGTAATGGCCCACATTTTTTTCTCAGAAAGTATTTATTGTTAAGAGTCCGAATTTGGTGACAATAATCAATATGCCTTGTCCATGTCCTATTTTTCTACGTAGTCTGCATAACGTTCTATGGCCGTACGCCAACGTTATGGAAGACCTTGTATTCCTTGCTGATAAAAGCTCTTGTCCTGTAGGCCTAGCCATGTTTTCACAGCATGACTGACACTCTCGTCATCTTCTAAGAATCCTTAAGCGGCCCATAGAGATGGAAGTCCGAGGGTGCCAGGTCTGGACTATAGGGTACGTGAAGCAATGATGTCCAACCCAATTTGGCGATGTGTTCCCGGGTTCTCAGACTTGTGTGTGGGCGTGCATTATCGTGTTTGAGCAAGTTTTCTGCTGGATTCTTGTCCGATCGAATACACCTTAAATCGTCCTTGAGTTCATTCAGAAACTTCACGCATGCCTCTGAATTGATGGTTGACCCGCTTGGCATCACATCCACGAGAATGACGCCGTCAAAATCTCAGAAGACTGTCACCGTGACTTGGGGGTTGTCTTGAATTTCGTCTTTTGTAGTGAATGCGGATGATGCAACTTCACGGACTGCCTTTTTGTTCCCGTTCCCCCGTAACGGCCTGTGACAGAAAAGCCTCTCCGTCGGTCTCAAAACGCTCCAACAGTTCGGATGAAATAGCCTTCCTGTGAATCTTGTGGTCCGCTGCAAGCATTCGTGGAGCCCATGGTGAGCACCTCCTTGAATATCTCGATCATTGAAGACACACTTCCGATGCTGGCCGACAGCTGTAGAACCAATTGTCGAGTGGCGATGCGCCGGTTGGCACGAATAATGGCATCCGCACGATTCAGCATGTCTGGAATAGTGCCTATGTCAGGACGTTCCGAGCGTGGCTGATCATGGAGCTTTGTCTCTGCCTTTTCTGAGGCTGTAGCATCCTTTATCCATAGCCCAACTGTACTCCTCTCATCTGCAGCATCGCCATGCACTGCACACAAACGTTTATGGATGTTCACCACGGTATCTTTTTCTGAAAACAAGATTTCAATAACAGCACGTTGCTTGTACCGTGAGTCGTAAGTAGGCGCCATTTTGACGCTGTGCTACGGTTCTGCCATCTGCCAGAACGGTTCCAAACTTCACCGGCCAGAGAACAAACACCAAATGTGAAGTGCCAACAAGGACGTTTGTCTATGCATATTAATGGCTTTTTTTTTTTAAATGTGGGGCATTTCTTATTGAACGACCCTCGTATTACAAGTAGTATGTTTTTAGACTGGGTAGTACCTCCAGATGCCAACGACCTTGCCGCAGTGATAACACCGGTTCACGTTAAGTACTGTTGGGCTCTGCTAGCACTTGGATGGATGACCATCCATGTTTGCTGAGCACTCTCGGCAAACAGGGTGCACCCAGTCAATGTGAGGCCAATTGAGGGAGCTACTTGACTGCAAAGTAGCTGCTCCAGCCACGGAAACTAACAACGGCAGAGAGAGCGGCGAGCTGGCCACATAACTTCCTCATATCTGCATCCAGTGACACCTATCGGCTGAGGATGACACAGTGGTCGACCGGTACTGTTGGGCACTACGAGGCCTATTCGGATGGAGTCTTTTAGTTTTAGTACCTTCATCTACATGTGACAAGGTCGAGTCATTAATGTTGACTTATCCTGGGCAGCATATCCGGTGTTGAAGAGTGGACACACGGGTGCAAAGCAGTTAGTCTGTACTGTCAGGAGCTGTTCACTTTCGGGCCCATGTAGGGCCATGCAGAAACCATCTGATCGTGAAGTCTGTGACGTTTCTGTGGGAAGACAGTACAACGCAGAGAAAAAACAGCCAACACACTGATGGGTGTACGTTTTAAGATATTACACATAAAAGTATCTGCACTTACACACTGTGTAATGTGTTGTTTCCTGACATTGTGAGGTTAGAGACATGTGACCTATGAAAATGATAAAAGATTTTCTTTTACAAAATCATTTGATAGTCCAGGTCTCAATATTTTAACAATCAGTGGTTACTATTCCGGCTGAGCAATCAGTCATCTTCAGATAAAATAATAAAATAAGTGCAAAGTCTAACAGCAATATAGAATGCAGACATTGCAGTCTGGACCATTAAAGGATTTTATGTAATAATATTTAACGTTTAATATTGCATACTGTGGCAATGAGCAACACAAAAAAATCCATCATTATCAGCGAAAAAAAATGATCAGAGTGGATAGTGTTTCGAAAATAATTTCTTTTAGAGGACGAATGCAGGTTTCGAGATTAACTGAGGATGATCAAGGTCAATTAGTAATTCTCAGTGGATCTTGTGGAAAAGAAAGTGACGTAGGAGGACACTGTTGTCAGAAAAGTAGTTACATCCTCTGATAATTTACGGGCAACTCTAAGATTCTGTTCCACTGGTGAATCGAAGTCTGTGAAAAAACTTTATTTTCGGTACATGAAGCCTCGCTCTAAGCACCACTTCTGGCGTTATCGCACTGGGAATTGTAAGGCTCCTCTTGATAGGACAGGCGTGCACTACACGAAGGAAGCACCTAATCTGGTAGCAGAGTACTTGTAGAGCTCTCTTTGACCTTTTTAGGCTAGGCGGTGGTTTGAGGTACTCCGATGAACACTCGCCAATCGGCATACATACAGAGAAATCAGACTGTCTTCAGATTAAATACACTTCAACTATCAAAATTTTATCAGTAAGTTGGTGAAGTATTCGTAACAAAATTCCCGAATTTACTGCCCTCCAGGAAAGTTCTCGATCTCAAATTATTTTTGGGACCGGGCTCTGGCTAAAATCTAAAGTAAATAGTTGCGAGATTCGTGGAATCTATACTGGAATGACAGATTAGAGGCCTTAGGTTAGGGAGTTTTCATTGCATTTGATAAAATTCCTCTATTGAGGTCGATGTTGAGTGTGACAGTGTAATCAAATGGTGAGGTGTAACAAGTATAGGTGAAACCAAGTTAAATGTTTGATGTTTTTACCGACAACCCGATTCCGCTGTGACAGCTGTAGTCATTCAGAGGGGGTCACTATCAATGGCGGGTAAACATCTAGATCATGCTATACTAGTTGGAGGAGATTTTAAACTGCTGAGTATAGACTGGGACGTGTATGGATTCGTTGCAGCGGATAAAGACAGCGTTGCGAAGTAGTTTTGAGCACGATTTCCGAACACTGTCTTGAGCAGCTAGTTCGTCAGCCCACACGCAGTGAAAACATCTTAGACATTACAGCTACAAACAGGCCGGACTTGTAGATGGTGTCAGTATAGAGACGGGTATTAATGGTCATGATTTCATCAGAGCGACTATTGTTAAAAATTAATAAGTCAGCCCAGACGTCTAGGAGAGCGTTTCTGCTAGAAAGAGCAAATAAGCAATAATTATAATCTCGCTTTTTACTTCCAGTGCCATGCTAAAGTTTAAAAGGGTTGTAAACCGTGCTCTGGACAAATGTATGCTTCGTAAATGGACTAAAGAGGGAAAAGACGCACCGTGGTTTAGCAACAAAATTCGAAAAATACTGAGGAAGTGAAGACTGTTGCATCTTCGGTTCGATAGGGATCGCGTAAATGATGGCTAGCAAAGACTAGTAGTGCTTCGTGTCTCACTGAAAAAGTCTATGGGCGAAGCATACAACAACAGTCACCGTCATACTTTAGCAAAAGACCTGGCCGACAATCCGAGAAAGTTCTGGTCCTACGTAAAATCGCTAGGCGCATCTGAGAGCTCCATCCACTCACCCATTGACTAGTCTGGAATGGCAGTTGAAGGTAGCAAAACTAAAGTTGAAATTTTAAATTTTTAAATTCCGCGTTTAAGAATTGGTTCATACAGAAGAATCGCACAAACATACCATCGTTTCACCATTGCACGGAGGTCAGTAATAAGCATCCCTGGCCCACTGGAAAAATTTGAAAGAGTTGAAGACAAATAAATTGCCAGGTCCGGATGGAATCCCAGTTCGGTTATATAAAGAGTACTGCACAACATTGGTCTCTTGGTTTGCATTTATCGCGAATCTCTCGCCCAGTGCAAAGTCCCTAGCGAATGGGAAAAAGCGCAGTTGACTCTTGTGTATAGGAATTGAAAAAGAACGGACTCGCAAAATTACAGACCAATATCCCAACATCGGTTTGCTGCAAAAATTCTTGAACATTTTCTCAGTTCGAAAATTGTAAATTTCCTAGAGACCGGAACGGTTAGGCCGGCCGTTGTGGCCGAGCGGTTCTAGGCGCCTTAGTCCGGATCCGCGCTGCTGCTACCGTCGCAGGTTCGAATCCTGCCTCGGGCATGGATGTGTGTGATGTCCTTTGGTTAGTTAGGTTTAAGTAGTTCTAAGTCTAGGGGACTGATGACCTCAGATGTTAAGTCCCATAATGCTTAGAGCCATTTGAACGATTTTTTTTTGAACGCTTAAGTCCACGAATCAGCACGATTTTAGAAACCGCCCTCCTGTGAAACTCAGCTAGCTCTTTTCTGACTAGATATACTGCGAACTAAGGATGAAGGGCAACAAGCAGATTCATATTACTGAATATCCGAAAAGCATTTGACACGGTACCCCACCGCAGACTATTAACGAAGGTACAAGCATACGGAATAGGTTCCCGGATACATGAGTGTCTCAAAGACTTCTTGAGTAATGGAAACCAGTACGTTGTTCTCCATGGCGAATGTTCGTCAGAGACGAGGACATCGTGAGGAGTGCCCCTGGGAAATGTGATGGGACAACTATTATTTTCTGTACACGTAAATGATCTGACTGATATGGTGGGCCGCAATCTACGATGTTTGCTGATGATGCAGTGATGTACAGAAGATTGTCGAAGAGGAGTGTCTATAGGATGGTACAAGATAGCTTCGACAAAATTTCTAGTTCATGTTACGAATGGCAGCTAGCTCTAAGTGTAAGTTAATGTGGATGAGCAGGAGAAATAAACTCATGAAGTTCGGATGCACCACTAGTGTCTCACTTGACACAGACGTGTCATTTAAATATAAGGGCGTAGCGTTGCAAAGCGATAAGTAATGGAACTGGCATCTTAGGATTGTGGTAGGGCAGGCGAATGGTTGACTTCGGTATATTCGGAGAATTTTAGGAAGGTGTGGATCACCTATAAATGAGACCACATACAGGATGCTAGTGCGATCTATTCTTGAGTTCTGCTCGAGTGTTTGGAATCTGCACCAGGTCGGATTAAAGGAAAACAGCGAAGGAATTCAGAGTTGGGGCCGCAAGGTTTGTTACAGGCAGGTTCGAACAACGTGAAGCTGGACGGAGTGGCCGAGCGGTTCTAGGCGCTTCAGTCTGGAACCGCACTACCGCTACGGTCGCAGGTTCGAATCCTGCCTCGGGAATGGATGTGTGTGATGTCCTTAGTTAGTTAGGTTTAAGTAGTTCTAAGTTCTAGGGGACTGATGACCTCAGATGTTAAGTCCCATAGTGCTCAGAGCCATTTGAACCATTTGAACAACATGAAAATGTTACGTAAATGCTTCGGGAACTCAAATGGGAATCCCTGGAGGCAAAGCGACGTTATTTTCCAGGGAACAGCACTGAAAAGATTTAGGAAATAGGCATTTGAAACTGACTGCAGAACGATCCTACTGCCTTCAACATACATTTCACGAAGCGACTAAGAAGATACTAGAAATTAGGGAGGCACATAGGCAGTCTGTCTGCGAATGGAGCAGGGAAGGAAACGACTACAAGTGGCAGAGGATACATTACGCCAGTGGTACGGGCTATCTAGCGCCACGCACCGTCCCGTAGCTCGCAAAGAATGTAAGCATATGTAGATGTAGACCACTTCTCTCCAGGGTCAGAATGATATGCCCTTTTCTATAGTACACCGTACGCATTTTGCTTTGATTTTAATTGCCTCCTGTGTTGTCTGCGGTCTAAATACTTTTAACATACAGAACATTTGCTACTAAGGATGCATCACGTTTTCCTTGTTGTGTATTCCACGTTCCTTCTCGTCGAAACCACTTGGTCAGTGCCTCGCGGTAACTGTGAAGTGCGTAGCTGCCGAAGTCTTCCGTGTTTGAAGGCGCACCTGTGAGTTAATGCTCCGGCTTCTGTCAGCAACATTCACATACCATCAGGTGAACCTTCACTTACGGGCCTGGACGTGCCTTCAGTTCGGTGCAGCATGCAGCAGTAGGGTGAGAGTAACGAGTTTGGGATGTCTGCTCAGTTCCGGGGGCTCTTCTTGAGTGCTGATAGCAACTTGTAAATGGACACTGAGCAAATTCCACGGCGGTTACTGGCAAAAGAACACCGTAAACTTCTTCCTCAGTCGACGTCCATTCAGAGCTTGAGATCCACATCTAAGGACCTTATTGTCAGCATATAATCTTTCTTTCAGAGTTCCAAAATGAAGTTCACTGTGTTTCACTTATCAGTTTATGACGCTGCTTCCGCCGTTGCGCATATCTTCGTAGACAGATCGTGATCACCGCGTGACACGTCGGCCCGTTATTCGGACTATGTGGTGGGTGGTGTATCGGTTTTAACTGAGAAGTAAACTACACGAAACAAGAGCAGCCTTGAAAATCGCGAAAAACCCTAACCACATAGCACTTGAAAATGGCCCGGTCATAGCGTCTACTCATAGTGCTGTGCAGAGACCATGACTTCAGTGAAAGTAGTGCATCGACTGATCAAATAAGATTGAAAGTATCAAAGATAAAATTAAAAGTGAAAGTATGTAACCAAAATTGTTTCCTTTTTAATTAGTGAAAGGAAGTGGATTATGATTCAGGCTGTTACATTTAAACACAATGTTGATCTCTCTCTCTCTCTCTCTCTCTCTCTATATATATATATATATATATATATATATATATATATATATTGTTAAAAATTTTGTTCATACAAAAAACTACAATTTTCAACATTTTTGTAGCACGAATCACTCTTACAGAAAATTTTACAAAACGCTTACTGCGTCAAACCCTGTACATACAAATCCAAACTCTGAACGTTATCTAACAAAACCCATTTTGAAATTATTATATAGCTTCTACCATTAACGTGCTAAATTTTGCGAATCCTACCTTAAAGCTGTCACCACACGTCTGCTTCCTCTGGGCACCTAGCTGCGATTCCCGAGCTTTTTATTGCGCGCGCCCAGCTCTCTTAACCATCAAAGATCCTCCTACTCAAAGATATTGTATTCATTCCACCTTGCGGTTGGCAACTATCGACTTTATTTTCTGTATCTACCCTGATCAGACCTTAGCACATACCTTTCAAGGTGCTGCGTCTCGAAGTCAGTACTGTAGCTGCGGGCTACATGGACTTACCGACCGTGGCGTTTCCGATCCCTTTGTCGGTCCCGCAGGTAGTGTGGCATTTCCGACCAAATTGTTTTGCACCGTGGTACATTCTCCTTTACTGTTCCAGCTTCCTTTGATGTGGTGACAGAGAGCTGTGCAGTCATCACTGCCCGTTTCACTCGGTAGCAGATTTTAACTGTGCTCTTAGGTTCCTGTTTAACCACACCATTTGAGATCGCTACTTATTCGATAATAAGCAGCCAAATATTTGTAACCAGCAAGAATATGAATGTCAATGCTCCTAGTTTCTCTCGCAGCAATTTAATTTGTACTCTTAGGTCCCTGCCTAACCACAGACGCTGAAATCGTGACATATTCGGAAAAAAACAACCAGAATACAAATGTCATTGCTGCTCGTTTCACTTGAAGAAATTAGATCCTTTGTTTTTTGAGAAGGCTAAAAATTAAAGAAAAAGCATTCAACATGACTATGTACTACGTGAATAGCCTATCCTAAGTCTGGATAAAATGAGAAGGTGTATTCTTATTACGAAAAGGCGGGAAAGACACGGTTAACACAAGCCAGTTTTGCACCGTGTTATTTCCGACCAAAGCGGACAATACTGTAGCGGTTTTGATGGTCGGAAAAGCCACGAATAAAATATTTGTGGCCGGAAACACTACACTGGCTTCTCCGGTCGGAGAGCCCGGTCCACTTAACTGAGATGGCGGTTCATTCTTCCATTGTTGTTCCAGGCGTTTTCGGTTGCTTGGCAATGGAGTGTCAGACGATTTGCAACACGTAGACATTAGAAGTATCGATCTGTCGCCTTCCTCCTACCTAGCGCCATTACAATAGTAACAACCAGAAGTATTTATTTTCCTTTTTTAAAAATCTTTTAATTACACTAATTTCATGCAGTTCACTACGATTTCTTCTTCATCTAAAAGCAGCACCTACGCCCAACGTCCTCAATGATTTCTTCAATGTCGTCCACTCTCTAACAGCCCCTACAGCTTTTAGACTCTAGAGGATCATCCACTACAGCTAAAGATATTCCCTCGTGTTTAATATATAATCTATCATCACATTACTTCTTCTAGTATATCCCACATACTCCTTTTCTCCTCGATTCTGCGACGAATCCCTTCATTTCTTAAAATATCAGTTCACTTAATTGTTAGAAGTCTTCTGTAGTACTGTGACTCAGACACCCTGATTCTCCTCTTTTCTGGTTTTCGCACAGTCTAGGACTCTCTTCTACATCATCTACACCTACATCTATACTCCTAAAGGCATCTTACGGTGTGTGGCGGAGGTTACTTTGTGAAGCGGAGTCATTTCATCTTTTTGCTATTCCCGTGGCAAATAGTTCGCGTTAATAGCGACACCTGGTAAATCTCCATGTGGACTCGAATCTTCATGATCTCTTCACGAGATATACGAGTACGTTGGAGGAATCATCTTGTGGTTAATCTGCAAGGCGGCGTCCTATCTGGACCATGCACTGTAATCCCAAGGTCCACATTATCAAGCAATTTTCGTTTTTATTATTGAAATGAGGATTTCCATGGCAACCAGCAAAGTGTGGAGATCAAGTTAAGGGTTCTGCACGCATCATTATAACCGTCGCATGTCTATTAAATGCTCAAAGAGCGTTGCAGTAAAAATCACGTATTATGAAGAACTTTTCCTTCACAGACTTCTGTGCCGAAAACCACTGCATGTGGGCTCGGTGCTGAGCAGTCGGGGAGAGATTTTATAACACCCACAGTGAGGGCCACTCAAGTCGGCATCCTATGCGGAAGCGCGCGCCCCTTTGATCTTACCCTAGACCCGATGTCCGTAGCAGACAATGGCGGCGCTATCGTCCGGCAGCAGAGGGACCTTCCGTGAATTCTGAAAATGGCGACAGCGTGGCGCTCGGGTCAATGACTTCAGACAATCAGCGCCTCCTAAAAGCAACGCTGGTTGGACAGCTGCTGGGCGTCCAGACATCGAGTTGGAGTGATGATGATTGGGTAGTTCATAAGAAATCTGGACGGAGCGCCAAGTCCGTCTGATAGCTGCAGAAATTCGATACTCGTGTTTTGGCCTCGAAGAGAAGCAGTCGCTTTTGTTCCGGTTCTTGCGATGGGGAGGCAGCGAAGTTCTGTACCTCGTTCGGCAGCCTGGACATTAGGTTAGTACATAAGCAACCGCGAGGGGCAGTCAAAGCTGCAGAAAGACGCTGATCCACATCTCGACACCACGAGAGGGCTGCCTGCTGTGGTTTCGACGTTGCAGGGAACATCATCTGCATCATCTGCAACTCCGGTAGTATTGAAATCGCTCTTGCCGAGATAGGTACAGAAGGGCTAGTTGCTTGCTCAAAGAGCAGTTTTCTTCTGTATATCAATAGCCTTCATGTCGATAGGTAAATCTACTAGAATCTCGTGCGCTCTGTCAGTGATAGGAGACGTGCCAATCCGTACTGAAAACTAACAAAAAATAGTACTTTTGAGTTAGCTGTCATTTTTATTTACACATTCATCAGGAAGCATCATCTCATCATGCATTTTGAAATGTTAATATAAAAAAACCTACTAATAATAAAAATTTGTTTCATTGCGCTCAGTATTTTTGGCTTTCAGTTAAAATTGCCCGCCAGTTACCACAACCCAATTATTCTTTCGGGGGATTATTTTTGAGTTTTTCTTTTTTTAATTGATTCTTATCATATGTGTGGCGTCGTTCTCACTTGGCATGATTCTTCAACAGGGCAAGGGATTAAAAGTCAGATATTGCGTATAGGAGTCATGCCAGGGGGATTCTTCTTAAAATTCCGAGTTAGCATAATGCACGATCTGCATTCCGCCTGACGGTGGGATCAGCTCGGAGGACGACTCCCAGACTCTTCTGGGACTGTAGGCTTTCGAGACTTCAACAGTAGACCATAACGTGCTGCAGAATGCCTCTCTCCCAGCGTTTGCCACTGGAGTTGATTGTGAATTTCCCTGACGTTTTCGCGCTTGCTAAATGAACCTGCAACGTAACGAGTTGCTCTTCTCCATTTCGTCTATCAGTCTTATTAGTTACGTGTCCCACACTGACGAGCAATATTCAGTTATTGGTCGAACGAGTGTTTTCCACTGAAGACTCAAAGAAACTGGTACACTTGCCTAATACTGTGTAGGGCCCCCGCGAGCACGCAGAAGTGCCACAACACGGCGCGGCATGGACTTGACTATGTCTGATGTGGTGCTGGACGGAACTGATACAATGAATTCTGCAGGGCTGTTCATAAATCTGTAAGAGTACGAGGGGTTGGAAATCTCTTCTGAACAGCACGTTGCAAGGGATCCCAGATAAGCTCAATAATGTTCATGTCCGGGTATTTTGGAGGCCAGCGGAAGTGTTTAAACTCAGAAGAGTGCTCCTGGAGCCATTCTGTAGCAATTCTGGGCGTGTGGGGTGTCGCATTGTCCTGCTGGAATTGTATAAGTCGGTCTGAATGGACAATGGACATGAATGGATGCAGGTGATCAGGCAGGATGCTTACGTCCGTGTTACCTGTCAGAGACATATCTAGACGTATCAGGGGTCCCATATTACTCCAACTGCACACGCCCCACACCATTACAGAGCCTCCACCAGCTTGAACAATACCCTACTGACGTACAGGGTCCGTGCATTCAGGAAGTTGTCTCCATAGCCGTACACGTCTATCCGCTCGATACTATTTGAAACGAGACTCGTCCCATTAGGCAACGTGTTTCTAGTCATGAACAGTCCAATGTTGGTGTTGAAGAGCCCAGGTGAGGCGTAAAGCTTTGTGTCGTGCATTCATCAAGGGTACACGAGTGGGCCTTCGGCTCCGAAAGCCCATATCGATAGTGTTTCGCTGAATGGTTGGCACGCTGACACTTATTGATGGCCCAGCATTGAAATCTGCAGCAGTTTGCGGAAGGGGTGCACTTCAGTCACATTGAACGATTCTCTTCAGTCGTCGTTGGTCCCGTTGTTGCAGGATCGTTTTCGGGCCGCGGCGACGTCGGAGATTGACGTTTCACCGGATTCCTGATATTCACGGTACACTCGTGAAGTGATCGTACGGGAAAATCCCCACTTCACGCCACCTTTGTGATGCTGTGTTCCATCGCTCGTCGGCCGACTATAACACTACGTTCAAACTCACTTAAATCTTTATAACCTTCCATTGTAGCAACGGTAACCGATCTAACAACTGCGGCAGACATTTGTTGTCTTATATAGGCATTGCCGACCGCAGCGACGCATTCTGCCTCTTTGCATACCTCTGTATTTGAATACGCATGCCTATACCAGTTTCTTTGGCGCTTCAGTATAATATCTTGGTGATCATGTTACTATTGTACGACGCACTTAAATATAGCAAACATGCAATTCGCATATATTTTAGCTCACGTTTTGTTAACAATACATTGAATATTCAAGTGACCGCTGTATAATTTTCAGGCTGGCTCGCCTAATACTTGTGTCTGTTTTATTCCTTAGACCGCTCAGTACACCGAAACAAGCTTCTCGGCTGAGAGCATGTAATTTTTGCCACGTTTACCATTTTAACTCTTACATCAAGCAAGATATCGAGTGAAGTTTTTTATGCTTGGATGATACAGCATTCGAAAGCTTTGGAAATGTTGAGTACAGAGATATAATCCCAGTAAATGTTGGCGTTGAAACTTTTCACTCAAGAAATGAAACTGAAACCCAAGACAGCCAAAAATCTTTAATACAAATCATTTCTTTTCCACTACTCGCCTTGCTCCCATCATTCGGCAGTAAGTTGAAATTAATGTTTTCATAACTTACATTTGGAATTATTACTTTAGCGAAGAACTAAAAAAAAAAAAAAAAAACAAAAAAAAAAAAACGGCGTATATGACGACAGTTACAATCTGTTGCTGTCCAACCCTGCAAGGAGGATCGAACCAATGCACTTCGATCTAGAGTATTTTCATGAACAATATTTTGTTTAATGCAACCCGTCTCCAGAAGCTTTCGCGTAAAATAAATTTAGCGAGCGTCAGCTATGCAGTCAGTTCAAGTGACAATATAGGCAGAGTGGAAGTAATGAATGAACCGTGATATATTTATTAATCTTTGTTGGGGGCAGACGGGCAACGGCGGTGGGGATAGTATTGCAAGTCGTCCACAACACAGTGATGTAAGAAATTATTCTCTACAAAGGTAGGATTTACTTATTGGGACAACAGACCTACGAGTGTCTTGCCCCACGATTCATGGTGTATTGGAACAAAAGGGAACATAAACTTTACACTGTTTGCCTCACGCAAGACCGACCCAAAATTCGATTGCTAGGACCTGGTATCACGCATCCACTCTGCATAAAGCGGGGTCCCACGCAGGAAGCTCACCTTCCCTCTCTCAACCTCTCTCCTTAAAAAGGACAGGAGAGAGAGAGAGAGAGAGAGAGGAACGGCGCGCGCTGACGCCGGAGAATTTCCAATGATCCCCCATCTTACTGCCGCTACTTCTTCTTGCATGAAAAGTCATCCCGTGCGCGGACGCGCGTGTTATTTTCGCCGAGTCGTATCACAAGTCAGGATTATCTCTGGCTGCGGGAGGGGAAGTGGAGGTAGCCGAGTGCCCTCTTCTTTTATCTCCGGTCCCTCCCCCTGCCCACGCGCTCTTATTATCTGCAGATATTTCACGCGCCTCCGCCACCCCTCTTCCCCCTCTTCACCCTACCCTTTCTCTCTCGCCTGACTTACGCCACCCTGTCCTCGGCGTACAAACAATCCTTTCAGGAGTCTTATTTTTTCTTCCTTCAGCGAATAGCTGTTCTTTTTCTTTTTGTCTTAGGAGACGATCTGAAGATGTCGCTAGCGGTGGAAACGCCGGAGAAAGAGAGAAGTGCTCGGGAGGAGGCTGAGCTAAGTGCGTTTCACGAGCACTTGGCTGTGATGGGGAATAATATCCAGAGGGATATAAAATAACGCCCACCGAGTCGAGTCGGCTGCGCGCTTCCCCCGCCGCCCCCGGGCATATTGGAGGCGGTCTATAAAGTCGCGCCTGCTCAGATTACCGCTCGGCGGCAGATGATCCGCGCACTATTATTGTTATTATCATTGGCAGAGTGACGTCGGGGGAGCGGCGCCACTCTGGCGGGATCAGATGTGCGTGAGGCGAATTAGGGTGCTCCGCGGAGGCAATGCCACCGCCCGCTTGCCACTGACTCGAGGGCGTTGTTACCATTCCGGAGGCGGCGACAGAGAGATAGAGAGGGAACAATTTGAGATTTCATACTCAGCTCTTGCCGAGTTTTAAGTTAATCATTTGCAAAAACTGTGCTAACTAAGCTTCTAGGGTAAATGTTATTGAATACAGCTTCATCTGCACTCCACAAACAGTCGCACAGTCTACGGTGAACGGTATGGCAACTGAATAAAACCTTCAGTGTTTTCAAGCCACGTCAATTCGATTAAAATTCCCCAGCTTTTCAGTGGCTATCTCCGACACATTCATCAAAAGCAAAACAACTGAATGCCGGCACTGACGCTGTTTTCTTTTTCAGTACAGCGTCACCAGTGTAGAGCGGTCTGTCTCGGTTTCGGAATAATGTTAGTGATATACGTATGAAGATGGTATCTGTTCTTTCGGACGTGTCCGAAACGGTCAAATGTCCGAAAGAACAGGTACCATCGGTGACCATGCGGCTAGTTAAATGAAATTACAACGAAATGAATACCCCTAGCTGCATTCGAGGGCAGTTGAAAATGTGTGCCCCGACCAGGACTCGAACCCGGGATTTTCTGCTTACATGGCAGACGCTCTGTCCATCTGAGGATAGTGCATGTGCAGGGAATTATTTCTGTCACGTCTCCAGTGAGACCCACATTCGCAACTTATTGTCCCGCACTATATTCATAGTGCCCCTTCCGATTATACTCATTTCTCGCGGCTTTACAGCCGATTCCCATAAGAGTTCGGTCACTGTTTGCGCATCTGCACAGAAGGAGATGGTCAAATGGCCGGCGAGCCTTAACTATATGTATATGAAGATGGTATCTGTTCTTTCGGACATGTACGAAAGAACAGATCCATCTTCATATACATATTCTCTGATGTCTTAACAGATGTCTTATCGCCTTTCCCCTTTTCTGGACACTGTTTTCCAGATATTCCTTTCCGCTGCGATTCTGCCGAAAACTTTCTCATTCCTTACCGTATCAGTTCACCTAATATTCAACAATCGTCTGTAGCACCATATCTAAAATACTTCGCTTCTCTTCTGTCCCGGTTTTTCCACAAATGTTTGAAATGGCTCTGAGCACTATGGGACTTAACATCTGAGGTCATCAGTCCCCTAGAACTTAGAACTACTTAAACCTAACTAACCTAAGGACATCCCACACATCCATGCCCGAGGCAGGATTCGAACCTGCGACCGTAGCAGTCTCGCGGTTCCAGACTGTAGCGCCTAGAACCGCTTGGCCACACCGGCCGGCGTTTTTCCACAGTTCATGTTTCACTACCATACAATGCTGTACTCCAGACGTACATTGTCACAAGTTTCTTCCTAAAATTAACGCCTATGTTTGATATTAGCAGGTTCCTCTTGGCCAGGAATACCCTTTTTGCCAGTGCTAGTCTGCTTTTGATGTCCTCCTTGCTCCGTCCGTCATTGGTATTTTTTGCTGCCTACGTACCGTAATTCGTTATCTTTATCTGCTTCGGACCATCAAGCCTGATGTTAAGTTTCTCGCTGTCCTCATTTCTGCTACTTCTCATTACATTCGCCTTTCTTCGATGTACTTCTGTGCTCATTAAATTGTTCATTCCATTCAGCAGATCCAGTAATTCTGCTTCACTTTCACTCAGGACAGCAATATCATTACCGAATCGTGTCATTGATATCCTTTTATCCTGAATGTTGATTCCACCTTCCTTTTATTTCCATCATTGCGTCTTCGATGTAAAGTTTGAGTAGTAGAGGCGAAAGACTACATCCCTGTCTTACACCTTATTAGTCCGAGCACTTCGTTCTTAGTCTTCCACTCTTATTATCCCCCTCCTGGTTTTTGTACTTATTGTATATTGTCCGTCTCTCCCTATAGCTTACCCATTTTTTCTCAGAATTCCAAACATCTTGCATCATTTTACATTGTCGAACGCTTTTTTCAGGTTGACAAGTCCTGTGAACGTGTCTCGACTTTTCTTTAGTCTTTCATCCATTATTAACTTTTAACTTTTGTAAAGCCAAAATGATCGTCATCTAAAACGTCCTCAATTTTCTTTTCCATTCTTCTGTATATTATTCTTATCCGCAACTTGGATTCATGAGCTGTTAAGCTGATTGCGAGACAGTTCTCGCACTTGCACATATTAAAAATCACGTTTTTTGTGGCCATACCAGAACTATCGCTTTAGTCATGGTCCGAATCCGATGACAGTAAGAGGTACAGAGTGGCGGTGGCTGTGCTGGGGAGTCTTGTTTCCAATGTGTCGCAACACGTTGACCGTGCCGCACAGGGCGTTCATTTTATCGTAGAGGCGCTTTGCCTTCTCTCGAACGGACATTTTTAGATGGACCATATTGGTGTTCTCGTCTAGGATAACAATCCTGGTGACTGGAGGTGCATGCGGGCTGCCCCGAAGCCGGCTGGGGGGGGGGGGGGAGGGGGGTAAATGTGCATCCGAGAGTCACTAATCGTGGCCGACGCAGAAGAACCATAAGTGAGGGAAGGGTGTGCAATAGACTGGTACAGTAGGAGCTTGGTATCTAAGGTTAGTTCCCCGCTGTTGAGGAGCGAGTACAGTGGTTTTTATCCGCTTCTGCTCCTTCTGGGTGATGTAATCCGCATGTCGATGGAAGAGCAGATTTTTATCCGTCCAGACACCTAGATATTTCTTATCCGTGAACTATGGGACCCGGAGGCTTGCAATAGTGACGTTGTAGCGGGCGCTAGGGCGCCGTTTGGCGAAGCAGACCGCCGTAGTTTTGGCAGCATTGAGGGCAATCTTGTTTTAAAGATACCAGCTGGCCGGCCGTTGTGGCCGAGAGGTTCTAGGCGCTTCAGTCCGGAACCACGCAGCTGCTACGCTCTCATGTTCGCATCCTGCCTCGGGCATGGATGTGTGTGATGTCCTTAGCGGACTGATGTTAAGATGTTAAGTCCCAAAGTGATTAGAGCCATTTGAACCATTTGATACCAGGTGACTGTTGCATCCGCCCGCCTCTGGAGACGACCAGTGAGCTCTTCCGCGTTGCGGAGGTCGTATGGAGCACCGTATCGATGGTGTATTGCGCCATCTGACTGTCTGGAATGATGGCATATCACTCACATAAATGTTAGCGTATAAAATCAGTGAAAAAATAGTCTAGATCTCGATGGTACTTTATTAAAACGACCGATTTCGGTCTACACCTAGACCATCTTCACACAGCACTATTAGCTGAAGTTGACAATGCGTACAACGGCTTTTCATGCCATTCTATTTTTTTTGTTTTTGTGGTTTTGAATTTAATAATTGTGCTTTATTGTTCATTTGCTAGATTCTTTCTTTTTTTATATATATTTTTTGAGCCTCAGTCGCTGAAAGTGCTGAAACTGAGTATAGGCCGAAACCGGTCATTTCAATAAAGTACCATCGCGATCTAGACTGTTTCTTTCACTGATTTTAAGTAGATTACAAGATCACTACTTCCCGAAAATGTCACCAAAAATACTGAATATTGAAGAGGCTGGGAGGCGACACTGAGCCTCGAGGGATACACATCGACGTGTGGCCTGCCGGGACGGGCACTGTTTTCCGCTTATACATATACGATTGTAGCGTCTGGCACCAATCATGGAAAGCCGAAACGACGCATGTGCGGGAGGCAATTTGGACAGTTCGCAGCAGTTCCGGCCCGTTGTGGGACCGAGTGACATCAACAGGCCGGTGCCAAGTTTTAAACTGCCACTTCCGCCTCCCTAGAAGCGTGAGACATCCGTTTTTGCTTCCTTTCGAAATCGAGAGTCCACTCCCACGCCCTACCTGGTCTCTGATAAAACTGTTACTGTTTATTTTAATCTGAGCTGTCTCCGTTGTAACGGACTTCTGATATGTTGATGCATGAGCCAAGTCTCTTATCTCTTCAAACTGTATTTTGTGTCTGTTTTCCAGGCAGTGCACAGCTATGTCCGAATTGTCAAGTTCCCTTTGTTTAACATGTCGCTTGTGCTCGATACAACGCTCTGCGACCGTGCGAATCATCTGACCGATATAGATGGGACACCATTCACAGCAGGCGCACGAAGAGCTATGTCGTCTTTAACAGGGCGTCGCATACCTCGTATCTTGAGGACGGGCCGGAAAAGCGGTCTCGGTCCACGGCTCTGCAACACGGTCCTAACTGGTCGTTGCCTCACAGAATGGTCAGAAAGGAGGCGTCTATTTTCGGTGGAATGTGTAAACGTTTTCAGTGTCTCTGTTGCTGAGCGGTTCTCTCTGAACACTTGTCCTAAGTACTGCAGTGCAGATTGTATGTGGTCCTCGTCAGCAGTAAAGTTTTCTCTGTGTACTAACGTGTTAAGGATCGCTTTCTTGAGTACAGGGTGATGGAAGCTGTCGCTGTTCGATCCATGTGCGTCGGCTTCCTATATAGTGAATGCCCAAGCCGCCTCCTGCCTTCCGCTCAGCTACGCTACTGGCCATTAAAAATTGCTACACCACGAAGATGACGTGCTCCAGCCGCGCCATTTAACCGACGGGAAGAAGATGCTGTGAGATGCAAATGATTAGCTTTTCAGAGCATTCACACAAGGTTGGCGCCGGTGGCGACAACTGCAAAGTGCTGAGATGAGGATAGTTTCCAACCGATTTCTCATAACAAACAGCAGTAGACCGGCGTTGCCTGGTGACACGTTGTTGTGATGCCTCGTGTAAGGAGAAGAAATGCGTACCATCACGTTTGCGACTTTGATAAAGGTCGGATTGTAGCCTACCGCGATTGCGGTTTATCGTATCGCGACATTGCTGCTCGCGTTGGTCCAGATTTAATGACTGTTAGCAGAATATGGAATCGTTGGGTTCAGGAGCACCGTGCTGGATCCCAACGGCCTCGTATCACTAGCGGTCGAGATGACAGGCATCTTATCCGCATGGCAGCCACGTCTCGATCCCTGAGACAACACATGGGGACGTTTGAAAGACAACAACCATCTGCACGAACAGTTGGACGACGTTTGCAGCAGCATGGACTATCAGCTCGGAGACCATGGCTGCGGTTACCCTTGACGCTGCATCACAACCAGGAGCGCCTGCGATGGTATACCCAACGACGAACCTGGGAGCACGAATGGCAAAACGTCATTTTTTCGGTTGAATCCAAGTTCTGTTTATAGTATCATGATGGTCGCATCCGTGTTTGCCGACATAGCGGTGAAGGCACATTGGAAGCGTGTATTCGTCATCGCCATACTGGCGTATCACCCGACGTGATGGTATGGGGTGCAATTGGTTACACGTCTCGGTCACCTCTTGTTCGCATTGACGGCACTTTGAACAGTGGACGTTACATTTCAGATGTGTTACGACCCGTGGCTCTGTCCTTCATTCGATCCGTGCGAAACCCTACATTTCAGCAGGATAATACACGACCGCATGTTGCAGGTCCTGTACGGGCCTTTCTGGATACAGAAAATGTTCGATTGCTCTCCTGGCCAGGACATTCTCCAGATCTCTCACCAACTGAAAACGCCTTGTCAATGGTGGCCGAGCAACTGGCTCGTCACAATACGCCAGTAACTACTCTTGATCAACTGTGGTATCGAGTTGAAGCTGCATGGGCAGCTGTACCAGTACATGCCATCCAAGCTCTGTTTGACTCAATGCCCAGGCCAGAGGTGGTTGTTCAGGGTACTGATTTCTCAGGATCTATACACCCAAACTGCGTGAAAATGTAATCACATGGCAGTTCTAGTATATTTGTCCAATGAGCCGGCCGGTGTGGCCGAGCGGTTCTAGGCGCTACAGTCTAGAACCGCGCGACCGCTACGGTCGCAGGTTCGAATCCTTCCTCGGGCATGGTTGTGTGTGATGTCCTTAGATTAGTTAGGTTTAAGTAGTTCTAAGTTCTAGGGGACTGATGACCTCCGAAGTTAAGTCCCATAGTGCTCAGAGCCAGCCATTTGTCCAATGAATACCCGTTTATCATCAGCATTTCTTCTTGGTTTAGCAATTTTAATGGCCCGTAGTGTAAAATATGCAAGAACGATAGCTTGCCATCTTTCTCCATCACGACAGAAATTTAATGATCGAATTGACACCGTTCATGATGTGATCAACGAACTGCTGCAGTGCAGTTTCACCGTGAGGCCATATGAGGAAAGTGTCACCAACGTTACTTAGGCAGCAATACGGACGCAACACCTTTGAGTTCAGAGCTGCTCCTCAAAGTGCTCTGTGAAGAAATTCAAGAATGCCGGAGAGATTGGTGATCTCCTGTGCCATCCGTCATTTCACAATATTCGCCGCGGTACAAGAAGTACATTGTCGTTAGAACATGGCAGAAGGTTGGCGGAGACAGCCACTGAAAGCTCGAGAACTTTATTCGAACTGATGTGGCTTGAAAACCGAGAAGATTTTATTCAGACTTGCCTCCACGAAAGACTCCGAAGACACATTGTCACTCCTCTAGTAAGCTTGTTGTCGACAGTTTTTCTGAGGTGTTATTCTGCTAGGTACCGGAGCGTAGGGGAAATCTAGGCACCGAAGGCAGCGTGTGTTCGTAAACTAGGTACTTCGATTTGCTGTCCCCTCCTCATACTATACCTTCGCTGTTGATGTGCGGCGTCAGCTGTCGCTGGGAAGAGTGAATGTACTTAACAGCTAATAAGCTGTAGACTGTAAAACAAAATATTTGGCAAGAGGGTAGCTCTTTAGCGCCTCCGCACTTGTCTTCTGCTAGGGCACTTCCCATGAGGCACTGGGTCCTCCTCCGGCGAGTGGGGACTCAAATGTATGATGCTAGAAGTGTACAGTTTTTAATACGCCACATTCTAATTGGATGTATTTTATAGTCACGCAAGGGGGCAGATTATGAGGAGAATGTGGTAAGACTTTTAAGATATAGTGAAATGTGAAACTCACTATCTAAAATACACTACTGGCCATTAAAATTGAAACACCAAGAAGAAATGCACATGATAAACGGGTATTCATTAGACAAATATATTATACTAGAACTGACGTGTGATTACATTTTCACGCAATTTGGGTGCATAGATCCTGAGAAATCAGTACCTAGAACAACCACCTCTGGCTGTAATAACAACCTTGATGCGTCTGGGCATTGTGTCAAACAGAGCTTGGATGTCGTGTTCAGGTACAGCTGCCATGCAGCTTCAACACGATACCACAGTTCATCAAGAGTAGTGACTGGCCTATTGTGACGAGCCAGTTGCTCGGCCTCCATTGACCAGACCTTTCCAATTGATGAGAGATCTGGAGAATGTGCTGGCCGGGGCAGCAGTTGAACATTTTCTGCATCCAGAAAGTCCCGTACAGGACCTGCAACATGCGGTCATGCATTAACCTGCTGAAATGTAGGGTTTCGCAGGGTTCGAATGGAGGGTAGAACCACGGGTCGTAACACATCTGGAATGTAACGTCCACTGTTCAAAGTGCCGTCAATGCCAACAAGAGGTGACCGAGACGTGTAACTAATGGCACCCAATACCATCACGCCGGGTCATACGCAAGTATAGCGATGACGAATACACCCTTCAAAATGGCTCTGAGCACTATGGGACTTAACATCGGAGGTCATCAGTCCCCTACAGCTTAGAACTACTTAAACCTAACTAACCTAAGGACATCACACACACCCATGCCCGAGGCAGGATTCGAACCTGCGACCGTAGCGGTCGTGCAGTTCCAGACTGAAGCGCCTAGAACCGCTCTGCCACACGGGCCGGCGAATACACGCTTCCAATGTGCGTTTACCGCGATGACGCCAAGCACGGATGCGGCCATCATGATGCTGTAAACCGAACCTGGATTCATCCGAAAAAATGACGTTTTGCCATTCGTGCACTCAGGTTCGTCGTTGAGTACACCATCGCAGGCACTCCTGTCTGTGATGCAGCGTCAAGGGTAACCGCAGCCATGGTCTCCGAGCTGATAGTCCATGCTGCTGCAAACGTCGTCCAACTGTTCGTGCGGATGGTTGTTGTCTTGCAAACGTTCCCATCTGTTGACTCAGGGATCGAGACGTGGCTGCACAATCCGTTACAGCCGTGCGGATAAGATGCCTGTCATCTCGACTGCAAGTGATACGAGGCCGTTGGGATCCAGCACGGCGTTCCGTATTACCCTCCTGGAACCACCGATTCCATATTCTGCTAACAGTCATTGGATCTCGACCAACGCGAGCAGCAATGTCGCGATACGATAAAACGCAATCGCGATAGGTTACAATCCGACCTTTATCAAAGTCGGAAACGTGATGGTAAGCATTTCTCTTCCTTACACGAGGCATAACAACAACGTTTCACCAGGCAACGCCGGTCAACTGGTATTTGTGTATGAGAAATCGGTTGGAAACTTTCCTCGTGTCAGCACGTTGTAGGTGTCGCCACCGGCGCCAACCTTGGGTGAATGCTCTGAAAAGCTAATGATTTGCATATCACAGCATTTTCTTCCTGTCGGTTAAAATTCGCGTCTGTAACACGCCATCTTCGTGGTGTAGCAATTTTAATGGCCAGTAGTGTATTAGAAAGGATGTTTTAATGTAATCAGGGCGACTGGTCCAGGAGATAAATTGAATATTTTCATTCTGAATTTGCCGCCATACGATTCTTTCATTGGTCCACCATGCTCTTAACATTGACCCCCCTTGCTGCACTTGAACCCCTGAGAGTCTCATTCATAGTCGCTCAATCCGTCACACTCGCTGGTCTGTTGTTTTTCGGCCACTTGAGTTGCAACTGCGACACTAGGTATTTAGAGACGTATAAAAAATATATTTATGGAAATGTAGGAGAATTCTGTGTTATTTCTGTATCATTGTGATAAACAAGATTTTTCACCGTAATTCTGAACATTAACAGTAGGGAGAAGTTAGAAATTTTCATGTGATGCGCAATTGCTACCGAAGTCTGCTATCGACAATACCGTAATTACGTAATAAAAGTTTTAAATTAGGTAAAACCATTGCTACAAAAAAGAACCAAATTTGGACATGAACGTCTCTATAATGGGCTTTCACGAAATCTTTTTACTTTCGTGTGCAGTTTCTACCACAGCAGGTGATCTATACAAACAGATGAGCTTTAATTCAGTTCAGTTTCTTCATTCCATAGAGCACAGACTAGCTTCCTAAGGATTGGATCAACATCAATTTCAGCAGTTCCTCAGAAGTTTTGACCTTGAGTCTGGTGATATCTTGTATTTTACGAAAGTAAAGTGCCTTAGTCGAGGTCAGATGCAAAAAAATATTTTTATTATATAATTAGTGAAACCAAATCTTTCATGATATCAAAAGCAAAATCTGTGCCTGAACTTGACGATGCCAACTGGGTGGCACTTGCAGCAATTTCAGTATATTTGACTCCTCATGTAAGTGACTCAAACAGGCGACTTAAAGAAAGAAACCTATTAGTCAGCATCTTTCGATGGAATGAAAAAATTCCAAAATCGATTTCAGAATTTTCGAAACAATCACAATTTTTGCATTTATGCGTCACGTTTTACAAACAATATAAATACGTTTCAAGAAGATTTTCAGTTTGAATGCGTAGATTTGCAGTCTGGCATCTAATTAGATGAGAAATTTCATCATGTACCTTTTTGGACTCTTGCGAATCATATCCGCCCAAAGACAAATATCGCGTGCTGTGGAGTCACGCGGTATACTTACTCTGAGTAAGACATAATGCCCTGCCGACACATTTGTCGGAGCGCCAATGCAACGACTATAGTAATATCAGCAACCAAGCATCGCGCAACCCTTCATATAAACACGAAATGTTGAAGAAGTTCCGAATTCTTTGAGACGTGGTAGTACTCACCGAAACAAGAAAAATAAGTAGCAATGGATAACCATAGGTCCGGAAAATGCAAACTTTCTGCTGTCTACACCTGTTTACAGGAGGAGTCCATTCATGACAATGCACCTCTCTGGCCTCTGGCGTAAGGAATGACGCACCATACGCAGTACACCCTGTTGATGTACCTGCTGGCACGCATTGAAGACGCTGCCCTCTGGGGTCCGCACATCGCTTATTGGCGTGGAATAGACCAATTACTTCAAGTATCCCCATAATTAAAAGTCTAGGGGATTAGTACTACCTATACATTTAAATACCTCAAATGGAACTGTAATTGAATATACTGTGGTATTTTAAACATAGCTGCACAACAGAAATGGTTTCACGTAATAAAATTATAAACAGCCGACCAGTTGCAATGGATAAAGAAATTCTTTACCTAGGTTTCGACAAATATAATTTTTTCTTCTTCAGAAGGTAACCTAAGGGCAATGAACATCATAGCTTACATTATAAAAGTATGAAACTTATAAGCCAAGAATAAATTTTAAGACAAATTAGAGATCTCTTGCATTACAGAAGTATGATAACGACGACTGGTACTTACAATTTTACATTTTTAAAGACTAATGTACCACCGCCGTTTTTACAATTATCGGCATAGATCCATGTGTCAAAAATAAAATATAGCCCCAGAATTAGGGGTTGTCACGATAATATAAAATAGCTCATGGATCTTGCTTGTGAAAAATAAAATATAGCCCTAGAATTAGGGTTTGTCACGTTAATGTAAAATAGCTCATGGATCTATTTTATATTAACGTGACAAACCCTAATTCTAGGGCTATATTTTATTTTTGACACATGGATCTATGCCGATAATTTGCAAAAACGGCGGCGGTACATTAGTCCTTAATAATGTAAAATTGTAAGTACCCGTCGCCGTTAAAATACTTCTGTAATGCAAGAGTTCTCTGATTTGTCTTAAAATTTATTCTTGGCTTATAAGTTTCATACTTTTCTAATGTAAGCTATGATGCTTTCTGAAGAAGACAAATTTATATTTGTCGGAACCTAGGTAAAGAATTTCTTTATTCATTGCAACTGGTCGGCTGTTTATAATTTTATAATATGCTGTGGTATTTATTTTTCAGATTCCTGCTTCCTATCGAAGTGAAACGATGGAGTCTGAGATTGTGGACCGTCTCGACCACCGCAATTAACACTACCTATAGCTTTCTGGAACATTTATTTTTGGGTGTGAAGTGCATTTGAAGCTCTAAAAACTATAATTTCAGGTACAAAGCCAGTCAACCATTGCATTTGGTCACAGTACCTGTGAAACGTTATTCACTCTACTATGCTCTGTAAGTTGTTGTCCATTCATACCATTCTTGCCGTGGCATTAAAATTCACTAAGTTAAGCGGAAAATCTTATTTCAGGATTCACATTCACCTCAGCCGCCTGTGCCAACTGATAGAGCCATAGACAGTTGGACTGTAAGTGAAGCTATTTGATACATTGTGGGGCCATAGTGGATAACAGTCTTCAACAATATTATGTCAAGAATAGCATGCCCATTTTTACGATCGTCAGACTAAATAAATATACATACAAACAGCATGACTTGTTTCTAATTAAGCTCCATTGAAGGTGTTTTATATTACACTCCTGGAAATGGAAAAAAGAACACATTGACACCGGTGTGTCAGACCCACCATACTGGCTCCGGACACTGCGAGAGGGCTGTACAAGCAATGATCACACGCACGGCACAGCGGACACACCAGGAACCGCGGTGTTGGCCGTCGAATGGCGCTAGCTGCGCAGCATTTGTGCACCGCCGCCGTCAGTGTCAGCCGGTTTGCCGTGGCATACGGAGCTCCATCGCAGTCTTTAACACTGGTAGCATGCCGCGACAGCGTGGACGTGAACCGTATGTGCAGTTGACGGACTTTGAGCGAGGGCGTATAGTGGGCATGTGGGAGGCCGGGTGGACGTACCGCCGAATTGCTCAACACGTGGGGCGTGAGGTCTCCACAGTACATCGACGTTGTCGCCAGTGGTCGGCGGAAGGTGCACGTGCCCGTCGACCTGGGACCGGACCGCAGCGACGCACGGATGCACGCCAAGACCGTAGGATCCTACGCAGTGCCGTAGGGGACCGCACCGCCACTTCCCAGCAAATTAGGGACACTGTTGCTCCTGGGGTATCGGCGAGGACCATTCGCAACCGTCTCCATGAAGCTGGGCTACGGTCCCGCACACCGTTAGGCCGTCTTCCGCTCACGCCCCAACATCGTGCAGCCCGCCTCCAGTGGTGTCGCGACAGGCGTGAATGGAGGGACGAATGGAGACGTGTCGTCTTCAGCGATGAGAGTCGCTTCTGCCTTGGTGCCAATGATGGTCGTATGCGTGTTTGGCGCCGTGCAGATGAGCGCCACAATCAGGACTGCATACGACCGAGGCACACAGGGCCAACACCCGGCATCATGGTGTGGGGAGCGATCTCCTACACTGGCCGTACACCACTGGTGATCGTCGAGGGGACACTGAATGGTGCACGGTACATCCAAACCGTCATCGAACCCATCGTTCTACCATTCCTAGACCGGCAAGGGAACTTGCTGTTCCAACAGGACAACGCACGTCCGCATGTATCCCGTGCCACCCAACGTGCTCTAGAAGGTGTAAGTCAACTACCCTGGCCAGCAAGATCTCCGGATCTGTCCCCCATTGAGCATGTTTGGGACTGGATGAAGCGTCGTCTCACGCGGTCTGCACGTCCAGCACGAACGCTGGTCCAACTGAGGCGCCAGGTGGAAATGGCATGGCAAGCCGTTCCACAGGACTACATCCAGCATCTCTACGATCGTCTCCATGGGAGAATAGCAGCCTGCATTGCTGCGAAAGGTGGATATAAACTGTACTAGTGCCGACATTGTGCACGCTCTGTTGCCTGTGTCTATGTGCCTGTGGTTCTGTCAGTGTGATCATGTGATGTATCTGACCCCAGGAATGTGTCAATAAAGTTTCCCCTTCCTGGGACAATGAATTCACGGTGTTCTTATTTCAATTTCCAGGAGTGTATTTCAGTCACTAACACCACTTGCAGTAATAGTAATGTCATTTGCACTTCAACAGCCCAACAGAGTAAATAATATGTTAGTATTTTAATTCATATACTTTTGCTTGCAGGATAGTCCTGGTGTGGTAAATTTGTCACCTGGAGCTGGCCAAAGTTCTAGTTCTGAATGTGGTACCCCATCCCGTTACTCAAGGCAAGGAAGGAAACTCAAGAGGGAAAATGAAGGCCAAACCATTGTGGCAATAGTGCTGTAAAGAGTGAATGCCAGATTCGAAACAGGTGTGGAAGAACCTATTGTAAAATTTGTCGCCAGTGAACGAAAAGGAATAGAGTGCAAACCATTTTTTCATTAACAAGTAAAACTAAAATTTTCGAAGCATTAATGCAATAGTAGAATGAACCGTTTGCTGAATAGGAAACAATAAAATGATTGTAAATCCATGTTCAGAAACTGAGTTTACGTATAGTTTCAAATTGACTACTGTGTAGTTTCAAACTACCTACTATATAGTTTCAAATTTCCCAATTCCTTTCCTATACAATTTACTGATTTTTCCTAGGATTTACTGATATTATTAACTTCATAAGGTTGCATTGTAACTAAGTGTGCATGAAATAGGTTTCTCCTTTTTGCACTGTTGATAAGCCAACAGGGTGTCGTATCTATTGCCTAGGAGGTTGAAATCATCTGCTTGGGGCTTGAATGCTTACCCACTATATGAATGTTTTATTCAGGAAGCATTTTCCTACTACATATGGAATCTGAATTTTGTCACAATGTGCATTGCCAAGGGGTGTACAGCCTGTAGTGGTGTCACAAAATTATTTATGGCAGTCCAGTTATACCAAGTTCCATGTATTTCTGATAAATCAAGCCATATGTTCACGAAATAGCATCTATATTACACAGAATCAAGCCAGGTAATAAAAATAAAGGTTTAATGGTATGTACACAACAGTGGAAAATTTTCTTTATCATGTCTCCAGCCATGATGCAATGCTCTTTAACTTATATTTTAATCACAACCTTCCTGCATAGTGTTGTTCAAAAAATTCAGCTATTTTTCAATCGGATGAAAATAACTTGACTAACTTGGGAATTCATTTGAATGACTTAATAGATTCTATGTACTTATGAAACATATGTAGGTCCAAGAAGTCATTGTGGAACACTTGCATTTCTAATTATTACCAATGTACAGCACATACCACAATGTCACGATAAACATTTGAGGATACTTACTGAAATATTGCATACTGAAGTAAGTGACATTTACATTTGCAGCTAAGATTCTATTCCTTTGAACCGTTATCTGATATGTTGTATACACCTATTTTGTTTCTGACACCGAAACACTGGATGTTACTTGTGAGGATACTATGGAAATTTTTCAGACAGATAAAATGCCTGGCCATCTTCACTACTCATGCTACATCATTACAGAAAATGTTGTGGAATACATACAGAAAAAACTTTCATCGGTGTGGGATGATACAAGCAAACGGAGAAAAGATAATTACAACTACCTGATGTGAAATTTAGTAATAGAATATGGAATCGATTAGTTGAACATTATTGATATTGCGAGATGCTGATTACATACAATTACATTAAGAAAATGTTCAAAAATTGTGATTTTATTTAATGGGCAAAGAAAGACTATTAAAAAAACTTCTTTTCAACAGCGTTTTCTTTTTTTCCTTTTTGACTTGGATTCCAAATTTTTAACACAGACCATGCAGTTTAAATTCACTGCCAGACAAATCTTAACAGAAAATCTATCATTCAATAAATTTTTGATCAGTGGAAGAGGTAACCCACATGCTTACAAGGACGAATAAAATGTATCTGATATACGGTTTCGCTGAACTAAGTTGTTAATCACTTGTTTTACAATGATCCTTATTTATTTCTTTATTACCTGTTTCGGGAACGACTACTATGAATTTTCAGATTACTAATTTACAAGGAAAAAATTTAATTGTTATTTGAAGATGGAGAGTAGTCATCACCAAAACTGGTAATGCATAAATTAAAAGGCATCAGCTGCTGAATAAAATTGCTCCATAATGAAACCATATAGAAGTATTGTAGTACAACGAATTGTACTTTTAATGTGTGTGAAAGTCTGTCTATGTACCAGGCTTTTTCCCCTCTAAACAGAATCTATTATGAAGCTAACACCTTATACACAATATACACATTACATTTTAGATTCATACTGACAATGAATATATATAATGATGATACATGTATCTATTGTACTACATTTAGTGGCTGCCAAATAAAGTTAAATAAAAAGGTATATTTCTTAAAAATCAAATTGATTATCGACTCCCATTGCCATGGAACATACATGTCACTATTAAAAATCAACAAAATCGGACACGAACATCTCTCACACTACATGATGTTCATGATGATCGGTTTCCACCCTGTTGAGCAATGCCTGATAAAGTAGTCTCCAGCCTCCAACCTCCTTGCTCCTCTGTGCACAAGCCTGTGCCCTCAAAATCTGCAGCGGACAAATAGGTTCCAACTGTTCATCAACGAACAAATTGCGGAAGATGTACAATTAGTTCTACTTTCTCAACTGGTAGCCATAGCTGGCCCTTTTGGCCGGGCAGTTCTAGGCGCTTCAGTCCGGAATCGCGCTGCTACTATTGTCGCAGGTTAGAATCCGGTCTCGGACATGGATGTGTGTGATATCCTTAGGTTAGTTAGGTTTAAGTAGTTCTAAGACTAGGGGACTGATGACCTCAGATGTGAAGTCCCCTAGTGTTCAGAGCCATTTGAACCATTTGGCAGCCATATTGTACCAAGAAAAAATTCTGAATCCATTTACGAGGATGCCACTCTCCTTGCAGTTGATAGTCTGTGATTTAATGCTTCTTTGGCTATATCACCTCCACAATCTGGGAATTGTTTCACGATGTGTGGCTCCAACCGAAAAACATCATCAGCCACAAATTACGTATGGTACAGTAATACTACTGCACTCCAAGGATGTTGCCTGTGGGACACTCATTGTCCCACGGGGCAGCGCTTATCTTACACTTATCAAAACTCCACTGTCACTCACGAGTCCATTGCATCCGAAGTCCACAAGCTGAAATCTGTCATTTGTATCCAGCACTGCAAGTAGCACAAGACAAAGTAGTACTGTAAACCTGCTGTTGGTGGCGGTGTGAATGCAAATGTTTAACATCGATGGCACCTGAAAAAAAATTGAAGTTTGAAAAGATTCGTAATTCTGTGGGGTAGCACCAAATTTAATGGGAACTTGAAAAACGTCCGTAGCAGACCCAAATCATGCAGATCCTAGTACAAAGGAAATCAGTCGTATTAAATTTACAAGGTTTTACATGAATAAAACAAAATGGCTGCAGTGTTCATAATGAACAAAGTACTTGTGCTTTATATGGTACTTATTCCATAGAAAATCATTGCAGGTGTACTTTCCCACAAGTATGAAGTATCAAATTAACCTGTGAAGCTCAATGTAAGAGTAAAATACTACTCTTAAAATAGATTTTTTCTTGTATACTGAGGTAATAACAAGCAAATCGATACTTGCCAAAGCATTACCAATCACATCACAAAGCAAACAGTGGGTTCTGTTTTAGAGCAACCATACTTTTTTATTTAAAGGAAAAAAAATCATTCCAACTTAATACCAAATACTGGACTGGAGTTACAGTCAATGTGTGCTGCAAAACACACACACACACACACACACACACACATACACTCCTGGAAATGGAAAAAAGAACACATTGACACCGGTGTGTCAGACCCACCATACTTGCTCCGGACACTGCGAGAGGGCTGTACAAGCAATGATCACACGCACGGCACAGCGGACACACCAGGAACCGCGGTGTTGGCCGTCGAATGGCGCTAGCTGCGCAGCATTTGTGCACCGCCGCCATCAGTGTCAGCCAGTTTGCCGTGGCATACGGAGCTCCATCCCAGTCTTTAACACTGGTAGCATGCCGCGACAGTGTGGACGTGAACCGTATGTGCAGTTGACGGACTTTGAGCGAGGGCGTATAGTGGGCATGCGGGAGGCCGGGTGGACGTACCGCCGAATTGCTCAACACGTGGGGCGTGAGGTCTCCACAGTACATCGATGTTGTCGCCAGTGGTCGGCGGAAGGTGCACGTGCCCGTCGACCTGGGACCGGACCGCAGCGACGCACGGATGCACGCCAAGACCGTAGGATCCTACGCAGTGCCGTAGGGGACCGCACCGCCACTTCCCAGCAAATTAGGGACACTGTTGCTCCTGGGGTATCGGCGAGGACCATTCGCAACCGTCTCAATGAAGTTGGGCTACGGTCCTGCACACCGTTAGGCCGTCTTCCGCTCACGCCCCAACATCGTGCAGCCCGCCTCCAGTGGTGTCGCGACAGGCGTGAATGGAGGGACGAATGGAGACGTGTCGTCTTCAGCGATGAGAGTCGCTTCTGCCTTGGTGCCAATGATGGTCGTATGAGTGTTTGGCGCTGTGCAGGTGAGCGCCACAATCAGGACTGCATACCACCGAGGCACACAGGGCCAGCACCCGGCATCATGGTGTGGGGAGCGATCTCCTACACTGGCCGTACACCACTGGTGATCGTCGAGGGGACACTGAATAGTGCACGGTACATCCAAACCGTCATCGAACCCATCGTTCTACCATTCCTAGACCGGCAAGGGAACTTGCTGTTCCAACAGTACAATGCACGTCCGCATGTATCCCGTGCCACCCAACGTGCTCTAGAAGGTGTAAGTCAACTACCCTGGCCAGCAAGATCTCCGGATCCGTCCCCCATTGAGCATGTTTGGGACTGGATGAAGCGTCGTCTCACGCGGTCTGCACGTCCAGCACGAACGCTGGTCCAACTGAGGCGCCAGGTGGAAATGGCATGGCAAGCCGTTCCACAGGACTACATCCAGCATCTCTACGATCGTCTCCATGGGAGAATAGCAGCCTGCATTGCTGCGAAAGGTGGATATACACTGTACTAGTGCCGACATTGTGCATGCTCTGTTGCCTGTGTCTATGTGCCTGTGGTTCTGTCAGTGTGATCATGTGATGTATCTGACCCCAGGAATGTGTCAATAAAGTTTCCCCTTCCTGGGACAATGAATTCACGGTGTTCTTATTTCAAATTCCAGGAGTGTACATACATATACACACACAAATTTTTTCTACGTAGTCAAACAATTTTTTTTTTTTTTTTGAATGTTCAAGATATTCACATGGGATATAATTTAAGCAAATGAACATCTTGCATACCACGCGATGTGAACATCATAAAATACATATTTCTGCTGCAAAGAATGTGTCAACTAGGGCATATGTATAATAAAACAGTCAGTGTAAATACACCTGACGAAGTGGTCTAATACACTATATGCCATGCATAGAAAATTTTTGCGTAGCTTTGTTTATCTAATGTCTCAGTACTTAATTTAAAGTATTTATATTTATTTAGCGGAGTTGTCTCAGTACGAAGTACATGGGAGAGTGACATTTTAGAACTGTCGCATATACACTGAATGTGCATGATAGATATGCAAGAACTAAACCGAACTGCAGAAGACGGCTACACATGGAAGATATTCCATAACTAGCCCAGTAAGTATGGGACATTCCAGTTAGTCCTTGACTGGCAAAAAAGGCAATCTTGAACACCTTTAAAAATTACAATTGGAATTGAATTTTTCTGCTTTACATTACTTGAAAGTTGGATAAGAGAACTGCAGTCAGAAGTTCAAGTCCGAATGCATTTTCTTAAGTAAACTAAATTTTGTAGCCTTAATTTCCAGCTACAGTATTCTACAGTTTAGGGGCGCCGTTTTACAGAAACAGCTGGTTGGCTCTAAGCAGCCATCTTGTAGCTCGACATAGTCGCTCGCACGCAGGACACACAAGGTTGTCGCCCGATGTTGGTGCTTGTCGCTGGAGTGTCGCGTATGCAGAAGTCGCTCGCTGTCGGTCGCTGACGTAGGACACGGCCTTAATACTGGATGCGGCGTCACACACCTCGCTTTCCTCCAGCTGCGGCGGTACAACCGGACGTTCAAAAACTACCGACAGCCGTCGCGCTAACTTGGCCACACTACCCGATGTATCGGCACCCCGTACACTGACTTCGTACGGTAGTTCCTCCTTCCGCAACTCAGACACCCCAATCACCTCTCTGGCTGCATGCAGAAACGATACAACATCAAAGTACTATCGGCTTTACAAAATATAACCGCTAAATCTTAGGGAACTGTCATTAAAAAAATAATATACTACTACTACCACACCACAACCAAGGTCTGCTACCATTGTGTTACAGAGCATTAAGTGGAATGTGTGGGGGTGACGAGGTAGGCGTAATAGAAAAGTTCTGACCATAATTTTATTGTAGAAACCATCCAAACATCTAAAAACAACACGAAATAATTGCTTTAAAACAACATATCAAAAAACTTTACAATGAAACTTTAATGTGGAATCTTGGCCAAGAAAAAATTTACAACCAGTAGTGAATATAACACATGCACTCGTCCTATCAAAATTACTGCAGTTCCATATTCGTCTGTCTTTGCTCAATGCAAACTGTTACAAAAGAAAACAACTATCAGAACCTGTCTCTGGACGTGACACGAAAATATCCATCTGAATACAGTACATATGAATGGTATGACAAGTTTCCGAGCTCCCCCTCCGGCAGAGTTCCCTGAGCCACATAAAACACGCCCGGTGTTCAGACCCCTGGGAAACGACCGTTCCAATCACCACAGCTCACTATAACTCAAAACGTTTAATGATCGGTACTATCCTCCGTGTCACCGATACTGACCAAAGTCATCTTCTGTCCGGAACACGTCGTGTAGCAGGATGGCGCAGTCCGGGACTCCGCTCTTCCGTCTCGCTCCCTGGTTGCAACCGTTCTCCACGTAGCTGGCCCCGGCCGCCCCTCATGGCAGTGAACAGAGGGCGACACCTGAATGGCGCTGGTCGCCCCACACTCTAGTACCGGCGTGCCGGCAAGGTAGATCAGCGTGTTCGGGTTGGGTTGTTTTGGGGGAAGAGACCAAACTACGAGGTCATCGGTCTCATCGGATTGGGGAAGGACGGGGAAGGAATTCGGCTGTGCCCTTTCAAAGGAACCATCCCGGCATTTGCCTGGAGCGATTTAGGGAAATCACGGAAAACCTAAATCAGGATGGCCGGACGCGGGATTGAACCGTCGTCCTCCCGAATGCGAGTCCAGTGTGCTAGCCACTGCGCCACCTCGCTCGGTCAGCGTGTTCGGTCAGAGGGTTTAGTTACCCTCTGCAATAAAAAAAAAATGAGTAAACGGATCAACGAACAACCTGAACGAGTGTCATCGGCCGTGCGCCACGAACAAATTCAAGAACAACATATAGAACAAAAATGAGATTAAGAAAAAGAGGCGACGGGCATGTGGCGATGATAACATAGGCACTGAGGAATTTGCCGACTTGCTAAGTTTTGGAGGCATTGTCGATACACAGTAAAGATGATTTGGACGAAACACGTGTCCTTGAAGGCGACGGTTGTATAATGTGTTCAGGCACAGAACTGCAAAACGGCAGCGGAAACGGTTTTTACATTTCCTCTCACTGGGAATATCGAGTGTATTTCGGTTACACGGTTCATTTCAGACCAAGAAAATTACGATAACTGATTTCATTACCAATCTTGCCAACAGCTCCAAATAGCCAAAACGGAAACGGACCGGTCAGGGATTTTCTCTGCCTCGTGATGGCTGGGTGTTGTGTGCTGTCCTTAGATTAGTTAGGTTTAAGTAGTTCTAAGTTCTAGGGGACTGATGACCATAGATGTTAAGTCCCATAGTGCTCAGAGCCATTTTTGAACGGAAACGGACCTGTAGGCTGACTGACAGAGACATTTCCTGCAATATTTACAACCCACAAGCAAAAAATATGCCTCCCGTGCATGTTATGTACGAGGGTGAGTCAAACGGAAACCTTAAATATTTTTTTATTCTGCAGAAGTGGTACAAAGCTGTATCACCTTTCAACATAATCTCCTCCACCCTCAATGCAAGTCCTCCAGCGCTTACAAAGTGCATAAATTCCTTTAGAAAAAAATTCTTTTGGTAGTCCACGCAACCACTCATGCACCGCGTGGCGTACCTCTTCATCAGAACGGAACTTCTTTCCTCCCATTGCGTCTTTGAGTGGTCCAAACATATGGAAATCACGTGGGGCAAGGACTAGTGGGTATGGTGGATGAGGAAGATGGTTCAAATGGCTCTGAACACCATGGGACTTAACTGCTGAGGCCATCAGTCCCCTAGAACTTAGAACTACTTAAACCTAACTAACCTAAGGACATCACACACATCCATGCCCGAGGCAGGATTCGAACCTGCGACCGTAGCGGTCGCGCGGTTCCAGGCTGAAGGGCCTAGAACCGCTCGGTCACACCGGCCGGCGATGAGGAAGAAATTCAAAATGCAGGTCTGTAATTGTTGCAACTGTTATACGGGAAGATGGTGGTGGTTTATGTTTAACGTCCCGTCGACAACGAGGTCATTAGAGACGGAGCGCAAGCTCGGGTTAGGGAAGGATTGGGAAGGAAATCGGCCGTGCCCTTTCAAAGGAACCATCCCGGCATTTGCCTGAAACGATTTAGGGAAATCACGGAAAACCTAAATCAGGATGGCCGGAGACGGGATTGAACCGTCGTCCTCCCGAATGCGAGTCCAGTGTACGGGAAGTGTGGGGCCTTGCATTGTCATGTTGCAAATGGACACCTGCTGACCGCAATGCACGTCGCTTTGATTTTACTGCAGGCCGCAGATGATTTTTTGGAGATCTGTGTATAATTCACTAGTGACAGTGGTCCCTCTTGGCATGTACTGCTCCAAAATGACGCCTTTGTCGTCTCAAAAGAGTGTCAGCATAACCTTCCCTGCTGATGGTTCTGTTCGAAACTTCTTTGGTTTTGGTGATGAGGACTGGCGCCATTCCTTGCTCGCTCTCTTCGTTTCCGGTTGCTGGAAGTCGACTTAGGTTTCGTCCTCAGCAACGATTCTTGCAAGGAAGCCATCATCTTCTCGCTCAAAATGCCGAAGAAGTTCTTCACAAGCACCAACACGTCGTTCTCTCATTTCGGGAGTCAGCTGCCGTGGCGCCCATCTTGCAGACACTTTGTGAAACTGGAGCACATCATGCACAATGTGGTGTGCTGACCCATGACTAATCTGTAAACATCCTGCAATGTCATACAGTGTCACTCGGCGGTTTTCCTTCACTATGGCTTCAGCGGCTGCAACGTTCAGTGGAGTCACAACTCGTTGTGTCTGACCTGCACAAGGAGCATCTTCCACTGAAGTCACACCATTTGCGAATTTTCCACTCCATTACTAGACTTGCTGCTGTGACAAACGTGCATCACCGTCCTGGACCTTCATTTGTCGGTGAATTTCAATAGGTTTCACATCTTCACTACGCAACAACAAAATAACAGAACGCTGTTCTTCCCTGGTGCAAGTCGCAAGTGGGGCGGCCATCTTTATACTGATACTGCGACGGTACGTGCACATCTGCACTTTGCTGCCATGTACAGGCCATTCTACACGCTGTTTGTAGCACGCTTACCAACTTACAGAATAACGGCGCGAAATTTCGATTTGTTATTACAAATTTAAGGTTTTAATTTGACTCGTATGTTCTTCAGAACCAAAAAAGGAAATGGGAAAGCATCTTGCTAGGAGACACGTCATCAGCGCTAATAGAGCTCTGCAGCGTTATGTATGGAACCGTGTTTAAAATGTTTTATGTGAAAATACAGTATGAATCCATGTAGAAAGTGCTATTGTATTTAAATATGATATTCAACACCGATCATTATGTATTTATGAACTTATTTACTCTATCTGTAGCCGACCGCTGTGGACAAGTGGTTCTAGGCGCTTCAGTCACGAACCGCGCTGCTGCTACGGTTGCAGGTTCGAATCCTGCCTCGGGCATGGATGTGTGTGATGTCCTTAGGTTAGTTAGGTTTAAGTAGTTCTAAGTCTAGCGGACTGATGACCCATAGTGCTTATGGCCATTTGAACCATTTAAACTGAAACTCTACCTGTACGAATGTATGCCATTTTTAATTTTTTAATTTTACGAAAACAATGTCATTTATAATAATATAATTTCTCCGTGTTGTACCAGATAGGATTTCGTTCATAGTTGCATAATGAAGAAGACAAAATGGTTTTAAAATAGAGCTAATTTTATATTTATATTTTCGATATTTTCAAAGATAGATGTTTTTGAACACAGCTAAAATTGCATGGATACTGCGAATATGAGGGCGTTAGGGTAATCACGATTAACCGGATGGGAGTGCAGTGTGTCACTCTTCCATGTATACCATACTGAAAACAGACTGCTAAATCATAAGTACTTTAAATTAAGTATTGAGACATTACATAATCAAAGCTATGCGAATGTTTTCTGTGCATCTAATGTAGCATATTACAGCACTTCTCTAGTTTCTGGGATTATACACGTACGGTGTGCCAAAAATAGTTTGAAGAAAAAATGGTTCAAATGACTCTGAGCACTATGGGACTTAACTTCTGAGGTCATCAGTCCCCTAGAACTTAGAACTACTTAAACCTAACTAACCTAAGGATATCACACACATCCATGCCCGAGGCAGGATTCGAACCTGCGACCGTACCGATCGCGCGGTTCCAGACTGTAGCGCCTAGAACTGCTCGGCCACCATGGCCGGCCGTTTGAAGAAACCTGTACTGTAGAAAGTGAGATAACAGGTAAACTTAAGAGCCCGCACTTGTCATATTCCTTCCCAGTCAGTATGCAACAAAGTTAAAACAAATGAAATGGATTTTAGGTATAAACATTCACCATTCGAATATTATTGACATCAGAGTGAAACAATTACGAACAAAATATGTTCTGCTCATCTTTCATTCTTGCTTTCTGCTCGTTGTCTAAGGTCCGTTATTTTGTGCGATATTTGGAAACGCATTTCTTCACATTCTTCGTCATTTATTGACACCAGATAAGTTTTTTCACGACATAGCTTCTATAGATATGTGCACCAAATGGCAAAATCTTCAGGCGAGTGGAACGGTATCTTTCAAGTAATAAGTTAATCACAGACTAACAGCATAGAACTGTATCTTTACAGATCAAAACTTGAAAACAAGCACACTCTGAACTGCTGTGCAACATCCATATTTATAATCTCACATCTCCCGCGACAATTTCTGCAAAACAGAAAAGGTTTAATTACAACGATTTCATAATTAGCACATGACTGGTGACAAATTTTACATTTTTAGAAACGTGAGAAACAACATTAAGAGAATACAATATTAGCCATTCATATCTTGTTCAACGTTACGGAAAAATCTTCTGGAACGTGAAAGTTTTTATCATCTATAACTTTTCAAACGAATTGTTTTCGGGAAAAGAGTGTTGTTCTTTCAAAAACGGAGAAACGGTTTGAATTGTACCGTGAGAACGCTATCACGAATAAATAATACCTGTGCAGAAATATTAGGCAATATGTCGTTTGTAGACATCTTAGTTTCATCGTATTTCTTTAAATTTTTGTTATTAAAAGTAACTACACTATTACAAGCAGGGGGCTGATATTAAATACTGCATAACAAAGTTTAATGTGAATCATCTTTAGTAAAGTTTCGCCAGTTTCTGGAAGATACTTATTAAACATGATCTATTTAATAGACAAAATATAAAAATTATAAAGTATTATTTGGATCATTAACTATCCATTTTGTTTTTGTTATTTTCTTTAACTTAGTCCGCCTCTGTAGCGTAGCGGTAGCGTTACCGCCTACCACGCACTGGGCCCAGGTTCGATTCCCGGCAGGGGACTGGGTGTTGTGTGTCATCATCATTTACATCATCACTGACTCGCAAGTCGCCGACGTGGCGTCAACTAAAGAGGACTTGCAATACGGCGGCCAAACTTCCCCCGAATGGGGCCTCCCGGGCAACAATGCCATCCGATAATTTCAATTTTTTTCTTTTAACTTAAATGATGTGATGACCTTCACTAATATATGTTAAACGTACGGTTTGTACTTGACTCTAGATCAAAAGGGGCGCTAGATGTTGGATGAAATAATTACTTATATTCCATCACATGTTTGACATAATTCAGACGATCAGTTGGGATCAGTTGGTTGGTTGCTTGGTTGATTGGGGGAGGGGACCAAAGAGCGAGGTCATCGGTCCCATCGGATTAGGAATGGATGGAGAAGAAATTCGGCCGTGCTCTTTCTACATTTACATCTACGTGATTACTCTGCTATTCACAATAAAGTGCTTGGCAGAGGGTTCTATGAACCACCTTCAAGCTGTCTAACTTTCCACTCTCTAACGGCGCGCGGGAAAAACGAGCACTTAAATTTTTCTAAGCGACCCCTGATTTCTCTTATTTTACCATGATGATCATTTTTCCCTGTGTAACTGGTTTCCAATTGAATGTTTTCGCATTCAGAGGAGAAAACTGGTGAATAAAATTTCACGAGAAGATGCCGACGCAACGAAAAAGCCTTTGTTTTAATGATTGCCACTCCAGTTCACGTATAATGTCTGTGACACTGTCTCCCCTATTTTGCGATAATACAAAACGAGCTGCCCTTCTTCGTCCTTTTTCGATGTCATCCGTCAGTTCTACCTGATGCGGATCCCACACCGCACAGCAATACTCCAGAACAGGGCGGACAAGCGAGTTGTAAGCAGTCTCTTTAGTAGACCTGTTGCAACTTCTAAGTGTTCTGCCAACGAATCGCAGTTTTTCGTCTGCTCTACCCACAACATTATCTGTGTGTTCGTTCCAGTTTAGGTTATTTGTAATTGTAATCCCTAAATAGTTAGTTAAATTTACAGCCTTAAGATTTGTGTGACTTATCACGTAATCGAAATTTAGTGGATTTCTTTTAGTACTCATGTGAATAACTTCATACTTTCCTTTATTCAGCGTCCATTGCCACTTTTCGCACCATACAAAAATCTTATCTACATCATTTTGCAATTTGTTTTGGTCATCTGATGACTTTAACACGCGGTAAATGACAGCTCATCTGCAAACAATCTAAGACGGCTACTAAGATTGTCTCCTATATCGTTAATATAGATCAGGAACAAAGAGGGCCTATAACACTTCCTTGGGGAACGTCGAATATTACTTCTGTTTTACACGCTGACTTTCCGTCCCTTACTACGTACTGTGACTTTTTTGACAGGAAATGACGAATCCAGCCGCACAACTGAGGCGATATTCCATATACACGCAGTTTGGTTAGCAGACCCTTGGGAGGAACGGTGTCGAAAGCCTTCTGGAAATCTAAAAATATGGATTCAATTTGACATACCCTGTCGATAGCACTTATTACTTCATGAGTATACAGAGCTAGTTGTGTTTCACAAGAACGATATATTCTGAATCCGTGCCATGTGTCAATAAATCGTTTTCTTTGAGGTACTTTATAATGTTCGAATACAATATATGTTCCAAAACCCTACTGCAGATCGACGTTAGTGATATGGGCCTGTAATTCAACGGATTACTCCTACTCCCCCTTTTGGGTACTGGTGTGACTTGAGCAATTTTCCAGTCTTTAGGTACGGATCTTTCTGTGAGAGAGTGGTTGTATATAATTGCTAAATATATCAGCATACTCCGAGAGGAACCTGACTGGTATACAATCTGGATCAGAAGCCTTGCCTTTATTAAGTGATTTAAGCTCCTTTGCGACAATGAGGATATCTACTTCTATGTTTCTCATCTTGGCAGTTGTTCTTGTTTGGAATTCAGGAATATTTACTTCGTCTTCTCTGGTGAAGCAGTTTCGGATAACTGTGTGTAATAACTCTGCTTTAGTGGCACTGTCATCAGTGACTTCACAGTTGTTATCGCTCAGTGGAGATATTTATTACGTCTTGCCACTGGTGTTCGTTATGTATGACCAGAATCTCTTTGGGTTTTCTGCCAGATTTCGAGACAGCATTTCATCATGGAAATTATTAAAAGCATCTCGCATTGAAGTACACATTATATTCCGAACTTCCGTAAAAATTTGCCAGTCTAGGGAATTTTGTGTTCTTTTAAATTTGGCATCCGTTTTACGTTGCTTCTGCAACAGCGATCTGACCCATTTTGTGTAGCACGGGGGATCAGTACCATTACTTATTAATTTATGTGGTATATATCTCTCAATTACTGTCGATACTGTCTCTTTGAAATCATTCCACAACTATTCTATGCTTACATGATCAGATCGGAAGGAGTGAAGACTGTCTCTTAAAACGGCGTTAAGAGTATTTTTATCAGCGTTTTAAATAGATATACTTTGCGTTTCTTTTTGATGTTTGTAGGTGTTACGGCATTCAGCCTAGCAGCAACTGACTTGTGGTCGCTAATCCCTGTATTCGTCACGATACTCACTACTCGTATTTGTCCAGTGTTATTTGTTGCTAAGAGGTCAAATATGCTTTCGCAAACATTTACGCTTCGAGTGGGATCATGAACTAATTATTCAAAATAAGTTTTGAGAAAGCATTCAATTAATGGATGACGTTTCATGCTCGCCGCCGGCTTAAAACTTATGATTTTTCCATCATATCGAGGGTAGACTGAAGACACCACCGACTATAACTGTATGAGTGGGATACGGTATTTGAAATGGGACTCAAAGTTTTCTTTGAACTGTTTAGAAACTGATCAAAAGAATGATCCCGGCATTTGCCTGAAGTGATTCACCGAAATCACGGAGAACCTAAATCTTGATGGCCGTACGCGGGTTTGAACCGTCTTCCTTCCGAATACGAGTGCAGTGTGCTAACCACTGCGCCATCTCGCTTGGTCGTAATTCAGATATAAGTTTCATAAACACTGTATTACTGTGTAAGACGTGGTCTCCTGACCTTCATTGCTTACATGTTTCGCCCTCACAATCATATTCCGCACATCAAGATGCTTCATTTGAACCTAAACTCGATAAGATAAAGTCAATGTTGTATGAATTCATGTAAATGATATGCAAATAACAAGTGCGCACTCGAGGTTGGTGTACACACACACATTCAAGACACGACGGTCACAAGAGCTTTTAATTCAGGAGAAGTGGACCGCACACCGAGAGGCCGGTCCCTTCAGAGGACGATTCAGCCTATCTACATCGGACGGCGACTGCCCATGGAGCGGACACCGTTTGCCCGAGTGAAAGGGGAGAACGACCGCGTGTTTGGCTTAAAATCAAATTCCGCTACCTTGTGTGGGACTGCCCAGTTTGGGGGTTTTCGAAAGTCAGATTGCGTAGTGCTAAAAATATTGTGTGTCAGTTCAAGCACAGTCATTTATAATTTTTCTAAGGGAACGTTTCATATGTCGAAATTATAAACGACTGTGCTTAAACTGACATACAATATTTTTAGCGCTACGCAATCTCACTTTCAAAAATCCCTACAAAAGAATGGCCCTGACTAATAATAACCTATACCTTTCATGAATCACTTACCTCACAAAAATCTTCGTTACTCGAACTACTGCAATGCAGCGAGCGCCAATACTGCCAGCTAAATAAAAGATTCTAACTACTGGTCACTAACTACTGATAGGCATAGTTAGCAAATGAAAGATTTTGATAAAGAACAAACAATGTATTTACCTTAATAATGTTCAAAAGTCATAATATATATATCAGTTCATGACATCCAGTCTTACAAATTTACTGTCTCTGATGGACACACGACCAGATCATCCGCTCTCAAAACTCCGCCATCTCTCTCCCCACATCCGCCACTGCTGGCGGCTCACCTCCAACTGAGCAACGATACGCGCTGTTAACAGCCAACTGCCCAACACTACAATAGCATATACTCCAACAATGCACACCAACCACAGCCTTCACACAGCACAGTCAGTGATTTTCATATAGAGGGAACATAAAAACCTAAACAGCCTACTTACAATATCCCATATTGATGTCGAGGTATATGCGCAGGAAACAGTGGCGTTTTGTAGCACATGTGCTTCAGGACGGTTTTCTCGACTTATCACCAATACCGTGGACTTACAGATCTGTATCGTGTGTGTTCCATACGTGTCTATGCCATTAGCGCCAGTTCTGTGTAGTGCCTCCTTGTGTGGCACCCCATTATCCTTAATTTATGAGCATTCCTGGATCCATCATTTAACCCTGAATTTTGAAACTTTTAAGCTGTCGTGTGATAGTTGGCGTGGAGAGCTTTTCTTATCAAAAAATACAAAAAGATAGTGTAACAATCAAACACAAAGAATGATAATAAAAAGCTCTTTGTAGTACCAACTTTTTTTCTGAAGACGTATAGCAGGATTAAAATGTTGGGCATAAAGGCATCGATAGTGCGCTAGTCCCTGGAAACGGTCGACAGCGAAAGCGGCCTTGCGGGGCATAGCTCTCACGACAGTCGCTCTCCAGTTTACGAGCGCCGGGGTCCCTGCCCTCTGACGGTTCCTTCGCCGTCCTGGCGCGGACCCAGCGGGGACCTCAGCCCTCGACATTGATTTCGCTTTAGGCGCCGCGCCGCAGAGCTGCGCGCCGCCACGGGAGGCCTGTATTCTAATGCCGGCGCGGAGAAGCGGCCGATATTGTGGAAGAGATCAGGCCGCACTTTGGCAGCGCGGTGGCAGTTTTCCCCAGGCGATAAATACGGCGCGCTGCGCCTCAGAAGAGAAGGCGGCCTCGGCAGGGTTCGCAGCGGGGTGACACCTCCGTCTCGTCGGCCTTGGGAGTAGCACGCACTGTGTGTCACTGGCGATGCGTTTCTACCAGTACCAGCTGTGAGAGTGTGGGTGCTATTCTGTCATTCTGCGCAACGGATTTATCTGAGATGTACTTTTTACCCTGTGGCTCCTGCAAGATGCCATTTCCACCCCCACACTACTACAGAAGTCAGACAGACGCTCCTAACGTTCTAAAGAGAAATGCCTGAAAAACTTTCAGCAATAAATATCTTCTGGAGTCGTCCGCTGTAAGGAAATGACACAAAAATTTCTTACCTAACTAGTGGGATACTTGGGTAATGGAGTAGTGCTAATCAGTGTATGCAAAACATGAAACTAACGAAAATTGTTATTTGTTTTGCAAACATTCTGAGAAACCACAATGGCACCTTTAGTTATGAACTGAACAAGTTATTTCCGGGTTCTTTTCGGAATGTGAAGTTACTTCTTAAGGATAGCATTCGCTAATGAAATTTCTGTACAAAGATTAAGATTGTTATTGACTTGGCAGAATGGGAGGCAGTCGCATGTCAAATGCAGTGAAGTGTACTGTTGTGGAGGAAATATGGGGGTTGCAAGAGCTGTAGCGCACAATACTGTAAGCTGCGATGACTGTTGTCTGCGCCACTTGCTGCTGACAAATAAGATAACTTTCGTTCTATCTGGATTGACCTTTGCTAATCAAACTCTCCCTACGCCTTGATGAAGTCAATGACTCCTATTCGCCCCTAGTCTAGCTATTGGCGTGGTACACCAGTCAGATAACCAGTCCACCGTGATGCCACTCAAAAATTCGCTCGCAGGCGTTTAACTATAACTCTGTCCGTTAACACCGCACAATAAGTGTGGCAGCCAACACAGTGAACAACGCTTAATAGCAAGGACTCAATATAGAGTCGCACACCGATTCGCTCTCGATAGAGGCGCTCTCCCAGTGAAGTACTGAGGAGAGACACTAGCAGTGCAGTTTGGACCTGGCAGTGTTTCACTTGGGACGCGGCAGAAGTTCAGTCGGGGCGCGGCTGCAGTGAGGTCCGGAAAGCCATGACTCGCCCGACGTTTGCCGATATACAGGGTGTTACAAAAAGGTACGGCCAAACTTTCAGGAAACGTTCCTCAAACACAAATAAAGAAAATATGTTATGTGGACATGTGTCCGGAAACGGTTAATTTCCATGTTAGAGCTCACTTTAGTTTCGTCAGTATGTACTGCTCAGTGGAGCACGTTATCATGATTTCATACGGGATACTCTACCTGTGCTGCTAGAACATGTGTCTTTACAAGTACGACACAACATGTGGTTCATGCACGATGGAGCTCCTGCACATTTCAGTCGAAGTGTTCGTACGCTTCTCAACAACAGATTCGGTGACCGATGGATTGGTAGAGGCGGACCAATTCCATGGCCTCCACGCTCTCCTGACCTCAACCCTCTTGACTTTTATTTATGGGGGCATTTGAAAGCTCTTGTCTACGCAACCCCGGTACCAAATGTAGAGACTCTTCGTGTTCGTATTGTGGACGGCTGTGATACAATACGCCATTCTCCAGGGCTGCATCAGCGCATCAGGGGTTCCATGCGACGGAGGGTTGATGCATGTATCCTCGCTAACGGATGACATTTTGAACATTTCCTGTAACAAAGTGTTTGAAATCACGCTGGTACGTTCTGTTGCTGTCAGGTGTGCTAAGTAGCCGGCAGGGGTGGCGCAGCGAGTGGGGGGGGGACACTGGACTCGCATTCGGGAGGACGACGGTTCAATCCCGCGTCCGGCCATCCTGATTTAGGTTTTCCGTGATTTCCCTAAATCGCTCCAGGCAAATGCCGGGATGGTTCCTTTCAAAGGGCACGGCCGACTTCCTTCCCCGTCCTTCCCTAATCCGACGAGACCGATGACCTCGCTGTCTGGTCTCCTTCCACAAAACAACCCAACCAACCCAAAGCGAGTGGGGGCGGAAATAAAAGGAGTCGCTGGCTGCTGACGTAGCCGCGTCGGAGTCGACTACTCGCTATCGACTGGCGGCCGGCACGAGTGGTCTCTCGTCGCCCTGGCCTACTTTGGGATCTGCTGGGACTCTCCATGATTAATGTGATTTGAAGAGAAGTAATAAAATTAGCTCTAACATGGAAAGTAAGCGTTTCTGAACACATGTCCACATAACATATTTTCTTTCTTTGTGTGTGAGGAATGTTTCCTGAAAGTTTGGCCGTACCTTTTTGTAACACCATGTATATCACTTGAGTGCGGACCACCTTGCTTGGTCGTCGGTCGGACGACGTGTATTTGGCTTGCGATCGCTTATGGGTTGGCTGTCTGTGCCGACTCGTAATTCGTCCCTGTTATTATACAGTCACGGCCATTGGCATTGTTTAGTTCTTCGTGCAAGTGTACGTGAAACTGTGTGTAGTTTGTGTGATTTTGATTGACAAGTTATTTTAAATGTTGTCGGCGTACTGGATCTGAGATGTCGGTCGTCTCACCGGGCGACGTGTAACTGGTTCTCTGAGCGCTTCTGAGCCCCTTCAATCACCATCTTGTGGAACTTGGGTCGGTCCTTTCCTGGTGCAGCGATGTCGCTTAGCCAGTGGGCGTGTTTCCTCTACATGGTTGGGTCCGGGCCGCCGTTGTGTGTCTGTAAGCGAGTGGGAGACGCACCAGCAGTGCAGTCGCGACGGAGCAGCAGTCGCAGACGGACCAGCAGGCAGTTGGTCGGTTGGCGTGGAGTAGCGAGGAAACCTCGGCGCATGTTTTGGCCGACCCCCTGGCCGCATCCACACGCGGTCGGAGTGTGTTCTGCTGTTCCCATTGCTACTAGGTCAATAGCTCACCGATCCTGGACACGAAAGTTAAGTTCAACTTAGTCTACCAGCAAGTCACGACTGTTCGCATTGTGTCGTTTGGATTTCGTTGTCGCCTGTTGGGACAAGTTATCTTGTCGGTGTGTCCGTTGACTGTCGGTCGGTTGGGTTGCCGGCGGATCGGATATAGTTGGGCCGACTACCTGTCTGCCCATAGCGAACGTTAATATTTCAAGTGCAGACCAACCCCCGGAAACTTCTCAGCGCCGCTGGCTGTACTGCCTTTTCTTATTGGTGTTTGATTGTGTATTTTAATGGCTTATAGCCGATGGTTTGAATTTGTATGCTTTTAGTGGGGTTTTTAATAATGGGTCTTCAGCCGATTTAAAATTGAAATTTCCTTACTTGTCAAGTCGTGCATTGTTTGGGCCTTCTGACTTTTGAAAATTTATTGTAGTTGTGTTTTTCAATAATGGGCCTTCAGCCACTTTAAAATTTAATTTCCTTACTTGTTAAATCTTAAACTGTTTGGGCCTTCAGCCTGTGTAAAATATTGTTTAAAGATAAGCTTTGGGCCTTCTGCCTACTAAAAATTATTTTAGTTGTCTTGAGTCATCGGCCTTAAGCCGTTTTTAAATTAAAGTTCTTGTCTTTCAAGTATCAGACTGTGTGGGGCCTTCAGCCTAATTGAAGATAAGGTCTTCTGCCTTGTGTTTCTTTTAATTAATTTTACCCGCAGTTTTAAATCATGGGCTTTCAGCCGTCTTCAAATTACACTTATTTGCTTTTCAAGTGTTAGATTTGTTGGGCCTTCAGCCAAGTTATAGAACTAACTTACGTGAGGCCTTCTGCCTTCTAAATATTCTGTTTTGAGTCTGAATTTTAAGCTATTGGCTTTCAGCCGTTTGTAAATTTAAGTGGTTGTGCCCTTAAGGCTATTCACCCGATAACTAAGTTCAAAACCTTTTTCTGTATTATTTGGACAACTAAATAAAGTTATATGTGTTTGAGTGTGACTGAAAGCCCCCTTTTGGCCCCTTTCCACAATTCCAACTGCCTGTTCTGTCCTGCGTATTTGAGCAGGGCGTTCAACCTTTTTTAAAAAATAAATACATATGTGATACTCATAACACTGTGTCATTGGGCTGTATAGGCGGACCCGTGCCTACCATTCCAATCTGTGAATTCCGCACGTCAATAGTGAATTCTGTTATTGAAATATTTGCGTTGCAAGTTACAGGTGATTCACCCTGTATACTACGAAAGCTGGTTATCGAAACTGAACACAGTGTTAATAAACACGAAGAAGACGAAAAGTAAATACTGCAATGTTGTGTACATTATTTTGTAGTAGCTCATTACATTCAGTAATAAGAAGAGGAAAATTAAAGACGAAATTCGCCGGCCGGAGTGGCCGAGCGGTTCTAGGCGCTTCAGTCTGGAACCGCGCGACCGCTACGGTCGCAGGTTCGCATCCTGCCTCGGGCATGGATGTTTGTGATGTCCTTAGTTAGGTTTAAGTAGTTCTAAGTTATAGGGGACTGATGACCTCAGCAGTTAAGTGTCATAGTGCTCAGAGCCATTTGAACCATTTTGAAAGAAGAAGTTCGACGAGATGGAGGCAGACGAAACAAGTTGGCAAGGCGTGTGTAGCAGAACAGATATTTTCTGTATGTTAAAGTAGTTTTTAGCCGTTACAACAACAGCACATTTCTTATACAAAGTATCAGTATTTATCTGGCGCCGCGTGCAGTGCAGTGTGGATAGCGAGAATCACGGGACAGCAAGTAGTCGCTTCGCTTTCCAGTGTAACATTAGTCAGTGCGGCGCGCGTCTACGTTTTCCACACACAACTAGTGGAGACGGGGTTGACACGTGACGCCACGGCCAACTCGCTCCTCATCTGAAGGAACAACAAACGCCAAGATCGACCAAGACGGCAAGAGCAACTTGGGTCGGCCCGGCACAATATGCAGGGCGGCGCATCCGCCGCAAACTCCTCCACACCTCCTGCCCCCGCACCACACGCCTCCCTCCACGCCCCACGGTTTCCCGTACCAACAGCCCGGCTCCGCCATTATAATTATAAGCCGGTCCGCTGCGCCGCGCGACTATGAGATGGCGAGGGCATCACTAAATGCTACAGCAATCCATCATCCCGCCATTTTTACTTGTCTCCGCGTCATCCCTGCTGCGCTCCCCTGTGTCCTGCGGCCCGCCCCCGCTCTCAAAACACGGACGCCGCGCCCGCCGGCGTGGCCCGAGCGATGTCCCTGCTCATATAGGAGCCCGTCCTCTCCTATTTAATTGGGTTTAATAATTAGTTGCGTGCCTTACACTCTTGGTAATTGCAGACAATAGGACGGGGCGGTCGCGGCGCGCCTCGCCTCGAAGCGGCGCTGCTGTCGCGCACGGGTGTTGGGGGTGGGGGAGGTGGGGTAGTGGAGGCGGCAGTGATTCCTCCCCCACTCTCCTCCACACGGTCTCATCAGTGGCCAGTTCCACCCCACTCCACCACAGCCTCGCTCCCGCCGCAGAGCCCTCGCGCTCGCAAAGTCACTTAAAATATGCCGGAGCTCCGCAGATTTTCCAAGTGGACATCGCGCAGCGGATGGGAAACGTCACCGGAGAGAAAAGACGAGAACGCTACCGGGCCCCGTCTGGCACTCATCACCGCGCCGGAGGGGGGAGCAGCGAGAGTGCGAAGAAGGCGAGAAAGCGAGGAGAGGCGCGGGGCGCCGGAAGAGGAGGGTCGTGGAACAAAAGAGCAGCGCGCAGCAGTTTCCTTTGTCAATTAAAAACGCCTCTCATTGGCGGCGCCCGCGCCCGCCGTTCTTTTATCTCGGCAGCCTCTCGGCGCGGCCCTCTCGATGTGCGGATTAGAGCGGCTTATCGAGAGTCCCAGCAGATCCCAAAGTAGGCCAGGGCGACGAGAGACCACTCGTACCGGCCGCCAGTCGATAGCGAGTAGTCGACTCCCACGCGGCTACGTCAGCAGCCAGCGACTCCTTTTATTTCCGCCCCCACTCGCTGTGCCACCCCTGCCGGCTACTTAGCACGCCTGACCCACTTTCTCAGCACGATGCGAGGACGTCTGGCTGGACTGCACCGTCCTTCCATGCAGTTAACATTTGGCTCATACATCAACAGAGTGACTGACTGAGTAAGCCGAATAAATAGTTTTAGCAAGAAAGTGAGGTGGGCAACAAGATTAGGTTTCAACGCCCCGTCGACAGGGAAGTCATTAGACGCGGAGAAAAAAACAGATAGGCCACGGGTGGGGAAGGCAATGCCCGTGCACTTTCGAAGGAACCATCTCGGCAATCAGCTTAAAGCATTTTTAGGATATAAGGGAAAATCTCAATCCGGAATTTCGTAACATGTGTTTGAACTACCGCCCTTCTAAACACGAGTGCAGTGTCTTCAGCCATGCGTGTAGCTGCACTCTACCAAAACTAAGGTTCATAGATTTCGAAAACTAAATAAATGATACATTGGTGGGGATGGAAACATAACTGAATGTGTAAGAGAGAAACAGGAATCCGTCAATTTCTCTGATTTTTTATTTCTTTGGTCGTTTTTCACGTAACTAAAACGGCACACCACTCGGTCTTAGTTCATTAAGTATGTTATATCCTTCCTAAATATAAACTGCACTTTATGATTTGTAAAAATTAGTTGATCGCGTAACTTCTGCGCTTTTATGTAACCAAAGCAATTACTTTTGATGCAAGTAGAGTTTCAATGCACATACATTATGTATAAGGGCAACGGCTTTCCCGCAGTGGATACACCGGTTCCCGTGAGATCACAGAAGTTAAGCGCTGTCGAGCGTGGTCGGCATTTGGATGGGTGACCATCCAGGCCGCCATGCGCTGTTGCCATTTTTCGGGGTGCACTCAGACTCGTGATGCCAATTGAGGAGCTACTCGACCGAATAGTAGCGGCTTCGGTCAAGAATACCATCACAACGACCGGGAGAGCGGTGTGATGACCCTACGCCCGTCGTATCTGCATCCTACACTGAGGATGACACGGCGGTCAGATGGCCCCAGTAGGCCACTCGTGGCCTGAAGACGGAGTGCATATATATATATATATATATATATATAATTGTTATTTAGTTCTCTATAGAACTCCTTCATCATGATCAATGTAGAAGTTTCCTGTTATTACTGATAACAGCGAAAGATGTTTGAGAGGAACAGAAGCATGCTTTTTACAAGTTCGACAATTACTGAAGCGATGTCTGGTATATTTTTGTTTTGAATTTTTTAAATTTTACCTTTTGTTGAGGAAACAGAGCATCTAATACTAAATGAGAAATCTATACAGTTTTCTCAACTTTTGCTACAGCAACCCGTTGTTTCACATTACATATCGAAAATTGTCGAATGAAACCTGAATTAAACATTGACAAATTCAGTTTTGCCATATATTGTTAATTTTAAGTAACCTATAGGAAGATAAATATTTAGAACAAAAATTTACCTTACTTTACGCAGCCCTTTGTATTTCCGCACTAGGTTACTAGACAGTTTACCTCCTCTGGTTTTAGAGGAATCTGGTAAGCCACTGAACGGACACGTAAAGAAAGCGACCGTTTAGTATTTTGTCCATCCTCAGCAAGTGTAGTTGTATATAACGAAATAATAAGCAACTTTCTTCAGAAGGCTGTACCTACCGTGTACAGCAAAGTGCCACCGCGGGAGCTGATGACTGCGCAGTTGAGGGCCCCAGAAACCAAACACCAGCAAAGTGCCGTGGTCATGTGGTTACTAGCTTCTACAGCTCTACTCCCGCACCGCCTCGCTCGGTTTTTCAACAACAGGATATTGACTGTATAAAAGTGTGCAGAATATTACATTTCCTTGTCTGCAACAGTAAGTGTCGAGCAGGTTTAATGTGAACACGTTTAGAGTTATTGGAATTAATTATGAAAAATTCTATTGAATTACGCGATCATCATTATTAGTCGATTTAGTCATTTCAGAGTGTCGTGACCTCGTTTCTTCATTCTTTTCTTAAGGGGGTGTTCTGGTCTCGAAGTCCGCTTTTTATCTCTTTTTCAACTTTTTTTTTTTCGAGGTGAAATCAAAGGATAAGTCGAAGAGCGCTGATATCCTTTTGTTCAACAATCTTTTACCTACATTACAAAAACTGTCCAAAAATATTGAAGGGTTATTAAACAAAACGGCGCCGAAGATCGTAATGCACGCCGTGCTCAGGTGGGTGGTTGGACCTGGTTCAGTAACTGGGTGATCTGAAAGAGACCAAACCGAAAAATTATTAAAAATGCCAGTGTAGCTATGATCATAATCTTTGAACAGTAAAAAAAAAGTAATTTTTTCACAAAATGGCGGCTATTTGAAAAAAGTAAAAAACTCGACTTTGACTGGGTCTTCAAATGTACATTTTTAAATCGATATTTTGGAAACTGTTTAATTTTTAAACGTTCCGACCATAGCCAGTTTAATTCTCTACAAAATTAGCTAAGCGGCATCCAAATCGGCCGAGTAGTTTTTCGGCAATCCTAACACACAGCAAAAAAAATAAGACTTTTAGGAAATCGCGTTTAAAGTTCTGAAATGGATTTTCGTCGGTTTTTGGGACATACCATCAGTCTACGATGCATGCAGCATGCCTTCCTCGATCTCGTAAATCTCGTTCGCATGCAGCTCTTCCTCCATGCTGCAGATCTGACTTCTTCACCGGCCGTAGACGTCCGCCTTTCGACTTCTATAAAATCGAACATCGTTCCCAAATTGTTCGCAATTTCGACTACTTCTTTACTGGAATATAAGTGTTTTGGTGAAAGGCGTCCGTATCAGTAAATTTATCTACTCGTTAGAGTTTCGAGTGTTCGCGTCAACTCATCTTTCCAGTAAATTACCATCCGATACGTCTTCGTGTACAGGTCCGATTGCCTGCAAACGCCATCCGCGGGCGCTAGACGACGCGAGAATGTCGGTTCGATGATCGTGTATTTCAACTATATGCAATAGCTTACGGGCGAAACGGTCTCGCCCACACATTCTCCGTAAGGTATCGAAATAAGCAATGAAAAATCAATTTTTTGAAAGTTCTAGACCAGTAAACACCTTTAAGTAAATGAATCTTCTAGTAGATACTTCCATCCACCGCGATCTTAATCTCTTCTTATTACACAATGGGAAGCGGCGGGCCGATAATATTCTTCTCTTGATCCAGCCATCGATCTGTTGTTCTTCTTCACAGTCGTCTCCCTTCGATTTGTAAGTAGGCTGTTTAGGTTTTTATGTTGGTAACGCCACGTAGCGCTCTGCATGAAAATCACTGACTGTGCTGTGTGCAGTCCGTGGCTCGTTGGCATTGTTGGAATATTCACTTTTCTAGTGTTGGGCAGTCGAATGTGAACGGCACGTAGCGTTGCGCAGTTGGAAGTGAGCCGCCGGCAGTGGTGGATGTGGGGAGAGAGATGGCAGAATTTTGAGAGCGGACGGTCTGGACGTGTGTCCATCAGAAAGAATAAATTTGTAATACTTTATATCATGAACTGATATATATATATTTTGAATATTATTAAGGTAAATACTTTGTTTGTTCTCTATCAAAATCTTTCATTTGCTAACTATGCCTATCAGAAGTTAGTGCCTTCAGTAGCTAGAATCTTTAATTTATCTGGCGGTATTGGCGCTCGCCGTATTGCAGTAGTTCGAGTAACGAAGATTTTTGTGAAGTAAGTGATTCATGAAAGCTAAAGGTTATTGTCAGTCAGGGCCATTCTTTTGTGGGGTTTATTGAAAGTCAGATTGCGCTACGCTAAAAAAAATATTGTATGATCAGAATAAGTAAAGAGAGAAATGTCTGAGTACGTTCAGTTTTGTTCAGCTGTTTGAAGACCAAATGACTTAAGAGGCTTATCACCACAGTCATTTATAATTTTTCTAAGGGGACGTTACAGATTTTGCCTTGAAAGACGGTCGTTTCAAAATTATCCCCTTCTCTTCTCGAAGTATGCCCGAGGAACTGGAAGCAGCTTTGATAGATACGAGAGTATACACTTCTTCTGATGCTAGGTTCTTCTGTAATAGAAGCATCGGTTCTTCTTTCTGATCGTGTTATGCACAACATCTTCCTCCAAAACTACGTCTCGAAGACATCAATTCGACTGTTGTCACAGCAGCTATCGCAGCTGTACGTAGGATACGCTAACGATTCCACTTAGCATCTATGTTTTTTTTGGATATTGCCGGTTCTGCCAGATCTTAGTGAGTATGAGGACGATTTGTCGTTTTATTTACTTATCACACAATATCTTGTGTCATTGATCTTAGATCCTGGATATCCACAATCATTCATTACCTCCGGACCCTGTAAATGGTCTCTAAGTTGAACCTGATCAACCAATGGTAGATTGTTGATTCTTCAGCCGCCAATTGAAATTCCAACATCCCAGCCATCCAGTTCGCTCTAGACTGCACAGAACTGAGATGACAGTGTATAATCTAGCCTGACTTCAATCTTTACATCTAAAAATTCGAAGTATTCACCATTTGCCTTTATGGTTGCAGTTTGGCTGCTATAAAGACCATTCGATAATGACACTAGGAGGTTTGAAACACAAAACTCACTGAGCATATGCCACAACTTGTCCTAAGTGACACAATCGACGGCTACAATCAAAGGCCTTGGCGACAAATGAAGTCGGGGTCACATAACTCCCATTTTTAAATTATCTGCCTCAAACTCACGATTGCCTCTCGAGTACTTTTACTTTCCATAAAACCTGCTTCATCTGCATAAATCTGAGATTACAGTTATTGCTTTAGGTGTTGGTTCATTATGTATAGGAGTTTTTTGCAGACTTGTGATATTAATGCTGTTGTCCGGTAACTGTAGAAATCCTTATCTGTCTTGTAGTGCAGCCTTGTTTTGTTTTTTCAAATGCTTCGTAAATGCTAACTGTGATTCTCCATTTCACTGAACAGAATATAAGGTGCCGTGTCTGATTCCATGTTTATGTTCTCTTCCTCAATGTTACTTCCTTTGCAGTTAAGGGTTCCGCAAAGTTGTTCCCACTTCACTGTTGCTTCCTTGTTGTCACAGAAAAGATTGCCATTTTAATCTTCTGTCGACCTTGATTTGAATTCTCGGTTAATGATGCTTACATTCTTAAGAGTTTGGTTTAGCTTTTTCCTGCTGACCTCTTTCGTCACGAATGCAGGTGACATACTGTCCTGTCAGTTCATCACATATCTCGTGTAAAATATCGTCGGTGCTGTTATCACGTTATTCCGCTACAAGAAACCAAGCTTTCGACTGTTTCCACGGTTGTCTTCCTCAGAAAAAGAACAAAGTGTCAAGAACCTAACAGATTCGCACAGATTTTAACGATGTAGCGTTCCTGGCTGTGTCCAGGTATTACATTGACGGTGTTTCATTTTCCGCAGCTTCTTTATTTCCATCTAGAGGTATGGTACGGAATAAATTCCCATGACGCTTGGCTTGATGGGTAACCCATATCTGTTAAATTTTTTCACACACACATACACACATTATAATTTCTACACTTTCTTTGCTGATTAAATCGTAGTAATTTGAAAGGTGGGCTAGAATATGTCTTTCCTCGAATAAGTTCTTCTGGTGATCCGTTAGTGTGCGTTTGGCAACAGAATACATAAATGGGAGTGTTCTCACTGACTGACTCACTGACTTATCATCGAAAGGCCCAAATCGCTAAGGATAGAAACTTGAAATTTGGAGAACATGTGGATCTCTCACAGCACTGCAACATAAACAGTCGCGCAGGGTGCCGACAACACCCCAATGTACATTGTTGCATCTTTTCTTGGAACTTGCACTTCAATGGTAGATTCTGTTGTTACTCAAAGCTTTCATATTACGTCCTAGAAAGGTACCAATAAATATGACATTATACTCCTATCCATTATATAATAATCCATCGATAAGGATGACTGGGGTGTCCTGAATACCCCGCATGACTGCTTAGGGGCTAAGATTTCTTTAATGTAAAACATATTCTTTTTTTATTATTCAATGCTGTTAATAATATATTTCCTCCTTCTGATACTAATGGTAGTCTTTGCACAAACCTTGCAATTTTTTGGATGTAATAAATGAACTTCTAAAATATAACCATATTTACTGTCATCTGGTATATAAAGATTTTTTTCACAATTAAAACGTTTTGTAATGATTGAGACATTCCTCAAACATATATATTATTTGCATCTTAATATGTAATATAATTTGATTGTTTTTTATGGCTCAAAATCTGTCATATATTTATTATTGTATTTAGCACATCCTTTTATACTGTGAGAGATTCAAGAAATAAAATCATACCATAATCATTTAATAAATCTAATTCAACTTCAGACTAGAAGATAATTTATCAGTACTTGAGGCCATAATTTTAAATGTATCTAAAAATCTTAATTTTAATCCAACTTCAACCTCCACTAGTAACATATTTTTGTTAATTATTTATAATCACATCAGTATCTCAATTTTATATTGTTAATTCTTTGATAAAAAAATGAACATCCTAATTTGTTAAATTATGAATATAAACTGGAATAGGAGAAGTATTTTTATAACTAGGCTTACAACATTCATGTTCCACTCCTTGATATTTTCCTGTTAAATGAAAATGATCTCTTACTTTTTTCTCTTTTAGTAAATCTCTTTTCACAAATAAATCAAATTTTTCAATTTAAAGAGTTTATTTTACCTTCATTTGTCATTGTCATTGCAACTTTCGGATCATTTGCTCCTGTAATTTCTCTAGATTCTTGTTTTAACTTTCCAATAAATTTTTCACTGCATTTAGACCAGTGTATGTAACAGGATTTTTATAACCATCATTAAAATATTTACTATAAGCACTAAATGAAATTGGTAAATGTTTTTGATATTTATAAAAATAAACTTTTTCAGGATTTGTTTGAGAAGTGTTAACATTTTTTAAAAGACATTCGAAATCTGCATAATTTCAAAAGTTTACTCATAATGAATTATTATAATTTTAAAATTTAATTTTTTACCCTTCTACAGAGTATAGGGGTGAGGTTATAGGTGAGTGTGAGAGTGAATTCTAATATGAATGGGAGTGCAAGGATGAGTGTGAGGGTGAATGAGAGGGTCAATGTGAAAGTGAGTGTGAGTATGTGTATCAGTGTGAGTGCGACTGTGAGGCTGAGTGCAAGGATGAGGTAAGGGTAAAGGTACTGTGAGAGTAAGACTGATGGTGTGTGTAAGGGTGAGTGTGAGGATGTGGGTGACCATGATGGTGAGAGTGAGGGAGAGGGTCAGGTGGAATGTGTGGAATAGTGTGTGTGTTTGTGAGTGAGAAAGTGAATGTTTCTTTTATCATTGTGTTACTAAACTAAGATTAAACTGTGATATGTGATAAACTGTAACTATCGATCCTATCCTCATCTCCACACTGTCCCTCCTGCTCACACTCACCATCACTCTCACCCTCTTGTTCAATCTCACATTCAACCTCAACCTCACCCTCACACGACCCTCACTCTCACATTCATTCTCACTCTCAGCCTCACACTCCCCTTATACACACCATCATACTTACACACAAACTGATCCTCACACTCTCCCTCACATACACCCTCACACTCATCCACACAGTCACCTTTACCATCACTCTCACACTGACCATCACCCTCTTACTCACATTCACATTCACCATTACAGTATCTCACACTCATGCTCACAATCACATTCACAAAACACACACAAATACTCACTCTCACACTCTCATACTCACCCACACTGCCAAACTTATACTCACACTCACACTCACCTTCACTCTTAGCTTCACATTCACTTTCACACTCACCCTCACACTCAACCCCAATTCACAGTCACACTCTTCCTCACACTGACCCTCACACTCACCCTAACCATCACCATCACATTCAAACTTACTCTTGCACAAACATAAACACTTATGTTCACCTTGATGCTCAAACTTATACACACACTCACACACATACTCGCCCTCACACTCTCACTCACACACATGCAATCACATTCACAACCATACTCACAATCACACCTACATTGAAACTAACCTTCACCTGTACCCTCATCCTCATGGCCACAGTCACACTCACACTCACACTCAGCCTCATCCTCACAATCAGTCACACTCATCCTCACCCTTACATAAATACTGACATTCATGCTCACACTCACACTCACTCACATATCCACTCTCACAACCACTCACCCTCAACTTCATCCTCAGGTTCAGTGTCACAGTCACTCTCGCACTGATCCTTATATGCACCCTCACACTCACCCTCATCTTCACCCTCATCCTCTCACTCACCCTTATACATTCCCTCTAACTCACACCCACACACACATTCACACACAAACTCACACTCACACCTACGTGCAGATCTACACTTACATTCATCCTCACATTCACTCTCACACACACTTTCACACTCACACATACTCACCCCACATTAACCCTCACACTCACAGTAACCTGCACTGACCCTCACCCTAACACTCACCCCCACTCTCACCCTCTTGCTTGTATTCAACCTCACACACCCTCACACTCACCCTCATACACTTTCTCACACTCATCCACATACTCATTCTCACACTCACAGTCACATACATACTCCCTCTCACATGCACACCAACAGTCACACTCATATTGAAACACAGCCTCTCACTCACACTTAACCTACACTCACTCTCCTTCACTACACCATCACCTCATACTCACTCTCACTGTCATTCTTACCATCAACTTCACCCCCACATTCACATTGAGTAACACACTCATGCTGACACATACTCTCCAACTGACCCAGCAACTCTTCCTCATATTCATCCTCACCCTCACACTCACACATGCACTCGCTATAACACTCTCTCTCACACCCACTGTCACAAACATCCTCACTCTCAGCCTCAAATTCACCATCATCCTCATGCTTAACCTTACACTCACTCAACCTAACAGTCACAGTCACTCCAATACTCACACCCACACTCACACACATTCACACTCACACTAAATCTCTCTCATACACACTAGCACACACCCTATCACCCTAACCCTCACCCTTGTGCTCAAGCTCAGCCTCATCATCACACTCACCATCACCCTCACCCTCACTGTCACCCTCACCCTCACCCTAATACTCTATATCATCCTCACTTCTACCTTAACATACACCCTCAAGATCACAGCAACACTGTGAATCAAACTCATACTCAAAACCCACACACACTGTCACTTTCACACTCACCCCAACCTTACTCTTAACATCAACTTCATCCACACTCTCACCCTCAGTGTGACCATAACACACCCTCACCCTCATGATCTGCCACTTCGCCACAACAATCCTTGGCATCACTCAGACTCTCAACCCTACACTCACCCTCACACTCAAACTCCCACTCACATTCATGTCATGCTTCTACTCACACTCAGACTCGCATTCACAATCACAGAACACAAATTCACACTCATGCTACTACTCACTCTCACACTCACCTTCACACTCACTCTCACCTTCACTCCCAGTCTCACTTTCACTTTCTCACTCACAAACACACACACTATTCCACACATTCCACCTGACCCTCTCCCTCACTCTCACAATCATGGTCACCCTAATCCTCACACTCACCTTACACACACCGTCAGTCTTACTCTCACAGTACCCTTACCCTCATTCTTGCACTCAGCCTCACAGTCACTCACACTGATACACATACTCACACTCACTTTCACATTGACCCTCTCATTCACCCTCACACTCATTCTTGCACTCCCACTCATATTAGAATCCACTCTCACAGTCATCTATAACCTCACCCTTACACTCTCCCTTTCCAATTCACTCTCACACTCACCTACAACCTCACCCTTAGACTCTCCCTCACACTCACTCTCACCTTCACCCTGATGCTCACACTTACACTCATACATTATGATCAACTGATACCCAGCGTCACACTCCCATGCACACACACACATCATCTCACTTACACCATTCACAACCACAATAAGACTCACTCTCACACTTACCTCACACTCACAATTACCCTCACACTCACGCTCACACTCACCCCCTCCCTCTCACTCTTACACTCATACTCACACTCACCCTCTCATTCACGCTGACTAATCACCTACTCACCCTCAACTCATACTCACCTCACAGTCACCCATACAATGAAATTCACCTTCATTCTCAGTCTCACATTCACCCTCACACTTGCCCTCAAACTCACCCTCAATATCATCTACAAATTTGTTTCCATTTACACCCTCACCCTCAGCCTCATGCTAATCCTCAAACTCACAGTTTACCCTATACACACCCTTACACTCACACCCACACACATACACAAACACTCACACTCACTCTACCACTAAATCTCAGACCCACCCTCACCCACACTCATCCAATCACCCTCAGCATGACTCTCACTCTTACCATCACCCTGACTCTCCCCCTCAAACTCACACCCATCTTTGAACTCACTCTTGCATTCATACTAACTCTCATACTCATCAATACACTCACTAACACACACTCAGACTCAGATTCACACTCAATCTCACGCCCACTTTCACACTCACACTCACATTCAAATTCAAACCCTCATTCTCTCCCTCACAATGACTCTACACTCACACTCAGCCTCATACACACAATCAACCAGCCTGTCACACTCACACACATCCCAACATTCACTCTCATACACATCCTCACAATAATGCTCAACTAGCCTAAACTCACTTGCATCCTCACACTCAACCTGATCCTCATCCTCACCCTCACACTCACCTTCACCCTTTCCCTAATGCCCATAATCAGCCTCACATTCACACTCACCCCCTACCCTAACCTTCTCACTCAACCCCTCACTCACATTCACACACATCCTTACGCTCACCATCCCCCTTACCTTCATGCTTACCCTAACAGCCACCCTCACCATGACTGTCAGCATCACCATTACAATGACTCTCACTCACCATCACATTCACCCTCATCCTCGCACTCACACTACACTCTCACTCATTCACCCACACTCACATTCACACTCACACACTAACACTCACCCTCATACTCACCATCACACCCAACCTCACACTCACACTCCAACTTACCCTCTCCCTGACCCTCACTGACACACTCACCCACTCTCACACACACACTCACACGAACACTCACCTCACACTGACCCTCACACTCACTCTCACCCTTATCCACACCCTAACCCTCATTCTTACACTCACAGTGACACACACTCATGCTCTCCCTCATTCTCCACCCCCCCCCCCCACATCCTCATCCCCACTCTCACTCTCACTCTCTCTCACGTACACTCACTCTCTCTCACCCTCACCCACACAGGTCAGGTTACCTTGGGTTAGATTAGGTTAGGTTAGGTTATGTTGTGTTAGGTTAGTTTTATGGTTGAGGTTGGGTTAGGTTAGGTTAGGTTGGATTAAGTTATGTTAGGATAGGTGTGCTTAGTCTGGGTTAGGTTAGGTTGGGTAGGTTAGGTTAAGTTAGGTTAGTTCATGTTAGGTTAGTTTAGGTTCATCTACATCTACATTTATACTCCGCAAGCCACCCAACAGTGTGTGGCGGAGGGCACTTTACGTGGCACTGTCATTAACTCTCTTTCCTGTTCCAGTCTGGTATGGTTCGCAGGAAGAGCGACTGCCGAAAAGCCTCTGTGCATGCTCGAATCTCTCTAATTTTACATTCGTGATCTCCTCGTGGGGTATAAGTAGGGGGAAGCAATATATTCGATGTCTCATCCAGAGTTAGGTCAAGTTAGGTTAGGTTGGGTTAGCTTGGTATAAGCTTGGTTAGGTTGGGTAAGGTTGGGATAGGTTAGTTTATGTTCTGTTAGGTTGGTTAGGTTACAATGGATTAGGTTGGTTTATATTAGGTTAGTTTATGTTAGCCAAGGTTGGTTAAGTTAGGTTTGTTTGTATTGGGTTAGCTTAGGTTGGGTTATGTTAGATTAGGCTGGGTTAGTTTAGGTTAGTTTAGATTAGATGATTTTAGAATAGGTTAGATTAGTTTACAATAGGTTGGGTTAGGTTGGGGAGGTTATATTAGGTTAAGTTGGGGCAGGTTAGGTTAGGTTGGGGTAGGTTGCATTAGGTTGGGTTTGGTTGGGTTGTGTTAGGTTAGTTTAGGTTGTATTAGGTTAGGTTGGGTTAGGTTAGTTTAAGTTAGATTAGGTTAAGTTAGGTTAGTTAATTTGGTTAAGTTAGTTTAGGTTGGGTTAGGTTAAGTTGGGTTGGGTTGGATTAAATTACATTAGGCTGGTTAGTTTAGATTAGGTTAGTTTATGTTAGTTCAGGTTAGGTAAGGTTAGGTTAGGCTAGGTTAGGGTAAGTCACAGTCTTATACATACTGTGTACGAGGTGGAAGAGTAGTAGTAGGAGCACATTTCTTGGTTGATGACATTAAGCTGATCTTCCTCATCTAGCTCGACAGTCGCTACACCCAAACGTTTAATGATGAATTTTGGCTTTGCATAGTAATTCCTCAACTGTAGTTCTCCCTGATATGATCTCGTGGCTTAGGGGCAAAGGTTTTTACTTGTAATCAAAACATTCTGGGCTTCAGATTTGTATACAGCCACAGCCAAAGTTCTGAATAATAATCATCAACAATATCAGTTGAAGACGTCTCACTTAAGAAGTCATCCTTACTATGCCAATTTGTCAGAGAGGGCACAAAAGTGGTTCAAAGCACTCTCACTACCTTACGCTGGGAAACTGGCCCTAAACGGTGGAAGAATTAGGAATGTATAATGGTATGAGGATGCGGAAGGCAGTGGAGTCCACTACATTAAGGATACGTAATATTTAACCACAGGACATTTGCCCTGTAACCGAAATATAAATTAAAAAGTGTCATGATGATCTCACCATTGGCAAAATATTGTGGATTAGTGCCCTGTTTGGATCTCTGGGAACTGATTGCCATGAGGAAAATCTGGAATAACCAGTGAAGGGATAACATTTTATGATTCTTAGAATGGAATGAATGAAGTTTGAACATAGCGAGAAAGATAGACAATCTGAAATGAGGAAGTACAAAGTAACAATTTAGATATAATGGGAATCAGTGTACTGAAATGTCAAGAAGATACGTTTAGTGGTAGAACGAATGTACGTTAATATCAGCAGCAGCATTAAAATGGTGTAACTGGAGCTTTTTTTTCATCAGTCTTCTGATTAGTTTGATGCGGCAAGCCACGAGTTCCTCTCCTGTGCTAACCTCTTCATCCTCATCTCAGAGAAGCACTTGTAACCTACATCCTCAATTGTTTGCTGGATGTATTCCAATTTCTGTCTTCCTGTACAGTGTTTGCCTGCCACAGCTCCCTCTACTACCATGGAAGTCATTCCCACATATCATAACAGATGTCCTATCATCCAGTCCCTTCTCCTTATCAGTGTTTCCACATATTCCTCTCCTCTCCAATTACGCACTCCATCTAATTTTCAACATTCGTTTGTAGCACCACACCTCTAATGCTTCGATTCTCTTCTGTTCCGGTTTTCCCACAGTCCATGTTTCATTACCATATAATGCTGTACGCCAGACGTTCATTCTCAGAAATTTCTTCCTCAAATTAAGGCCGACATCTGATATTAGTACACTTCTCTAGGCCACGAATGCCCATTTTACTATTGCTAGTCTGCTTTTGATGTCCTCCTTGCTCCGTCCGCCGCTAGTTATTTTACTGCCTAGCTAGCAGAATTCCTTAACTTCATCTACTTCGTGAACATCGATCCTTTCACTCAGGATGGTAATGTCATGAGCGAATCGTATCATTGATATCCTTTCACCTTGAATTTTAAGTTTTTTAATATGAGCACCTCGTTCCTGGTCGTCCACTCTTATTATTCCCTCTTGCCTGTTGTACGTATTGTACATGACCCGTCTCTTCCTATAGCTTTGAAACGTCCCCTTTGAAAAATTATACATGACTGTCCTTAACCTGACACACAATATTTTTTAGCGTAATGCAATCTGACTTTCAAAAATCCCTACAAAAGAATGGCCCTGACTAACATTAAACTATACCTTTCAGAAATCACTTACCTCACAAAAATCTTCATTACTCGAACTACTGCAATACAGCGAGCACCACTACTGCCAGCTAAATAAAAGATTCAAACTACGGAAGGCACTAACTACTGATAGGGATAGTTAGCAAATGAAAGATATTAATAGAGAACAAACAGTGTATTTACCTTAATAGTCATAATATATATAGCAGTTCATGACAAATTACAAAACTCCGCCATCTCTCTCCCCACATCCACCACTGCTGGTGGCTCACCTCCAACTGCGCAACGCTACGCGCTGTTCACATCCAGCTGCCGCTGCCCAACACTACAATGGCAGACAACAATGCAAACTAGCCACAGACTGCACACAGCACAGCCAGTGATTCTCACACAGAGTGCTATGTTGCGTTACGAATAAGAAAACCTAAACAGCCTACTTACATAGCCCCCATGCTCCCCACAAAAAATTTTGCAAATTGTTTTGGGCAGTGGCCAATAATGATTTGATAAAATTTTTCATAATTACAATAACAAGGATATCAAATGCACACACTTATTGATACAATATTGGTCAAAAGCTACAATTTTCTCACAGTCCATAAAGACAGTCCTGATCATTCATCACAGTAAGATTGCAGTGTTTTTCTCAAAGTCTGAGCAGTAAAAGAAAATGCACATGGAAGTAGTGGATTTCCATGCAGTCTTGAAGAAGTAGTGTTGTCCTTCCAACGGAAAGACAGTGCTGACTCTTGACATGCTGACAGGTAATGGGCCACAACAGAGCAAACCCACAGCAGAGTCTTTTGACGTTTTTAAGAATATTGGTAGGTAGGTCGTCACAGAGCATACCCATTGTAGTCCTGGTAGAGATTACGGTATTGGTGGGCCACCAGAGGTGCAGACCCACTGCAGTCCTTGTAGAAATAATGGTATTGGTGAGTCAGCAAGGGTGTAGACCCACTGTAGTCCTTGTAGAAATAATGGTATTGGTGGGTCATCAAAGATGCAGACCCACTGTAGTCCTTGTAGAGATGGCCAGTAGCCATCTGTTGTGACTGTGCAGGTGCACAATCACCATTGAAGAGTGTTGTGGATAATATAGCAAGTCCATAACCACCACTTGTGCACTCACAAAGTTTTTGGAATTGTCCTTATAACCAGCAATGCTGTTATCCAGTCCCTTGCAGAATTATTAACAGACGTGCAAACACTAACAGTCCCTACTTCTCACATATTGTCCATATACTATGACCAACAGAAACGTGTGCAGTGAAACGATACTTAATTTGAAGAACTGGTGTCTATACAATTATAAATTTACAACATGAAAATAAAATTACAAAGGTACAAAATACATCATTAAAGAACATAACAATACAGATAACATTTGTAGTACAGGCTTTACAAAAGAATCGAAATAACATATCCATCAGAGTTACAGGAATTATGACATAAGTAAATATATAAAATAATGAGAATAGTTTTCGAAACATTAATTTCACACATGAACATTGAAATAGAACAGAATTGTAAACAACTTTACAAAGAAAATAACATATTATTAACGCAACTTATATTTGAGGAAAACAGTATTCCTCCTCATAGTGAATATAGCTTAGTACTAGAAAAATTCTACAACATAAATCGTATTAGCTAAACACATAAAGACAGGAAAAACACAAATACACAAGAGTACACACACATATAGCGGAATAATACGAAAGGAAAGGACAGGGTTTGTTTTACTGCAGTATTTTGCAAACAAAACTTCCTTTACTTCTTGGAGATCTCCCTTCATTCATCATTATTCCCAAAAAGTCCTATCTATACCTGCTTTCTGTATTCTATTCATATTTCTTTCAATATAATTATTTCTCAGTGTACAATACTTATTTTGACCCAAATCTTTTTCATATAACTTTGCAACGCATTCTTTACCTATTCTCCATAGTCAGTTTCTTATATAGTCTACCCCTCTTAAGCTAACTTAAATCTACTGAGCTCAGATGCTAAACTAAGGGACGAGACAATGCAGCAGCACAAAACAATTAACGCAAACAGCAATGAAAAAAAAAATGGAAATTTGCAAAGCAAGCTACAGTAAATCTAAATTACCAAGCAATTCAACATTACAACTAATATGAGGCAATGCGCAGCAAACAAGAAAAATGAATCAGTAGTAAACTGGCTTAGTAGAGTAACACAAATTGAAATTCAGTAGCACTATGCCTGGCAACCAACAACAGAAAATGAGATAACTTATACTTAACATGACAAAGCTCAAGCAGAAAAAATAGTACACTAAAAATGGCCATGTCTAATACCTATGTCACATCTTAATACTAGAGTGATGCATCACAATTTATTCTACAAAAGAAATTACCAAGTACTTGAAAAGAAAATTATGAATGCAGTTCCTGTGAAGGTAAATGTCGTTTTGTGCTCCCTCATTTTTTTGAAAAAAATTATTATTTACTCGATCTGTAGACAGAAAATATTTATATTAGTACATCTATAAAATTTTATTTTAACCAATGCTGCAGTGCAGCTAGAAACTAGATATCAAATGAAATAAGCAACTATGTACAAAGTAAAGCATAAGAACTTCATTCAGTAGTCATTAGGCATTTCATAAGTTAGTAGAAAAATCTCTCAACTAGAGAGACAGTAGTCATAATCAGATGTATAGACATAAAAATATTTCTCGTCATTTCATTAGGCATTTCAGTAAATCATAAATTAAGAGCTCCACAGTGTAATCATATGTTATCAAGTTCGACCATGTCGTTTTTCCGATGCTTTCTACAAAGGAACGTCAATAGCGAGGATAATGGCCTCCCCTTTTATTTCCACCTGTGCCTCTGGAAGGCACATGCTAATGGCTTTTTTTAAGGCGACTGTCGCCCAGCTGGGTGCCCACGACGCATTAGGTGCAGGTGGTCACTTAACTTTCTTATCGAAATATTTACGACACCAGTTTCCACTACAGTGACAGTCTCATATAAAAATATTTCACAGGTCAAGAATTTGGGTTACAGATCTGTAGAAACAAAATCCTATAAATATAACAGTGTCCAAAAAATTTTCGCCAGCATTGTGATACATTCACGCATATACACACATTTCATAACTCTTAAAGTACGATTCTTGGTTTCTAACAACCTTTTTCACAAACCAGAGTCCCTAACCACTACTCATTATTCCTTACCTTATTCGTCGACACTTCTTCAATATTTCATCATTACAGATATGTAGCATAATCAAATAACTCATATAGCATCAGCTTACTGATCATAAACATACCGCAACAGCATAATACACATAGTCATCGTAATAATAACATCATAACACCTCAGTCAACTCTTAAAATCGTCGTAGCTTCCTCCAGTAATTTCAAAACCTAAAAAAAATTCTCTGCTCATGTCAAAAGTGTCATCTACCTCAAAGTACTTTAAAAATCGTGATCCCATAAGAAATACGGCATTCAAAGCTCTCATAGTATCACAATGGTTCCGAAAAAATATGAACATTTCACAAAGTACAGACAAAATACAATTTCATAAGTGTGAAGTTACCCAACTGTGAAATTGCGTAAACATGTGTCACTGATGTAGTAAAAAAAAAAAATGTTTATCTCTCAGTTGAATGATCAGATAGCTGTGTAATTTGTGTGTTACAGAAATATGGTACCAATGTGTAAAGTTGTATAAGCAAATACCATATTAGCTAGGGCTCGTTGTGCTTGCCAAACACATGGTACACAAAGTAAGCGTGTACCCCCCTGAGGATTAATGTAATTATACCCTCAGGTGTTACAGAATACAGCAATGGAATGAAATATATCACGGAAAACCCTTGTATCATTGTACTTCAAATATCTTAAAAAATAAATGTTTTAAGTATAAAATTAATCACACAAATACGTGTACTGTAGCGCTAAACTGTGCGTCTTGTTGTGAGATAATCTCTGTGGAAGTGTCGTAGTTATTGTCCTCCGAAAGCTAAGTTCTGCAGAAGTCAATGTACTTACCTCATGATAAACAGAAGTGAAATGCTTTGCGTATAGATATCTTAGTTATTACGCTTATTGCCGTGATGAGGAAAGTACTGTGCTGTAACGTATTGTTGTCCTACGGAAAAGGCTATCTCCTTGTAGCTATAGCACAAACGTTATTACTAAAACATGTTTTACTTTCCAGAATAATTCAGAAAAACTGTGCAGATATAAAACAGAAACACCGCAAAAGCAACATTGTAAATTGTCACTCATTAGTAGCGTCGTGATAAAATCGTGTAGCTGTCACATAAACTAACCACTGTGTCATCTAATATCTCACAGAAAGTACTTTAATTCAGAATGTATTTTCAAGTAAACCAAAATGTTGCATTAAAATCTCATTAGCAGTACTGGTAAATGTTCTAAGTATGTGAGCCTTATAGTCGTTACGTAATCGTGCAACTAACAAACAAGAATGTACAAATACAACACTGTGTCGTCTGTTCACTATAACAATGCATTCGTAATTTCTGTTTAAAAATGTTCCCTAGGTTCTAGACTCGATATTTAACTTCATTGTTGTATGTTAACAGATTCAAAGTCTGACAAAGCACACTAGCAATGTAAAGTGAAAAGTTATATGGCAAAGACAAAGTTAAAAAGCAGATTATCTTTCAATAAACGGTTTTACATGTGAAATGTGGTGTAAACCTTTACTCTTCCTAGTACACAGAGTTTCAACTTCAATGCAATTATCATGTGGTATACGTTGGATTCTGTAAGGTCCATTGTAAACTAGAAAGAATTTGTGACTCAAGTGTTTCTTCTTATGTGACAATGAATGAGCTTTAATGAGAACTTTCTGACCAATATACAATTTCTTTGCATTTGTTTTACCGTGTAGTTTTCTCCTTTTGTCTGCTGCAGATTTTATATTTTTAAGAGCCAAATCAACTATGTCTTTGTGTCGAAGTTTGCGTGTATTCAGGAAAGGTACAAGCTCTCTGATTCTGTTTGGTGGTTCTTCATTCTTTAGTACAAGAGTAGGTGGTAAAGCAGTGGAATCATGAGGTATTTCATTCAGCACATTTTGAAATAAGTGTAAATATCTGTCCCAATGCTGATGCTTTCTGTGACAATAAAGTCTGCAAAGCTTATTGAATCCGTTCAGACGGGTTACAATGTGGTGAGTACAATGAAATAAAAACAGGTTTGATTTTATGATTCCGATGCATGCGTGACCAAACAGCAGATCTGAATTGAGGTCCGTTATCTGAAATGACTTTGCTAACGTGTCCAACTTCACGTAAGAAATTTTTAAAAAAGGCGTTGGATACAGACCGTCCAGTGGCTTTACGTAACGGTGTGAAAGAAACAAATTTTGAAGTAAGTTCAACAGCGACTAGAACGTACGAAAATCCATTAGATGTTCTGACAAGCGGTCCCAAGAGATCAACAGCAGCAAATTCTTTTAATTTAGAAGGAATGATAGGAAACAGCGGAGCACGATGGGATATAGTAGATGGTTTCGCCTTTTGACAAAGTTTACAAATAGACGAGACTCTTCGAATTCTCTTTTCCATATTGTTAAAATAACAAGTCGTTCGAAGAATATGATAACATCTTCGTGGGCCAAAATGTGCGTAGCTGAAATGAATGTACCAAATGAGCTTATTAACAAAATCGTCAGGAATGCAAAGTACCCATAGCTTGTCATCAACAGTGCAGCGATTGAACAGTATGTTGTTTCTAACCACATAATAATGCCGAATCTGTGCGTGTGTCTTTTCATGCCATTTGCTCTTGATGTCTTTCCAAATCGGATCTTTATCTTGTTTATGAGCAATGTCCTTTAAAGATGTGGTGATGAAGTTTTCAAAGGCGACTTTCTGGATGTAAAGAATACTGAAATTTTTTTCGAGGTTGCCTCCTGTGTTACTTTTCTCCAGCCCAGCCGGTGCGCGTGACAGTGCGTCCGCAACAATGTTCTCCTTGCCGGGAATGTAGACTGTTGTGAAGTGGAATTCTTGCAGAAACAATGCCCAACGTTTTAACCTGTCATCATTTAATTTTGAAGACATAAGAAATTGTAATGCACGATGATCACTGTATACTTTTACGTTCTTACCAGAAAGAAACGATTGCTAAAGCTTCTAATTCAGTAACGGAATAATTTTTTTCAGATTTTGTTAGCACTCGGCTAGCAAAAGCAATGGTTTTCTGAACAGTAGTGTCATTTTCTGTGGCTTCTTAAAATAAATGGGCACCAAGACCGACTTTAGAAGAATCCGTGCTAAGGCAGAAATCTTGTGACAGATCTGGATGAGCTAGTATTGGCGCGTTAAGTAGCGATTCTTTCAAAGAATTGAATTCCAACTGTGCTTCTTCGTCCCAGTTCCAAATAGTATTTTTTCCAGTGAGAGAACAAAGTTTTGGTGTAACAAGAATTTGCATATTCAGAAAACGACGGTAAAAATTTACGAGACCTAGAAAACTTCGGACTTGTTTTTTTGTGGATGGAACTGGAATGGCTCTGATTGCTTCTAACTTTTCAGGATCTGGCTGAATGCCTTCAGAAGAAATAATATGTCCCAAAAACCTCACCTTTGACCTACCGAATTCAGACTTTTCCAAGTTAACTGTAATTCCAGATTCTGCAAAAATACGTAACTGTTGAGGATGCGATTATGTTGTTCCCATGAAGCTTTTGCTATTAAAATATCGTCCACATATATTAGGTGATGTGACGTTTTAAGAACTCAGGTAATATGGAATTTAGCCCGCGAATTAATGCTGCCGAAGAAATGTTCAAACCAAAAGGAAGTTTCCGAAACTGATAACAAACGCCGAAACAAAGGAAAGCTGTGTATTTTCTACATTCTGGATGAAGTTCGATCTGATAAAAGCTGGATCTCAGATCAATGGAAGACAGCACTTTTACACCATTAAAATTTTGAAGAAGTTCTTCCAACGTTTGCGGCCTGTCTGTTTCAGGAATAATGATAGTATTGATTTGTCTCGAATCTAAGACAAGCCTGATCGATCCATTTTTCTTCTCAGCAACATGTAATGGATTGTTGTATGAGCTTACTGCAGGCTCAATAATGCCCTCGTCAAGCATAGATTGTATTTCTGTTCTAACACGGTCCCTATAATGTGCTGCAATTACGTATGGTTTAACACAAAATTTAGTATGCTCACGAACACGAAATTGGTATTGAAATCCCTTGATTGTTCCTGTTTTGTGAGTAAAAACTGTGGAATGTTCTTGTAAAATCTGAAAAAGGTCCTGCCTATCAGTGTCATTACAATTCTCAATTGTTTGAAATTTATTCTGAATTAACTCATTAATTTCAAATATGCCGTCGATATCGTCCCTGTCAGTACTTGCAGAGTGATTGTTAGTGTCTAGTTCCGTAGAAAATTCCGAACTGTTGTCCAACAGAAGGTAAAGCCGATTAATTTCTTCGTCATGGTTTGAGAGCCAATCTTCAAATTTCAAAGCTACTGAATTACCTTCCTTCTCTAAACTTATTTCAGCATTGTGAAAGTTTAAGATTGCTTTGTATTCATTCAAAAAGTCTACTCCCAATATAATTTCCGTCGACAATAATGGAACAATAAGAAAGTTCATAGAGAAGCTGTGGCTTTGGCAAAAGAATTCTAAATTGGTTTGTTGGCGTACATCTACACTTTTTCCAAAGATTGCACCTTGTAATTTAATCTTACGTAACGAAAGTGTGGGGCAATCGTTCGATTTGTTGCATCTGCTAAAAGCTGTTTCACTAATTACTGAAATGGGACTGCCAGAGTCAAGTACTGCCGTAAATTTTACGTCATTTACAGTAATGTGAATCACAGAATATGCAATGTTGTTATGTTTTATGTCGTGTTCCTGGAGTAAGATGTCCCTAATGTCTTCCATTTTTACGTAATTACTAGCTACGGCAGCTGTGTCATTAGTTTCATAAGTACGTTTTGTGGCTGCCAGCGGTGTGAGTCATTGCCTATTGTCTCTTTGTTGGCGCGCGTCGTTATTGGGATTTGGAGACCTAACTTCTACAAATTCACCTCCTCGAGAGGGCCATGCTCTGTCTGAATCCCGCCAGTTCTGATGCAATTCAGGTCTGTCGTTACGATCATATCGTCTGTCGTCATGTCGGTAGATGCCATAGTTTCTTTCTTGTCGGTCACGTGGTGGAAAATTTCTCCCTGAATCGTAACTGCGCGCTGGACCGTTGCGTCTAAAGTTATTCTGTCTCCCTTGATAATAATTATTTTGGTTCCCATATTGTCTGTTTCTCTGATTGTCTCTGTGATAGTCACTACCGCGGAGAGGTGATCGTTCCCTGTAATTATTACTACTCTGCCAACGGTTGTCATACGGGTGGTGTCTGTTTTGGTCACGATATGTGTTGTGAGAATAGCCTTGTCGTGTCCAGTTATTATTTGTGTCATCGTGGAATTGTGACGGATGTGACCTGTAATTGTTGTGCTCCTGTTTCCGTGTTCCCCGATTGTCAGTGTCAATTTCCAGTTCTTGTAACAGTCCCTGAAAAGCCTCAGTGTCTTCTTTGCAACGTCCTGCTAAAATAATATGTCGTAAATGTTCAGGTAATTTGAATAAGCAAATGCGGATGAGTTCCGAGGGGCTGTATGGGTTTGACAGGTACTGATTCTTGTGCAACATAGCTTCAAAATATTTCACAAGACTGGAAAATTCAGATTGTTCGAAATGTTTCATCATTATGATGCCATGTTTTACTCGGTCTTGTGTAGCTTGAGACCAATATGCTGAGAGGAAGGCATGATAAAAATCTCCTTCACTGTGACAATCGTGAGTGACCGATCGCATTCTTACAGCTGGTTCATTCTCTAAGTAGCCACACATAAATTCTAATCTGTGTTCTAACGACCAGTTGGGAGGAAAACAATGAGAGAATTGATGGAGTCATTCTTGTGGATGAATGTCGTTGCCAGAATTCTTAAATGTTTTGAATTTACGTGTAGTAATGAACAGCTTATAGTCAAAATCATCATGTCGGCGAGTCGCATATCGGTCATTGTTAGGTCGTGTCGGCCGTTCCATCTCAAAATTCGGTGCACATTGCCAATTTCTTTCATAACTTCCGAAATGCCCTGTGTTATTATTTTGCGGCTTTTCCGTATTTTTAAGTCCCTCTTCCCGTGTTGGAGCGCGAGTGTCCTCTGAAATACGTAATTCTTGTATTACCTGCGTCAACTGATCTTGTACTTCCCGGATTTCTCTTTTGTACTGTGTATTGATTTGATTTTGATTTTGTTTGAATTTTCTAATTTGTTCATACTCTTCTGTGTCAGTGAAGGCTACAGGTCTTGTGTCATTCAGATCATCATCTACCTTTGTAGATAAGTTAGTGACCTGATCCGAAAGTTCGGCTACTTTCTCCGATAGTGAACACATTTCCTCAGTGTGTTTTTCTGAACCAAGTTTCAGAGTGTCCATTTGTGTTGAAATCGAATCTACTGTGTCCTTCAAGTTTTCCTGAGTTTTTGCAAGTTGCGTAACCGAATCGGTAGATGCAACTGAGTCAGTTTTAGCCCACAAGGTCTCATGATTTTCATGAACAATGGTTTGCAGTTCTTTTATGGCTGCTTCGTGATTCTGTAATGCATTTTCATGCCGCGAAAAAATAGGTTGAAAATGCTCACAAATTTGTGTTTTTACGTCATTACAGACTTTTTGACATTTCGATTCAATGTTATGTAACTCAGTCGTTAAGTCTTCACGTGTTTGTTCAAGAGTTTGTTCCAATGAGTCTAACTTTTTAAGATTTTGTTCCACTGTGTCTAATTGTTGCTGTGTTTGTCTCTGGTGTTGTTCCATTGTGTCTAACTGTTGCTGTGTTTGTCTCTGGTGTTGTTCCATTGTGTCTAACGTTTCAAGCTTTTGTCCCATTTGTTGCATTAATTGTAATAACAACGCACTGGTGTCTGAAACATGTTCCTCAGTGCTTTTCGGCAGTGAATTTGCACCGGCAACATTCACATTTTGACAAGCGGAAAATGTGTCTTGACTCATTTGAAAAAACGGTGAGGACGCAAAACCTGAATCTACAGTATTTGCAAAATTGTGTCCTGTCATTTCGGATTCCTGAGGCGAGCTGTTGACGAGCGATCGATCGATAATGCTTCCCTGTTCACTACCTGTTTCACTGTCTACGCCATTGTTTGCAGCCCGCTCCATTTCCCTATGCACAGTTACCAAATTACTACTTTGAACGTCTGTTAATTCATTACGCAGTGGTGCTGGCAAGCTACGCTCGTTGTCACTATTATTTCTCAGTTTACTTTGGAGCCTAGTGTTACGTTTTTCACACGCCATTATTGTCACAATATTTCACACGATAACACAGAAAAGCACAATTTGAAGAGCAAAAATAAGAGAACACATTAACATAGTACTGAAAATAATATCTAGTTAATTGCAGCTGCAAAATACTAGGTGCAAATCTACATGCATGCCACAACTGTGTACAACAATGAAAAACGACAACTACAAAGGAGATTCTCTCTACAATTACGCACTAGCAATAAACAATAGCTACACTAATTACACAAACTAAAAGAAAAAAATCAGAAGATTCCAGTGAGGTATCCTCGGCTAAGGGTCGACATATGAAACGTCCCCTTTGAAAAATTATACATGACTGTCCTTAACCTGACACACAATATTTTTTAGCGCAACGCAATCTGACTTTCAAAAATCCCTACAAAAGAATGGCCCTGACTAACATTAAACTATACCTTTCAGAAATCACTTACCTCACAAAAATCTTCATTACTCGAACTATTGCAATACAGCGAGCACCACTACTGCCAGCTAAATAAAAGATCCAAACTACGGAAGGCACTAACTACTGATAGGGATAGTTAGCAAAAGAAAGATATTAATGGAGAACAAACAATGTATTTACCTTAATAGTCATAATATATGTAGCAGTTCATGACAAATTACAAAACTCCGCCATCTCTCTCCCCACATCCACCACTGCTGGCGGCTCACCTCCAACTGCGCAACGCTACGCGCTGTTCACATCCAGCTGCCGCTGCCCAACACTACAATAGCAGACAACAATGCAAACTAGCCACAGACTGCACACGGCACAGCCAGTGATTCTCACACAGCGTGCTATGTGGCGTTACGAATAAGAAAACCTAAACAACCTACTTACAGCTTACCTCTACTTTTCTCAGAATTTCGTGCATCTTGCACCATTTTACATTGTCGAACGCCTTTTTGCATGTCAACAAGTGCTATGAATGTGTCTCGATTTTTCTTTAGGCTTGCTTCCATTACTAACCACAACATCAGAATTGCCGCTCTCGTGTCTTTATCTGTCCTAAAGCAAATTGATCGTCATCTAGCGCATCCTCAATTTTCTTTTCCATTATTCTGTATGTTATTTTTGTAAGAAACTTGGATACATGGGCTGTTAAGCTGATTGTGCGATAATTCTCGCACTTGCCAGCTCCTGCAGTCTTCAGAATTATGTGCCTGACATTTTTTCGAAAGTCAGATGGTACATAGCCAGACTCATACATTCTACACACCAACGTGAATAGTCGTTTTGCTGTCATTTCCAACAGTGATTTTAGAAGCACTCGTCATCTCTTGCCGTCTTCGGAATTATGTGGATGATACTATTCCTAATATCTGATGGTATGTCGCCAGTCTCAAACATACATCACACCAGCGTGAATAGTCGTTTTGTTGCCACTTCACTCAGTGATTTTAGAAATTCTGATGGAATGTTATGTGTCCCTTCTGTCTTACTTGATTTTAAGTCCTCCAAAGCTTTTTTAAATTCTGATTCTAATAATGGATCCCCTATCTCTTTTAAACTGACTCCTGTTTCTTCTTCTATCACATCAGACAAGTCTCCCCCCTCATAGAGGCTTTCAATGTATTCTTTCCACCTATCTGCTCTCTCCTCTGCATTTAACAGTGGAATTCCCGTTGCGCTCTTAATGTTATCAACCTTGCTTTTAATGTCACCGAAGGTTATTTTGACTTTCCTGTATGCCGAGTTTTTCCTTCCTAGATTCATTTCTTTTTCGATGTCTTCTCGTTTTTCCTGCAGAAATTTCGTCTTAGCTTCCCTGCACTTCCTATTTATTTCGTTCATCAACGACTTGTAATTCCCCATTCCTGAGTTTCCTGCAACGTGTTTATACTTCCTCCGTTCATCGATCAATTGATTTCTTCGCGGTTACCTTTTCTGTACCTATGTTTTCCTTCCCACTGCCTTCTGAGTTATTCCTTATTGCTGTGTCTATAGCCTTAGAGAACTTCAACCGTATCTCGTCATTCCTTAATGCTTCCGTATCCCACTGCTTTGCGTATTGATTCTTCCTGAATAATGTCTTAAACTTCAGCCTACTCTTCATAGCTACTATATTGTGATTTGAGTCTATGTCTGCTCCTCGGAACGCCTTAAAATACAGTATCTGATTTCGGAATCTCTTCTGACTATGATGTAATTTAACTGAAATCTTCCCGTATCACACGGCCTTTTCGTAATAGACCTCTTCCTCTTGTGCTTCTTGCACAGAGTATTCGCTATTACTAGCTCTCTCATTCCTTGTCCCAAGCCCATATTCTCTTCTAACCTTTTCCTCTACTCCATCCCCTACAACTACATTCCAGCCCCCCTTTACATACTGTATCATCCTTTCAATGTCCTCATACACTTTCTCTATCTGTTCATCTTCAGCTTGCGACATCGGCATGTATACCTGAACTATCGTTGGCGGTGTTGGTTTCCTGTCGATCGTGATAAGAATAACCCTATCACTAAACTGTTCACAGTAACACACTCTCTGCCCTACGTTCCTATTCATAACGAATCCTTTTCCCTTTATACCATTTTCAGCTGCTGTTGATATTACCCAATACTCATCTGACCAGAAATCCTTGTTGTCTTTGCACTTCACTTCACTGAGCCCTACTGTATCTAGATTGAGCCTTGGCATTTTCAGATTTTCTACTTTCCCTACCACGTGCAAGCTTCTGACATTCCGAGCCCCGACTCGTAGAACGTTATCTTTCTGTTAATCATTCAATCTTTTTCTCATGGTAGCGTCCCCCTTGGCAGTTCCCTCCCGAATATCCGGATGGGGGACTATTTTGTATTCTTTTGCCAATGGAGAGACGCTTCTCCAATTACAGACCACATGTCATGTAATACACGTTACATGTCTTTAATGCAGTGGTTTCCATTGCCTTCTGCATCCTCATGCCGTTGATCATTGCTGATTCTTCTGCCTTTAGGGCAGTTTCCCACTCCTTGGACAAGAGAGTGCCCTAAACCTCTGTCCACTCGTCCGCCCTCTTTGACAAGGTCGTGGCAGAATGAGGGTAACTTCTTATGCCGGAAGTCTTCGTCCGCCAATGCTGATTATTATTCAAAATTTAAGCAGCGGCGGGGTTGAAACCCGGGACCGATAACGTTTTGATTATAAATAAAATACGCTATCTCTAGACCATGGGTCACGGGAGTAGGATTCGTTATCAGTAAGAAAGTGAACTAGAGAGTCAGCTAACGTGAATAGTTCGAAGATAGGGTTTTCCACATCAAATTCGACAGCAAACCATCTCTGACAAAGATAGTCCAGGAGTATATGCCGATGTTACAAGCAGAAGATGAAGTTATAGAGAAACTATATAAGGATATTGAACGGATAATTCAATATGTGAAGGGAGATGTAAATCTAATTAATAGCCGTTAGGGATTGTAATGCAGTTGCAGGGGAAGGAATAGAAGAAACGGCGATGAGACAGTAGACGCTTGGCCTTGTGTATGAGAGAGGAGAAAAAATCATTCTGTAACAAATGTCAGATGGAACAGCGAATACTCTTCTCAGGAATCACAAGGGAAGGAGTTGTTTTTGAAAAAGACACACCGGGGGTTTATCACAGTGACACATAGATTCTGAAATCAGATATTGGTTTGTAACGTGTACTCAGGAGCGCATGAAGGCACAGATCACAATTTACGAGAGTAGTGATGAAGGGTAGAATGAAGATTAAAAGAATAAACTAGAGGAATCAGTGAGGAAGGAAATGGGATACCGAAGTACTGAAAACTGTTGAGACTGATGTGAAGTTCTCTAAGGAACTGTGATAAGAAATACCAGAGTAAGCCATTCAGTAGGGTAGACATCTCCAAAATGCTCAATCACAGATGCAGGGCAGTCAAAAATAGCTACAAAGAAGATAATTTCGAAGAAACCTCGAATGACAGAAGAAATACTTTAATTAATCGACGAAAGAAGGAAAGGCAGGAGCACAGTACTATAAATCACTTCAGACTGACATAAATGGGAGTGCAGGGAACTCATGATGATAAGGCTGCAAGAAAAATGTGAGAGAATAGAAAAAGAAATGACTGTCAGAAGGGCTGACCCAGCATATAGAAAAGTCAAATCAGTCTTTGGTGAAATTAAAAACAAGAGTGGCAGTGTTAGAATACAACATTAATTCCACTATTAAAAGCAGAGGATGGGTGAAAAGAGTGCATTGGAAGTCTCTATGATTGGGGGAGGTTTGTCTGATGACATGGTAGATGAAGCACTTGAGCCGATGATGTTGTCATAGGAGATCCAGTATCATAATCAGAATTTAATATAACTATGAAAGATTTGGAATCAAATAAGACAGAAGGGATCGATAACATTCCATCGAAATATCTAAAATCTATGGAGGAATAAACAAACGACTCTTCACGTCAGGGTCTAGAATCTGAGAGACTGGCGACAAACCATTACACTTCCGAAAAAATTATCCACACAATTTCGGAGATAACAAGGGCAGATAAGTTCGTAAACTGTCGCGCAGTCCGCTAAACAACTCATTCAACCAAGCTGCTGACAAGTTATATACAATACGTAAAAGACTCAAAAGGGAACAAGAAGATTAAAAGACCAAGAACGATTGACATGGGTGTAAGACAGGGATGCAGTTCCTCGCCAGTACCCTTTTAAGCATCTAATAAGAAATGATGAAAATGAGGAAGACTGACATTTCTGGATGAAAGGATATCAATCATCAGATTCGCTGATGACATTTCTATCCTTATTGAAAGTGAATATGGGTTACAGGATACGTTGAATGAAACGAGCGGTCTAATGAGTACGGAATATGGATTGAGAGTAAACTGGAGAAAACAAAAGTAATGAGAAGTTTCAGAAATGACAAATGAAAACTAGTGGCCAAGAAGTAGACAAAGTTAAGGAGAAACAAAATAACCCATAATTCATGAAGCAAGGACATAAAAAGCAGACTACCACGGTCAAAGAGCGCATTCCTGGCCAATAGATGTCGATTGCTATCAAACATAGGCCTTAGTTTGAGGAAGACGTTTCTGTGAATGTACGTCTGCAGCACGGCATTCTACGGCAGGGAATCATGGCAGTGTAAAAACCGGAACATAAGGTAATCAAAGCGTTGAGTTATGATGCTAGAGAAAAATGTTGAAAATTAGATGAACTGGCAAGATAAGTAATGAGGAGGTTCTCCGCAGAATACGAGAAGGAGGGAACATATGGAAAACACTGATAAGACGAAGGGACAGGACAATAGGGCACGTGTTATGGTATCAGGGAATAATGTCCGTGACACTAGAAAGACCTATAGAAGGTAAAACATGTAGGGGAAGACAGAGATAATTGAGGAGGCTGGGAGCAAGGGGTACTCTAAGGCGAAAAATTTGGCGCAGGAGAGGAATTCACGGCGGGTTGCATCGAACCATTCAAAACAATAATGACGAACATTCGACAAAGGCTTCACAGTTTAACGGTAGATCTCCACTGACGACTGGTACTAGTGTCGTTGGTGGGATAACAACGTCTTCCACCGCTGACAATCTTTCTAACGAGTGCTTATTGGAATAGCTTCGTCAATTTGTAGCTCTAATCTTCCACCGTCTGTGACTGTTTGTGATGCCCGCAAGAAGTCCCAGCCGAAAATGGTTCAAATGGCTCTTAGCACTATGGGACTTAACATCTGAGGTCATCAGTCTCCTAGACCTTAGAACTACTTAAACCTAACTAACCGAAGGACATCACACACATCCATGCCAGAAGCAGGATTCGAACCTGCGACCGTTGCGCTCGCGCGGTTCCAGACTGAAGCGCCTAGAACCGCTTGGCCACATCATCCGGCAGTCCCAGTCGAGAATAATCGTGTCACTACTTCCTGATAGCACGACGTACTCGAAGGCCCGTGTTCTATCATCAATAGTTATTCTCTCAATATTTGTTGCTGTCGGGTGAACGTATTTCCTATTTCCGACCTCCCGCACTATCGCTTGCAATCATGAAACATGGTCTTGCTTAGCTGACGATGAACAGATAGTTAGAGAACCAACTCGTGAAGCTAACGTTTTAGACCTCATAGCAACAAATAGACCGGAACTTTTCGACTCCGTGAATGTAGAAGAGGGTATCAGTGATCATAAGTCAGTGGTTGCATCAATGACTACAAGTGTAATAAGTGAAACGTCCCCTTTGAACAATTTATACAAGACTGTGCTTAAACTGACACACAATATTTTGTTAGCGCAACGCAATCTGACTTTCAATAATTCGTACAAAAGAATGGGCCCTGACTAACATTAAACTATACCTTTCACAAATCACTTACCTCACAAAAATCTTCGCTGCTCAAGCTACTGCAATACAGCGAGCGCCACTACTGCCAGCTTGATATCATCATATATAAATATAGCAGTTCATGACAAATTTCAAAACTCCGCCATCTCTCTCTCCACATCCACCACTGCTGGCGGCTCACTTCCAACTGCGCAACGCTACGCGCTGTTCACATCCAGCTGCCGCTGCCCAACACTACAATGGCAGACAACAATGCAAACTAGCCACAGACTGCACACAGCACAGCCAGTGATTTTCATATTGAGCGCTACGTTACGTTGCCAATAAGAAAACATAAACAGCCTACTTACATAGCCCCCATGCTCCCCACAAAAAATTTTACAAATTTTTTTTTTTTTGGGCAGTGGCCAATAATGATTTGATAAAATTTTTCATAATTACAATAACAAAGAAATCAAATGCACACACTTATTGATACAATGTTGGTCAAAAGCTAAAACTTTGTCACAGTCCATAAAGACAGTCCTGATCATTCATTAAGGTAAAATATAGTGTTTTTCTCAAAGTCTGAGCAGTAGAAGAAAATGCAGTCTTGAAGAAGTAGTGTCCTTCCATCAGAAAGACAGTGCTGACTCTTGACATGCTGACAGGTAATGGGCCACAACAGAGCAAACCCACAGCAGAGTCATTCGACGTTTTGAAGAACATTGGTAGGTAGGTCATCACAGAGTAGACCCACTGTAGTCCTGGTAGAGATTACGGTATTGGTGGGCCATCAGAGGCGCAGACCCACTGCAGTCCTCGCAGAAATAATGGTACTGGTGAGTCAGCAAAGGTGTAAACCCACTGTAGTCCTAGTAGAAATAATGGTATTGGTGGGCCATCAAAGATGCAGACCCACTGTAGTCCTTGTAGAGATAATGGTATTGGTGGGCCACCAGAGATGCAGACCCACTGTAGTCCTTGTAGAAATGTCCAGCAGCCATCTGTTGCGATTGTGCAGGTGCACATTCACCATCGAAGAGTCTTGCGGAGAACATAGCAAGTCCATAAACCACCACTTGTGCACTCACAAAGTTTTTGGAATTGTCCTTAGAACCAGCAATGCTGTTATCCAGTCCCTTGCTGAATTAGTAACACATGTGCAAACACTCACAGTCCCAACTTCTCACATATTATCCATATACTATGACCAACAGAAATGTGTGCAGTGAAATGTAACTAACAAGTTAATAATATCATAAACTGGTGACAATTACAATTTTATAACATAAGAATACAATAACAAAGGTACAAAATACATCATTAAAGAACATAACAATACAGATAACATTTGTAGTACAGGCTTTACAACAGAATAGAAATAAACATATACATCAGTGGAATTATGACATGAGTACACACATAAAAGATCACAATAACTTTTGAAACATCAACTTCACACATGAGCATTAAACAGAACAGAATTAATAATGTCTAACATCTTTACAAAGTAAATAACATATTATTAATGCCAATTATATTCGAGGATAACAGTATTCCTCATCATAGTGAAAGTAGCTTAATATTAAAAGAAGAAAAAATTCTATGAAACTACACAGAGACAGGAAGAAAACAAATACACAAGGGTACACAAACACATAGTGGGATAACACCAATAGGAAAGGACAGGGTTCGTTTTCAGTGTAACATTTGGTACTGCAGTCCAACCCAAAACTTCATATATCTTTCCTCTTATTTCATCCTTTGTTTCCACCAAAAAAATTCTATCTAAGCATGCTTTCTGTATTTATATGTTCACACATTTCTTACCTCAACATTTATTTCCAAGAAAATCCTACCTAAACCTGTTTTCTCAATGCATTTCTTCCAATTCATCGCAACTCATTCTCTTAGAGGCTACCCCCTCTTCAGCTAACTTAAATCTACTGAGCTCAGATGCTAAACTAAGGGACGAGGCAATGCAGCAGCACAAAATAAGTAACACAAACAGCAATGACCAAAAAATTGGAAAATTGCAAAGCAAGCTACAGTAAATCTAAATTGCCAAGCAATGCAACATTACAACTAATATGAGCCAATGTGCAGCAACAAAAAAATAAATCTGGCTTAGCAGAGTAACACAAATTAAAGTTCAGTAGCACTATGCCTGGCAAACAGCAGCTTATATCTAAACATGACATAGCTCAAGCAGAAAAAATAGTACACTAAAGATAACAATGCAGATAAGGGAAATGTATAATCACATCTTAATGTCTAAGTAATTAAAGTGGTGCACCACAACAACTTATTGGAAAAATAATATTACCATGTACTTGAAAAGAAAATAATGTGTTACTGTTACTAGTTCCTTCTTATTGTTCTTTCCTTTCCAAGTGCTCCTTTTTTAAAGAATGTGGATCATAAAATAATTATTTAATAGATCTGTTGACAGAAAATGTTCACATTAGCAAATGCATTTTATTTTATAAAAGCAATGCTGCAACACAGCTGGAAACCAGATATCAAGTGAAATAAGCAACTACGAAAAGCAAAGCATAAAAATATCATTCAATAGTCATGTGGCATTTCGTAAGTCAGTAGCTCTCAACTCTCGTAGAAAGACACTTGTCATAATCAGGTGTGCAGATGTACGAATATTTCCCATCAATTCATAAGCATTTCAGTAATTAGCACAAAGTACGAGTAATCATATGTTTTCAGGTAATGAGCGTGTAATATTTGCGATGCTTTCTACAAAGGAATGTCAATAGCAAGGTTAATGGGAGTAATGAGGGTGTCGCATTTGCAATATTTTCTCTAAAGGAATGTCAATGGCGAGGATAAAGGCCTGCCTTTTTTCTTTTTTTTTTTTTTTTTACCTGTGCTTCCGGAAAGGCACACCCTAATGGCTTGTTCTCCAGGTGTTTGACACAGCTGCGTGCCCACGACGCATTACGTGCAGGTGGTCACTTAACTTTCTTACGGAAATATTTACGACACCAGTTTCCGCTACAGTGAGTCTCACATAAAAATATTTCACAGGTCAAGAATTAGCGTTGCAAATCTGTAGAAACAAAATCGCATAAATATAAGTGTCCAAAAAAATTTTCGCCGGCATTGTGATACATTCACGCATTTACACACATTTCATAACTCTTAAAGTACGATTCTTGGTTTCCAACATCCTGTTTCACAAGTCAAGAGTCCCTAAACACTACTCATTATTCCTTACCTCATTATACATATACATATTCATCGACACTTCTTCAATATTTCATCATGAGAAATACATAGCATAATAAACATTCCTCAACAACATAATACACATCGTCGTCGTAAAAATAACATCATAACACCTCAGTCAAATCTCAAAATCGTCGTAGCTTCCTCCAATAATTAAAAAAATTCTCTGCTCATGTCAAAAGTGTCATCTGCCTCAAACGTACTTTAAAAATCATGAATCCTTACCAAATACATCATTCAAAGCTCTCATAGTATCACAATGGTTCCGAAAAAATATGAAGAGTTCACACAGTACAGACAAAATACAATTTCGTAAGTGTGAAGTTATCCAACGGTGTAATTACGTAAACATGTGTCACTGACGTAGTAAAAAACATGTTTATCTCTCAGTTAAATGATCAGGTAGCTGTGTAATTTGTGTGTTACAGAAATATGGTACCGATGTGTAAAGTTGTATAAGCAAATACCATATTAGCTAGGGTTCCTTGTGGTTGCCATACACATGGTACACAAAGTAAGCATGTACCCCCCTGAGGATTAATGTAATTATACCCTCAGGTGTTACAGATTACAGCAATGGAATGAAATGTATCATGGAAAACTTTCTTTGTAATTCAAAAATCTTTAAGAATAAATGTTTTAAGTACAAAATTAATCACTCAAATGCGTGTCCTGTAGCGCTAAATGTGCGTCTTGCTGTAAGATAATTCTGTGGAAGTGTCGTAATTATCGTCCTCCGAAAGCTAAGTTCTGCAGAAGTCAATGTACTTACCTCATGATAAACAGAAGTGAAATGCTTTGCGTATAGATATCTTAGTTATTACGCTTATTGCCGTGATGAGGAAAGTACTGTGCTGTAACGTATTGTTGTCCTACGGAAAAGGCTATCTCCTTGTAGCTATAGCACAAACGTTATTACTAAAACATGTTTTACTTTCCAGAATAATTCAGAAAAACTGTGCGGATATAAAACAGAAACACTGCAAAAGCAACAGTGTAAATTGTCACTCATTAGTAGCGTCGTGATATAGTCGTGTAGCTGTCAAATAAACTAACCACTGTGCCATCTGGTATCTCACTGAAAGTACTTTAAATCCAGAATATATTTTCAAGTGAACCAAAATGTTGCCTTAAAATCTCATTAGCAGTACTGGTAAATGTTCTAAGTATGTAAGCCTTATAGTCGTTCCATAATCGTGCAACTAACAAGCAAGAATGTACACACACAATAACACTGTGACGTCTGTTCACTATAACAATGCATTCGTCATTTCTGTTTCAATAAGTTCTCTTGGTTCTTGACTGGATATTTAACTTCAAACATTGTTGCATGTTAACAGATTCTAAGTCTGACAAGCATACTAGTAATGTAAAGTGAAAAATTTTATAGCAAAGACTAAGTTAAAAAGCAGATTATCTTTCAATAAACGGTTTCACGTGTGAAATGTGGTGTAAACCTTTACTCTTCCTAGTGCACAGAGTTTCAACTTCAAAGCAATTATCATGTTGTATACAACGGTAAAGAATGCTAAAATTTTTCTCAAGGCTAGCGTCTTATGTTATTTTTCTCGGAGTCAGCGGGCGCACGCGGCTGCCTGCTGTGCGAGTCATTGCCTATTGTCTCTTCGTTGGCGCGCGTCGTTATTGGGATTTGGAGACCTAACTTCTACAAATTCACCGTGACGAGAGGGCCCTGCTCTGTTTGAATCCCGCCAGTTCTGATGCAATTCAGGTCTGTCGTTACGATCACATCGTCTGTCGCCATGTCGGTAGTTCCTGTAGAGTCTTTCTTGTCGGTTAAGTGGTGGAGAATTTCTCCCTGAATCGTAACTGCGCGCTGGACCGTTGCGTCTAAAGTTATTCTGTCTCCCTTGATAATAATTGTTTTGGTTCCCATATTGTCTGTTTCTCTGATTGTCTCTGTGATAGTCATTACCATGGAGAGGTGATCTTTCCCTGTAATTATTACTACTCTGCCAACGGTTGTCATACGGGTGGTGTCTGTTTTGGTCACGATATGTGTTGTGAGAATAGCCTTGTCGTGTCCAGTTATTATTTCTTTCATCGTGGAATTGTGACAGATGTGACCTGTAATTGTTGTGCTCCTGTTTCCGCGTTCCCCGATTGTCAGTGTCAATTTCCAGTTCTTGTAACAGACCCTGAAATGCTTCAATGTCATCTTTGCAACGTCCTGCTAAAATAATATGTCGTAAATGTTCAGGCAATTTGAGTAAGCAAATGCGGATGAGTTCTGAGGGGCTGTATGGGTTTGAAAGATATTGATTCTTATGCAACATGTCTTCAAAATATTTGACAAGACTGGAAAATTCAGATTGTTCAAAGTGTTTCATCATCATGATGCTATGTTTTACTCGGTCTTGTGTGGCTGGAGACCAATATGCTGAGAGGAAGGCATGGTAAAACTCTCCTTCACTGTGGCAATCGTGAATTACCGATCGCATTCTTACAGCTGGTTCATTCTCCAAGTAGCCACACATAAATTCTAATCTGTGTTCTAACGACCAGTTGGGAGGAAAACAATGAGAGAATTGATGGAGCCATGCTTGTGGATGAATGTCGTTGCCAGAATTCTTAAATGTTTTGAATTTACGTGTAGTAATGAACAGTTTATAGTCAAAATCATCGTGTCGGCGAGTCGCATATCGGTCATTGTTAGGTCGTGTCGGCCGTTCCATCTCAAAATTCGGTGCACATTGCCAATTTCTTTCATAACTTCCGAAATGCCCTGTGTTATTATTTTGCGGCTTTTCCGTATTTCTAAGTCCCTCTTCCCGTGTTGGAGCGCGAGTGTCCTCTGAAATACGTAATTCTTGTATTACCTGTGTCAGCTGATCTTGTACTTCCCGGATTTCTCTTTGGTGTTGCGTATTAATTTGATTCTGATTTTGTTTGAATTTCCTAATTTGTTCATACTCTTCTGTGTCAGTGAAGGCTACAGGTGTTGTGTCATTCAGATCATCATCTACCTTTGTAGATAAGTTAGTGACCTGATCTGAAAGTTCGGCTACTTTATCCGATAGTGTACTTATTTCCTCAGTGTGTTTTTCTGAACCAAGTTTCAGAGTATCTACTGTGTCCTTTAAGTTTTCCTGAGTTTTTGCAAGTTGCGTAACCGAATCGGTAGATGCAACTGAGTCAAATTTAGCTTGCAAGGTCTCATGATTTTCATGAACAATAGTTTGCAGTTCTTTTATGGCTGCTTCGTGATTCCGTAATGCATTTTCATGCCGCGAAAAAATAGGTTGAAAATGCTCACAAATTTGTGTTTTTACGTCATTACAGACTTTTTGACATTTCGATTCAATGTTATGTAACTCAGTAGTTAAGTCTTCACGTGTTTGTTCAAGAGTTTGTTCCAATGAGTCTAACTTTTTAAGATTTTGTTCCACTGTGTCTAACTTTTTGAGATTTTGTTCCACTGTGTCTAACTTTTTGAGATTTTGTTCCACTGTGTCTAACTGTTGCTGTGTTTGCCTCTGGTGTTGTTCCATTGTGTCTAACTTTTCAAGCTTTTGTCCCATTTGTTGCAATAATTGTAATAACAATGCACTGGTGTCTGAAACATGTTCCTCACTGCTTTTCGGCAGTGAATTTGCACCGGCAACATTCACATTTTGACCAGCAGAAAATGTGTCTTGACTTATTTGAGAAAACGGTGAGGATCCAAAACCTGAATCTACAGTATTTGCGAGATCGTGTCGTGTCATTTCGGCTTCCTGAGGCGAGCTATTGCCGACCGATCGATCGATAATGCTTCCCTCTTCACTAATTGTTTCACTGTCCACACCATTGTTTGACGCCCGCTCCATTTCCCTGTGCAAAGTTACCAAATTACTACTTTGAACATTAGTAAATTCATTACTCGGCGGCGCTGATAAGCTACGCTCGTCGTCACTATTATTTCTCAGTTTAGTTTGGAGCCTAGTGTTACGTTTTTCACACGCCATAATTGTCACAATATTTCACACGATAACACAGAAAAGCACAATTTGAAGTGCAAAAATAGGAGAACACATTAACATAGCACTGAAAATAATATGTAGTTAATTGCAAGCGTAGCTGCGAAATACTTGGTGCAAATCTACATGCATGCCACAACTGTTTTACTGTACAACAATGAAAGGCTACAACTACAAAGGAGATTCTCTCTACAATTACGCGCTAGCAATGAACAAAAGCTACACTAAATACACAAACTACAAGAAAAAATCAGATGATTCCAGTGAGGTATCCTAGGCTAAGGGTCGCCATATGAAACGTCCCCTTTGAACAATTTATACAAGACTGTGCTTAAACTGACACACAATATTTTGTTAGCGCAACGCAATCTGACTTTCAATAATTCGTACAAAAGAATGGGGCCTGACTAACATTAAACTATACCTTTCACAAATCACTTACCTCACAAAAATCTTCGCTGCTCAAGCTACTGCAATACAGCGGGCGCCACTACTGCCAGCTTGATATCATCATATATAAATATAGCAGTTCATGACAAATTTCAAAACTCCGCCATCTCTCTCTCCACATCCACCACTGCTGGCGGCTCACCTCCAACTGCGCAACGCTACGCGCTGTTCACATCCAGCTGCCGCTGCCCAACACTACAATGGCAGACAACAATGCAAACTAGCCACAGACTGCACACAGCACAGCCAGTGATTTTCATATTGAGCGCTACGTTACGTTGCCAATAAGAAAACATAAACAGCCTACTTACATAAGAAATGCCAAGAAAGGAAGGAAAATATATTTGCTTAACAAGAGTGATAGGGCACAAATCGCAGAATATCTGAGTGACCACCATCAAACGTTCATTTCTGAGGAAGAGGATGTGGAACAAAAATGGAAAAAATTCAGAAACATCGTCCAGTACGCCTTAGATAAGTTCGTACCGACTAAGGTCCAAAGCGAGGGGAAAGATCCACCGTGGTATAACAATCATGTACGAAAGGTACTACGGAAACAAAGAAAGCTTCATCATAGGTTTAAGAGTAGTCGAATCATAGCTGATAAGGAAAAGCTGAACGAAGCGAAAAAGAGCGTAAAGAGAGCAATGAGAGAAGCATTCAACGAATTCGAACATAAAACATTGGCAAACAATCTAAACAAGAACCCTAAAAAGTTTTGGTCATATGTAAAATCGGTAAGCGGATCTAAATCCCTATTCAGTCACTCGTTGACCACGATGGCACCGAAACAGAGGACGACCGAAGAAAGGCAGAAATACTGAATTCAGTGTTCCGAAACTGTTTCACTGCGGAAAATCGTAACACGGTCCCTGACTTCAGCCGTCGCACGGACGCAAAAATGGAAAATATTGAAATAAACGATATCGGAATTGAAAAACAACTGCTATCACTTAGTAGCGGAAAAGCATCCGGACCAGACGAGATACCCTTAAGATTCTACAGTGATTATGCTAAAGAAATTGCCCCCTTTCTATCAGCAATTTATCGTAGATCGCTGGAAGAACGTAAAGTACCTAGCGACTGGAAGAAAGCGCAGGTCGTTCCCATTTTCAAGAAGGGTCATAAATCAGATGCGAATAATTATAGGCCTATTTCGCTTACGTCAATCTGTTGTAGAATAATGGAACATGTTTTGTGTTCTCGTATTATGACGTTCTTAGATAATACAAATCTCCTTCATCATAACCAACATGGATTCCGCAAACAGAGATCATGTGAAACTCAGCTCGCCCTATTTGCCCAAGAAATTCACAGTGCCGTAGACACTGGCGAGCAGATTGATGCCGTATTCCTGGACTTCAGGAAGGCATTTGATACGGTTCCGCACTTACGTTTAGTGAAAAAAATACGAGCTTACGGAATATCAGACCAGGTTTGTGATTGGATTCAGGATTTCCTAGAAGAAAGAACACAACACGTCATTCTTAACGGTTCAAAATCTGCAGATGTAGAGGTAATTTCGGGAGTACCGCAGGGAAGCGTGATAGGACCTTTATTGTTTACAATATACATAAATGACTTAGTTGACAACATCGGTAGCTCCGTGAGGCTATTTGCAGATGACACGGTTGTCTACAAGAAAGTAGCAACATCAGAAGACTCGTACGTACTCCAGGAGGACCTGCAGAGGATTAATGCATGGTGCGACAGCTGGCAGCTTTCCCTAAACGTAGATAAATGTAATATAATGCGCATACATAGGGGCAGAAATCCATTCCAGTACGATTATGCCATAGGTGGTAAATCATTGGAAGCGGTAACGACCGTAAAATACTTAGGAGTTACTATCCGGAGCGATCTGAAGTGGAATGATCACATAAAACAAATAGTGGGAAAAGCAGGCGCCAGGTTGAGATTCATAGGAAGAATTCTAAGAAAATGTGACTCATCGACGAAAGAAGTAGCTTACAAAACACTTGTTCGTCCGATTCTTGAGTATTGCTCATCAGTATGGGACCCTTACCAGGTTGGATTAATAGAAGAGATAGACATGATCCAGCGAAAAGCAGCGCGATTCGTCATGGGGACATTTAGTCAGCGCGAGAGCGTTACGGAGATGCTGAACAAGCTCCAGTGGCGGACACTTCAAGAAAGGCGTTACGCAATACGGAGAGGTTTATTATCGAAATTACGAGAGAGCACATTCCGGGAAGAGATGGGCAACATATTACTACCGCCCACATATATCTCGCGTAATGATCACAACGAAAAGATCCGAGAAATTAGAGCAAATACGGAGACTTACAAGCAGTCATTCTTCCCACGCACAATTCGTGAATGGAACAGGGAAGGGGGGATCAGATAGTGGTACAATAAGTACCCTCCGCCACACACCGTAAGGTGGCTCGCGGAGTATAGATGTAGATGTAGATGTAGATAAGCATCTGATGTTGCTGAAAACGAAGCCGCTGAGTCGACCAGACGCCGACTTGACAGTCGATGATGACCTCAGTGATATTTCCTCAAATCGTATTGAGCCTCGTCCATGGAGGATTTGCGTCTATAGCGGCCTCACTACAGAGATGGTTGTCTTCCTTACTTCTCTTGAATTCGGCGACCAGACGAACGGCTGGTACGTCTGTACAGCGACGCGGAGCGCCTTCCGGGTGTTGAGGAACGACCACGGCTTAGATACGGTGGTGAACTGGGGCCCTCAGGTCGACTGTAATAGTTTGCAGTTGACTTGCGGTAGTAGGACTGTTGTGACTCTCGATGTTCTGGGGTGTAGTAGTCGAAAACTCGCCTTCTTAGAATGCAGTCCTGAAAAACGTGTTCATAACATCCACGAGGGCGTGTTGTCGTCGGACTTCGCAATGTCTGTTCTACTGAGGCAAGTTGGTTGTATCTGCATTGGTTGGGTGCTGGCTTGTAGCGTGCAGCATACGTCCGAGTTGGCCGAGTACATTCTTCCCGTCACGTTAGGGTGGTGGCGGAGATTGATGCTAAGGAGCGATACACCTCTTTCTCAAAATTTTCTGTTATCACTTACGTCTCTTGTGTTCTCGGCCCGACTTTTCTGGCTACCTTACACTGCTCTATCTCTTCTTTTAATATCTAGCCGAGGAATAACATTCGGAAGATGGTCATTCCTGTTTCAAATGGTTCAAATGGCTCTAAGCACTATGGGACTTAACATCTGAGATCATCAGGCCCCTGGACTTAGAACTACTTAAACCTAACTAACCTAAGGACATCACACACATCCATGCCCGAGGCTGGATTCGAACCTGCGACCGTAGCGGTCGCGCGGTTCCAGACTGATGCGCCTAGAAGCCTCCGGCCACTACGGCCGGCTAATGTATATATTTAGAAGTGCCCGGCGTCACCGACACACAGTTCCACATTTAACCCACAATTAAGTCCAAATTCTAAGGCGGGATCGTCGGTGAAGTTCAGTACTTAGGACACAAAGCACATTCATTATTGACACGAAACATGCAGTGGGAACCTACTGGACGGAGAGGGCAGATATTGACATAAACATCGAATATTCCAGAATGCTGGTATTTGTATCAACATCGAATAGGAAATGATGGGTAACACGTAACAAATAACTGTTGGTAGTAAGGTTTGCACTGGCAACAAACAGCACGTCAGCCAATGACGGAAATCACTACACCAAAATGCATGAACCACAACTTGCGGCAAAATTCAGCAAATATCGCTCTACGGAGAAAGAGACAAAAGTACAGTTTTTTCGGTGAGGACAGCAAATGTCTTGCTTGATAACCTATGTTAAAAACGATGTACTAATAGCTCGCGAGCGCTGGTCAGATGGTGTTCGCTTTTTTTCAGCATTGGATTTACTCGTTTCTATGCAGACGACGAAAAGATTGAAGAAATGTATGATGAAATAAAAGAAATTATTCAGATAGTGAAGCGTGACGAAAACTTAATAGTCATGGGTGACTGGAATTCGGTAGTATGAAAAGGGAGAGAAGGAAACTTATTAGATGAATATGGATGGGGGCTAAGAAATGAAAGAGGAAGCCGCCTGGTAGAATTTTGCACAGAGCACAACTTGATCATAGCTAACACTTGGTTCAAGAATCATAAAAGGAGGCTGTATACATGGAAGAAGCCTAGAGATACTGACAGGTTTCAGATAGATTATGTAATGGTAAGACAGAGATTTAGGAACCAGGTTTTAAATTGTAAGACATTTACAGGGGCACATGTGGACTCTGACCACAATCTATTGGTTATGAACTGTAGATTAAAACTGAAGAAACTGCAAAAAGGTGGGAATTTAAGGAGATGGGATCTGGATAAACTGAAAGAACCAGAGGTTGTACAGAGTTTCAGGTAGAGCGTAAGGGAACAAATTACAAGAATGGGGGATAGAAATACGGTAGTAGAAGAATGGGTAGCTTTGAGGGATGAAGTAGTGAAGGCAGCAGAGGATCAAGTAGGTAAAAAGACGAGGGCTAATAGAAATCCTTGGGTGACAGAAGAAATATTGAATTTAATTGACGAAAGAAGAAAATATAAAAATGCAGTAAATGAAACAGGAAAAAAAGGAATACAAACGTCTCAAAAATGAGATCGACAGGAAGTGCAAAATGGATAAGCAGGCATGGCTAGAAGACAAAAGTAAGGATGTAGAGGATTATCTCACTAGGGGGAAGATGGATACTGCCTACAGGAAAATTAAAGAGACCTTTGGACATAAAAGAACCACTTGCATGAACATCAAGAGCTCAGATGGAAACCCAGTTCTAAGCAAAGAAGGGAAAACTGAAAGGTGGAAGGAGTATATAGAGGGTCTATACATGGGCGATGTACTTGAGGACAATATTATGGAAATGGAAGAGGATGTAGATGAAGATGAAATGGGAGATATGATACTGCTTGAAGAGTTTGACAGAGCACTGAAAGACCTGAGTCGAAACAAGGCCCCGGAGTAGACAACATTCCATTAAAACTACTGACGGCCTTGGGAGAGCCAGTCCTGACAAAACTCTACCATCTGGTGAGCAAGATTTATGAAACGGGCGAAATACCCTCAGACTTCAAGAAGAATATATTAATTCCAATCCCAAAGAAAGCAGGTGTCGACAGACGTGAAAATTACCGAACTATCAGCTTAATAAGTCACAGCTGCAAAATACTAACGGGAATTCCTTACAGACGAATGGAAAAACTGATAGAAGCCGACCTCGGGGAAGATCAGTTTGGATTCCGTAGAAATGTTGGAACACGTGAGGCAATACTGACCCTACGACTTACCTTAGAAGCTAGATTAAGGAAGGGTAAACCCACGTTTCTAGCATTTGTAGACTTAGAGAAAGCTTTTGACAATGTTGACTGGAATACTCTCTTTCAAATTCTGAAGGTAGCAGGGGTAAAACACAGGGAGCGAAAGGCTATTTACAATTTGTACAGAAACCAGATGGCAGTTATAAGAGTCGAGGGACATGAAAGGGAAGCAGTGGTTGGGAAGGGAGTGAGGGTTGTAGCCTATGCCCGATGTTATTTAATCTGTATATTAAGCAAGCAGTAAAGGAACCAAAAGAAAAATTCGGAGTAGGTATTAAAATCCATGGAGAAGAAATAAAAACTTTGAGGTTCGCCGATGACACTGTAATTCTGTCAGAGACAGCAAAAGACTTGGAAGAGCAGTTCACCGGAATGGACAGTGTCTTGAGAGGAGGATATAAGATGAACATCAACAAAAGCAAAACGAGGATAATGGAATGTAGTCGAATTAAGTCGGGTGATGCTGAGGGAATTAGATTAGGAAATGAGACACTTGAAGTAGTAAAGGAGTTTTGCTATTTGGGGAGCAAAGTAACTGATGATGATCGAAGTAGAGAGGATATAAAATGTAGACTGGCATTGGCAAGGAAAGCGTTCCTTAAGAAGAGAAATTTGTTAACATCGAGTATAGATTTAAGTGTCAGGAAGTCATTTCTGAAAGTATTTATATGGAGTGTAGCCATGTATGGAAGTGAAACATGGACGATAAATAGTTTGGACAAGAAGAGAATAGAAGCTTTTGAAATGTGGTGCTACAGAAGAATGCTGAAGATTAGATGGGTAGTTCACATAACTAATGAGGAAGTGTTGAACAGGATTGAGGAGAAGAGAAGTTTGTGGCACAACGTGACTAGAAGAAGGGATCTGTTGGTAGGACATGTTCTGAGGCATCAAGGGATCACCAATTTACTATTGGAGCGCATCGTGGAGAGTAAAAATCGTATAGGGAGACAAAGAGATGAATACACTAAGCAGATTCAGAAGGATGTAAGTAGGTACTGGGAGATGAAGAAGCTTGCACAGGATAGAGCAGCATGGAGAGCTGCATCAAACCAGTCTCAGGACTGAAGACCATAACAACAACAACAACAGACACAGAGAAGAGACCTCCTATATATACACTTAATATCTGATTAGCATTGTAAAACGCGAATTTGCCTAACTGATATCTTTCCAACAACTCCCAGTGACCCTCTGAATCTCAGCCGTGACGTCACGGCTTCCACCCACGTTTTAAATTCGTGCCTTCGGTAGCGGCAGCCGTGACAGAGTTAGTAGTAAAGGATTAATCAAAACATCACCTCTCACGCTGAAGTTTGCTGCGTGAAAATGAAAATGTAGTATATGACTAACTTTTTTCCTTTCAACGTTTTGTGCGGCGTGTCAGCATGAAATAGCTTCGTAAAGATTTGAAATTATGTATAAAGTTCTTTGGAAGTCGGTAAGTGCTCTCATTCTCAAATACTAGATGAAAAAGTGCGGCCTCCACACAAACACGCTGTTTCTAATACTTGTCTTGTTGGGCTCAATTTTAACATTACATTATACCCCTCATGTGGGGATTACGACAGAATTTTAAATTTTTATATTCAGCCAATAATTATACGAAACACTGAAAGCCAAGTTTTTGTTGCTCCTGGAAATCCCTAGACAGGCAACATGCAACTGGCGTTGGGTTTCTGGTGGTCGCTTAGTAATATACTGTAGATAATTCTGTGGGTTAATCTTCTAATTTGTATAATTCACTCCTTTCTTAGCTTCAGTATCATGCAGATTGTAGTAATTATTGTAGCATCGTGAGAAACTGTTGGCCTACTACTATGTGATTTCCAGTTCAGTAACTTGCAAAGATGGAGTCGTTACATGTCACAGCACAGCAAAAACTGGTTGAGCAACTGGCTAACTACTCCCTACGGGAAAGAAGTCTAACTCAAACGAGTGGAGTGTTAACTAAATATCCAGTACGTAAACTGTTTTTGACTGCGAAATCTCTGATCGGCGGAAGAGAGTGCAGCAACTATAATGTAATGGCAGAAGTGGCTGAAGACAGAGAAGGACCGTTTTATCAACACGGTGTTGGTTTTAGTGTCTGATGACGAATCTCTACTACCAATTTCTTTATACATTATTTGAAGCTATACTTTTTGGATCTTTGCTACTGCGTAGGTGTCAATTTGAATGCAATTAAATCGATACAATAATCCCGAATTTGATTGGATTCCGATGTCAACTTCATGTCATGCGATCGAGCATTAACCTAAATGTTCTGCTCATTCGTAATCTGATTTTGTCCGAATCATGTTTTTGCCTCACTGCACTGCGCTATGTTTCACTTTGTTGTAGAAATATAAGGCAACGATTTTTGATAGCTAGCATTTCATTGTACATGAAATGAAGTATACAGGGTGTTACAAAAAGGTACGGCCAAACTTTCAGGAAACATTCCTCACACACAAATTAAGAAAAGATGTTATGTGAACATGTGTCCAGAAACACTTAATTTCCATGTTAGAGCTCATTTTAGTTTCGTCAGTATGTTCTTCCACCCACTCTCAATGGAGCACGTTATCGTGATTTCATACGGGATACTCTACCTGTGCTGCTAGAACATGTGCCTTTACAAGTACGACACAACATGTGGTTCATGCACGATGGAGCTCCTGCACATTTCAGTCGAAGTGTTCGTACGCTTCTCAACAACATATTCGGTGACAGATGGATTGGTAGAGGCGGACCAATTCCATGGGCTCCACGCTCTCCTGACGTCAACCCTCTTGACTTTCATTTATGAGGGCATTTGAAAGCTCTTGTCTACGCAACCCCGGTACCAAATGTAGAGACTCATCGTGCTCGTATTGTGGACAGCTGTGATACAATACGCCATTCTCCAGGGCTGCATCAGCACATCAGGGATTCCATGCGACGGAGGGTGGATGCATGTATCTTCGCTAACGGAGGACATTTTGAACATTTCCTGTAACAAAGTGTTTGAAGTCACGCTGGTACGTTCTGTTGCTGTGTGTTTCCATTCCATGATTAATGTGATTTGAAGAGAAGTAATAAAATGAGCTCTAACATGAAAAGTAAGCGTTTCCGCACACATGTCCACATAATATATTTTATTTCTTTGTGTGTGAGGAATGTTTCCTGAATGTTTGGCCGTACCTTTTTGTAACACCCTGTATTCTTAGTGAGGGTTGCATTAAAATTTTTGTCGTCTGAATCTGTCAGTGATCTCTTAAGTGGTCTTTTTAACTTATTTACGTTGTTTTTGCGAAGATATGATTCTAAACAGATTGTTTTGTTAGTTTTCAAGGTAACAGTGTCGTTGATGTAGTGAGTGAGATGCATCGTAGTGGCGGTATTGACAATGTTGTTATTCGGCATATTGTTGGTGTCTTCTAGTGTTAACAATGGTGTCCTTTCTCTTTCTAAGGTATATCATGACAATTGTTATGGATTTATGGGCTATTATACTATTGTACCTCCTTTGAAGAATAAAGTTTTATTATGGATTAGTAACCGGATGCATCACGTTGATTTTTTTCGGGGGAGGGGGGGGGGGGGGGGAAGAAAGTTTTCATCTAGTGTACACCTGTGTATACGTCGTCTAGAGTGTCACAGCAACTCAGGACACACATAATTCATTGATTGTACCGATAAAGTTTACGAGTACAGCCGTTTTTTCAGTGGCTCTTTCGGTTTGTAACGTGATTCTGTTTCAGTTTCTATCTGGTTAATTTGAAATTTGGCCTCAGAAATTTGCGGAACTTTAGTCTTCTTAGCGTCGTTTACAGTGATGTGTTTGGCAATGACTTTCGCTGCTAGATATTTCTTATTACATTTTATAGCTAGATTACTGTTTTCTCGTTTGATAATCAGTTGAATCATAGAACAAACATGATGCAAGGCTGCCTTGATCTTCCCAACTGCTTCAGCATACACTTATAATACGCAGTTCGTGATCATCTCGTAAATCGAATAATTTAATTCTGAACAGTGAATGCGCTTGAAACAATAATTCAATGAATAACAATAAAGAAAATTCCTCAGTTTGCAGATTGACACTCCCCAAACAGAAATTTTTGCAGTGAACTGAAACGTCTTCGCAGACTCAGTCTGTCTTTTTATTATTTCAGTTCGCACCGATAGCCATTCCCATATATCTGGAACTCTTTTTACTTCCTATTTCCGGCAGGTGTACTATAGATTCCGAAGACGATGTTTCCAATCTTCCTCACATAACTGTATTTGCTATCAAATTTTACCGTTAATACGTTTCCGCAAATATTATTAAGTTTGATCCCTTTCACCGATGGCTAAACGACGGTAGTGCAGGTAGCTTGTCAGGGCTGCTACTTTTTAAGATCCTGCTTTAAATTCACGATACTAATGCGCATGATCGATGACTCTCCTCCGCAAACGGCGGCTTACTTCACGAGTAATGACTTCAGATAAATGTGCGACACTTGTCCACTTCAGTTTAACAGCATAATGCCACGAGAATAATCGAAATGCATGTGCTTTTAATCGGTAGCTTGGCTTCGCTCGCTTTGCCCCGACCCCCACGCCCAATTTATTCCGAGACGTACATCCTGTGGTTCTACACGCCTCTTACCATTTCCGTTAGTGATACGTCCGTCCTAACGAATGTAATATATCTCAACTAAGATGGTGATGAATAGCTTCCCAGAAAGGTTGCAATTACGCACATGATTACAAGGAGCGTAAATGCACCCGTCCCCAGTTACTAGCACCTGTCTCAACAGCCGGTAGCTGGCCGCTCCGTTTGCTATGTCGCAGTTTTGTCTGAATGATTGCACACTCGCGACCGAACACAGACTGACAGAAAGTTTTTCGTCTGGAAGTGTTGCGTACTTGAGCAATCGGTTAGCAGAAAGAATTATTCTTTCGTAACGTTCATGAACTATACGTAATGAGAAAATAACGATCGTTTAATCAGTCAGATTGAATGTAGTCACAATTTATTCACTTTTAATGGAACGCTTCAATAGCTGACTTCTCAGCGTGTCAAGTTGTCATGCGGATGACATTTCGCTGTTCACGGCACAAGTTGAATAGGAGTGCACTTAACCATGAAAGGACAGCTGCGGAGTCACTTGAAGGAAGTAGCGGCATCCAATTGGTAAACCCTAGGTCGATGGCTGGAAGAGATTTATTTACCTTTTCAGGGACATAGGCCTCCAAACACATTTCATCCGAGCCGCTACGACTGTTATTCCTGTGCCAATTTCTTCATCTCAGAATTACACTTACACCAGATCTAGATTATTTGTGAGATATATTCCAACCTCTGTCGAACTGTACAGTTTTCACCCTCTACTGCTCCATCTAGTACCATGGACGTTAATCCATCATGCTTTCTCATCCCGTCGCTTCTTCTGCTCAGTGTTTTCCACATATTCTTTTTCACGTTGAGTGCGTGGAGAACAAGCTTATTTATTACTTTATAAGTCCTCTTAAATTACACCATCCTTCCGGAGCACTATATCTCAAACGCTTAGATTCTCTTATTCTCTTATTATTTTACAGACTACGGTCCATTTACATAAAACATGTATATTCTCAATTTTTTCTTTTAATTTTGAGGCATGTTTGATGTTAGTGGGCTTCTTCTACTGATCAGTTCTTTCCTCGCCCCCTTGGTTAGATTTTCGTGCGTTTTTTTTTCCCAAGTTTACAGAATTCTTCCCTTCGCCTACTACGTTATCACCAGTATCAATATACCGTTAATCACTTGTCTGATTTCTGCTACTCCTCCTTTCTATGGTTCTTATTTCGTGTACCCACAGTTCAAGTTCTTTGACTTTAACCGGGTACTGATGTCTCATGACAGCATAGATCAAGAGTGATATTTCCGGGCGTAATGGCCAACTTTACGTCCACCGACAACTTTCAAACATATCCCTCTCCACAGCAATGAGTTCTTTCTTTTGTTACCTGTAATACCCAACATAATGAGTGCCCCAAAAGGTACTATACAAGGTGAGTGTCATGTAACTACATTTATAATTCACTTATAGAAAAAAAGAAAATTTTGTGTGAAGCATCAACACAAAAAGTTTTTTCTGGTACTTTAGTCAAGTTTTATACGTGTTCATTAGTGCTTCCCCACCACAAGGGAGGTAACAGAGGATTGTTTTATGAGGCCGACACACGCAGCCGTGATAAGGATTGCTCTTCTGTCACGCTGAACGATTCTCTTCAGTCGTTGTTGGTCCCGTTCTTGCAGGAACTTTTTCCGGCCGCAGCGATGTCGGAGATTTGATGTTTTGCCGCATTCCTGATATTCACGGTACACTCGTGAAATGGTCGCACGGGAAGATCTCCACTTCATCGCTACCTCGGTGATTCTATATCCCATCGTTCGTGCGCCGACTATAACACCACATTCAGACTTACTTAACAACTTGCCATTGTAGCAGCAGCAGCCGAGGTAACAATTGCGCCAGACACCTGTTGTCTTGTGTAGGCGTTGCGGACCACAGCACCTCATTCTGCCTGTTTACACATTTCTGTATTTGAATATGCATGCCTATACCAGTTTCTTTGGCGCTTCAGTATATGTATATACATATACACATGTGTGTGAGGATCACTTTGCAGTCGCACTGCATGTACAGAGAGCAGTCTTTAACAATGGATTTTGTAATCGCTGCAGCAGGTAGTCGCCGGGCGCCAGAGAGAACCGTAATTGCTCGTAATTGTTATTCTCTTACTTACGTAATCACTCAGAACGTGGATAATTACAGGTGAGAGAATTTCCGTTTCATGAATATGTATACGCCAAGGTGCAGCGCGGTGGAGCATTTGTTTTTGTTGCCGCAGCGTTCTGAAATGTCTTGAGTTATAAACATTAGTTTCAAAAACGCATTAAAGCCGAGCGCCTCGCCTTTATTATTTTCTCGGTAGGGATTTTTTTATGTACGCCTTCGGGTGGCTCTCAGTAAGCGTGAGCTACACTCGAGCTGAAATAACACGGAGGAACGGCGCCTACGCAGCCGTAATAAACACTTCCAACTGTGCACGCCGACCTCCGTTCAAACAGAGGTGTGTCCTCAGCTCACCTTCGGAAACGGTTCTCGTTATTACGAGGTATTCACGATACATATTACTTGTGACCTAAATTCTGTTTTGTGGCAGTAAATTTCCGGTAGCGAAATTTCATCAATATACAACACATCAATAAGAAAACTGACGATTTGTTTCTCGAATAGCCAACTCAATTGAACCTAACATTTCATGATTTACGTTGGTAGAATTGGGGTGAACCCATGCTCGCCGGTACTACCGCCTTTCGTCCCTCTAAACACAGTAATCAAATGCTAATTATTTTCTTCCACCATTACAGCACAACTATTCGCCTGGTATTGAACAGGTAAATGCAACAACCAACCGTTAAAGCTAATTCATGCTTTAAGACACCATATTGTCATAGGTTCTAGATATTTACCGCAAATAGCAGCAGGGTGATCAATAGGTGAGACATCGTAATAATTACACGAAAACACTTTCCTCTCATGTTAACCAGTCTGACATGATAAAGTTAAGACAGATTTTACTTGTAGTCAAGTTTATCAGCTTTCTGGAATATTTGTTAACTGGAAAATATACACAAAAAAATGGTTCAAATGGTTCTGAGCACTATGCGACTTAACTTCTGAGGTCATCAGTCGCCTAGAACTTAGAACTAATTAAACCTAACTAACCTAAGGTCATCACACACATCCACGCCCGAGGCAGGATTCGAACCTGCGACCGTAGCGGTCACGCGGTCCCAGACTGAAGCACCTTTAACCGCACGGCCACACCGGCCGGCAAAATATACACAAGAGATAGAGTTCTACCTGGAGCATAGTGTATCTAGGGACACCTGATATTACATGGCCGATGTTTCAATCTACAGACTGATTTTAGGATCGCACTGTAATCTCCCCCCACCTTCCTATTTCCAGTCATTGTCCACAATAAGCGAAGTCTCTTATGAAAAATTTGAGATGTACGAAGATTACAATAAACTTTCTAGTTTACTTAGCTTTTCGTGTAGAGTCGGTTCCAGTTCTTTCTGTCTAGTTGTCTGATTCCTGAAGCTGAAATTCCCACATTTCAAGTCCTCAAAGATGAGTTTATCTAAATAAATTTGAATATTGTTGTTGCAGTATTTTTGTTGTTAGGTTAATAAATTTTGTCACATTTCAGTATATCATACAGTGTCCGCCCCAGTAGCTGAGTGGTCAGCGTGACGGATTGCCGTCCTCTGGGCCCGGGTTCGATTCCCGGCTGGGTCGGAGATTTTCTCCGCTCAGGGACTGGGTGTTGTGTTGTGTTCATCATCACTTCATCCCCATCCGGCGTGCAGGTCGCCCAATGTGGCGCCGAATGTAATAAGACCTGCGATATGGCGGCCGGACCTGCCCCGCGAGGGGCCTCCCGGCCAATGACGCCAAACGCTCATTTCCATTTCCATATCATACAGTCATTTGGATTTTCACATTAACAAACCGGGAATTACATTGTTCGCCAAAAATACAAAAATACATCAGTTCACATCAGAGGCATGCTTACTACTACTTCACTCTGCGATAATAACAGTATTCCAAAGGGTTTAGAGTTTTTCTTGACAAAGGATTGCCGACCGTTGTGACCGGACAGCTCGATCGAGAAAGCTCATCAAAACCAGTTCGCTGAACTTTATGGCTGGCCGGTGTGGCCGAGCGGTTCTATGCGCTTCAGTTCGGAACCGCGCTGCTGCTACGGTCGCAGGTTCGAATCATGCTTCGGGCATGGATGTGTGTGATGTCCATAGGTTAGTTATGTTTAAATAGTTCTAAGTCTAGTGGACTGATGACCTCAGAAGTTAAGTCCCATGGTGCTCAGAGCCATTTGAACCATTTTTTCTGACAAATGAATTTCTATTGGTTTCGATTATTATTTCATAAATGAATCCAGAAATAAACATAAACAGTACTAGATTGCTTAATTAATAACAGAGATTTTAAGTGTGCCAACTAATTCGTACTTTCAAATTTTTCGCAAAAAATAATTTTAACTTTGCATTCAGAACTAGTATTTAACGATTATAACATTCAAAACAAACTGATCCCTTCTCATAAATTTTAACACATTTCTTGTCGTGGCCATTTTTTGCAGCAGCTGTATGTAAATTGCAGTTGTTTCAAATAAAGTGCCATTTTTGCAAATTGCACATCGAAATTTTTATTTTTATTTGTGCACCCAGGCGGGTTTCGCCTTTTTTACAATGCGTTTTCAGTGAGTGTCCTGAAATATTACATGATTTGTCCACTTTTACCCACAGGTTATGGTTTCACATCTAGGTTATAGATTTAAAGACAGTTCCTGAACGTTTTTTTATGAAATGGAAGGGTTCTTACCGGTAACTTCTAATTCATTGCATCTAAGCAAACTGTTTTCTCTCATCTCGCAACCAGGTGGACATCTTACAGTTCACCTGGTTGCCAGGTGAGAAAAAGCAGTTTTCTTAGATGCAATGAATTAGAAGTTACCGGTAAGTACCCTTCCATTTCATAAAAAAACGTTAAGGAACTGTTTTTAAATCTATAACCTAGATGTGAAACCATAACCTGTGGGTAAAAATGGACAAATCACGTAATATTTCAGGACACCCACTGAAGATTCGTTTAAAAAAAAAGGCGAAACGCGTGGGTGCATAAATTAAAAAAAATTTTTTAAAAAATTCGATGTGCAGTTTGCAAAAAAGGGATATTCTTTGAAACAACTGCAATTCATAAATTTTATCTTGAAACGTAACATACTGTGTATAAAATTATATGAAAATTTTCAGCCGGCCGGAGTGGCCGAGCGGTTGTAGGCGCTACAGTCTGGAACCGTGCGACCGCTAGTTCTAAGTTCTATGAGACTGATGACCTCAGAAGTTAAGTCCCATAGTGCTCAGAGCTATTTGAACCAATTTGAAAATTTTCAGAAAAGCAGCTGACATAATACTGACCTGTCTAAAATTCGAAAAACAATACCGGTATCGACAACTACTGTCGAGAAAAAGTGATGCTGGACGAGGATGTCCCATTACAACGTGAAGGAATACCTTTTGTGCAGCGTTTGTAAAAATTACAAGTTCCACATATTTAAGTGCTGTATAACACACATGGGGTCACAAAATACACCTCCATAACCAGAACCTAGTCCTTTCCTTGTAGACACAGCCCACACCATTATAGAGTCGCCACCAGCTTGCACAGTGCCTTGTTGCCACCTTGGGTCTACGGCTGCGTGGGGTATAAGCCACACTCGAACCCTACCACAAGCTCTTACCAACTAAAGTCGGGACTCATATGACTAGGTCACAGTTTTCCAATCGTCTAGGGTCCAACCCATAAGATCACGACTGCAGGCAACATCGTGCTGTTAGCGAAGGCATTTGCGTCTGTCGTCTTCTGCCATAGCCCATTAACGCCAGATTTTGCCGCACTGTCTTAAGTGATGCGTTCGTCGTCAGTCTGCGTTTATTTCAAGCAGTGTTGCTTTCCTGTTAGCACTGGCAACTCTCGCCGCGCTTGGTCGTTAAGTGAAGGCCATCGGCCACTGTGTTGTCCGTGTTGAGGAGTTATGCCTGAAATCTGGGTTTCTCAGCACACTCTTGACACTGTGAAGCTTGGAATATTGAATTTCCTAGCAGTTTTCGAACTGGAATGCCCCATGCGTCTACCTCCAATTACCATTCTGCGTTCAGTCTGTTAATCCCCGTGGGGACTTATGACCTAAGATATTGAGTCCCATAGTGCTCAGAGCCAATCTCCGTCGTGTGACTGTAATTAAGGCGGAAACTTTTCGAATGAATCACCTGTGTACGAATGACGATCTGCCAGAGCACTGTGCTTTTATACCTTGTGTACGCGATACTATCGCCATCTGTATATGAGCATTTCGCTATCGCACGATTTTTGTGACCCCAGTGCATTGTAGCTATATGGAGGCTATTGTCACTTTTTCAGTTACAGAGTTTTTGTTACCTGAGAACACGTGATATTTGCAAATGAACTGAGTTTTGTGTAATGTCTTCTTTTTCCGAACCATTCCTTTTGTTTTGTATCCTGTGCTAAATAATTACCAGAAAGAAACAGCCCAATATCTGGTGTGGTATGCGGAAACCAAATCACCAATTATTGTCCAAAGAAATATGCAATGTGAATTTCAAAAGGCGCTTCCAGACGTTAAGGCTATTAAAGCTTGGAATGGCAAGTTCCTAGCCAGTGGGAGTGTAAAACATCAGATACCCTCCTGTGTGCTAGTGCACCATCCTGCTGGAGGAACACATTTGGCAGAGGGCGGCGGAATTGAGAGACAACAAACTGTTCAGACACGTCCAAATAAGTGGCTGCTGTTACTGTTTGTTTGATGAAGAAAAATGGTCCACCTATGCAGTCTTTGGGCAACGGCCTTGCCGCAGTGGATAAACCGGTTGCCGGCCGGGGTGGCCGAGCGGTTCTAGGCGCTACAGTCTGGAACCGCGCGACCGCTACGATCTCAGCCTCGAATCCTGCCTCGGGCATGGATGTGTGTGATGTCTTTAGGTTAGTTAGGTTTAAGTAGTTCTAAGTTCTAGGGGACTGATGACCTCAAATGTTAAGCCCCGTAGTGCTCAGAGCCATTTGAACCATCTGATTTGATAAACCGGTTCCCGCCAGATCACCGAAATTAAGCGCTGTCGGGCGTGGCCAGCGTTTGGATGAGTGACCATCCGGGCCAGCATGCGCTGTTACCATTTTTCGGGGTGCACTCAGCCTCGTGATGCCAATTGAGGGGCTACCCGACCGAATAGTAGCGGCTTCCGTCAAAGAAAACCGTCGTAACGAGCGGGAGAGCGGTGTGCTGACCACACGCCCCTCCTATCCGCATCCTCATCTGAGGATGCTATGGCGGTCGAATGGGTCCCGATGGGCCACGTGTGGCCTGAAGACGGAGTGCAGTCTTTGAACAGTGCGCGCCACATTTTCGCTGTCTTCTACATGTTCTCGAAAACTGTGGGGATTTTTTGAACCCCACATATGATTATTGTGCCGATTAACTTGTCGAGCTGTTTCATGCTTGTCGCACCACAAGTTATTTCACGTGGAATGGCAACTTCTACGAACAGCTGGAAGGCGTCGTCATGGGTAGTCCTCTTAGTCCAGCGGTGGCCAACTTCTTCATGGAACATTTCGGAGTACAGGCACTGGACTTGGCACCTTGTAAACCCAAGAAGTGGTGCACATAGTCGGTGCTACGTTCGTCGTGTGGGGCCATGGTGAGCAACAGCTCGGTGACTTCCTAAGACACTTGAACAGCCTCCATGGCGACATGAAATTTACAGTGAACTACATCTACATCTACATGGATACTCTGCAAATCACATTTAAGTGCCTGTTAGAGGGCTCGTCGAACTGCCTTCACAGTTCTCTATTATTCCAATCTCGTAGGCGCGCGGAAAGAATAAACACCTATATCTTTCCATACGAGCTCTAATTTCCCTTATTTTATCGAGGTAATCGTTCCTCCCTATGTAAGTCGGTGTCAACAAAATGTTTTCGCATTCGGAGGAGAATGTTGGTGATTTCCCTTATTTTATCGTGGTAATCATTCCTCCCTATGTAAGTCGGTGTCAACAAAATATTTTCGCATTCGGAGGAGAAAGTTGGTGATTGGAAATTCGTGAGAAGATTCCGTCGCAACGAAAAACGCCTTTCTTTTAATGATGTCCAGCCCAAATCCTTTATCATTTCTGTGACATTCTCTCCCACATTTCGCGATAATACAAAACGTGCTGCCTCTCTTTGAACTTTTTCGATGTACTCCGTCAGTCCTATCTGGTAAGGATCCCATACCGCGCAACAGTATTTTAAAAGAGGACGGACAAGCGTAGTGTAGGCAGTCTCCTTAGTAGGTCTGTTACATTTTCAAAGCGTCCTGCCAATAAAACGCAGCCTTTCGTTAGCCTTCCCCACAACATTTTCTATGTGTTCTTTCCAATTTAATTTGTTCGTAATTGTAATACCTAGGTATTTAGTTGAATTTACGGCTTTTAGATTAGACTGATTTATCGTGTAACCGAAGTTTAACGAGTTACTTTTAGCACTCGAGTGGATGACCTCACACTTTTCGTTATTTAGGGTCAACTGCCACTTATCGCACCATTCAGATATTTTTTTTCTAAATCGTTTTGCAGTTTGTTTTGATCTTCTCATGGCTTTATTGGTCGATAAACGACAGCGTCATCTGCAGACAACCGAAGACGGCTGCTCAGATTGTCTCCCAAATCGTTTATATCGGTAAGGAACGGCAAAGGGCCTATAACACTACCTTGGGGAACGACAGAAATCACTTCTGTTTTACTCGATGACTTTCCGTCAGTTACTACGAACTGTGACCTCTCTGACAGGAAATCACATATCCAGTCACATAACTGCGACGATATTCCATAAGCACGCAATTTCACAACGAGCCGCTTGTGTGGTACAGTGTCAAAAGCCTTCCGGAAATCCAGAAATACGGAATCGATCTAAAATCCCTTGTCAATAGCACTCAACACTTCATGTGAATAAAGAGCTGGTTGTGTTTCACAGGAACGATGTTTTTTAAACCTATGTTGACTGCGTGTCAATAGACTGTTTTCTTCGAGGTAATTCATAATGTTCGAACACAATATATGTTCTAAAATCCTGCTGCATATCGACGTTAACGATATGGGCCTGTAATTTAGTAGATTACTTCTACTACCTTTCATGAATATTGGTGTGACCTGTGCAACTTTCCAGTCTTTGGGTACGGATCTTTCGTCGAGCGAACGGTTGTATATGATTGTTAAGTATGGAGCTAATGCATCAGCATACTCGGAAGGGAACCTAATTGGTATACAGTATGGACCAGAAGACTTGCTTTTATTAAGTGATTAGAGTTGCTTCACTACTCCGAGGATATTTACTTTTACGTTACTCACGTTGGCAGCTGTTCTCGATTCGAATTCTGGAATATTTACTAGAAAAGAAGAAACAACTACCCTTCTACATGTGCTGGTCGCAAGGGATGGTGAAAACTCGGGACACTGCCTGTATCAAAAACCGATAAACACGGACCGATACCAGCAGAAATTGTCAAATCATCACCGGAGCTAGAAAAAAGGTATGATTAATATGAATGTGTGAGCTGCAGCACCTCAGACGCGAGATGCAACAACTGGAAGCTTTCTGAGGAGCAATGGGTACTCCACCATTTACATAAGAGTAACAAGTCGAACACAAGGCGAAATGACACATTGGAAAAAGAAATGTAAGAAATGTCGTGAGCGGCCTTTCCGCCATGCATTCCCAGAGTGACGGACAGAATCGGCCGTATATTGCCAAACACGGCATAAAGACAATTTATAAACCGCCAAGGGAGACCAAAGAGTGCCTCAGGTTGGCAAAGCAGGAAAGGGACTCACTCGCGGTGTCGGAAATATAACGCATACTATGCACAGTCGGAAAAGTTTATGTGGTAATAACTAAACGGTCAATCAGTACCAGTATTACAGAACGTAAGCGGCACTATATGTTGCGACAGGTGGAGAAATCGGTCTTGGCAGCGAATGCGCTGTGTGACACCGACCACACAATAAAATACGCCGACACGGAAGTTCTGGCTGTGGAGAAGAGCTATCACCATCACCATCACATCTCTTGTTCAGAAAATCTATAGGAATATATAAACACGAGAATAGCTTCAATAAGAAAGAAGAAAGCCTCAAGGTGAAGGGATCCTGGATTCCCGTGCTGCTGCGAACGACTGTTTCAGGTAGCGAGAGGAGAACCGCACTGGAAATGATCGCGGAAAATCCCTTCCATGGACGCTGGCGCGCCAGGCTCATATAATCTGCAATCTCGACTCAAGTAGACCACCAGCAATGGAGGATGAAAATTTGACAATGCCAGTCACTCGTACTGGCGAAACGTCAGAAAAATTATCAAACAAATCTCAGCCGAAGAACCGGAGACAGAAGCCATCAGACAGCTTGTCAATAAGTGGCCACTAAAGACTAAACAACGTTGTAATGTGAATTTTGTAAGCGTCCAAGCGAAGTCGTTTCTGCACCACCTCGTAAACTTCCGAGAGATGGAGTATAGCGCTCATAACGTTCAAAATGGTTCAAATGGCTCTAAGCACTCTGGGACTTAACACATGAGAGGTCATCACTACCCTAGACTTAGAAACTACTTAAACCTAAGTAACCAAAGGACATCACACACATCCATGCCCGAGGCAGGACTTGAACCTGCGACCGTAGCAGCAGCGCGGTTCCGGACTGAAGAGCCAGAACCGCTCGACCACAGCGGCCGCTCATAACGTTCAGCGAACTGATTTTGATGAGCTTTCTCGATCGAGCTGTTCGGTCACCTCCCCCATTTCATCAGATGTGCGTTTTCTGCCAGTACCTGTTTACACTACCAGTTTCTAGTAGCTTGTCAAGCCTTGTTTGGTAGCTCCCTTGGAGCAATGGGTGATATCGTTTCTGTACGTCTGCAGAAATTAATCATGCCAAGAAATCGCCATAATTCTTAATAGCTCGTAGGCCGTGGGAGTTGACGAAAAAGCCCTGTGCGTTGGATCAGGATCAAACTCCAGTTGGTCTGATGGAGTGTTCTATAAATATTACTTCTGTTTGTCAAAGCTGGCATTTGTCTTCATTCGTCACTACTCTTTTGGAAATGCCTAAAAACAAAAATGTCCAAGTGTGAGAAACAAAACGGAAACCTGAGGAGAATTTTATCACTGAAGCGTTCGCATATTTGGACTATATCTACATCTACATCTACATCCATACTCCGCAAGCCACCTGACGGTGTGTAGCGGAGGGTACTTTGAGTACCTCTATCAGTTCAAATGGCTCTGAGCACTATGGGACTTAACATCTGTGGTCATCAGTCCCCTAGAACTTAGAACTACTTAAACCTAACTAACCTAAGGACATCACACAACACCCAGTCATCACGAGGCAGAGAAAATCCCTGACCCCGCCGGGAATCGAACCCGGGAACCCGGGCGTGGGAAGCGAGAACGCTACCGCACGACCACGAGCTGCGGACCTATCAGTTCTCCCTTCTATTCCAGTCTCGTATTGTTCGTGGAAAGAAAGATTGTCGGTATGCCTCTGTGTGGGGTGTAATCTCTCTGATTTTATCCTCATGGTCTCTTCACGAGATATAAGTAGGAGGGAGCAATATATTGCTTGACTCCACGGTGAAGGTATGTTGTCGAAACTTCAACAAAAGCCCGTACCGAGCTACTGAGCGTCTCTCCTGCAGAGTCTTCCACTGGAGTTTATCTATCATCTCCGTAACGCTTTCGCGATTACTAAATGATCCTGTGACAAAGTGCGCTGCTCTCCGTTGGATCTTCTCTATCTCATCTATCAAGCCCATCTGGCACGGATCCCACGCCGGTGAGCAGTATTCAAGCAGTGGGCGAACAAGTGTACTGTACCCTACTTCCTTCGTTTTCGGATTACATTTCCTTAGGATTCTTCCAATGAATCTCAGTCTGGCATCTGCTTTACCGACGATTAATTTTATATGGTCAGTCCATTTTAAATCACTCCTAATGCCTACTCCCAGATAATTTATGGAATTAACTGCTTCCAGTTGCTGACCTGCTATATTGTAGCTAAATGATGAAGGATCTTTCTTTCTATCTACACTCCTGGAAATGGAAAAAAGAACACATTGACACCGGTGTGTCAGACCCACCATACTTGCTCCGGACACTGCGAGAGGGCTGTACAAGCAATGATCACACGCACGGCACAGCGGACACACCAGGAACCGCGGTGTTGGCCTTCGAATGGCGTTAGCTGCGCAGCATTTGTGCACCGCCGCCGTCAGTGTCAGCCAGTTTGCCGTGGCATACGGAGCTCCATCGCAGTCTTTAACACTGGTAGCATGCCGCGACAGCGTGGACGTGAACCGTATGTGCAGTTGACGGACTTTGAGCGAGGGCGTATAGTGGGCATGCGGGAGGCCGGGTGGACGTACCGCCGAATTGCTCAACACGTGGGGCGTGAGGTCTCCACAGTACATCGATGTTGTCGCCAGTGGTCGGCGGAAGGTGCACGTGCCCGTCGACCTGGGACCGGACCGCAGCGACGCACGGATGCACGCCAAGACCGTAGGATCCTACGCAGTGCCGTAGGGGACCGCACCGCCACTTCCCAGCAAATTAGGGACACTGTTGCTCCTGGGGTATCGGCGAAGACCATTCGCAACCGTCTCCATGAAGCTGGGCTACGGTCCCGCACACCGTTAGGCCGTCTTCCGCTCACGCCCCAACATCGTGCAGCCCGCCTCCAGTGGTGTCGCGACAGGCGTGAATGGAGGGACGAATGGAGACGTGTCGTCTTCAGCGATGAGAGTCGCTTCTGCCTTGGTGCCAATGATGGTCGTATGCGTGTTTGGCGCCGTGCAGGTGAGCGCCACAATCAGGACTGCATACGACCGAGGCACACAGGGCCAACACCCGGCATCATGGTGTGGGGAGCGATCTCCTACACTGGCCGTATACCACTGGTGTTCGTCGAGGGGACACTGAATAGTGCACGGTACATCCAAACCGTCATCGAACCCATCGTTCTACCATTCCTAGACCGGCAAGGGAACTTGCTGTTCCAACAGGACAATGCACGTCCGCATGTATCCCGTGCCACCCAACATGCTCTAGAAGGTGTAAGTCAACTACCCTGGCCAGCAAGATCTCCGGATCTGTCCCCCATTGAGCATGTTTGGGACTGGATGAAGCGTCGTCTCACGCGGTCTGCACGTCCAGCACGAACGCTGGTCCAACTGAGGCGCCAGGTGGAAATGGCATGGCAAGCCGTTCCACAGGACTACATCCAGCATCTCTACGATCGTCTACATGGGAGAATAGCAGCCTGCATTGCTGCGAAAGGTGGATATACACTGTACTAGTGCCGACATTGTGCATGCTCTGTTGCCTGTGTCTATGTGCCTGTGGCTCTGTCAGTGTGATCATGTGATGTATCTGACCGCAGGAATGTGTCAATAAAGTTTCCCCTTCCTGGGACAATGAATTCACGGTGTTCTTATTTCAATTTCCAGGAGTGTATTAGCAGGACATTACACTTGTCTACATTGAGATTCAATTGCCGTTCCCTGCACCATGCGTCAAATTCGTTGCAGATGAAATGGTTCAAATGGCTCTGAGCACTATGGGACTCAACTGCTGTGGTCATCAGTCCCCTAGAACTTAGAACTACTTGAACCTAACTAACCTAAGGACAGCACACACATCCATGCCCGAGACAGGATTCGAACCTGCGACCGCAGGACTTGCGCGGTTCCGGACTGAAGCGCCTAGAACCCCGAGAGCACCGCGGCCGGCCGTTGCAGATCCTCCTGCATTTCAGTACAATCTTCCATTGTTACAACCTCTCGATATACTACAGTATTATCCTAAAAAAGCCTCAGCGAACTTCCGATGTCAACCACAAGGTCATTTATGTATATTGTAAATAGCATCGGTCTTACGACACTCCTCTGCGGCACACCTGAAATCACTCTTACTTTGGAAGACTTATCTCCATTGAGAATGACCTGCTGCGTTCTGTTATCTAGGAACTCTTCAGTCCAATCACACAATTGGTCTGATAGTCCATATGCTCTTACTCTGTTCATTAAACGACTGCGGGGAACTGTATCGAACACCTTGCGGAAGTCAAGAAACACGGTATCTACCTGGTAACCCGTGCCTATGGCCCTCTGAGTCTCGTGGACGAATAGCGCGAGCTGGTTTCACACAATCGTCTTTTTTGAAACTCATGCTGATTCGTACAGAGTAGATTTCTAGTCTCCAGAAAAGTCATTATACTCTAATACGTGTTCCAAAATTCTATTTTCAACCGTGGACCGTGAATGAGAATTTTTTAGAGCCCGAATGATCTTATTATAGTAGTTTTGGTTAGATCCTCAGTAGCCATGGGTATTAGCTGTTTTGGTATTTTACAGTCTAGAACGGAGAACGTGGAAGCACTTGCCAAAGTGTCAGTAAGGCCTTGGATATTCGATTTGGCGCAACAGTCTGGTACTGAAGGGGCATTCAGAGCTCGGTACTCAACACATAGTCTGCATGATCACTCTTTCTTAGGAACTAAATGTATGAGTCAAGGCCACAGGTTGTCTCGTAGCCGGACTATGCCTGCCAGTAGCAATTCACCGACAGTGGATTTAGCTGACTGGAGTCTGTCTGATGCCAGCGCGCATTCCTTATGATAGGCTGATGGAGATGGCGTGCACCGCTGCATGACTGACACCTCTCTGTTTATATGGCGCACACATTGCGTGGGGAGGACAGCGGACACACGTAGTGGTTGGTTGGTTTAGGGGATTAAAGGGACCAGACTGCTACGGTCATCGGTCCCTACACACGTAGTGAGTGCATGTACACTGTTAGAGAAGTTCACTTTTGGGGAATCGTGTGGTATGCACCGACTGTAAGTGGATGCAGTCAGTTGCTTTTCGCGCCACGGTTTTGCAGACAGTGATACCGCTCCCGCTTTAACTTTTGGTAGATAAGATTACGTAGGATGAAATTCCCTATATAATGAACGCGACCGAGCTTTCACTTCGAATTTCTCGTTGTGAAGCCTGAGCTTCTTTCTTCTTCATAACTCTTCGTCACCGCTTGGCCGGCCGCTGTGGCCGAGCGGTTCTAGGCGCTTCAGTCCGGAACCGCGCTGCTGCTACGGTCGCAGGTAGGAATCCTGCCTTGGGCATGGATGTGTGAGATGTCTTTACGTTAGTTAGTTTTAAGTAGTTCTAAGTCTAGGGGACTGATGACCTCAGATTTAAGTCCCATAGTGCTCAGAGCCTGACGATCGTTGACAAGTTGCAAGGGGATTTCGTGTGTTGCGTTTTGCGTTAGATGTAGCGGAATAGTCCACTCTGAAGCTGCACGTGATTATGCTGGAAGAGCGCCAGTGATAGCTGGAACCAACTCTCCACTGCATGTTCCACTGAGGCTCCCTAGTGTTAGGTCAGGGGAGCGATGGAACCCACAGGGAACATCGCGCCCAGAATCGGTTCGCTGCACCTTGAGACCACAAATGACCATGTAAATATCTCATACACATGCAGGTCCATAGTGCGCGTGATGTTTAATAAAAAAAACTGTCTGATATGAGTGTCGTGCGGTATGGAGTTGGATGACAGACATTCTATGTTCCATTTGTGGCTGTTGCCCGGAAATGGTGGTCACTTCAGAGTCAGCGTCAGTAAGAGCCACTGTAATAAATTCCAGTGCGGGTGACTTGCGGAATGGAGCTGGGAATCAAAGAATGAAGTCAACATGAATTTTATTGCTAATAACAGAGGATACAAAAAGACTGCATGCATACGAAATAGAAGTTGTTCACAGAGACTTCTGTCTTGAGGCGTGGCCATTTACGGTAATTATTTAGTGACAGAAACAAAACAAAAGGAATCCTTTAAAATAAATATTCTCACAAAACATTATGAGCTGATTTAAATCAGGCCGCAAATAGCATGTGTCTGTGCCTTATAGTTTTTTTAGGTACTCCAGTCACATTAATGTGACCACCACCTACGTTCGATGTCAACGTACAATAACCACTCGTAGACGGCAGATGGCAGTGCTATCAGCGGAGGGTATATACACTGAAGAGCCAAATACACTGGAAGACCTGCCAAACATCGTGTAGAGCTGCGGCGAGCACGCAGCACTGCCGCAACAAGACGTGGCATGGACTCGACTAATATCTGAACTAGTGCTGGAGGAAACTGACAACATGAGTCCTGTAGAGCTGTCCATAAATCCGTAACAATACGAAGGGGTGGAGATCTCTTCTGAACTGCACGCTACAAGGCATCGCAGACATGCTCAGTAATGGTCATGTCCGGGGAGTTCGGTGGCCAGCGGAAGTGTTTGAACTCAGAAGAGTGTTCTTGGAGCCACTCTGTAGCAATTCAGGACGTGTAGGGTGTCGCATTCTCCTGCTGGAACAGCCCGTCCGTCGGCAAGCACAACGAACATGAACGGATGCAGATGATCAGACATGATTCCTACGTAGGTGTCACCTGCCAGAGTCGTACCTAGACGTATCAGGGGCCCGTATCACTCCAACTGTACACTTCCCACACCATTACAGAGCCTCCACCAGCTTGAGCACTCCCCTGCTGACCTGCAGGGTCCATGGATTCATGAGTGTACACGTTCATCAGCTAGATACAATTTGAAACGAGACTCATCCGACCAGACAACACGTTTACAGCCATCGGCAGCCCAGTGTCGGTGTTGACGGCCACAGGCGAGACGTAAAGCTTTTTGTCGTGCAGTCGTCAAGGGTACACGAGTGGGCCTTCGGCACCGAAAGCCATACTGATGATGTTTCGTGGAATGGTTCGCACGCAGACACTTGTTGAAGGGCCAGCACTGAAATATGCAGCAATTTGCAGAAGGATTGCACTTATGCCATGTTGAACGATTGTCTTCAGTCGTCGTTTTACCGTTCCTGCAGGATCTTTTTCCAGCCGCAGCGATGTCGGAGATTTGATGTTTTACTGGATTCCTGGTATTCACGGTGCACTCGTGAAATGGGCGTACGAGAAAATCCCAGTTCGTCGCTACCTCAGAGCTGCTGTTTCCCATCCCTCTTGCGCCGACTATAATACGACGTTCAAACTCCCTTAAATCTTGATAACCTGCCACTGTAGCAGCAATAACAGATTTAACAACTGCGCCAGACACTTGTTGTCCTATATAGACAGCAGCGCCCTATCTTGCCACTTAACATGTCTGAATACACATGCCTATACCAGCCTGTGCACCCATAGTCTCGTGGTCCTGGGTTCTAATCCCGCTGCTGCTTAAATTTTGATTAATAATCAGCATTGGCGGCCGAAGACTTCCGGCATAAGATGTCACCCTCAGTCTGCCAACGGCCTTGTCAAAGAGGGCGCAGGAGCGGACAGAGGCTCAGGGCACTCTCTTGTCCTAAGGGAGGGAAACTGCCCCGGAAGGCGGAAGAATCAGCGATGATCAACGACATGAGGATGCAGAAGGCAATGGAAACCACTGCATTAAAGACACGTAGCATGTATCCACAGGACATGTGGCCTGTAATTGAAGAAGAGTCGTGATGATCTCTCCTTTAGCAAAAGATTCCGGAATAGTCCCCCATTCGGAACTCCGGGAGGGGACTGCCGAGGGATAGGTAACCATGAGAAAAAGATTGAATAATCACCGAAATAATAACATTCTACGAGTAGGGGCGTGGAATGTCGGAAGCTTGAACATTGAAGGGAAACTAGAAAATCTGAAAAGGGAAATGCAAAGGCTCAATCTAGATATAGTAGGTGTCAGTGAAGTGAAGTGGGAAGAAGACAAGGATTTCTGGTCATATGAGCATAGGGTAATATCAACAGGAGAAGAAAAGGGTATAACGGGAGTAGGATTCGTAATGAATAGGAAGGTAGTGAAGAGAGTGTGTTACTGTGAACAGTTCAGAGATAGGGTTATTCTTATCAGAATCGACAGCAAACCAACACCGAGAACGATAGTTCAGGTATACATGCAGACGTCGCAGGCTGATGACGAAGAGATAGAGAAAGTGTATGATGATACTGAAAGTGTAATAGAGTACGTAAAGGGAGATGAAAATCTAATAGTAATGGGGGACTGGAATGCAGTTGTAGGGGAAGGTGTAGAAGAAAAGGTTACAGGGAAAAATGGGCTTGGGACAATGAACGATAAAGGAGAAAGATTGAGTTCTGTAGTAAACTTCAGCTAGTAATAGCGAACACTCTGTTTAGGAGTCACAAGGAGGTATACTTGGAAAAGGCCGGGTAATACGGGAAGATTTCAGTTAGATTACGTCATGGTCACACAGAGATTCCGAAATCAGGCACTCGATTGTAAGGTGTATCCAGGAGTAGATATAGTCTCAGATCACAATGCAGTAGTGATGAAGAGTAGGCTGAAGTTTAAGACATTAGTCAGGAAGAACCAATACGCAAAGAAGTGGGATACGGAAGTACTAAGGAATGACGAGATACGTTTGAAGTTCTCTAACGCTATAGATACAGCAATAAGGAATAGCGCAATAGGCAGTATAGTTGAAGAGGAATGGACATCCCTAAAAAGAGCAACAGAAGTTGGGTAGGAAAACATAGGAACAAATAGCTTAAGTGCGAAGAAACCTTGGGTACAGAAGAAATACTTCAATTGATGGATGAAAGGAGGAAGTACAAAAACGTTCCGTAAGACTCAGCAATACAGAAATACAAGATGCTGAGGAAAGAAATAAATAGGAAGTGCTGGGAAGCTAAGACGAAATGGCTGCATGAAAAAGTAAAGAAATCGAAAAAGAAATAATTGTCGATAGGACTGACTCACCATACAGGAAAGTCAAAACAACCTTCGGTGACATTAAAGGAAGTGTGATAACACTGAGTGCAACGGGAATTCCACTGTTAAATGCAGAAGAGAGAGCGGATAGGTGGAAAAATACCGGGTGATCAAAAAGTCATTATAAATTTGAAAACTTAATAAACCATGGAATAATGTAGATAGACAGGTAAAAATTGACACACATGCTTGGAATGACATGGGGTTTCAATAGAACCAAAAAAAACACCCCATATTGCTAGACGCGTGAAAGATCTCTTCATCGCGTCGTTTGGTGATGATCCGTGTGCTCAGCCGCCACTTTCGTCGTGCTTGGCATCCCCGGACCCCAGACCGCAGTCCGTGCGATTATTGGCTTTGGGATTACCTGAAGTCGCAAGTGTATCGTGATCGACCGACACTTATGGGATGCTGAAAGACAACATCTGACGCCAATGCCTCACCATAACTCCGGACATGCTTTACAGTGCTGATCACAACATTATTCCTCGACTACAGCTATTGTTGATGAATGATGGTGGACATATTGAGCATTTCCTGTAAAGAATATCATCTTTGCTTTGTCTTACTTTGTTATGCTAATTATTGCTATTCTGAGCAGATGAAGCGTCATCTGTCTGACATTTTTTGAACGTTTGTATTTTTTTGGTTCTAATAAAACCCCATGTCATTCCAAGCATGTGTGTCAATTTGTACCTCTCTATCTACATTATTCCGTGGTTTTCTCAGTTTTCAAATTTATACTGACTTTTTGATCACCCGGTACATTGAAAACATCTATGAGGGGGAAGATTTGTCTGATGTGATAGAAGAAGTATCAGGAGTCGATTTAGAAGGGATAGGGGTCCCGGTATTAGAATCAGAATTTAAAAGAGCTTTGGAATACTTAACATCACATAAGGCAGGAGCACATGCAGGATACCTTGCAACGTGCTATTCAGAAAAGACCTCCAGCCCCTCATACTCTTACGGATTTATGGACAGTTCTGCAGAATTCAAGGTGTCAATTCCCTCCAGTACTACTTTAGACATTAGTCGAGGGCATGCCACGTCGTTTTGCGGTACTTCTGCGTGCTCGGGGGGCCCTGAATGATACTAGGCAAGTGTACCAGTTTCTTAAGGAGAAAATATAAAAATGCAGTAAATGAAGCACGCAAAAAGGAATACAAACGTCTCAAAAATGATATCGACAGGAAGTGCAAAATGGCTAAACAGGGATGGCTAGAGGACAAATGTAAGGATGTAGAGGCTTATCTCACTAGGTGTAAGATAGATACTGCCTACAGAAAATGAAAGAGACCTTTGGAGAAAGGAGAACCACTTGCATGAATATCAAGAGCTTTGATGGAAACCCAGTTATGAGCAAAGAAGGGAAAGCAGAAAGGTGGAAGGAGTATATAGAGGCTCTATACATGGGCGATGTACTTGAGGACAATATTATGGAAATGGAAGAGGATGTAGATGAAGATGAAATGGGAGATATGATACTGCGTGAAGAGTTTGACAGAGCACTGAAGACCTGAGTCGAAAAAAGGCCCCCGGAGTACACAACATTCCATTAGAGCTACTGACAGCCTTGGGAGAGCCAGTCCTGACAAAACTCTACCATCTGGTGAGCAAGATGTATGAGACAGGCGAAATACCCTCAGACTTAAAAAAGAATATAATAATTCCAATCCCAAAGAAAGCTGGTGTTGACAAATGTGAAAATTACCGAACTATCTGTTTAATAAGTCACAGCAGCAAAATACTAACGCGAATTCTTTACAGACGAATGGAAAAACTGATAGAAGCCGTTCTCCGGAAAGATCAGTTTGAATTCTGTAGAAATGTGCAAAATGGCTAAACAGGGATGGCTAGAGGACAAATGTAAGGATGTAGAGGCTTATCTCACTAGGTGTAAGATAGATACTGCCTACAGAAAATGAAAGAGACCTTTGGAGAAAGGAGAACCACTTGCATGAATATCAAGAGCTTTGATGGAAACCCAGTTATGAGCAAAGAAGGGAAAGCAGAAAGGTGGAAGGAGGCAATACTGACCCCACGACTTATCTTAGAAGAAAGATTAAGGAAAGGCAAACCTACATTTCTAGTATTTGTAGACTTAGAGAAAGCTTTTTACAATGTTGATTGGAATACTGTCCTTCAAATTCTGAAGGTGGCAGGGGTAAAATACAGGGAGCGAAAGGCTATTTACGATCTGAACACAAAGCAGATGGCAGTTATAAGACTCGAGGGGTATGAAAGGGAAGCAGCGGTTGGGAAGGGAGTGAGACAGGGTTGTATCCTATCCCCGATGTTATTCAGTTTGTATATTGAGCAAACAATAAAGGAAACAAAAGAAAAGTTCGGAGTAGGTATTAAAATCTATGGAGAAGAAATAAAAACTTTGAGGTTCGCCGATGACACTGTAATTCTTTCTGAGACAGCAAAGGACTGGGAAGAGGAGCTGAACGTTATGGACAGTGTCTTAAAAGGAGGGTATAAGATGAACATCAACAAAAACAAAACGAGGATAATGGAATGTAGTCGAATTAAGTCGGGTGATGCTGAGGGAATTAGATTAGGAAATGAGACACTTAAAGTAGTAAAGGAGTTTTGCTATTTGGGGAGCAAAATAACTGATGATGGTAGAAGTAGGGAGGATATAAAATGTAGACTGGCAATGGCATGGAAAGCGTTTCTGAGGAAGAGGAATTTGTTAACATCGAGTATAGATTTAAATGTCAGGAAGTCGTTTGTGAAAGTATTTGTATGGAGTGTAGCCATGTATGGAAGTGAAACATGGACGATAACTAGTTTGGACAAGAAGAGAATAGAAGCTTTCGAAATGTGGTGCTACAGAAGAATGCTGAAGATAAGGTGGGTAGATCACGTAACTAATGATGAAGTATTGAATAGTATTAGGGAGAAGAGAAGTTTGTGTCACAACTTGACAAAAAGAAGGGACCAGTTAGTAGGACATGTTCTGAGGCATCAAGGGATCACAAATTTAGCATTGGAGGGCAGCGTGGAGACTAAAAGTCGTAGAGGGAGACCAAGAGATGGATACACTAAGCAGATTCAGAAGGATGTAGGTTGCAGTAAGTACTGGGAGATGAAGAAGCTTGCACAGTATAGGGTAACATGGAGAGCTGCATCAAACCTGTCTCAGGACTGAAGACCACAACAACAACATTGGAGGACTAAACATCAGATAAGGCAGGAGCATATCTAGGATGCCTTGCAACGTGCTGTTCAGAAGATAACTCCAGCCTCTCATACTCTTACCGATTAATGGACAGTTCTGCAGAATTCAAGGTGTCAATTCGCTCCAGTACTACTTTAGACATTAGTCGAGGGCATGCCACGTCGAGTTGCGGCACTTCTGCGTGCTGGAGGGGAGTGGGGGCTGAACGATATTAGGCAAGTGTACCAGTTTCTTTGGCTCTTCAGCGTATTTTCGAAATTTTATTACTCTACATAAATTATAATTTGGTTTAAGGTTGTTTTTGCATTTGTGTATGTTGTGGATCTCTCTAGAGTATCACTGTAGGCGACAGCGGTAGAAAGGAGCCAGAGTAGGGCAAACAGGGTTCGCACAGAGCGGGGCGGGTCTGACGAATGTGTACCCATGGGAAGCTGCGCACAGCCAGTACGTATAGGGCGCGGGTGTCGGCTGCGGTGCCACAAAAGAGCAGGCCAGCGGCTGCCGACCCGGCAGCGTTTGTACTCTGCGTCCGTGTGTGTGCCTGCATGCGCGCGCGCGCGTGCGTGTGTATGTGTGTGCGTGCGTGCGTGCGTGGACGCAGCCGCCGCTGGCCGGAGGGCGTGCAGAGACCAGGAGGCGAGAGGACTGCGCTTAAATTGAGTCCGGAACTATTTAGATTGGCCGGTGTACCGGCGCGAGGGCACGGCTCGCCGTTTGATGTCCGGCCGGCGCTAAATGTTAACATATGCAATCAGTTGTCCCCCCGGCATTTGCATGCGGAGTGACTGATACACACAGAGCTTATATCCATTCAAGTTCGTCAAAGTTCGATCACGCGCACCACCGCTGCCGGCCAGCTCTCGCACTTTCCACTCCAATTCTGGCAACCTCTCCCGCCCCCCTCCCCTTTCCCCCGCACCACCACCCCCGCAGCGTCCGCCCACGCCGTTCCGCTCTGACGCTTTCGCCGGTCCCACCCCCCACATAACCCTTTCCCCTCGCAACGCACTCTTCTCTTCGGCCATCTCTGTTGCCCGCGTCTCGCCGTCTCAGCGGGACTTTTTTGCTGAAATAAATCGCTCCCTCCTGCGCTGCCAACCCCGTCCTTTGGAAAAGCGCACGCGTCGAGCCCACACTGACTTCTCTGAACGCCAGCCACACCCATCCCTCTCCCTCCCCTCTCTGCCGACATCACACCACCATCCAGCGGGCAGGAGCGGGAAACTCGGTTCCACTTTCGATTGGGTAAAACTGCGGAGCGCTGAACGACGCTTTCAACGCGCCGTTGTCATGTTTGAATGTAAATTGATGGATGAATCGTGCGCCACGCAATATACAAGGGCGTGAAAAAGGGAAAAGATTATGCAAGGATATGAAAACTGGCCGGCACTTTTTTTTTTTTTTTCATTTTCGCGACCAACTTCGCTGGGCACGGCACGAAAAAAAATATGTATATTCATCACCCAAGTAATTGACATCGAGTTAACACATACGGAGATTATAAATGCACTGTCAATCAAATACAGTAAGGGCAGAAATGCCTGACTGCTCGGCTTCTGTTTAAACTGCCTTGCCGCCCCCTTGCTAGCATCGCAGTTTCCACCAAGAACTTAAAAATATTTTTCCTCTTAACTTCGTTGAAATCTTTTCAGCTTCGTGCAACAGAACCATGTTTGTCAATCATTTCACATCTGAAGACCTGTAATTTATTGGCCGGCCGGTGTGGCCGAGCAGTTCTAGGCGCTTCAGTCTGGAACCGCGTGACCGCTACGGTCGCAGGTTCGAATCCTGCCTCGGGCAAGGATGTGTGTGAAGTCCTTAGGTTAGTTAGGTTTAAGTAGTTCTAAGTTCTAGGGGACTGATAACCACAGATGTTAAGTCCCATAGTGGTCAGAGCCATTTGAACCATTTTGTAATTTATGTTAACACTTTGCCGTCCTCACGTCTCGTACAACCTATTCGCTTGGCGCCGGCAGCGCTGATTCAGATTACTTGGCTTGTCGCCGACCGCTTGTCACCTTTCCGTTGCTGACAAGCTTCAAACACGTTGACTTTTGCGCGCTTTAATTTTCCGGAAATCCTCTGTCTTGCCGCATCGTTCCACAAACTCGAATTTTCTTTTCAAGAAACTTCTCTGGAAGTTCAACACTATTACAATAATTATCCATGCAGAGGTGATGCCACTTTCCACCAGAAGGTGTCAGTAGTTCCACCACTGTTTTTGCCAAAGGGTGTCCAGCGCCGGAAAAATCTTGAATGGGGAAATGTATCCCGTAATCGAATCACACAGCATCCGAATGAGTATGTCGTATTTCGTAATTTTCGACGGATTCAAAAAAATGGTTCAAATGGCTCTGAGCAGTATGGGACTTAAGTTCTGAGGTCATCAGTCCCCTAGTACTTAGAACTACTTAGACCTAACCAACCTAAGGACATCACACACACCAATGCCCGAGGCAGGATTCGAACCTGCGACCTTAGTGGTCGCGTGGTTCCAAACTGTAGCGCCTAGAAACTCTCGGCCACCCCGGCCAGCCCCTAGACTTAGAACTACTTAAACCTAACTAACCTAAGGACATCACACACATCCATGCCCGAGGCAGGATTCGAACCTGCGACCGTAGCAGTAGCGCGTTTCCGCACTGAAGCGCCTAGAACCGCTCGGCCACAGCGGCCGGCTTTCGACGAATTGTAAACTTTAAAATTTAATCGCCCACGCCACGGTATCATTCCTTCATCAACTGAGATGTTTTGACTTAGATTAAACGTTTCTTTAAACTTTTTGGAAAAATAGTCAATTACGAATTGCACTTTGACAAGACGGTCGGTTTTATCTGGTTTATTGTTGCTGTCAGAGATATGTAAATATGATAATATTTGTCTCAATCAGTTGTGGGACATCGTTTTGCGAAATATCGGTTTGTTTATCAACAGATCTTTGACCAATAATCATCGATCCCTGCTTTTTTTACTACTCCCATAAGGATAGCAAGCTCAGACCATTTTGTAAGTTCGTCGACAAATTTGGCATTTTTTAAAATTCAGTTTCCTTCTACTGCAATGTTGACTGTAGCACTTGTTGGTTTCGTTGCTAATATATTCAAATAGATCGTTCCAAATATATATAATTTACGATATCCTCAACGCTCTGTGTATCTTTGGGAAATATGTTTGGACCCGGGGATCCCTCAAATTAGTTATTGGCCCTCGGTAAATCAATGTATCACCACTGAGCTCTGCCTTCTTCGTCTGATTCAGCCGAATCAGTTGGCAACCGTAGCGTTCACCGAATTCTTCTTGGACGTTTTTCACTATCTTCCCACGATTCTGCTTCACTTTCATTTTTTGATATCCATTGTCTTCTTCCCAATCGGCCAAGTCGTCCGGAACGTCAGTCAAGACGTTCGCGCGTTCATCGTAAATAATACTATTGTCTCTTTCGTCCGCCGTGATGAAAGGGCACAAGTACTTATAAAAACAAAACATTTGTTGACGCAGGTAGCTTATTGTTACCTAAACAAAATACCAGCAGAATGCAAAAGGTACTACAGTGCTGTCGCCGGCCACTGCGTGATACTATGCTCACGACACCACTGTGGTGGCACCGGACACTGAGCGATACTGTGCAGACGACACCACTGTGGTGTCGCCGGCGGTTGTCCGATATATCGCTCACGACACGACTGTGGTTTCACCGGACGGCATAGTGTTAACATAGCTTTATTGTAAAATACACTGTTGAAAAGAGTTAGAGGAACATGGCTTTCGTCGTCTGCCGTACTCCATTGAGCAATATCTGAAGATAGGGAATATTATTACCCAATTACATTTTTATCTTTCAAAAGTTAGGTACACAACAGAAAACCATACCACCCTTGATAGTTTATGTAAAAAGAACTGAAATGTCCAACAGGTGTCCAAAACAAAGTGGAAATAATCATTCATCCGTCACCCTCGGTGCTTTTCATTGGACTTCAATAACGTGTATGGCCTTGATGATCGTTTATAAGTGCCTGTCACCTAAATGGCATGCTCCGTATACTGACGTCACCCTGTGGTGTCCATTCCAGTGTCAGCTCATGAGAGTTCTGTAGGGTCTACGGCGGAACAGGACGACCACGAACGCATCTGACAAGCACGTCCCCCATATGGGCGACGGGTTTAGATAGAGACTCACTTCCCGCCATTCCATTACTTCAGTGTCCAAACTTCGCAAGACATCCCTGCTGACACCCTAGAGAGAGGCCCCTGGCATCAGAAGGAATTCAGGGCCAACACCATACGCAGCAGTCACCACATGGTCCATCAGGATCTGTTCGATGTAATGCCTGGCGGTAAGGCTACCATGGACAACGATAAGATCCGTATGGCTGTCAACACTGTAGCCCCCCCCCCCCCACAACATCACAGAACCTTGGAGATTTGTCGATTTTCTGAGCAATATTTGGCCGGTCCCGCCACGATGGGTCTCCGCACACTAACACGACCACCACCTTGTGTCAGATATATCTGGACTCGTATGTGAATGGCACATTTCGTCAGTAACGAGTTGCCAGTTGGCATGGGAATGAAGGCGAGCTGCAAGATTTTGTCGTGTCAATAGGAAGTCTGCGTCGTAAGGTCCTTAGTCGTAACCTCTTCATTGCCGTCTGATCTGGCGCAGCGGCTCCAGTGGCCACTCTAGCTCCCTCTTGCAGTGCTCTGGCGGTATCCGTACTACGCCGCAATGCAGAGATGGCCAGATATCGGTCTCCACTTGGGGTTATAACGCGTCGACGATCTTGTCCAACTCACGTAGGGTGGTGACCTGTCTCCCTGTAGCGTAACCACAACCTATGGATGGCGTATGGAGAGGCATTGGCGTCTGCAGTAACGCGACCGAAAGTCAGTCCTTTTTGGATCAAACAGACCGTACTTGCAACTTGCACTACATTGATGTATCGCATTTCATGTGCTTGGTTTACACAACTGTCATCTGTATACTTCACTGGAGAACACTGGGACACCAGTATTCACTTCCTTTTGAGGGGCCATGGCCAACATGTGGCGAATGATTTTAATTGTTTCTTACATTGAAAGAAAAGATCTCAAGCTATGTAATGTGACCACAGTTACCAACTTCATGAAAACAGATTTAACAAATCGGCCATTCGTACATATTTTCTCTAACTCTTTTAAACAGTGTATTTACTTGCGTCTAATGAAAAGTTGGGGGTCTCTAAGATATAGATTTCATTGTCATTTACCTTCCTTCAATGCTCTTCAAATACTTTTCTCTCTCTCTTTTACATTTCCCATTCTCTTCTGTTGTGGTGCTCGACGCGTCGAATCCTCGGAGTTAAGGTATTTTTAAAGTCATGTTTTACCGACAACGAGAACAAAAGAAGAAGCATAAAATTATTTCTCGCCAAACATTATGCCAAAGTGCCGGAGTAAGAACCGAACTTCTTCGCAGAATGTCATGGTATCAGTGAGTAGTAGACTGTCGAGGTTCATCCCTCGGGTGGCGAGGTTAAGAGTGGCCGTTCACTTGGTGTTATTGGACAGAAGTAGGCTAGATAGCCGGCACCAGGTTTCATTCTAACAGTCCTCTAATATTATTCAATAACTACAACAATAACAATACAAACACCACACTATAGTGCATATTCACTAGGCAAAATCGTCTACACGAAACACTTACAGCCTGTCGTTGTGGCCGAGCGGTTTTTGGCACTTCAGTCTGGAACCGCGTGACAGCTACTATCGAAGGTTCGTATCCTGCCTCGGGCATGAATATGTGTGATGTCCTTAGGTTAGTTAGGTTTAAAGTAGTTCTAAGTTCTAGGTGACTGATGACCTCAGATGTTAAGTCCCACAGTGCTCAGAGCCACTTGAATCAAAGACTTACACTTAAAATAGTAGTTTTGAAAATTGCTTAAGTGGTATGAACTTATAAGACCTAAAACAGGCTGTCATCCACAGGAGTAAACAAGCAACAGGTTAGATGACTAGTGAAAGAGTGACAAACGACTCAGTGACATATAAATTATTTTATTATATCTTGTAATGCAGAAGACTGGAAAAGAAAATTGAGCATCTGATAGCCAGCGATCAGTTTAGCTTTAGGAAAGGTAAAGACAGGAGAGAGGCAGTCTGACGTTTCAGTTTATAATGGAAGCAGGGCTGAAGAAAATCAAAATCATACCACTCCATTTTTCGGGCCGGCGGAAGTGGCCGAGCGGTTCTAGACTCTACAGTATGGAACTGCGCGACCGCTACGGTCGCAGGTTCGAACCCTGCCTCGGGCATGGATGTGTGTGATGTCCTTAGGTTAGTTAGGTTTAAGTAGTTCTAAGTTCTAGACTAATGACCTCAGAAGTTAAGACCCATAGTGCTCAGAGCCATTTGAAAACTCCATTTTTCGGCTAATGTTACGGCTACCAATTGAGATGTTCATGAAAGAATATGCAGTCTTGCTTGCAAAATTTTTTCATTTATGTAATTTGAGATGCGTTCCACTCACACATTAGCATTATCAGACAAATGGGAGAAAGACAAGTTTCCTCAGTACAAATTTATGAGCCAGGAATCAGCTATAAAGCTTCATTGTCGGTTAAATAAAGCAACTGCGAAACCACGACCTGAGTTGTAAGAAGAGCATAACCAAAGACAAACGAACAGGGTTAAAACACACAAGGGCCACTGGCAAGTCAGCAGGAAGTCCCACAGTTAACAAAAATGGCACGCCATGCAATAAAATTTACAGGATCAATGGAAAGAGTACAGAACGACACGCAATCACCAAAAATGACACGACATCCAATACAATACACAGGATACGTACACTTACGGAAACAAATAAGAATACGTTTCAAGGCGAAGAGCGGTAAGCGGAACAATCATAAGAAACCACGTAAATAGAGGTGGAGATAAACGAATAAATATTGAAGGCTAGGAAACCTTGGCTCACAGAGTAATATAAGAACTGAAATCGTACAAGAGACCCACAATGCCTGTGATTACGCGTACTCGCTCTTACCACAACTCAGGGCATGTTTACAACATAAGCCAGGTGTACAAAGCGTCCTTACGGCCCACGTTTACGGCTCCTACTGTATGTAGCCTGTTTATATGTTTGTATGTTGGCAGCGCTTTAGACTGCATTAATATCTCTGACAGCGCTGTGCGCCCTCTGTAAGAGACTCTGTGGCTGGAAGGACTCGCAGTTAGAAGTTAATAGTTAGCAGTGATGGAAGTTAGAAGTTAATAGATGGCAGTGATGGAGGTTAGAAACAGTGTTAGCGCGAGCGGACGGTCTGGACGTGTGTCTGTCATGGAGATTTAATATTGGTTGGACATGGTTTAATAAATGTGGGTAATGGAATTATTGACGATTATATAATTTTTGTGACTGAATGTCATATGATTAGGGTAAAATCTGCTAAATACATTGTTTGCTCTGCAACGAAATCTTTCCTTTGTGAACCACATACCTATTAGTAGTTAGAACCTACAGTAGTTAGAATCTTTTTATTTAGCTGGCTGTATACTTGCTGTACCTGCTGTAGTTCGTGTCATGAAGATTTTCTATGAGGTGAGTGACTTATGAAATGTATGGGTTATTGTTAGGATTTCTTCTAATTCAGGGCCATTCTTTTGTGTTAATTAATAGTCATATTGCGTTGCGTTTGTGTATTGTGGGTCATAAATGAATAGAATAAGTTTGAGCTGTATTTGTTAGCAAAAATTCTGTAGATCAGTGCTGAAATGATTAAGACGTACTGAACAGTACGTTCAGTTTCACACAGCAGCATTTACAAGGTTCAGTTGCATTAATCAATTTAAGTAAAAACGTAGAAGTTTCACCTTCTCAGTTATTTCAGTTTAAGTAAAAATTTATATTTAGTTATAAATCAAAGTGTCCGATACCGAAATAGGTGGCTGCACCAAACGGGAGAATAGAGAACGTTTTTACAGTGTAATTATAAACTTAGATTGATTATATAAGATAAAAACAAGGAAGCACAACTAACCAATATCAATGTACAAACCAAAGCCACGTGTGCATAGACTTTTATTTAAAAGTAACTCCATAGCCTCGAAGTAACCCTGGTTAAGAAAGGTCAGTTGTTCATTGAACAGGCCTGGACTCTTAAAATAGACTCTTTTCGAAATGTCAAACTCTTCGAAGATGTTCATCTTCTTTCCTTTTTGTACAACATGCAAAATATCGAGATCATTAATGGATTCATGGCGATGGCGAGAAGTTTTCAAAAGTTGCGCGAAGGGCGAATATATTTTAAGTTTTTGTTAAAACATGCTCATTGAAACCGGCTATAAAGGACCTCCCCGTTTCCCCGATGTACTGCGCGTCATAATCAAGACAATTTTACACGCTTCCGATATCGAGAACGGGTAAGTTTCTCACTGTGAGGAAGCAGGAACTGTTTCCCCACACTTCTAGGAATGCACATCTGAGCCAGCTGTTTGTGGATGAGAACTCGTGACCTTTAGCTTCACTCGTTCCCGGTATTCATAGTATAAACGACGGACAAAAGACGCACAGAAACTATTTTCGTGTACTATATATGAAAGGTTGCTAATTTATTTTTCAATAGAATTCAAGTTGAGTTGAACTTTAAACATTCGAGCAATCGCCGACCTAAAAAAGCTTAGCTTATACTGTCTTTGGCTTGGCTGATGTAGTGCGAATCACTGAAGAGCAAGAGGTAGCGTTCCTAAAAATATCGAAACATACCTTACTATTAACCAATTGAGGGAATAAATCTAAGAAATTTTTCACACCGTGCTGATCCATGGCTTCACGGGTAAAAAAACAATTTAGGGTGAAGACTTTAAAATATCCACCTATTGGCTTTTGAAAACTCTTAATGTGTCATTGAAATACCTTCTATAAAAATGGATCTGGGAGTTCAAAGCAGTTGCACAGGATAAACAACCTCTTCAGAGATTGGTTACGAATACATAGGCGCGGAAGCCCGAGAGACAACCTAGCTTTATAACCGACTCCTGGCTCATACGTCTGTACTGAGGAAACTTCCCCCCCCCCCTTCCCCCCTCCGCCTCCCGATATCTCATGATCTCTCTGTGAGAGTGAAACATGTCACAAATTAAAGAAATAGAAAACCATTTTCCAACGGAGACTGCCTATTCTTGCTTGAAGAAAAATCGAGAAAGTTTCGTTGAATTTGTCGATCTGACAAAAGCGTTAGACAGGGCAAAGTGGTGAAGGTGTTCCAAATCCTGAGAAAAATAGGGGTAAGCTATAGGGAAAGATGGGTAATGTACAATAGGTACAAGAACCAAGACCAACAACTAAGTGCAAGAGTTGCACGCACGGGTGTCTGACAGAGACGTAGTCTTGCGCCCCTTCCGTCCAATCCGTGCATCGAAGAAGCAGCGACAGAAATAAAAGAGAGGTTCAAGAGTAAGATTAAAATTCAAGGTGAACGGATATCAGTGTTAAGATTCGCTGATGAAATTTCCCTCGTCATTGAATGTAAAGAAGAACTACAGGACCTGTTGAATGGAATTTTGCGGTAAGTTCCTATGGGACCAAACTGCTGAGGTCATCGGTCCCTGTTGAATGGAGTGGGCAGTCTAATGAGTTCAGATTATGGATTTAGAGTAATTCTAAGATAGACAAAAGTAATAAGGAGTAGCACAAATGAGAACAGCGCGAAACTTATCATCCTAATTGGTAATCACGAAGTAGATGAACTTAAATATTTTTGCTACCTAGGCAGCAAAATATCCCACAACGGACGGAGCAAGGAGGATATGAAAAGGAAAAACAGCATTCCTGGACAAAAGAATTCTACTAGTATCAAACATTAGTCTTAAGTTGAGGAAGGCATTTGTGAGAATGTACGTTTGCAGCACAGCATTGCAGGAGTGAGACACGGATTGTGGGGCAACCGGAATAGAAGAGAATAGAAGCATTAGAGATGTTATTCTGCAGAATAATTTTGATAATTAGGAAGTCTGATAAAGAGAGGAGTGATGACTTTCTCCTCAGAATCGGCAAGGAAACGAACATATGGATAACACTGACAAGTAGAAAGGTCAGGATAATAGAACTTCCATTAAGACATCTGGGAATAACTTCGATGGAACTTAGGGGGAGCGTAAAAACTGTAGAGGAAGACAGAGATTGGTATACACCCAGTAAATATTTGAGGACGTAGGCTGCAAGTGCTACTCTGAGATGAAAATTTTTGCACAGGAGAAGAATTTTTGGTGGGTCGCGTAGACCCAGTGAGATGACTGATGATGTCTCATGATATTAATTAGAAATCTTCTTAACACAGTAAGCTGAGTGTTTCGTTCGAAAGTGGTAATGATGAGGAACATACAATGATTTACCACACGTGCTTTATCGATGTAGTGAGCGATCTCTGCAACATAACGTACCTAACTGTATATCCACGGCAGCCTTGACACCTAAGCGATCTCAAGCAGTTTGGTGCATTTAGCAGAGTAGAAATATTTCGGAAATTGCTGCATGTTTTCATTTAGCTATTTGCTAAATGAAAACTGCAATTGCCGTAATATTTCTACTGTGCTACGTGCACTTTGCTGCTTGATGTATCTAATGAGGACCATTCATATGGCGTGTTGTAAACATGGGTACTGGAACATCGTAAGAAACTTTAGACTTAATTACGTACGTGACAGGAATTCTCCATCGTTAACGTTTAAAAGACACCTACAGACGGATAGCTACACAAGGAACGGTATAAAGTGAGTAGAGAAATTGACGCTATCGTCAGTTTAGTATTTTTTCCTCTTAGACACAGGTTATCCGCATCTGTACTTACTAAGTTGAACAAACAACTGCTATTTGTCCAAACTTGTTCTTTGTAATCAACATAGAGTCTTCTCAGCGCGTCACTGAGCACTCTGTCTCGATCACAGTCACGGTGCAATACTTTGAACTGGTACTTCGATGTATGGAAATCGGATAATGTCCCCCATCAGGACTGTAAGCGTAAAGAATCCTCCATTCCAAGAAGTTAGCTACCGGAATTAGACAGAACCGAATGTATATGATTAAACCAGTTCGTCAGAATTTCGTACTGTTCTCGAGACATTCACAAAGGCCTTGGCATCTACTGGTCTGTCAAATAGCGTAAACCACAACGGTGTCCAAAATTAAAGCAACAAACGGAAATTTTGCAAAGTTGCTTTTATTTTGCCACAAAACGGTATAAACGGGAGATGGTAAAGTAGGAACAGTGTAAAGAATACAGAATGTAAACATTTGCAACATGCATAACCGTATGTATAAACGTTCTTCGTTTATTCCAGTTTAACGGATTTGCACACGCATTCAGAATACTGGTTAATGTGCTCAGTAGGAGGTGTGATCACCTCTGGCAGCAGTATAGATCTAACAACGACGGGGCAAGCTGTGAATGATGTCATCAATCTCATATCGAGGCAATAATGCCCATTCTTCCTACAGAGGTGCTCGCAAGTGTTGGAGAGTGGTTGGTGAATGATGACAGTATGCAGATCGTCTCACTAGTGCATCCCAGACGCTGTATGGGACTCAAATCGGGAGAGCGAGCGGTTACGTCTTGCGTGCAACACCTTCGGTTTCCAAAGAAAACATCAACCACCTGTTCTCTGTGAGTCGAGCATAATCGAGCATCAATACGAAGTGTTGGCCTACAGCACCTCGCAACAACCGCACATGAGATCCCAAGATTTCTTCGCCATACATGACAGCAGTTAAACCTTGTCGATTCACCCGTACAATTTCATGAAGAATTGTCAACATAACCCTGCCGACACCATTAGTGTTCCTCCTCTATATCTTTCCACTATGTTTGGGTCCCGAAATCGTGTTCCACGTTCCCTCCAGATGCGAATCCATCGAGAATCACTCTCCAGGCCAAATTGGGACTCATCTGGCCCACTGATCGACCGTCCATGTGACATGCTGACTACTCCACTCTAGACGTTTCCTTATGTGAAGATGCATCAGATGTACACGTACAATAGGTCTCTAACAATGAAGGTCACTTTACTGAAACTTTCTGTACACCGTTTGCCTCTATATAACACGTCCAGCGAATGCTGAGAGCTCACATGCTAGGTGCCGTGCAGTATTACGGCAGTACCGTCGTACCCTCACAGCCAAATAATGGTCCCATCTTCCCGATGTCACGCGTGGTCGACCCTGCGCTGTAAAGTGTAGCCACACCCGAGAAACAACAGAACGATTCCCATTAAGCCATCGGGCCACATCAGTTAGCGATTGTCCCGTTTCCATTCTCCCTGTGGCCCTCCATCACAGAGAGTCTGGTAGGCGTCCGCTCTGTGCCATGCTGCACCGTCTGTGACTGTGTAAACAGCGATTGTGGATGTGGGACTACCCGGCAAACACCAGCCCGTTTGATAGGCGCCATGACGTCATCGTTGGCGTGGTTTTCCATTGATTAGAATGCCATGTTCAGTGCAGATCGTACGGACATCTGCTGACACTCTGCATGATTATATCGTAAAGTAGTATCTACGTGGGGAAATAGCGGTTTATTGCTTTAAATTTGGACACCAGCTGTAGTCTTTCATTCCATACGATTCTCTTCCATTGAGTGACGCCTATTAATAGCCACTGTTTTGTTTCATAGTGAGATTGGTGGAAAGAGCCTGTTTGTGTTTTATTCCCGCAGACACCAATAAAAGCAGGCGCCTATGAGGAATACTCTGTACAGTGGAGCGCCCACATCTACAAGAGGAACAGCTGAGGTGGCGAACTGATTAACATTCGCGTTTATTTCCTATGCTGTGAGCTCCAAGTCTCATCCGCTCACTTATATTTAGGACCACTTCAAGCAGATGCTGGAAAGGTTGTATTTAGGAGACAACTATTGGTTTCCATGTTCATAGTTGCCAAATTCGAGATTTTGTTACAAGAGCGACCGTTGACAGAAACACCCTCTGCACTGATAAAAGCACCGCCACATATCTAATACGACCAGGAGAAGTAAGTGCGAAGGATGACTGAAGTTGAGTATCAGACTGGTATTACAATCAGAGTATTCTGCTTATCGCGAGCAGTGGCATCGGAGAACGCAGTCTACGTCTCTATTCAAATCATTACATTTTACATATTAACCCACTACCTAAATACTTTAGTGGGTCCTAATTTCATACACAGTATTGCAGCTATTTTTCCACACTACAGGCAAATCTTAGATTTTGATCTTACCACTACAGGGTTCCTATTTGTACTTAATCTACAAAACTTATGCTACCTGCAGCGTTACATGTGTGCCAGTGACCTATAAACCTGATGAATGTTGGCCTAGCCCACAGAGCTTATCCCAGTGGGCATGCCCCTGCCACTGGGCTGGCGGTAACTTGGTATCGCTGCAGTCTGTCCTAGAAAACCTTATCTTATCTTGCTAACCTATTTTAAGTCCAGTGTCGCAACTGGTGCGTGTTCTATCCGGTTAAATGTACACGCTGCCCCCCTAGCCCAGAGCAAGGCAGATCCCAGCCGTGAAGTGACTGGCCGAGTCCAGGCCTGCCGGAACAGGAAAGGTGCACGGAGTCTAAGTTGGTGTGATTTTTACTGGTTGTCCCTTAGAAATTTCTTAAGGACTTTTTTCGAAACCTCGTCTGCCAATCTGTTTAAGACATTGAAGGTGCTGTCATGCCTTAGCAGATGGTACGTGTTGTTATTCGGAAGTCGTTGTCTTAGTTCGTTTGCTACGTCATCGAAGAGGTGGCACTCATATACCACATGTTGCGGCGTGCCTTGCACAGCACCACAGTCACACGCGGGTGTAGCCTGCTTGCCAAGCCGACATAGATATATCGGGTAGGGTCCATGTCCAGTAAGAAAGTGCAGGCATGAAGTACGTTAGGTTTACTCGTTCCTCTATGTCCGGTAACAGCTCATAACTTCTGCGCACCGTATCCTCGTTGTTCCACTGTTCCTGCCATAGTTCTGTCCCTCTATTCTTACTTGCAGTTTTATCCCCAGCGTAAACCCCCAGTATCTCCATTATCTTATCCCTTTTATCCTTCTTCGCCCAGTACCAGGCGGCCTGCTCACGGATTTTAATGTCCAGTGGACAGATCCCCATTAGGACAAGAAGCGCCCCTCCAGGTGGTGTACTGTATGCTCCTGCTGAATGCAGGAGCATAATACGCTGCACCCTTCTTACTGCCATAGCAGGCATGAGCCTCGTGAGACTGTGTGCCCAGACCCCTACTATTGATGTTAGAATACTGCTGTGGTGCAGTTTTATTAGATTGGGTGGAAGATGAAAGCGTTTGTGGCCTATTCCAATGAGGTTATTTAGCAGTGCTAAAGATCTTTGAAATACGGTATCAATATGTGATGCGAAGTTCAACCTCTCGTCGATGACTACACCTAGATATCGGGCCTCGTGGCGCCGAAGAACTGGAGAACCATTGATTCTCACTGTGGGATTTCTGACAAGTTGGCCTTTGAGTAACAGATATGTTGTTTTATTGGGGGCGATAGTCATTTTCGTCTTGTGGCACCATGTTGTAAGTATAGTTATGGCTCTCTGTACTTTGGGCTCTAGGTCTTCGCGGCTGCGGCCGCCAACCAGCAGGAAGAGGTCGTCTGCGTATGCTATGACCTCTAGCACATCGTCACTACTCTTAAGATCTTCAAGTAGCGGCTCCATGTTGATGTCCCAAAAGAGAGGTCCTAGGACAGAGCCCTGAGGACATCCTTTGGTTACTGTCTTACTGACTTTGCCGCCAGGGGCCGATAGCCAGACCTCCCTGTCTGCACAATAGCTCCTCAGACAGCCATATAACTGCCCTGGACAGTTCTTCTCCCGCAAGCAGGAAAAGAGTGAGGGCCACCACAGGTTGTCGAAGGCGCCACTGGTATCCACTTTCTACGTCTCTATACCGCAAGTCACCTTTGTCTCTGTCGGAGGGTACTTTTTGCGCCAGTGTCACTTCCCGTTTGCCCTTTCCAGTCGCAAATAGTTCGCGGGAAGAAAGATGGCTGTATAAATCACTAATTTTACCTTCACAGACTTCTTGCATGACATATGTAGAAGGGAGTAACATATTGGTTGACTCTTCTAAGGATCTACGCTCGCGGAATTTTAAACGTAAACCACATCAGAATGCAGAACACCTGTCTTGCAGCGTCTGCCACTAGAATGGACTGAGAATCTCAGTGACGCTTTCGTTGTAGGATGTCGCGACAGGAGTCACTCAAAGATTATACGATTAGGGTCGTTCAATATGTAATGCATTATTTTTCTAAAAGCAGGCTGGTTGTATTCACGATTTCAGTAGCATACTATTCTCCACTCTTTAGTCCTGTTTTGCAAGTAATCTCCATCCAATGCAACGGCCTTACGCCACTTTACTGGTAGAATCTGTATGACAGCATGGTATTTTGATGTCGCAGCGATGTCGATGTCGCAGCGAAGGTCTTCCTCCCCACAATCAATGTACTGGTTTCAGTGGAGTGCATCCTTCATTGGGCCAGACAGATGGAAGCCGGATGGTGCGGGATCCAAGCTGTAGGGGGGGGGAAGTTTTGTGTTTTGTGTTTTGTGTTTTTATGGTGACGAACACGCTGAAGTCGTTTCTTCAGTTTCCTGATGATAGCATAATACACTTAGGACTCGATCGTGACACCATAACAGAGGACATCAAAGAGAATAAATAACCCCTTCAAAGACCCAGAAGACCGGCTGTGGACGCGGCTGTGAACTTTTTCTTCGGACGAGAGGTGGAATGGTGTCACTCCATGTATTGCCGTTCTTTCGAGTTCGAAGTGATTAAACCATATTTCATAGCCTGTGACGATTCTCGACAAGAAACTAGTACGATAAGCCTCGTTACGCACAAGCAATTCCACACAGATGGTCCTTCGCTGCTCTTCCTTGGGTCTTCTCTGTTTCCTCGATCTCAGGCTAAAGAGCAATACTCAAGTATTAGCCGAACGAAAGGTTTGATGTCTGTAAGGTACTTCCTATGTATGTGGACTACACTTGCTGAGGATCCTTCTAATGAATAGTCTGCTTCACCCACGATTAGTTTTACGTGGTCCTCCCCACTTTAAATCGCTTCGTATGCATACACCAAAATATTGTATGGATGTCATTGCTTCCAGTGGTTTTTGTATACAGTGATGGGTCTTTGGTTATGCTCATTGCGTTGTGTAGAGGTTTAACTGCCAGTTCCTGTATTAGTCGTCCGCAATCTGCAGATCTTCTTGCATTTCAGGGCATTTTTCTAGCGCTGCGGCTTCTCTGTGTACGATAACATCATCCGACGTTATCTACTATGTCATTTATACGTACAGTGAAAATTAATGGTGTATTCCCAAAGGTAACTTAAAGGTAATTTTGCTTGTGAAGAAGTCTCTCCATGGAGAATAATATTTTGCTAGAATCTCTCGAATCCTCCGTACGCTCTTATTTTGTTCATGGGGCGGCAGTGGGGAACTGTATCGAACGCCATCCGGCAGACATCTACAGGGGGTAGACAAAATAATGTGGACAGTGGTAGTAATGGGATGGTTATGTTTGGTAGTCAAACACGAAGGTAAGGCTCGTGCCGCGCTGGATTGTGCCTGTTCAGTACGGACTAGGTATCAGTGCAGGTGGTTTACGGGTAGTGCACACTTCGTATTTGCGTTCAGAGGCCGAGGTCGACGTGCAATGAAAGACCTCACAAAGTTCCATAGAGGGCTGATTGTGGGGGTCCGATTAGCTGAAGCATCAGTAACCAATACAGCCAACTTTCTGAATGTTTCAACAGCAATGACAACCTACACAAAACCTGGAAAGACATCATCTTGTAAACGTAATAGTGCGCGCAAATCATAACTAAATGACAGAGATCGTCGTATGCTAACACGAATTGTGTAAAAAAAATACAAAACTACTGCTGCTAAAGTGACTGTAGAGATCAATAGCCATCTTCGACACCCAATATCTATCGACACTGACCGCCGAGGACTCCATAAAGCGAATATTCATGGACGAGCTGCTATACCAAAACAATTAGTGACAACCAACGCAAAGAAGCGTAAAACATGGTATCAAGAGCATAAATCCTGGATAAATGGGAAAAACGTCATATGATCCGACGAGTCAACGTTTTCGTTATTTCGAACATCGGGCAGGGTTTACGTCTGGAGAACGCCGAAAGAAGCCTACAACCCTGATTGCTTGATTCCAACTTTTAATCATGGATCAGGAAGTGTTGGTTGGTTTGGTTGTTTGGGGGAGGAGACCAGACAGCGAGGTCATCGGTCTCATCGGATTAAGGAAGGACAGGGAAGGAAGTCGGCCGTGCCCTTTCAAAGGAACCATCCCGTCATTGGGTGGAACGATTTAGGGAATTCACGGAAAACCTAAATCAAGATTGCCGGACACGGGAGGACGAAGTGTGGTGGTGTGGACAGCCATATCATGGTATTCTGCTTGTCCCATCATTACTTTCAAAGGCCATCTTACAGCCAACGATTATGTGAACATTTTAGGTGATCAGGTGCACCCCGTGATTCAAATGTTGTTCCCCAATAATGATGCCATATTTCAGGACGATAAAGCACCCATTCACACAGTCATGACAGTACAATCGTGGTATGAGGAGCATGCAACTAAATTGCTGCATCTTCCGTGGCCAGCACAGTCCACGGACTTTGACATTATCGAACCCATTTGGGCGGTATTGGAGCGCAGATTCCGGAGCAGATTTCCGCCTCCCTCGTCAGTACAGGCGGTAGAAGAGGTTCTGATCGAAGAGTGGCATAACATTCCTCTGGAGACTGTACAATCATTATATGCCAGTATTCCAAGAAGAATCGCTGCTGTATGACGGGCAAATGGGGATCTAACCCCTTATTAAAAAACCGTTCCCAAGTAAGTACAGGTGTTCACATTATTTTGTCTATACCCTGTACCTATAGACAGATATTTGACACTATCTATGTCTCGTGGACAATCAGAGCGAGCTGTCCTTTACCCGATCGTTATTTTTGGAACCCATGTTGATTCCTACAGAGGAAATTTTCAGTCTCAATACGCGAGCATAAAACATGTTACAAAAATCTACAAGAGCCGACGTCAGAAATATTGGCCCATAGAATTGTGTGTTCGAAGATCCTTTTTGAAACTGAAATGACCTTCGGTCCACTGGAGCGACTTCTTTCGCATGTTCTACGTGTGTCAATATTGTTACGTCCAGTAGCCTTGCTCTCGACGAGCGATTTCAATTGCTTTTCTGTCCCGTAGCCACTTATGTCGATGTTTGTCATTTCGACCTTCATTCGACGATTTGAAGAAGGAATCACATACGATCTTTGTCAGTGAAATAGGTTTGGAAAAGATGTTTCGGCCTTCTCTCTGTCATCCTCCGTTTCCATGTCATTATGGTAACAGAGTGAACAAGTGGCTTCAGCATGTTTACTGATTTAACAAAAGACGAAAAGTTACTAGAATCATATCTGTAAAGCCAGCGGATAGAATTTTACTTACGAATTAGTTGAACACTTCAAACATGAATCTCCGGGGGCTGGTCTTGGTTTCGTTCAGTCTTTGTTTGTCTTTTTAAGTTTCGGCTACCTTACAATTTGCAATGAAGCTCTCTTTGACTACGCAGCATCTTCCCCCCACCTTATGGAACCACCGCGGGCCTTCCCAACCACCATACGTTTCATTGGACAGTTTCTTTCTAAGCTTATTGTACAATACTGTCGAACTTTACCCATTAATGCTCAAAACCTTCGGTTCTGGAGGTGAACGTTTCATGTTAACAGCTCAAGTAAATTGAAAACTGTTTTTCGTCGCTCTCGATAATCAGAAATATCTCCCTACATTTCTTCACATTACTTTTTACATCCATTTTCAGCGATGATGGTTCAAATGGCTCTAAGCACTATGTGACCTCTGAAGACATCAGTCCCCTAAACTTAGAACTACTTAAACCTAAGTTAACCTAAGGACATCACACACATCCACGCCCGAGGCAGGATTCGAACCTGCGACCGTAGCAGCAGCGCGTTTCCGGACTGAAGCACCTAGAACCGCTGGGCCACAGAGGCTGGCCCTCAACGATGATGTCACAGCGTTGTGATCACTGATTACCTGGTAGAAACTGAGTCGCAAAAAAATCGGGTCTGTTGGTGTCTAGGAGGTCTTATTCGTTGCATTCACGAGTCGGTTTCAGATAAGCTGATCAAGATAATTTTCGGATACGGTATTTAGAACTATTTCTCAATATTCCCCGCTGTAACAGTAACAGTTCGGATTTATCATGTTATCAGTGAGTCCTTCTTGTGCTGGAATTTTTGAATAGAAAATACACTTTCATGTATTACATTTCACTGATTTTGTCACAAATGAAACTATTCATATAAGAACATTTAATTAAAACTGAAACTAAAGTTAAATTTTCGTTGTAAACGAAGACTGTTTATTATCGCGTCTGTGCAGAGAATAAGAAAGCATAAGTTTTTTAATTGAGAAGGAATATGTTCGATACAAATGAGAAACAACATATCTTTATACGTTTCCCATACAATTTTTATGTAAGCGGAAAACGCATCAGAAAATCTGTCTACCCTAAAAATCCAGATCCATTTGAAGTTTCGATGTTCAGTTTCCAAGTAATATACTCCGGCATATTAACGAATAAGATACATTACTATGCTTTCACATAAACAGTGCTATGCACGGCATCCTTGATTATTTATACTTGTGATGAAACATTAACCCTAATCTAAACTGAACTTCTACTTGCCGCTAGCGAAGTACATGAAAGTAACATATCAGATCATAAAGCTGAGAGCTTCTGGGAATTTATCTGTCATCAGCATTTCCACTAAGTTGGCAGCCCTGTGCGGGATTCCCCACCAGTGGCGCGATAAGCTGCCTTCCCACGTATCCCCAACGTCCGAGTCTCGTTTATCAGGGAGACGTCCCACCCAGTTTTTCTCCCATTCTGAAGTATTTTTCCGTGACGAATATCACGCGACTAGACATAAAACACTTATAAACACCAATTCCTTTCTGCGATACCAGATATATTCCCCCAGGGACGAAGGGGAAGCACGAAAGACGAGGGAGTGCGTACCACCAATTTATTCCTGGTAGCTGCAAAGTGAAACCTCACCCTAAAACACCAAAAATTTAGAGAAAGGTGCAGAACAAAGGTTGTGGTGGTATAAACGATATATCAGTACTTTTTTATATTGGCTTTTTTCTGCATATATCGTATAGTTTATTGCTGATATAAAAAAACACAGGCAGGTAAAACTGAATTTTGTATCGAATACTGAGTGACACAGAGGACTTTCCGTAAAGAAAACCGGTTTGTCGCAGTGTAACGATTCGTGGCCCAGAGAATGAATGTGTACGCGGAAAGGGAACATTCGCTCGAAACTCAATACAGCAGCCACCCCAGGCACTCACTTTTATCGCTCCGAGAGGCCATTGTTACCAAAGAATTCCGAAAGTCTGTGCTATACACGAAGGGTGTTCATAAAGTTTCATTAAAGTCTTGAAAACGTAAAGTTATTTATCATGTATTGTTTATTTGCAGGTATACTAGCTGAGGCTATAATATAATGGGACTTATGGTGTAAAACACTTTATTTCAGAAACTTACATATTTAGTTAGTGTCATCCAAAATACACTCCCCTCCTATATTACAACAACAAATGCGAATTTACCATTGATGGAAACAGTGCCGAGCTCCTCGATGCCGCGTGCCGATTTTTCTTTCACTGCGCCAACGGACTGAAATCTTGTTCCTTTTATTGCCGATGTGTCCTTGGGAAACAGATAAGTGACCTGGTGCTAAGTCGAGCGAATGAGCTGGATGATCGAACAATGAGAGTTTGCCGCACTTCGTTGTAAACCTCTTAACAGACAATACGGAATGAGCCTATGTGTTATCGTGTTGCGGAACCTGTTCTTCCAAAATGGGGGTCGTTTTCTTTTTCTTACTTTCTCACGGAGTTGAGCAAGAACCTCAAGATAGTAATGTTGATTAATGGTTTAATTTTCAGCAATCCAGTGAAGGTAAATAGTTCCATGAGTATCAGAAAAAAAACGATCATCATCGCCTTGAATCTTGATTTGCTCATTCGAGCTTATTCCGCTTTCGGTGAAGCTAGACCTTTCCAATGCACGGATTTGGCTCTTAGTTCCTAGGTCACAAACGAAAAACCGAGATTCTTCACATATTATCACTATTTCCAAACAAATCTGGATCACTTTTAATGGTATTCAAAGTGACAGCACAAACATTTTCACGACCTTCCTTTTGGTCTATCGTGAGTATTTTCTGCAATAGTTTCGCACACACTTTCTTGATGTTAAACTGCTTACGTAAAATTTGCCTTACGTATTCTTTGTCAATATCTACAGTGATGATAAAATCTTCTCGGGTTGACTGCCGAGTCAGCGCGTTGTTCTCTGGCAGAGTTTCAGCAAGTTTCTTACTTGCCATCTTCAGGATAAGTGTCGGGTTTCTACAGTTTCAGCAGTCGATCGAATATTCAACTAATGGTTAGATGGAATCGGATTGCCTACCTTTTCGATATTTTCAATTCTTTTGATGTTGGAACGCGTCCCTGGCGTAAGTCATCTTCAGGTCTTCTCGGCCATGTTTGAAACGCTTGAAACACGCAAAATTTCGCGTACGTGATAAACAGTCTTCGCCATACAATTTTTTTAGTACAAGATAGGTTTCAGTAGCAATTTTTCCAAGTTCCATGTGGTACTTCACGACAGTCGTTGCTATATTATTACGCCTACATTTTCCCGGCCAAACACCTGTTGCAGTAACGACGGCCGCGGCCGCGCTTATTTTTCTACACACACCAGAGCCGCCGCATTGGGCTGAAATCGCTTCATGCTTCTTAACTATTGGTTATTCGTCTTCGGTGCATGCGCACTTACTCCGTGACACCATCAGTCACGTTATTTTCTAGCCACACGTCGTATCTCTGCAGCCCTGCAACGCATTGGAATCATGGCACCAGAGTACCGTAGCATTTCACTATAGGGGCGAATACCAAATGCCAGACACCACTGATAAAGTGGAGTATCGTATGGTGATTCGCTGTCTGCCTTTGAATGGAATCAACGACGCGGCAACAAACAGCGTGCGTTAACAGCGCAGCATCATATGACACAGTTGTAAGGCGACGCACATACTCCTAGTGTGGTCAGACAAGGCCGAATGACGAAGAACGAAGTGGCGGACCATCTCTCTGTGAAGAACCGTGAATCGCAAGAAAAATTGCGGCGCTGGTGCTCGAAGACCGGCATGTCGCAATTGAAGTGATAGTGGAAAAAGAGATCAATTTTTAACATTTTGGAGGACTTGATGGAGCCCTCTCCCCCTCGGGTTCCACACTGCTTGCACCCATACCAATCCGATGCAACAGTGGAAATGTAGCAACTGTGTCAAGCCAATCCAGACGACTTTTTGAGCCACGTAATCATCATGAACAACTGCTGATTGTGTCACTATGCCGGCCGCGGTGGTCTAGCTGTTCTAGGCGCTCAGTCCGGAACCGCGCGACTGCTACGGTCGCAGTTTCGAATCCTGCCTCGGGCATGATATATGTGTGTGATGTCCTTAGGTTAGTTAGGTTTAAGTAGTTCTAAGTTCTAGGGGACTGATGACCACAAATGTTAAGTCCCATAGAGCACAGAGCCATTTTTTTTTTGTGTCACTATGACTCCAAGGAGAAAGCAAGCAGTGGGAATATGCTGGTTCAGCACCACCTAAATGAGACGAATACCAAACCATCATAGCAGCCCTCCCGCCTAGCCACACGCTGAAACGCGCTGCTTCCCTAGCGGGAAGGGGTGACGGTCCCCGGCACGAAACCCCCCGGCGGATTAGTGTCGAGGTCCGGTCTGGCAACCAGCCTATGGATAGTTTTCAGGGCGGTTTTACATCTACTTCGGCAAATGCGGGCTGGTTCCCCTTATTCCGCCACAGTTACACTGTTCAGTGATTACTGGGCAAAAACCGTTTCCAAGTTCTTGTACACTATAATGATTCTACCACGCAAACATTTGAGTTACACTCGTCTGGTGAGACATTCCCAGGGGGGGTCTGCTGGGGGCCGAACCGGACAATAACCCTGGGTTGTGTGTGGGGCGGCAGTGGGGTGGGTGGACTGCTGTGGCCTGTTGTGGACTTGTGAACCACTGAGGGCTACGGCAAGACGAAGCCTCTCCGTTGTTTCTAGGTCCCCGGTTATACATGCATACATAGATAGAAACTATAATAGGGCAATGTATAAGGTTACTACACTGCCCAATCACATTAGAGTGACCACCTGTCAAAAGCTGGAATAACCATCTTTCGCAGTGCGAGACGTGCGAGAAGAGGGTCAGTGAGGTTCTGGAAGGTACGGACAGGGTTGGGAACTATGCTGACTCCAGAGCAGTAGACGGCTGTGCTAGATTCATCAGTTGAGAATCCATGGCACGAACAGCCTATTGAGGTGGTCCCACATTTGTCTCGATTCGGTTTCATTCCGGGAAGTTTGGTGGCGAGGGAAACACGATAAACTCATCCACGTGATCTCCGAACCCCGCAAACTCTACATAGTGGTGGACATCGTCCCCAAGGATAGATGCATACTTTGGCTGATCCATTGTATCTTCCAAAATGACGAGGTTACAAAGGGAATACCATGAAAACAATCCCCAGACCATAACGTTTCCTCCTCCGTCGAGGACCCTTCCGACGATTGTTGCAGGGTGTCCCAGACGTTTTTGTGGCACGTGGCAACGACCCAAGGGAGCATGATACGTGATTCATCTCAATATGTCCCCTGTCGTCACTCAGTGGTCGTTCAGTTACGATATTCACATACGGATTTCAGCTTTCATCGCCGATGAACCGTAGTCATCATGAGAGCACGAACCAGGCGCCTGCTTCAGAGGCCCACAAGCAGCAACGTTCGCTGAAATTTCGTTTACGAAACACTGTTGGTAGCCCCTTGGTTCATCTGGGCGGTCAGGTGCCCGACAGTTGCGCGCCTATTCCCTCGTACACATGTCCGCAGCCGTCGTTCAACCCTGTCATCTACGGCCCGTGATGTACCTCAGCGCCGGCTTTGGATAGAGTCATTTTGTCATGCACATCATAGCTTAGCCACAGCGGTATATGAACTCTTTACAAACTTAGCGTTTTCGGAAATTCCTCCATCACTGACCCAAAAGCCGATGATCATGCCCTTTCGGACGCCAGATAAATCGCTATGTTTGCCCATTATGAGGAATGACTTCGCTGTTCTCGCTTCCCCCGACGCCCTTTATATACCATCCCCTCTGAAGTTGCAATCTACCGTCTGTGAACGATCATTTCACGTTGACGTCGATCTTAGGTGGCGATCACATTAATGTGACTGGACTATGTGTATCATGAGAGGTAATATTTACTACAGAGCGTATTTCCTCAGTACACCTATAGTGGAGTATCAAAGTTTATTTCGTTGTCTCGCAGTCATTCCGCGCTGGCTAGCACTTCTTTGCCGAGCGTAGGTAGATCCGGACGTGTTCTCTTGTCCGTGGTGCTGTGGAGGCTTGATTTCGCAATGCACTTGCTGGGAACATATCAAATGAGGCCATAGATGACTACGCATTCGCGTGCGCTAATATTGCAAGAAGCGGAATGTAGTGTTTAGGGATCCTTTTCAGTTTCATCTTTTCAGTATCGTACTTACTTTTTTGACCATTAAAACACTGCCGGTTTAAGCACTTCGTAACATACATGAACTCAGGAAGGTATCGTATCAATCTTTACTCTTTCCTTTTTAAAGAACTGAATGTAAGAAGAAGTTTTGCCAAAATTATTCATTTGGTGAGCTTTCTGTTTTATGTACAGATCATAGTTGTGGTGTCACCGCCAGATACCGCACTTGCTAGGTGGTAGCCTTTAAATCGGCCGCGGCCCGGACAGTATACGTCGGACCCGCGTGTCGCCACTCAGTGATTGCAGGCCGAGCGCCGCCACACGGCAGGTCTAGAGAGACTTCCTAGCACTCGCCCCAGTTGTACAGCCGACGTTGCTAGGAATGGTTCACTGACAATTACGCTCTCATTTGCCGAGACGATAGTTAGCATAGCCTTCAGCTACGTCATTTGCTACGACCTAGCAAGGCGCCATTACCAGTTAATATTGAAATTATAAAACATATACCGTCAAGAGCGATGTTCTCCAGTTATGGATTAAAGTTAAGTATTACATCCACTACGTACTTTATTTGCTACTATTAATTCCCTTAACTGTTCCAGACCTCGCGCCAGCCTGCGTGAGCTTAAGCGCGTGCCTTTCGGCTTCCTCTCATAGTGACTTGGCTGTCTTGCCAAGTCACAACAATAGTAATTTTTAATGATAATGTAAACATATTCATATTTTCTAATACTGTACGTGTTAATCGCCCAACGTCAGTACACAACTAAACCACAATGCTTTTCAAGTTATACCTTGCTGAACCTACACATTCCATTTGCCTGTTCAAAAGTTTTTAAGTACCACTGTTTGGACATGCATTGCAGCTTACGTGTTGTCATTATTAGTGAATGGCACTGATCTAGCGAGGTTTACTTGTGTAATATCAAAAAATGGTTCAAATGGCTCTAAGCACTATGGGACTTAACATCTGAGGTCACCAGTGCCCTAGACGTAGAATTACTTAAACCTAAGTAACCTAAGGATGTCACACACATCCATGCTCGAGGCAGGATTCGAACCTGCGACTGTAGCAGCCACGTGGTTCCGAACTGCAGAGCCTAGAACCGCTCGACCACAGTGGCCGGCTGTAATATCAGAAGCAGCTTGATTTCTTGCAGCTCATTCTGTTGCAAGTGATTATGTAAAGGCGTACTGAAAAGTAATGCCTTGAATTTTTTATGTGTAAACTTTTAAGCCTTTCTAAGTAAAACAAACATCACTAACACTCTACAACTTTAGTCTTCAAGTCAACATATTTGTTTCTCAACATAGTCATCCTGGCGAGGTAGATATTTGTGCCAACGAGAGGCCAGTTTGTTGATACCATCGCTGTAGAATTTGTGACTTCCTTGACGGAGCCACAACCTCGTCTCTTTCTGTTTGTGCCGCTCCATCACTTTCGAACAGAATTCCTCGAAGGTGTCCGTTAAGTTCCGGAAACAGATGAAAATCGGATGGAGTCACGTCGGGACTGTATGGAGGATGATCGATGGCAGTGAGCCCAAGGTGTCGCATTGTTGTAGATGTCACAGTGTTCGTGTGTAGTCTGGTATCGTTGTGCTGAAGGGACTGATGGTCCCTGGGTGAACTAACTCTTCCAATTCTTGCGTTCAATTTTCTGAGAGACTCGCAGTACCTTGCAGAGTTTTTGGTGTTGCCTTTAGACAATAATTCTGAATGCAGCACACCCTGAGCATTGTAGCAAATAGTGAGCATGACTTCGCCTGCTGATGGCATTGTCATGAACTGTAATCCTTTCAATTCCATGAATACTTTCTTGTATTCCGGGTCATTACTTGTTACAATGCTGTTAAGAAAACTCACGCTCAAAACCCAAAATAAATTGTTGACAGATCTCCGGTATCCTCTTTCACATGTCAGCATTGAGCACTCGAGGCACCCACCATGCATACAGTTTTCGGTACCGCAGCTCTGAAAACATGAACTCTGCATAGTCTCATGATATGCCACACTTACCTGAGAGCTTGGTCTGTGTTATCTCACGATTTTATCTGAACATTCTTAGGGCGAGATTCAGACATTGTTCAGTGCCTTTAGTGAGTGTTTAATAATCTTCACGGATTCAGCTTCCTTCAGCCAAAGCATATCTATGACTTACATGTTGTTGTGGTTGTTAGGCAAAATGTACTGTCGTTTTCTGAGAACTGTGTTGAAAAAATATTGTGTTGCTCTGTACTCGTAGCAGATGGTAGTTTCGCTTCATATTCAGTGATCAGTTTAGTTAAGAGGCAAGAATCTTGCACATCTATGTACGTAAATATGTATGTAGTTGACACAACATACATACCGATGTGGTGCAATTAAAAGATTGTATAAATCTTCTACATGAGAAGTTCAAATAAAAAGATTACGCATAAAGTTTACACAGCGATCCAGCAATCGCACCTAGAAGGTTAGAAACGGAGGCTTACAGAGGTTGCATAAGGCATACACAACTATACACGTTGGAACTACAAATGCAGAAGGTTTGCATAGTCCTAACTAATGGTTTCAGATACGCAGTTAGACGCATAAACGTTTCAGATTTGATGCTAAATGTTTTAGAGGCTATCATGGTGTAGCGCCAACAGATTATGATGATAAGAGGCAAATCGTCACAGAAGCATACTACCGAAATCTCCTGACGAGCTTGCGGAAGGCTGTCCAGACGAAGCTGTCCAAAATGGGTGTTTTTACTCCCGACAACGCATCATATCAGTGTATACAGGACACAGTCACACATGCTGCTTCTTTTTACTGTCACATTTCTCTGTCACCACAAATAGGACATCAATAATAATCGAGGAGTAATGACATCATCGATGACTTGGGAACCTAAAACATACTATGATCCAGTACTTGGCGATATGAGCAGCTTCCTAATCTCTATTCATCCATCCCACGTGCGCCACTCTCGTATTCGCTTTACTATAACTTCCAGTTACAGTACAACACATAATTTTAGATTTTGTTCTTCCACGTGTAAGGTAGCTAAGTAAACTGACAAGTGCCCTCTAATCGTCAAAATATGCTTTGGTTGAATGGGTGTGTGAAGCGCACTGTCGAATGTTCTTGCTTTCGCTGAGGTTACCAGTGAAACAGAAGTACACTATACGATCAAAAGTATCCGGTGGTGGACATTAGTGTTTTAATTTTAAACCAACAGCCTCAGTAGCAAGGATTACCTATATTTACCTAGGTTTCAGTCGGGATAAAAATAACTTTTATTCTGAAGAAGGTTTGGTTATCCCTACTGAAACCTAGGTAAATCTAGGTAATCCTTGCAACTGAGGCTGGTTGGTGTAACAATAAGATTAATATTTATACAGTTGCTGACAGAGCCGCGAAATGTTGAAAACATTAGTGTGGAGTGTGTCCACCCTTCGCCTTTATGACGGCTGGAATATGGTGCCTCAGTGTCTGTGGAGAAATGACAACCCGTCCTTCCTCAAGAGCCGAAACCAGGGAAGGTAATGATTAGGAACTGGGGTCAGAGCGAAGGTACCGTTCTAACGTATCCAAAAGGTGGTACACTGGGTTCAAATCGGGACTCTGAGCAGGCCAGTCCATTTAAGAATGTTACTGTCCACACAGATTCTGTGTCTATGACAGAATGCATCGTCATGTTGTTGTAAACGTCATGTGACTAGGGCCTCCCGTCGGGTAGACCGTTCGCCGGGTGCAAGTCTTTCGATTTGACACCACTTAGGTGACTTGTACGTCGATGGGGATGTGACGATTAGGACAACTCAACATCCAGTCCCTGAGCGGAGAAAATCTCCGACCCAGCTGGGAATCGAACCCGGGCCCGCGGGATTGACATTCTGTCGCGCTGACCACTCAGCTAGCGGGGGCGGACGTCATGTTGTTAAAATCATCGTAGTACCAGAACTGTTGCTCCACCATACGCAGTATACAATGACGCAAAATGTGTTCATATCCTTCCGAGTTCAGTGTTTCCTGGTTACCGGTTTTTTTTAAAAAAGTGCAAGAATTGGACCACGTCCCAACTACGAAAAACATCCCTGCACTGCAACATCACATCCTCCACTTTTCCGATACTTCACTGTTTGAACTAAAAATGATGCCAGATCACTTCCCCCATGTATTTGCCAAACCCGAAACCTTCCATCGTATAGTCATCGCTGCAAAATCGCTCGTTCCCAGTCACCCACTGTTCACTGGCGTCGTTATCTGTAAGCATTAACTACAGATATGTGTGGTTTTTGACGAACTCCTCCACCATTTTACAACATTTTTTGTGTCTCTACTCCCAGTCATTGTGCTAGCTGGACTGCTGGTAGCACTTTGGAACTCGCGAGTCATTCCTTCTGCTGTTTTCCTGCTGTCTTTTTGCGTCGTTCCTCCTCAATACTCCTCGGTGCCCCTCCGTCACTCCATGAGGTCTGCCTGCTTTTGGTTTAGCTACGGTTGTTCCTTCACGTTTACACATCACAGTCACATCACAAACAGGCGACTTGGGCAGCTTTAGGAGGGTTGAAATGACCCTGATGGCTTTGTTACTCAGGTGGAATCCAGAGAGTAGCCTACTTTCAAAATCACTGAGCTTTCCTTTCTACTGACAATACAATAATCCCTGCCTCCTCTTATACTGGCTGATCAGCCCCTCGTCGCATCTGCCGGTGAATTCATCATTTCATAGAGGCGTCCGGATATTTTTGATCAGGTAGTGTACATGTCAGAAAGACGCAATGCTAGAGAGTGGCAAGTGTTAGTATTTAGCCTAGTTTGTAACGAACCTGTACGTGTAACAATGCCTCTATAGCAATCACATACGTACTTCGCGGTCGTTAATTCTTCTGTCATAATAAACAGTTAAGGAATATGGTTCAAATGGTTAAAATGGCTCTGAGCACTATGGGACTTAACATCTGTGGTCATCAGTCTCCTAGAACTTAGAACGACTTAAACCTAACTAACCTAAGGACATCACACAACACCCAGTCATCACGTAAGGAATACGAAACGGCGGAACTACCTGAACGTTTGTCTTAGATCTCTTGTCTTAGCTAGACTATAACAAGAACATATAGAACTAAAAAAAGTAACAGATCTGTGATTTGATCGAGTTGTGAAGGAAATCAAGGAGAAATTTGGAAAGGGCATAAAAGATCATGGAGAAGAAATAAATACTTTGCCGTTTGCTGGTGACATTGTATTTTAGTAAGAGACCGAAGAGGACTTGCCAAGGTAGCTGAACCGAATGGGTAATCTTGAAAAGATATTATGAGATAACATCAACAAAAGCATAATGGAATGCAGTCGAATTACATCAGCTGGTGCGGACGGAATTAGATAAGGAAACTAAACACTAAAAGTAATAGATGAGTTCTATTATTCGGGCAGCAAAATAACTAATGAAGATTGAAGTTGAATGGATATAAAACAAAGACCGGAAATAGCAAGAATGAAAGTTCTGAAAAAGCGAAAATTGTTAAAATACAATATGTCAGGAAGTCTTTTCTGAAGAAAATTGTTTGGAGTGTAGACTTTCATTGAACTGAAATGTGGACGAATGCAATGCAGTCAAGAAAAGAGTGTAAGTTCTTGAAATTTTGTCCTATTGAAGAATGCAGAAGATTAGATGCCCTCTGTCACCAAGACTGGACGTACACACCGTCTGGCAAAGTGTAATGTGGCAATTTCAGGCATTAAACTGGCCGTGCACGGCAACCACAACATAAAAAAATTCTCATTTAAACATGGAAACAGATAAAACATCCATAACAACAATATATGAAAACAGATAAACACAATAGCTTTCAGAATTCTGAACTAAATTTTATAGATTTGCAAAGCTGGTAATCCAAAGAAATTTAAAAAAAAGTATATACGTGCGTATGGATTTTCCACATCTCCACACAGTCCAATGGCGGTGTTGACGGGCTAAGGCGGGGCGTAAAGCTTTCTGTCGTGCAGTCATCAAGGGTACACTAGTGGGCCATCGGATCCGAAAGCCCATGTCGATGTGTTTCGTTGAATGGTTCGCATTAAAATCTGCAGCAATTTGCGGAAGTGTTGCACTTCTATTTCGTTGAACGAATCTCTTCAGTCGTCGTTGGTCCCGTTTTTGAAGGATCTTTTTCTAGCCGCAGCGATGTTGGAGATTTGACGTTTTTACCGCATTGCTTTTACTCACGTTTACTCGTGAGATGGTCGTACGGGAAAATCCACACTTCATCGCTACCTCTGACATGTTGTGTCCCATCGCTCGTGCGCCGACTATAACACCATGTTCAGATTCATTCAAGTCTTGATAACGTGCCATTGTAGCAACAGTAACCGATCTAACAACTGTGCCAGACCCTTGTTGCCCTATATAGGCGTTGCCGACCGCAGCGTCGTATTCTGCCTGTTTACATATCTCTGTATTGGAATAGGCATGCCTATACCAGTTTCTTTGGTGGTTCAGTGTAATTTACTGTCTGGAATGAATCGCTGTGGGCATAAGAACCACCTACCTAATAAAGGAATGTGGGTGGGGATGAAAAAGCAATGCATTCTACGACGAAAAAAATCCATATTTTACTCATGCAATATTTGAGGAGTTCATATAGAAGTGCAAAAATCTTTACACATAATTTCAAACGTTCAACGAACTTTTTCTTGCTGACGACCCCCGCCAAATGCTGAAAGGAAAAAAAGTTCATCGCTTACTACATTTTCGGCGTTCATGCGGTAAAACTGCCACATGAAGCATGAGGTTTTAATTTATTACCTCTTTACTATAAACTGTATTCGTGAGACATTTTGCAGTCAGTATCGGCATATGCCGCTGAAAGTATCAGAAAAATTACACCATTGTAAGACAGTTTAGGACATGTTACATGAGAAACACTATGATGGGTGAAAAACAACCGTATCATGCAACATGTTCAAATTTATTACTTCATTCCTATTCTATTCGCAACACTTTGCGCTGACAGTATCCACATCCGCCGCTGAATGTACATGGAAAAATATATCATTGTACGACACATGGTGCAGAAGATAAGGAATAAATACTGAGATGCGTGTGAAAGTGCCACATCATACATAATGTTTTAGTTTATTACTTCGTCATTGATATTTCTGTTCACAACACACTTTGCGGACAGTAGCCATATATACCAGTGGATGTGCCAACAAAATTATGTCATTGTGCAGCACATAGTTCAGAAGATACGACGTCATAAACATTGAACTGAGTGAAAATAAAACTATAGCGCTAAAATCGCTAGTTATACGGGTACAATACGCTTGAAATACGTTAAATAAGTGTGAAATATATTTGACATGTGCGTATGTGGACAAAGCCATGGGTAAAAAGATCATCCTAAGCTATGGTAGATTACAAGTAAATTTGATACACATATTAGTTACAGTCTGAATAAAAATACTATACGGGTAAGGAACACCAGCCTCAAACTGAGGTGAATGTGATAACGTGGAGAGAGAAGGGAGGACGAGGAGATGGACAGAGAGTGGAGGGGGGGAGGGCGAAGAGGAGTGGATAGAGATAGGAGGAGGAGATGAAGGACAGAGATAGGGGAGGAGTAAATGAACAGAGGGAAGGAAGATTAGGAATGGATAGAGACGGGAGGGGGGGGGGGGGGAGACTATCAGAGGGGTAGGAGAAGATGGAATTAGAGCGGAGAGACGAGAGATGAACAAAGAGGAAGGAGCAGGTTGACAGAGGAGAAGGGCAGAGAGATGGCCAAGAGAAATGGACAGAGAGTGGGATGTGAAGAAGATGGACAGGAAGTCGGGGTGGCGAACGTAGACAGAGAGCAGGGAAAGGAGGAGATGGACTAATAGAAGATTGGAATAAATACACAACGCCGGGTACTTAGCTGGTATTAAATAAAAGAATCATAAGCATCGCATAGAACTATTTCCTGAAACGCTGTACTCATTATAATGCAGAACACGGCCAGAGACAGACCACACTGCCACGACACTGACTTAAACCGTGCGGGTGAGGAAAGTCACGCACTCTATTGGGACACTGTAACAGACTCGTTGCTATGTTACAATGGGGAAAGATACACTAGAGAATCGTAACTGTATAAATCGAAAAACGTTGTGCAAAAAGGATCAGTGGAATGAGGCGGTGCATCTGTTAAGGCACTTACCTCATATTCGGGAGGTAGGGACTCGTACTGTCCGACCATTTTTTTATACAAACCTTCTAATTTTGGTATGCAGCCTCTCAGGTCCCATATCGGAATCGGTTTTTCCAAAAATCATCACTTCCCCTACAGCTAACCCTTTAAAGAATGGTTAATATACACGCCCACAAAATATTAAAGCATGTCGTCAAAATATGCCTGGCAGATGACAGATGCATTACTGTTAATTAATTCGAGTAATAAACAAACATTTTTTTATCATCAGTCTTGTGACTGGTTTGATGCGGCCCGCCACGAATTCCTCTCCTGTGCCAACCTCTTCATCTCAGAGTAGCACTTGCAACCTACGTCCTCAATTGTTTGCTGATTGTATTCCAATCTCTGTCTTCCTCTACAGTTTTTGCCCTCTACACTTCCCTCTAGTACCATGGAAGTCATTCCCTCATGTCTTAACAGAAGGCCTATCATCATGTCCCTTATCAGTGTTTTCCACATGGTCCTTTCCTCTCAGATTCTGCACAGAACCTCCTCATTTCTTACCTTATCAGTCCACCTAACTTCCACCATTCGTCTGTAGCAACACATCTCAAATGCTTCGATTCTGTTCCGGTTTTCCCATGTCCATGTTTCACTACCATACAATGTTCTACTCCAGACGTACGTTCTCAGAACTTGAGGCTGATATCAGATATTAGTAGACTTCTCTTGGCCAGGAATGCCATTTTTGCCATTGCTAGACTGCTTTTGATGTCCTCCTTGTTCCGTCCGTCACTTGTAATTTTACTGCCTAGGTAACAGAATTCCTTAACTTCATCTACTTCATGACCATCAATCCTGATGTTAAGTTTCTAGCTATTCTCATTTCTACTACTTCTCATTACCTTCATCTTTCTTCGATTTACTCCCAATCCATAGTCTGTACTCATTAGACCGTTCCCCTTCCATTCAGCAGATCATGAAATGCTTCTTCACTTTCATTCAAGATAGTAATGTCATCAGCGAATCGTATCATTGATATCCTTTCACTTTGAATTTTAATTCCACTCCTGTTTTATTTCCATCATCGTTTCCTCGATGTACAGATTGAACAGTAGCGGCGAAAGGCTACATCCTTACACCCGTTTTAACGTGAACACTTCGTTCTTGGTCGTCCACTCTTATCATTCCCTCTTGGATGTTGTACATACTGTATATGACCCGTCTCTCCCTATAGCTTACCGCTAATTTCTTCAGAATTTCGAACATCTTGCACCTTCTAACATTCTCGAGCGCTTGTTCCAGGTCGACAAATCATATAAACATGTCTTAATTTTTCTTTAGCCTTGATTCTGTTATTAATTACAACGTCAGAATTGCCTTCTCGTGCCTTTACCTTTCCTAAAGCCAAACTGATCGTCATCTGGCGCATCCTCAATTCTCATTTCCATTCTTCTAAATAATATTCTCGTAAGCAACTTGGATGCATTAGCTGTTAAGCTGATTGTGCGATAATTCTCGCACTTGTCAGCTCTTTCCGTCTTCGGAATTATGTGGATGATGCTTTTCCGAATGTTAGATGGTATATTGCCATACTCATACATTCTACACACCAACGTGAATAGTCGTTCTGTTGCCACTTCCCCCAGCGATTTTAGAAATTCTGATGGAATGTTACCTATCCCTTCTGCCTTATTTGATCTTAAGTCCTCCAAAGCTCTTTTAAATTCTGATCCTAATACTGGAGCCCCTATCTCTTCTAAATCGACTCCTGTTTCTTCTTCTATCACATCAGACAAATCTTTCCCCTCATAGAGGCTTTCAATGCATTTTTTCCAACTATCCGCTCTCTCCTCTGCATTTAACAGTGGAATTTCCGTTGCACTCTTTAATGTTATCACTCTTGCTTTTAGTGTTACTGAAGGTTGTTTTGACTTTCCTCTATGCTGAGGCAATCCTATCGACAATTATATCTTTTTTGGTTTCTTCACTTTTTCATGTAACCATTTCGTCTTAGCTTCCCTGCACTTCCTATTTATTTCTCTCCTCAGCAACTTGTATTTCTGTATTGCTGAGTCTCCCGGAACGTTTTTGTACTTCCTCCTTTCATCGATCAATTGAAATATTTCTTGTATTTCTTCTGTTTCTTCGCAATTAAGTTCTTCTTTTCCTTCCCAACTTCTGTTATCGCCCTTTTTAGGGATGTCCATTCCTCTTCAACTGTGCTGCCTACGCCGGCCGATGTGGCCGAGCGGTTCTAGGCGTTTCAGTCTGGAACCGCGTGACATCTACGGTCGCAGGTTCGAATCCTGCCTTGGGCATGGATGTGTGTAATGTCCTTAGGTTAGTTAGGTTTAAGTAGTTCTAAGTTCTAGGAGACTGATGACCTTAGATGTTAAGTCCCACAGTGCTCAGAGCCATTTGAACCATTTTTGTGCTGCCTACTGAGTTATTTGTTATTGCTGTATCTATAGCCATAGAGAACTTCAGGAGTATCGCGTCAGTCCTTAGTATTTCCATATCCCACGTCTTTGAATATTGATTCTTCCTTACTAATGTCTTAAACTTCAGCTTACTCTTCATCACTACTATATTGTGATCGGAGTCTATATCTGCTCCTTGGTGCACCTTACAATCCAGTATCTGATTTCGGAATCTATGTCTGACCATGATGTAATATAACTGAAATCTTCCCGTATCACCCAGACTTTTCCAAGTATGCCTCCTCTTCATTCGTTTTTTGAACAGAGTATTCACTATTACTAGCTGAAACTGGTTACAGAACTCAATTAGTCTTTCTCCTCTCTCATTCCTTGCCCCAAGCCCATATTATCCTGCAACCTATCCTTCTACTCCTTCCTCTACAACCGCATTCCAGTCCCCCATGACTATTGGTTTTTCATCCCCCTTTACATACTGTATTACCCTTTCAGTATCCTCATACAATTTCTTTATCTCTTCATCTTCAGCTTGCGACGTCGGTACCTGAACTATCGCTGTCTGTGGTGGTTTACAGTCGATTCTGATAAGAACAACCCTGTCACTGAACTGTTGACAGTAACACTATCTGTGCCCTGCCTTCCGATAAATAACGAATCCTACTCCCGTTATACCCATTTCCTGCTGCTTTTGGTATTACCCTATACTCATCTGACCAGAAATCCTTGTCTTCTTTCCATTTCACTTCACTGACCCCTACTATATCTAGAATGAGGCTATGCGTTTCCCTTTTCAGAATTTATAGTTTCTCTACCAAGTTCAAGCTTTTGGCATTCCACGCCCCGACTCGTAGAACGTTATCCTTTCGTTTATTATTCAATCTTTTTCTCATGCTAACCTCTCCCTTGGAAGTCGCCTGCCAGAGATCGGAATGGGGTACTATTCCGCAATCATTCTCCAATGGACAGATCATCACGACACCTCTTCGATTACAGGCCACATTTCCTGTGGATACACGTTATGTGTCTTTAGTGCAGTGGTTTCCATTACCTTCTGCATTCTCATGCCGTTGATTATTGATGATTCTTCCGCCTTTAGGGGCAATTTCCCACCCCTAGGACAAGAGAGTGCCATGAACCTCTGTCCGCTCCTCCGACCTCTTTGACAAGGCCGTTGGCTGAATGAGGGTGACTTCTTATACCGGATGTCCGACCACGCCGGTGGGATTTCCGTGGCTTTTCTGCATAACTTAGGCAAATCTCGGGATGTTCCTTTATCCATGCAGAGCATACTCAAGTATTCTATGTACATCTACATTTTGCACTTCTTACTTTAATGTAGGGCCTACTACGGTAACAACCCTTACATCATTGTTAAATGATGCTTGGATGAAGTAAATAAAGTGAAAATAAAACCTCTATCGATCTGATTCGATAAACGGAATAGTTTATATATTCCATACTTGCCTTCAATTCGTCGCGACCGACGAGTTCGTCTTAAGAGGCATAAACTTGAAACGTAAAATGCAGAGGGAGCCACATTAACCACGTTTTGTTCGTCCTAATATAAAAGTAGCGCTGAATTAAATTTCAGCTCAAATTACCTTCCCATTTACTACTGAAAAAGCTCCTGGTACAAATTAGCGCAATCACATTTCACAGCAGCGTGATTTATTTCAGGTGCAGATGCAGATGTTTGTGTTTCATGTAGTGTTGCAAAGCAGATATTTCGTTCCCCAGGTAACATTTTTAATTTCAGAGCAACAGCCTCTTTTCTGTATTTTAGGGCGACAGAACACATATTCGGTTCTCCTTTAGTTCATTTACTGTTAAAGGTTTGTGTTATCTAAAAGAATTTTACAGACTAAGAGCTACAACTTTGTGGACTTGATTACGGAGGATTTTAAATGGCAGATGGATGTGTAAACAAAATATATTTACGTGAATGAATTCTGTGAAACTCTTTCTCTCTCGTAAATTAAAACTGTGTTCCTGACGTTGCTCGAAACTAGGCAAGGGTCCAGGTTCGAGTTTCAATCTGTAACACAGAAAATTTCAAAATCGAGTCTTTCTTTTCTGCAGAGTGAAAGATTCATTCTGTACGGACTCTGTAGTCGCTAGTTAATACAACTTAATTACTGTGTTTGGATAGTTCAGTGGCTCGAGTGTCAGTATAATGACGCTTACTTGCGTGCTTACTCCCTACAACTTCTCTCAGTATGAGTACGTGTGCAACAATTGCCTAGTCATCTGATTAACGTAAGAGATGCATTGAAATTGATCGGATGAACTTGTGCCTAGTACTAGTACGATTGATTATGCTAATGCACTGTGGCGTTTCCTTTCTCTCCTTTTTTTTTGTTAATTTAATTTCTGAGACGAGAATGTGGAACCATTTGAGCATTTTCCTACACAGATGTGAATCGCTGATTCAAGCTAGACCTGGTCCCCCTTTCCGTCTGTCAGGTTAGCGCTCTATGCCTACACGAGCGGCTCAGACTGTGCAGACTAATAGTTCATACAGTACTTGTAGCTCTTCGTGAAAGAACCCATATGTCTTGTAAGCGCCAAAAGCTAGCACCATTTAGCCATAACGAACGGCTCATGATAGCGACAGTAATTTCTGCATTAACATCTACACCAATACCCAGCAACTGCAGTGCATGAATAGGGTACTACTCATTAAACATCAGATTGTAGTCTATTCCTTGTTCCCTGACTTCATAACGGTTCTTGTAACTTTGTGAGCTCTTGGGAGAGGGTTGGCAACTCTGTGCAAGATCTGCCCTCTCATGTTATTCTCTATAACGCAGGCGCTCTCTCGTGGGGCGAATCTGTGGCACTCGTGTCGCTCTTCCGACTTAACTCTTGCTATCCACGGGTGACGGTTGATCAGTTGGTGTAGTAGAAGTGCCTAACAGGAGAACCCCTCAACCTCCGTTCCGCTCGCTTAAGATAAAGTCTTGTAAATTAGTCTCATGGTGCAACTTTTGATGAGAAATATACTGCTCTGCGAAACTAGAGATATACAGGGTGGTCCATTAATAGAGGCAGAGCCAAATATCTCACGAAATAAGCGTCAAACGAAAAACTACAAAGAACGAAACTCGTCTAGCTTGAAGGGGCTATGGTTGGCCCGCTAGATGGCGCTGCCATAGGTCAAACGGATATCAACTGCGGTTTTTTTAAAAATAGGAACCCCCATTTTTATTACATATTCATGTGGTACGTAAAGAAATATGAATGTTTTAGTTGGACCACTTTTTTCGCTTTGTGATAGATGACACTGTAATAGTCACAAACGTATAAGTACGTGGTATTACGTAATATTCCGCCAATGCGGACGGTATTTGCTTCGTTCCCAACTGCGGGAAAGGTCAATATCGTGTTGATGTATGGCTATTGTGATCAAAATGCCTAACGGGCGTGTGCTATGTATGCTGCTCGGTATCCTGGACGACATCATCCAAGGCTCCGGACCGTTCGCCGGATAGTTACGTTATTTAAGAACACAGGAAAAGTTCAGAAACATGTGAAACGTCAACCACGACCTGCAACAAATGATGATGCCCACGTAGGTGTTTTAGCTGCTTTCACGGCTAACCCGCACATCATTAGCAGACAAATTGCGCGAGATTCGGGAATCTCAAAAATGTCGGTGTTGAGAATGCTACATCAACATCGATTGCACCCGTACCATATTTCTATGCACCAGGAATTGCATGGCGACGACTTTGAACGTCGTGTACAGTTCTGCCACTGGGCACAAGAGAAATTACGGGACGATGACAGATTTTTTGCAAGCGTTCTAGTTAGCAACGAAGCGTCATTCACCAGCAGCGGTAACGTAAACCGGCATAATATGCACTATTGGGCAACGGAAATCCAAGATGGCTGCGACAAGTGGAACATCAGCGACCTTGGCGGGTTAATGCATGGTGCGGCATTATGGGAGGAAGGATAATTGGTCCCTATTTCATCGATGGCAATCTACATGGTGCAATGTATGCTGATTTCCTACGTAATGTTCTACCGATGTTACTACAAGATATTTCACTGCATGACGGAATGGCGATGTACTTCCAACATGATGGATGTCCGGCACATAGCTCGCGTGCGGTTGAAGCGGTATTGAATAGAATATTTCATGACAGGTGGATTGGTCGTCGAAGCACCATACCATGGCTGGCACGTTCACCGGATCTGACGTCCCCAGATTTCTTTCTGTGGGGAAAGTTGAAGGATATTTGCTATCGTGATCCACCGACAACGCCTAACAACATGCGTCACCACATTGTCAATGCATGTGCGAAGATTACGGAAGGCGAACTACTCGCTGTTGAGAGGAATGTCGTTACACGTATTGCCAAATGCATTGAGGTTGACGGACATCTTTTTGAGCATTTATTGCATTAACGTGGTTTTTTCAGGTAATCACGCTGTAACAGCATGCGTTCTCAGAAATGATAAGTTCACAAAGGTACATGTATCACATTGGAACAACCGAAATAAAATGTTTAAACGTACCTACGTTCTGTATTTTAATTTAAAAAACCTACCTGTTACCAAATGCTCGTCTAAAATTGTGAGCCATATGTTTGTGATTATTACAGCGCCATCTATCACAAAGCGAAAAAAGTGGTCGAACTAAAACATTCATATTTCTTTACGTACTACACGAATATATAATAAAAGTGGTGGTTCCTATTTAAAAAAACGCAGTTGATATCCGTTTGACCTATGGCAGCGCCATCTAGCGGGCCAACCGTAGCGCCATCTGGTTTCCCCCTTCAAGGAAGACAAGTTTCGTTCTTTGTACTTTTTTCGTTTGACGCTTATTTCGTGAGATATTTGGCCCAGTCACGATCAATGAACCACCCTGTATAAAGTAACTTAGTATGTTACGGACTCTGTGGAAGTGAATGGAAGTGCGGCAGCATGTTTCCAGAGATCTTCCAGTCGTACCCGTGGGGACTACAGTGCTAAATGGGCTGGCTCCGCAACACGAGGCTGTTGCAGGAACTGGAAAAGACACTGTGTGTGTATTTCACTCGGTGGGCAGTTACGGTGCACTGTGGCAGTGTTTTCATTGCAAAATGACCAGAAGACAAAATCTGAATGACTTCATACGAGGAAGAATCGCCTGGGAAACTGGAAGAAAGACAAAGTGTGACGATCGCAGCCAAAAAGTTTGGTACTGTTCGCAGCACTACTTCAGGTGTATGGTGAGCATTCCGAGCCACACGCACTGCACTCATTCAACCATAGATGCACATGACTGCTACATTCTGAATAGGACAAGAAGCGACCCACGTCAGTTGCAGCCACATTTAACAGGTCTGAAAGGCACTCAATGTCACGCATCACATTAGCATAGTGCGTCCATGAGGGTGGTTTCTTTGTTCTACGACCAGTGCGTTGTGTTCCATTGATACAGCATACCGTCAGTACAGTTTCAGAGGGCCCAGAACGTAGGGCCTGGAGCAACGAGGTGTGAGGTCACGTTCTTTTCTCGGATTAGACGCGATTTAGTCTCAGTAGTGATTCTGGATGCACCGAATTACGACAACAGAAAGGAACATTTAACGTACCCAGGAACACTGTGGATGTTATTGTGTGGGGGGACATAATATTGCAGGGCCCTACTGAACTCCAAATCTTTGAACACGGAACAATCACTGGTCAACGCTTTTGTGATACTGTACTCTTTCCCAATGTGCAACTTTGCAGGGGTGCATTCGGCCTTCATTTCATTTTTATGGATGACAATGCATCGAACAACACAGGAGAAGGAAGAGCTCTTGGAACGAGAGGATATTCGGTGAAGAGACTGGTCTGTCAGTTCCCCAGACTAAAATGCCATCGAGCACTCGTGGAACGCGTTAGGGAGAAGAATTTCAGCACGTCCACATGCACAAATGACCATAGACTTTTGTCAGCCACACTAGTGGAGGAATGGAACGCTGGAACGCCATATCACAAGAATTCCCAGCCAATATCGGAGCAGTCGCAGAGCATGCCCTGTGAACCATCATCATCAAACGACCCCCCGCTCCTCGCCCCCCCTCCCCGTCAATCATAAACTTTTGTAATGTACAGGAGCTGACCGCTATGGCCGAGCTGTTCTAGGCGCTTCATTCTGGAACGGCGTGACTGCTACGGTCAGAGGTTCGAATCCTGCCTTGGGCATGGATGTGTGTGATGTCCTTAGGTTAGTTATGTTTAAGTAGTTCTAAGTTCTAGGGGACTGGTGACCTCAGATGTTAAGTCCCATAGTACTCAGAGCCATTTGAACCATTTTTAATGTCCAGGAGACCATCATGAATCACTATGACTTCTATGTAACCATTGTCTTTGAATGAAAGTGTCATTTCCGTTCCTTTGACCACGTATTTCTTTCGGCTACTACACTGTACGAGTCCTTCCCGTGTGAGGTCCAAGTTTCATCGAACTATGTTACTTGGTAGTGACAAATCATGCGAATGGTTCTTTCGGTCATGCGTTTTGCACACCACTGTATTTTAACGGAAGGGAGATGGTGTTCAGGTGTCGTAGAAGGATATTATTCTGATAAACTCCTCGAAGTTTTTCATCCTTGGCGGATTACGGCTCAGCCTCGTCTGCAATCACTCACCAAAGATTCGCATCACGCGCGATGGCCGCAACGGCGTCTATCGCTCACGATCTTCCCTCCAGCGACAAGGAGATTTATTTCTGGCGGAGGATATAACGTTAAACGGCGGAAACAGTAAACCGGAGCCGCTGCCGGCCGCGGCAGGGGCGACAGTGGTAAAACGATGCCCGCCGGTCAAGGGGTCAAACTGCCCCTTCCGGGCAGCAGACGGCAGATTTATAAATGAAAGGGAGAGGCGGCTCCGCGCCCGGGGCGGCCGCCATATCTATGGGTCCCGGCGGCCCACCACAGGAGATTCCATCACCCATCATTTTTCAATATCCTGGCCGGCAGAGGGGAGAAAAACTGGAAATAGACGCGGCGTGACGGCCGGGGAGACGCGTTGTGGCGCGGCCGGCGGAGAGCGCGATCTGTCACCACACCTCGCCGCTGCCGTCTCCCGGGGCTGCCGATAAAACAGATGCCGGCCGTCGCCCCACACAGTGGCTTCGGGTGTCACACTTCTCTCTTTTCGTAAGTCGACCTTGCTTCCGCTGTGACACCATCCTCTATCGCTTCCTCTCTGGCCTGGTAGTTGTCGGGACCTATAACACGAGGTTCCTTCTCAATTTGTTATAATCTCATCTGTGCTACAATCGATCCAATTCCGTATCAACACCCTGACCTCCAGTTGTTTTCTCTATTAACTGGCCAAAAATACGGGCAAAAATTACACAGAAATCGCCAGAGTATTCCGTCCCCGAGACCTCTGCTTTCAGTCTACACCTATCTAAAATAATGAAACAGAGTGAGATGAAGAAAGCCATGGAATTGTATAGGAATTCCTTTAGCCCGGCGTACTGCAACTACTCGACGTCACATGGACTCGACAAATCGTTGGAAGTCCCCTGCAGAAATTTTCAACCATGCTGCTGCCTCTATAGGCGTCCATAATTGCGAAAGTGTTTTGTGCACGAACTTATTGTGTCTCACTGTTTAGAGGCACAAAACGCGTGGGTGTTTTCAGCTCGTTACTAAATGCAAATAAGCAGGAGGCCGAGTTGATAGGAGCTGAAGGAGTCCAGGTTGCAGTAATATGCGGTACGGCACACTGTTAGAAGGATTATTATTCAAGAAACATAAAGTACGATGAAATTACTTATCTTCAGTAGTTTGTAGGACTGCAGCTGCGTCTCTGTACAAACATCTCTAAACATGGAATACCATGAACTAATACAACACATTCTCAGGGACTAAGCCTGATGGGTCCTCCTCAGAGAATCAATGCAAAGAGAGCTGGCTGAGGGCCGATTATGAAAGTGCGTCTGCCTGGGTTGAAATCTAGCTAAGGAGTGAACGAGGTACACTCCAGTTCCGTCGAGCTGCACAGCCCGCTAGAGTGCCCTGTGCTCGCCATTGACGAGCTGCCAACCTTGAGTTGGCGAGCATTGTAGTAGCATCTGCTCAATGATACAACAGAACTGACCTCTCGATTTCGTCCTATATATATTCGTTGGGATTCATGACGGGCGATGTGACGTGCCAAACCATTTGCTCGAACTGTCCATAATATTCTTCAAATGAATCGCAAACAGTTGTCATTAGTAATAATCCCATCTTTGATTTCGAAAATGAACGGCTGCAAATGGCCTCCAAGTTGCTGAACATAATCATTTCCAATCGATGATCAGTTGGACCAGGGGACCCAGTCTCCAAGTAAACACAGCCCACACCATTATGGAGGCACCACCGCCTTGCACATGACCTTATTGACAGCTTGGTTCAATCGCTTCGATGGGTCTAAGACACACTCCAACCCTACCGTCAGCTCTTAACAAGTGAAATTGGGACACATTTTACCAGATACCAACCGATACGGGCACGAGCCTGGGAGAGGCATAGCAGGCCATGTCGTGCTGTCAGCAAAGACACTCCCGTATGTCGTCTGCTGCTGTAGTCCATTAACGCCATATTTCGCCATACAGTCCTAACGGACACGTTGTCCGTACGTCCGACATCGATTTCTGCTGTTACTTCACGAAGTGCTGCTTGTCTGTGTAATGGTACTTGAATTACGTAACCATTACGGCACCTCACCGCAACCTCTCGATACCAGCAATATTCTACTGTGTTTCTGTAAAATGGTTAACATATTTCTGTGACAACATTCAGATTTGATTTCATTAATGTAGAGGTACTTTGATACATCGATATGTTTATATTGCAATGATATTATTCTTATGTGTATTCTTTCTTTTGTCACTATGATCTTTGACGTACTTGTAACTCTGAATTTTGGGGGCGTAAGCGGTTATTACACAGTCAAGTCTTGGTCGTCATGTTGAAAAGACGCAAATTGTAGTCAGTTTATGAAATGTGAACATTAACAGTGAGGACGATATCTTCAAGAATGTTTTGTATTGTGAAGTGATGTTGCAACAAAAGTAATAAAAAAGAAGTGTAACTTAAATTCGGGGTGCTGATTACTTTTTTACATCACCATTGTCCTACCTTGCAAAAGTTTAATCTTCAAGAATGGTTTATGAAACACAACTATAAAACTTTTGAATATCGCAGAATAGCACCTAGGCCTCTTTGCATCCGAGCTTGGAATCATCACTACCCAGATTTTCGACGATTGAGCCACGAGTTCACAACGAGACCAGCGTGGGAAACACGAAAAGATGAGTGCCCAGTTTATCCATTATTTCAAGAAATGACTTTATTAACTGTGCTCTAATGACACCTGCCACATAATATAACTTTGTTGTTGCCCGAAAATGCAATATTTAGCAGCGTGAGCAACACTACAATCGTAATTAATTTTTGACCTTTGTTGCGGTAGGGTTGTTATATCTGTTAGCACCGACTACTCTACACAAACGCCGCTGCACTCAGTCGTTAAGTGGAGGCCGTCGGCCACTGCGTTGTCGGTGGTGATACCAGCCTGAAATTTTCAGCACACTCTTGACGCTGTGGGTCTCAGAATACTGACTTACCTAAAGAATTCCGAAATGGACTGTCCCATGCGTCTAGCTCCAGCTACCATTCCGCGATCCAAGTGTGTTAACCCCCGTCGTGAGGCCGCAGTCAGGTCGGAAACCTTTTCACATGAAACATCTGAGTACGAATGACAACTCTTGCAATGCGCTGCCCTTTTCTGCCTTGGGTAAATGACACTACCGCCATCACTCTATGTCGATATCGCTATCCCATCACTCTTTTCACCTCAATGTGTCTTGGAATAGTCCTCAATTAAAAACTAACTTTGGAATCACTAGCAACCAGTCATAAAAAATAATGCACACAGTAGACTAATACTACCACCAAGGAGATTAAATAACTCAACTATCCCACTTAATTATAAGACCTTAATTCGCCACATCCGCACCTACACGTATGTTGCGTGGAATTCAAAGCCTCCAACGTTTTAACGCTTCCTCAAAATCCTTGAGTTCCACGCACCCCACCTCGCTTTCCGTTTCCACTCATCGCTCTACGATGCTGCACCAACTTGGAGAGTTCCCATATCACCTAAACCCCCTTAGTACCGAATCTCAACCATCAACTGCATTCCGAACCATTGAGAAAAATGGTTCAAATGGCTCTGAGCACTATGGGACTCAACATCTGAGGTCAACAGTCCCCTAGAACTTAGAACTACTTAAACCTAAATAACCTAACGACATCACACACATCCATGCCCGAGGCAGGATTCGAACCTGCGACCGTAGCGGTCGCGCGGTTCCAGATTGAAGCGCTTAGAACCGCTCGGCCACACCGGCCGGCGAACCATTGAGAAGACTGACCTGCGACCGCGCCACTGTCATCGCGTCTCACGTTCCTTTCTCTCCACACACTCCACGTTCTTTCCCAGGAAGACTAATGAGACTGATTTTTTACCCATCAAAGTTTTTATTTTTTGTCAACATTATTTTCCCAACAAAGCAGTTCCCAGCAATGCACCAGCAGAGTCATTGTACTCAGTACTGGTAGCAGCGCTGAACTGCGCCAACTGGTAGGGCCATTAACATATCGGTCACATTCTTTTGAATGTTTTCCAGAGTCCCAAAATCTCGTCCTTATAAGACATTTTTCAATTTCGGTGAAAAAGGAAGCCACAAGGTCTTAGATCAGGTAAACTCAGATCAGGTGAAAGGGGGCTATGGAAAACACCAATGTCTTTTGAGGTGAAAAATTCCGTGATGGACATGGCCGTTTGATACGGGGCGTCGTCAAGATGCAGCATCCACTTATCTTCAGTGTTCGGCTTCAGTCGATTCGTCCTCTTTCTGAGCCTTTCAAGGACATCTTTGTAAAACACTTACTTGACAGTTTGTCGTAGAGGAATAAATTCTTTCTGCACTATACGCCTACAGCAAAAAAGTAAATCAGCATTTTTTAATCTTTGATTTGCTCTTTTGAGCTTTTTTGGCTAGGAGGTGTCTCAGTCTCCACACCTTGTCGCTTTGTCTCAGGATCGTACTGAAATATCCAAGCACCTGTGATCACATGACTGAACCATTCATGGTCGTTGGCAGTATTCTCAAGAAGATCAACAAACACGTTTCTTTTAATGTCCTACTGCTAAGTTGTGAGGTTTTTCGGCACCGTTTTGACAGAAATATTTCGAATGTGCAAACCTTCGTCCAAAATTTGATGTACGGCGATAGTGCTTAAGTTTAACAGGTCATCCATCATCCCTATTGTTAAACGTCGGACTGACCTCACATCAGCATGCACACTTACGATGTTTACGTCGGTTTTTAAAGTTGAAGGTCCACCTGAGCGAGGTTCATTTTCACCATGTTCTCGACCTTTCAAAAAAAAAAAAACTTGTGTTCTTGATAAGGAATGTTCCTCATAGTCTTGCTTCAACATTTTAAGGATCACATTCGTGAATTCCCGAAGTTTAAAACAAAAACTATCGGGATAGCGTTGTTCTAAATTCCGCTGTTCTATTTTCGAGACACACACAAAAATCACAGCTTCACTGATGGAGCTCTCAAAATTCACTTGGTGGCCGTATGCTACTTGTGGTGTCTAGGAATCCTGCATACTCAGTTCGCTACACAAACATTCAAACGAGTCATATTAATGAGATTTATTACAACAAGAAAAGATACAATATTTATCTTTGCAATTACACAGATGCGCCGCAAGCAAAGGGTGACATACAAAATAATAAATCTTCTTCGTATAAACAATCCTAAGTCTGTATTACATGGAGAGTACAAGCGAAGTAATAGAGTTGACGCCGCTATACGAGTGCCTATTCTCGAAGCTGCTATTCAACTGAGGCTTCACCAGTCGGTCGCGGCGCTTATGTCCTCTTCACATAGGGGCCGCTGCTGTCGCTTTGTCGTCCTGGAGAGAGGTCGTTCAGCGTGCGATTGGCTGACGTCTTCTCACAGCCACCTCTTCTCTTTGATTCCAGCCTGGCGTGCCGGCGCTTGACTTAACGCCGTAACAGAACTGAAACTGGGACCGAGCATCTCAATGTAACCAGATCGTTCGCAGTGTTGTCAGTCTCATTACTTCTCTCTCACCAGCCCCATTGCCCTTGCACACCATGAAATTACTCTTGATAATTATCCATTCAGCAACCTACAATCTTCTGTATCCCTGCTTTTTCCAAATGATGCCCCTACCCCACTATTTCCCTACATCAGTTCCATTCTCCTCGTGTCACCTACACCTTAACTCTTGGCCGTTTTCTGAAGGACTGTTTTAGCGTCCTCTGCAATCCACAACTTCCCAATCTGTTTAGCTGAGTAAAGTATAAAGGCTAATCAAAAAATAATGCGTTATTGCAACATACACTCCTGGAAATGGAAAACAGAACACATTGACACCGGTGTGTCAGACCCACCATACTTGCTCCGGACACTGCGAGAGGGCTGTACAAGCAATGATCACACGCACGGCACAGCGGACACACCAGGAACCGCGGTGTTGGCCGTCGAATGGCGCTAGCTGCGCAGCATTTGTGCACCGCCGCCGTCAGTGTCAGCCAGTTTGCCGTGGCATACGGAGCTCCATCGCAGTCTTTAACACTGGTAGCATGCCGCGACAGCGTGGACGTGAACCGTATGTGCAGTTGACGGACTTTGAGCGAGGGCGTATAGTGGGCATGCGGGAGGCCGGGTGGACGTACCGCCGAATTGCTCAACACGTGGGGCGTGAGGTCTCCACAGTACATCGATGTTGTCGCCAGTGGTCGGCGGAAGGTGCACGTCCCCGTCGACCTGGGACCGGACCGCAGCGACGCACGGATGCACGCCAAGACCGTAGGATCCTACGCAGTGCCGTAGGGGACCGCACCGCCACTTCCCAGCAAATTAGGGACACTGTTGCTCCTGGGGTATCGGCGAGGACCATTCGCAACCGTCTCCATGAAGCTGGGCTACGGTCCCGCACACCGTTAGGCCGTCTTCCGCTCACGCCCCAACATCGTGCAGCCCGCCTCCAGTGGTGTCGCGACAGGCGTGAATGGAGGGACGAATGGAGACGTGTCGTCTTCAGCGATGAGAGTCGCTTCTGCCTTGGTGCCAATGATGGTCGTATGCGTGTTTGGCGCCGTGCAGGTGAGCGCCACAATCAGGACTGCATACGACCGAGGCACACAGGGCCAACACCCGGCATCATTGTGTGGGGAGCGATCTCCTACACTGGCTGTACACCACTGGTGATCGTCGAGGGGACACTGAATAGTGCACGGTACATCCAAACCGTCATCGAACCCATCGTTCTACCATTCCTAGACCGGCAAGGGAACTTGCTGTTCCAACAGGACAATGCACGTCCGCATGTATCCCGTGCCACCCAACGTGCTCTAGAAGGTGTAAGTCAACTACCCTGGCCAGCAAGATCTCCGGATCTGTCCCCCATTGAGCATGTTTGGGACTGGATGAAGCGTCGTCTCACGCGGTCTGCACGTCCAGCAGGAACGCTGGTCCAACTGAGGCGCCAGGTGGAAATGGCATGGCAAGCCGTTCCACAGGACTACATCCAGCATCTCTACGATCGTCTCCATGGGAGAATAGCAGCCTGCATTGCTGCGAAAGGTGGATATACACTGTACTAGTGCCGACATTGTGCATGCTCTATTGCCTGTGTCTATGTGCCTGTGGTTCAGTCAGTGTGATCATGTGATGTATCTGACCCCAGGAATGTGTCAATAAAGTTTCCCCTTCCTGGGACAATGAATTCACGGTGTTCTTATTTCAATTTCCAGGAGTGTATATGCAACCTAGCGTGACTCCAATGCGGTTATTTAAGCACCGACATGTAGTCAAGGGGTCAGTGTGGCCTTCGTAAGTAAACTTTTTGATCGCCCCTTGTACACAGAACTAACAATGATCAAAAAATAACCCAGATTCCCCGCCTGTTAACCGTCTAAAACAAAGCTCACTATGGACTGAAACTACTAACCGCTTGACTATACGAGCTATATCCTGCGATCATAATCCATGTATACAAGACATTCATCTTACCCATTGTCACCTAAGCAAATGCTGCATCGACCTCTGATCCTGTCAACGAGCTATACCCAAGGAAAACATCCACTTCACCTCGATTTCCGTACCCGTGTATCCTCTCTCACTGTTCCTACTCCACCTCAGGACACCTCTCCTATATTTTTCTTAAACTCTTACTCAACACTCCACTGCATTTCCATCCTTCATACCCTGACTGGTAGTCGTACTTGTGTTAACACTTCACATCCTTCTCCCAAACTATGAAAGTATCCAGAAGATTTACCCTTTCTATGAGCCATAAAACATCCTGCCCCTTCATTGAAAATGAAGGTTCCACCTCATCCATACCCTGCCCGGGGGCAGGCCCTCCCACCACTTATACTCCATCGTCAGTTCTTCGCTAAACATAAACCAATCTCATACCACTATCCAACTTTCTCAACTACAATACCGTGATCTCCAGAGAGATGATAGAACTCACATCATCGTCATACATTTCATCATCACTGCGTTAGTAAAACTATGTCTCTAATCACTTGAAACTAAGGTTGAAGTGCGGTAGCGAGAATTCCGCCAATCCGTTCACATCAGAAGGTTTTCAGATGATACAGAAATAGAGAAGAAATTAGTAAGCACTGCAAATGACCGTTAGTATTTCATCCCATATCACAGCTCTACCGTCTTTACAGAAAACTGGCGGATTGCTGGCCTTCCCCATCAACCAATTTATAACATATAGGACATTACAGAACGTTAAAAATACGATGCCACGGAGGTCGCGAGGGACTACAGTTGTAAAACTGCCATAGGCTGTCGTAAGTAAGCGTATGGTACAGTAGCTTTCCTTGTTGCTTTAGTAAGTTAAGGTCACACCCGCGTTAGCTGTACTTTAGGTGTGTTGCATACCTATCGCGTATTACTCCCTAACGATCGCATGCTCTGAGTATGCAATCGTTGTCATATTAGATTCCCCTATTAATCGGAAACTGTGTAGAAAATGAGCGAGGATATATGAAGGGCTGGGTCACCTACTGAAAAGTTTTGTTCTACAAAGATATCCTCCAGTCCGTTACTTAAAAGTAAGCTGCATTTACAGTAAAATTAAAACTGTCAATATTTAATTCTGGTTTTATTCGAAAATTGTTGATTTTCAACGTGAAATAGAGGAATGTTGAAGTGAAAATAAAAGAATACTTATCATATAACGCTAGAGAATGCAATTTTCTCAAGCAAAAAGGCAAAACAGAGAAAAACTCCAACTAAAAATGTATCAAACATTGCTTCAATACTTTGTCGAACGTAAATAAAAAATATTTCCGTTATTCAGAAGCAGATTTTACAGTTACATTTAATAACAGGAATTCTTCCCTTTGATCATGATGAAGAGTGATTTACGGGGGTCACTCCAAAAGGAATGCACACTATTTTTGTAAAAATACAGTTTTCATTCTGCATGTGCGAAAGTTTTACATTGTGTAGAAACATCCCTCGCGCTTGTTTTCAAACCTAGTTCAACCTGTTCCCGTGAGTGGCGCCGTCGCATCATGTCTTCAAGATGGCTGCTACACTTGACGTTCGTCAGAAGCAACGTGCTGTCATAGAATTCCTGTACTATGAAAACGAGACAGAAGGAAAGATCCACAAGACGTTGAAAAAGGTGTATGGAGATGCTGCTGTCGATCGCAGTACAGTTAGTCGGTGGGCAAGCGGGTTACGTGATGAAAGCGGGCACGGCAATATTGAGGATCGTCTTCGCAGCGGCAGGCCTCGTACTGCACACACTCCAGACAATGTGCAGAGATTTGACGAACTGGTGACTGTTTACAGACGCATCACAGTGAACGGATTGTGACGCTACGTTGGGATAGGGGAAGGAAGTGTTTGCAGAATACTGAAAGTGTTGGCGTTAAAAAAGGTTTGTGCAAGGTGGGTTCCCAGAATGTTGACAGTGGCTCGCAAAGAAACAAGAAAAACGGTATGCAACGAACATTTGGAACAGCACGAGAATGGTGGAGATGAATTTCTTGGACGAACTGTGACAGGTGATGGAACATGGCATCATCATTTTTCACCAGAGACGAATAGGCAATCAATGGAGTGGCATCATGCAAATTCACCCAAGAAAAAAAATTCAAAACCACACCTTCTGCTGGAAAAGTTATGGCTACGGTGTTTTTCGATCCCGAAGGACTCTTGCTTGTGGACATCATGCCAAGTGGAACCACCATAAATTCTGATGCATATGTGACGACAACTTCGCTCGACTGAGTCGTGGTCGACCACATCGGCAAAAGCAGGATGTTTTGCTGCTGCACGACAATGCACGGCCACATGTCAGTCAAAAACCATGGAAGCAATTACAAAACTCGGATGGACAACACTGAAACACCCGCCCTACGTTAGGACAGTGGAGCGAAATTTCTCGTTAATGGGCTAGTGCAGCAGACGACCGACAAGAAATTCTTTGCTAATTGCACGACAACGCTTGCAGCGTCCCTAAGATGAGTCCCAATCTCACTTGCTAAGAGCTGAAGGTACTGTTCTAGTGGTGGAGCAGACCCCGCGATCCATGGACCTAATCTGTCAACAAGGAACCGTGCAAGTTGAAGGTGGCTCCGTAGTGGTGTGGGCTGTGTTTGCGCAGAATGGACTGGGTCCAGCTGAACCGACCGTTTGATCGTAGTAGACCGTTTGATCGATTCATGCATGTTCCCAAACAGCGATGGGATTTTTACGGACGACAATTCGCCGTGTCACCGAGCCACAGTCGTTTGTGACTGGTTTGAAGAACATTTTGGACAGTTCAAGCGAAAGATTTGGCCACCCAGATCTTTTGACAAGAATCACTTCGAAAACTTATGGGACATTATCGAGAGGTCAGTTCGCTCACAAAATCCTGCACCGGTAACACTTTCGAAATTATGGACGGCTATAGTGGCAGCACGGCCCAATATTTCTGCAAGCGACTTCCAACGACTTGTTGCATCCTTGCCACGTCGAGCTGCTGCACTACACCCGGCGAAACGAAGCCCGGCAAGATATTAGACGGTATCTCATGACTTTTACCGCCTCTGTAGTTATCGCATAGCGCAACTCCACATGGGACAAACGTCACAATGTCAAGCTTCGATATGCAAATACGAGTAGCTAGCGTTTTACCCCAACCGCCCAATGTAGGTACGATCAACGCAATCTGCATTCTGTATACAGGGTGGTCCATTGATCGTGACCGGGCCAAATATCTCACGAAATAAGAGTGAAACGAAATAAACTACAAAGAACGAAACTTCCCTAGCTTGAAGAGAGAAACCAGATGGCGCTATTGTTGGCCTTACATATTCGTGTAATACGTAAGGAAATATGAATTTTTTAGTTGGACCACTTTTTTCGCTTCGTGATAGATGGCGCTGTAATATTCACAAACATATGGCTCACAAGTTTAGACGAGCATTTGGTAACAGGTAGGTTTTTTAAATTAAAATACAGAACGTAGGTACATTTAAACATTTCATTTCGGTTGTTCCAATGTGATACATGTACCTTTGTTAACTTATCATTTCTGAGAACGCATGCTGTTACAGCGTGATTACCTGAAAATACCACATTAATGCAATAAATGCTCAAAATGATGTTCGTCAACCTCAATGCATTTGGCAATACGTGTAACGACATTCCTCTCAACAGCGAGTATTTCGCCTTCCGTAATGCTCGCACATGTATTGACAATGCGCTGACACATGTTGTCAGGCGTTGTCGGTGGATCACGATAGCAAATATCCTTCAACTTTCCCCACAGAAAGAAATCCGGATACGTCAGATCCGGTGAACGTGCGGGCCATGGTATGGTGCTTCGACGACCAATCCACCTGTCATGAAATATTCTATTCAATACCGCTTCAACCGCACGTGAGCTATGTGCCGGACATCCATCATGTTGCAAGTACATCGCCATTCTGTCATGCAGTGAAATATCTTGTAGTAACATCGGTAGAACATTACGTAGGAAATCAGCATACATTGCACCTTTTAATTGCCATCGATAAAATGGGGACCAATTATCCTTCCTCCCATAATGCCGCACCATACATTAACCCGTCAAGGTCGCTGATGTTCCACTTGTCGCAGCCATAGTGGATTTTCCGTTGCCCAATAGTGCATATTATGCCGGTTTACGTTACCGCTGTTGGTGAATGACGCTTCGTCGCTAAATGGAATGCGTGCAAAAAGTCTGTCATCGTCCCGTAATTTCTCTTGTGCCCAGTGGCAGACGACGTTCAAAGTCGTCGCCATGCAATTCCTGGTGCATAGAAATATGGTACGGCTGTAATCGATGTTGATGTACCATTCTCAACAGCGACCTTCTTCAGATTCCCGATTCTCGCGCAGTTTGTCTGCTACTGATGTGCGGATTAGCCGCGACAGCTGCTAGAACACCTACTTCGGCATCATCATTTGTTGGAGGTCGTTGTTGACGTTTCACATGTGGCTGAACACTTCCTGTGTTCTTAAATAACTTAACTATCCGGCGAACGGTCCGGACACTTGGATGATGTCGTCCAGGATCCCGAGCAGCATACACAGCACACGCAAGTTAGCATTTTGATCACAACAGCGATAGATTGTCACGATATCGACCTTTTCCGCAATTGGTAAATGGTCCATTTTAACACGGATAATGTATCACGAAGCAAATACCGTCCGCATTGGCGGGATTTTACGTGATACCACGTACTTATACGTTTGTGACTACAACAGCGCCATCTATCACAAAGCGAAAAAAGTGGTCGTGGTCCAACTAAAACATTGATATTTCTTCACGTATTACACGAATATGCAATAAAAATGGGGGTTCCTATTTAAAAAACGCAGTTGATATCCGTTTGGCCGATGGCAGCGCCATCTAGCGGGCCAACCACTGCGCCATCTGGTTTCCCCCTTCAAGCTAGACGAGTTTCGTTCTATGTAGTTTTTTCGGTTGATGCTTATTTCTTGAGATATTTGGCCCGGCCACTATCAATCAACCACCATGTATAAGGAAATTTTACGCTGTGGTTTTCTCATTCAGATATTGCAATTAAATTCTGGTTCTTTGTGAGATTGTGTAATATCACGTGTAAGAAGGAGATACGTTCACCAAGAGACGTGGGAATATGGCTGCGGAAGGTTCGTGGTAAATCGTGTCTGTGGTTTTATGTTTCTGTAGTACTGCTTCTCGCGTTAGCCGGAATCCCACGACAGTCAAGTGAATTCAGGAGTGCTGCACTCAAAGCCAAGCACGAATTCAGCGGGCGAGAGGAGAACCACGTTTCTGCCCACGCCGTTCAGGTTCCCTAAGCCTTCTCGGTTATCTTAAGACAGGGAGAGACCGAGACTCGCAAAGGTCCCGAGTTGGAGTCCCTGTCCGGCACACAGTTTTAATTTGGCAGGAAGTTTCATTTCCTTTCCTGTTCCACTCTCACAAACAGAGTGAGAGAAAGGCGATTGTCTGCATACCTCCGTATGAGTCCTTATTTCTCTCATCTTCGTGGTTCTTAAGCGAAATCAATGCTGTCGGCAGCACAATATTTCTGCAGTCATACTTGTGTGTTTATCGAATCTACCGGTACCAAATCAAGCAGCCAGCTTCTGAATTGCTTCGATGTCCTCCTTTATTTCGACCTGTTGCGGATCCCAGACACACGAACAGTACTCAGTAGGTCCTCTCGCGTATCATATTCTGTCTCTGTCCGTATCAAACTGGCCACACCTAATGCTGTATCCGAACATCACGCGTTTGTTATTCCTATTCATCCACATTAACTTAATTAACTTTAATTTTTTTTACATTAGAGTTAGCTGCCATTCATCACACCAACTACAAATTTTGTCCGAACAATAAGTTATCTTGTGTCCCCCCCACCATCACTCAACTTCGACACCTTCCCGATGCCACAAAATCATCAGCAAACAACTGCAGACTGCTGCTCACCTTGTTTACCGGATCTTTTATGGATACGCAAAGTAACAGCTGCCCTATACGTTTCCATGGCACTCCTGCCCTTGTGTCTGGCGAACACTTCCTGTTGGGGACAGAATACTGAATTCTGTTATTTAAGACGTCTTTTGGGAACTGTTCCATCTGCTCGTACCTTCGGTTACTGTCTGCAGTGCGGCACTGTGTCAAATGATTTTCAGAAATCTAGAAACATGGAATTTGCCCTTGACCTTCGCAGATAGTTCGCAGTATATCACTTGAGAAAAGTACAAGCTGAAATTCGGACGAGCGATTCTCTCTATAACAATGCTGATCTGTGGACGCGAGCTTTTCGGTCTCAAGAATATTTACTATAGGTTGCGTTCCAGAATTTTGCAGCACACCAATATAAAGGATATTGGCCTACAATTTTGCGAGACGGTTCTTTTACCCTTTATACAATGAAGAGCCAAAGAAACCGGTACACATGCCTAATACCGTGTAGATCCCCCGTGAATACACAGAAGTGCCGCAACACGATGTGGCATGTACTCGACTAATGTCTGAAGTAGTGCTGGAAGGAATGAAACCTGAATCCTGCAGGGCTGTCCCTAAATCCGTAAGAGTTCGAGGGGTTGGAGTTCCCTTCTGAACACCACGTTGCAAGGCGTCCCGGATATCCTCAATAATGTTCATGTACGGGGAGGATGGTGGGCAGTGGAAGTGTTTAATCACAGAAGAGTGTTCCTGGAGACAGTCTGCAGTAATGCTCGATGCATTGTCCTGTTGGAATTGCCCAAGTCCATCGGAAAGCACAACGGACGTGAATGGATGCAGGTGATCAGACAGGCTGCTTAAGTACGTCACCTGTTAGAATCGTATCTAGACGTATCAGGGGTCCTCCAGCAGCTTGAGCAGTCCCTTGCTGACATGCAGGGTCCATGGATTCATGAGGTTGTCTCCATACCCGTACACGTCCATCCGATTGATATAATTTGAAACGAGACTCGTCCGACCAGGCAACATATTTCCTTTTCCGGCCAGGCAACATGCTTCCAGTCAATAACAATATAATGTCGATACTCACGGGGCCAGGCGAGGCGTAAAACTTTGTGTTGTGCAGTCATCAAGGGTACACGAGTGGGCCTTCTGCTCCGAAAGCCCATATCGATGACGTTTCGTTTACTGGTTCGCACGCTGACACTTGGTAGCCCAGCATTGAAATCTGCAAGAATTTGCGGAAGGGTTGCACTTCTATCACGTTGAACGATTCTCTTCAGTCGTCGTTGGTCCCGTTCTTGCAGGATCTTTTTTTCGGTCCCAGCGATGCCGGAGATTTGAGTTTTTACCGAGTTCCTGATATTCAAGGTACACTCGTGAAATGGTCGTACGGAGAAATGCCCACTTTATCGCTGCTTGGAGATGCTGTGTCCCATCGCTCGTGCGCCACCTATAACACCACCCTCAAACGCACTTAAATCTTGATAACCGGCTACTATAGCAGCAGTAACCGATGTAAGAACTGCGACAGAGACTTGTTGTCTTATTTAGGCGTTGTCGTCCGCAGCGGCGTATTCTGCTTGGTTACATATCTCTGTATTTGAATACGCATGCCTTACCAGTTTCTGTGGCGCTTCGGTGTATATACAGGGTAACATCTTTCTTTTTCCGGTCGCTTGGGACTTCGCACTGGGCTAAAGATTCACGATAAATGCAACTAAGTGAGGGGCTAATTCCACAGGCAACACTTTGTATGACTGGTGTCCCATCCGGGCCTCGCAACTTATCTATTTAGAACTCTTTGAATTTCTCTATGGCAGGGATGGTTATTACTATGTCGTCCATACGGGACTTTGTACGACAGCAAAACGACGGTGTGTCTGTGTGATTGTCTTGCATGAACTATTTCTTTGTTCTGGTATCTTCGACTTCCACACATTACTGGTCAACGAGTGACTGGATGAAAGCCTTAGAACCGCTTGGTGATTTTACAAAAAACCACAATTTTCTCGGTTTACTGTATTACGGAGGTAGTTGTTGTGTGCTTCGTGCATCGATCTTTTTACGGACTCATGAAAATCTGCTAACCTGAATTCATTTGTTCGTTCTCTTTTGACCCGAGAGTGTAAAAGCCTTACTTCCTCAGCGTTTTCCCAATTTTTAAACCTCGGTGGGTCTTGTCCGTCACCCAATTATTAAACACATACTTCTCCAGAACACGATTGACAATCTCTTTAAACTTTTCCCACAATCTCTGTACGTCCATTTTACTGGAAATAAATGATGTTAACTCGCTGTCTAAGTGAGGTGCTAACAACTGCCCATTTGCTCTTTCTAGCAGAAACACATAGAAAAAGCTATATATGTAACTTCCCGCTGTACAACAGGCAACAACTGAGTGTCTGAGCGTGGATGGTCATCGCCATATGCAGAAGTACATTCAGGTCTCCCTTGAGGGAATGTGCTGAAACTCATGTTGTTTATATTGTACATTAATGACGATCAAACTTTTTGGACATGACAGTTACTTGTCATTAAGCATAGGGAGTGTTGTACATCTGGAAGACTTTTCAGAATTTTCCTCTAGCCAACCCTATAAGAGAAGCTTATTTACACTTTATTATTCAATTTTTAAATCACAGCATTCAAATTTCATATGCTGGAGTTTTGTTTGTGTGTTTGTTAGTTTGTTTTTTGAGATTACAAAAATTGCTCCGGAGAGTTAAATGAAATGAGACGAGCCAAATGACTTGTCATTTCTCATTGCTTCCCACTCGCTCTCGTCGCCGTTAAATCCTCGGCCATGTAATGTCGGACGTGTCGAACACGAGAGACTATTACCGCCTCTAACGAGCACAACAAACCCGCAACAAAGCCGAAAAGCTTCACAGTTCTAAAGCACACCCAGTAATGCAATTGAAATATCCAGTAACAGGTTAAATTAATATTAAAAAGAGTCGATGAAATCTGCAGTATGCAACCAATGTAATCTCTTTAACCCGTCTACACTTTTATATTTTCAGAACCTGCCTGACTCAACTCGCATCACGTCGAATTATTTACGAAACGCAAATGAAAAGAGACGAGCCAAATGACCTGCCATTTCTCATTGCTTCCCACCTGCACAAAAAATCTGTGTACGTGATATCCAACTTAACAATGGTAGGGGGGAACAAAGAAGCAAAATTTTAAATGAGCTCTTCACATTACCACGTAACCTTATTATTATCGATGGTATATATAAGATATTAATGATTTCTCGCGGGAGGGTTTAACCAAACGGTAAAAATTTGAACGCAACGGATAACCTATCCTTTATGATGAAAGTAGGGTATAGGTTGATTGATATTTATTTAATACCGATGGCATTTCAATAACTAGCCGTGTGTCTGGTGGAATATACATAATCACAACTGGTCTCTCTAGTTAACATGGTTCACTTTCGTCACGTAATTATGGAAAGGGAGAGGGGAGTGCAGACCTGGCTTCAATGTAATTTTATGCAGGCAGACAATTATACCTAAACCCACGCTTATTACAATCAGTTACCATAGGTCACGCAGAACAATTTCAGCAAACACACTACAAGCGAACTCGGTCAGGGCGGAAGAGTATATGCCTAAATATTCCAATTTTTGTTAAAACGTACGCTGAAGAAAGGGTAGCACTGCCAATTTTGGTTTAATCTTGCTTTCAGAAACAACACCACGTTACTGAGATGGAGGGAAGAACATTTACTATCGCATGGCGGGAAAATTTTGCAAGTCTGTATTCCATCAATGGGCATTAAAATCTGAACTTTCCTAGATACAAGAGTTTAAACCATGTATTTTACATAACGCATTTCACTGTAGGCGAACCAAATAGTTATGGAGGGCACAAGAAACATTAACTATCACATCAATATTATTTCACACACGTGGCCAAGTAGCGGAAGCCAACAGAAATGTAAAAAATACGAACACACAAGATTATTTCTTCTCTGTCTTACACTCATCCACTACCGTATGGTTATTCACTCGATTTCTATGCATTTTGAGACCGAAACTGCAGTTTAACTATGTGGTGGTTGCTCCAACCGACTACGTGGCAGGAAAGCAAGTACACAAAGAAAACATATGAAAAATAGGTAACACCCCCCAAGATATTACTGTAAAAGAAAGACCACATTAAATGAGTGAACTGCCGTTAAACACAGAGCACTAATACGACCGTGAGCTTAAGGCCCATGGTGCATTGCCTGACCAAGGCAGAAACGCAAAGTTCTTACTGAAATTTGAATAAATTATGAAAATTAACTTCCTTATGGGGGTTTGGTGGTAATACCACACCTGATTTCAACATCTGGACTTTGTTAACGAGCAGTTTTGATACATTCTGATAGCTTTGTTAACATTACCAAAATCGAGAGCTGCGTCTCCACGTCTGTCCAGCGCCGCTAACCAGGAACAAGTGGACATCCGGACACCTCGCCTAACCGTTGTTCGTTCAAAAGGTGGTGGAAGGGGCGGTACACCAACCTGACAGAGCCATTACTCGTGCCTTCGCGTCCTCTGTGACCTGACTTGCTCACTATCTTCGCCAGACTTGACGGTGTTAGGGGGTTGGTACCATCCTACCACAGAACCACTCTACTCATGCAATGCTACGACCTCTGACCAAAACTTTCTGCTACTTCAATACTATCTCATTCATACAGCCCATGTTGCGCAAGGGAAGGGATACAGGGGAACGTGGCACACATGAAATAAAAATCAATGCATAAATAAATGAACACCGCTTGCTCCATTCCCTTCTGCTTGTTACCCACAGAGTAAAAAAACACTATCGGTATAATTCTCCGGTACCGAAATTTATTGAGAAAGTGGGGAAGACAAGTTCAAGTAGATGACTCGCAAGGTCATCAGCTGAAGAGAGGGTAAGGAACAAACCGGTACCTTTGCCTATCTGGACATGCCATGTGTGCAGAAGACACAGATCTAAAGTTCTCCACACACTAGGGTATCTTAGTACCGGCACTCCTGCACTTACTGCCTTCATCGAAGAAAGAAATTCCGCGAACAGTTTTGGATCTATTTGTTGGGAACGGCGTGGGATGTTTCCACTCGTGATTTTGCCTTTTGCCCTTTTGTAATGATGATCTTTTTCTTCGACTGCAGTGACCGTCTGCTTGCAGCGTTCCTTAAGCGTGGAACCATAGTCAGTGCGCAACAGTATTGATACACTTTCCGAAAATTGTGGAACGTCCAGGAATTCTGTCGGGTGCAATAATCCCCACGCACGATGGCGCCCATCACCACACTGCCAGTCGGACGAATGCCACGAATCAGTGATTTGGTTCCAAAACAATGCAGCATCCTCCAAACATCCCTGATGTCCCATAGTGTCATTTTCACATTGTTGACGACCTAAAGGATATACGAGTTTCAGTTGGACGAGGAAGTGCAAGAGTGGGTGTAGTTATGGAACCGTCAGGGCCCGATCCCATTCTACGAAACAGAAAATGTGAGTGGTGCTTTCTCTTGAATGGAACAATTCCATTCTACCGTTGTGGTGGGTGTTCGGCTTTCATTTGACTGCCCCTTATACTACTCTCGCGAACGAGCAACACAGTGCATAACATTACGTTGTGGACCGCTTCACACGCGCTTCAAGTAAAGCAGAATGGAACAACCCTATTGTATCACTGAGGTGGGTGTTCGCCTCTCATTTCACTGCCCCTTTATACTACTCCAGCTTTTGGTAATGTGCAGTCCAGTACACAACACCACACTGCGGACAGCTTCTCATGCGCTTCAAGAAAGCAGAATGGAAACTTTCCATGGTACCACTTTGGCGGGTATGTGGCTTTATTTTGACTTCCCCTGACACTACTCCACCTTTCGGGAAAGCGCAGCCCAGTCCACAACATTATATTGTGAACCGCTACTCACGTGCTTCAAGTAAAGCAGAATGGAACCATTCCATGTATCGCTGTGGTGCGTTTTTGTCTTTCATTTGACTGCCTCTTACACTACTCCACCTTTCGCGAATGAGCAGTCCAGTGCACAACATTACATTGTGGACCGCTTCTCATGCGCTTTAAGTAAAGCAGAATGGAACCATTCGATGGTAAGCTGTTGCGGGTTTTTGGATCTCAGTCCACTGCCCCTTACACTACTCCACCTTTAGGGAATGTGCAGTCCAGTACTCATCACATTGTGGATCGCTTCTCGCTCGCTTAAGTAAATCAGAATGGAATCATTCCATGGTACCACTGTGGCAGGTATTTGATTTTCATTTGGCTGCACCTTATACTACTCCACCTTTCAGTAATATGCAGTCCAGTACTCAACATCACATTGTGGACCGCTTCTCACGTAATTTAAGTAAATCAGAACAGAGCCACTCCATGCTGTCGTTGTGGTGGGTGTTCGACTTTCATTTAACTGCCTCTTATACTACTCCAACTTTCAGGAATGTGCAGTCTAGTACTCCACATCATACTGTGGACCCTTCTCACGCGCTTCAAGTAAGCAGAATGGAAACATTCCATGGTATCACTGCGGCGGGTGTTTGCCTTTCATTTGACTTCCCCATGCACTATTCCAACTTCCGGGAATCTGCAGTCCAGTACTCAACATCACGTTTTGGACCGCTTCTCACGTCCTTTAAGTAAAGCAGAACAGAGCCATTCAATGCTACCGTGGTGGTTTGTGTTCGGCTTTCATTTGACTGCCCCTCATACTATTCCACCTTTAACGAATGTGTAGTTTAGTACGGCCGGCCGCAGTGGCAGAGCCGTTCTAGGCCCTACAGTCTGGAACCGCGAGACCGCTACGGTGGCAGGTTCGAATCCTGCCTCGGGCATGGATGTGTATGATGTCCTTAGGTTAGTTAGGTGTAAGTAGTTCTAAGTTCTAGCGGACTGATGACCTCAGCAGTTAAGTCCCATAGTGCTCAGAGCCGTTTCTTTTTTGCAGTCTAGTACACATCACATTGTGGACCGGTTCTAATGCGCTTCAAGTAAAGCACAATGAAATCATTCCACGGTACAGTTGTGGTAAGTGTTCAGCATTCATTTGACTGCCCCATATACTACTCCACATTTTGGGAATGTGCAGTCCAGTACTCCACATTACACTGTGGACCGCTTCTCACGCACTTCAGGTGAAGCAGAATGGAACCCTTCCATGTTACTGCTGTGGCGAGTGTTCAGCTTTCATTTCACTGCCTCTTACACTACTCCACCTTTCGGGAATGTGGAGTCCAGTCCACAACATCACACTACAGACCACTTCTCACGCGCTTCAAGTAAATCAGAATGGAACCATTCCATGGTATCGTTGTGGCAGGTGTTCAACTTTTACTTAACTGCAACTTTTACTGTTCTCACGTTGGAGAATGTGCAGTCCAGTCACAACTTCACATTGTGGACCACTTCTCAGGCGCTGCAAGTAAAGCAGAATGCAGCCATTCCATGGTATCGTTGTGCCGCGTGTTCAGCTTTTATTTGACTGCGAATCTGCAGCCCAGCAAACAAGGTCACATTGTGGACCGCTTCTCGCACGCTTCAAGTAAAGCATAATGACATTTACAACGAATGGAGTCAGTTGCAACAGGTAACCAGACATACGAAATATCAAAACAACGTGTCTGCGTCTTTGCTCGCACTCTCACACTTGCCAGGTTGCGGCGTTAATTATGATACACACTACAACGGGGTGTAAGCAATAATTGCTTACAACACACCACAGTAGTGTAGCTGAAGTCGAGACGAACAATTTGGAAAAAATTGGAATAAATTATTGAGTTATATCAAGTAGCGAAAGAGCCTCGAAATGGCCTACAAATGCCACCTAAGCTGCACCATAAGCGCGCCGCTCGATGTGTGGTTCAAATAGTGCTCGAATATTATAAGGAAACGTTGTTCTTGAAGTTAAAAGTTGTAAAATTGATGCCTGCTAATTTTATCTCAAAATATTGTGAATATACTGAAAAAAATTAGCAGTTAAATCGTATTTTTTGTTTCACCTCCTCACTACGAAAGTACCGTGGTTTTAAAGGTTAAGTTTGGATCTATTTCTGAATGTTATTAGTTTTTGTATAATGTTCACAAAAATCTTTTTTTCTTTCAGTAGCCTCATAGAAAACTTCAAATTAATGATGTTAGCGTAATAGGCGCTGAGCTGGCGGCGTTAGAGGCCCGGTGAACATTGAAAATCTGGAGCGGCACGTATGCGCAGTAGCTTAGATGTTTTTGTAGGGCAATTTGAGATCGCTTTCCAGCTTGATAGACCGCAAGTGTCCTGTTCTAAATTGTTCTTCTCGACTTCCCCTACATCGCTGTGGTACGTACTAAACAGTTACCGTTTATATGTATACTGTATAGGATTTTCGATTTTCACTTGTTCTCCTACGTTAATGCTATGTATTGTTGAATTGCTGAAGATCTGGTTTAGTTAGTATTGTTCCAATCTTTTCACGCTTGCAAGAAACGTGTTACGCTCCTTCTCGATTGAATTTCGAAATATTTGGATATTTTTGTAACCTTTGATCCCTATTAACAGCTGTTTACTTCTGTTTCCGAGTCTATATCTTTTGAAAATATTCCCCTCTGTTTCTATTGTCCGTTCCCTGCTACTACTTCTACTTTGAACATAACAGTTCATTCAGTAATAGAGTATTTACTCGGGGGAGTTGCTAGTCTACTACCGAGCGCCTCCCCAGGCGGCGGATAGGGGGATAGTCTGTTCCACATGTTGGTGGTGGCTGGTTTATATCCTCTGTGCACTAACACAGAGCTCGCTCAAGTCGAGTTTGATAGCCTCTGACAGGCAAACGTGAAAAGGTCTCTTAGAGAAAAATTTCCACCGTTCAATACAGAAGGGAAGGAGAAGGCTGCATCGGACTCGGTGGGTAGCCAACTAGAAGATTCAAATGAATTGGAGCATTTGAAATCACCCAACTCTCATCAAGCACATAAAGCTAAAATAAAACATAACAGGTTAACTGCATTTCATTCACATAACATAAGCTCTTTTCTGAAATTGGAGCTCTCAAAAACTTCACGAAACATCGTAATAATTTACAATGGAAAACCAGAACAAAGAGTTATGAAACAGTGCCCGCAATTCAGGACAGGATTTACAGTAAATTTGAAAATGATAGATTCAATAACTGGTTTTAAAGCTATTTCTCCACGAATCGCAACTTTGAAAACCACAAAAAAGATCTGTAGTATCATAAATCCCCGTGCCCCTACCAATGAGAATAATTTTCTGACAAGAACTATGGTAGAAGTAGAAAAATTCTGTGATCTTTTGAATCAGACAATAAATCAAGTCAATAAAACAATATAAAGATCTTAACATGCGATTTTAATGCCCAACTCGGAAAGAAAAAGAAGTATAGAGAAAATGGGCTCCACATAAACAAACTGATACAAACGGACGAAGACTCGTTGAAATTTGTAAAACACATGGCCTCGTCTTCAAATCCAGATATTTTAAAAGAAAACCAAGAAAACGTATGGAAACATCTTGATAATACAAGAGGAGAGTGGCAGCTGGACCTGTCTGCATGGACAAATTCTCTCACAAAGAAATTCGAAATGAACAAGTACCGGCACTAAGTGGAACATACACAGGTTCAGATCATTATTTCCTCAAAATCAAATCACCTCATTAACAAAAAAAGACAGAGAGGAACTGGCGTTAAAGAAAGTATGACCCACACAAATTAATAAAAAATCACAAACATAAGAAAACACACAAAATAGAATAGTAACGGACAATCGTGAGGAACTAGCAACAATTTTAAAGCTACGTGCTGAAGAATCGCCCCTAGTGAATCAACGTAAAAAACGTGCATCGTGGACTACGGAATGTGATGAAATTCATGTTGAAGGACATCAAGCTTGGACAAAATTTCAAACTCACAAAACAGTAGAAAAATTAACGAACCTCAAAAACACCAGAAAAAATTCTCTCAAATTATCAGAAAAACTAAGCGGAAATACCAAAAAAATCTACTGAGAACCACTGAAGAAAACTACCACAAAATCAGTTCCAGAGATTATTTCAAAGCCTTTGATAAACAGTTACATAATTACAACCCTTCTACACTATTGCTGAAAGATAGCGATGGAAGAATAACCCACAATAACAAGGATAACTTAGAAATTGTGGCGGCCGGAGTGGCCCAGCGATTCTAGGCACTTCAGTCTGGAACCATGCGACCGCTACGGTCGCAGGTTCGAATCCTGCCTCGGGCATGAATGTGTGTGATGTCCTTAGGTTAGTTACGTTTAAGTAGTTCTAAGTTCTAGGGGACTGATGACCTCAGATGTTAAGTTCCATAGTGCTCAGAGCCATTTGAACCATCAGAAATCGTGGCAGAAGCATCCAACTAGGTCTCGAACTCAGATGGACCTGAAAATCTTTTAACAATAGATTTAAGCACACCTGTAAAAACCAAACTAGAAAATATAAACCCACCTACAGTACAAGAAATCGAAATTTCACTTAAAGAAATGAGGAACTACAGAGCATGTGGTGAAAATCAGTTGTCAGCGGGAATGTGGAAGTATGCTGGTAAAACAACTCACGCACCTTTACATATTATTTTTTTTAAATTTGGGCAGCAGAAAAAACCCAGAAGACTGGATTACATGTATAATTAACCCACTTCATAAGAAAGAAGACAAAAGTGATCCAGTCAACTGTAGAGAGACCTCGCACTTGGACTGTACCTACAAGATTTTCTCAAAGATTTTACGCAGTAGGATCAAAGAACAAGTGGATAAGGAAATGGGGGAATACCAAGGAGGCTTCAGACCATGGAAAAGCTGTGTCGAACAAATAATTAATCTGAATTTAATCATGGTTTATTACCACAAACGAAACAAGCCTCTGTCAATTACGTTTATAGATTTTAAGAAAGCGTGTGATTCTATCCATAGAACCTCAATGTTAAAATTTTTGAGACACTTCGGATTCCACTCCAAATTAATTAAACTGATACAACTTACCTTAGCAAATACAAATTCGAAAATTAAGTTCAGAGGGGAACTTTCTAAATCATTCTTGGCAAAACTGGTTTCAGTTAGGGAGACGGCCTGTCACCACTTCTTATTAATTGTGTCCTTGAATACGTGATGAGGGATCGGTACAAGGACAATCCAAAGAACATTAAGATCGGTACACAAAAAGATGACTTAAATTGAACTATTTAGGTTTTGCTGATGACCTCGCTCTTCTCGCCAACAACATTCAAAAAACCAAAGAACTAATACAATCATTACAGGAAATAGTGCAGAGTACTGGTATTAAAATATCTTTTGAAAAGAACAGGAATAATGCTAACGGAACCGCCACTGACAAACAAAATTAGAATTGGAGAACACGACATAAAAATTGTTGAAAAGTTTAAATACTTGGGAGAAATAATAACACACTTGCTGAGAGAGAAACCAGTATGGCAGAGTAGAATAAACAAATTGATTAAAGTGCATCATGTTACCAAGAACACATATAACAAAAAATGCCTGTCAATAGTCACAAAATTGATACACTGTAGCAACAGACAGATCATTCAACGTAGGAAGAAGAATAGTCAGACTATGTATAAATAAAAAGTACCTAAAAGACGGAGTTTGGAGAGTAGCTTCAAATGAAACTGGTTATTAAGAAAGTACAATGAAAAAGAAACGGAACACTCTTTTAGGACATTTGATGAGGACAACAGGAAACAGAATGAGCAGGAGAATCATTGAGAAAATATGGAATAAAAAGAGCTACATTAGATGGATCACAGAGATCAGGGATGACATGATGAAATTACAGATGACGATGGAGGATTTGAAAGACAAGACAGACGCGTTCAAGGTATTTCAGGACAGCCATATCACGCTACTAGTAAAAATTAACAGACAAGAATGGAAATGGTGATTTCGGATGAGGAGAGAAGGACACGATCTGAGAGAGAGAAAAAGTATGGCCAACAAAAAACAGAAGACGGTAATTCATAATATTGACGAAATTGGTCCAATGTTTTCCATAAAACAAAAAAATAAAAAATAAAACGCAGGGTGTCTGAAGCTTAAAGGCTACTCTATAGGGTAAGATGGGACTAAATGAATCACTTCAAACTTTCTGGCCGCAAAGGGGTAGTAAATATTTAATTACGCATGTTTAATTGTAATAGTGAATAGATCAGAGTTAGAAGTTTTGCATCATAAAGGTACATTGCTTTAAGATCTATTTTTCTACATTGTAAATAGCAAAATATAAAATGTTGAGACAACGGAAGAATTAAATATTTGTGGGGCTATTTTAATCGTGAATGGGGGTACGTGAATCATTGTAAACTATCATACAGTTAAACAAAATATGGAGGATTACACTTTGTAACTGTTCCAGTGGTTGTTACATGCATTTCCCACAGCGGAATTGCTTACGACCAGTAGCCCCAATACATTTCACGAAACCACACCTTGCACTGTTCACACCTGATTCACCCCCTTTCATTACAGATCTAAATGATGATGAAGATGAATTCTCTTCTGGATTTGAACGTTTTCTTAGATCCAGCGCTTTTCTACAAAACATGACCTTCTTTCTTTGGGAGTTTTCAAAACGCAGTTTCCCCTTCCCTCTTGTAATACTGAGATGCACTGGTGAAGACAGATAGCAAGCTGAATTTTTCTCTCTCGTCGGACGTGACCTACCGGTGGTAGAACAAAATGATGAAGATGACGTTGCTGAGCTTTGACTTTCAGAATTTACTGGAGGATTGCGAGTTGCATGTTCTGGGATTACCTCTGATTTCTGGTAACAGAATGGGACTTACCATTCAGGAATGTGAAGGAGGCACGGAATTTGTCTGATGGTGTTTTGTTGGGACTGAAGGGGAAAATTCCCGTGCACTGAAATCCCCTCACAGCACTTCCTACCGTATCTCCACGACTCCAGGCGACGTCAAAAATGTATCCAAAAAGAAATTTTGTAATAGAGACTCAGGAATTATTGTGTATGACTAGGGTACATGAATACATCAAACAAAGAAGAAATAATACATGTTGTATTCCGACTGAAAAAGCCCCACGAATACTGATTCACATACCGCTCTTCCTTATTATTTTTTAAGTGTAAGCAGTTGCTCACATTTGTAACAGAAGTTGTTCTGCTGACCGATCTGGTGGCTCCTATAAAACAGGCAGAGGAAAGGTTTATAATTAGCGTTCACGTATTTCAATGAAAGGTCTTATTTTAAACAGACATAATATTGCATGGCGGATTATGACACGGAGGCGATAAAAGTCGTGGGGTAGCGGTATACACATACAGGGTGGTCGGAAATTCCCGTTACAGACTTCTTGGACTTGTAGAGAGGAGTGAGTAGATCGTATGTTGAATAGGAACCCATGTCCGGAAACGTCATCCAACGAGACTACAGAGCGTCAAAGTTATTGGCGCGGGCGTCTGTAAATGTACCTATACACGGGGTGATTCCGTGTTGATGTTACAGACTTTCTAGGATGATGGAGAACGATAAATGTATTAATTTGAAGTAAGGATCCGTGTACCGGAAACGAACGAGTCGAAAATTATAAGCGAAAACCGTTCTGATACCTCTGACAGTTGAATACATGTACCGGTTCTTGCGTTGCGAAGAGTGTAGGGCTGGTAACTTTCAGTTGTGGTAGTATGGACAAAAACGAGGAAAAAATGTCCAACAAACGTGAGCTCTGATTTGCATACCTGAGGAGCTATGACCATTCGTTCATCTTCGCTAATATGAAACAAATCTCCTCTACTGAGCAAGTGTTAATAGCTGTTAAGATACGCACTTTAGAGCCCACGTTTATTGGACATTTTTTCTCGTTTTTGTCCGCACTACCACCATTGAAAGTTATCAACCCTACACTCTTCGCAACACGAGAACCGGTACAGGTGTTCGACTGTCAGAGGTGTCAGAACGGTTTTCGTTTATAACTTTCGACTCGTTCGTTTCCGGTACCGGGATCCTTACTTCAAATTAATACATTTATCGTTCTCCATCATCCCAGAAAGTCTGTAACATCATCACAGGATCACCCTGTGCATACGTACATTTAAAAACGCCCGCGCCCATGACTTTGACGCCCTGTAGTCTCGTTGGATGACGTTTCCGGACATGGGTTCCTATTCAAAATACGATGTACTCACTCCCCTCTACAAATCCTAGAAGTCTGTAACGGGAATTTCCGACCACCCTGTATAGAGACGGCGGTAGTATAGCATACACAACGTATAAAAGGGTAATGCATTCGCAGAATTGTCGTTTGTTCTCAGGTGATTCATGTGAAAATGTTCCCGACGTGATTTTGCCCAAAAGACGGGAATTTATAGACTTTGAACACGGTGTGGTAGTTGGAGCTAGACGCATGGAACATTCCATTTCGAAAATCGTTAGTGAATTCAATATTCCGATATCTGCAGTGTCATGATTGTGCCGCGAATACCAAATTACCTCTCACCATAGACAACGCGGAGCACCGACGGAGAGCAGAGACGATTCGATGAAGTTCACAGTGTTAACAGACAAGCAGCCACTGCGTGAAATAACCGCAGAAATCAATGTGGGATGTACAATGAACGGTTCATTAGGACAGTGGAGCGAAATTTGGCGTTAATGGGCTATGGCAGGCCGACCGAAGTGGCCGTGCGGTTCTAGGCGCTGTAGTCTGGATCCGAGCGACTGCTACGGTCACAGGTTCGAATCCTGCCTCGGGCATGGATGTGTGTGATGTCCTTAGGTTAGTTAGGTTTAAGTAGTTCTAAGTTCTAGGCAACTGATGACCTCAGACGTTAAGTCGCATAGTGCTCAGAGCCATTTGAACCATTTGGCTATGGCAGCAGGCGACAGACGCGAGTGTCTATGCTAACAGCACAACGTCGCCTCTCCTGGGCTCGTCACCACTTCGGTTTGATCCTGGACGACATGAAAACCATGGTCTGGTCAGCTGAGTCCCGATCTCAGTTGCTAAGAGGTGCCGGTAGGGTCTGAGTGGTGGCACAGACCCCACGAAGCCATGAAACAAAGTTGTCAACAAGCCACTGCCCAAGCTAGTGGGGGCCCCATAATGGTGTGGGCTGTGTTTACCTAGAATGGACTGGGTCTTCTCGATTTACGGTTCAAAATGGTTCAAATGGCTCTGAGCACTATGGGACTTAACTCCTGAGGTCATCAGTCCACTAGAACTTAGAACTACTTAAACCTAACTAACCTAAGGACATCACACACATCCATGCCCGAGGCAGGATTCGAACCTGCGACAGTAGCGGTCGCGCGGTCCCAAACTGTAGCGCGTAGAACCGCTCGGCCACTCCGTCCGGCGATGTACGGTAACGTGGAGACCATTTGCAGTCTTCATGGACTTCAAGTTCCCAAGCAACGACAGAATTTTTGTCACTGATAATGATCGATGTCACCAGGCCAAAATAGTTCGATCGAGTGGTACGGCCACCCAGGTCACCCATCATTAGTCCTACCGAACATTTATGGGAGATAATCGAGAGGTTATTTCGGGCACAAAACCATGCACTGGCGACATTTTTGCAATTATGGACGGCTGTGGAGGTAGCGTGGCTGAATATTTCTGCAGGGGACTTGCAACGACTTTTTGAGTCCATTTCCACGCCGAGTTGCTGACCATCTACATCTACATTTAGTCACCCAACGGTGTGTGGCGGAGGGCACTTAACGTGCCACTGTCATTACCTCCCTTTCCTGCTCCGGTCGCGTATGGTTCGCGGGAAGAACGACTGCCGGAAAGCCTCCGTGCGCGCTCGAATCTCTCTAATTTTACATTCGTGATCTCCTCGGGGGGTACAAGTAGGGGGAAGCAATATATTCGATACCTCATCCAGAAACGGACCCTCTCGAAACCTGGACAGCAAGCTACACCGCGATGCAGAGCGCCTCTCTTGCGGATCTGCCACTTGAGTCTACTAAACATCTCCGTAACGCTATCACGCTTAGCAAATAACCCTGTGACGAAACGCGCCGCTCTTCTTTGGAACTTTTCTATCTCCTCTGTCAACCCGACCTAGTACGGATCCCACACTGATGAGCAATACTCAAGTATAGATCGAACGAGTGTTTTGTAAGCCACCTCCTTTGTTGATGGACAACATTTTCTAAGGACTCTCCCAATGAATCTCAACATGGCACCCACCTTACCAACCGGAGAAAAGAAGGCATCCCACGATTTTTGTTACCTCAGTGTATAAGCTATTCTGCCTTCCTCTTCTAATTCCTTCTGAATGGTGTGGCCGTGCGGTTCTAGGCGCTTCAGTCTGGAACCGCGTGACCGCTACGGTCGCAGGTTCGAATCCTGCCTCGGGCATGGATGTGTGTGATGTCCTTAGGTTAGTTAGGTTTAATTAGTTCTAAGTTCTAGGCAACTGATGACCTCAGACGTTAAGTCCCATAGTGCTCAGAGCCATTTGAACCATTTTGAACCTTCTGAATGATTGGTGTCTGGATTAAATATATTTGACAATAATCTTTCTTCCTGCTTGTGCGTGACTTGTCTAGCAACGGTGTCCGAGTTGCACACACGGCTGAGCAGTACGATATTTTCTATTTCTGTTTACATAGCCCCATGATTATAGAGCTCCACTCTAAGCTAGATCCAGTTCTTTTGCTTATCGAGAACGATTTATTTTTATTCTGCTTATTTTTGGAATTGTGGCAAGCTAAGTCATGTTATGTGACAGTGGTATTGTTTAAATATTAGGATAGTTCATCAAGGTATTGAAACGTCACAAAATAACATTTACGTATCGTTCTCAATCTGCAGGATGGGTCAATTACAATGTCACTAAAAGGTTTAATTCTGCGTGTTGTTCATTATATGGGAGATGAGCGGAAACCACTGCTAAAACCTGGCCGGGTGCTTTCGTTTCCCGCTCACCAGCCGTGGGCGACAGAGCGTAAACTGGGCGTCCGGGGGCGCTGGATTTTGCCGCCGCCCAGTGTGGCGCCGTGACGTGGTATCGCGGGCCAGCGCATTGCATAAACTTGGCCCATTACTGGCTGTCCGTCAACTTAATGGTCGCCTTACGCCTTCCCGCGCAAACTGCCGCTAAAACGCATTTGCTTGAGGCGTTAATTATTTAATATCTGCGACGCATCCACCTGTCTCCTTCCATCAATATTCATAAGGTAAACTTATTTGCCAATATTTCGTAATTAAAAAAACGACGACATTCGTTAAAAAAAAATATTCGCGCGCCCCCCGAGATTGATTCTGCGTGTCGTACGAGCTCGGACGCGAGCTTCAGGGATGAAGGGAGGAAGAGGTATAAAAAGGAAAAAAAAACGTGTTGCGCGGCAGCTGTGCGACGGCTGGGAATTAGTCGGCCGGTAGGCTCGGGAAAGGACAGCAAAATATATTATCGCATCTTTTATAAAACCGTGTCAACAATTTTAATTATTTGCGCGGGGAAGAAGCGACAAGCGTCAACAACAGGCGGCCGCCTACTACCTCCTGCCCCCCCCCCCCCCCCCCCCCCCCCGGCTCCGGCGCGCAGAGCTTCATATATAAGCCGCGCCACCCCCGTGGCGCTGCCTGCCGCGCTGGCTGCCATCCCCAACCCCCTCGCCTCCCACTCGCGACCCCGTGTCACCCTATCTCTATTTTAATTACATTTTCTTTAATTAATATGCTAATAATAATTTTGCATAGTAATTATTGAGAGCAATCTAGCAGGGTGGCGCCGCTTGTCGCTTTGATGTATCGGGCGGCAACCGTGGCGTCGACGTCGGCGTCGGTGGCGGCGTCGCGAGGCGAGGCGGAGAGACACGACGCCGGGCGTCGCGCACAGCGAGCTGCGCTACGCGCCGGGCGGGCGCATGTCAACGGCGCGTGGGTGGAGGGGGGGGGAGGAAGTGAGGGAGGGGACAGGGTGAGGGGTGGGGGGCAGCGTCGTGGTGCCACCCTGCCCCACCTCCGACTCATGTCGCCCTGCGGTGCGGTGCGAGTTGTCACCAGTGTGTGTGTGTGTGTGTGTGTGTGTGTGTGTGTGTGTGTGTAAAATAAGGAGAGAGAGAGAGAGTGAGTGTGAGAGAGAGAGACAGACAGACGTAAAGGACACGATGTGACGGAATGATCTGCAGCGACAGGAAGGCTCCGTGCATGTACACGTAGGGTTTCTCCATCGTCAATTCACTGTCGCCAAGTCATGACCAGATGCAGGCGAACGTATATATTTCATCTCTCTAGATTTCTTTTATTTAATTTATTTACACGTCTAACTGCGTAGGACCAAACTGTGGAGCCAGACCCCATAGAAACGGAAATGAAACTGCTTGAGAATTGTTAATAAACAATGAAATAACATTTGCAGGAATCCAATGCAGACGACCAACTGCTGAGTGTACATCAGCATATTCAGCAAAATAACACACGAATTCGCTTAACACATGTTTTTTTCTCTTTTTTCAGGAGCTTTTCGATACAGAATAGAAGGGGAATCAAGAGAAAATTCTTCTAACATTTTACTTTTTAAAATTCAGTCTTGATCGCACCACTTATGCTACAAGAACATAGGTGACCGGTGTTGGTCATATCGCATGACCATAATCAGACCTGTAATTTAATTTAGAAAGTAATAGAAACCTTACTAGATTGACAATAAAATATGAGAAAATGCTTATAAGGATAAAATACAATAAGACTTGTTATACCCATGGCATCCTTCGAAGATGGTAGGTGGAGCACTCTTCTCAGCTGCTGTGATGTCAACCGGTGCCAGCAAATGACGGGCATACGCTTAAATACGACGATGCTCCGCTTACCTCTTCTCCCTCTACCTCACGTCAACCAATCAGTGTAAAACGGGAATTAGTTTAGGAAATGAGACACTTAAAGTACTAAATGAGTTTTGCTATTTTGGGAGCAAAAACGCGGTACGTTTGTATCGAGACAGATTTCCAGAACGAAGGTGTCCCGACAGGAAGACGTTCGAAGCAATTGATCGGCGTCTTAGGGAGCACGGAACATTCCAGCCTATGACTCACGACTGGGGAAAACCTAGAACGACGAGGACACCTGCAATGGACGAGGCAATTCTTCGTGCAGTTGACGATAACCCTAATGTCAGCGTCAGAGAAGTTGCTGCTGTACAAGGCAACGTTGACCACGTCACTGTATGGAGAGTGCTACGGGAGAACCAGTTGTTTCCGTACCATGCACAGCGTGTGCAGGCACTATCAGCAGCTGATTGGCCTCCGCGGGTACACTTCTGCGAATGGTACATCCAACAATGTGTCAATCCTCATTTCAGTGAAAATGTTCTCTTTACGGATGAGGCTTCATTCCAACGTGATCAAATTGTACATTTTCACTATCAACATGTGTGGGCTGACGAAAATCCGCACGCAATTGTGCAATCACGTCATCAACACAGATTTTCTGTGAACGTTTGGGCAGGCATTGTTGGTGATGTCTTGATTGGGCCCCATGTTCTTCCACCTACGCTCAATGGAGCACGTTATCATGATTTCATACGGGATACTCTACCTGTGCTGCTAGAACATGTGCCTTTACAAGTACGACACAACATGTGGTTCATGCACGATGGAGCTCCTGCACATTTTAGTCGAAGTGTTCGTAAGCTTCACAACAATAGATTCGGTGACCGATGGATTGGTAGAGGCGGACCAATTCCATGGCCTCCATACTCTCCTGACCTCAACCCTCCTGACTTTCGTTTATGGGGGCATTTGAAAGCTCTTGTCTACGCAACCCCGGTACCAAATGTAGAGACTCTTCGTGCTCGTATTGTGGACGGCTATGATACAATACGCCATTCTCCAGGGCTGCATCAGCGCATCATGAAATCCATGGGACGGAGGGTGGATGCATGTATCCTCGCCAACGGAAGACATTTTGAACATTTCCTGTAACAAAATGTTTTAAGTCGCGCTGGTACGTTCTGTTGCTGTGTGTTTCCATTCCATGATTAATGTGATTTGAAGAGTAGTAATAAAATGAGCTCTAACATGGAAAGCGAGCGTTTCCGGACACATGTCCACATAACATATTTTCTTTCTTTGTGTGTTAGGAATGTTTCCTGAAAGTTTGGCCGTACCTTTTTGTAACACCCTGTATACAGATTAGAAGACAATAGTGGTTCCACCACTGACCGCTGAGGCACATCCCCCATTTAACCATGCCCCAATCAGACGCCAATAACCTTATTACTGTGCAAAATGGCCTTTTTCTGCCTGTTCTTAAAGCTTGAGAGAAACCATTTGTGAGCTTCTCCATTTACTCTATAATGGTCCAACCTCTGCAGTTACATTTTGTGATCAACAGAACCAAACGCTTCAGTTTATCAAAGAAGACGGTTAATGCTAGAACTTTTTGTTCAACAACTACTGCAACCTGTAACTGCTACTGTATACATACCTTGGTCTCCGTCTACGATTTTCACACTCCACGACTCTGTCCGTTACCACATTTACCATGCCTTGATGCCTCGTTTTGTGTCCTATCAAACAATCCCTTCTTTTACTCAAGTCTCGCCTTAAAGGTGGCAGGGGTAAAATACAGGGAGCAAAAGGCTACTTACAATTTCAACAGAAACCAGATGGCAGTTATAAGAGTCGAGGGGCATGAAAGGGAAGCAGTGGTTGGGAAGGGAGTGAGACAGGGTTGTAGCCTATCCCCGATTTTATTCAGTCTGAATATTGAGCAAGCAGTAAAGGAAACAAAAGAAAAATTCAGAGTAGCTATTAAAATCCATGGAGAAGAAATAAGAACTTTGAGGTTCGCCGATGACATTATAATTCTGTCAGAGACAGCAAAGGACTTGGAAGAGCAGTTGAACGGGATGGACAGTGTCTTGAAAGGAGGATATAAGATGAACATCAACAAAAACAAAACGAGGATAATGGAATGTAGTCGAATTAAATCGGGTGATGCTGTGGGAATTAGAGTAGGAAATGAGACACTTAAAGTACAAAAGGAATTTTGCTTTTTGGGGAGCAAAATAACTGATGATGGTCGAAGTAGAGAAGATATAAAATGTAGACTGGCAATGGCAAGGAAAGCGTTTCTGAAGAAGAGAAATTTGTTAACATCGAGTGTAGATTTAAGTGTCAGGAAGTTGTTTCTGAAAGTATTTGTGTGGAGTGTAGCCATGTATGGAAGTGAAACATGGAGATAAATAGTTTGGACAAGAAGAGAATAGAAGCTTTCGTAATATCGTGCTACAGAAGAATGCTGAATATTAGATGGGTAGATCACATAACTGATGAGGAGGTATTGAATAGAATTGGGGAGAAGAAAAACTTGTGGCACAACTTGACTAGAAGACGGGATCGGTTGGTAGGACATATTCTGAGTCATCAAGGGATCACCAGTTTAGTATTGGAGGGAAGCGTGGAAGGTAAAAATCGTAGAGGGAGACCAAGAGATGAATACACTAAGCAGATTCAGAAAGATGTAGGTTGCAGTAGGTACTGGGAGATGAAGAAGTTTGCACAGGATAGAGCAGCATGGAGAGCTGCATCAAACCAGTCTCTGGACTGGAGACCACAACAGCAACATGCCATAAATTTCTTTTATCCCTGGTTAGATGCAGCACTAACCATAAATGTATGAAACAATGGTCTGACACACGTTTTTTACTGTTCAAAAGACATTTGACTTTTCTGGAAAGACATTTCATGTGTATTATGCTAAGATACTGCTATTTTTAAGCTCTATTAAAGAGTTTTACAGTTAGACCATACGCTTCTTTCGGATACACTGACATTTTCAAGCGATTTCGATATCTCATCCTTGACGTTGTAGCTGTCAAATATTTCTGCGTACTGTATTTGCTCCGTAGAGTGAATTGTCTTTGTTTGTATCTATATTTTCCCAGTAAAAGTTGTTGAATAATTATTGTTGAAATTTTCGTTTTCTATAAATGTGACAGTTTTATTTGACAGAAGTCTATGATGATGTACACAAATACGGTGCTGAAAACCTAACGACTGGAGATGGTTTCTACAGACCTGCTGAATGATCTTCAAAATTCATTCTATGACCAAATGTATCTGTACACCTAGGGTGTGTGCATCCTTGGCCTTTATAACGGCCTGAACTCTGCAGGTAACACTATTAATATGGTATTTGAATGTGGAGGAATGACAGTCTGTTCTTACTCAAGAGTCGAAACCAAGAAGGTATAGGTCTGCAATGAATTCGACGTTCTAACTCATCCAAAAGGTGTCCCATTAGCTTTAGGGCGGGACTTTGGGTAGGCCAGCCCATTTGACGGAAGTTATTGCCTGTAAACCATTGCCTCACAGAAGCAAATTGTAAGAGGGTGCACTGTAATGCTGATACAATCATCGTCTCCTGACTGTTCCTCTGCTGTACCCACTAAACAGCGCTTCAAAATGGGTTCATAAACTCCCGTATTTAGCGTTTCCTGGAGAACCATTAGAGGACCTTGCCTAACCACGAGAAAGACCCCCTTACCATAATACCACATTCTCTGTACTTCACTGTTGGCACTTGACACGATAGCAGGTAACATTTTCCAAGCATTCACCAAAAACAAACCCTTCCATCTGGTTGCCACGGGGTATAGCGTGATTCATCACTGCCAATCACTCGTTTTTAGTTACTCACATTCCAGTGGTCTCGCCCTCTTCGACAAGTAGAAGGAAGACATAGATAATGTTGTGTGGAATGCTAACCAAAGACTGCGTTTCATTGGCAGGGCTCTCAGAAAAAGTAACAGGTCTACTAAGGAGACTGCCTACACTACGCTTGTCCGTCCTCTTTTAGAATACTACTGGGCTTTTTGGGATCCTTAACAGATAGGATTGACAGTGTACACCGAAAAAGTTCAAAGAAGGGTAGCACGTTTCGTATTATTGCGAAATAGGGGAGAGAGTGTCACTGAAATGATACAGGATTTGGGATGGACATCATTAAAACAAAGGCGTTTTTCGTTACGAAGGGATCTTCTCACGAAATTCCAGTCACCAACTTTCTCCTTCGAATGCGAAAGTATTTTGTTGACGCCGACCTACAAAGGTAGAAACGATCCCCATGATAAAATAAGGGAAATCAGAGCTCGCACGGAAAGATATAGGTGTTCGTTCTTTCCGCGAGCTATACGAGATTGGAAAAATAGAGAATTGTGAGGGTGGTTCGATGAACAATCTGCCAGGCACTTAAATGTGATTTCAGAGTATCCATGTAGATGTAGAAGTCAGGCACCATTAAGAAATGCGTATAGAAATGTGTGTTTCATGAGGAGCCGGTCGACGATTATACCGCATTCTTTTTAACTCTCTAAGAGTCTAAACATCGTCATCGTGCTAGCTGGAATGCTTTCAGCACTTTGGAACTCACGAGTGATTCTTCCCAATGAGTTCATGTGATTTTGCACAACCTTCCTACGCAATGATCGAAGGTCCCTGTGGATGATATCTACCTGCTCTTTGTTTAGCCATGGTTATTCCTTTGTGTTTCCTGTTCGCTCATCATAGCAGTACACTTGGACTGCTTCAGAACGCTTCAAATGTCCCCTGACGCACTGGTTACTCAGGTGACATGCAGTGACTAATCCACTTCCTACGTCACTGAGCTCTTCTGAGCGACTCCTTCTGCTGTTAACTGCTTCTCTACTGATTACGCAATATTCCCGCCTGCTTTTATACTGGCTAGTCCATCTCTCGTGAAACCTCGTGCGCATTTCCATATCTGATCAGACAGTGTTTCTCCAGTGTCGATCCACTGTCTGGCAAGTCATTATCAGATGCAGCGAACATCTCATCTATCTACTTTTCGTGAACACAATAGAAACTGACAACAGCGTCAATTACACTTGATCATTGTATACGCCTATACAAGTGTCAGACAAGAAGCTGAAAGTAGGCAACGTGCCTCTGTTTTATCAACTTCGCAATTATTTACTAACCCGTGATCTTGCCCACTTATTTGTCCCATATCGTCCTTGTGGTGGTCTTCAGTTTGAAGACTGATCTGATACATCTCTCCCAGCTAGTCTATCCTGCGCCGACTTGTTCATTTCTGAATAACTACTGCAACCTACATTCGTTTGAATTTTCTTACTGTATTCATCGCTTGGTCTCCCTACACAATTTTTACCACCCCTCTCACAACTACACATGCACACCTCTATTACCAGACTGAATAATCCCTCATGCTTCAATATTCATCTTATCGAACTATCACTGCTTTTATTCAAGTTGTGCCACAAATAACTTTTCTACCCATTTCGATAAAGCTATAAACAAAATGGCACGGAAAAACGATTTCACGCGGGTTTTTACCGTTCAACGGATTCTGGTAGTTTCAAAAAATTTAGCGCATGATCTTCAAAGTACTCTTTGTTCAGGTGGATAACACTTGGATTCAAGTGTCTTGTACATTGTCAGGTACCACATTATCGACTCCTAAAACTACCATTCCTAAGCATGCGCTCAACAACTCTACATGATAAACAGCAACCAGATGCATTTTTTCAAGTAACTCAACCCAGAGCCACGCTCAACTACCGTTAATGTTGATAAACTAATACTTCCTGGCCAGTTTCGAGCTGTATCTCGTTTTCAAGTGCAGATATCGGTCTGGAAATATCCTCTGAGTAAGTGCTTATGAATAGCGAGATACTCTCTACACTACCAAGGCTGTGTTCACATCGATTTGTAGGCTTGAAAATACGCTACTCCTCTAAACTGGCCAGTAGTGATAGGCAACGAACTTATTTTAAACAAATAACCTGGTTACTCTTTTAATCTGCCATGGCCGTGATGCTCCCTCAGTAGATATCAATTTTCTATGTGTCTACTCTCGCAATACTTTTCACTAGATAATAATTCGAGATGTATGCTAATTTATATTGTAATTGCTCAGGGCATGGGAGACTTACACTTGTTACACTTTCCTTTTTTAGACAGTAAGTCATATATTTACCTAGATTATCTCAAATGGCCCTAGAATTATGTCCATTTTTCGTGATGTCCCTTCACGTCCCCATCATGATCATTGGACTATCACATAGACAGTGGCTTATTCCAGATTCTAAGTTACGTGTGAGCTAAGTTTAGGAGAAACAACTCCAAGCATCCCAGACTTTCCTTTTATAGGCCTATATCTAGTAGCGGCACTTGCTTTACCTCCACAGTATTTCTTTCCCGACACTAATACAGATGTGTACCAAGACTGGTTGTAATAACCCAAGGTGTTGCACGCTTATGGTTACTTTTGTGCGTCATTTTCCAACCAAACATCTCTTCACAACGAGTGGCGTCAGATGACACTGTGCCTGTCACTGTGTTTGTTATAAATAATACTTTGTTTTTGTACCATTTGTGCAACCCAAACTTGGTTCCACTGAGCAAAAAACGAGTCGTGTGTAGTTTATGATCAATAAAATTTGTTAACACGTGCTTGTAGGGCCCTATAGTCCAAAATATGTGAAAAGTCGCCTGAAAGTATCATTTATTTATTTCTTATCAGATTATCCACTAACTTCATTACTTCCAACTTAATCATTAATGTACCTGCAACAACTTAAATTATAGAATGTGTACATTTTCTAAGTACAATAACTGAGAGACAAATATGAGGAGAAAATATTTTATTTTACAAGTTACTGGATTAAAACTATGCAATACTCGGACACAAACTGAAGAGTGCACTGTTGCTGGTCCTCGTTTCTTGTAAATTATTTAGTGAAATTCTCCATAAGCTGTACACTGACGAGCCAGAACATGATGACCACCGACCTGCTGTCGATATAAACCCGTATAGCGATAGCAGCGTCACCTGGTGAGGAATGACTGCTAGTCAGACACACGCACGGCGCATGCAGTGTCATCAAGCATACTATCTGTGTGTAGAGTGGGGAGTGTGCGATATCTATCTGAGTTTCACCGAGGGCAGTGCTGCCTATGAGCGCAGGACAGGCAGCACCCCGCTCCTGGTACACGGGGCGCTCGGGGACCACAGCACAGTTACGACACCTGAGGATGGGCTTATAACAGTCCGAAACGGGTCGTGTGAAAATAAAGTAATTTACAACTGAAGTGGTATTTTCAATCTCTGCTACATTTAACTGAGTACTGTTTGCTTGGAACTGTTCGTTGAGTAATCAAAACAGAAGATTCGCCGGCCGGAGTGGCCGAGCGGTTCTAAGCGCTACAGCCTGGAAACGCGCGACCGCTACGGTCGCTGGTTCGAATCCTGCCTCGGGCATGGATGTGTGTGATGTCCTTAGGTTAGTTAGGTTTAAGTAGTTCTAAGTTCTAGGGGACTGATGACCTCAGAAGTTAAGTCCCATAGTGCTCAGAGCCATTTGAACCATAACAGAAGATTAATTTTCTTCCGAGTTTAGCTTGGACAACGTTATTTAGTTTGCGGACATGAAACTGTTGTCCACGCAGGACAGATGGGCTAGATCTGCTTCAGCCGTGCTCCGGCTCGTGTTTGTGCTGTTGACAGGTTGGCGTCGTATATTCGGATTGTGACCTCTCGTTTCCTTAGTCCGTTCACTGCCACCACTACGTTTGCTCGCCTTGACTGTTCGTGAGTGGCAGCAGCGGTGTTTATCGATAGCGAGTACTGCTGTACCATCTTTGAAACGACCTCTAGTATTTCCGGATGGTCGTGTGTCGGACTTCGGTTGGGACTGAGGACCAGTGAGGTCCACACAGCCCCAGGACTCGCCGGGACAGCTGGCAATACCCGATGGAAGGATGTGGTCGCGAGAGTGCACGACCACGCCAAGAACCGGGTTCAGCTAGTTTCAGTTGAATGGATCGCGAAATCCGAGTAACGCAACCGCCACCATTGTGTGTGTATCCGTCCGCAGAAGTAACCTCATGGTAACAAGCTGTTACTTGGCAATCCATACTGGGACGTTTACCTTGCCTGACTTGTTCGAGAGTGACCGTTGGTTGGTCGTTCGGTCGGTCGTCTCAATGGACGACGTGTATTTGGTCTTCAGACGGCTTCTGGTTTCTCTGTGTTTGTGTCGACTTGTAATTCGTCCTTGTTGCTCCGCAGTGACTAGTTTTAGTATTGAAACTTCCTGGCAGTTTAAAACTGTGTGCCGGACCGAGACTCGAACTCGGGACCTTTGCCTTTCGCGGGCCAGTGCTCTACCAACTGAGCTACCCAAGCACGACTCACGCCCCGTCCTCACAGCTTTACTTCTGCCAGTATCTCGTCTCCTAACTTCCAAACTTTACAGAAGCTCTCCTGTGAACCTTGCAGAACTAGCACTCCTGAAAGAAAGGATATTGCGGAGACATCGCTTAGCCACAGCCTGGGGGATGTTTCTAGAGTAGAATTTTCACTCTACAGCGGAAAGTGCGCTGATGTGAAACTTCCTGTCAGATTAAAACTGTGGTTTGTATTGTTTGAGTGGTTTGTGGAATTGTTTTCTCGGATCCGTGTGTATCTAGTGTGGTTTTGAATTAGCATTCATTTTAACGCTATCTACGTACTGGATTCGTGGAGGCAACTTTTTGTGATTGCCCCGGATTATTCTTGCGTTTGAACATGTTCTCTTGTATAATGTTTATTGTTTTACGATGTCAAGAATGTAGTCCGCTCGTCTGACTGCCATAGGTTATTCTATCGTGTATTGGGCATCGGATTTTGCGAGACTGTTGGTCTTGTGATTAACTGTGACTGGTTTGGGTGGCCATCCTGTTAAGTCAGTATAACACTGGGCTGCCTGTCTCACCTGAGTTACGTTTGAGGGACTTTCCCCGGTTGATCCTTGGAGGACTGTCTGTGGATCACTCCCTTCTTTACTTGGTCTGAGTGTGTCAATTGTTTAAAAAATAATATTTTGTTTAAATTATTCCTATTGCTTGTGGCCTTCAGCCGAAAAAAAATTTAATTCTTCTTAATAAAGCCTTCAGCCGTCAGTGTAGCTCGGTTACAGCCAATTTTTTTGGTTGTTTTAAAAATTATTTTGTTATTTTCAACGTGTGGTTCTCTTCCTCACTTGTAATTCAGGCCTTCAGGCGCTAATTGTTCTGCAGTATTGCTTGTGGCCTTCAGCCGACAAATAATTTGAATTCTTTGTTAATAAGGCCTTCAGCCGTCAGTGTAGCTTGGGTTACAGTCATTTTTTTTAAAAAGATGGTTTTTAAAAAATTATTTCCTTAAATAAAGTGTATATGTTTACTGTGCAACCAGCGGTAACTAATTAGGCCCCGTCTACACCTTTTCCTGCTTTCCCTAAGTCCCGCGTTTTACTGCTTTCAATAATTGCTATAACCAGCGTTACCAGAGTTGAGTTATGTATTTTACTATTCACTACTCTCTGTTACTTTCATTGTGTGTGTGCTGCCCTAGGATACACGTATCCGTCCTATCAGGACGGGTTTATTAGTCTTTTGCAAGAACAGCGATATTTTCATCAAAGTGGGCTCCCCCAACCCACAACAGATACGTCAACAAATTACTAATACCCCTTTGACGTTTTCTTTCTCGTATCTGAAAAGACATAAATTCTCCAAAGAATAAGGAGTAGAAAAGACATGTGTTACACAATCAGCCGAGTTCTGTGTGTAGTACATGCCGAATCAGCACTGTCTGACAAAAGGTTGAAGCACGCAAAAGGAGAGGATAAATGGGATGAATCTTCACTTGTTGAGAAAAGAATTCGAATTTTTTTAATCTACATCTACATGGATACTCAGGCAACGGCCTTGCCGCAGTGGATACGCCGGTTCCCGTGCGGTCACCGAAGTTAAGCGCTGTCGGGCGTGGCCGGCACTTGGATGGGTGACCATCCAGCCGCCATGTGCTGTTGCCATTTTTCGGGGTGCACTCAGCCTCGTGATGCCAATTGAGGAGCTACTCGACCGAATAGTAGCGGCTCCGGTCAAAGAAAACCATCATAACGACCGGGAGAGCGGTGTGCTGACCACACGCCCCTCCTATCCGCATCCTCACCGAGGATGACACGGCGGTCGGATGGTCCCGATGGGCCACTTGTGGCCTGAAGACGGAGTGCTTTTACATGGATACTCTGCAAATCACATTTAAGTGCCGGGCAGAGGGTTCATCGAACCACCCTCACAATTCTCTATTATACCAATCTCCTATAGCGCGCGGAAAGAATGAACACCTATATCTTTCCGTACGAGCTCCGATTTGCCTTATTGTATCGTGGTCATCTTTTCTCCCTACGTAGGTCGGTGTCAACAAAATATTTTCGCATTCGGAGGAGAAAGTTGGTGATTGGAATTCCGTGAGAAGATTCCGTCCAACGAAAAACGCCTTTCTTTTAATGATGTCCAGCCCAAATCCTGTATCATTTCTGTGACACTCTCTCCCGTATTTCGCAATAATACAAAACGTGCTGCCCTTCTTTGAACTTTTTCGATGTACTCCGGCAGTCCTATCTGGTAAGGATTCCACACCGCGCAGCAGTATTCTAAAAGAGGATGGACAAGCGTAGTGTAGGCAGTCTCCTTCGTAGATCTGTTACATTTTCTCCTGCCAATAAAACGCAGTCTTTGGTTAGTCTTCTCCACAACATTTTCTATGTGTTCCTTCCAATTTAAGTTGTTCGTAATTGTAATACCTACGTATTTAGTAGAATTTACGGCTTTTAGATTAGACTGATTTATCATGTAACCGAAGTTTAAAGAATTCCTTTGAGCACTCATATGGATGACGCACACTTTTCGTTATTTAGGGCCAACTGTCAACTGTTGCACAATTCAGATATATTTTCCAAATCGTTTTGCAATTTGTTTTGATATTCTGATGACTTTATTAGTCGATAAACGACGGCGTCATCAGCAAAAAACCTAGGACGGCTGCTCAGATTAGCGCCCAAATGGTTACATAGATAAGGAACAGCAAACGGCCTATAACACTACCTTGGGGAACGCCAGAAATCACTTCTGCTTTACTCGATGACTTTCTGTCACATAACTGAGACGATATTCCATAAGCACGCAATTTCACTACAAGCCGCTTGTGTGGTACAGTGTCAAAAGCTTTCCGGAAATCCAGAAATACGGAATCGATCTGAAATCCCTTGTCAATAGCACTCAACACTTCATGTGAATAAAGAGCTGGTTGTGTTTCACAGGAACGATGTTTTCTAAACCTATGATGACTCTGTGTCAGTAGACAGTTTTCTTCGAGGTAATTCATAATGTTAGAACACAATATATGTTCCAAAATTCTGCTGCATATCGACGTTGACGATATGGGCCTGTGATTTAATGGATTACTCCTTCTACCTTTCTTGAATATTGGCGTGATCTGTGCAACTTCCGAGTCTTTTGTTACGGATCTTTCGTCGAGTGACGGTTTTATATGATTGTTAAGTATGGTGCTAATGCATCAGCATACTCCGAAAGGAACCTAATTGGTATACAGTCTGGACCAGAAGACGTGCTTTTATTAAGTAATTTAAGTTGCTTCACTACTCCGAGGATACTTACTTCTACGTTGCTCATGTTGGCAGCTGTTCTCGATTCGAATTCTGGAATATTTACTTCGTCTTCTTTTGTGAAGGCATTTCGGAAGGCTGTGTTTAGTGACTTTGCTTTGGCAGCACTATTTCCGATAGTATCTCCATTGCTATCGCGCAGAGAAGGCATTAATTGTTTCTTGCCGCTAACATAGTTCACATACGACCATAATCTCTTTGGATTTTCTGCCAGGTTTCGAGACAAAGTTTCGTTGTGGAAACTGTTATAAGCATCTCGCATGGTTATAATATCGAGTATACGGCATGAGGATCCAGAAGGTAGTGGAAATCACTGCATTAAAGGAACATAATGTGTATCAATAGGACATGCGGCCTGTAACTGAAAAAGCGTCATGATGATCTCTCAACTGGCTTAAGATTTCCGACTCGTCCCCCATTCGAATTCCGGGAGGGGACAGCCAAAGACGAGGTGATCGCGAGAAAAAGATTGAATAACCAACGAAAGGATAACGCTCTACGACTCGGCGCGTGGAATGTAAGGAGCGTGAACGTGGTAGAGAAGCTATAAAATCTGAAAAGGGAAATGCTAACGCTCAGTCTACATATAGTGGGAGTCAGAGAAGTGAAACGGAAAGAAGACAAGGATTTCTGGTCATATGAGTCTAGTGTAATATCAACAATAGCACAAACTGATAGAAAGAGAGTAGGAATCGTTATGAATAGGAAGTTAGAGCAGGGGGCGGGGGGGATTACCGTCAACTGTTCAGAGACACTTTTTTATGTCAATCCTTTTGAGTGGAGGTTGTTATATCCTAGCCAGTAATGCCACCCGAGCCCGCTGCCAAAAGGTTGGCAGCATCAAAGTCCGGACGCCGTCCGCATAAGCAGCGCCAGCGAGACAGGAAATCGCCGCAAGTCTGCGCGCGCCACCGCTCGCTTCTGGTTTCTTAAGCGCTGGAGTCGCGAGCGCTAGGACAGTTCTGTATTCGCCGCTCAGTTGTATACTCGCCACCGAATTGTGTACTTGCTAGTCAGTTGTGTGTTCATCGCAGCAGAGTTGTTGTTTGTCGTCAGCCGACGTTGACCTAGCCGCTCCGACTCGAACTAGACAGATTTCTGTAGACACGGAGTTCACTACTGTATTTCTGTATCTTCGTTAATAAAGATAAGTACCGACTTTTATTTATTCAGAGTGTTTGGGTTTTCATCTTTCTGTTCACTGTTCCAGCGGACCGGTCGGCCCGCTATTAAAAGTGTGGCGGTGACTTCGTAAGCCGTTTCTACAGCGAATTGTTTGTCGCTACGAACGCCGCCACAAAAGAGGTCTTGGGGACCAAGGCCGTTGACTACTGTAAGGAAATGAGACGCCTACAGCCGTCCTTATGACGTCATTTATTGTGTAGCTACTAGTTTCGACGCTTCAGTGCGCTATCTTCAGGCCTCAGTTGATGCTGAAGGGGCTATCAAGACCTATATATTCGCTGCATCAGTGGCTAACATAACTGCTTTATGCAGACTATCTGTAACTGTAACGTCGGCACTCCAACCATGAACTGCCACCTATTTGATAACTGGAGTGCTGACATTACAGTTACAGACAGTCTGCATAAACCAGTTATGTTGGCCACTGATGCAGTAAATATATAGATCTTGATAGCCCCTTCAGCATCAGCTAAGGCCTGAAGATGGCGCACTGAAGCGCTGAAACTGGTAGCTAAACAATAAATGACGTCATAAGGACGGCTGTAGGCGTTTCATTCTCTTACAGTAATTCAGTGATAGGGTTGTTCTCATCAGAATCCAAAGCAAACCACGCCGATAACAATAATTCGGGTATACATGCCGATGTCGCAAGCTGAAGAGGAAGATACAGAAAAAGTATACAATGTTATTGGACGAGTAATTCAGTACGTAAAGGGTGATGAAAATCTGATAGTCATGGAGGAGTGGAATGCGGTTGTATGGGAGGGAATGGAAAAAGTGGTTACTGGATAACATGGGCTTGGTAGTAGGAATGAAAGAGGAGAAATACTAATTGAATTCTGCAACAAATTTCAGTTAGTAATAGTGAATATTCTGTTCCAGGGTCATAAGAGGAGAAGGTATGCTTGGAAAAGCAGGAAGATAACAGAGTATTTCAGTTCCATTGCTTTGCATTGAGGCAGATACCGACATCAGATATTGTATTATAAGGCGTACCTAGGAACACACATAGATTCAGATAACAATTTAGTAATGAATGGTAGATTGTAGTTTAAGAGACTAGTAGGGAGGATTATTGGGCAAAGAAGTGGGATGCAGAAGGGATAACGAACGAAGAGACATGGTTGAAGTTCTCTAAGGCTATAGATACTGCGAAAATGAATAGCTCAGTAGGAAGTTCAGTTGAAGATGACTGGACATCTCCATAAAGGGTATCACAGAAGTTTTAAAGGAAAACATAGGTGCTAGGAAGTTAACTACGAAGATATCATGGATAACCGAAGAAATAATTCAGCTAATCGACGAAAAGAGAAGGCACAAAAAAGTTCAGGGAAATTTAGGAATAAAGAAATAGAAGTCACTTAGGAATTAAATAAACAGGAAGATCAGGGAAGCTTAACCGAAATGGCTACATGAAGTGAGGGAAAATCGAAAAGAAATGATTGTCGGAAGAACTGGCTCAGCATGCAGGGAAGTCAAAACGAGCTCTGGTGAAACTGAAAGGAAGAGCGATAGCATTAAGAGTGCAATGGTAATTCCACTGTTAAATGCAGAGGAGAGAGCGGAATGGCGGTAAGAGTACACCGAGGACCTCTATGAGGAGAGGACTTACCTGATGACGTGATGGAAAAGAGATAGGGCTCGACAGGGGACAGATAGGGGATCCAGTATTAGAATCACAATTTGGATGAGCTTTGGAATACTTAAAATCATATAAAACAAGAGGGATAGATAACATGCCATCAGAATTTCTAAAATCATTGAGGGAAGTGGCAACAAAACGATCATTCAGTTTGGTGTGTACAATGTATGAGAATGGCCATATACCAACAGACTTTCGGAAAAACATCATCCACACAGTTCTCAAGATTGTAGGAGCCGACAACTGCGAGAATTATCACACAATCAGCTTAAGTTGCTGACAAGAATAATGTACAGAAGAACGGAAAGGAAAAGAAAATTGAGAATTTGTTAGATGACGGTCAGCTTGGTTAGATGAGGATGAGTTTGGCTTTAGGAAAGGTGAAGTCACGACAGAGGTAGTTCTGCCGCTGCAGTTGATTATGGAAGTAAGAATTAAGAAAATTCGAGGTACTTTTTCAGGATCTATCGACCTGCAAAAGCGTTCTACAACGTAAAATGGTGCAGGATGATCGAAATTTTGAGGAAAATGGGGGTAAGCTATAGGGAAAGAAAGGTGATATACAATATGTACACGAACCAATAGGGAACAATAAGAGTGGAGCACGAAGAACGAAGTGCTTGGATTAAAAAGGCTGTGAGACAGGAATGTAGTCTTTCACCCTTGCTGTTTAATCTATACATCGAGAAGCAATAACGGAAATAAGAGGAAGGTTCAAGATTGGGATTAAAATTCAAGGTGAAAAGATATCAATGACAAGTTTTGTTGATGACATTGCTATTCGCAGTGGAAGTGGAGAACAATTACGGGATGTGTTAAGTGGAATAAACAACCTAATGCGCAGGGAATATGGACTGAGTGTAAATCGACGAAAGAAGAAAGTAATGAGAAATATCAGAAATCAGAACAGCGAGAAAGTTAAATAAAAAAATGGTGATCACGAAGAATATGAAGTTAAGGAACTCAGGTAACTAGGCAGCAAAACAATTCATGATGGACGTAACAATGACCGCATAAAAAGTTGATTACCACAGGCAGAAACTTAATTCCTGGCCAAGAGAAGTCTATTAGCATCAAACACAGGTTTTAATTTGAGAAAGAATTTTCTGAGAATGTACGTTTGGAGCATAGGATTATATGGAAGTGAAACAGGGAAACCGGAACGGAAGACAATCGAAGCGTTTCAGATGTAGTATTACTGGAGAAAGTTGAAAATTAGGACACTGTTAAGATAAGGAATTAAAGGTTCTCTGCAGAAGACCTATGACTCCACAAAAATAAAGAAATAAATGAAATATAAATAAAAAATTTAAAAAAAGATTCAAACTTAGAAAGAACTTGACGGTATGGGCCCACTTATCAGTACGACGTTTTACCCTCTCAGGGCGGGTTGTATGCATGGAATCGTTTGGGAAGAGCGTCACAAAGCAATTGCATCGTGTCCTGAGGCAAGCTGGTCGACAACTGTTGCTACTGGTCCTTGATATTCCGCATATTGCCACTGGGACAGATCTGATGTCGGAGATGAATGCACACACGTTCTGGAAATCTTTCTGGCTACAGTAGCGCCTCACCATGGTGCAGACAGTTCAAAGAACTCCGGTGGTCCTGCCCAAAACACTGCAAGTATTGGATCTCTTCCCACGTTGCCGACGATGGATTACCAGGGTAGTACTGGAACGCAATACATCGCTGAACCAATGTGACGCCATTCATCAGCATTCCATGCTTCCCTTTTACGGTAACACTCCAAACGCAGCCGTTTATATTGTTTTGTTAATGGCAGTCCACGCACGGGACGGTAACTCCTTAGCCCGGCAACCGATATTCTCCCACCAAAGGCGCGGGTTCCCAGGTAGATACCGTGTTTCTGGATTTCCGCAAGGCATTTGAAACAGTTCCCCCCAGTCGTTTAATGAACAAAGTAAGACCATATGAACTATCAGACCAATTGTGTGATTGGATTGAAGAGTTACTAGATAACAGAATGCAGCATGTCATTCCCAGTGGAGAGAAGTCTTTCGAAGTAAGAGTGATTTTAGGTGTACCACAGGGGAGTATCGTAGAACCGTTGCTATTCACAATATACATAAATGGCCATGTGGATAACATTGGAAATTCACTGAGGCTTTTTGCGGATGATGCTGTAGTATATCGAGAGGTTGTAACAATGGAAAATTGTACTGAAATGCAGGAGGATCTGCAACGAATTGACGCATGGTGCAGGGAATGGCAATTGAATCTCAATGTAGACAAGTGTAATGTGCTGCAAATACATAAAAAGAAAGATCCTTCATCATTCAGCTACAATATAGCAGGTCAGCAACTGGGAGCAGTTAATTCCATAAATTATCTGGGAGTAGGCATTAGGAGTTATTTAAAATGGAATGACCATATAAAATTAATCATCGGTAAAGCAGATGCCAGACTGAGATTCATTAGAAGAATCCTAAGGAAATACAGTCCGAAACCAAAGAAAGTAGGTTACAGTACACTTGTTCACCCACTGCTTGAATACTGCTCACCGGTGTGGGACCCGTACCAGATACGGTTGATAGAAGAGATAGAGAAGATCCAAATGAGAACAGCGCGCTTCGTTACAGGATCATTTAGTAATCGCAAAAGCGTTACGGAGATGATAGATAAACTCCAGTGGAAGACTGCAAGACCGACGCTCAGTAGCTCGGTACGGGCTTTTGTTGATGTTTCGAGAACATACCTTCACCAAGGAGTCAAGCAGTATATTGCTCCTTCCTACGTATATCTCGCGAAGAGACCATGAGGATAAAATCAGAGGGATTAGAGCCCACACAGAGGCATACCGACAATCTTTCTTTACACGAACAATACGAGACTGGAATAGAAGGGAGAACCGATAGAGGTACTCTCCGCCACACACCGTCAGTTGGCTTGTGGAGTAGATGTAGATGGAGATGTAGAATGTCGCAGGAAGTCCATTACTCGTTCTCGGATGGAAGGCGCAGACGTCAAGGGGCGGGGGGAGGCTTAGCATGTGCTTAGTTCACAACACGGTGATTCTCCCTTATGGCAGTCAGGCTTTTTCGACTAGAACCTCAACAGAGAGTATGTCTACCCTCGCGTTCCCACACAGTCCGACGCCGGGCCACTGCTGGATCTGAATGTCTCATAAACCGGGATATTGCAAGGTTCGACCAGCCGATCAAATGGAAACTCCTTTTACATTTTGTCGGGTGCTGACAGCGCTGTCCCATACGAGTACGTAGCATCTCAGCGTCCTTCACAGTGATCAGACAGTATCTGAAGCTGTTCGTGCCACTCAGATCCCCTAAGCAGACCTAGTATCAAAACTAAACATAACCAACTGTCTAAATACAGGGTGAACATTAATCAAATCGACAAAATTCAGGGACAGTTACCTGACGGGAAATGGAGGAAAAATGATCCTATGGACATGTGTCTCGAAATGCATCGTTGCCAAGGCAGATGGCATTGATGAAAGAAAGTTCCTCTGAACACGAGCCGTGTGTTCCTTGAGTGTTGCAGGCTATATTATTGACGCCCCTTGCTGTAAGCAGCAGTATGGTCTGGCATTCATGTCGGGAACAAGCCGAGACGGTGTTTGTGCACGGCGTAGCAGATGAAACGGTCGAGAGACAGCACGGCTATACAATACAAGTACCCTCACAGATACCAACCACATCACACAACATTTCAAGCTCTTTCCGGGCGTTTGTGTGATCATGGGTGCTTTCAGATAGACACCCAAGAAGGCCTTGAAATTGTGGTGTCACCGGGTCCGTTAGTGTACATCGGACCCGCGTGTCGCCACTATCAGTGATTACAGACCCAGCGCCACCACACGGCAGGTCTAGTCTAGAGAGACTCCCTAGCACTCGCCCCAGTTGTACAGCCGACTTTGCTAGCGATGGTTCACTGCCTACATACGCTCTCATTTGCAGAGACGACAGTTTAGCATAGCCTTCAGCTACGCCGTTTGCTACGACCTAGCAAGGCGCCATATTCAGTTACTACGAATGTTTTCAGAACAGATAATATTGTGAATCATGTACCGTCAAGAGCGACGTTCATCATTAATGGATTAAAGTTATCAAACTAATTACGTCCGCTTTCTGAATTCTAATTCCTTGTCATGTTCCAGACCTCAAGCCAGTATAGTCCTTCCCTGCTCACGCCAGCCTGCGTGAGCTAAGACGCGTGCATTTCGGCCTCCATTCGTGAAACCGTGTTGGCTCTTCTGCCAACACAACAGAAATGCTGTGTGATGAACTTGCTTTGGTATAGCTGTGCTGCCTCTCGACTGTTACCATCTGTTAGGCCATACGCAAACACCATCTCGGCTTGTTCCTGACCTGAATACCGGCCCATACTGTTGTTTACAGTACGCTGCGTCAATCATGCTGCCTGCAACACACAAGGAACCACATGGTACATAGTCAGAGGAACTTTCATTCGTCAGCGACGTCTACCGTGGCAACGATGCATTTCCTGACACATGTTCATAGGAACATCTTTCCCCTCATTTCCAGTGAGGAATCTATCCCCGAATTTTGCACGTTTTCTAGATGTTTGTCCTGTATATTCCCCACATGGTGAGTTAGAGAGCGGTCTGTTCTTCAGGTATCACTCTGGTAGTCGTTTTGTCACAGAGAGTCGTAACTCCACACATTTACATACCTGTCAATGTCGTTTGCGTACACGAAGTTACATTCACATCCGACCATGTCTTCTGGGTGCTGAGTCTAAAATCCCTAACCAGCATTGCATTAGGTTTTTGCAGCGGATTTGGGAGGATCGAGACGTACTACAGCTTTCGCCACTATTTCTCCAACGTTGCTGCTGCTTGGGGTAGCTGCCTGAGGAGTGTCAACCGTGGCCAACGCAGCTAGCAGCTGTTTCCGGACAGCGGCCAATTCACCTTGTGTCCGCCCTCTGATGGGAGGAGCCTGAGTATTGCTCTGTGACTCATCCTGTAGCACAGTTGTACAACAACCAGTCGTGTGTGGCACCGGTTCATGTCGCATAGCAATATTCAACTGGTGAATTTAATAATCCTGAAGCATTTTTTCGAAGAGCAGTCGTGTCTGCTGTCCTTGGATTTCTAACCATTCTTACAAGATAGCAGATGCAGATAAGATTACTCTCCTCCCGAACGGGCCACGAAGGCCCAACGGTACCGACCAGCCGCCGTGTCATCCTCAGACCATAGGCGTCACTGGATGCGGATATGGAGGGGCATGTGGTCAGCACACCGTTCTCCTTGCCGTGTGTCAGTTTCCGAGACCGGAGCCGCTACTTATCATTCAAGTAGCTCATGCCTCAGAAGTTAAGTCCCATAGTGCTCAGAGCCACTTAGCTCATCAGTTTGCCTCACAAGGACTGAATTTACCCCGCTCACCAACAGCGCTCGGCAGACCGGATGGTCACCCATCCAAGTGCTAACCCAGCCCGAGAGTGCTTGACTTCGGTGATCTGACGGGAACCGGTGTTACCACTGCGGCAAGACCGTTGACTATATAAGATTACTGTCAGCAGATTTCTATACACCAATTAGCAACTGCTATAGTATCTCCCGTAATGATTCACACAATACGAACGAAGAAATTCAAGCTTTTACACTGGGGTACTACCCGCGCATCTTTCACATGTGGAATCAAATCAGGGCACAATATCATTTCAGTACGATATGTGATCACTTCCCTTATTGTTGCTTCCAGGGCGTAGAATATAAATGTTAATATGTAGACCCATATCAAATCAATTCCTCTTTGGAGGAGGGTGGCTAAGTCTTCTGCTTGGTCTGAAGCAGCCTGCTTCGAGTTCCTCTCTTGTGTCAGCCTATTCATCTCAGAGTTATTACCTATACCAACGTCTTCATTTATGTGACCCATATCTTGTAAACTTTTGCCTTTACAACTGTAAAACAACTGCAGTTATATCCACATGTCTTTGCAACTTGCCTATTATCCTACCCTTCTAGCTCACCCTTTCCATGTATTATATTATTCTGAAATGTAAGGTACACCAAGATCGCTTGTAAATCTTGTTATTGATTACTGGTTTCGATAGATCTACGGTGTTATCGTAGAATTTTGCAACATATTAACAGAAGTTCATTATCTTTACAAACTTGCAAGTGACATAGTGGTATTGTGTCGTTTTACAGTAAAAGATAGCGAGGAACATCAGGTTCAAATGGTTCAAATGGCTCTGAGCACTATGGGACTCAACTGCTGAGGTCATTAGTCCCCTAGAACTTAGAACTAGTTAAACCTAACTAACCTAAGGACATCACAAACATCCATGCCCGAGGCAGGATTCGAACCTGCGACCGTAGCGATCTTGCGGTTCCAGACTGCAGCGCCTTTAACCGCACGGCCACTTCGGCCGGCGGAACATCAGGAAACCAATGTCCTAGCGCACTCGTTAAAGTAACACAACAATGGCGACTGACCTTGATGACAGCTCAGATCTGTCGAAACCAGTAATCACTAAAAGGATAAGCGATCTTGGCGTACCTGATATGTCACAACAATATAACAATCGAGATCGCCCCCCCCCTTGCCCCAAGCGGTTCACACAACATCAAACATAAACTGAGGTGATGGTCATTGGATACCTCCAAAAATCGTGTAGGACCTCCTTTCTCCGCGCTACAGTCTGGAACGGCGCGACCGCTACGGTCGCAGGTTCGAATCCTGCCTCGGGCATGGATGTGTGTGATGTCCTTAGGTTAGTTAGGTTTAAGTAGTTCTAAGTTCTAGGGGACTGATGACCTCAGAAGTTGAGTCCCATAGTGCTCAGAGCCATTTGAACCATTTGAACCTCCTTTCTCCCGGCATAGTGGAGCAGCTTGACGTGGAGTGGACACAACAACCCATTGGAAGCACCTGCAGAAAAACTGAGCCATACTGCCTTTATAGACTGTAAAAGCGTTGCCACCCCACTATGGAGCCACCACCAGCTTGCACAGTGGCTTGACAACTTAGGTCCATGGCTTCGTGGGGTCTGCACCACTCTCGAAGCCTACCATCAACTCTTCCCAAATGAAATCGGAACTTATCTGACCAGACCACGGTTTTTCAGTCGTCTAGAATCCAACCGATAGGGTCACAACCTCCCGGAGGCGCTACAGGCGATGTCTTGCAGCAAGTAGATGCACTCAAATCGGTCGTCTGCTGCGATAGCCCCTTAAGGTGAAATTTCACCGCTCTGTGCTCACGGATACGATCGCAGTACGTCCCACATTGATTTCTGCAGTTACTTCATCCTGCGTTGCTTGTCTGTTAGCACTGACAACTCTACGCAAACGCCGCTGCTCTAGGTCGTTAAGTGAGGGCCATTGGCCACTGCGTTGCCCGTGGTGAGAGTAAGTTCCTGAAATTTAATATTCTCCGCACACTCCTGACACTGTGAAACTCGGTAATATTAAATTCTCTAACGACTTCCAAAATGGAATGTCCCTTGCGTCTGTGATGATGTTTGGTTTGTGTGGCGCTCAACGCTCGTACACAATCCCCAAATGTTGTAGCGGGACTTAGAATTTCGCAGCGCTACACTTGTTCCCTCAGATATAAACTATACCGTCGCAGCTGTATGAGCGCTCGACGGCAGAGAAAGTATTTATAAGAAAATGAAGGTACAAAAATTTTAACTCTTTTTGTTTTCTACCCGCTCTTGCCTCTTGAGAGCGGTAGCTTAACTTCATTTATTCGATAGTCTTGGTATGATTCAGACGTAAAAACTTATTCGTTAGTCTTGGTATGATTAAGACGTAAAAACTTATTGATGTGTAGACATATTGTATTCTGGAAGCTTGTATGAAATTTGGAGGATGGAAGCAGCAGTAAAATACATTGCAATCAATATCAAGATAGTTTTAATTCGTAGACATTAGTAATTCCTGGACGATGAAATTTACTGCAAGATTTTGGAGGAGCTACGACTTTTTCATGCAGAAATGAAGCAGGAGATTGTTGGAGAACAAGACCTGGACGGCGCGCGAGAGAAGAAATATTAACTTGGTAATGAATGAACTCTTATGTACTCCATTTCCCCCTGTTAATCACATTCTGTTATTCTCTGTTCTCTTTCAAATAATTTTTGTAGTAGAAATTGGTTTGACTTTTGCTCAGAAACGCCACAAGGACCACCCCATCAATAGCTTTTCCGAATCACAAAGTCCAATAGCTTTTCTGTAATACGAAGTCCGATTTGCATTTCATTCTTTCCCTTTTCCACGGTCATTAACGATTTTAAAACCCCCTTTTTATTACCATTTCTTCCCATATTTTCAACCTTTTCTTTTATTCTCTTTTTCTTTTTTATTAACCACTACAACTGACGTCGCGGGACTTCGAATTTCGCCGCGCTACACTGTACGCAGTCCAATCTTGCCACGTTCATGAATGATGATGGAATGATGAGGACAGCATAAACACCCTTCCCATACGTCTAGTTCCAGCTACCATTCCGCATTCAACACGATACCACTGTTCATCAAGAGTAGTGACTGGCGTATTGTGACGAGCCACCATTGACCAGGCGTTTTCAATTGGTGAGATATCTGGAGAATGTGCTGGCCAGGGCAGCAGTCGAACATTTTCTGTATCCAGAAAGGCCCGTTCAGGACCTGCAACATGCGGTCGTGCGTTATCTTGCTAAAATGTAGGGTTTCGCAGGGATCGAATGAAGGGTAGAGCCACGGGCCGTAACACATCTGAAATGTAACGTCCTCTGTTCAAAGTACCGTCAATGCGTACAAGAGGTGACCGAGACGTGTAACCAATGGCACCCCATTCCATCACGCCGAGTAATACGCAAGTAAGGCGATGACGAATACACGCTTCCAATGTGCGTTCACCGCGATGTCGTTAAACGTGGTCGTGACCATCATGCTGTAAACAGAACGTGGATTCATCCGAAAAAATGACGTTTTGCCATTCGTGCAACCAGGTTCGTCGTTGAGTACACCATCGCGGGAGCTCCTGTCTGTGATGCAGCGTCAAGCGTAACCGCAGCCACGGTCTCCGAGCTGATAGTGCATGCTGCTGCAAACGTCGTCGAACTGTTCTTAAAGATGGTTGTTGTCTTGCAAACGTCCCAATCTGTTGGCTCGTGGATCGAGACGTGGCTGCACGATCCGTTATAGCCATGCGGATAATATGCCTGTCATCTCGACTGCTAGTGATACGAGGGCGTTGGGATCGAGCACGGCGTTGCGTATTACCCTCCTGAACCCACCGATTCCAGCCGGCCGCGGTGGTCTAGTGGTTCTAGGCGCGCAGTCCGGAACAGCGGGACTGCTACGGTCGCAGGTTCGAATCCTGCCTCGGGCATGGATGTGTGTGATGTCCTTAGGTTAGTTACGTTTAAGTAGTTCTAATTTCTAGGGGACTGATGACTACAGAAGTTAAGTCCCATAGTGCTCAGAGCCAGCCACCGATTCCATATTCTGCTAACAGTCATTGGATCTCGACCAACGCGAGCTGCGATGTCGCGATACGATAAACCGCAATCGCGATAGGCTACAATCCGACCTTTATCAAAGTCGGAAACGTGATGGTACGCATTTCTCCTCCATACACGAGGCATCACAGCAACGTATCAGCAGGCAACGCCGGTCAACTGCTGTTTGTGTATGAGACATCGGTTGGAAACTTTCCCCATGTCAGCACGTTGTAGGTGTCGCCACCGGCGCCAACCTTGTGTGAATGCTCTGTAAAGCTAATCATTTGCATATCACAGCATCACCTCCCTGTCGGTTAAATTTCGCGTCTGTAGCAAATCGTCTTCGTGGCGTAGCAATTTTAATTGCCACCACATCCCATGCTTTTCAATCATCTCATTTTCGGGTTTACATTGATCTCAATAAAATGCAACCTGACCTCGGACCTTGCTCAGGTATGGCTCAATAATGCTGTCACGTGGGTGATACAAACGAGATTTTCTTCCAAGGCGTCGCCATAACATAACGGCTGCTGTTGTGTATCCATCACCAGCTCCACTCTCCTCCCCTATCCTCCCCCACCCCCGCCCACTGCCATCACCACCACTCACCCACCAACATTTAGCTGTCTCTTTCCCTTTCACTCACCGCTGTTGCTAGCAGGAGAAGTCACACGGACTCACCATTAATAACTTAACACGCTGGAGTATCTAAATGGTGGTGCCGTATCAATCTGGACGGCGGACGCAGCTCCCTACCTCCCTCACCCCTCTCCCCACCAGCCGTTTCTCTCGCACCTCTCTCTCCAACCCCTCCTCCACCCCACCGATTCCTTTTCTTTCTCGGCCCTCCTCAAAAAAAAAGTCCAAAAAACGTGGCGAAACCGTCACGCAGCTCGGCAGCAGCGTCGGTGCCTGCTGCTCTGGAGCAGGGGCTGGGTTCGGCGAACACTCGAGCCCCCGACAGACCACACACCACACGCGGGCCAGCCGGCGGTCCTGCACTGCACACACGTGCTGCGCCCTTGATAAATGAAGTTGGCTCCCGCGCGCCGCTATTTTTTTTTCCTCCTCCTTCGTCCCCTGCTCGCTCTCTTTTCCCTTTCGCCTCTCCCTTTTTCTTGTCCGCCCGCCCATGCGCCAGAAGAAGAACGCCCGAGGCACCAGAAAATGCGGCCCACGCCAGACCGTACCGGCGCAGGCGTTGTCGTCTGTTTGATTGATTCCTCCTTTATCGGACTCAGCGTGTACAGTAAACAACAATACGTTAGCCACAAAAGCGTTCCCACACACGCCGCCGCAGGGTAATGGACTGTTCGCGGCACGAGCCGTCGTTTTTCTCCGTGTTCTCAAAGCCAGCGCGGTACTCCGTAATTACTTTGCACTCCGGTAACAGGACACTTCCATTTCTCTCTCTCTCTCTTTCCTCTTCTTGTCAGACGTTAGTCCTGTCCCCTTCTGCATTTTTATACGAGCCTTTTATTATTTTTTGACAGGTAATTTTAATATAAGACATTATGAAAATGTTTTCATTCGACGACCATACAGTCCAGAGTCGGTATGCCAATCGGACAAATTCGCCTGGAGCATTGAGGCGTCTGGTAAATCATCGTGTCCTGCTGCGTGAAGAAGTTCGTAACTGCCTGCTGCACATCCTCGTCCGGCAGGAATCGTAGACCCTTCAGTGCTTTTTTTAAGGGGCAGAGAGCGTAATAACCGCGTACTGGGAGATCAGAACTACAGGGCGGGTGTCCGAGTATCTCCCTTTTTTGTCCGTAATGGATGAGGCTGCCCTCGCAGATCGACCGGCGTCTTGTGTCGAACCGCTTCCAGCATGGTACTTGGCTCACCATCCAAGAACAATGGTTTTCGACACATATGTTCTTTTGTTTCTCTAATGCATTTTCTCCGTCAGCCAACATAACAACATAACATTGACCTGTTTGGACGCGTTTGGCACTAAGGTCGCCATAGTTTACGTTTCCTCACATCAGAAAAAGACGAATGCCATAGTAACCCTTGCCCATGTCGGTGCCGCGCGGGATTAGCCGAGCGGTCTGAGGCGCTGACACCTTAAGAGCAAAACAACTTTAATTTAAAAATCGGCTGAAGGCCCATCACTTAAGACTCAAACCAAAATAAATCTTTAAAAGGCCAAAAGACCTTATCTTAAAACAGTTCTTTAAATTAGGCTGAAGGCCAAAACAATCTTATGCCTTATGGGCAAAACATCCTTAACTTAAAACTCGGCTAGATGCCATACAGATACAAACAACAAGAACAAAAAATGGTTCAAATGGCTCTGAGCACTATGGGACACAACATCTGAGGACATCAGTCCCCTAGAACTTAGAACTACTTAAACCTAACTAACCTAAGGACATCACACACATCCATGCCGGAGGCAGGATTCGAACCTGCGACCGTAGCGGTCGCGCGGTCTTGACTGAAGCGACTAGAACCGCTCGGTCATAGCGGCCGGCCAACAAGAACAAATAAGGAAAGGCAGTACACCCAACGGCCCTCAGAAGTTTCCGAGGGTCGGCCTGGAATTCAAACACTAACGCTCGCTTAGGTGAGACAGGCAGTCGGCCCAACCATTCTCGATCCGACGACAACCCGACCGACAGACAGTCAACGGACGCACCTACAAGGTGACTTCTGCTCCCCCCGACCAGCACACAACAGGGTGTTCAATGCAACAACGTAGAAGCTAATGGCGCCAACAACCAATTATACAGTGAGCTGTCAAACTACACACCGTGATGGACAGTGATAACACGATGAGGAAAATACACTGCCTGAATTTACGTCAACGGCCAGGGCAGGTAACTGGAACGTTAAAGGCCATAAGACAGAAGATTCCGCTGGTGCACTTCAATTCAAAATAACCAAGCACAGTTAAACTCCACCGAGGGGTTGCTAACATTTGCCAACTTGAAAACACACGTTGTTGCTCGCGGGAATGTCCCAACAACCCACAACGAAATCCAAACGACACGACGTGAGTAGTCGTGACTTGTTGGTAGATTAAGTCAAAACTCAACTTTCGTGTCCAGGCTCGGTGAGCCACGGACCTCGTAGCAATGGGAACAGCACCACACACTCCGACCGTGCGTGGACGCCGCCAGCGTCCTCAGCCAAACTACGCGCCGCGGAGATTTCCTCTCTGCTTCACCCCAACCGACCAACTGCCCAGGCTCGGAAACGGTGAAAGGACCAAATATATGTCGACCGATGAGACGATCAACCGAACGACCAACCAACGGTCGTCCTGCTCCGATCTCCCTCCCTCGGATGGTTCATGTGTGTCGCCAACGGTCCGTCCCGAACTGGCTGGCAGACACACGACGACCCGGAAATACTATCGATCGCTCCAGAGATGGTACGACAGTGCACTTATCGATACGCGCTGCTGCTGCCGCTCAGGGGCAAGTAAGGCAGGAAGTTAGTGACGCCAGCAAATGGAATAAGAATACGAGGCGGCAGTACAGTAATAGAAGATGACAAACAATATGCAGGAGAAACGTGCGCCGTGCACGGCACACATTGCATAAACGCTGCACCAACGCCCACAAACAGAAACTTTTTGATAGTGCGTTATATATCGGCTGCTGCACTATCCGGCAAATTTACTGTACCTGCAATAGGAAATAAGCAAAAGGGTCCACACTTTGTCACATAACTTGCTATTTCTTATACTTTTCCGTTGGCGTTACAGGTAATTCACATTTTAAAATGCAGATACACAATGATGTTTCTTTGTTTAACAGTGCCCTCCACCAGGTTCTGAAGGAGAGAGCATTCAGTTGTTTTCTTCTTTATCTTGAATGACAAGCTTAACGGACGCAAGCTAAGTCATTATTTTCCCTTTAGACGAGATTTAAACATTTCATAATGAGTAAATGACAACGTTGCAGTTCCAGAAACTTTTAAACAATATTTCACCAAAAATATCTGAAGCATCACAAACACAGGCGTGGTCGATTGAGCTACTAATCTATCACAGAACACACACAACCGCAAACAACACAGAGGCTAAGAGCAAATTGGGATGCACGTGTGTCGTGACACGACATAATAACGCGACGCACACGTTCCACATTTGCCGTCCTGGTCCTGCACATATTGAGACGCGCACACATACTTCGCACGCGCCGGCTGGCGATGCGTTGTGCTGATAGAATTCACACCCTATGTCGGTACTTATACCTGTAACCGCATCGGAGCCGCGTTACGTTGTGAGACGCCCCGCTAAACTCGCAGGACAGGACACCCATTAATCTTTCTTAAACAGTCTTACAGAAACTATTCGGTAAAAATATTTTATTTTTCGTTACTTATTGTGTTATGTGGTCCATCATATCGGTAATCGCCATACTTACTGTGATATACACATTTAAGAAATACACTGTGTAAAATTCGAGCCGGCCGGTGTGGCCGTGCGGTTAAAGGCGCATCAGTCCGGAACCGCGTGACCGCTGCGGTCGCAGGTTCGAATCCTGCCTCGGGCATGGATGTGTGTGATGTCCTTAGGTTAGTTAGGTTTAAGTAGTTCTGAGTTCTAGGCGACTGATGACCTCAGAAGTTAAGTCGCATAGTGCTCAGAGCCATTTTGTAAAATTCGAATAGCTCGCAAAGGAAAAAGGAGTTCCTATGATTTTACATTTGGGTTGTTACATGTTGCTGTATCCGAAATTTAGCTAACATATTGAATCTTTCTTGAGGCCTGGGAGGGCGTCCTTGTCTGTGATCTCGAGAAAATGGATCGATGTAGCGCGTTCACTCCCGATCTCACACCCGCTAGAATGAAGTATTCACAACATCCCTCATATCTCCTAGACTCCTCGAGACATCGAAATGAGACTTCGCGAATTAAAGTACACAAGGAGGAGAGTATTTTCCCAATCCGTGAATTATATCTACGGCGATATATCAGAATTTGTACTTTCTATTTCATTTTTTTTTCACTCCAGTGACTGTAATTTTCTAAGAGTCATCAACAGCTGACTGAAATTTCTTGTCATACGTTACTGCAAACCGACACAATGAGGTTTTCCGTAAGCTATTGACCTATCTGGATACCAATTAGCTGTCCAATCAGACACTGTGTCTAAGAATTCTGTCGCAGTAGCTGCTGCGAGATACTTTTGGGTAAATTATACTGTGTTTTGGCAGAAGAAGTACAATTATACCGTCAACAATAGAAATGTGGCCGTTACTCATAAATGGTGATGCTTCTTCGAATAAGATAAAGTTTACAACTCACAAGAAAATAAATCGCCAATTCTACTACAATTTTTGGTTAAAACTCTGTAATCCATTGAATTTTTAACACTGAGCGACTGGAATCGAAACTTACCACACGATTTTATTCTTTCCTTCATCTGACCAGTACTAAAATAATGACGAGAGTGCCACTAAGGCGAAATGACGCGCACGTGCCAGATGCTGATGACTCGCCTACGGCTTGCCAAACTGACAATGTGTGATTCGCGAATAAAATAGTTGTTATTGAGAAATATAAACAACTGATTCGTGGCACAACACAGTTGTTGTATTGTCAGCAGCTGACAATAATGAGTGGAACGGGAATGCGGGAACTAGCCAGATGTGCCTTGTGAGGGGAAGAGTCCACGTTGTTCGAAAAACGTCGTTATGAAAGGAGATTTGCCTTCGTCAGCAATACATTTCAACAAATTAAACATATCAAATCACAGCACTCAGGATATTCATAATTTCGGAATAATCCCGACAACTTCTTCGTTTCTGTAGTCTGTTGTATAATTAGTTTATTAATGGTGATAGTATATTTGCAACCACTGAAAAGCTTTTTCTCGTCACGAAGAGCCAATTAAAACGTTGTCGGCTGGACCCGGCGGAGGTTCGAGTCCTCCCTCGGGCGTGGGTGTGTGTGATTGTCCTTAGGATAGTTTAGGTTAAGTAGTGTGTAAGCTTACGGACTGATGACCTCAGCATTTTTAAAACATTGTCTTTCGTGAGGGTTTCTCGACTATTTCCAGCTTGCAGTTGGTATGTGATGTCCACGTGTGCGTAGCATAATGTCTCGTTCCTCATCCACATCCAAATAATGACAGTGAAACATATGTACTTCAGATCTTGGACGCCTTTTACCAGCAGCAGAAAGGGGTCATACCTGTGAAAATTACCCCTTTTTGTAACAAATCGTAGAGATATGCCAGCGTAATAGGCAGTACGTACATAATCCTGTTTTACTTCCCTGCCTTGCTTCTTGATCACATGATTTTATAATATTCCTTATTTCCTTATTCACTAGCCTCACAATGAATCATCTGTTTCTTCATTCGATCTGAAAAGATTGTGGAGATGGAAGATATAACCCCAGTGGCTAACGGCTCACCCAATTGTGAATTGTTCTTGACAAAATAATAAATAAAACATAAAAACTATACAGATATAGGTAACTGAAAATTATAATGTACTAATGAAAAGAGTTGGAGCGCTTAAACGGCGAAAAATAGAACACTGCTCAGTGACGTTAAAATTGAGTATACTGTAAGGCTGAATTTTTAGGATGGGCAATACTTCCACTGCCCATATTCACCACGCCGAGGTGGACGTATGTTAGGACTACATTCCTGCTCCCCGCCTCACCCCTCCCGTAGTGCTAGCGCGGTGCGAGAAACTGTGCCACAACCATATACGCTACCGTGAATCGTGTAACAGATTAAATTAGGCAGCAGTGGGAATGGATTGTAATACCAAATCCTTTTGCACTGAACTCCGCAGGACATCCTGTATCGGCGAAAAACGTAACTCTTTTAAAGAAGTAAAATAAACCTGACGTATTGATCGTCCTGTGTGGGAGAAAAACGTAACTCTTATTAGGGAGTAAAATCAACTTGACTTTGGTCGCAAAGTTTACCGTCTCAGTCATCAGCGAAACACAAACTTACTTCTCTGTTTTTCGTAATTTCCATCATCAGATTGCCAGGTACCATACATTTTTCATTCTATTTCAATGGCGTGTCCTCAGTATTGTCTATTGCAAAGGTCACATGTCTACTGATGACCTCCTAAGTGCAACACCAATAAACATGAAAACAGTTATCAACCATTTCATTACTCTCCTGCCTGCACTATCAAAATTCGAACGGAATAAACGGTTAAAACTCAGCATATCCAAAACCCAAGCGGTATTGTTTGGTTGATAGAGGTTCATTAGCCCCAAATATTGGGAATTCCTAACATCTTTAATTCTAAATGGGAAAAGAATCGCCGGCCGGAGTGGCCGAGCGATTCTAGGCGCTACAGTCTGGAAACGCGCGTCCGCTACGGTTGCAGGTTCGAATCCTGCCTCGGGCATGGAGGTGTGTGATGTCCTTAGCTTAGTTAGATTTCAGTAGTTCTAAGTTCTAGGGGACTGATGACCTCAGAAATTAAGTCCCATAGTGCTCAGAGCCATTTGAACCATTTTTTTGGACAAGAATCAACTTTTCTCCCACAGCAAAGAGTCTAGGGGTAACAACAAATGAAAATGTAAATTGTAATGAGCACGTAACTCCAGTGTTAAAGAACCTCTCCATGCCTTGGAAAAATATAAAAAGCTCTTCCCTCTTGACCTGAAAAAGAAACTTGTAAAAACACTTCCAATCATTTATCGCAACTATGTTATTGTGCCAGAACTTTCTCAGGAAAGTTCGCGGCGTCTGGAACTGGTCCAGAACGCCTGTGATCGATTTACCTCTGACGTTCGACTCCCTGATCATATTTCACCTTCATATGTACAGCTATCCTAGTTGCACACAAACAAGCACTGAAGTTTCCAACAGTGACATTTCCAACACTTTCTCCCATCTGTGTCTTATCAACGTACACTGTCCCTCTATCTCTCCTCGACCTTACCCCTCTTGTCTGAACAACATGACGGAAACACCCATTCCAATCAGAGCTAAATCTTTTCTGTCCAACTTCATCGCTCAGACAGTTCTCGAAGTCCTTTTCAGTAACATGAACCATGCTCTCGAATTACCTCCCCCATCGTATTAGAGAACTGAATAACATGTCGAGTTTCAAAAGACAGTCATTCACATATCTACTGCAGTAACAACAATGCCTACCATTGTCCCTGTTCGCACTCGTTACACACCTACATCCCACTTATCAACCAGATCTTCCTTATTTTACAGCGCTCTTAGCTGGTGCAGACTCCTTAAATTCCCCTTCCCCAGAACTCGCTATGTCAGAAAATATGGGGTGTCCATAAACTATCTTTACAGCTTAAGAGTTTAATTCCTTCAAAATTATGTTACGTATTAACAAATGGTTTTCATCATGCGATAAGTCATAACGTTTTGCTTCCTCATTGACACACATCAATATGTGCACTAATAGCGGCTCGTATAGTTCAAGAACACCACGGTGACTTGTTCAGATGCACCGCGTGCCTTCAAGTCCTGTAGATCTCTAACCTTGATTCGTACACCAGATCCCTTACAAGACGCCACAGAAAGAAGTCTAGTTTGGGGTCAGGGGATCGTAGCGGCCACCGAACTCGAGCATTTCGTCCAATCCACCTATCCAGAAACTTTTCATCCAGAAATTGACAGACATTCAGATACCAGAGGAATGGTGCTCCATGCTGCTGGAATATGACATCAGGTTGCTGATGCCCCAGTCGTGGAACAGTAAATTCTTGTAACAGTTCTAGGTAAATACCATAGTTGAAGGTAGACTCCATGGAAAAGAATGGACGAACGATGTAGTTGTGTGACGGCTCATACCAAACATTGATCTTGGGACTGTCTCTCACCATTTCACGTCTAACACGAGGATGTTGTGAACGTTATGACGATTCAGTTTGCCGGATACATGTGTGCCTTTTGGTTTCCTCCTCCGGCAATTTGCATTTCGTGCCGCTTCGGATATAATTCCTCTGTATTCCACGAACTGATGGTTATGAATAGGTGCGTGAGTGACGGTGCGCTAGCGGCGCACACTGATTTATATGTGCAAGCCAATAGTACCACAATCCAGCACAGAAGAACGGAGTGCTCGAAACTCTAATCCACAGAGTACGTACTCTGTCAGACCCCGACAGTTTGGCGATGGAAATAGAACACTTACAGGCCGTGTTCAGCAAGAATGGATTCTCATTTAGAGACATCCAGAAGGCACTTCGACCTGCTAGTCAACTGCAGGATCCAGTAGATGAACCAGAAAAGGCGAAGAGGGTGGCATACTTGCCATATGCTGGACCGATCTCTGCTAAGATCAGTAGAATTCTCATGAAACATGACACCAAGCCGCGGGAGCACGTTGCTTCTGTATGGGCACTAAGGAGGCGCCGCGGAAGCGCGAAAGGGATGTGTGGAGCTTTGCCGGACTGTGATAGTGGGTTCCCTAGCGGCCGGAACACGAGACGGTTGTTCTAGACAGTGGAGAGTATCGATGTATAGAGGCAACAGGTTTCCCTCTTTAGAGGTGGTTACTTGAGAGGTAGTCACAGACAAAGTTGTCATTTCCTTCGCTGCATCTCCACTGATGTGTAGTTTTATTTCGATAACGATGTGTTAGTGCTACATTGTGTGTGCTTTGTGTGATTTAACTATGTTAAACTACTGCGCAACCCCAGCAACATTTTGCTATAAACGGCATCCGCTCTAAGCAGCCCGAGTTGGCATTCGCTTGAAGGAGTGCTGTCTGATAAAAGGGGTCATATAGTAACTGATAGCTCATTGGTAAATTTATTCCTCCGATTAAGCGATGTAAACGATGCACGGCTGGTTCCTCGTCTGAAAGTGATTTTCGATTGTTTCTTATGCTACTTATATGTGTTGCAATGTTGTTTTTCTGAACTGTGAAACCTAACCGCTTTTTATTCCACACATGTAAAAATTATCGAGGTGACATTTTGAGATGGGGGGTGTGGTTCCTAAGGACACACCGAAATTACAATCGAAATCAGTTGTAGTTGCCACGCACTCCTTCATTACAAATACATTGCTCATAATACATTTACAGTAACCATAATTACAACATAGCTCGTCTTATAGAATATAAAAATCTTTTAAGATATCTTCCACGTATCCTTTACTTTCAACCATTTACATTAATTTAAACCATGTCATGGACCCATAATTAGTACAATATGACTGACAAATAAATCACCCCTACTTCCTCACTTACATCGAAACTCTATTATCTACCTTTTCATCACATCCAAGGTCGGAATTCAACAACCAGTAATGTTTTAAGGCTTCTTTGGCCAACTTTCCATGATTAAAAAAAAATATTCACAAAAGTATCCTTCGTAAAATATGACTGACTTAACTAGCTCAGATAGTTCTGAGTTCCACAAACACGAATATTTTTAAGATTTACTAGGGCAACTTTTCGTTAAATGAAACACTATTCATAAAACCGTTATTAACATAGATATGGCTGACATAACCAACCCAGTATTCAACAGACAGTAATGTGTTAAGGCTTTCTTGTCCAACTTTTCATAATTCAAACACAATATTCATAAAAGCATGCTCGTAAAATATGACTAAAGTAACTATCCCAGTTAAAAGTTCAACAAACAACAAAATTTTAAGGTTTGCTTTGCCAACTTTTTATTAACTAATACAATGTTCATAAAACCCAGTTTCATAAAACATGATTATCATGACTAACTCACATCAAAGTTCTGAGTTCAACAAGCCCAAAATTTTTAAAGTTTACTCGGCCAACTTCAGATTAATTAGAACAATACTACTTGCATATAACAGGTTCGTATGATTTCAGTACCTGACTATAACGAGAAGATCTTTCCAAGAAAAACTTATCAGGGGCCGCTTCCACTCTACTTGAGAAATAGTGATGGACGCGAACACACCAAAAGATTATAACCAATACAAGAAATCCACGGGACCGGAAATGAGATAAAAAGGTACTCAAATTTGCACTGCGATAGAGATTCAGAAATCATAACTCTCCATCAAAAGGATGGAATTACAGGACAGTAACAACATAACCCGAGACGTGGGGAGGGGGACAGGGCCTTCAATATCACTCTGCCACCGTGGTAGTCCGATCCCAGTTTGCTCGCGTCAACCACTGCCAATTATCTGCAACATAAAACACATCAGCGGCAGACAATATTCTGACGCATGAGATACACAATCCTAACTGCACAATTAGTTATCAATGTCTTTCAGTGATATACTCCACAAATGAAACCAACAGAATTGATCTTCGTGACTTACTTGGGCAGTCCAATGGTTCAAATGGCTCTGAGCACTATGCGACTTAACTTCTGAGGTCATCAGTCGCCTAGAACTTAGAACTAATTAAATCTAACTAACCTAAGGACATCACACACATCCATGCTCGAGGCAGGATTCGAACCTGCGACCGTAGCGGTCACGCGGTTCCAGACTGAAGCGCCTTTAACCGCACGGCCACACCGGCGGTCTTGGGCAGTCACGGCGCTTACAATTTGGTTAGCCAATCCATTAAAATCGTCACCAAAATAATGACATAATTTAGAATAGAAAGAATAACCTTGGCGCACATTTAAATGCCAGACTAAAATAATGACATAACAGGTAGAATGGGAAAAATATTTCAGTGCAGCTTGGAACCCCAACCACAGACTTACGAACTACTTGTAGCTACGTGGTAGCTACGTGGTTAGCCATGCTTCGTGTCTGTTTGGTGGGTGTCGTTACACTTCCTTAACCACCGTCAAGGTATCAAGTGACGACACCAATTTCAGTGATAAGCTACTGGAACAATTCCAGATGGTTCTTAGTACACTGCAATATTTAGGTAATATGAACACTACCCACCGAAGCAACTCGACGACTCCTATTCATTCGGCCTGTGTAACCTGTAACCAACTCGACGGAACTTGTCGTTCCAACCTCGAGAAAAACCCCATCGCCATGGACAGAAGATTTGCATTGTAACAGTTAAACTCACAATAGCAGCAGGCCACGCTCCTTCGTCATGCCGACTCGGCTTCTCGCCGTGCTGCACACAAACACAGTCCCATGTCACTCCACCTCACACCGCGGATACCCGCACACCAGCCACCAACAGAACGTGCGCACCGCAGTTAAAATCCCCCACCGCCAAAGATGTGAAGAAGACTAATAAGCATCGAAGTCGACTCAACGATCAAAAGACAACGAATGGAAACTTGCACCAGCAACGCACCAGCTCAGGGATCAACGCCGAATGTGAAGCCGAAGCTTCTGGAACAAGGTTCTGAGGGTGAGGCCTTCGCATTCTTCAGTTACTGGCTGAGAACTGTGGTTTAAAGCAACCATTGTGATTTAACGTGACTCGGTAGAAGTCGATGGGAATTAAGTTGGTCCTTGGGGTTTCAAATGAGTTTGTTAATGTTAAATTATTTTGAAATATTATTGTTACTTTTTTAAACAAATTTTTCCTGATAATGCTGAACGGCGCCTTTGAACAATCTTGATATTTAAAGTGATTACTGATGCCTTGAAACTTTGAATTTCAGCGCTTTTTGACTGAATCCTTAGTGTCCCTTTTACGGAAATAAAAGGTCTTGTTTTGGGTGGTGCTTTTAAAAACCTTTCGATGTGACACTGTTCAATTGTATCATTAGCGCTCTTAAATTATTCTACAGGTCTTTCACTTATTTGGTTGGCGCTTTTAAGTAGTGTTTTGTGGTCTCATACAATTTCAGTGTGAGTGTTTTTTTTCCTTCATTGAATTTCAATTCCCCCCCGAAGGGGGAGGGCTGGCAGCAGCTTACTACGCTGCTCTACAGCCTACAGACATTTTAAAAAACGGAAGAAGAAAAAAACAAGAGAAACAGGCGATAAAACGGTGACTTAAAGTGTAAAATGGCGGAAAATTGTGGAAAGTTAAAACAGAAAGCAAAGGGGTTGGCAATGTTAATAAAATACACAGGAGTCAGACAAGTAACATAGTAGACACACAATTTAAAATAAAAACATGGCGACAGTCTGGTTTCTGTTCGCAAGGGATAAAAAATCACACCCAGCGACAGTATGATGGCCGTTCGCAACAATTCCCAAAAGATACACAACACGGAACACTCACTGCAAAACACTGCACGAAAATGTCGGTACAAAGATGACACTCCCTAGACAAGGGCAGATGGTGGGGGAGGGGGGGGGGGTGTGACTGTTCGACTTAAAGATTAAATGAGCTAAGGTTACCAGCGAGTGCCTTAAGAAAATTGTTTTGTGATGACATAAATTTGTCATTTTTCTGCTGAGTCTGGGCTCACTCCTTTACTAAACCCGGATTCCTGCATCCTGTACCGTTTCAGTACGTTGGACACACTAATCTTCTTTGCATTTCAGAGGACTTTGATCTGTTAACCAGGGGACGTTCGCTCTTCACGTCAGCAGCGGCCTCTGGGACACTGAGTTGATAAACGGGGCCGAACGTCTGCTACTGTCCACTGTCTTGAATCATCCGCCACTTAGTTTTCCTCGGCGGTTCTGAAAACGTCCGCTTCCAGTTCTGAAACTGGCTGAAGCTCTGCGGTTTTATAGCACAGAGCACCTCGCTGGCGCTTCGTACGGGCACAGTAATTTCGCACAGCAAGACCTGCTGCATTCTGCCACATTACCATTCCCGCTGCCTACCACGCGCGAACCCCAGAACCCCAGTCTGTTAGCAATTATTCTACCGCTTCCTGCAATAAATGCCTCCTGTTGTGGACTGACAAGACAGCCAATCCACAGTGACGGGTAACCGAAAAGCATGCGCTTAAACTCACGCAGGCTGGCGTGAGGTCTGAAACAGGATACGTAATGAATGCTATAAAGAAAAGTACGTAGTTGCTGGAATACTTAACTTTAATCCACAATTGGTGAACATTGGTCTTGTTACTTTACATGCTTCATTAGGTACATAGCAAAGGATAAATGGCGCCTTGCTAGGTCGTAGCAATTGACTTAGCTGAAGGCTATGCTAACTATCGTCTCGGCAAATGAGAGCGTAATTCTCAGTGAACCTTTCCTAGCAACGTCGGCTGTACAACTGGGGCGAGTGCGAGTAAGTCTCTCTAGACCTGCCGTGTGGCGGCGCTCGGTCTGCAATCACTGATAGTGGCGACACGCGGGTCCGTCGTATACTAGTGGACCGCGGCCGATTTAAAAGGCTACCACCTAGCAAGTGTGGTGTCTGGCGGTGACACCACACCTCCCTTACGCTGATCATCTGCTAACTACTTTGGCAATTAAACTGCATATAACCCCCGTGCGCTGAAATCGATGTCAAATTATTTCGACCCTAACTACCCTTTCTGATACACCCCTCTCTGATACGCGACCGTCGTCCGTCGAGAGACGCAGTCAGAGATTTAAACCCCATCGCTCATGGAAGCACTAAAACAGTACAGTTACACGTTAAATGTTTATCAACGCTACATCGATATATTGGGTGTTCCATGCAACACGAATATGAGGCGTGTTTTTTAAGTAAGTACCGTTTTGAAATTAAAAAAGACGTGCTAAGATATCTCAATAATTTTATTTTTACATGAAATCCTGTACCTTAATCTACTTTTCTACATAATTTCCGTCACTACTGAGGCACTTGTCATAACGTTGTATCAGTTTTTGAATACTCTCCTCATAGAAGTCTGCGGCCTGACTTGTTAACCACTGCATCACCATTGTTTTGACTTCGTCATCGTCTTGAAGACTCTGACCGCCCACGTGTTTCTTCAAGATGAAACACTGGTGGCCTACGTCACACCAGAATTAAAGCAACAGTCCATGGAATGGCGGCATCCAGATTCACCCAGAAAAGTGAAGTTTAAGCAAACAATTTCTGCCCGGAAGATCATGTGCGCAGTTTTTTGGGACAGAAAAGGAGTAATGGTTGTGGAATTTCTGCCTCGTAATGAGACAATCAATGCAGCAGCTTACTGTAAGACACTGCACAATTTACGCCGTTCAATGTAGAACAAAAGACGTGGAAAGTTGAGCAAGGGCATCGTTTTGCTGCAAGACAATGCCTGTCCGCATGTGGCGAATCAGACCAAAGATCTCATCACATCTTTTCGATGGGAAACTCTAGATCATCCGTACAGCCCCGATCTTTGAAGAAAGACCTGGGCGGTCAGCGTCGTCATGAAGAAGTCAAAACAGTGGTGATGCAGTGGTGAACAAGTCAGGCGGCAGACTTCTCTGAGGAGGGTATCAGAAACTGGTACAACGTTATGAGAAGTGCCTCAGTATTGACGGAAATTAAGTACAAGATTAAGGTACAGGCTTTCAGGTAAAAATAAAATTATTGAGATATCTTAGCACGTCTTTTTTTAATTTCAAACCGGTACTTACTTGAACAACACACCTGGTATTTCGTTAATGGCTGAACGTTATCTGAACAACATTTTCACCACTTAATAATACCGTATGGAAATGACTGGGCATTTTGTTCTGTCGCCAATATTGAAGCACCTACAGTTTGGATTGTTCGATGTTAGCAGTGACACTTTTACCAAAAATAATGGGGACATGCGTTAAAATCAAACATGAAATAAGACACAGCCAAGTCTCACTGCTTGAGAATGTAGCACTAGTAAAATAAGTGTTCGTTCTTTTCCTTAGTATCTTTGAACAAAATTTCGATCCGATATCTTGAACTGTTTATTACATATTAGGGCATCATTACATAAATATATTAGCAACGGATACGCTATCTACGTCTCCATCCTTATTACGATCACGATGCATTGCAAAATGACGGAATCTATATTTAGTCCCAGTTATCACAAATTTCTTTTCTTTCTGAAAACATAAATATGAACAAAGTCTCTCTTTATCTTGTATTCTCTTTTGGTCGCTTCAAATTTCTTTCACATTTCTTGTAACTATGGGATCTGTGGTCGAAGCTGCTACGTCATTATAATCGCCAGAAGTCTGAGTTTTGTAGAGTCTCTGTCCCAGGCGTTACCTTGTTGGTCCGTCCTTTAGTATATAGGGAGTTTTAGGTAGTAATGAATTTGTGTAATCTTATATTTGTGAACCTTACAGTTACAATATGTAGATTTCTGTAATAAATTTCCAGGTTCCTCTTGTAATACTGGTTTTTGAAACGTTGAAAGTAGTTCCCCGGTGACCTAGCGACTGTCCTACAGTACAGCACCTGCGAGTCGAAAGTACCATTGGTGCTGCAGTTTCTCACGTATGGTCAATATTTCCTGGTAGTCCTATTTCTATGGCTCGAGGTCTACATCCACGTCAGTACTTCGCAAATCACCTGACAGTGTGCGGCGGAGGGCACTTCTCGTACCACTAACTCATCCCTCCCTTCCTGTTCCAGTAGCAAATGCCGCGTGAGGAGAACGGTTGTCGGTAAGTTTCTGTATTAGCTCTAATTTCTCGAAATTTCTCATCGTGATCATTTTGCAAGATATCAGTGAGAGGAAGTATATGCTGCCCCACTCTGCCCGGAACGGCGTTGTCCATTTCGAGAAATTTCAATAGTAAACCTCTCCGTGATGCACAACGCCTCTCGTGTAGCCTCTGCCACTGGAGTTTATTCAGCATCTGTGTAACGTTCACCCGCCGACCAGGCGATCCCGTAACGAATCGCACCGCTTTTCGCTGAATCGTCTATGTCTTCCATCTGTGCAATCTCGTAACGGTACCAGATTGATGAACATTATTCAAGAATCGGTCCAACAAGAGCCTTGTAAGCCACTTCTTTCGTGAATGAGCTAAGTTTCCCTAAAAGTCATCCTATGAATCTCACCCTTTCATCTGACTACTATTTTGTTACATGATCATTCCACTTCAGATCGCTCTGGACGCTTACTCCTAGATATTTTACTGTAGATACTGTTTCCAGCAGTTTGTCATCAGTACTGTAGTTGTACATTAGCGGATTTACTTCCCTATCTATACGCAATGCTGAACTTATTAACGATCAGTATCAACTACCAGAGGCTGCACCATTCTTCAAGCCTCTGTAGGTCATTCTGCAAATTGATACTGTCTTCTTGAGCTGCTCTTTTCATATAGACAACCGCGTCATCTGCGAACAGTTTTAAAGAGCTTCCTACCCTTTCTACCAGATCATTTATATACATTGTTAACACTGACGGTCCTATTACATCCCTCTGTGGTACTCCGGAAATTACCTTAACAGCTGCTGATTTACTTCCGTCGATAGCGACGTATTGCGTTCCATCTGCAAGGAAGTCTTCAGTTCAGGCTCTAATCTGGTCCGATACTCCGTAAGTTCGTATTTTTTCACTGAACAGTAGCGCGGGACGGTGTCAGATGCCTTTCTGAAGTCAAGGAAGACGGCACTTACCTGAACTCCGTTGTCAACGCTAAGGATCTTACGGAGGAAGAGGGCGAGTTGAGTTCTGCAAGATCTCTGTTCGCGGAATGCACGTTGATTTTTATAGAGGAGCTTTTGTTTCCCAAAAACGTCATACTTCTTGAGCATAAAACATGTTCCATAATTCTACAATGGGCTGACGTCAACGATATAGTCCTATAAATACTTGTAACCTCCCTACTACCCTTATTGAAAACTGAATTAACTGCGCTTCTTTCCAGTCGCTAGGAACCTTTCGTTGCTTTAGAGAACTACGATAAACTGCTGCTAGAAGAGGAGCAAGTTCTTTAGCATAATCTTTGTAGAATCCTACAGGGTATTTCGTCTGGTACTGATGCCTTTCCACAACTAAACAATTGTAGCTGGTTTTCTATATCGCGATCGATTACCTCAATATCTGCCATTTCGACGTTCGTACGATGATTGAAAGGAGGGATCGTATAAAGATGTTTCGCGGTGAAACGATTTCAGAAGACTGAAAGCAGTATTTCTAGCTCCTCTCTGTTATCTTTCTATTCAGTGCCAATATGGTACGGTGAGATTGATAAAATTTTACATTTAAAGTCATTCAGCGCTTGTCCCATTGCTTTCCTTATGCTTATTTTCGCTTTGTTCAGCTTTTGTTTGACAACTACGTTTTTGACTCCTCTTGAATTTGTCATGAAACTCCCTTTGTTTACATAGCAGTTTATTAACACGTCTACTAAACCACCGCGTGTTTCCTATCCCTTAATAATTTGTTCCCAACATACTTGTCTAAGGCTTATTGAACGATGCGTTCGAATTTTGTTCCATTTTTGTTCCACATCTTTATCTTCAGCAGTGAATATATGACTTTGACAATTCAGACACTCTGCAATTTGTAGTCTGTTAGTTTATTAGTATTCTAGGAAGGGTCGTAACGGTGTTTTGTAAGCAACCTCCTTTCTAGACTTAGTATTTTTTGCGGTGTCCTAACAACGAACCGAAGTCTGTTCCCTGTTTGATCTACGACTGTGCAGATGTGAGGATTATGCTCCATATCTCACAAAATTGTATTTGTGTGCTTTGACTCATTCTACTTGTGATTTAATGATGCCGTATGTAGTCAAAGTGCACTACGATTTACGCGTTTCCTGAAGTGTATAGTTATTTCTGAACATTTAAAGCAAGTTGCCAATCTTTGTATTACTTTGAAGTCTTATGATGTCCTGAAAGGGTCTTCGTAAACTTATTTTCGAAAAGGTGTTCATTACAGATAACTGCTCACCTGAAAAAAGCCTATGGATACTAGTAATATAGTATACCATGTCATTAATGTACGCCATGAACAGCAAAGGTCTCAAAACGCTTCCCTGGAGCACGACAGAAGTTACTTCTACATCCATCGGTGACACTCCATCCATGGTTACACGCTGCGCCCTCTCTACCAGGAAATCATCAGTTCACATTGTGTTTAATACTGCCATCTACGAAGAAAGTGATTCTAATGCTTCTACAATAGTTTATTCGCTAGTGGCCAATCCGTGACAGTTACTAATTCCAGCAAATTAAATTCACCTCTGCCATACTTCCCTTTACTAAACGTTACCGGTTTCTGGAAATTCATCCCCCATCTTCAGGCATCTTTGACGACTACAGTCATGTGGCGTAGTAGCGTCCAGTTACATGGAACCTTGTACCATCAAGAGCACCACGAGGTCATAAGCCAGGCGTGAAGTGCACTCCACAGTGTATCCCATGTGGCTACAAGTCTCCAAGACGGCTGAAGATGGAGAATCAAATCGATATGCTTTAAGAAACGGAAGTGTGGCAGGAGCGAATTTTATGTCCTGGAATGATATAATATTAGTGTGGGATGGGATCTAAATATTTATGACTGAAACACGGACTAAAGACTCCGATGAACGTAGATAGATCAGAACTGACAATTCCTATGCAATGCTTGCAATTAGTCGTAGATGAAATCTCCAAAATCAAGTGGCGTACACGTTTTGGTGTAAGAGACTGTTGTGGGTCGCCAGGTGAAACATGATAGACCCAAACTAAAGGCAGAAGTTGTAGTGTAACGACGTATTAGTTTTTCGTTTGATATATGTATGACCATGTGCAGACTTCGTCACCTACGTCAGTTACAACACACTTCAAAAATGATTCATATTCTTTTAAATTATCATAGAATGGTTCTTGAACGAAACTGTAAAACATCAGTTGAGTCGTGTGCAAAGAATTACATCACTTGGGCCAATTGGTTTTTGTAACTTTTTCGAATTTAAATTTCGTTTGTTTCTCCTCAGAAATTATATTGACACACGTTATCCTGATCTAATCGATATCAGAATCACACATTAAATAAACTTTTTAGATTCAAAGTTTCGGTGAACGCCGTAAGAATCACGAATCTTGTCAACTATATTATTAATCCGTTCACATAATTCTTCATAAATAAATCTTCAAGACACGTGTTTCAACTTTAGTAGCATACACTATTTTATTAGCTTCCTACACATACAGATGTGAACTTGACCGTTGACAGACAAGGACTGACTTTTCAATAAGATTAAGCTCTATATGACGTCATTGTTGTACAAAAAGAGTATAAAAAATTCCTTTTTTGTTTTTTAGAAGCACGACGCAACAACTCGGTTCAAGGATCTTCTGTTGCTCCTTGGCTGTCGACCCGCGACGTATAGCGGCCAGCAATTTCCTCTCTGGTCGCGGCAACGAAGATGCTGTCCCCGTTCGTTGCGCCGCCCTCTCCGTACATGAAACACATAAAACAAAAATACAAAACTTTTAAATAATTCACATCTATTACAAATAATAAGAAAACACATAAACAAAACTAAATTAAACTTATAGACACCTGCAAACTGGGCTGACTTTGGTGGATGGGTGACGCTTAATTTCGTCCCACTACAAAGTGTATGAAAATGACAGAACGATAAAAAATTAGGAATCGACGGACATCTGGTAAAGTAGACAGAAAACAAATGAAACGATAAAACCTGGCACATAGCAGCATACCTTGGAAAAGAGAAAATGCATGTCAGAAACAATTTTCTGAAAAAATTATCTGAAAATAACAACATAAATTCTGCTTCACTCTTTCTAACAATACAAAAATAAGTCTTAGGTTATCACAAGTTTAAAAATGAACCACTCGACTGGAATAGGTGGCATCCCTGACAGTCTTGTTTAAAATTTGGAGATCTCATTGTTGGATACATGTGAGAAAGTGAAGCTGAGATAACTGGTGAGTAATGTTGATTGTTGGGGCTCTAAGCCGTAGTGTTACTAGGCTCAAGGTATGAAGCTTTCTCAAAGGGTTAAAGGAAAAGCAATATTGTGACAGTGGAGTAACAAATACTAATGACAGAGAGGGTAGTCAAATTTCGTCAGTGTACCTCTATGGAAACAAAATGAAGACGCCTTCTCTTCTTGGTACTCCGAATATAGTAACGCAGTGTGTACATTCGCTCAGGAAATTCGCTATAAATTATCCATCACAATGTGATAAATATTATAATGTCCTCAACTACAATATTAAGGGACAGTATAACTATGTTTACTCATCAATGAAGCTGTGTGTTGTTCAGATGGCTCACTAGGACCCAACATAAATCACTGTTCTTTTACGCAATAACGGAAATTAACGGGCAGTTAATCTTAAATTTAAGCTAAATCTGTTTTTTGAGCAAATGAATTTTTTAATCAAAAACTGATAACATACGCAGTCTCGCAGCCGAAATTCTAACTCCGGTTGCTACCTTTTATTACTTTGGCCCAGTAGGGCGTGTATCACGCAAAATCATCGCCTTTAGTTCGCGTTGGATTGCCGGACTAGTAAAGTACGTGCCAGCAAACTGAGAAATAATGGACTAGTCTATGCCGGACTAGAGAAATGTTCAGTCAGTCTTGAATCTAGCCTTCACCTGTCAACGATGTGAGGAGCCGTAAGGTACACAGGAGGTTCGGATTCCACGTTAAATTGTAGGTTTCTTTTCCCCAGTCGGCTAACTGGGGTATTCGTAGATCATGACACGCAAGTAGTTGACGTGGTGAATGGAAAAACCCGCGTCCAGCTCTTGAGCCACACACTTCTGTTCGTCAAGTATATTTAGCTAATAGTCTGAGAAATCACCAAGGCTGTTATGTTGTTTAGTTATCAATTTGGTACACACAAATGAATTCTGTATACACCTCGTACAAGTTACTCATTTCAGAAAATAACGACAGAAATTACAGAAATGATGTACAGCACATGGGATTAGCCAAGGTAAACGGGGAAGAAAATAAAATACTTATATATTTTTACCCTTCACTTTCGACAATAAAGCAGATTCCAAATGTGGAGCTGCTACAAAGCTTTTCCATTTCCTGCAGAATTCGATTCAGTGGGTAACTGATGAAAACAAATTAAATTTCTTTCAACAAAAGGAAATTTTAATCCTAAAACCCCCTTTTTTAAAAAAAAAGATTTAATATTATAATCAGAAAGCACTCTCTAAATATCAAGTTACAATTTATTCAGAGGCAGAAAGAACAAATTTTGACATTATGAGCTATCGGGCTGAGAACCTTGCCGCTCCCTTTGACACGGCAGTAGTCACGACCGCTCACAACAACCTCTGAAAGACTACACTGGTGCAAATCAGTAACACGTCAGATTACTTTAAACTAAAAATTTCAACAACTCACACAGTCACATAAACTATGCACCCCGTAGGAGGGATGGAAATGGTACAAAACAATAACATTAACAAAAATTAACTTGCCACAGAAGGTGCAACTTGATTTTATAAAAAAACTCTTACGGTGGAAGGGTGACAACTTTATATACTAAAATGACCATTTAAATAAAAATCCATAAAATATACAAACATGCTCTACATTACACATATAGCGTCTCTCAAGATGATAGGCAAGATAAAAATATATTTCAGGAATTCGGGCGTTACACTTCAAGCAATAAATTCATTAACACCGAATCTGACAAACATGACAGAGGCAGCTATTAACGTACGGCAGACCGACAGACAGACAGACAGACAGACAGACACTAACTGCCTAACAAATGCGGACGGGAGACAGACGAACAAGCTGGGGACGAGAGACTGACCAAGAAACACATAAAAGTTAACAAGTAAATGAAACAACATATCACGAATCACTTAACTTCTAATAAACTGCGATGTTTGGCGAAGACCTGGCGCAGGACCCCCAAATCGCTCTCCCGAACCGTCCGCTGCCAGCCGCTTCAACGGACGCAGGAAGGCCAGCCGATCTCCCGTCTCACGGCGTCGCAGCTCGCACTGGCCAGACCGATGTCGTGGGTTGACTCCTGTTGCTCTCGTGTCGGCCGCGAAGCCACTACCCCTCGCTATACGGCGCGGCCCACTCGACTCACGTGGCGACCTCACATGCGCCGACGTTCAAGACGGACAAGTGATCTTATGTCTCAGTGCGCGACCGACCAACCGATCGATCCAACCACCAATGACCGCTGTCCGAGCAACTCGAGCAGACTGGCGCCCTAACACATACTAGCACTCCAGGCGACAGACAGACACGGACTGCCCCACACTGACCCGGCTGACCAACTGACCAGACTCGCCACCTCGCGAGCTGATAGCATCCCTTAAATGCATGTGAAGAGGCAACCTTTTCCCCTTTCCCACCAGAGGGAGACACCAAAGCTGCGACTGCTACAGCGGCGCCACCGCCAGAAACGGAGGGCGACTGCTTCACACTACGCGCTGCGGCGCGCTCTTCAAAACAGCAATTTTTTACCACGGCTCAGTTCCAATCCACTGACTACGTACAAAGATTTCGGGAGGTTACCCTTTGTTATGAGACGAATGCTGGATCATTAGGTCCCAAATATTTCCGACTACTAACCCCTTGGTTTCATTCTCACCTTGTATTGTACTGTATTGTATGGAACTGGGGACCTAGAAACGACAGAGTGACTTCGTCCCCGCCGTTGCCCTCAGTGGTTCACAACCCCACAGCAGGCTACAGCAGTCGACTCACCCCACAGCCGCCCCACTCTGAACCCAAGGTTATTGTGCTGTTCGGCCCCCAGTGACCCCCCTGGGAACGTCTCACACCAGACAAGTGTAACCCCGATGTTTGTGTGGTTGAGTAATTATGGAGCACGCGCATGTGGAAAAAGTGTTTGCGCAGCAATCGCCGACATAGTGTAACTAAGGAGGAATAAGGAGAACCAGCCCGCATTCGCCGAGACAGATGAAAAACCGCCATAAAAACCATCCACATACTGGCCGGCACATCGGACCTCGACACTAATACGCCGGATGGCTTCGTGCCGGCAAGCGGCACGCGTTCCCGCCCGGAAAGCAGTGCGTTACACTGCCCGGCTAACCGGGAGATCTCATTCTCACCTTCCTGGGCACTGGATAAAAAGAAACAAGATCTTCAACAATCCGCCCTGAACTCACGAGTGACTGTGAGTAAATATCCTTGTCCCTAGGTTACCCATCCGTAATGCGATATCAAAATGCACTCTTCTCGAGGGACATCGTGAAAGCCATGCGGAAAGGCAGTCAGGTAGATGCAGTGTCTCCTGATTTCCAATAAACGTTTGATCCACCTCAAGCGCAGAATTTACCAACGAAAGTACGATAGTATGGATTATCAAAGAAAGTTAGTGACTGGATTGAGAGTTTCCTGATAGACAACGGAGCAAAGATGGAGAGTCGTCGACAAATTTAGTAGGAACTCTCGGTGTGTCCCATAGAAATGTGCTGAGATCCTTACTGTTCATGATGTGTATTAATAATCTGATCGACAGTATTACTTTCTCTGCAGATGTTAAAGGAAAACATCAAACAAGTTGCGAGGCGTACTGCCAGATACGTTACCGATCTGTTCGATCAGTTCTAGAACGTTAGAAAAATGCTCTCTGAGCTTAGATGATTATTCTTGGTAGTAACATTTTTGGCGAAAACCTATTGAGGAATTTTTGAGGACCAGTAACTGCGACAAACTGAGGAAAAATTCTACTTCCTTCAACTTTTATCTGGCGTAAGCAAATTACGACTCAAACTGAGGATCAATGTTCGATCGAATTTGCGACCGTATCTGTAAAGCGAGTGACTAGAAATGGCGCAAAGTACCCTCTGGCTTTTGGATTATGTGTACGCCGTTGGTCCGACAGATCCTGGGTCTGAATTTTCCAGACTAGGAAGAAGTGGATCTATTGTTCGAACGAAGTGCTGTAATGACAATAGCGGGCTTTTCAAAAAGATTAATCAGATTTTCTACATGAACAAAGTACCATCCGATTTCATAAGAGTATATTTCTTACATGCGTGCATGTTGTAACATACAGCTTCGACAACGTGGAAACAATGACGTTTTCACTGAACAAATTTTCCTCAGTATTCTGATGGAAGTGTCATTGAAGGGCATATTGAGTTTACTAAAATACAACTTTTTACTTATCTGATTGTCTTGAAATTGTTTGCGTTGTCTCTCTTTTAATTATTATGATAATGTCTGTAGATCTTGCTTCTACGAAGAAAATATAATGACTCCCGGATTATGAATGTTTGACAACTCACTACGTACGAAATGAATTAAAATGTATGAAATTTTAACTCTTTGTATTTTGAACTCTTCAGATATCAGTTTGGCAAAATTTAACATCCATTTGAGTGACAAATTCCAATCAAGTATGGCTGTCTCCCGCCACATTTCAAACATGGGGTGATTTCTATTGCTCAAAATTTTTCCGGAAAGTGCGAACGAGAAGAAGGACAAAGACAATGTTTGAGGCATTGTTTAGCAAAAGGAAATAAAAATAAATTTACATAATTTTACGTTACAACATCAAGATTATCCTAATCTCATAAAATATAAATAGTTATGAACGAAGTCGGAGTTTTGTCATTTCTTGACATACCCAAGCTGCTGATACGCGATGTGTAATTATTCACAGTTTTGGATTCGGGGAAAGATATTCAGTGGTCAAGGTCGCAATTTATTACTTTTATTGATTACTAGGTTCAGCTCAAGTTATTAGCCATCTTCAGATCACAGGATAAGCAAAAGCAGATTACTGGTTGAACACAAAATTTTTAATTATCTTTTGATCTGAAGGTGGCCAAAAACTTTGATCGAAACTAGTAATCAATAAAAGCAATGAATTTTGATCTTGACCAGTAAAGGATTTTGTCTGAATCCAGTAACCGTAAAGAAATAATAAATTTTAGTAAACATGAATTTATCTGAACTTTTTTACTTATAAATGAAATTATCGATACCGATCGCTGGATTCAAAATGTGTATCACGCTTTATCACATAGCAACATACAAACTTGAAGTACCCTTTACAGTTATATTTCTGGTTAAAGCTCTGTTTCACCTTTCAAAAGTGTTCAGTGTGATCTCCTTTCGAGGCACGACATATGTCCAGACCACAGTCCAAATCGTTCGTACTTTTGCGAGCATGTCTGCTGGAGTCGTTCTGCTTCGGAGCTCACGTATATTTGTTGTAAGGGAGCCACATACGCGGAGTTCTCCACAAACTCCAGGAAAACACTGAGCCGTGGTAAAAATTGCTGTTTTGAAGAGCGCGCCGCAGCGCGTAGTGTGAAGCAGTCGCCCTCCGTTTCTGGCGGTGGCGCCGCTGTGGCAATCGCAGATTTGTGTCTCCCTCTGGTGGGAAAGGGGAAAGGTAGCCTGTTCACGTGCGTTTAAGGGGCGCTATGAGCTCACCAGTCGGACAGTGGGTCAGTCTCTCAGCTTGCTAGTCTGTCTCTCGTCCGCATTTGTTAGGCAGTTAGTGTCTGTCTGTCGTTCGGAGTGATAGTATATCTCATCACGTCGAATCAACCTTGAAAGCCGGCAAAATGAGTCTTTCCACTCCGGCAGTAAGAGAACTCAGCGAGTGGTCGCCCGGTCGGGGCTTAGTTCCGGCATCTGAGTCTGCGCGTTAGGCCGCCAGTCTGCTCGATTTTGCTCAGGCAATGGTCATTGGCGGTTGGATCGATCGGTTGGTCGGTCCCGCACTGAGACACAAGATGAGTTGTCCGTCTTGAGCGTCGGCGTATGTGAGGTCGCCACGTGAGTCCAGTGGGCCGCGACGTATAGCGAGGGGTAGTGACTTCGCGGTCGACACGAGAGCAACAGGAGTCAACCCACGACATCAGTCTGGCCGGTGCGAGCTGCGACGCCGTGAGACGGGAGATCGGCGCGCCTTCCTGCGTCCGTTGAAGCGGCTGGCAGCGGACGGTTTTGGAGAGCGATTTGGGGGTGCTGCGCCAGGTCTTCGCCAGAAATTGCAGTTTATTAGAAATTAAGCTATTGGTGATTGTTGTTTGATTTAGTCTTGTTAAATTATACTGGTTTTCTTGGTGAGGTCACCAGCCGTTTTGCTTTGGGATCGTCCCACCATTATTCTCAGTTTGCCCACCCGCGGGAAGGTGGTTGTTTATAAATTGGGTGGTCCGTTTTTCCCATGTGGAGTAGGGGCGGGTTAGAGCAACCTACGGATCGGGTTGTTCGGTAATTTCGCTATCAATCTACCGTACGTTAGTAGCTGCCTCTGTCATGTTTGTCGGATTTGGTGTGTTAACGAATTTATTGCTTGGAGTGTAACGGCCTAATGCCTGAAATATGTTTTGATCTTTGGAAACTTTGATATTATTGCCTATGATCTTGAGAGGCGGTATCTGTGTACTGTAGAGCATCTTAACTATTGTTTGACCAACATTGTAGAATTTTATATAAGATTGCATTTCATGGACTTTTATTTAAATGGTCATTTTAGTGTATAAAGTTGCCACCCTTTCACCGTAAGACTTTTCTTAGAAGTTAAAATCAAGTTGCACCTTCGGTGGCAAGATAAATATTTTACTGTTAGTGTTTTGTACCATTTCCATCCCTCCTATGGGGGGGGGGGGGGGTGCATAGTTTGTGTGCTTGTGTAGATTGTTAAATCTCTTAGTTTAAAGTTATCTGGTGTGTTGCAGATTTGCACCAGTGTAGTCTTTCAGAGGCTGTTGTGAGCGGTCGTGTCAAAAGGGAGAGGCAAGATTCTCTGCCCGTAAGCTCTTACAGTCAAAACTTGTTTCTTTCTGCCTCTGAATAAATTGTAACTTTGATATTTAGAGGGTGCTTTCTGGTTATAATTTTAAATCTGTTTCTTTTAAAAAATGCTCTTAGGCACTAATAAAGTGAATAAAATTCCCATTTGTTAAAAGGAATGTGGTTATGATTTCATCAGTTACTCCCTGGCAACTACTTCCATGCTTACATAGGGTGATTAAGTGTGTTAATGTTCTTGATGAATCGCTAGTAAATAAAATAAATTCTTAAGAATATTCTTGAAAATAAATCAGGGTTCAAACACATACAGTGAGATTGGACGAAGATGGAAGCCAACGATGCTGTTCCAAATGTAAACTTTTATAGCCGATCCATCGTTGCAGCACATTCTCTTGACGACAGTCACGACGCACAGTTGTAACTGAATTGCACCCATTATAAAGAAAAACGGAAAATTCCAATTGTTGCTGTGTTTTCGCCATCTCTGTTCGACGTACGTTGGATAATTATCGAGCGAGCGAGCTAGATGCACCAGGTATGGGCCTACTGACAGCCAGATGAGTCGGTAACTTACAACTTGCGCCAAGGTACACTTTCACGAAATGACACGATATTGCAATGTCTGTGTTGTTACGAAGAACTATGCAAAGTTTCAAAGGAATATTGTAACATATTTTTTAACAATAGTCTCTGAAATATCGCATTTATCCTGCGGCATAGTTCAGCGACGTTCAATTAAAATGTCTTCCCCTCTACAGAAATTACACAATGTGTGTGCGAGTACATGTTGTGACACGGGAGAGACGACATAGGGAAGCTTGGGTTCGGCCAAGAGTCCTGCAGGATAGCCAAAGCGGTAAATGCGACCTCTTGCGTAAAGTGGGAAATCTGGGTTCGAATTCCGGTCCAGCACAAATGTACACTGTCATCTCCCTATACAGCTGATGGTTGCTTCTATCCGCAGCTGCGAATACATTCCAAGTATTCAGTTACACTTTTCTATGTGTACGTTAAAAAACACCCATTGTTTCCATCTTTATTCATGTAGAAGATATGACCATCATCAGTAGTCCGTTTAACTCACTGATGACTGTTGATACATCATTTCTCCTTTCACTTCTTAAATACCTGCATCTTCGACCAGACGTCTCCATCCACAGTTCTTCTAAATGTAATGTGAAGGCGTAAGCCGGTAATCTTCTTAGCTCTGTCCAATCATCTGCTTAATGTTCCTCCTTGTGGTCTTTTGCCCTCGATTTTGTCTTGCAAGATGGTCTTTTTTATCCCCTTCTCGTCTCAAGATGTGTCCTAGAAATAGGAAGCATGACTGACACAGGAAGGTGGAGCTAAGTTCTGCTATAATGGAAGCACTGGTTCTTTTTTTCTGTCCATGGTACACGTAACATCTTCCTTCAACACCACATGTCGAAGGCATCAATACGGCTGTTGTCACTAGCTTTCACGGTACGGGTCTCGCAGTTCTACAAGAACACACGGAACAACAGTGATTCTATGAAGCACACCATCGTTGATCATAGAATGAAGGCTTTCACGGCAGGTGTTGTCATCACTTAACACTTGTCCATACATAGAAATCTCCCCTGACGTTTCGCCTTCGACTGCGGAAGGCATCCTCCGAAGATGGCTCTGAGCACTATGGGACTCAACTGCTGTGGTCATAAGTCCCCTAGAACTTAGAACTACTTAAACCTAACTAACCTAAGGACATCACACACATCCATGCCCGAGGCATGATTCGAACCTGCGACCGTAGCGGTCGTGCGGTTCCAGACTGTAGCGCCTTTAACCGCTCGGCCACCCCGGCCGGCCATCCTCCGAAGACAATCGACCTACTGCAACGAGAGCGCGAGTGAGCGCCGTATATATAAGCCATCCAGAGGGCACCGCTGTCAATCACGTGACATCGGCTGTGCTGTGATCTCTGATATTGCCAACTTTCTCATTTGAAATTAATCGATTGTCCCGCTGTTGCTGCAATGTTGACATCCATATCTTATCCAGCTCAATGTCTTCATCTTTTCTATTAAAATTATTGCAGTGTTTGGCAATCTCAGTGGCCTCTCTGTACGTTCGCGCATAATATTGCCATGTCTTTACTAAAACGGTCGTCTCACTAAACTTTATTTCAAGATCACCTTCGTGAAACACATGTTCCGCTACAACCGATTTATCAATATGTCCGAGGCGGCAGTTCCTTTTATGTTCACCCAGACGGGTGTTGACGCTTCTGTTTGTTGTGCCTATAAAGACCTTTCCACAACTGCACGGAATTTTATAGACACCTGGTGTAGCTAGAGGATGTCGTTTATCTTTTACGGATCTTAAACATTCTTCTACTTTCGTGGTGAGTCTGAAAACAGTTTCCACGTCGTACTTGTTAAGATTTTTCCAATGCGATCAGAGAGATAGATCGTGCACTACGCCCTAGAATGACAACCAGAACGGACGAGGATCGATACCAACCCAAGGGGAAGTGTTCTTACCATTTATCACTAAGGTCACTGATCGCAGTTGGCCGATTGTCCTCGGAGGATGCCTGCCGCAGTCGAAGGCGAAACGTCAGTGGAGAGTTCTATGTACGACCACGGCATCTCAGCCCGGAAGTGATGACACCTTCGTTGGTTTGAATATTGCCCAGTTCTACCAGATGTTAATTAATATAACCATTGTGACTCGGCCAAGGAACATTCACATTTTTATTTCTTTGTCTCATTTTACTGTGTCATCGCTCAGACGTCCTAAATATACACATTAACAACCTTCATATCCTTTAAGCAATCTTCATGTCGGATTTAATCTGAAGCCTGTCGATTAATAACTATTAGTTAGGCCTTTTTCCTGTTTAGACCGAAATTTAAACTAATAACCTTCATTATGGAGAACACATCACAAAGTTCTTCCTTACTTCCCGCAATGAGGGTAGTATCATTCGCAAAACGTAAACTGCTGATTTTCCTGAACCAGCTTAATTTCACCACCCGAACGCCTGAAGACATACTCTGCATAGATGTTAGAGGGGTAATGTGACAGTATACAGCCTTGTCTGACGCCACTTGTCACGTCAAAAAACTCCGTGAATTTACTATCCAACTTTCTGACTGCAGTATCATTGATATAAATGCCTTTTAGTAAAGATGCTAGGTGTTTTGGAATATATAGTTTTGTGAAATAGGATGATGTTATTGGAACACACTGTTTTTTCTTTCATTTTTTCTATCGATTTAGAGCAATCTGTTTAGAGTTACCGCCCGTTATGGTGGGTGTTACTCGTTACTCGTTTCCGTTGTTCACGAGGCAAAGTATCGTCGTTGCACATCATTTTTTGGCGAAGATGAGAATAACAATTCTCGAACACTTCCCATATTTGCCTGATTTGTCCCTAGCAGGCTTCATGCTCTTCTCCACCTTCAAAACTGCTATCAAAGAGGGTCAGGGGGGGGGGGGGGGAGGGTAGCGCATTTTGAGGATGTTGGATCGTATCAACGGAATCTAAGGACGATTTTGAGTACCATTCCAGGCAAAGCTCTATCTAATGTATTCCAGATCCTCTAACACCCATGGCAGGGGAAGGTAGGGACGTATCCTGAAACCTCGTAAGACAGCAGTTTGGTTTTAATTGCGTTTCGTATAGTACTCCAAGATAGTCGCTGATCTTATTGATCCTCCTGTTACTTGCAATAGGGACCACAGCCAAAACAACTTCCGTGAAATGCGTCTGCCACACTAACTAGGCGTCCATTGTTAACACACAGCAGTTTAAAAATTTAAATCACATGAATAAGTCTGCATAACGTGCAGCAGTAGAGAGTGAACAATAAAAAGATATTTTGATAGCTGTAATGATAGCCGTACCTGCCTTTGGCAGGCATGTAGAGTGATCCCGAACTCCACTGAGAAAATACGGAGCTTGTTCTGGGATATTTCTTGAGTACTTTGGCTGAAGACAAAACTGATCATCAATGGCTCACTAAAGATTAATATTGCGGAATGCAGGCTTTCTCAGAAAATTCCGTTCATGAAATCGTCTCATGTAATCAACCTTAACTTTACGATGAGTTTCCGACCTGTTATCTTTAGGCACCTGGAGATGACAAGTAGGAAAGTCGTCAAAAGGCTGTGGCAACACGACGCTAGAACTCGGCTGATAAGCCGAGAAGCTTTTTGTAATGATCTATACGGTTTGTTACGCCAGTTACCGCTGTTTATGCGAAAATAATTCCACAACAGAGAAACATCCGGTGATATGCAACCATTCTAACTGGTGTTATTCTGCTAGGAAAAAATTTCTTAATACCACTCGAAACTAGCGACAGACACATTCAAACTCTACGCTTTACTTACAAGCTGGCGGAAAAAAGGCAGGGGTGTAAGGTACTATCTTTATTCTTTTTGGTGGGAAATACGTTCAACTGACGAGATGCTGGTGTTGGACAGAGGGAGGTTTAAAAAGTGCATTACCTGTAAGCATACATACGCTGTTTGACATCAAAGTACGCTACAGATGCCTGCTCCAAAACCATTCTGCAGCCCAGGTAATACACGCTACCACAACTGATGGGAAAAGGCTCCACTTGTCACGTCGAAAGACTCCGTGAATTCACCATCCAACTTTCTGACTGCAGTATGATTGTTATAAATGCCTTTTAGTACAGATACGAGGTGTTTCGGGAGATATAGTTTTGTGAAATAGGATGAATCTTACTGAAACACACTGTTTTTCACAGTTCTAATTACGGTTCGAAATTGTCATGAGAGAACCAGCATTTTTAAAGAATGGGTCATAATGCAGCACATGTACTGGGGGAAAATCGTCCTCCTAAAGGACTGCAGAGTGCAGAGGGAGTGGCAGTTGAACATGTTTTCTTCTCAATGTACAATCACAAACTGCCGAAAACCAAGGCCTTCTCACATCCCCTCACGCCTCCTCCTCACTCCCTCTAACACGTTCCACCGAACGTCTCACGCCCCTGCTACCACCCTCTAAGGCCGCTGCCCACACTAGGCCTTCCACCATCTGGCCGTCACCTTAAGGCGACGTTCCTACGCCTGCATAATAGCGTGTATCGTCAACTAAACGATAGGAGATAAGAGGACAGCAGCCTCAAGCGCAACTTGTTCGTCTAAAATATAGCGACAGAGCCCCCACACGCCGTTCCCCAGACAGAGAGCGGCTGTGTCCACCGACCACCACAGCAGACACGGCCCCCCTCCCCCTCACCCACAGCAGCCAGCCGTTCGGCGATAGAGAGCATTTGACCTCAACGCATCCATAATCAAGCATCTATTAAAAAAAGCAAAACACATTTGCCACCATAATAAATATCCTCTTTTCACGAAAATAGGTTGTGGTGTGCGTACTGTAAGACCTTCAGATTATTTAACTTGTCGCTCTAACGAAGTAGGCGAGTGTCAGCAATATGTCTCGTGGTCTTATCGTGGCGTGTTTATCTTCTGCTGTTAGGTCAGACGATAGAAATGCCACTTGCACGCTTAGAGTAGCAGACTGACAGTGACCAACTTTAAACAGAACTTGATTAATTTTCACATACATTTATTAAAATAATAACGAACATAAAAATTATTAACTTGGTTCTGGATACTATTTACAATTGACAATCTGAAGTTCCTTTGCTATTGGTACGTTAATCTTATTCTCACATATATCTCTGATTCTTGACAAAAGTGTCTATACATTTATCTTCATGGCTATGTACAGGAATATGGTAATCTTATTAGGTGCAGACTGAAACTTGACTATAGACTGGTACAGGCTAACGCTGACTGATTAAGCGGAGGTCTGTACACTCGTTATAAGACCTCGCACGTTCATGTATCACTGCGTGAGTGTGATCCACGAGGAGAAAAGGTTCTACGTAAGCAGCAATCTCATTGGCTGCGTTACATATGAATACGCGGATCGGCGGAAGCAGAATTTGGTCCGTCTCTATGGCAACGCCATCTCGTAGTGCGGAGACGGATGAGTGTTGCGCCTGCGCTGTTTTGCTTAGCGGGGCGCGCTCTAGTGGGAAAGTTGTGTACGCGCTGACTACGCAAAACTATGTACACAAGATAGGTAAAGTCCAGTTTCTTTTAGTTTTATGAGAAAAATCGGCATAGCTTTCACGGCGACTGCAGTCGCATCTCATTATTTTGTGTCGTCCAGCGAAGTGTATTGCCACCAATCACGAATTACCAGCACCCTGCGTAAAATCAGAAAAAAGAAAACTTCGACTATTTTGATACTAGAACTACTGATCACAGCAGGATGTCCTAGTTATTTCGAAATTCTTAACAGAGTAAAAAAAAAAAACGAGAATTTAAACTCCAAAGAAAAAAAATCTAGATTAAACAATGTCTTCCAGCTTGTTGAGCTAATTCCAGGACCTGAGAGCATCTCTCGCATTCGTTGTCTGCAAATAAACTCTCATACATGTGTGTATTACAAACATTTCATATAGGTAAGGAACGGGGGTCGCTACGCTTTCAACTCCCTAGTTTCAACTAGTTTTCAATGTCATCCAGCCACCCATTTCCGCATTCTAAATACATGCGCATAGAATGTTGTCTATAGGATTTTTGGAAGGTTAGCGAATAAGACAGGTAAATATTTATTAACTTTTTCATATACATTTACACACAGAAAACAACTCTTTCCTTATTTTCGTTAGGTGTGGTTCTAATAATGTCAAACTTAATTTTTAACTTATAACTTAAATCCACATCTGAATCATCTGTTTCTTCCTCCATCCAGTAATTTGACAAGTACATAGAAGGTATATTCTCGAATTCTAATACATATCTAATTTTCTTTTTGTAAAGTACTTGTTTTATGTCTTTAACTAGTAGCTCAGTTCCTTCCTGCAGTTCTTCTAGCCGAGAGCATTCGGGGATTTTCATTTTTCCTCGTATCTCCTCCATGACGCTATTTTTAAAGCGTTGTAAAGCGTTCCCCGTCTTCCTGTGTGTATGTCAGCCATTTTTCTGCTCCATATTCTTGCAGGATTACTATATAGAACTTTAAGTTTACAACTTTTGCAAACGAGTGTCCATTAAATGTAGTTATTCCATGAGTTTTAAACTCGCCAAATGGCTGTTCTGTTCCTGGACAGAGAGCGGCTGTGTCCGGCGACCACTTTGCACCACTCATGATATGCCTTATGATGACTGTCCTAGACAACACAAAAGGGAAATTAAGTAGCATAGCCCCACCCATCCGGATGATGCTCCATGTGGCTATTTCAAAAGTCGGCTGTTTGCGAAACACAAAGCCCTTCCCGCATACTGCGTAACTCTACGCTGACATCCTCAGAACAGGGATAAATGACTGGCTATTCCGACCGAGGGAGAGTCACGACCTCGTAGGGAACTCGCCCGCCAATCTGCGCTGGGCTATTTAAGATCAACTCGACTACTATAATAAAATAACTATTAAAAAAGAAAAACACGATCGCCGGCCGATGTGGCCGAACGGTTCTCGGCGCTTCAGTCTGGAACTGCTAGACCGCTACGGTCGCAGGTTCGAATCCTGTCTTGGCCACGGATAGTGTGTGATGTCCTTAGGTTAGTTAGGTTTAGGTAGTTCTAAGTTCTAGGGGACTGATGACCTCTCATGTTAAGTTCCATAGTGCTCAGAGCCATTTGAACCAAAAACACGCTCATTTTACGACAACAACAGTTGTATGGTATCGTCAGCTTTTGAGCTGTATTACGCTTTTATGCTGTCCTTGTATAGTGCTATGCATATAGTTGTTTAATTAGGCCCAATCTTTGTGATTAATTACGTAATTAGGATCGATCTTTGCGACAGTTTCCCAACCAAAATAAATAAATCACACTAACCTAATCTTCTTCTCCTGCATCTGGACAGTTGCCACGTGTTAGGTGGTGCACTTGGGCTTTCCATCCAGGAGCACCAGGGTTCGAGTCCCAGAAAGGGCACTGCCATTTTAAATTTCCCATCAATTCCAAGAGCCTCTGGTGGTTTAATTGTGTTAGGGGGGTACACTTGGGCTTTCCGCCCAGGAGGACCAGGATTCGAGTCCCGGAAAGGGACCAACCAATTTTAATTTCCCAAAAATTTCCGGTGGAGGGGAGTGGGGTGGGATGTCGGCACAGTCCTGGGACAAAGAAATTCCTACCAAAATTGGAAATTCCGGCCAAACTTCGAATTCCCGCCAATAGGGTAGGTTGGAGGACGGGGGGGGGGGGGGGGGGGGGGGGGGAGAGAGGAGGAGCTGGGGCACACTTGCAGCTGAGAATAACATGTGATGTCATCTGGGGGAGGGGATGGGCGTGGTCGGGGGTGGGTGTGGTCGGGGGTGGGGGTGGGTGGGGATGGGCCGTCGCGGGCGTGATTAAGTGACCAATTTACTTAATTTGCATATCAATTTGATATTAAAAGTATCCTAAAAACGCCCTTGTCCTACTACTGTCCACATCCTACTAGTCCAGAAGTGTTGACAGTTACTTGCCATGTGGGGTAACACAGAGAAGGGAATCGCGCATTGAATTCGTTTATTATTCATTGAGATTAGGAGCGCCATAAGCAAAGTTAACGTACAATTAACACTGAATGAAAACGTCTACATCTACATCTACATACACATTCCGCAAGCCACGGTATGACTCGTGGCGGAGGGTACCCTGTACCACTGCTGGTTATTTCCTTTCCTGTTCCACTCGCTTGCGACGGAAAATAATTGTCTGTATGGCACCGTATGAGCCCTAATTACTGGTACCTTCACTTCGTCGTCCGTACGTGAAATGTACGTTGGTGGCAACAGGATCGTTCTACAGTCAGCCTGATACGCTGGTTTCTTAAGTTTTCTGTATTGTGCTCCTCGAAAAGAACGTCGCCTTCGCTCCAGTGATTCCGATTTGAGTTCCCGATGCATCACGGTAATACTTGCATGTTGTTCGAAGCTACCGGCGACAAATCTAGCAGTCAGCATTTGAACTGCTCGGTGTCTTCCTTTATTCCGACGTTGTGCATATCCCCAACACACAAAGAGTAGTCAGAAATGCGTCATAGTGGTGTCTCCCTTACAACAAGCACAGTTTTCTAAACTTATCCCAATAAACCGAAGTCGTCTATTCGCCTTTCCTGCCGCGATCGTTAAGTACTCATTCTATTTCATATTGTTTCGTAAAGCTACACTTTGATTAAATATTAAAGTGACTGTCTCAAACAGCTCACTACTAATGCTGTACGCTAACATTCTCCTTTTTTTCTACTCATTCGCATTAACTTCCATTTTTCTACATTTATTCCTATTTGCTATTCATCACACCAACTAGAAATTTTATCTGAATCATCTTGTATCCTCCTATGGTTACCCAACGATAACCTCTTAGCATACGTCACAGCTTCATCAGAAAACAGCCAAAAACTGCTGCTTACTCTCTCCGTGAAATATTTTATGTATATCGAAAATAACAGCGGTCCTGTCACATTCCTCTGGAGAACTGCTGCAGTTATACTTGTCTCCGATAAACATTCACTGTCGATGTGAAATTTAAAATGGCTCACCTGAGTATGGCTGGCAGTTGTCCAGTCGAAATATCGTGGATGTAAGCTAACGACGACTGGCTGCAAGCCCGAAATCTTTTTGAATATTCACTGTCGAATACAACATAGTGGGTTCTGTCACTAGAGGTCTTCGGGTCACATATCTGGGAACGCATACCGTACATTCGTTAGCAGTGGGCCGTATGGTACTGAGTCAAATGCTTTACGGAAAACTAGGAATGTCCAAGCCGCCTGTTGTGCTTAATGCATAATTCGCAGAATATAAGGTGAGAAAAGGGCAATCTGAGTTTCGCAGGAGCGATGCTTCCTAAAGTCGTGATCTCAAGGAAATTAATTATATTCGAGCTGAGAATGTGTTCAAAGATTCTGCAGCAGATCGATGTCCAACGTATTGGTCTGTAATTTTGCGGGTCCGTTCTTTTAACGTGGCCCTTTTTTCCGGTCACTCGGTGCTTGATCTGGACTAGATATTTGCGCAAAATGCAAGCCAGTTCTGTAGAGCACTCTTTGTAAAACCGAATAGGGATTCATCGCAGTCTGCCGACTTATATCTTTTCAACTGTTTCAGTTGCTTCTCTATGACAGGGATGATTATTACTATGTCGTCCGAAGGGGAATCTGTGCGATGAAAAAATGAAATGTCGTATGGCTAGGGTCTCCCGTCGGGTAGACCGTTCGCCTTGTGCAGGTCTTTCGAGTTAACGCCACTTCGGCGACCTGCGCGTCGATGGGCGTGAAATGATGATGATTAGGACAACACAACACCCAGTCCCTGAGCGGAGAAAATCTCCGACCCAGCCGGGAATCGAACCCGGGCCCTTAGGATTGACAGTCTGTCACGCTGATCACTCAGCTACCAGGGGCGGACTGTGCGATGGTCAAACGACTGCGTCTTTGTACGGTTTGTAACGTCCCCTTAGAAAAATTATGAATGGCTGTGCTAGTAAACTTCTACGTTATTTGATACAAAGACAGCTGAGTAAAACTAAACGTACTCAGACAGTTCTCTCTTTACTCATTCTGATCATCACTAAACTGACACACAAAATTTTTTGCGCAGCGTAATCTGACTTTCAAAAATTCCCACAAAAGAATGGCCCTGACTAACAATAACCTATACCTTTCATGAATCACTTACCTCACAAAAATCTTCGTTACTCAAACTACTGCAATACAGCGAGAGCAAATACTGCCAGCTAAATAAAGGATTGTAACTACTGAAGGCACTAACTACTGATAGGCATAGTTAGCAAATGAAAGATTTTGATAGCGAACAAACAATATATCTATCTTATCTATAAGTTCATGACATCCATCTTTACAAATTTCCTTTTTCAGACGGACACACGTCCATATCGTCCGCTTATAGTAACCTCTCAAAACTCTGGCATCTCTCTCTCCACATTCACCACTGCTGGCGGCTCACCTCCCAATTGCACAACGCTACACGCTGTTCACATCCAACTGCCCAACACTACACAAGCGAATATTCCAACAATGAGTCCAACCAGCCACAGACTGCACACAGCACAGTCAGTGATTTTCATACAGAGCACTACGTGGCGTTACCAACATAAAATCCTAAACAGCTCACTTACAGATTCTACGGCGGGAACCATTAGGTAATTGCGAAATTTAAAACCCAATACCCAACTGACCACTACCGACTGCAAGTTCGAGGGGAGTGTCACTTTTGCCAACTGAACGGAATAAATTCGCTTCCAAACAAGCCATAGGGCGCATACAGTCTACATTTCCATTGTTGTCTAGATATGTTCAGTGCAACACAGATCCGAAGCAGGAAACCATGGGTAGCTAATGCTAAATTGCTCGGAAATCATCCCTGAAAAATCAGCGAAATTGTGTGGTACTTTTCGGATCCACCCTGCATTTGTACCGAACATGTTTCGTGTAATCTGAGAAATCATAATGATACGACTTGTGTGCTCCTAGCAGTTACCTGTGTGCTTTGGGTATCAGCACCTTTACCAGTTTGGATTCTGGAACGTGATAAAATTGCGAGCATCAGGGTAACCGCACAGCAAATGCCTCATTCGTTAGTCGTGCTGTGCAACGTGCAGACCACATATCCCTGCAGGTAGCAGCAAATTTCGGGCGGGCGTGAATGCGTTCCCGGCTCGCGCGGCGAAGATTAATCCTCCTTCCGCTGACAGCCCCCGCACCCGCGTCTGCACACACAGAACGCGTGCGCGCGCTTTCGCCGGCGCGGAAATCGTTTGCGCGCGTTTATTTGTCTCATTTAAAACGGACTTATCCGGCGGACTCCGGGCGGGAACGCACGCTGCCGCCGTCCCTCCGGCAAAACGCAAAAACGAGGAGTGCCAGAGGCGCACAGTGGGGAACGGGAAGAAAAATATTCCGCGGCGCCGAGTACGAAACTGCGCGGCAAAGATAACGCGCGCGCGGCCGTGACAGATGCTCGCATGCAAATGGGCATTTGCTTAACATCTATTGTCCCGCAGGGGAGACGGTGCCGAGCGAAGTGGGGCACTTTTTTCCCCCCCCGCGGTCCTTTCCGCGCCTCTGTCCGCACTGTGTAATTACCGCAGTCCGTAGCTGCGTAGGCACCAACTAACAGGCGGAGCTCGCGCAACTGACGTGGCAGGGTGCTGTCGCAAGCCAGAGGACTCGCTCCTCTGTTGCCACCTGAGGCTAGGTTCATATAAGCGGAATGTTTGTTGTGTAGTAAACGAATGCACTGCTAAGGCGCTCGGGATAGGTGCAGCAGTGCACACGGGGCGCAATGTCTGCGAATACGGAATTTCCCATCTAAGGCTCCTTTCACAGTGGCACCAACAAAGGTCGTCGGACGTCGCCATAGGTCGCCCGATAACAGCCAGACCTCCTCCGTCAGTTCCTGGCGGGATCAATGAGGTTAGAATCTGATCGAGCAGTGCATGAGTATACTGCCGGTTCGTAGTGTAGAGCGGATACAATATTTCGGAGATCAGACATGTCGACATCATCAGGTTCGTTGATGAACTGAGCTCCTGAGGGTGCACAGCCGACATTATCCTCTACCAAAACACACCTTTCCCTCCACGGTTCGAGCCCGGGGGCGCGCGAAGGCAGTCTATGGTAGTGTCGATGTAGTTGCTCTGTCCTCCCTGGTCACCAGATCGGGGTGTTTGCCGAGCATATACGAGTGTCACTCCAAAAGAAATGCACACACTTTTTTTTAATCCATCTTTTATTCTACATGTTTGAAAGCTTTATGTGTGGATACATCCTTTAGGGACAATATTTTCATTTCTCCACATAATTTCCATGCCTCTCAACTGCCTTTCGCCATCTTGGAACCAGCGCCTGTATACCCGCACGGTAAAATTCTGGACCAACCTGTTGGAGCCAATGTTTGGCAGCGTGCACAAGGGAGTCATCATCTTCAAACCTTGTTCCACGAAGAGAGTCTTTCAGTTGCCGAAAGAGATGATAGTCACATGGAGCTAGGTCAGGAATGTAAGGCTGGTGTTTCAGTGTTGTCCATCCGAGTTTTGTGATCGCTTTCATGGTTTTTTGACTGACATGTGGCCTTGCATTGCCGTGCAACAGCAAACCATCCTGCTTTTGGCGATCTGGTCGAACACGACTCAGTCGAGCTTGAAGTTTCTTCAGTGTCGTCACGTATGCATCAGAATTTATGGTGGTCCTTCGGAATCGAAAAACATCGTAGCAATAACTTTTCCAGCAGAAGTTGTGGTTTTGAATTTTTTTTGGGGGTGAATTTGCATGATGCCACTCCATTGATTGCCTCTTCGTCACTGGTGGTAAATGATGGAGCCGCGCGACCACCTGTTCGGATTAGCGCAGTGGTGGGGAATGCGGAGGCGCTGAGTGTGGTCGACTGCGTTCGCGGAGCGCGAGCGAGTCGATCCTGATCTATTATAGTGCTGTATAGAAATTATCCAGTTAATAAGTATTTAAAAATTGGGATTTGTAAGAAGATAATATGAAAAGAGTGTCTTATTCGTGATTAATAAGTCAGTTTCCTAAAATGTAGGTAAGAAGTTGGACATCAGTGATGCCGTTTGCCTATGGCATTTAAGTCTCTTACCTTAAAATATTCCGCAAATATTGCGTTTTAGGGTAAATTAGGGACGCAATGTCAGAAGCTGGTTAAAAAATTTTGTAACATTACTTCACTCCTCCCTGCGCGATTAGTATGTGTTGAAAAAAATGGATCTTGGCTTCACAAATAGTAATATGATCGGTCCTCATCGGCCGATGTCAGTCGTCGGCGAAAACCCCCCATGTCGCTGCCACTTCGAGCGCCACCTTACCAACCGTATCGCCCGTAGCGAGATGAAAACGGCGCGGCGGCCCACAAGAATTGGCTGGGGCAGGCTGTTGGCAGTCAGTGCTGGGGGCGGAGTGGACATTCGACACCAGGCAGTCTGGTGTTCTCCGTTTTGTGTCTGTATTTACTCGTACTATCATCTGCCACTGTGTTTCCTTCAGGTATGGAGAAAACCGACACAGAAAGTTCAGTCATGGAAATAAAGAAAATGACTTGTATTTGGGAAAACGGCCGACGAATACAAGGGTGGTAACAAGAAAGATACTTTCCGTCTAAGATCACAAACTTTTATGTCCTCAGAGGACCGGTTTCGGTCAGTAATGACTATCTTCAAATCGGTTTTAAAAACATGTCCTATGTAATGAAGCCATAGTGACATCGTGAAAACACAAAGACAAAATCAGCTTTTGACGCTGTCACTATGGCTCCATTACGTAAGTACATGTTTTCAAAACTAATCTGAAGATGGTCATTGTTGACCGAAACGGTACTCTTGAGGACCTGTCAAGTTTGTGTTAAAAATGACATAATTCCGTCAACTGTATTAAGGTGTTGGTTTTATTAGCAACTAGTTTCGATGTTGTTACATCATCATCTCCAGTGGTGAGATAGGCGTGTTCCATGCGGAAGGTAGGAGTATGACAAAAGGACACGGTTCACATGCTCGCTTCGTGAAGAAGCGACAATAATGACGTCAATTCCTTACCATCAAAGAACTGAGCCACGGAATCGCCTTGGAAAATTACTAACTGAAAAGAGTCACCTGCAGCAATAGAGATAATATTAAAGAAAAACAAAAAACATTTTCAGTAAGCACCGCTCTAAATTGGACACCTGTGAGAATGAGTCAACAGTAGGAAATTAGTTCATTTTATTATGTCTCAGAAGCATTTACACAATTACCGAAAATTTCCATCAAAACAGAATAATGAAACAAACAAATTTGTGCATGAACCATGGACCTTGCCGTTGGTGGGGAGGCTTGCGTGCCTCAGCGATACAGATGGCCGTACCGTAGGTGCAACCACAACGGAGGGGTATCTGTTGAGAGGCCAGACAAACGTGTGGTTCCTGAAGAGGGGCAGCAGCCTTTACAGTAGTTGCAGGCGCAACAGTCTGGATGATTGACTGATCTGGCCTTGTAACATTAACCAAAACGGGCTTGCTGTGCTGGTACTGCGAACGGCTGAAAGCAAGGGGAAACTACAGCCGTAATTTTTCCTGAGGACATGGAGCTTTACTGTATCATTAAATGATGATGGCGTCCTCTTGGGTAAAATATTCCGGAGGTAAAATAGTCCCCCATTCGGATCTCCGGGCGGGGACTACTCAAGAGGACGTCGTTATCAGCAGAAAGAAAACTAGCGTTCTACGGATCGGAGCGTGAAATGTCAGATCCCTCAACCGGGCAGGTAGGTTAGAAAATTTAAAAAGGGAAATGGATAGGTTAAAGTTAGATATAGTGGGAATTAGTGAAGTTCGGTGGCAGGAGGAACAAGACTTTTGGTCAGGTGATTAGAGGGTTATAAATACAAAATCAAATAGGGGTAATGCAGGAGTAGGTTTAATAATGAATAAAAAAATAGGAGTGCGGGTTAGCTACTACAAACAGCATAGTGAACGCATTATTGTGGCCAAGATAGACACAAAGCCCATGCCTACTACAGTAGTACAAGTTTATATGCCAACTAGCTCTGCAGATGATGAAGAAATTGATGAAATGTATGACGAGATAAAAGAAATTATTCAGGTAGTGAAGGGAGACGACAATTTAATAGTCATGGGTGACTGGAATTCGTCAGTAGGAAAAGGGAGAGAAGGAAACATAGTAGGTGAATATGTATTGGGGGGAAGAAATGAAAGAGGAAGCCGCCTTGTAGAATTTTGCACAGAGCACAACTTAATCATAGCTAACACTTGGTTCAAGAATCATGAAAGAAGGTTGTATACATGGAAGAACCCTGGAGATACTAGAAGGTTTCAGATAGATTATGTAATGGTAAGACAGAGATTTAAGAACCAGATTTTAAATTGTAAGACATTTCCAGGGGCAGATGTGGATTCTGACCACAATCTATTGGTTATGATTTTGCAAAACAGACATAATGTCTTATGGGATAACAGCAATCAGTGATTTTATAATGTTACTTTAAATCCGTCTTGATTGCAAATTTTTTTTTTATTAGTCATATGACCGGTTTCGGTTCATTCAGAACCATCTTCAGATCTGTAAAAATAATTATACTAATTTACTATTTCACGAAAGCAAATCTTTTTCATCCTATCTAATCAACCTCAAATGTACCAGAACGTACCTGCTATTTAAGTTACAGGAGTAACCCGTCCAATTCAGCAACTTTCACATGCTACGTCACATAAAATTGGTTGGCAGAGTGCACGTCATTTATATTAATTGTAACACTATTACCGACAGGTGGCGTCTGGTACATTCGTTACATTCCATTTGCACATACTGTATTCAGTAGATCTTTTTTATATTAAAAATATTTAATTAGAATATGTAGATGTCAAAGCTCAAAATCTGTACTTGTCAGGATTAAAAAACAGTAAAATTATCATTTTTATACGATCTAAAAGGCATAGGGCGATTTATATATCTATGGTGCTGGTGTCAACTTGTTTTCTTCTACGGTCTGCTTCCGTGGTTCCCGCCACTTTGGTGTTGTGCCGCGGTCCGCTCAGTCGTCTGCTGTCCATCGCCGCGGGCAAGAGGGCCGCATAGGAGTTCCCCGTCAACAACGCCAGGCGTTGCACGCGTCTTCCGGCTACTCCACCGTTTCCATAAAGAACTTTTCAGTTTTCTCTATATAGTCTGTATCGTGTATTAAAACCATAGTGCCGCCCTTATCTGCCTTTGTGACGATAACCTTACGTGAACTAGTGGAAATGTTGGAACAAGTCTTGTCGTTCAATTACTTTACTTTCAATGGTAAAATTTATCAACAGAAAAACGGGCTGGCAATGGGGAACAGTTTAGCTGGGACGCTGGCTGACATTTTTGTAAATCACTTAGAAAACAAATTCTTTGATGAAAATCCTAATATCGCTGAGAAAATTGTATATTACAGGAGATATGTGGACGACTCCATTTTATTATACAAAGGAGATAAAAATGATATCGAAAACTTAGCACAAAAAATGAGCTCTCAACACCCGAAAATTAGATTCACCATGGAATTTGAAGAAAACAACCGTATAGATTACTTAGATTTAACACTAATAAAGAAAAATGGGAAGCATGAATTTAGCATATTCAGAAAACCTACGTATACAGATCTAGTTATCAACGAGCGCTCTTGTCACCCACCGCGATACAAATGGGCATATTTTACTTCGATGGTATACAGGCTACTAAGATTGCCACTAAGCCAACACGAAGTAGAAAAGGAGTTAAGTATTTTAAAACAAGTGGCCGTAGCGAACGGATATACGTGTAAGCAGGTGATGAATATTTATAGGAAGATAAAGAAGAGGCAAATGGAACAAACAGAAGGAAGGCAAGTAGCAGTTAAGAGGAACAACAAGAAAAAATATGTAGCTCTCACTTACAATGGAAGAATTGCAGACAAAATTGAATGATGCTTTCGTAAATCCGACGTTAAAATAGGATTCCGAACAAATAACACGTTAAAATTGAAGCTCCGGCATAGAATATGCAATAGTAGGAATAAATTTCAGGATTCAGATGTATATAAAATTAAATGTAATGACTGCTGTAAACAATATATAGGGCAGACTGGTAGGAGCTTTGAAACCAGATTCAGGGAGCACACCTACTCTCAAAACAAAACAGCTTTTGGGGCGCATATGGCTGCGACAAAGCACTCAGTCACGAATATTGAAAACAACTTAGACATCCTGCATAGAGCTCACAAGGGACGGTTTCTTAACATTTTAGAAGAGATCGAAATATACACCCACAAAAATAAAGATCCGGATTTAATCCTCAACGAACAAAGCGAATTCAATCATAACGCCTATTTTAGCATTTATGACGACCTACTAAGATGACAACTGTTGAGTATGGAGATCCAGGCCGAGGGATGAGAGATGGTGCGCGGTGGAGAAGCCGGAAGACGCGTGCAACGCCTGGCGTCGTTGACGGGGCCCTCCTGTGCGGCCCTCTTGCCCGCGGCGATGGACAGCAGACGACTGAGCGGACCGCGGCACAACACCAAAGTGGCGGGAACCACGGAAGCAGACCGTAGAAGAAAACAAGTTCACACCAGCACCATAGATATATAAATCGCCCTATGCCTTTTAGATCGTATAAAAATGATAATTTTACTGTTTTTTAATCCTGACAAGTACAGATTTTGAGCTTTGACATCTACATATTCTAATTAAATATTTTTAATATAAAAAAGATCTACTGAATACAGTATGTGCAAATGGAATGTAACAAATGTACCAGACGCCACCTGTCGGTAATAGTGTTACAATCAATATAAATGACGTGCACTCTGCCAACCAATTTTATGTGACGTAGCATGTGAAAGTTGCTGAATTGGACGGGTTACTCCTGTAACTTAAATATCAGGTACGTTCTGGTACATTTGAGGTTGATTAGATAGGATGAAAAAGATTTGCTTTCGTGAAATAGTAAATTAGTATAATTATTTTTACAGATCTGAAGATGGTTCTGAATGAACCGAAACCGGTCATATGACTAATAAAAAAAAATTTGCAATCAAGACGGATTTAAAGTAATATTATTGGTTATGACCTGCAGATTGAAACTGAAGAAACTGCAAAAAGGTGGGAAGTTAAGGAGATGGGACCTGCATAAACTGAAAGAACCAGAGGTTGTAGAGAGTTTCAGGGAGAGCATAAGGGAACAATTGACAGGAATGGGGGAAAGAAATACAGTAGAAGAAGAATGGGTAGCTCTGAGGGATGAAGTAGTGAAGGCAGCAGACGATCAAGTAGGTAAAAAGACGAGGGCTAATAGAAATCCTTGGGTAACAGAAGAAATATTGAATTTCATTGATGAAAGGAGAAAATATAAAAATGCAGTAAATGAAGCAGGCAAAAAGGAATACAAACGTCTCAAAAATGAGATCGACAGGAAGTGCAAAATGGCTAATCAGGGATGGCTAGAGGACAAATGTTAGGATGTAGAGGCTTGTCTCACTAGGGGTAAGATAGATACTGACTACAGGAAAATTAAAGAGACCTTTGGAGAGAAGAGAACCACTTGTATGAATATCAAGAGCTCAGATGGCAACCCAGTTCTAAGCAAAGAAGGGAAGGCAGAAAGTTGGAAGGAGAATAAAGATGGTTTAAACAAGGGCAATGTAGTTGAGGACAATATTATGGAAATGGAAGAGGATGTAGATGAAGACGAAATGGGAGATAAGATACTGCGTGAAGAGTTTGACAGAGCACTGAAAGACCTGAGTCGAAACAAGGCCCCGGGAATAGACAACTTTCCATTAGAACTACTGATGGCCTTGGGAGAGCCAGTCGTGATAAAACTCTACCATCTGGTGAGCAAGATGTATGAGACAGGCGAAATACCCTCAGACTTCAAGAAGAATATAATAATTCCAATCCCAAAGAAAGCAGGTGTTGACAGATGTGAAAATTACCGAACTATCAGTTTAATAAGTCACAGCTGCAAAATACTAACGCGAATTCTTTACAGGCGAATGGAAAAACTGGTAGAAGCGGACCTCGGGGAAGATCAGTTTGGATTCCGTATAAATGTTGGAACACGTGAGGCAATACTAACCTTACGACTTATCTTAGAAGAAAGATTAAGAAAAGGCAAACCTACGTTTCCAGCATTCGTAGACTTAGAGAAAGCTTTTGACAATGTTAACTGGAATATTCTCTTTCAAATTCTGAAGGTGGCAGGGGTAAAATACAGGGAGCGAAAGGCTATTTACAATTTGTACAGAAACCAGATGGCAGTTATAAGAGTCGAGGGGCATGAAAGGGAAGCAGTGGTTGGGAAAGGAGTGAGACAGGGTTGTAGCCTGTCCCCGATGTTATTCAATCTGTATATTGAGCAAGCAGTAAAGGAAACAAAAGAAAAATTCGGAGTAGGTATTAAAATTCATGGAGAAGAAGTAAAAACTTTGAGGTTCGCCGATGACATTGTAGTTATGTCAGAGACAGCAAAGGACTTGGAAGAGCAGTTGAACGGAATGAACAGTGTCTTGAAAGGAGGATATAAGATGAACATCAACAAAAGCAAAACAAGGATAATGGAATGTAGTCAAATTAAATCGGGTGATGCTGATGGAATTAGATTAGGAAATGAGACACTTAAAGTAGTAAAGGAGTTTTGCTATTTAGGGAGTAAAATAACTGATGATGGTCGAAGTAGAGAGGATATAAAATGTAGACTGGCAATGGAAAGGAAATCGTTTCTGAAGAATAGAAATTTGTTAACATCGAGTATAGATTTAAGTGTGAGGAAGTCGTTTCTGAAAGTATTTGTATGGAGTGTAGCCATGTATGGAAGTGAAACATGGACGATAACTAGTTTGGACAAGAAGAGAATAGAAGCTTTCGAAATGTGGTGCTACAGAAGAATGCTGAAGATAATGTGGGTAGATCACGTAACTAATGAGGAAGTATTGAATAGGATTGGGGAGAAGAGAAGTTTGTGGCACAACTTGACTAGAAGAAGGGATCGGTTGGTAGGACATGTTTTGAGGCATCAAGGGATCACAAATTTAGCATTGGAGGGCAGCGTGGAGGGTAAAAATCGTAGAGGGAGACCAAGAGATGAATACACTAAGCAGATTCAGAAGGATGTAGGTTGCAGTAGGTACTGGGAGATGAAGAAGCTTGCACAGGATAGAGTAGCGTGGAGGGCTGCATCAAACCGGTCTCGGGACTGAAGACCACAACAACAACAAATGAGAAATATATATGACAGGTCATGCTCTGACCAATGTAACACCTCAGATTTAGCTGTCTTGCCAATGCGCTCTACTAGCTCTACCTGCCAAATAATTATCTACTGCAATGCTGTTTCCTAATGCTGGCACGTTACTTCCTCTTTCATCAAAGTTTGTTACAAACTGAAATCCTATCACAGTAAATGCGTCTTCAGTTCACTGACCATTGTTTCGCGTACGTAATTATGCAGGATACAACATGCTTTAATTACATGAAAAACAAATAACATAGCAACATACATCACTTTTTGGTTCCAACTGACTTCATAAACAACATGTGGTGGACAACACGAGCCACAGCTCCGCATATCGCACACTCGTAGCCTTTGATGTGGCATGACGTATCCCTAAGTGGCCAACCACCAGTATTCGGGGCGAGCAGTAATAGAACCGACAAACTGCAGGGACGGATCACTGAGATGGAGGAAAAAAGATCCTCTAAAGATATGTCCAGAGAAAGACGGAGTGAATGCAACGACAACAAACCGTTCCCGAATACAGTCCAGAGTTTCATGGCACTCACGACACAACAGATGTTCAAAGAGGCCTCCATTGGACTGCAGGCGATAGGGTCGGCAGCGGTTGTCATGGATGAAACACGTAATCGTGCTTTGGCTCACACCATGTTGGCGAGTGACTTACCTGGAGCCTGTACTAGGTTTTGTCTCAGTGGCTCTGAGCACTATGGGACTTAACATCTGAGGTCATCAGTCCCCTAGAACTTAGAACTACTTAAACCTAATTAACCTAAGGACGTCACACACATCCATGCCCGAGGCAGGATTCGAACCTGCGACCGTAGCGGTCGCGCAGTTCCAGACTGAAGCGCCTAGAACCGCTCGGCCATCTCGGCCGGCGGTTATTTAAAACCACAGAACAAAATAAGCAATGCTCATAAATACGCAGCTACATCCAGTATGGTGGAATGATAATGTCTCGTAAGTTTTAGAGAAAAGACTGTGCAAGAGTTTAAGGGAAATCGCTGTGTTATTACGAACAGAACTGTGGACATTGGTTTGGTTTTGTTTTGCTTTAGGGCGCAAAAACATCTGGGGCCATACGCGCTCAAGTCACTGGGCGCTAATGACCATAGAAGTTTTGCGCCCTAAAACCACAAACAAAAAAAACAAAAAAAGCGCTCAAGTCAAAACTATAGAATACGAAGAGAGTGAGAGAGAGAGAGAGAGAGAGAGAGGAGTTAAAAAACGACTATACGTCAGTCCCAATTGACATAATAGCAGACAGCTAAAAACAGGCACGAGGAAAAAGGGCTAAGAAAGATGCCGTGCAGAAACGGTTGTCCAAACCTAAAAATTAAATGGCCTTCGCCACATTGCTTTGGCGAATAAAAAGTAAGACGCGGTCGACGGCAAACCCAAACGGGAACGTAAATGGTTAAAAAATGGACATTCCATCAGGAAGTGGCGGACAGTTAAAACTTGAGTGCAATGTGTACAAAGTGGTGGGATAGCGCCACTTAGCAAATGACGATGGCTGAAAGAGTTAAAATAACCTCCTCCCGGCGAGAGGGCCGAGAGGAGGTCGTCCAAGCCGCTGGGAGAGTACAAAGAGTGTGTAGCCTAACAAAAGAAGTAGTAATAATTCACGAGTCAATAGCGTAGCTTAAATACCAGCAGTAATCATATCTTGCCTTGGGTCTGCAGTAATGGTAAAGTGGAGTAGCATGGTATCACAAATAAGACACATAGAGCCTATGCACAAAGAGGACACAAATTCTTATTGTTAAGAAAAAAAGTATGAGTTACAGTTTGCAGCGTTCAGACCACCCAAGGAATGTGATGCGCTGGATACATGTCAAAATAAATGGTGTCTCTTTCAGTCGTTCAAAAATGGTTCAAATGGCTCTGAGCACTGTGGGACTCAACTGCTGTGGTCATAAGTACCCTAGAACTTAGAACTACTTAAACCTAACTAACCTCAGGACATCACACACATCCATGCCCGAGGCAGGATTCGAACCTGCGACCGTAGCGGTCGTGCGGTTCCAGACTGTAGCGCCTTTAACCGCTCGGCCACTCCGGCCGGCTCTTTCAGTTGTTGTTTCCGTGCACTTGCGCATGAAAACAGGAAAAAGTGCAAGGCCTAAACATACGGTAAGAGAACCGACCTGCAAGATTCTCCCTATCGGGCAAGTCGCCACTTAATGAAATGCCGAATACTCGAGGAAACGTGAAAACAAGGTACCAATAGAATTTGTATTTATTTCCCGAGAAGTAGCGAAAAAAAAGTCCATACAAAGATAAAAAGTGTAAAAGAAATATATAAACAGCACTAGTGTGATGTCTTCAGAATGAAAGACGTCGAAGTGAAGAAATAATTTATGTCGTCAGAATTCGTGCATATCTGTAGTGTATATAAAGTAGCTGGTCACATGGAAGTTTCGTAGAATAAATACCGTAAAAGTTTCTTCAGTAATTCTTGCTGCTGAAATTAGCGTGCGTATAGTTTCGTTCAAAATCGCAGCCGTATTCTTGGCACTAAAACTTACCTTGTTGGTATTTCAGTAATTTATCATTATTGCTATACAATCGAAATTGAAATTCAGTACAAATCATTCAGGTGTTGCATAGCTACAAAAGGTGTAAAAATTAGACAAGTTCAGTGTATCAGTCTCAAAACCGTATGTAACGTCGCAGTTCGGGAAAGCAAAATCGCATAAAAAGTAATTTAATGTGATGGCAGAATCTGCTATGTTCTATTTACGTTGCGCAATATAATTGATCCAGCTGTGTGTTTGGCTTGGCATTATATTTTTGAGATGAATGTAGATGTGATTAGTTTAGGAAATCGATGTTTTCAGATAAACATGCTTGACGTTTTGTTGCTGGCTATTTACTGTTAACTGATTTGCTGTTGATGACTTTGCGATTAATTTGATATGATCTGTGCACTGCTGTTAAATCAGATGGCCATCGCGAGTAAAAGGAAATTGCTTTGACGCCAATGGGCTTGATATATGCGGAGCAGAGTTTTGTTTTGATCGGCGTAGCACTACGTTGCTTTGAAGTAAGCTGTGGCGTGCCGCTGTGCGTCACGACGATATTGTTGACCACGTCGCTGCTGGTTTCAAGGACGGCATGGCATTACCTGTCGCAGATAGATATTTCACTTTGTAATCTTTCTAAGATTTGTTAACAGAGCTATATTTAATTTGATGATTTCCATTTCTGTTGAATTAATGAGGTTAGATAATACTTGCTGTTTAAATCTGTTTGTAAATCAATTATGAGTAACGTAACTTCCAACTGTCATGTTTTTGTAAAGCCAAATTTAACTTGCAATACAATTTTGCTAAAAAAAAAAAAAAAGAAAAAAAATCGGTGTTAGTAATTCACCATAATCAGTACCGCCTCCCTGTCCGGGTCATATATTTTTTAAATAAGTTGGATTTTCTTAAATGTTCTCGTTTGTCAGCCAAAAGAATTTCACGTGCATTTGAAGTATTAGGCCAACATTGTACACTGCGGAGCCTCGTTTCGTAAGTGGTGTTGGAAAAGACGTACGTCGCCTTCCTATGGATGCTGCTGAATAAATAAGAAGGGAAACTGGTCGGGTTCTCTTGAAAGGTCCTCCCCAACACAGTAATGTAACCGCTGAAGAAAGGGCTGCACTACGGAACCTTCGAGAAGATCCGGAAACAGTTGTGCTGAAGGCTGATAAAGATAATTCTACCGTTTTGTTACCTCGTAGGTTGTATTTGGAGAAGATGTGTAGTCTACTTAGTGATACTATGTACAGGAAAATTGATCAATACCCAACAGCACTTGTGCAACGGAAGACGTGTGCCTTTTGAACTCTTCCTCGTTAGCTCCAGAGACCACCAAGCGGTTAAGACCACATGGCAGCGTACCACCGAGATTGTATGGTCTTCCTAAAGTACATAAATAAGGTCTTCCTTTACGGCCTATAGTGAGTAATATTGACGCACCCACATATGATTTAGCCAAACATCTAGCTTCTTTGCTGAGACCATTGATTGGCAAATATTCACATCATATACGTAACTTTGCTGATTTTATCAACAGACGGGGGGCTCTCCACTTAAGTAGTTCGGATCTTCTAGTGAGTTTTGATGCAGTTTCCCTTTCCAGAAAAGTACCTCTTGCTGATTCCTTGACGCTAATTGGTCAACAGTTTGAATCGGACATCACTGCTTTGTTTCTACATGCTCTTTCCTCAACCTATTTTATGTTTAACCAGGAATATTTTGAACAGTCTGACGGTGTCGCCACGGGCAGCCCTCTGTCTCCTCTCGTGTCTAACTTTTTTATGGAGGATTTTGAGAAATAAGCACTTGAATCAGCGGTTTGTAAACCAACTGTTTTTTGGAGATACGTTGATGATACTTTCATAGTGTGGCCCCACGGAGAAGAAAAGTTAATGGAGTTTTTTCATCATCTTAACTCCGTCCATGAGAATATTCGATTTACTATGGAACGAGAGAAAGATGGTTGCCTTCCATTCCTGGATGTTTTGGTTAAACGGAAGAGTGACTGCTCGGTGGGACATTCTGTTTATCGTAATCCCACTCACACTGATTTCTACTTGCATTCTTCAAGTTGCCATCGACCATCCCAAACCATGAAAGTGCTTAAAACCCTTGTGCACAGGGCACATAGGGTGTCGGATGCAGAGAATTTGCCTAAGGAACTTGCACATTTAATGACGGTGTTGAGAGACAATGGATACTCGACCCGGCATATTAACAGGTCCTTCTCAACTAAAGCCGGGAACCGGGAAGTGCGTAAAGAGGAGAAAGTGCCAGCCAAGTCCCTAACTTTTCTTCACTTCGTTGGAAATATCTCCTTCAAACTAGTGAGGATTCTTAACAATTTTCATGTGAAAGTGGTTTTTCGTCCACCTTCTAAGATTTCGGATCTGCTGGGATCGGCGAAGTCGGGAATTTACAAAATACCGTGTCAATGTGGTATGGTCTACATAGGACAGACAACGCGTACAGTGGAAGAGCGTTGTACGAAACATCAACGTTGCACTCGCCTACTGCAGCCCAGTAAGTCTGCAGTTGCGGAATATTGTATTTCCAAGGGACATTCAATGGAGTATGACAAAACTTCGATTCTGGCCACAGCAACAACCTTTTGGGACTCCATTATCAAAGAATCACTTGAAATACGCATCGCGGGAAACCTAATAAACCGTGACAGCGAATACCAATGAATAACGCGTGGAATCCCGTCATCTCCGAAATTCGAGACGAAGACGCCAGAAGATTTCGATAGCTGCGGTCAGCGACAATATCGAAGGCAGCCGAGTCTTGCAGTTCCACCAGCGAGGGCGCTGCCGCTGGGCGGTGTGGTCCTTCTGTCTCCGCGACTTCAATGCATGCGCGACAGTACCATCAGCGCACTATATAAGACGGAGCGGAGAACGTCTTCGTTGGTTGCTCTAAGTCAATCCCTCCAAAACCCAGGCGATCATTGTAGGCAAAACCACCCCATCCTTCTGCCTCCTTGATTTCTATCTCACCATCTATGGCTGTCCTATCACCCTCACTCCCACCCTTAAGTACCTTGGCGTCACCCTCGACCGTCGCCTCTCCTGGACTCCCCATCTCTGGACAATCCAAGCCAAGGCACACTCCTGACTCCGTCTCCTTAAGCTCCTTTCTGGCTGATCGTGGGGTCTGGACCCCTCCACCATCCTCCACACCTATAACTCCCTCATCCGCCCTATCCTTTGTTACGCCCATCCGTCCTGGATCTCCGCCCCCCCCCCTACCTTTTATAAATCCCTACAAATCCTTGAACGCCATGCTCCCCGCCTCGCCTATCGCATCCGACTCCCCTCCCCCTCGCGGATCCTGTATGATCTCATCCCCTTCCCCCACCTCCTCCTTTTCCTTGAAACGATACGGATCCTGTACACCTCCCGCAAACTTGATCCTCCTCATCCGCTTGTCTCACCCGTCCTCTCCCACCCGCACCTGCTGCCACGCCTGTATTCCCACATCCCACCCGGTCTCCATCTCTCCACCCTCCTTACCCTCTCCCAAGGTGGCTTCCGCCAGCTCCCCCTCCCTGATGATGACCTCCTCCCCTCCATCTACCCCTCCGACCAACTTTGATCCTCCCTCCCTCTTCCTGTGTCTGTTCCTTTGGGCACCCTCCATCCCTCCTCCCCTTCTCCCCACTCCTCCCCCGGGCGTCCCCTCCCCTGTCCCTCTACTCCTCCTCCCATATCCTCAGCCATTGGCATCTTTCTTCTCCCCTCTCCACCCTCCTCACCCTTCTTCCCCTCTTGGCAAGTCCCCGGACTCGCACACGCTACGTGGATTTTCGCGCGCCGGAGATCATCGCCATCAGTGTCTCGTGTGTGTGATGTCGTTTTGTGTTTTTAGTGTCCGCAATCACGCTTCTACGTTCACTTGTGCTGTCGGATTCATCAGCGTTATGTGCGCCGTGTCAACGTGTTTTCAGTGTAGATATCGTCGAGTGTGAAGGGCTCCGTGTTTTTTGTGTATCTGTGACCACTATTTTTTGCCCGTCACTATTTTCATTTTAATTCTCCATTATTGTACTGTTATTGTCAACACTATGGCTGAAGAGCGGCGTAGCATGCCGCTGCCAGCCTACCTGATTGTTCAGGTGTTAAAATAACAATAAAGAAAAAAAAAGTCTTCGTTGTCTACTGTCTTCCATGATGTTCCCCCTTTGTTGTATCTATGTTTACCATGTTTTCTCTTTTGTTATTTTTTAAATGTTTTCTATTATTTGTTCCATGTCTTTCGGCTAAAGAGCAGGGCATATGCTGCTACCAGCCCGCCCCGATGGGGAATTGAAAACAATAAAGGAAAAAACAAAAACGTCTTCGTCAGTCCTCGTTCGTATCACCTGAAGATGGCTGGCAGTTGTCCAGTCGAAATAACGTGGAATGAAGTTTACGACGATCGGCTGCAATCCCGAAATCTCTTTGAACAGTTGATTCGCCCATAAAATTTTAAATTTTACATCAAACGCCTTTACGGGGAGGAGATGGCCTCAAATGTAAGAAGGTCCAAGAAGCTACGTGATGATAGGGCACAACTTTTAAGTTCTTTAAGCTTTTTAATGAGATGACAGGACCATGGGATAGTACCCAAATGTGTACTCTGTAGTCAAATCTGCTACAGGTGTCCCCCTATGTCCGCAGCTCGTGGTCGTGCGGTAGCGTTCTCGCCTCCCGCGCCCGGCTTCCCGGGTTCGATTCCCGGCGGGGTCAGGGATTCTCTCTGCCTCGTGATGAATGGGTGTTGTGTGATGTCCATAGGTTAGTTAGGTTTAAGTAGTTCTGAGTTCTAGGGGACTGATGACCATAGATGCTAAGTCCCATAGTGCCCAGAGCCATTTGTCCCCCTATCCTGTTTTAGAGTAGGCAAGCCGCTGCTCACGACAATAGCACGCGAACAGCCTACCAGCTTCCCTGTTCCCAAGATTCCCGTTGCCAAGCTCCAGGCCATAACAATCTGTCGAAGTCGTTTTCGACAGTGGATTTCCCCTGTTGCGGCCTGTATTGTCGATAGAGCGATTCCCCATTTGTCTCTGTTCCCCTTACATATTTGCCTTACCACATCACATGCTCGCAGTGCCAGCAGGCGAAAACGAGTCTCATAATGGACAGCACTAATACTGTGTTGAGCCATCAGTGTGTTATCATACAGTCTTCGACTATGTCTATCTGAATGGGCTATTCAAAAAGGTTGCTTAGTTGAAAGCGGTATAGCTACAGAAATACTTTGCGACTTTTGATTGTAATAGACGTTATTACTGAAATATGTGCGCACTGCTGCTATCAAACATGGTAAACTAGATCTAATTCTTCACAGATGTTCATAACACAGCAACCCATTCCGTTCCGTCCTGTCTATAGCACATATAAGTTCCTTCATATTGATTCTTACCCTTGACATGAGCTTCAACTGAGGTGCTAAGCACCATTTTATCACTGTCTATGACCTGTAACACACCAAGTTAATGTGCTGTCCATTGCACTAATCTGCAACGTTGAATTCGTTGTTGCGTTTATAACTGCAATCGCCCAGCGCAACGATGAATTGCAGCCATCAAAAATTTAGCTTCAGTTAATTTCTTGCGGAGCTTATCTGATGTAAGCCGATCTTGGTAATGACGCTAACTGTATATGTGACGCTGAATCGCGTCTTGTGCGTAAGTATTGAGTAGTATTTAGTTAGTGCCTTGTGTGAATCGTGTTTATTTCATTAGCACCGTTGTGGATGTGTTGTTTTTGATGTGTCTATGATGTGTGATTCAATACGAAATAAAAATGTCAGACCCATGATTCTGGATGCAAACACATCATGAAAGAATGCCGGATGCCGGACAAGAAATTCCAAGTGAATTGAGCAATTGTTGTGGCAGTAGGGCAACGGCGAACGGCTCAGGCATGACGTTGAGCCCTCTGATTGGAGGAAACCAGATCCAATGCGTGAAGTGTTAACTATTAAGTAACTTCAATCGAACTGTAATAACGTGTTATATGTACAAAATAAAGTATATGCGACCTAGGCTGCATTTAGCACTAATAATGATAAATTAAGCGTCCTGTTACAGAGACTTTATCTATTATTTTGACCTCTGAATTTATCGGACACCTTGATAATATTCACGTTAGCATCCAAGTCTTCTCCATAAGATTATTCAATCATATTCCGTCAGTGCCCAATTTCTTTTAGGGCTACAGTTCTTATATTCAAGTTTCTGAGCCATGAAACTAGCGTTTTGAGTACTGGGCGAAGTCCCTTCGACAGAGGAAGAGCGCCATTGTGCAGAAACGGCAGTCCAACTAACTGGAGAAGCGCGCTGTGCGAATTCCGCCGATTTACAGGAAGCACGTTTCCGATAGCAAGACTCTGGTCGTAAATATGTACTGATTGCAGCTCCCTTCGCATATACTTAAGACCACAACGAATTTTCAACGCAACTTTTCTTGCTCATTTTAGTGTACGATGTTCCCACCAAAAAGTCCCAAGTGATCATACGGAAAGAACAAAGGGTGGATGTGTGAATCAACAGTCTGTAACTTTCCTTCTTTTTACTTTTCATTGGCTTCTCCACCATGAAAGGCAATTTTAGACACACACCCTTACAGACTCGCGTTTCTTTTCAGTCAATTACTGGGCGAGATGGTAGAGTGACAGAGAGGCTCCCAGATGGAAATAAAGAGGAGCTTATAAGTTGGGGGAATTAACCTGACAGCCAAGGAAAACGTCCCGAATGCCTTATTTGGAACTGGATGACTGGAACCATTTTCTATTCCTTTGACAATGTTCTCCAGTGTCCCAGACAAAAACTGTGTATAGGCTATGTGTTTATATGTTGTGTACGTGTAGGTATTGGTAGATGTAGGTCTTCTTGTGTTGAGAAATCTGTAACCTTTTCACGTTTCATTCTCTCTTCCAAGGGGCAGAACAGGCTATTAAGAGATCCGGCTAATTAAAGAGTCCTGGTTCGTTTCAGTGAAATGTACCAGCAGTTTGGCACTGGGGCAGAAGGAATTCCAACTGGGAATACACAGCCTGACTGACGAAAGTGAAGCACCCAGAAGGAGAAGAGGAAGTATAATGAAACCTGACAGGTTGAGAGTGTATCTGATGTTATTTCAGCGCCTCAAATTTACAAAGAACTTGGCAGTATGCCATACTTATCAGTATGACATTGCACTCCCTGTGATTTGGACCCATCACCTAATTAGGATGGAAAGGGTGTCATAAGGTCGTTGTAACGTCTCCTTATACAAGGTGCCGCACAAATGTTGTAAATGGTGCTTGATATCCTGAATACTAGCACTGGGACACAGTTGACGACTGAGGTGGTCCCACACAGCCCCGGGTCTGCAGATTTCCAATTTTCGAACCGGAACAAAAATCTGATAGCGCCCCCCCCCCCTCTCCCCCTCGTGCCACCGTCCCACTCAAGCGTTTCAGTTCAGGCGTCAAAACAAAAAAAAATCGATTTTTCAAAAATATGTTCAGTTTGTAGTGCACGTCTTTCTGAAGAGTTTGATATGTAAAACATATATGTTCGAAGAAACGTAACACGTGTTATTTCATCTTAAGTGTGCCAAAGTGCAGTGTCATGCCTCTGTATTTAGCTGTGTGGAATTCAAACGTATATATTTTGTAATGGAAAACATCAAACCTATATTCACGGCAGAGGAAATTAAAATGTCCTGTGGTGCCTCTGCTAGTCCCAGTCGTACGGTTTGACATCCTAACCCCCTTTAAAAAAAACTCACAATGAGTGCTGTGTGGGATTATTTATGACCGGGATGATAAGAACTCCAGAAAATTTGCACTCTTTGTTGCTTGTTAGCTAATCACTTTCTCTTCTATATGACATAAAATTAAATATAGGAAACATAAAACCAGTCAAGACAAGAGCCAAGCAAGACAGTACCCACTTCTTCAATCCTTAGGTCCCAGAATTTTTTTTTTCTCTGTAGTCTTGCTACAGCTTTACACGGCGGTCTATCAGTTCCGTGAAAGACTATTATCTTATCATAGTTTGTCAAAACGTTTTGCTGCATGAAAAATCAAAATGTCAGTGTCTAATACTGAGAAAGCTGTTAATATAAATAGCACCCAAGAGTGCTGTGGTTTCTCGAACTGATTACGACTATTTCGTCACTGTCTGTTGGATAAAATGAAACAGGACTTGCTAATATTGCTGCAGTTGCAACACACCCCATATAAGCGGGACTGTATTGGCACAAATGATCATTTTTATCTACGTCATTTACATAGACAACAGGACAGAATGCAATTCATGAAGTACCAATATCAAATGCCTATTAGGCCTATTACAAGCAAAGATTTAGTGTTAGGAAATAGTTTCACTTTTCATTCATATGCTCCATTTTCTCAAGCATAAAATCGAGAAATAGTAGTAGTACGAGGTTTTTATATAAATTAGGAATCGTCATAATCTTCCGAATAATTTGATTGACGTCCCCGTTTCTTCTCTTTCCTCTTTCTAACAAACAATCTTCTATCTTCAACTATGTAAGTATTCCTGCAATTGTCAAAACTTCTTCTCCAGTTAACTTGACTAACCCTGCCAGAATCACCGGTTTAGTTATCCGCGTTTGCACTCCGGTTAGGTGTTACTGCGTTTTCGTAGAACGCGTCTTCCGCGCTGTTCCGAGAAAAGAACTTAAGCGGCTGCTAATCGAGGACTGTACAATTGGCTCTTAGTAGTGTAATGATCTGGCAAAAATTTTCTGTCAAAATTTCATTTTCTTGGTTACACCTAGGAGAAAATATGTAATCTTTCTTACATGTCATTCCTGTTTTTCGTTTATTTCCACTCTGGTAGTCTGAATTTATGGATTTTACTAATAATTATTATAGCAATGCTTATCATTCGCACATCCAATCAACCACATAAACCAACCCGTTTTGGTTTATTCGGCCTAACTCGTACAGAGCTGTCCGCTTTTGTCTGCGGGAAAGTTTTTTATTCCCGTGGCAGAGACAGCACGTGCACTATGCACGCATTCAAAAATCAACTTATGATTCGTTCAGAAATGAACTTACAATATGTTCAAAACTGTTCAAAAATCAACAGGGATGCGTTTCAAAATCATATTAACAATCGATAGACACTGCACTGCATGCTAGGGGCTTTGTGAAACAAGGTTTTTTTCTTCAAGAATGTGAATTTGGCGCCCCCCGAAATTTCCGGCCGGGCAAATACCTCGGTTTGCCCCCCCCCCCCCCTCCCTCCTAAATCCGGGGGTGGCCTCACAAGTGTTTTTTCGGAGGCAGATCTGCGAAATGTGTTGGTCACTGGACTATTCAGACACAACGCAGACAATTCATAGAGATACACGCCATTTGTTGACGATCATTGTCCTGTTGAAAAATGGCACCACAACACTGTTCCACGAGAAGTAACATGAGGGTGCAGGATGTTCAAATGGCTCCAAGCACTATAGGACTTAACATCTGTCATCAGTCCCCTTCACTTAGAACTACTTAAACCTAACCAACCTAAGGACATTACACACATCCATGCCCGAGGCAGGGTTCGAACCAGCGACCGTAGCAGCAGCGCGGTTCCAGACTGAAGCGCCTAGAACAGCTCGGACACAACGGCAGACCTTGCAGGATGTCCGTGACGCCGCGTTGTACTGTCAGCTCAATCACTACCAACCCAGAACCGAAGTCATATCCACTGGCTTTCTACGGTATGACACCAGGAGCAAAATCGCTGTGCCTCAAAAAAATTAAGAATAGGACGGCTCCTCAGATCGTCGCCATGATCGCCGACGATTGTCATTCGGTGCAGTCGTGAACAGCGATTCATCGTTGACCTCAGTGCGACGACATTAATGGGCAGTCCATGCTTCCTGGTCACGCAATCTCCCCAGATGGAGATAGCCTATCCATGAGACTGTCATTCCCCGTCCCAACTTCTGCTAGTCTCAGACCAATGACGCGGGACAGCACAGAACGTTGTAAGCACTCCATTATTTGTTCCTGGATGGAAGGTGGAGATTTGAAGATGTTACGATGTACCTGATGCAGAATACAGCGATCATCCCTTCTCGTGGTCACACTTGATTGATCGGAACCCTGAGGACGAGTATGCCTGCCCTCTAGATTCCCTGCAGTGGAGCGTGGCACCACTGGCAGATGTGAATGCCTCAAAAATCTGGCTGTTGTACCATCAGTAGGCCAAATAGAAGCTCACCATGAGGCCCCTTTTAAACTCTGTCAGCCGCTGATGACGCTTTCTCACACGGAAGTTTCGTCTCCTTTGTAGTGATCACATCTGACACTGTTCACGCCTGTCTTATACCCTACCACGCCTGGGAGCGACACTAAACACGAACGACACTAATTCACTCTTGTGGCTGTTCTACCTGTCACAGAGGATTGTAATCATTTACGTACCCACCGGTGGTGCGTACGTGTACAGAGTTACACTGACATCCAACGATGTCTTCTGGCTGATTCACTTTTTTGTCAGAGAGGCTATTTTGGAAGGGGACTTCTAGTTCTGAATTCACCGAATAACCAACGAAAACCTGCTGAAAGTCTTGATCGCAACAAGGGAATTTATAATCATTGTCGCAGTCAAAAATGTGTAATGCGTGTGTGTGTGTGTGTGTGTGTGTGTGTGTGTGTGTGTGTGTGTGTGATATGGTAATATGGGGGGGGGGGGGGGGAGGCACGCACGCGTTTGTCAGTAACGCCACTGCATTTAATTTCCTGGTCTAGTTACTAAGAGCGAATGCGAGATATATATTTAAAAAAAAAATTGGAAACGGAAACATGCATGTAGCAGATCATTCGATCAGAGGTAAATATAGCTGTAATGACGATTGTGTATACTGTACATCTTGCAGAGCATTTAATTAACTGTCATGTTGCATCTGCGCCTCATCGTTTTCAGTTTTTATTAACCGTAATCTGTTTCAACCTTAGACTGTGCTTATTGTTTTGTTCTTCACTCCAAAGACTGGTCTGATCCAGCTCTCCATGCTGCACTACCCTGTGCAAGCCTCTTCATCCCCGTGTAACTCCTGCAACCTACATCCTTCTCAGACTGCTTACTGTATTCCTCTCTTAGTCTACCTCTACGGTTTTTACACCCCTCCCCCCCCCCCCCCTACACTCACACATCCATACGCTTCCCTCCGGTAGTAAACTGGTGATCCGTCGATGTCTCAGAATGTGTCGTACCAACGAATTCCTTCTTCTAGTCAGGTTGTGCCACAAAGTTCTTTTCTCTCCAATTCTGTTCAGTACCTCCTCATTACTTACGTGATCTACTCATCTAATCTTTAGCATTGTTCTTGTTCCGGCGTGATCTCAAGCGCCGGCACGAAGACGAAGAACGCAAGAGTAGAGAAGGCTGTGAGACGACGTCAGCTAATAGCCCGCAAAAAGGACCCCAACACCACAGCGGCCTCTACAAGAAGAGCATATAAGCACCGCTCCTGCCAGCCTCAGCGCACTTTCATTTAACTCATACTGTTCCTCCTCCTCTCCTTTAATCTGTCACTTAGCTGTAATTCCCGGCTAGCCAATGGGCTCACACTTCTACTGTCCCTTTTACTGTCCTGTAACCTTTCAAAAAATCACGCTGGCCGTCAATTGGGCCTTTTTCTTACCTCTTCTACTATCTCTCTAACTATCCTTTCAACCTTTCTCAAAAAAAAAAAAGCACAAAAGTCAAGTAAAGACCATACTATCATGTAACTCCACACCACCAAGTCATGTAAGAAGGAGAAGCGCCTCGGTAGCGCTAAGACTTCGCCCACTGCAGAGGTGCAACCCTCCGTTATATGCGTCTGTGTCTGCCTCAGCGCACAGTACTAGACCGGCACTAGTAGAAACCAGGCCTTAGAGGAGAGCATTACGATTGCAGTTATTAGTGATCCATATCCACTGCGTGTGTTGACATTTTGCAGCAAATACGTACTCCATTGTGAGCCCAACTACACTTGATCCGTCGGAACCCAACCAGAGGGCAACCACGGACCGACCGACACAACAACTTGCTTCCCATCGATCAGTACACGAGTACCCCAACCGGGTTACAAACGTGATAATCCACAGTGGAGTACGTATTATCTGTCAAAATTACACACCATGTGGGACAGCGACAACAGGTGAGGAAAGGACGCTGCCTGAAATTACGTTAGTAGCCAGGGCAGATAACCGGAACACTAACGGCCACTAGGCAGAAAATTCCGATGGTAAACTTGAATTTGAAACACGGCAATAGTTAACTCGCTCAAAGTACACTGCCTGAATTTACGTCAGTGCCCAGGGCAGGTAACCAGAACACCAACGGCCACAAGACAGAAAATTCCACTGGTGCACTCAAATCGTAGTCGACCAAAAGAGTTAATTATACCGCATGGTGGCTAGATCTCAGCAGTAGAACTACTCGATATTGCTCACCGGAAATCCTCCCCAACAGCAAACCACCGAAGCGAACCACCACAACATGAACAGACGTACCTTAGGTAGTTGAAACCACTTCTCAACTTTGACGTCCTGAGTCGGCGAACCATGAAGCTCGTAGCGATCGGGCAGCTCCACACACGCTCCGACACCGCGCAGAGCGTGCCAGTGGCCCCAGCCGACTGCACCGTGCGGAGATAACCTCCCTTGTCCGCAACAACCTACCGACCCTCTGCCAGTACGCCGATAACATTTAAAACAAGTTGTCAGTGAAAATGACACCAACTACACACACAGTTTGACAAACACTTGGACGAAGACTTAAACGACACTCAGCAGTAACTAAACACGCACGAAGACAAATCGGGAGTCGGTGCACACACACACACAGCCGACTCATGAACGATTGGCGAGCCACAACGAGTCGTCCGGTAGGACAACCGACCGACGATTCACCAATACCATGGCCCGGCTCAAGTGATTCGCGGCGGCAATTGTCGGGCGAGCCATGTCGATGCAGGCCTCACTGCTGCTCCAACCCGACTGCACGAGTGCCGCATTGCAACTCCGGACCGGCAAGTCTGGTCTGCGCTCCAGACGCGTTGCAACTGACTGGCAGACACGAACCCGTGACACGAACTCACAAACCGAACTCCCTTACCACAGATTTTTTTTCCTTTATTGTTATTTTAAACCTGTAAAACAGGCAGGCTGTCAGCAGTATTCTACGCCGCTCTTCAGCCAGAGGATACACAAAGAGAAGAAACACTGAGAAGACATATAAGTTACAGAACGGTAGGCAATAAAACAGTAGACACATAAAGACAAACACGGAGCCGTTCACACTCGACGATAATCCACACTGCAAACTGTTGATACGACGCACAAACACTGAAGAAGACGATAGCACTGGTGAACGATGGAGTGTGACGGTGATCACTGAACACTAAACATGACGGCACACACGAAACACTGATGGAGGTGATCTCTGGCGCGCGAATGTCCACTTAGCGTGTGCGAGTCCGGTGACCTGCCAAGAGGGGAACAGGGGTGAGGTGGGGGAGAGGGGAGAAAAAGGATGCCAATGGCTGAGGAGACGGGGGCAGGAGGAGAGGGACAGGGGAGGGGAAGCCCGGGGGAGGAGGGGGGAGAAAGGGAGGATGGAGGGAAAAGGGAGAGAAGGGATGGAGGGTGCCCAGAGGAGCAAGCACAGGAGGAGGGCGGGAGGATCAAAGTTGGTAGGAGGGGTAGATGGAGGGGAGGAGGGCATCATCAGGGAGGGGGAGCTGGCGGAAGCCACCTTGGGAGAGGGTAAGGAGGGTGGAGAGATGGAGACCGGGTGGGACGGGTGGGACGTTCGAATACAGGCGCGGCAGAGGGAGGCGGTGGGAGAGGATCGGGGAGACGAGCGGGTGAAGAGGATCGAGTTTGCGGGAGATGTACAGGATCCGTATCCTTTCAAGGAAAAGGAGGAGGTGCAGGAAGGGGAGGAGATCGTACAGGATCCGCGTGGGGGAGGGGAGACGGATGCGATAGGCGAGGCGGAGAGCAAGGATTTGGAGGGATTTATAAAAGGTAGGGGGGGCAGAGATCCAAGCCGGATGGGCAAGGCAAAGGATAGGGCGGATGAGGGATTTATAAGTGTGGAGGATGGTAGAGGGGTCCAGACCCCACGTACGGCCGGAGAGGAGCTTGAGGAGACTGAGTCGGGAGTGTGCCTTGGCTTGGATTGTCCGGAGGTGGGGAGTCCAGGAGAGGCGGCGGTCGAGGGTGACGCCAAGGTACTTAAGGGTGGGAGTGAGGGCGATAGGACGGCCATAGATGGTGAGATAGAAATCAAGGAGGCGGAAGGAAGGGTGGTTTTGCCTACAATGATCGCCTGGGTTTTGGAGGGATTGACCTTGAGCAACCACTGGTTGCACCAAGCGGTGAACCGGTCAAGATGGGATTGGAGAAGGTGTTGGGAGCGCTGTAGGGTGGGGGCAAGGGCAAGGAAGGCGGTGTCATCGGCAAACTGGAGAAGGTGGACGGGGGCTGACGGCGGCGGCATGTCCGCCGTGTACAAAAGGTACAGAAGGGGGGAGAGGACGGAGCCTTGGGGCACACCGGCAGAGGGGAAAAAGGTGTAGGAATCTGTGTTATTGATGGTGACATAGGAAGAACGGCGGGAGAGAAAGGAGCCGATCAGACGGACGTAGTTAATGGGAAGGGCGAAGGTTTGGAGCTTGAAGAGGAGACCGGAATGCCATACGCGGTCATAAGCACGTTCTAGGTCCAGGGAGAGGAAGATTGCGGAGCGACGGAAATTAAGCTGTTCGGAAAGGATGTGAGTGAGGTGAAGGAGAAGGTCGTCGGAAGAGATCCCTTACCACAGACAACGACAGAGAAGTAATAGCAGTCGAGCAAAGATACTACGAGAGGGGATTCGATACGCGCTGCTAGCGCCACTGATGGTCAGGCAAAGCAGCAACTGATTGACAGTAGTAGTTTAAATTAACGTAGTGAGGTGGAAGTACGTTAAAAACAGGGTGTAAAATACATGATGGCGGGAACACGAGCCACGCACGGCTCAACATTGTCTGTAGTGAAAGACATTGATTATTTGCATGTCATCCACCGCTTGCGACACCGTTGTAAATTCAGAGTTAAGTACAGTCAATCAGCTTTATCATAATAAAAACTTTAAAGTTATTTGCTTGTATTGTTATATATCATCTCGAGAAAGCAGCATCATTTAGGCATTCTATACGACATGAGAGAGCAGGACCGCACACTTCTGTAGCACCACAATTCAGAAGCTTCTATTCTCTTCTTCCCTAAACTGTTTATCGTCCATGATTCACTTCTACAAATGGCTACATTCCATACAAATACTTTCAGGAAAGACTTCCTATCACTTAAATCTATACTCGATTTTAACAAGTTTCTCTTCTTCAAAAACGCTTTACTTGCCATTGCCAGTCCACTTTTAATATCCTCTCCACTTCGACCATCATCAGTTATTTTGATGCCCAAATAGCACTCGATGTTAATGAGTTTCTCTTCTTCAAAAACGCTTTTCTTGCTATTGCCAGTCTACTTTTTATATCCTCTCTACTTCGATCATCGTCAGTTATTTTGCTGCCCACATAGCAAGGCTCATCTACCACTTTGCCTCATTTCCTAATCTGCTTCCCTCAGCATCACCTGATTAAATTCGACTACATTGCAATATCTCCCTCGGTAAAAATTACGGCTGTAGTCTCCCATTAGATGGTTCAAATGGCTCTGAGCACTATGGGACTTTAACTTCTGAGGTCATCAGTCCCCTAGAACTACTTAAACCTAACTAACCTAAGGACATCACACACATCCATGGCCGAGGCAGGATTCGAACCTGCGACCGTAGCGGTCGCACGGTTCCAGACTGAAGCGCCTAGAACCTCTCGGCCACACCGGCCGGCCAAACGGCAAGTTCAGTGCCCTCTGCTGAATAGCAGAGGCATGATTGGTCAACTCAAACTGAGGCTAGTTGACGTCATAAGGCCTTCCCCTTAGACTATAGTGTTAGTGCAATAGCTTGCAAGTTAGACTGATCCACCTTAAAATTCAAGTCACTTCATCATTGTCTGACATTTTTGTTTTAGATTTCGGAAGATTGATTGTGCTGAAACTCACGTCAATTAATTTTTCACCCCCTCACGGCGAGTATTAATAAATACAGGAATTGAGAAGTGGGCGAATTATGAAGGATTAAACTTCGGTAAACACGAAATAGCTCCGCGGACAGCATTAGCTGGAAACAAAAGGGACGAGCGCGCCGTGGGCTCCAAAAATCTGTTGCGGTCCCCCTCGCGGAACGGTCCGGAGCGGCGCAGAGCAGATATTCCGCCTGAGTGCGGCCAGTGTGTGCGCGCAATAACAGTCTGTCAGCCGCATATAAATAGCCGTCCGTCCGGTTATTAACGAAACGCGGTGACACTGCAGAAAAGCGGCCGCCGTGAATGGAAACTGCGCAGTCCGGGAGGGGAAACATTTTAAAGCGAGCGGCGGACGAGAGCACGGAATTCTGAATGGAAACCGTGGCGTCACGGCGGGCTATGACGCGGCGCACGGCATCTGGCTTCCCGACCTCTGGACTGGCTGCGTGCGGAACAGATTTGAAGCAAAAGAAGCGGAGGTAAACTGCCCGTCTTGGCAATATTCATAGACGTCAACAGTTACACACTGATTACAGTTGGCTGACACCTGTTCTCAGTGTTTGGCCAAGAATGTTTCCCACCACTTTACCTGTAGGTTTCACCGACGCCACCGTAGATCTGCCCTGACGGGTACGTCACACCGAAAGCTGCTAGCCGGGCGGAATGGCGGAGCGATTCTAGGCACTACAGTCTGGAACCGCGCGACCGCTACTGTCGCAGGTTCGAATCCTGCCTGGGGCATGGGTGTGTGTGACGTCCTTAGGATAGTTAAGTTCAAGTAGTTCTAAGTTCTGGGGGACTGATGACCTCAGAAGTTAAGTGCCATAGTGCTCAGAGCCATTTGAATCATTTGCAAGGTGCTAGGTGAATATCGGTGTACAGGCGACAGCATGCGCACCTTCTATGCTCCAAAGCGCCGCGCATAGAAAAGGGAGGAATTTGACGTCAGCGTTGAATGTCACCGGTGGATGGAAGAGAAGGACCTGACACGAACCATTTAGTCCAAAACTGGCTCTCGGATAACGTTGACATGTTCTGTTCAAAGGAGTTCTGGCCCCTGAGGAGCCATCATGCCCATAAATCGTATTCCGTTGGAGGCAGAATGGTAGGGTCAAGTGCGTTAGTGGCCGTTTTGTGTACCAACAGAAGGCTCATTCTAGTGCCACTACCTTACGGTAGAGGCTCAAAAGGTTAGTTAGGTTTAAGTAGTTCTAAGTTCTAGGGGACTGATGACCTCAGCAGTTAAGTCCCATGGTGCTCAGAGCCGTTTTTTTTTGGTTCCTCGGGAAACACCAATCCCTTTTTTTTTGTCATCATCAGCGGTCCAAAACCAAGCCAATGATTCCAAGACGGCTATGCACAGCAAATGTCTGAAAGTTTTACAATACAGGGTGATTCAAAAAGAATACCACAACTTTAAAAATGTGTATTTAATGAAAGAAACATAATATAACCTTCTGTTATACATCATTACAAAGAGTAGTTAAAAAGGTTTTTTTTCACTCAAAAACAAGTTCAGAAATGTTCAATATGGCCCCCTCCAGACACTCGAGCAATATCAACCCGATACTCCAACTCGTTCCGTACTCTCTGGAGATGTTAGAGAATTGGCTGTTCCCTCAGCTCGAACAAGAAGCACAACAATTCATATTTCAGCAGGATGGAGCGCCACCACATTGGCACTTATCTGTCCGTAACTACCTGAACGTGAACTACCCGAGGCGATGGTTCGGCCGCCATGCAGCCCGTGACAGAGCACTTCATCACTGGCCTCCAAGAAGCCCTGATCTTACCCCCTGCGATTTTTTTCTTATGGGGGTATGTTAAGGATATGGTGTTTCGGCCACCTCTCCCAGCCACCATTGATGATTTGAAACGAGAAATAACAGCAGCTATCCAAACTGTTACGCCTGATATGCTACAGAGAGTGTGGAACGAGTTGGAGTATCGGAATAATATTGCTCGAGTGTCTGGAGGGGGCCATATTGAACATCTCTGAACTTGTTTTTGAGTGAAAAAAAACCTTTTTAAATACTCTTTGTAATGATGTATAACAGAAGGTTATATTATGTTTCTTTCATTAAATACACATTTTTAAAGTTGTGGTATTCTTTTTGAATCACCCTGTATATTCCAAACATACCGATCTCCAACAAAATGGTTCAAATGGCTCTGAGCACTATGCGACTTAACTTCTGAGGTCATCAGTCGCCTATATCTTAGGACTAATTAAACCTAACTAATCTAGGGACATCACACACATCCATGCCCGAGGCAGGATTCGAACCTGCGACCGTAGCGGTCCCTCGGCTCCAGACTGTAGCGCCTAGAACCACACGGCCACTGTGACCGGCGATCTCCAACAGCCTTGCAAATATTCCTGATATCTTTAGATATCTTTATCCAAGATATAGAGGTTCAAAGTTACCCCTATTCTACACGTAAAATCCGCTATGAGGCACAATCTAAATATCAAATAACCGCAGAAAAATGCTCAAATTTTAACACTATATTTGAGAGGTTCCATGCCCTCTTTTGCATGTCTCCTCTCATTTTCATCAATTTTATTAGTTTTCTATGTCATTTCACCGTAGTAACAGACCGAATAAGGTTATTGTAATGACAGGATTTGTACTGAGAGCTCAAAAAGTACTTTTCACTTGATTCCTAAACCTGTTGGGTTACCCCCTGTGTGGCCTGTACGAGGCAAGCATCGGAGGACGCGGCATGCTGCGTTTCCGGTTGGGGGCTGCACTTCCCTGAATTCTGAGGGGTTCGTACCATAGGCTTAAGCGCCTGGCGGAACGACTGACGTCGGTCGAGTTTCGCCTATTGTATGCTGGGCGAAACGACCTGCGAGACGTCTGAGTGTCGCCGCAGTTTATGTGTTTACCGTTCCAGCGCGTCCGGAACGAAGATTCCTGGCACTGACTCACTGCTTTGTCCTCTTGATTCTGAGAATACTATTGGACTGTGCCCTGCTGGGTGTGACTGTCTGGCGCCGGATGGGCGGTGGTCTAGGCAGGTTGTTTTCGTAGCCGGTCAAATGGCAAGTTCAGTGCCCTCAGCTGAATAGCAGAGGCATGAGTGGTCAACTTACACTGAGGCTAGTTGACGTCATAACGCCCTGCTCGAAATTTGAGGGAACGGTCGCTATTGGCGCGAATGATGTTCTGAGACAATGTGGGGGAATTTTGGAATCAGCACTGAATGCTGATTCGCGGTTTTTGAGGAGAGTAGGGAGTTGAGCAATGTTGGCTTCGCTTTTGCGTTGTGCCGGTAGTGGAATTGGGGATCTGATCTTCGTCGGAGTGGGACGGTCTTGCGACTTGGTCGCTCATTTCCGGAAGAACTTAGAATCCTCGGACAACCTTCAAGGCCAGGGCGTTGACACAGAGTTGCTGCACGGCAGAAGTCGGCGCCTACATCATCAGGACTCTGGACTCTGCCTACCGACGACGTGCTGCAGATTTCAGTACTGGTACAGTATTTTGCGGCTCCGGCATTGTACGACCTTATCAGTTTTATACCGAATCCCTCAGCAGCATGCGCGCTCTCTTTGCTGCAAGTCCACCTTGCTTGTTTCTCCATGTGATCCCATTTGAGCTCTCACTACTAATTGCGATACTGGTATATAATTATTAATATTTGATTCATCAGGATCTCCAGTCATTATCCTCAATCGTTTGCATCACAGAGAGTAGGAGCCCCTTGTTCTCGAGCCAACTCTTATTCTCATAATATTTCAGTATACCCTGTCCTTTAACTTACTGTGTGTGTCGACAACCATGTGCATTCATGTTCTGATGTATAATAAATCTCATTGTAATATTTAATCCGCATATCGTTTCTTAGATACAGGCAGAATCCCCTTTCCTGTTGTTTATTATGATAAAGTTCTCTTTTTTGAGTAGATTACAATTTTTATTAAATTATTGTGAGTGTGCACTCCTTATTTTACCAACTAGCAGGGTCCACCATCATTTCCTTCCGTTACCATTGTGCTCATAATTAATTAGCTGGTAAATAAGTAGGGGGTCGAGTGCAAGTCTCGGTCTCATTCAAAATTCGTCTGAATTAAAGAGGTACAAACTCGTCTCCACCCTGGCACCTCGCGTATTCTCTAGGCATTTATCTTGAAGAACCATTCCCCCGTTTCCAAAAATCTTCATCTGTTATTGAGAAACACCACAAAACTTGTTCTTTGGACCAAAACCTAGCCGTGTATTCCGAGAGAGCTATGTACAGCACGTGTCTGTAATTTTTCTGACGTACCGGTACTTCTAAGATCCCGATCTCGCAGAAACTTGAAAATTTTCATTATATCTTTTCCCGCTTCCGAGATAAAGAGGTTCAGATTTATCCTATTTGTCCACGTGAAATACGCATGTAAAATCCGATCTGAGGCGAAAACGTAGTTCATGAAGTGTCGTTTCTCGGAGAAATATTCTGTAAAGTTTCTTCACTTTCATGTGAGAACGCGTTGTTGCAGTACTGAAGCCAAGCAAATACGGTCTGGTGTGAAAAATTAGTTTTGCGCAATTTCATTTTCACATAAGTAAAGTATCTAGATTGTACTCACGAATACATTTCTTTCCAAATGAGTTAGTGCCCTGCTGCAGAATAAAAAAGAAGGGAACCGGCGGAAAATTGATTCTGTCGGAGCACTAAAAAGCCGAATATGTCCCTGTTCAAAAGACTCTGACTGAAAAATGGGCTACCAGCTGCTTCATTCTACCTTCCTCAGCGCCTTTAAAAATATTCCCAAAAATATTGGCATGCGAACATATTCACTCTTTTTTATGCTGAGAGAGAAGAAGACAGTGGCAGCGGCAAAGAGACAGTAAAGTAATAAATACTGGCAGATTGTAGAGTGTGGTTGTGTTATAGAAAGGGTGAAGGATGTAATGGCAGTGTAAGAGAAAGAAAGGGACACAGTGAGAGTGGAACATAGTTGACACTGGGAGAACAGTGCCAGGGAAAGAGTGAAGGAGACTGTGCTAGGGGACGAGGGGGAAGGGAATAAGGAGAACGTGGAAGTGATTCAGGGCCAGTAATAATTATACACATTGTACGAGGGGCGGTTCAAAAGTCCGTGCAAATATAAAAACTACTTTCGTGTTTGGGGTAAACCTTTCTTATTCTATTCGACATAGTCTCCTTTTAGATTTATACACTTCGTCCAACTCTGATCTAATCTGTTGATCCCTTACGAATGATGGGAGTTGTCCAAGTCTGCAAAATAGCTATTAGTTGCTGCAATCACCTCCTCGTTTTAATAAAATCTTTGTCCCGCCAGCCATTTCTTCAAATTGGGGAACAAATAGTAGTCCGAGGGAGCCAAGTCTGGAGAATAGGGAGGATGTGAAATGAGTTGGAATCCTATTTCCAATAATTTTGCGACCAAAACTGTTGAGGTGTGTGCTGGGGCATTGTCGTGATGGAAAATGACTTTTTTGCGGTCCAATCGCCGGCGTTTTTCTTGCAGCTCGGTTTTCAGATGGTCCACTAACGATGAATCATATGAGCCTGTAATAGTTTTACCCTTTTCCAGATAGTCGATGAAGCTTATCCCTTGCGAATCCCAAAAGACAGTCGCCATAACCTTTCCAGCCGAAGGAATGGTCTTAGCCTTTTTTGGTGCAGATTCTCCCTTGGTAACCCATTGTTTAGGTTGTTGTTTGGTCTCGAGAGTATATTAATGTATCTATGTTTCATCTACAGTGACGAAACGACGCTTAACGTCCAGTGGATTCTTCTTGAAGAGCAGCAAACCATCCTTGCAACATTTCACACGATTCCGTTTTTGGTCAAAAGTGAGCAATCGCGGAACCCATCTTGCGGATAGCTTTCTCTTGTCCAAATGTCTGTGCAAAATATTATGTACCCGTTCATTCGAGATGCCCTCAGCACTAGCAATCTCACGCATCTTAATTCTTCTGTCATCCATCACCATATCATGGATTTTATCAATGATTTCTGGAGTCGTAACCTCCACAGGGCGTCCAGAACGTTCAGCATCACTTGTGCTCATATGGCCACTCCAAAATTTTTGAAACCACTTATAAACTGTTCTAGTTGAAGTTGCATAGTTACCGTAATGTTTATCAAGCTTCTCTGTAGTCTCCTGAAGCGTTTTGCCTTTCATAAAGTAATGTTTAATCGCCACACAAAATTCTTTTTCGTCCATTTTTTGACAATCACTCGACTTCCTTGATTCACACGAATGCCAAACACAAAGAAATAGATCAATATGGCTGAAACTTGGTGTGCGTTCTTTCGAAAGATGCTAATAACTAAACATGGCCTCTATACGCTCCGGTCGGGCCATCTCTCGGACTTTGCACGCCCCTAGTATATGACAATGGCAACGAGGAAGAGAGAGATACTGACGGCGAGAAAAGACTGAATCAGTAGGCAAGAAAGAATGAGATATTAGCAGTAAGGAAGAGCAAGAGGCAGTGATAGAAGACTGTGGTAGTAGGACAGATCGCAGGGGACTGTGGCTGTGACACAGGAGACACTGACAGAGAGAGAGAAAGAGATAATGACAATGAGTTGGGCTGAATGAGTGAATGATAGAGGGCAACTGGGAGTGGATGGATATGAGTTACTTAGCAGCAGGTGACTAATGGGTGTGAGTGAGTTACAGTTAGGAGAGGTTGTGAGAGTCTGAGGTGAGTTGCGCGTACAATAAAACTTGAATATATTCGTATCACAAAATTTTTGGAGAAATTTTTAAAGGTTCTGAGAAAAATGGAATAAGGCAGCTGGTACCCCACTTTTCAGTCAGAGTCTTTTAAATAAACAGGAACATATTCGCATCCTTTTTTTTTTGTGGTCCACTAGGAGCACTTTTCCGCTGGTTGTATTGCTTCCTGTACTTCGATTAAAGTAATTATGTGATTGACTTTTGAGAGAGTGGAACGAGCCAGCCGTCCAGTACAGGTTCTGCTGTACTCAAGATTCGGCAAATTTATTTTATTCAACTTTGTTGCTGGACGCCATTCCTTTCAGCAAAACTGCCACTTACCTAGCGCCACATGTCTATGAATTGTGTACATTTTGTCCTGTGTCCGACCGACCTCCTGCTTAAGTGCGTGTTAACGTGTTTGCCTACTATACAGGGGGCCTGGGTTCGATTCTCGGCCGGGCTGGAGATTGTGTCTGCTCATGGAGTGGGTGCTGTGCTGTCCTTCTCATGATTTTCTCATCACCGTTGCGCAAGTCTCCAATGTGACTCCCGGCGACCGAACTTCAACGGACGGCGCCTACCGGCCATCAGTGCCACATGATCATTTCTTCGTGTGTGATCGTATCTTAACTACTTGTGTCTCGCATTACTAATAATTTATGTGTGTGTTGTAGTATCTTCTCAGCGTTCTCCTTAAGTAATCTAGAATTGATTGTTTGTAGCATCTTCTCAACGTCTTCCTGAAGTAAATATAGACTTGATAGGATACGCGACACCCATGACTTGCCTGAACAAACATGGAAGACAAAAAGGCACCCTCAGGCTGGCCAGTACACAACCATGGTAGTTAATCTGCCACGCGGATTCCATCCAAGTCTGGGTCAGCTGCTCTCAAGCTAGCCACTGCAGTCTGTCAAATTCATTTTTTTTGGGGAACTCAGCCTTGCCCTGGTATGTATTTACTCTAGTTCTATTAGTCCATCTCCTTCTTGTCTCTCTGTCCATCTCACTCCCCACCCCGTCTCTCTGTCCAACTATTCCACCTGCACAACTGCGTCCAACACCTCACTCCCGACGATAATTCCATCTGTGCGGAACATTCGCCGCCCAGTATCACGCACTGGTACCCAAAAATCATTATTTTTCGAATGAATGTTCTTAACTGATAAAGATTTTCTAAAACGGAAAACTGACGTTTCTAAATAAACGTCGAAAGAAAGCACAGTTAATATTTGAGTCATTTGCTTATTGTTAGTTCTTTAGCTAACTGGGGCCTGCGGTGCAATAAACGGCAAAACACTGGTTTTTTTCAGTTTCCTTAGGAGCCGCTCGTAAACAAACGGTGATTTTATAAGTCGCCCAAGGCTCACACTAGCGCACACCTCTTGCAAAGCAACCAATCTATTTGCTCAGCTTTCCTGGGCTGGGTGAAGCGTGTAAAGTTTAAATTTTTGCCCCCTGTATTAGGATAGCTACATTATGCCTGTTCTTCCGATGTGTATACGAATGTTCGCTAGGCAAAGGGCTATCCAAAAGACTTCAACCCTTATCCCTATAATCAATAACACTCGGGACATGACCCCTGAAAAATGGCATCTCTCGCATGCGGATTTTTGAAACATATTGGTACCGTGCACGACACGATGACACAAGCATATTCAGATACAGGAAGAAGCTATGAACAAATAAACCTTACATTACATAATACTCAGAGATCAAAAGTATAAGAATGACAATGCTAAAACCGTACAAAGTGATTACTGTCACAGACAACTATGTCATAGGATAAAATAACTGGCGACTGTTATGAGCTGCCAAAACGGGGGAAGGGGGGGAGGTGGAGGAGGAGGAGGAGGAGGAGGAGATTAGTGCTTAACGTCCCGTCGACAACGAGGTCATTAGAGACGGAGCGCAAGCTCGGGTGAGGGAAGGATGGGGAAGGAAATCGGCAGTGCCCTTTCAAAGGCACCATCCAGGCATTTGCCTGAAGTGATTTAGGGAAATCACGGAAAACCTAAATCAGGATGGCCGGAGACGGGATTGAACCGTCGTCCTCCCGAATGCGAGTCCAGTGTGCTAACCACTGCGCCACCTCGCTCGGTAGGAGGTGGAGGGGAGGATGGAGTGTGAGTGGGGAGCAATTTTAGTATTTGCAACAAAAGTATTATCTTATGGTGAGAAAAATATTAAAGGGATGCCGCTAATTTAGCGGGGGAGATTAATGAAACTGTACTTTATCACTAAGGATTGCATGGTGAACAGAAAGAATGGGTCTTCTTAGAGGTACCTGAAGTATCTATTTGGCAATTTTTGTAATTTCGATACGTAACAACTCGTCAAACTTTTCTGCCATACATTCTTAAGATGATTTTCTCGGGGACCCTTCTCTTTTCGATACGTAGTATCCGGTCTGAGGCGTGACGATAATTTTAACTGCCGCAGTGAACACATAGCAAGGGTCCTGGAGTCCTCGCTAGGGTTCACAAAGCTATGCTTTTAGTCAGTATTTTTTCACAAATAAACTCTATGACACACTGGCTCAATACAATGGGTGCTTCATCTCTTTTTTCTGCCTCTTCCATACCATTGCCTCCTTCTCTAGCACTTTCTGTCTGTCTCACTGTTATCGTCTTTGTTCCAGTCCTTTTTTTCTCCCATTGCCAATCTGTTATCGTCTTTTCCCACCGAAATAGTTCGATTCTTGGGGTACCCGAGATCAATTGTTTACGATATTACCGCCAAATATAATGCTTCGGGGAAGTCTGGAGAGGGTTCCGTTAAACCCAGCGAGGAAACCTCATTCGAAGAAACTCGTGTCAAAATCGGCGGCAGTTATCGAAAAGGCTCAGGCGCTGATTCCGGAGGATCCAGGGCAATCGCTGAGGAATTTGCCGTCAGCATTGAATGTCAGCGAGCGAACAATACGCCGGATGGCAGAGCAGGACCTGATACGAAACATTTAGTCCAAAACTGGCTCTCGGATAACGTCGACATGTTCTGTTCAAAGGAGTACTGGCCCCTGAAGAGCCATCATCCGGACCCCCTCCACTATTACGTTTGGAGCGTAGTCGAATGAGTTAGCAATAAGACGAGACACCCTAATGTCGCATCTATAGGCACCGCTATCGAAGCAGCATTCGTGAATATGAACAGCACTGTTTTAAAGAGTGCTTGCGATCGCTTCAGGACAATATTGGAGGCGGTCATTGCGGTTGAAAATGTTCAAATGTGTGTGAAATCTTATGGGACTTAACTGCTAAGGTCATCAGTCCCTAAGCTTACACAGTACTTAACCTAAATTATCCTAAGGACAAACACAGACACCCATGCCCGAGGGAGGACTTGAACCTCCGCCGGGACCAGCCGCACAGGCCATGACTGCAGCACCTCAGAGCGCTCGGCTAATCCTGCGCGGCCATTGCGGTTGAAGGGGGTTACATCGAGTAATGTTACACTTGTAAGATACCACTACTTATATATAGAGGGATTTTCAATTTCATTTGTGTTTTGTTTTAATAAATTTGCTTTTGATAAGTAATGTTCATTTGTCCGCATTTATGCGCCGCTCCCTGTATGTACGAGGGTTATTCGGGAAATAAGGTCCGATTGTCGCGAAATTGAAATCACTGTGAAAATCAAAATTGTTTTATTTCCGACAGCTAGCAACACCTTCCAGCACAACGTAGTCGCCGCTCCGACTTAAACATTTGCCGAAGCGTTGTACCAACTTTCCTATATCCTCGTCTATAGAAGGCAACCGCCTGTACTTTCTGACAATTCTCTACTCTGGTCAACAGCTCGTTGCCCGTGCCAAAATATTGTCTTCATAGCCAGCAGTTCATGTGAGCAGAGATGAAACTCAGAGGGTACCAATTAAGGGCTGTATTGAGGGTGATCAAAAATTTCCCATCGAAAGCGCTGCAGGAATATTTTCATTGCCCCTACAGAGTGCGGCAGAGAATTGCCGTGAAGAAGGAAATGCATGGCAGTTATGTTATGCAGGAGGTATGACATCAGGCGAAATCTCTTCAGGGCATCATAAACTACTGGCCATTAAAATTGCTACGCCACGAAGATGACGTGCTGCAGACGCGAAATTTAACCAACAGGAAGAAGATGCTGTGATACGCAGATGAATAGCTTTTCAGAGCATTCACACAAGGTTGGCGCCGGTGGCGACACCTACACCGTGCTGACATGAGGAAAGTTTCCAACCGATTTCTCATACACAAACAGCAGTTGACCGGCGTTGCCTGGTGAAACGTTGTTGTTATGCCTCGTGTAAGGAGGAGTAATGCGTACCATCACGTTTCCGACTTTGATAAAGGTCAGACTGTAGCCCATCTCGATTGCAGTTTATTGTATCGCGACATTCCTGCTCGCGTTGGTCGAGATCCAATGACTGTTAGCAGAATATGGAATCGGTGGGTTCAGGAGGGTAATACGGAATGCCATGCTGGATCCCAACGGCCTCGTTTCACTAGCAGTCGAGATGACAGGCATATTATCCCATGGCTGTAACGGATCGTGCAGCCATGTCTCGATCCCTGAGACAGCAGATGGGGACCTTTGCAAGACTACAATCACCTGCACCAACAGTTCGACGACGTTTGCAGCAGCATGGACTATCAGCTCGGAGACCATGACTGTGATTGCCCTTGTCGCTGCATCACAGACAGGAGTGCCTGTGATGGTGTACTCAACAACGAACCTGAGTGCACGAATGGCAAAACGTATTTTTTTCGTATGAATCCAGGTTCTGTTTACATGATCATGATAGTCGCATCCGTGTTTGGCGACATCGCGGTGAACGCACATTGGAAGCGTGTATCCGTCATCGCCATACTGGCGTATCACCCGGCGTGATGGTATGGGGTACCATTGGTTACACGTCTCGGTCACCTCTTGTTCACACTGACGACACTTTGAACAGTGGACGTTACATTTAAGATGTGTTACAACCCGTGGCTCTACCCTTCATTCGATCCCTGCGAAGCCCTGCATTTCAGCAGGATAATGCACGACCGCATGTTGCAGGTCCTGTACGGGCCTTTCTGGATACAGAAAATGTTCGACTGCTGCCCTGGCCAACACATTCTTCAGATCTCTCACCAATCTGATGGCCGAGCAACTGGCTCGTCACAATACGCCAGTCACTATTCTTGATGAACTGTGGTATTGTGTTAAAACTGCATGTGCAGCTGTACGTGTACACGCCATTCAAGCTCTGTTTGACTCAATGCCCAGGCGTATCACGGTCGTTATTACGGGCAGAGGTGGTTGTTCTGGGTACTGATTTCTCAGGATCCATGCACCCAAATTGCGTGAAAATGTAATCACATGTCTGTTCTAGTATAATATATTTGTCCAATGAATACACGTTTGTCATGTGCATTTCTTCGTGGTGTAGCAACTTTAACGGCCAGTAGTGTATTTGGCGGAAGACTCTATTGTACTAGGAACGTTTAAGTGCTCACAGTGCTCTCAGAACTGAAAAGAGCGGCGTGACGCGATCAACGGGCATGCTAGAGATACTACCCGGCATGTCAGTGCGAAAACTTGTCGTGTCCATTTCGCGCCCAGTCGGATCTTACTTTCCGAACAGCCCACGTATCAATTTATGATAATCTAATTTAATGCTTGTAGCTTCTCGGGCAGAAGCAGCAGGTTTCGTGTATACGGCAGCGCGCGTTATCGAGTGCCTCGCGACAGAGTCGTGTAGTTGCAGGCATGTGGGTCCGCCAAGGGCCCAGTCGGTAGCGGAACGAGTTTGCAGGAAAACAGTACAGAGAGTGGCGGCGGCAGTGGCGGCGGCGGGTCTGTGGAAATGAATTTCCCGGCAGGCCGATACGCGGGGGCGACTTTGTAGGTCGGCCGGCGCGCAATTTTCCACATTAAACGTCCTCCGGGGCAGTCAGCAATAACCAATAGCGACGGGACAGACGCCGGTCGCCACAAAGCGGCGAGTTGGCGGCTGTTTGCGGAGCCGGCCGCGCCGGCAATTTGCCGCCAACTTAGCGGCCGCCGCACCTATTCCGGCAGGCGCACACAAAACGCGGTTTATGAGGTGCGAGCCGAGGCGAGGCGAGGCGAGCCCAGCCGGCGCGCAATCACGCGCCGGTTCGACTCTTTGTGCTCGGCGCGGGCCCGCAGCGCGCGTCCTGTTTGTCCGCTATCGATTCATCGCCGCGTCCGCTGTCAGCGCCTCCCCTGCACTGTTCGCCCATTAGCTTCTTCTTCCTACACGTCACTCTGGCGCGCTGTAATCTGTGTTCCAGCTGTTGTTGTTGTTATTATTGTGGTCTGCAGTCCGAAGATTGGTTTCATGCAGCTCTCCACGCCACCCTGTCCTGTGCAAGCCTCTTCATCTCCGCGTACCTTGCACTGATGTGGCAAAAATCGTGGGGCAGCGATATGCACATACACACATGGTGGTAGCATCGCGTATGCGAGGGATAAAATGGCAGCGCATCAGCGGAGCTGACATTTGTTCAAAACGGCTCAAACGGCTCTAACAAGGGAACCTCCCTATCGCACCCCCTCAGATTTAGTTATAAGTTGGCACACTGGATAGGCCTTGAAAAACTGAACACAGATCAATCGAGAAAACAGGAAGAAGTGGTGTGGAACTATGAAAAAATATGCAAAATATACAAACTGAGTAGTCCATGTACAAGATAGGCAATATCAAGAAGAGTGTGAACTCAGGAGCGCCGTGGTTCCGTGGTTGGGTAATGTGCCCTATGTAATAATAATAATAAAAAAAAGAAAGTAAACAGATCAACAACGAACTTAAATGGATGTCTTACGACGTCCGCCCGAGCAGATGCAACGAACCAAAGCGAAAAAAAGAAGAAAAAAAACAACGAGGTTAGTGTGAGCAGCTGCGGAACGAGAGGTCCTTGGTTCAACACTTCCCTCGAGTGAAAAGTTGAATTTTTTATTTTCAGTTTATGTGACCAACTCTTATGTTTTCATCACTTTTTTGGGAGTGATTATCACATCCACAAGAAAACCTAAAACGGGCAAGGTAGAAGAATCTTTTTACCCATTTGCCAAGTGTACAAGTTAGGTGGGTCGACAGCATATGGCTATCATGTGACGCACATGCCGCCACCAGTGTCGTATAGAATATATGAGATGTGTTTTCCTTTGGAGGAATCGATCGATCTATGACCTTGCGATCAAATGTTTTCGGTTCCCATTGGAGAGGCACGTCCTTTCGTCTGCTAATCGCACGGTTTTGCGGTGCGGTCGCAAAACACAGACACTAAACTTATTACAGTGAACAGAGACGTCAGCGCTGCTCACGCTAACCACGGGACCACGGCGCTCCGGGGCTTACATTATTCTTGACATTGCCTACCTTGCACAAGGACTACTCAGTTTGTATATTTTGCTTATTTTTTTCATAGTTCCACACAACTTCTTCCTGTTTTCTCGATTGATCTGTGTTCAGTTTTTCAAGGCCTATCCAGTGTGCCAACTTTTAACTAAATCTGAGGGGGGTGCGATGGGGAGGTTCCCTCGTAAGCACTCTGGGACTGTCCGCGGCTTGTGGTCTTGCGGTAGCGTTCTCGCTTCCCGCGCACGGGGTCCCTGGTTCGATTGCCGGCGGGGTCAGGGATTTTCTCTGCCTCGAGATGACTGGGTGTTGTGTGTCGTTCATCGTCATTCACTCACATGTCGGCGTAGTGGCGTTAAAGAACTTGTGGAGCACTGGCCGAACCGCCCCGCGAGGGTCTCCCGGTCACCAATGCCATACGGTGATTACTATTACTGGGACTTAACATCTGAGGTCATCAGTCCCGTAGACTTAGAACTACTTAACTAACTTAAGGACACCACACACATCCATGCCCGAGGCAGGATTCGAACCTGCGACCGTAGCAGCAGCGCTATTCCGGACGGAAGCGCCTATATCTGCTCGGCCACAGCGGCCGCCTGACATTTGTACTCACACGATTTACGTGAAAATGTTTCCGACTTGCTGTTAATTAACAGACTTTGAACACGGAATGGTAGTCGGAGTAAGGCGCATGGGACAATTCATTTCCGAAATCGTTGTGGAATTCAGTGTCGCGAGAGTGTGCCCAGAATACCAAATTTCAGGCAGTACCTCTCAGTGCGGATAACGCAGTCACCGATGGCTTTCACTTAACGACCGAGAGCAACGGCGTCTGCGTCTAGTTGTCAGTGCTAACAGACGAGCAATATTGCGTGAAGTCAGAAATCAAAGTGGGACATTGTGGCGGATCCGGTTTATAGTATTTCGTGACTTCAATTACTGATAAATGAAATTTCAGGTAGATCAAAAAAATATAAAACGAGCTACCTATTGGCAGTGTAACAATTCGTTTGATCTCAACAATGATTATCCCGGCTAATACTTGTCATTCTGCTACAGAAATCTACAGTTGGCGTTGTGTAGAAATTTTGTCTGTAAAGTCGTGTGAGTGGCACTAAATCGCATATCATTTATCAGATTTTACACAACTGTTACTTAACATGGAAGCACTTTTCTCTAGCAATAGGAACATTTAGTCACAAAATACTACCCGCACACGACACTGACGTATGTCTTCTGCTAAAATGTTTCATGTAAATCGTCAGAAATAATTAGGCTTCATACATCAGCAATTGAGAAATTGATATTACGTAACGTGTTGTGAGCACTATTTTTAAAGATTCAATCTGAATCGAATTCTGTCTTTTAAAGTAGATTCGGGACCACCGGTGCACATTTATTTCCATTCATTATTTATATCTAACAACATTTATGTTTGTTAAAATTCTCGATTCAAAACTGCGGCGGAGATATTTTTGCCAAGATGGCGGCAGGCAGATGGTAGTCAATTTGTCTATTGTTGTTTTCCATTCCTTTTATATGAAGGTAATATATTTAGATAAAACTCTTAAAGCCTTTTATGTCTATTCTTTAGTATTTAAAATCATTTTCAATGATAAATACCGTCATTTTTTTTATACCAGCTACTAGTAAACTCCGCTGTAACTTACTAGCGCTAATGGCTACGCTCCTAATTGCGGAGCTGTAAGTCAACACTTACAAACATTAATTAGATTGGATTACAACTGAAATAAATACAAATCCACATCTAGACAATAGCGACTCTATTTTTCAAATAATAATTAACAATATCCAGTTACAGGTTTTCTCTTTACAGACCTCACACGTCTCACGTCCGAGCAGTTCATCGGTTAGCACAGGAAGAACAATTGAACCACAATTATCACTGATAACAGAGAAAGTTTATAATTGTCGTTGTCTATGAATGTACTGAGTGATCAAAAACTCAGTATAAATTTGAAAACTGAATAAATCACGGAATAATGTAGATAGAGAGGTACAAATTGACACACATGCTTGGAATGACATGGGGTTTTATTAGAACTAAAAAAATACAAAAGTTCAAAAAATGTCCGACAGATGGCGCTTCATCTGATCACAATAGCAATAATTAGCATAACAAAGTAAGACAAAACAAGGATGATTTTCTTTACAGGAAATGCTCAATATGTCCACCATCATTCCTCAACAATAGTTATAGTCGAGGAATAATGTTGTGAACAGCACTGTAAAGCATGTCCGGAGTTAGGCATTGGCGTCGGGTGTTGTCTTTCAGCGTCCCTATAGATGTCGGTCAATCATGATACACTTGCGACTTCAGGTAGCCCGAAAGCCAATAATCTCACGGACTGAGGTCTGGGGACCTGGAGGCCAAGCATTACGAAAGTGGCTGCTGAGCACTCGATCATCACCAAATGACGCGCGCAAGAGAACTTTCACGCGCCATTTGTCGGACATTTTGTGAACTTTGTTGTTATTTTAATGGTTCTAATAAAACCCCATGTCATTCCAAGCATGTGTGTCAATTTTTACCGCTCTATCTGCATTATTCCGTGGTCCATTAAGTTTTCAAATTTATACTGACTTTTTGATCACCCTGTAGTTCTCTGATGATAGTTTTAATTCACACAGAAATTAAATTATTACAGAAATAATGAAATAATTATCGTCATTTGTACACAATGCGGTCTTTTTTACACATAGTATCGATAAAATTTGTTGAATTTTGTACTCTTAGTTAATTTTAACATCCTGTGGCTAGAACATAGTGTCGTAGATATTACAACATACGACGGACGTATCCGGTTTTCCCACACTCCATGTGTTACTACGATACAATGCTGTGCTCCAAACGCATTTTCTCAAAAATTTCTTCTTCAAAGTAAGACTTATGTTTGATACCAGTACGCTTCTCTTGGCCAGGAATGCTGTTTTTGCCAGTACTAGTCTGCTGTTTATACCCTCCTTGCTTCTTCCATCATGGGTTATTTTGCTGCCTAGGTAGAAAAATTCCTTAACTTCGTCTACTTGATGATCATCAATTATGATGTAAAGTTTGTCGCTGTTCTCAACCTCGCTACTTCCCATTTCTTTCGCATTTCTTCTGTTTACTCTCAATCTATATTCCGTACACATTAAACTGTTAATTCTGTTTAATGTAAATGCTTGTAATCTACCATGTATATATCCATTATTTTAAGATTACACTGTTACTTAAAAGGCCTTGGATGAGTCGCTACTGTTAATTATCTAGTCTAGGAGTAAACGTCCTAGTCAGTTAAAAAGTTGAGTGATCACGCAGAGTGGATTACAGGAAAATTAGATGCTAGGCTAAGATTCACTGATCGAATGTTAAGGAAATGAAGATCATCCGTGAAAGAATTGGTCTGCGAAGCACTTGTTCGATCGATTCTTAAGTATTGTTCATCTGTCCAGGGCCCTTAGCAGGCTGGATTCCAAAGAAGAGCAAACACTTTTTGTCACGGGATCGCTGAATAAATTGGAGAGAGTAACAGAAGTGCTGGACAAACTCCAGTGGCAAACGATACAATCAGACGCTGTGTGTCGAGGACGTGTTTTCTATTGGAATTTCAGAAACATACATTCCAATAATAGTCAGGTAACGTCTTACTTCCTCCTACACATGTTTTTCAAAATGACCACAACGAGAGTAATGTGAGAAACTATAGTTCAACCGAAAAAGCTACTCCTTATGTTTCTGAACTGGACTGCCATAAAAATGCGAAGGAACTGTTAATCAGAACTCAGGGAAAAGTTTTAGTCTAATTCACAATCGATTTATTGATCTTAAACGATACAAGACAACAAAATTATTAAAGAAACATCATACAAAAATATTTATTTAACAAAATCCTTACTAAAATGGGATCTATGGTGGACAAAGTTATCTGCTGGGGATCGACACACGACACTAACCAGAACACTACTCGCTCTGTCTCAGTTCATACACGTGAATTCAGGTTATGGCATCAAACTACGCCACCACCAAGCATCTAAATTCTACCATACAAAAAAAAAGGAAAAATATGGTTCGAAAGAACAGGGTGCTGAGAAATAGGTATTATAGCCCTACGTTACAGCAGTGAATACTTTACCATCCTACTGGTCAAGGTGCCACACTACGATGCGTTCGGCGACTGAAGTCATGGATGGCGAAAATCTGTTATTAAATGCACTTTCCCGAAAAATGCACGTATGCGGTCTCGCATTTGGTTAATTCATAACGCAGATACTTCCCTAAGAGCCACTGAAACCCTGACAGATTACAGTGTGCAGATGGACCCGTTTGCTGGTCTGACAAACAAATTTGACTCAGTGCCACGACTGTGCATGTCAGAATACGTCAAATGTTCAGGTGGCCAACTCAAGACAGATAAGTACACCCACACATCACTCATTGGGACAGTGATGATATAAGCAGTACCTCTGATGGTTTAGAAGGTGACTGGCACAGGCTCTAAGTTGCACCCTAGCAAAGGACACAAGTCTCACTGTTTAGGTAGAGACTGGCAGTTCTTTACTAGCCAAGCGCCAGTACAAGAGACTTGTACAAGAGTGCCGATCTCCCTTTCTCCCCATTTCCTCGCCAGCTCGGTTCCAAAAGCACGTTTCTCTTTTTTGACTTCACCCATTCTGACACAAGTAAATCACGAGCTGGAGCCCAGCATTCTAAGCTCGGTGAATGGTCTTTGCACTGCAAACCAATTTGACCCATCAGAGACTTAAAGTTAATTGGCAGAAAACTAAAAAATTCTGCTTTGCGGCTTCTTTCCCACACGTTTGCCATGTCTTTTGCTAACACAATACAGGGTGGAAGCACAGCCCTCCATAAACAGCTTGTTATCTCCCCTGTTGCGTCCATTTCAAAGTTCGCAAAGAACGGCTATAAACTCACATTGACAAAACATGTTTTGAAACAGAGTCTGGACGTCTGTGCCCCAGTTTCCCTGTCCCATGGACATTAGCAGAACGTTTACATTTCTTTTGGCGGGTTGCTCGCTAGCAAGGCCTACAATGCGCCGTCGGCGACTTTTCGGCGCTAGGCCATATACCTGGACGTCTGGTACCAAAGCTAATGTGTTTTGCACAATGCAACTGCTTCACGCGGCCGTCTGGAAATGTCTCTTTATCGTTCCCGAGAAAAAAAACGCGCTTTGTTGCCCCACCAACGTCGTGCTTTTCCTGCGGTCATTTAAGTCGGCACACTGTTCCTTTGAATGCAGGTAAAGCTTACCATATTTCTTTCCCTAGACCACGCAAACAAGACCATACACTGCTTCCCACCATTTCATCACAACGTATGAAGTCAAATCGCCATAGATCGTATTCCCTACACCGAATCAGAAGTGAGGGTGCCCTGCAGTCTCTCAGGGTTACCGTCTTCCGCCAGTTGTCTTCAAATGCAACAGGAAAGGAACGAACGTTGCTCAAAGCGGCTTGCGAAGTATAGATGCAAATTTAGATGTGAATGTCTTACGGTATGTGAGTCTAGACTCTAGTTGATGGCTCACATCACGACAGAACACTTCCTGAAGCTCTTCAGGGGAAGATATTAGTTGGTTCTTTTAAAAAAGCCATGATTACCTCTTGCTACTATCCCTGTCCAGTCCGTGCTACAGCTCCAACTGTAACAACCATTTTGTCCTAACTGTATCATCATAAAACAATTTTCCAATGTTGATCTCTAATCCTCTGTATTTTTTTCTAGTTAACCTCCTTGGTGTGGATTATAATCAGTAGTTGGAACCCCATGGCTAGCAGAACATCATGCTGTACCGCCATGAGGTTTTGTGAGGACCCTTATTATTGCTAAGAGTTTCAAGTGTTACTTGGGAAGGGTGACGAAAAGCCATTCTACCCTCACCTGAGCCAAGCTGGCCACTACTGTTGTAAAAGCTCCTTGACTTCTCGGACACTGGTACTCGGACAAAGTTGACGTCAGAGCTGGCCCCACACATGTTCTATAGGGAAAAGGTATGGAGATCTAGCTGACCACGGGAGTACATCGACACAACGGCGACTATTCTTAGGTGTGTGGACGGGCATTGCCCTGATGAAAGTTTACCATGATACTGTCGCAGCAAAAGTACAATGTGATGACGCAGGAAGTCGGTGACGTAGCATTGTTCCGTCACAGTTCCCACAAACACTTCAAGCTGTAACCTGAAGTCATACTCGTTGTCTTCTGTATTGTCGCCTGGAAATGGAAGAAGCCCTAAATAAATATTTTTTAGGGTGAAAATAGACGAAGTGACAAAAGCAGAAAATCCAAGAAACTTAGGTAATAGGTCTAGTCCTATCTGCGTTGCAACGAAGTCAAAGAAAATAGCCTTCATTGTTAACGCTAATTGTGTAAGGACTGTGATACTATTGTATTAACACTTACTTCTGTTCGAGTCCTTGGAAAAATAAGAAGCAAACTTGTTTGGTAACATTTTATTACATGGATAAAAAGTTTTCTGATGTAAGAATTTCTATTCGTTATCTCAGAATATAATTATCGTTCGTTAATATAAAAAAAATGATTTTATTCAATGTTCATTTGTGTGTAAAGCACCTTTCCTACGAGTTATCTGCCATTTTCATTGTGGCAGATGTATGTTAATTGTTGGCAGAGATTGCTGCAACATTCGATAAATTCACCCAAAGCTGGGCGTGGCGCCCACATCTGCACTAAAAACTGCCTTCATTTATCAAGAGGAGTAAAATGGGCAAGTAATACAAGCACATATGATCAGAATTTTAAATTATTTCAGGTAAACCAGAACGCAGGCTGCAGCGTAAACAATGACGCAAGTCATTTTCTTTTACTGTTTTCAGCTACCTATAAATGTTTTCTAGGTCATCAGCAGCCATGCATGCAGAAACTACAGTTACCCTGAAAATAAATAGCTCATTATAAATAATGTGACAACCAGTCGCGGAAACATAAGTTATTTATCTTGTTGCAGATCGATTTCGACTGATAACAGTCATTGGTACATTTTTCTAACCGATACATGCCATAAGTAGAAGTACTGTCCTTGGCAGATTTCTGTCATGATATCAGTCGAAATCGATCTGCAACAAGATAAATAAATTATGTTCCGCGACTGGTTGCTACATTATATACAATTTTATATTCCACGGTCGCTGCACAGAAAGGGAACCTTGTGGAGCCCAGCATTCAGAAGATAGCTCATGTTCTCCTATTTAATCTGCTGTTTAAGAGAATAGTCGTCACTCTCTTATGAAACTAACCACATCGTTAAAGCACTCCTTCTTCAGGCCGCGAGTGGCCTACCGGGACCATCCGACCGCCGTGTCATCCTCATGGAGGATACGGAAAGGAGGGACGTGGGTCAGCACACCGCTCTCCCGGTCGTAAGACGGTAGTATTCTTTAACGAAGCCACTACTATTCGGTCGAGTAGATCCTAAATTGGCATCACGAGGCTGAGTGAACCCCGACAAATGGCAACAGCGCATGGCAGCTGGATGGTCATCCATCCAAGCGCTGGCCACGCCCACCAGCGCTTAACTTGTGTAATCTCACGGGAACCGGTGTATCCACTGCGGCAAGGCCGTTGCCTAAGCACATCTTTAAGCAACTAGTAATTATTGTGAGATGTTTGACTTTAACTACGTGTACAATTACGTATAATCGAACTTGTATGAACGTCATGTGAATCTTAAAGAACTTTCGAAGCAAAGATTTAAAGAATAACTATAACCATTCTCCTTTTATATTTTTCATCATGTTTAGGGAAATTAAAGTGCAACAGTTTTTCCGCTTTATTCATCACATAGATTTTATTACATTAGGGTTTATTACGTTTCTGACAACTTGACGCAGTGAGTAACTCTGCTGAGTCTCTACTAAACATTGGAAGAAGGTAACCTCTCCCCAGGTCAACGACAGTCGTCATCCGTGGTAAAGCAGAAGCTGTATTCATCGCTCAACACAATGCGACGCCATTCATTAGCAGTCCATGCTTCAAGGTGGCGGCAGCACTCCGAACGCAGCCGTTGTGTTGTGGTACAACGGCAGCATACGCATGGGGCATTAATTCGATAGTCCGGCTGCTGTTAGTCTTCGATCAAGGTGTGGAATGACACAGAATGTTATATTGAGTTCATAGCTTGTTTTCGGATGGGCAGGCACATATATGAAGGGATAATGACATACCTGGTGCAGAACACGGCAGTCCTCATTTGTGGTAGTCAGACGTGGTCGATCGAAGTCTTGAGATTCACTTGCCAATGTCCCATAAATCTGGATCCTGCACGACTAGGTAAGCCGGAGTAATAGAGATGCAAAGTGAGGCCCCTTTCAAACACTGCAGATGCTGATAACTCTTTCCTGCATAGTGAACAACATCTGACGCAATTCACGCCCCCTGTACAGGATATTTCCGTGAGAATGACAAAAAAATTAACAGGACATAGGGGATGCTCCACTGAACAACTTGAGATAGGGAACCTGCGGTCGGAGAAGCCAGCTTAAGGAGGTAATAGGAATAAAATCACATTACTGTGAATTTTTTTATTTACACTACTGGCCATTAAAATCGCTACACCAAGAAGAAATGTAGATGATAAACGGGTATTCATTGGACAAATATAATATACTAGAACTGGCATGTGATTACATTTTCACACAATTTGGGTGCATAGATCATGAGAAATCAGTAAAGAGAAAAACCACCTCTGGCTGTAATAACGGCCTTGATACGCCTGGCCATTGAGTCAAACAGAGTTTGGATGCACTGTACAGCTATAGCTGCCCATGCAGCTTCAACACGATACCAAGTCAAGAGTAGTGACTGGCGTATTGTGACGAGTCAGTTGCTCGGCCACCATTGACCAGACGTTTTCAATTAGTGAGAGATCTGGAGAATGTGCTGGCCAGGGCAGCAGTCGAACATTTTCTGTATCCAGAAAGGCCCGTACAGGACCTGCAACATGCGGTCGTGCATTGTCCTGCTGAAATGTAGGGTTTCGCAGGGATCGAATGAAGGGTAGCGACACGGGTCGTAACACATCTGAAATGTAACGACCACTGTTCAATGTGCCGTCAATGCGAACAAGAGGTGACCGAGACGTGTAACCAATGGCACCCCATACAATCTTGCCGGGTTATACGCCAGTATGGCGATGATGAATACACGCTTCCAAGGTGCGTTCACCGCGATGTCGTCAAACATGGATGCGACCATCGTTATGCTGCACACAAAATCTGGGTTCATCCGAAAAAATAACGTTTTACCATTCGTGAATGCAGGTTTGTCTTTGAGTACACCATCGCAGGCGTTCCTGTCTGTGATGCAGCGTTAAGGGTAATCGCAGCCATGGTCTCCGAGCTGATAGTCCATGCTGCTGCAAACGTCGTCGAACTGTTGGTGCAGATGGTTATTGTCTTGCAAACGTCCCCATCTGTTGACTCAGGGATAGAGACGTGGCTGCACGATCCGTTACAGCCATGCGGATAAGATGCCTGTCACTTGACTGCTAGTGATATGAGGCCGTTGGGATCCAGCACGGCGTTCCGTAACACCCTCTCGAACCCACAGATTCCACATTCTGCTAACAGTCATTGGATCTCGACCAACGCGAGCAGCAATGTCGCGATACGATAAACCGAAATCGCGATAGGCTACAATCCGACCTTTATCAAAATCGGAAACGTGATGGTACGCATTTCTCCTCCTTACACGAGGCGTCACAACAACGTTTCACCAAGCAACGCCGGTCATCTGCTGTTTGTGTATGAGAAAACGGTTGGAAACTTTCTTCATGTCAGCACGTTGTAGGTGTCGCCACCGGCGCCAACCTTGTGTGAATGCTCTGAAAAGCTAATTATTTGCATATCACAGCATCTTCTTCCTGTCGGTTAAATTTCGCGTCTGTAGGATCCCATCTTCGTGGTGTCGCATTTTTAATGGCCAGTAGTGTACATTAGTTATAGTTAACTGCAAATGCCCGCAGCTCGTGGTCGTGCGGTGGCGCTCTCGCTTCCCGCTCCCAGGTTCCTGGGTTCGATTCCCGGCGGGGTCAGGGATTTTCTCTGCCTCGTGCTGGCTGGGTGTTGTGTGCTGTCCTTAGGTTAGTTAGGTTTAAGTAGTTCTAAGTTCTAGGGGACTGATGACCATAGTGCTCAGAGCCATAACTGCAAATAACAGCCGGCCGGAGTGGCCGAGCGGTTAAAGGCGCTACAGTCTGGAACCGCACGACCGCTACGGTCGCAGGTTCGAATCCTGCCTCGGGCATGGATGTGTGTGATGTCCTTAGGTTAGTTAGGTTTAAGTAGTTCTAAGTTCTAGGGGACTGTTGACCTCAGATGTTGAGTCCCATAGTGCTCAGAGCCATTTGAACCATCTTTCTCAATGGTTCGGAATGCAGTTGATGGTTGAGATTCGGTACTAAGGGGGTTCAGGTGATATGGGAACTCTCCAAGTTGGTGCAGCATCGTAGAGCGATGAGTGGAAACGGAAAGCGAGGTGGGGTGCGTGGAACTCAAGGATTAAGCGTTAAAACGTTGAAGGCTTTGAATTCCACGCAACATACGTGTAGGTGCGGATGTGGCGAATTAAGGTCTTATAATTAAGTGGGATAGTTGAGTTATTTAATCTCCTTGGTGGTAGTATTAGTCTACTGTGTGCATTATTTTTTATGACTGGTTGCTAGTGATTCCAAAGTTAGTTTTTAATCGAGGACTATTCCAAGGCACATTGAGGTGAAAAGAGTGATGGGATAGCGATATCGACATAGAGTGATGGCGGTAGTGTCATTTACCCAAGGCAGAAAAGGGCAGCGCATTGCAAGAGTTGTCTTTCGTACTCAGATGTTTCATGTGAAAAGGTTTCCGACCTGACTGCGGCCTTGCAAATAACACCATTGACACAATGAAGGTACCGTTTGTACGTTATGTAACAAAATGTGTTGTGGGTGATACGGGTGTAGTTGTTCGTCGAGTACTCGCTACACGCTAGAATGCGCGGCGCCCATTTCACTTGCAGTACCGACAAATACTTGTAGTGGGGTCCATTGCAACAATTTCTAGCAGCACAATACGCGATAACTTGTGCCCGTGTTAATTGTACATAATCTGGAAAACAGTAATTCTAGACGAAGATGTAGACAAGTTTACTTCGAAAGCTCCTTAAGCTGAGTTCTCCGACCCCAGGTACCCTACCTCAAATTGTTCAGTGGAGCATCCTCTACGTCCTATCATTTTTTGCACGCTCTTATGGAAACACGTGGCATATCCTACCACACGGGACAACAACACTAAATACAGAAAACAGTATTGCACTATGGCGGCCGTTCTATTCGTCACAGAGAGTTAGACACCCACCTACGGTGTGTGCATATAAACGTTACAGTGACAGATGACCGCGCCTTTTGGGTGCTGCGCTTTCTTTGTCAGGCGGTATTCTTTTACATATTTTCTGGCATTATAACCTAACACCATCTCCTTCGATTCGTAGAGGAAGTGCAAATTTTCTTTAGGACGTGCTCTAAGGCTCGAACGATTTTCTGCAAAAAACGAGCCCGTTATTCTCGATTTGGGAGATAGCTGCGACTAAATGTGCTCGACCGGAGAGCAAATCGCAGCAGAAGATGACCTGTCGTAATTAAATGCTGCCGCAGGGCAGTCTGGGTGGGAACATAACTCGCAATACCCACAGACTTTGCCTTCCAGTTCCAGTGCGAAGGAAAAAAAGGGGGAAGAAAATGGGCGGAGCCTCGTTTCCATTCGGCGGCAGAGCGTCTGCCAGATACGGCTCGATATTGCAAGTATCGACTGCTGCTAACGACGTTCTGAATATTGCCGCCGCCGCCGCCATCTCGCGACCCTCATTAGTATTCCGGCCTCCCGCCAGCCGAGGTGATCGCGTCACGTGATCTGCCCTCCACCGCTGTCGCGAAACCGTCTCCTCCTCGCAAAAGTCCTCTCCAGTTCTCTACCCCTCCCGTGCCTCCTCCCACCACTCCGCGCTGCGACCGCCCCATCGATAGAAGTTTCCTCCTCTGCCGGGGAAAGGAGCCACGGGGGGAAAATATGTGAGGAGAGCAAAGAAATCTGTTACAGACATTTATCTTGATTTGAGTGTCTGGGCGCTGGGGAGGCGGCGGCGCTCGGGCGTCTGCGGCCACTGGAGAGGCGAGGAAGGGCGGTTTCTGCGACAAGCGCAGCAAACGGCCTCGGAGGGGAGCAAACGGGACATAAAATGCGGGTTTTAAGGGGATGGCGCGCCGGGTTTATAATGTGTGAAGCGGGCGGATCGAGGGATCGGCTGCTCCGTTCCTCGTGTGTTCGCAGTGATCCGTGCGCTGCTCAGGGAGCCAGCAGTTTGTCTGTGCTGATCGCCGCCACCTTGAACGTGTCTACCCTGGACGCTGGCAGGGTGGCAATTATTAAACTATAAGGAAAAAAAAAGAGTTTTGCTATTTGGGGAGCAAAATAACTGATGATGGTCGAAGTAGAGAGGATATAAAATGTAGACTGGCAATGGCATTGAAAGCGTTTCTGAAGAAGACAAATTTGTTAACATCGAGTATAGATTTAAGTGTCAGGAAGTCGTTTTTGAGAGTATTTGTATGGAGTGTAGCCATGTATGGAAGTGAAACATGGACGATAAATAGTTCGGACAAGAAGAGAATAGAAGCTTCGGAATGTGGTGTTACAGAAGAATGCTGAAGATTAGATGGGTAGATCACATAACTAATGAGGAGGTATTGAATAGAATTGGGGAGAAGAGGAGTTTGTGGCACAACTTCACTAGAAGGGGAGATCGGTTGGTAGGACATGTTCTGAGGCATCAAGGGATAACCAATTTAGTATTGGAGGGCAGCGTGGGGGATAAAAATCGTAGACGGAGACCAAGAGATGAATACACTAAGCAGATTCAGAAGGATGTAGCCTGCAGTACGTACTGGGAGATGAAGCAGCTTGGACAGGATAGAGTAGCATGGAGAGTTGCATCAAACCAGTCTCAGGACTGAAGACCAAAACAACAACAACAAGGAATAAAATCTAAATTAGTTACAAACTAAGGCTTGTACACACTTGATTGAACATATAAACGTCACTACAGGTATTCGGATTTAGGTTACATGTGTGATATGCCTGCCATCAGTGGAGATCATGTGGTGCAGACGAATAGTGAAATTCAGCATGATCCACTGAAGTGTCGGAACCTAGAGCCTATCGATGACCTCCTGAATACTTGTTTTCAGCTCAGCAACGGTTTTGGGGTTATTGGTGTACACCTTGAGTTTAATATAGCCCCACAAAAGGGGGCCTCTGGGTACCAAAGAGCAGAACGCGGTCCGCAAAGTAGTCCCCCAGGAAATCAAACACTCTCCTGCTTCAGTGAGGTCGAGGTCCTGCAACGGTACTTTCGCGTTCTCGTCAATACGGTACCAGAACGTTTAAGTTCTACCACTGTAAAGACGGAAGATCCGCGATTCGGAGTGTCAGAACTGTGTAGTAAGTAGCGGCAGGAACACCACCACAAAATTACGCAGCGCTAACACTCCAAACCATCGACTCTGGGTGAGAGATTTTAACTGTGTTCAACCTAATGGTAAAGTATCGAACTACTTTTCTCCGAATCATACAGCTTGTGGGAAAAGCAGCGAGAATAATTACTTTTGGAAACATTTAGTCAGACAAAGCCTGTTATAACAATAAACTGTTTCGCTTAATAGAACGGCCGCCTGCCCAAATCGGGAACAGTTCTGCACAAAAAGATGAAGTCAATTTTCGACACTGAATAAATAACTACTTGCACTTACTACGTAATTTAAACACGACCACTTAATTTCCATTTACTACGCTCACTTGGCAGTAATTCCTATTAATTCCACTTTCTGTTCCTTATGGAATGTATCACTATACTTCAGTAATTATTTAAAGAAGACACGCATATGTTTCAACAAGGATATAAAAGAATTAAACTTATTGCTATCATTCATATGACCAAATCTATAACACGACTAAATTTCATTTCTTTAGGACTGTTAATTGTTAATGCTTTACTAACACCAATATTTGTCTGGCTTTCTTTGACATGGAGAAGCAACACGAACAATTACTATTAAGATTGTTGCAGTTAAACAGTTATGTTACTTTGCTTTCAAAAATGCTATTGAAAACTCATCCTCATGGTTACGCAAGGCGGTGGCCCTTAAACTGACACGTGCTAACTTTAGTATTCAATAATGATTTTCAAAATTTACTACCAAAACAGTACTATTGCCAGTAATTTACTATTATTCAAGCTTCAATAAACATCAGGATACTCAGAATAAAGTCGTTTAGGTAAGGACCCTACTGAGGTAAATGAAATAGGAAAATTACGATTCAACAGAAAGGTACATTTAACACTTATATTCCACTGATTGAAGATGGATGGTTCATACTGTGATACACTTCTAAATAAAGTGCTTTGCCTCTTACTAATGTCTAAGGTGGCGTGAGGCGGTGCTGCGTAGTAACATTGCGCAAGTACGGCTCTTGATGTACATAGCTCTGTCTTCCTCTTGGTGGCGACGATAAAATTGCAAATTTCTGAGCTATTAATTTATTGCCGTACTGCGCCAGTCATGTAGAACACGTCCGAGGCCAAAACCCAGTGTTGCAGGTAAATTCGAGGCCTCTAGTGCTTGACCAACGTAATGCGTGTTCACCACTTGCAGGGCAGCTGCCGACTGTCTGAGTCACTTGCGCGCCAATTCTCACTCCCGCGCCCCACCACCTTTTCCATTCCACCACAGAACGGAGTTCCGTTCTACCTATGATCCCTACACCTTTTCAGTTTACACTTCTTCTTACAAAAACCCTAAGTATGAACCATCTACAATTGCATGACAGCATATACATATAAAATTGACATAATTAATTACAGTTGTACTTGAAATATTACATAATTATTTATAAAATATGTTTTAATACATTTATTCCACCTACGTCAAAGAGGTTATTTTAAACAGATAAACTACACTTAACAAAAGCTTACTCTCGTTATAGTATTCGCTTAATTTTTCAAAATTATTAAGGAACCAAAACAAAAGTTTTAAATATACAGATTAATGGCAGTATTATATTTACAGTAGCATTACACTCCGTCTTGCGTGAACCACATCTCGTCGAAATCAGGATCACTTTGGATAATGGGGGTGAAATCATCTTCCACAACCTCCACGTATCGTTCGGTAGTAACCGTGCCATCAAGGAATATCGCACACCACACAGTCATCCGTTGAGGGTGAAGAGACTTCTCGATCGCGAAATGTGGATCCTCAGTATCCCAGATGCGCCAGTTTTGCTTATTGACGATCCCATTCAAATGTGGGCTTCGTCGCTAAATCAAACCATACTAATTCCCAACATGCCCCGTGGCGAACCGTGCAGTTTTAACGTTCTAACGCAAACCGTTCAGAAGTTATCCCGATTTCATTTCGTGTAGCTCAATAATTGTCACCCTGCACATGTCATTTGGATAAGAGACTTGGAGCCTCAGCAGGCTAGAACCAAAGCATCTGTCACGAGTGTAGTATCGATCCGTTGTGGTGATTACTACGTGCGACTAACAACTATTTATTTTTTGTTGGCATGTATTTCCAGTCCACGTCAATGTAAACATGAAAATTGACAAATCCACAACATTCGTGGTATTTTCACTAATTTAACTCGTTGCCAAGTATTGAACTGTAGGACCACAGCTTGAGATCTTTTGATTTGTGGTGTCGATACGAAGTTTCATATGTTTCTTTATTTACTCTTCCAAGGAAGAAACACTTGCTAACATCGACATTAGCGGTAAATTCAAGACGGCCATCACCACTCTTGTCAACATAATAAACTGCATACGAACGTGCTGAGAGCTAGAGAAGTTACATGAGCCGGCCGGTGTGACTGAGCGGTTCTAGGCGCTACAGTCTGGAAACGCGCGGCCGCTACGGTCGCAGGTTTGAATCCTGCCTCCGGCATGGATGTGTGTGATGTCCTTAGGTTAGTTAGCTTTAAGTAGTTCTAAGTTCTAGGGGACTGATGACCTGAGAAGTTAAGTCCCATAGTGCTCAGAGCCATTTGAACCATTCTGAATTACATGTATTCCAAACAATGTGAGTCTACTTTTATATGTACTGTACCTGTATATATTATTAAAACAGATGCTGGAAAGAATTGTTGTGGATATAAAAACCACTAATTCCCTTTCGGATGCTGGTAGAGTGGAACCGGGGTTACGTAGCAGATGATCAGATAAAGAGGGGAGAGGAGGAGATGGCCAGAGTGTGGGGGCAGTAGAAGAGGCAGATGAGTAGAAGTGAGAGGGGGAGATGACAGAGAGAGGGGAGGAGATGACAGTAGAGGAGGCAAGATGGGCAGACAGAGGGGAGAGGAGTAGGTGGACAGAGAGAGGGATAGAAGGAGATGAAAAGAGGGAAGGAGATGGTCATATAGAGGTGGGAGGCGTAGATGAACAGATGGAGGTAGAGGAGGAGATGGGAAGAGGAGGTAGATAACGTGAGTGAGGAGGAGGAGATGGACAGAGGCTATGAGAGAGGAGTTGGACAGAGAGAAGGGGAGGAGCAGGAAGAGGGGAGGGAGGAGCAGAGGGGGAAGGTAGATAGCGGAAGAGATTTTTTTCTTGATTATTTTGTTGGAATCGTAGCTAACATCTATCATCATCGATTTAGTTGATTTGGAATACTTTAAAGATATGAAGTGCTTATTTGTGCTGTTCAGTTGCTCAACCAGGTAGCGACAATGAGCACTGCAAAGTGCTTTTTTTTTTCTTTTCAAACTACTTTCGATATGAAATATCATGCCACACAGCTGATTACCATAAACAAATTTAACATACTCTCCGGAGTCGTACGATTTAAGACAGCAGAGATTGAGATATATATGTGTGCAATATATGACATATGAGTACATGGGCGAAACCGCAGGTAAAAAGCTGATATACGTGTAATTTCTGCTGAAGGTCAGGTTACTGTACAGTTCGGTGGTTCATAATCTACGAACGACGCAGTATTATAGATTAAGGCCCCTCCGAAAGTGATGTCGTTAAAGACGGTCACAGTCCCACACCAGAGAAGAATGGGGAAAGAAATCAGCATCGTTTCTTTCGAAGAAACCATTACATATTGAGGAACACCTGGAAGAATACTTTGCAGGAAAAAATAAAATTTCTGCGTTTGGAGGTGGGGGTGATGGGGGACAGTGATACAATAGAAAGAGTGCAGAATCAGTTCAGTCCCTAGTGGGTTGAGTGTGTCACCTGTACGACCGATCACCGTATCTCAAAGCGAGTGTATTGTCGGCCTAACAGAAAAAGTCGCCATCTTTAAAGTGAGATTAAGAGGTGCAAAGGCACCTTCGCAGCTAGGCTAAGGGAGTGTAACATCATCACACGTCTGGGAAACGTCCACATTTGACCGTCAACTACGTGATAATAGTGGCCCATCAAGAGTTAGGAATATTCGGAGAACTAAGATATTACACTGCAGTGGTAAGGTGCTCGAAACATTGCGACTGGCAATGTAGCACCTTACGATACAATGATCAGCTACCTTGATACTCATTTAGTAAAGACACCAAGCTAATGGATGACGATCTAGACCTGGATTTACCCAACTCAAATCTATCTTCACATTCTCATGCTCCTTACACGAGATTTACAGGAAATTCAAAATGAATACAGCTATTACAAACGGTTAGAACTATTTAAAGCATAGCGACACATTTTACATAGCATATAAAAGAAAGTTAAAAATGTTGATCGTTGTGCAAGCAGAGTGCGCGGGAAGCCTGTGAATGATAGGATAAACATCGTACAATCCATTTTGCTTCACTGAGTTGTTTCGACAAACATCTACCTGACCATGTTTGAGTAATGGCTAATGCCATAGCTTGGTTCAGATTACGTTTTTCAGCAATATGGAGTACCCCCGCATTGGGGTATGAAGATTCACAAACTTCTCAGGCAGCTTCTTCCAAAGCATGGACCTGTCATACTGGACATGATGACGCCGCGTCCTGTTCTTGACCATATTAGTTCCTTGGTCTGACACGCGAGGGATTCTCTTTAAGGGATTATGAAACAGCAATATGGAGTGCCCCCGCATTGGGGTATGAGGATTCACAAACTTCTCAGGCAGCTTCTTCCAAAGCATGGGCCCGTCATACTGGACATGATGCCGCGTCCTGTTCTTGACCATATTAGTTCCTTGATCTGACACGCGAGGAATTCTCTTTACGAGATTATGAAACAAACTTCTTGTATGAGCGTTCTTACTTCTGAAAATGTGCAATTCGGATGCGAGAAAATTGAACTTACCTTTACGAATTATGCAACTCTTATGGATGTATCGCTGTCCATTAAATAGTTACACCTGCTAGTATTCGCTGTAGTCATTTTGAATTGCTTTGTGTGGTGAAGCCCGCAAAATAGTTGTACTATCTTTCTCGAACGGGCTTCTGTAAATGTACCCAAAAGGTTTCGCGAGAACACTGACCCTTCTTCGAAAGATTCTTACACTTTAGCATGGTTTTACCCGGTTTATTACGATACTAACAGCGAGTCACTGATGTCGTTCGACGTCATACCTAGTAGATAAGGGTTCTACATACTCCAGAGTCCACTAGCATCTTGTTTGCAGTTTGCTCTACTGGTGAAACACAATTTCCTAGAACTCTTGCAGCGCGCGCGTCACTATACCAGAGTCTTCCGGAGACCAGTACAGGCGCTGCTATAGGTTACAAGGCAGACCACTGTGCATCGCAGGAGGCAGCACATCAGAAGGAACCAAGAAGTGCCATCGACTAAGTCAGCAGTACGGATTTTACTGAATGTCTGGGTACCCGTTGTGTAAGTCCTGTGTTGACCTTCGTACAACTGACTTCACACGTACGTCCTTTTCACGTTGCTTCCTAACACTATTCCTATTTTGTTTAACCACTTGGCAGGCGCAAAAAGTTTACCAGTGATCCTATAATCAGATATTACTGGTTTATTTCTCCTCTTTTGTCTATTGTATTTGTTTATTTATTTATTAAACCTGATCTGATTATGGCCATTAGGCCCTCTCTTAACATGGGAGCAGAGTTTCAGACGTACTTATCTATTACATCATGATTAAATAAGAAGTAACTTTAATACGACAACTAGTAACATAAAATGATCTGAGCGTCTGCAGTGGCAGTATGAGTAAATTATACTGACTATGAACTAAAAATACCAGCATAAAATACATTACTCCAGCTGCTGCAACTGTTAGTGATAATAGCAATAATAATAATAATAATAATAATAATAACTGATTAATAATTAATAATAATTAATAATCATTAATAACATTAATGACAGTGGTATATATAAGAAGACTTTATAGATTTAAAAATATATAAGAAATATTTATAGGTACAAAAATAGATTTTATATGATACAATGAGTTCTGGAAAGCAGGAAATTTTAGGAGACTGCATCGGCTAAGAACATTGGGAAATGAGGAATATCACGTTGGAAAGAGGGATGTATAAGGGTAACGAGTGCGTGCAGGGACACTGGTAATCTTGACGTTGGGTTAATAGGTTTGTTATTACCTGTCTTCTGAAAGTAGATATGTTATTTAGCTCTCTAATGTACTTCGGGAGGTTATTCCAGAGTCCGATTCTTGCTACTAAGAATAAGTTCTAGAAGCTGGCTGAACGATGGAGTGGAAAAAAATGGGTTTCCTCTAATGGAAACGGATATTTCTTCCGTGACGGGAAGAGATATAAGGGACAGCGTTTACTGATAACGCGGTAGAGAATACAGGGGGTATGGAAATTTCTGCACTTGTCTCCACATAGCCGGGATAGCTGGTGAAATGTGAACAAAGAGTCGAACATCACAGATATATCGAACTCAAGCATTCATAATCAGTTCCAGGCGCTCTGAGCTTTCCTGGGAAAGGTCTTGCGTGATAACATCACTGTAATCAATAACTGGAGGTATAAGTTTTTGTACAATCTTGTTTTTCAGGTCAAGAAGGAAGAGCTTTTTATATTATTTTAGGGCATAAACAGATATTGATGCCTTCTTGCACATAACAGTTACGTACTCAGTTCAATTTAGATTTTCAACTATTATTATTTCTATCCTATTTGCTGAAGGAGATGAGTTGATATTTATCCCAGTTAGGGTTAGGGATGGTAGGGATTCCCGATATATTCCGGGGCAATAAGCGCCGATTGGATTTTGGATAGACTGAACTTTAACACTATATTCTGCGTACATTTTGATAGTGCACTCAAGTCGAAATTGAGATTCTCGATAGAGGTTTTGCACACACATACAACGGGAGGTCATCAGTGTACATATGTTGTTTGCAATAGGACAAGATTGATGAAACATCATTTACGTCGATACTATCTAGCAGTAACGCACATTTAAGAGAGCTTCGGAAGTCCTTTGCTGTCTTATAATTGCAATTTCCTCTCTTTGCATTCAAGGGAAGAGCCGTTGAGGAGGGCAATCGATCGCTTCATAACAAGGTTGACATCAAGGTCTAGTCAGATCACCTGGGCGAGCTTTCTTATTGCGTCTCTTTACTTTCAGTGGCTAACTTACGTCCAATGAAGCTCTCAGTGCGGGAAGCAAAGAATGATTAAGGATTAATGTGCCTCCACTAGACGTTAAAGACCACGACAAGTTCAAAGTCGCCACGGCTACAGCCACGAATATCGCAACGTTGCTCACAGCAGGCGTGACACTACGCCAGGTTCCTCTGGAGACCAGGGGAGGCACCGCGATGGCTTGCAAGGTTGGTTGGTTGGTTTGGAGGAGGAGACAAAACAGCTAGGTCATTGATCCCATCGGATTAGTAAGGATGGGGAAGGAAATCAGCCGTGCCCTTTCAAAGGAAGCATTCCGGCATTTGCGTGAAGCGATTTAGGGAAATCACGGAAAAGCTAAATAGGATGGCCGGACGCGGGCTTGAACCGTCGTCTCCAGAGTGCGAGTCCAGTATACCAATTACTGCGCCATCTCGCTCGGTGATGGCTTGAGAAGCAGACCATTGAGCAGAAGACCGCACATCAGATGGACCAGGAAGTGCCATCGACCAAGCCAGCGCTATGGATTTGACGGAACGTCCGTGTAGCCCTTGTGTATTCGCCGGCCGAGCAATGAAGTTGCGGTACGCTCGTCTGTGTTTGCTATAGAGCTGTCTGTCCGTTTGCTTCCTGAAGGGCACAATGTTGGGGGGGGGGGGCTCTTGAGCCTCTTCCATGAACTCTTGGTGCAAGTTGCTGTTAATTATTTCCCGTATGTGATAGGCACTTTGCTCATAAGAAATGTCAGATTTATTTCGGTGTACATACGGTTCTATTCAGTGCTACAGCGATTAATAATTACTAGGGGATACATGAGAAACTTTCGTTCTTTAATAGCTCTAAATAACGACGTATTTGGAATAAGTTTAGTCGTTGGGATAAGTACAGTTGAGGGAACGAAGAAGAAACGTCTCTAAAAATGAACCGAACGATGTGAAACAATTACCATGAATATACACTATCTGATCAAAAGTATCTGGACACCCTCAAATGCCGGCCGGTGTGGCCGAGCGGTTCTAGGCGCTTCAGTCTGCAACCGCGCGATCGCTATGCTCGCAGGTTCGAATCCTGCCTCGAGCATGGATATGTGTGATGTCCTTAGGTTAGTTAGGTTTAAGTAGTTCTAAGTTCTTGGGGACTGATGACCTCAGATGTTAAGTTGCATAGTGCTCCGAGCCATTTGAACACCCCCAAAAACATACGTTTTTCGTATTAGGTGCATTGCGCTGCCACCTACTGCCAGGTACTCCATATAAGCGACCTCTGTAGTCATTAGACATCGTGAGAGAGCTGAATGGGGCGCTCCGCGGAATTTACGGACTTCGAACATGGTCAGGTGATTGGGTGTCACTTGCGTCATACGTCTGTACTAGAGATTTTCACACTCCTAAAAATCCCTAGGTCCACTGTTTCCGATGTGATAGTGAAGTGGAAACGTCAAGGGACACGTACAGTATAAAAGCTACAAGTCGACCTCGTCTGTTGACTGACAGAGACCGCCCACAGTTGAAGAGGGTCGTAATGTGTAATAAGCAGACATCTATCCAGACCATCGCAAAGGAATTCCAAACTGCATCAGGATCGACTGCAAGTACAATGACAGGAGACGGGAGGTGGATTTCATGGTCGGGCGGCTTTTCACAAGCCACACATCATCCTGGTAATTGCCAAACGACGCCTCACTTGGTGTACGGAGCGTAAACATTGGACGATTGAACAAGGGAAAAACTTTGCAAAAACAGACATAATGTCTTATGGGATAACAGCAATCAGTGATTTTATAATGTTACTTTAAATCCGTCTTGATTGCAAATTTTTTTTATTATTCATATGACCGGTTTCGGTTCATTCAGAACCATCTTCAGATCTGATATTTAAGTAACTTAAATATCAGATCTGAAGATGGTTCTGAATGAACCGAAACCGGTCATATGAATAAAAAAAAAAAAAAAAAAAAATTGCAATCAAGACGGATTTAAAGTAACATTACAAGGGAAAAACGTTGTGTGGAGTGAGGAATCACATACACAATGTGGCGATCCGATGGCAGGGTGTGGGTATGGTGAATGCTCGGTGAACGTCGCCTGGCAGCGCGTGTAGTGCCAACAGTAACATTCGGAGGCGGTGGTGTTATGGTGAGGTCGTGTTTTTCACGGAGGGGGATTGAGCTCTTGTTGTTTTGCGTGGCACTAGAACAGCAGACGCATACATTGATGTTTTAAGCATCTTCTTGCTTCCCACTGTTGAAAAGCAATCCGAGGATAGTGATTGCATCTTTCAACACGATCGAGCACCTGTTCATAATGCACGGCCTGTGGCGGAGAGGTTACACGACAATAACATCCCTGTAATGGACTGGCCTGCACAGAGTCCTGACCTGAATCGTATTGAACAACTTTGGGATGATTTAGTTCCCCAACTTCGCGCCACGCCTCACCGACCGACATCGATACCTCTCCTCAGTGTAACACTACGTGAAGAATGGGCTGCCATTCCCCAAGAAACCTTCCAGCACCTGATAGAACGTATGCCTGCGAGATTGGAAGCTGTCATCAAGGCTAAGGATGGGCCAACAAGATATTGAATTCCAGCATTACCGATGGAGGGCTCCATTAACTTGTGAACCATTTTCAACCAGGTGTTCGCATACTTTTCATCTCATAGTGTATGGCTTATGTACTGAATCGTTCTCATAGCTGATATTCATAATTTGGCAACAAAAATTTACGTTATTCATACATCAGTAACTATCATAGTAAAAAAAGAATAGTCCAATAATTGTACAGTAAAATCAAGAGTTCCCTCTTATTGGAATTAAAGTTTAAAAACAGCTATATGCTTTCGATACTTCTGCAGCACTTATTTCCACTGGCTGAATAAGGTCGGTTTTTTTTGCCGTAGTCTGGCTGAACGCCGTGTCATCCTAGGACAATATGGTCACTGGATGCGTTATAAATGGGCAAATCGTCAGTATACTGCTGTCGCGGTCGTTGTCGAGTTTTTCGACCTTGTACCCGCTATTACTCTGGCAAGAAGCTCCTCATTTAGCCTCACGACGCTGAATGCACCGCATTCGAGCCTCCTCCCCACCAAGCCGTGTGGAGTGACGGCGCTGTCAGATGCGCCATGCCACGGATTGCGAGGCCTCTCCCGCCGAAGATTCGAGTCCTCCCTCGGCCAAGAGTGTTATTCTTAGCATAGCATAGTTTAAGTTAGTTTAAGTATTATGTAAGTCTAGGGACCGATGACCTCAGCAGTTTGGTCCCTTAGGAATTCGCACACACATCTCCCCCTCCCCTCCCCCTCTGGCAACGTCGAGAATCAAACGGGACTCCCACATATGGCAGTGAGCCGTACTGACCGCTCAGCTAAGGAGAGAAATAATTGGCTGCATACAATATCATCTGAGCCATGCTGGCTCGTATTGATATTTGCTTCGCCGCCTACTAGCGTGACTTCACCGTTCGGGCGTGCCGCGAGGTGACGCAACTGCGCGCCTTTGCGAATTTTTCGGTGATCTCTCAGTGGAGTGCAAGACCGGTGTCTCTGCGGAGAGGCAGATGGGAAGAAATGGCCGTTGGGGCACAAGGCAGTACCCATGTTGAAATAACGTGTTGCCTTATACGCGGTAACCGTTACGGCGAAATGTTGATCAGTGGGGAACCTAGAGAGCTCGGTGTTTGGGGAGGTGTTTTTCTGGCGCATTCCATTCATGGGCTAAGAGGATCAACTCACTGCATTCCTGGCTGTTTAGCTTCATTAACTTGGACGCCGTCCGCCCTCCTGCGAGAGTCTATAGTTCCCTCTTCCATTTGGCGAGACGTTCAATAGCACGGTTGCTGATTCTGCGAGTTGTTTTGGGGCTGACCACCTCTGCCTTCCTCCTGAGTCGAATTGCTCTCCGGCATTTTACAAACGTTACTGTGAGTGCATATGTTTCAATGTAGCCTTAAGGTTTCCCATTTGTAACTGTTGCCCATTAAGGTAGTTGTCACTCTAGCCAAATATTTTGTAAAACTTCCTCTGCAAGTGGTGATCAGTGTCCTTGGCAGTGACGCGATGGTGTGTTTAAGGTTATTGTAATGAGCTAAGGTTTTCGGGACACGTCCTGTTCTTTAATATTTTACTCTCCTGATATCATACGAGTTACTGCTCATTTGTGCTTAATCCTGGTTATTCATTTAATGTATGTTCATGTTTTAATTTGTTTTGATTTTAGTTATATTTTAGATGTGTGGCCTGGTGAGGCCATCAAGCTGTTTACCGAACCCGTTAATGAAGGGAAACGGGTTAGTTGCTCGCCATTGCCCGTCTGACTGTGGGGTAACTTCTTGTTTGGCTTCTTTTTGTGACTGTATGCGTCTTGGGCCTTACGTTCATGACTCAACACCCAGAAAGTTTCGGGGTGCTATTTGACGTTTGCCCACTATCCCTTGAGACAAGAAAATGTAACTATTTTCAATTTAATCAATTGGTGTTGCAAATTATATTAAATATGGTTTGTCCCTTTTAGAGCTTCACTGAATGATTTATTTAATACACAGTTTTATGGATACTAAAATTCTAATTTAGTGGGCGGTAAGCTGGCTCAGTTCGCTTTTAAAAATTGTCATCTAATTACACCTAATTGAAGCGGCTTCGGCGTATATTTATCTTGCGCTTCCTTTGCTGAAGGGCTACTGTGCCTGTATTACTGTTTGGTTTGGAGCTGTCTTGCTTAGGCGATTCTTTCGCTGCGCTGTATCCTACTTGGCACCGCTTCTCACCTTGGTTATGGTGCCAGAGGTGAGCCGGTACTGGAGTGGCTGTGTATTTGCCGCGTGCGTCTGCTCGGCGCGGCGCGGCGCGGCTCCGTCGTGCTGTGTATCGGGCATTCGAGATCAGACACCGTAACTAGCTCTGCGGACACCTTTCATGCCGCTTCATCAGCTCCCTATGCTGAGTTTGCCTTTCCTTCTTTAACCTTAAGTCGTCTGTTCTTCTGTGCCTCAACTACCAAAATTCTGTCTCGTTCCTTGATCTTTAGTGGCTGGTGTTTGTGCCTCTGGATCACCGGTTCCCGGGTTCGATTCCTGGCCGCGTCGGGATTTTTCTCCGCCCGAGGACTGGGTGTATTGTCCTCACTACTTTCGTCATCATTTGGGAGAGCGGCGAACCTGGACAGTGCAAAGATTGGGAATTCGTACGGGCGCTGATAACCACGTAGTTCAGCACCCCACGAACCAAATGTCATCTGTCATCATCTTGATCGTTAGTGCCGCTGGAATCCTGCGATATTAAAGACTTATTAATACCCTTGACTCAAGCACTTGTTATGCAATGGTATATTTGCTGACTAATTCATTCTCTTAAAAGCGATCATTTTTAAAGATTATTGCTCTGAAATTGTTTCGGGGCCCACTGTCAGTTTTTTATTGCTTTAAATAGAGTTGTACGTTTTCTTACCTGTTTCATTTTGTTAAATTCACAGGTTATGAGTATTGTGTATTTGCCGCCATTTCTTTAGTTTGTCCTAACTGTCATTCAGCACTGCCTCAAATACACTGAAGAGCCAAAGAAACAGGTCAATCCCCTAATATCGTGTAAGGCCACCGCGAGCACGGAGAAATGTCGCAACACGGCGTGGCATGGGCTCGACTAATATTTGTTAGAGGGAATTGACAACTTGAATCCTGCAGGGCTCTCCATACATCCGTAAGAGCACGAGGGGTGGAGGTCTCTTCTGAACAGCACGTTGCAAGGAATCCCTGATATTCTGAATTTCATGTCTGAGGTGTGTGGGCCGGCCGGTGTGACCAAGCGGTTCTAGGCGCTTCAGTCTGTAACCGCGCGACCGCTACGGTCGCAGGTTCGAATCCTGCCTCGGGCATGGATGTGTGTGATGTCCTTAGGTTAGTTAGGTTTAAGTATTTCCAGGTTCTAGAGGACTGATGACCTCAGATGTTAAGTCCCATAGTGCTGAGAGCCATTTGCACCATTTGAGGGGTGTGGAGGCCAGCGGAAGTGTTTAAACTCAGAATAGTGTTTTTGGAGCCACTCTGTAGCAATTCTGGACGTATATGACGTCGCATTGTCCTGCTGGAGTTCCCACGTCCTTCGGAATGCACACTGGACATTAAAGTATGCAGGTAACCAGACAAGATGCTTATGTGCGTGTCACCTGTCAGAATAGTATCTAGACGTATGAGGAGTCCCATATCACTCCAGCTGCAAACGCCCCACACCGTTACAGAGCCTATACTAGCTTGAACAGTCCCCTGCTGACATGCAAGCTCCATGGATTCATGAGGTTGTCTCCATACCCGTACGCGACCATCGCTCGATGCAATATGAAACAAGACTCGTCCGACCAGGCAACATGTTTCCAGTCATCAACAGTTCAATGACGGTGTTAGCGGGCCCAGGTGAGACGAAAAGCTTTGTGTCGTTCAGTCATCATGGGTACACGAGTGGACCTTCCGTTCCAAAAGCCCATATCGATGATGTATCGTTGAATGGTTCGCATCCTGACACTTGTTGATGGCTCAGAACTGAAATCTGCAGCAGTTTGCGGAAGGGCTGCACGTCTGTCACGTTGAACGATTCTCTTCAGTCGTCGTTGTTTCCGTTCTTGTAGGATCTCTTTCCGACCGCAGCGATGTTGGAGATCTGATGTTTTACCGGATTCCTGATATTCACAGTACACTCGTGAAATGGTCGTATGGGAAAATCCTCACTTCATCGCTGCCTCGGAGATACTGTGTCGCATCGTTCGGCACCGACTATAACACCACGTCCAAATTCTCTTAAATCTTGATAACCTTCCATTGTAGCAGCAGTAACCAATCTAACAACTGCGTCAAACAATTGTTGTCTTATATAGGCGTTGCCGACCGCAACGCCGTATTCTGCCTGTTTACATGTCTCTGTATCTGAGTAAGTATGCCTATACTAGTTTCTTTGGCGCTTCAGTGTAAGAATGTTTAAATGTTTGGTGCTCCCATTTAAAAAAAAAAATAATTTGGATTGTGAAACACAATATTTGGAGCTGTAATACTCTTAAATGCTTTATAGTTGTTCGAATTTTTGGGACAAAGTAGCCCTTCTTCCATTGCGATTATCTCGTTAAAAATAAATTCAAATTGCGAGAAATGATAAATGATGTCGTAAGCGGGGTTTGCCTTCCACGAGGAGTTCCAGTCTTCGCCCTATTTCTGGTAAATTATTCAGTATTGTAAGAAAAATAGATAACACTACCGCAAATTCTTAAAGTTAAATCGCAGCACAGCAAACTGCACAGAGGGAGAAAAATCCCAAAACCAAGATGGAGTTGTGCGAAGTAATCCAAAGTTGGTAGGCTTGTTTTTACGTCTGAAAGAAGACGTGTACCTAAATTTCGCACCAGCCGTTTAAGAGTTGCGCTAGCAGCGCCACTACGAGGATGCAAATCAGGTTTGCTTTATTTATTTCTTTTATATTTTATTTACACGTCAAGTTCCGTATGACCAAATTGAGGAGCAAATCTCCAAGGTCATGGAACGTGTCAGTACATGAAATTACAACATAAAAGTATTAACAGATAAAAATAAATGTTTATGAACCTGAAAACAGTCAGTCCATAAGTTTAAGTAAACGCTATCAGCAATACAATAAGAATCAGTTTAATTTTTCAAAGAACTCGACAGAATAGGAGTGACCCATGAGGAAACTCTTCAGTTTCCCGCGTGACCGCTACGGTCGCAGGTTCGAATCCTGCCTCGGGCATGGATGTGTGTGATATCCTTAGGCTAGTTAGGTTTATGTAGTTCTAAGTTCAAAGGGACTGATGACCTCAGATGTTGAGTCTCATAGTGCTCAGAGCCATTTGAACCATTTTTTCTTCAGATTCCATTTGAAAGCGCGTGGATTACTGCTAAGATTTCTGAATTCGGTTGGCAGCTTATTGAAAATGGCTGCAGCAGTATACTGCGCACCTTTTTGCACAAGAGTTAAGGAAGTCCGATCCAAATGGAGGTTTGATTTCTGCCGAGTATTAGCCTAGTGAAAGCTGCTTATTCTTGGAAATAAACTGATATGCGTAACAAGAAACGACAATAAGCAATCTACATATTGAGAGGCCAATTTCAAAATACCCAGACTCGTGAACAGAGGTCGACAAGACGTTCGTGAACTCACACCACTTATTGCCCGAACCGCCCGTTTCTGAGCCAAAAATATCCTTGTAGAATGGGAAGAGTTACCCCAAAATATAATACCAAACGACATAAGTGAATGAAAATAAGCAAAATAGACTTATTTTCGTATCGAAGTATCACTCACTTTAGATACCGTTAGAATAGTAAAAATGGCAGTATTAAGTCTTTGAACAAGATCCTGAACGTGGGCTTTCCACGACAGCTTACTATCTATCTGAAAACCTAGAAATTTGAACTGTTCAGTTTCACTAATAATATGACCGTTCTGTGAAATTAAAACGTCAGGTTTTGCTGAATTGTGTGTTAGAAACTGTAAAAAGTGAGTCTTGCTGTGATTTAACGTTGGTTTATTTTCTGCAATCTATGAATTGAGGTCATGTACTGCACTATTTGAAACCGAGTCAATGTTGCACACAACATCCTTTACTACCAAGCTAGTGTCATCAGTGAACAGAAATATTTTACAGTTACCCGTAATACTAGAGGGCGTATCATTTATATAAGTAAGGAACAGGTACGGCCCCAACGCGCTCTAACGGTAGTGAGCGTTAATTAACTTTGGGATTAGACGTAGTGAGATGATGTCAGTCAAGAATGCCTTTAAGACGAGATTACCCAAACTGAGTTTGAGCGAGGTCGTGTAATACGGCTACGAGAAGCTCAATGTTTCTTCCGCGATACCGCAGAAGAACTTAGTCGGTATGTACCCACTGTACATTGTTACTGGTAGCGATGATCAGGCGAAGGTACGCTCACAAGAATACTGGGCTTCGTGGCTCTACCGAAAGGGAAGACCGTCGTGTTTGTCGTATGGCTGTGGCGCATCGTAGTTCATCTGCAGCAGCAACTGGAGCAACAGTTGGCACCTCAGTGACACAATGAACTGTTACAGATCGGTTACTTCAAGGACAGCTCGGAGACAAACGCCCTGTGGCGTGAATTCCTCTGACTCCAAACCTCCCCCATTTGCGACTTCACTGATCTCAAGCCCTCACTGGAGGGCGGACTGAAAGTCTGTTGCCTTTTCTGATAGCTGATTCTGCCTCCGTGGCAGCGATGGCCGTGTGTTACTTACAAGGGAACCTCCCCATCACCCCCCCCCCCCCCCCTCAGATTTAGTTATAAGTTGGCACAGTGGATAGGCCTTGAAAAACTGAACACAGATCAATCGAGAAAACAGGAAGAAGTTGTGTGGAACTATGAAAAAAATAAGCAAAATATACTGAGTAGTCCATGCGGAAGATGGGCAACATCACAGGTAACTCTGAGTCCAGGAGCGCCGTGGTCTCGTGGTTAGCGTGAGCAGCGGCAGAATGAGAGGTCCTTAGTTCAAATCTTCCCTCGCGTGAAAAGTTTAATTTTTTATTTTCAGACAATTATCAAAGTTTAGGCACTCACACACAATCAACTTCGCTCTCCAAAATTCCAGGACATGTTCAGATTTGCTTGGACATATGCAGGATTTGACGGTCTACGCACGGAAAAATTTGAAAACGTTAAAAACATATGTTTCGGCAGAACACAAGGAAAACTGTGCGACTGTGAAACGGTTGCATTCATTTGTTGCAGTTTATGTGACAAACTCTTACGTTTTCATCACTTTTTTGGGAGTGATTATCACATCCACAAGAAAACCTAAATCGGGCAAGGTAGAACAATATTTTTACCCATTCGCCAAGTGTACAAAATGGTTCAAATGGCTCTGAGCACTATGGGACTTACCATCTTAGGTCATCAGTCCCCTAGAACTTAGAACTACTTAAACCTAACTAACCTAAGGACATCACACACATCCATACCCGAGGCAGGATTCGAACCTGCGACCGTAGCGGTCGCGCGGTTCCAGACTGAAGCGCCTAGAACCTCTCGGCCACTCCGGCCGGCCCCCAAGTGTACAAGTTCGGTGGGTCGACAACATATTCCCGTCATGTGACGCACATGCCGTCACCAGTGTCGTATAGAATATATCTGACGTGTTTTCCCGTGGAGGAATCGGTTGACCTATGAACCTGCGATCAAATGTTTTCGATTCCCATTGGAGAGGCACGTCCTTTCGTCTACTAATCGCACGGTTTTGCGGTGCGGTCGCAAAACACAGACACTAAACTTATTCCAGTGAACATAGACGTCAATGAACGAACGGACAGATCATAAATTTGCGAAAATAAAGAAAGAAAAATTTTTCACTCGAGGGAAAACTTGAACCAAGGACCTTTCGCTCCGGAGCTGCTCAAGCTAACCACGAGACCACGGGGCTCCTGCACTAATAACTACCTGTGATGTTGCCTATCTTGCGCATGGACTACTCAGTTTGTATATTTTGCTTATTTTTTTCTTAGTTCCACACAACTTCTTCCCGTTTTCTCGATTGATCTGTGTTCAGTTTTTCAAGGCCTATCCACTGTGCCAACTTATAACTAAATCTGAGGGGGGTGCGATGGGGAGGTTCCTCTGTTAGGAGGAAGCTGGGCGAGCGCGTGCGATCAACGTACAGGGTAACACTTATCGAACTATTTTAAAAAGAAACGCAAATTAGTTACAAGCTACTGCGTGCATGCACTTTTTTCCACATCTGACCGTCACTACAGATATTCGGATTTAGGTTAAGACGTGTTTAATATGCCTGCCATTATTGGCGATGATGTGACGCAGACGACTAGCGAAATTCTGCGTGACTCGCTGAAGTCTCGGAAAATCGACGCTGTCGATGATCTTCTGAATGGCTGTTTTCAGCTCAGCAATGGCTTTGGGGTTATTGATGGGGTTATAGCTCTACAAAAAGGTGTCGCATGTGTTCAGATCCGGAGAATATGGCGGTCAACCGACGCCAATGCCAGTGGCCTCTGTGTACCCCAGAGCCAGAATGCGATCCCCAAAGTTTTCCTCCAGGACGTCAAACACTCTCCTGCTTCAATGGGATCGAGTTCCCTTTTACATGAACCTCATCTTGGCGAAACCAGGCTCACTCTGGATAATGGGGGTGAAATCATCTTCCACAACTTTCACGTACCGTTCGGTAGTCACCGTCCCATCAAGGAATATCGCACCGATTACTCCGTTACTGGGCATTGCACACCACACTGTCACCCATTGAGGGTGAAGAGACTTCTCGATCGCTAAATATGGATTCTAAGTCCCCCAAATGTGCCTATTTTGCTTATTGACGAACCAGTCCCAGCGAAAGTGGGCTTTGTCGCTAAACCGAGCCGTATTCACATCAAAGTCCTGTTCGTCAGTTCTGTAGTGTTTGCGAAACACAACCCCTGTTCCCTGGCCATGAGATTTAGTGGCTGATGGGTTTGAATTTTATGTGGGAGGAGATGCCGGTCTTCAAAACCATGTTGTCGCAGTGTCTCCCGGTTGACTCCCACCTGTTGTGCAGCTCGTCTGATCGATTTCCTGGGGCTCGTTTGAAACACAACACGTGTCTTCTCGATGTTTTCAGACGTTTTTACTCTTTCTGGACGACTGACATTGCCAAAACTTTTATTACGAACACTACCCGTTCTCTCAAAGTTGGACCGGTTGTCGTCTGTCTAAATTCGTTCGCAAACTTCCATTGAGCCGCGGCTGAGTAGTTGTTGCTCGCATGGTAGGCCTTCATAAGCGCTACACGCTTACGCAAACTGTGGCTTTTTCACGTGAAAATGACCAACAACAACAACAAGGCGTATGCGAATACTAATTCCCATCATGCCCCGCGGCCAGTTGTGCAGTTTGAACGCCTTAACGCAAATCGTTCAGAAGTTATGACGATTTTATTTCATACAGTTCAATAATTGTTACCCTCTATCTGCGGTCCAGCCACTGGTCATACACGTGGGATTATGGCGTAGGGTGCTACTGCATATGATAGCAGGGGCACTCTTGTGAGTCTGGTGATTTGACCTTATGTGCTAATATTTATGAACAGCATTCTAAGGAATATTTTCCAACAGGATAACTCTCACCCACATCCTGCCGTTGTACCCGAATATGATCTACAGAATGTCGACACGCCTTGGCCTGCTCTGTCACCAGTTACGTCTGCAATTGAGCACGTATTAGCGGACGACAGCACCAGCGTCATCCACAAATAGTGGGAACCGTCCCTGCATTGACCGACCAAGTGTAAAAGATTTGGAACTCCGAACTCCATCCCACAAACTGACATCCGGCACTTGTACGACACAATGCATGCACGTGTACAAGCTTGCATTCAACATTGTGGTGGTTGCACCTAGTGCGAGGGTTGTCCAGAAAGTAAGTTCCGATCGGTCGCAAAATGGAAACCACTGGGAAAATCCAGTAAAGCTTTATACAGATGTGTTGGGCAGTGTCTCTAGTATGCCCGTCGGTCGTGTCGTGTCGCTCTGTTCAGTTCTGAGTCAACAGTGAGCATGTAAAGATGCTTAGGGAATAGTGTCTCCGCCAAGTATGAGGGCCTGGTTAGAGATTTCGCCTTTGTCATGCAGCCCGCATAACACAACTGTCGAGCAGTTCCCCTTCTTAATGCCGATTCTCTGCCGCACACTGCATGGGCAATGAAGACGCTCCTGCAGCGTTTCCGATGAGAAGTGTTTGATTACCCATAATACAGTCCGTAATTGGCTCCCCCTAAGTCTCTGATCTGCTCACAAGAACTGTTGGTTCTGAAGGCAAAATTTTTCCACAGACAAGGAGCAGATAACTGGCCGAATGCACAGGCGGCTGCTTTCTATGACGAGGATATTGGAAAGTTGATACAACACTACGACAAAACTCGAAGTTGGAGAGGCGACCATGTAGAGAAGTACGTGGAAGGTGTACCTAACTATTGCAAATAAAATGTTTCTGGTTGCCACTGTGGTTTCCATTTCGCGACCGATCGGAACTTACTTTCTGGACAACTCTGGTATTAACGTATGAGCATTTCACATTGGCAATGGCTTTTCTGGTGCTTATATTAATCTGTGAACTTGCAACTTTAATCGCTTAAATATGTCACCTAGACAAATGTATTTCCGAAATTGCATAACTCTGCATTAATTATTTCTTAGTGTTGGATTATTCTTCCCATCATTGTACTGAAGAGCGATATGTAATATGTTTGGGTTAATGGATGATGCATGGTCTTTTCCATTAAACTCCACTTGTTGTCCGTAATTAATCAAATTGTTTTCATTCTTCCCATTTGTCTGGTAGAGAATTGATTTAGAATAGTATAGAAAAAAATAAATAAAAGTTTAAATGTAGCTTCAGGACAGCGTAATACACTGAAAGCAGCATTTTCAACATCATGAAAGATCTGATCCAACGTTCAGCTTGTCTTTCCCCTTGACAACGGAATACAACATTAGCTCTAATTTTAGATATATAAAATTCAATGTGATGGATGTCCGAGATCTTGTGTAGGACAGACAGAGAGGGCATTTAAGACCTTCTTTAATGAGCAATTGCTCAACGAAGAACGTGAAAATCCGTATGTCATATTTCGCACAGTGTCTTGAAGTTGAAAAACGCACTGTTTCTCCACCATCTCTACTGAATATAGAAAATTTCTATGCAGGTGACAAGGGCTAAAAGTAATCTCTTCGAAGAGCTTGAAACATATAAACATTCCCGCCTAAAATCTGAAGATTTGTTTAGCGGACATGTGCCACTTCATATCGCATTGCTAATTTCTTTCAAAAAACATGACGTCAAAACATCCTTTACCAAAAATAATAAGACCAAGCTGTTTTTTATAGATAACAAGAGGCTCACAACAAATGGTTCAAATGGCTCTATGCACTACGGGACTTAACATCTGAGGTCAGCAGTACTCTAGACTAAGAACTAATTAAACCAAACTAACCTAAGGACATCACACACATCCATGCCAGAGGCAGGATTCGAATCTGCGACCGTAGCAGTCACGTGGTTCCGGACTGAAGTGCCTAGAACCGCTCGGCCACAGCGGTAGTCGGCTTGCAACAGCTCGCATTGAAAAATAGACATTGTTTTGATTGCGCAGCACCGCTTAGAAAATTATGTAAATTAATCCACTTTTAGATACGACGCTATGTGGTATACTTACCATAATACACAGATATTGCCTTACGCGTATGGGTCTTACGTGATCCCTTCCGATCATATCTTAAATGTTTCAGTTCAATGTGCACTATCGTCTTTTATTGCGTTAATGTATTTTACCCATACTCTGTAAACTGTGGTGGCAGTTTATAGGCGCGACATAGATGGTCGGGCGTGGTGGTCTTGCTGTAAAGCGCATGCTTGGAAATCGAGACGCGGAATCGCATCTCGGTCGGACCATGAATTTTTCAGTCTTTGTTTTAACCTAACCTTCACCTCTCAGCGACGTGAATCGTCTCTAGAATCGGTTCGACGTTAAAATGAAGGTCCCCATTCCCTAGTTGGATACCTTGGGTAGGTTAGTAACATGCAAGTCGCTGAAGTGGCGTCCAATTGAAAGGCTTTCACCAGCGCAATCAGCTATACGAATAATTCTTTAACTTTCACTGCTTGTCTTGTTATTGATATTAAGGGAATGTCATAACATTTTACCATTGTTCATGTACTGTAAGTTACATTGTAATTAGCACATATATGAGCCCACAGGCATACTTTCCGCATATAACGTGAGCAAACACTGTGACCTCGCGCATTCTCCACTCGTCGACAGAGAAGCCTATGTGCAGCCAATTCGCCTTGTCTTGTATTTCTGTAAACTCGTTTCCGGCTGCCAGCCGTGTCTTCAAGACGCTGGAAGAACAACGTATTGCCGATGCACTGTCTGCTCTTCGCGGCACCATCAACTTTAAATTAATCAAATTCTACACCAGCCTTTTGTTAGCCTCTTTAACCTAAACTTTTTATTGACACATGATTGCCGGTAGAGCCCTTTCATCTTTCTCTTTATTATGCCTTAGTCACACATCTCATATGCTTTTATGATGTTTTTGCTGCCTCCGTACCTACTTAACTCTGTGCGTAAGCGTAATTAATTCACTCTAACTCAACATTTTGTGGTACACTACGTAAATTTTGTGATTTGTCGTCTTACTATGGATCATTAAAGAGGTATGTAATTTTTCCGACTCAGATTTTTCAAATCAGACAATTAAAAGAAGTAATATATTTTTTTACTTTATCAGTTTAGGGCTTCTTAATCGTCCAATAGTAATTTGACGTGGGCTTGTCCATGGTACAAGCCAGCCGGCCGCGGTGGTCTCGCGGTTCTAGGCGCTCAGTCCGGAACCGCGCGACTGCTACGGTCGCAGGTTCAAATCCTGCCTCGGGCATGGATGTGTGTGATGTCCTTAGGTTAGTTATGTCTAAATAGTTCTAAGTTCTAGGGGACTGATGACCGCAGCTGTTGAGTCCCACAGTGCTCAGAGCCATTTGAACCATTTTTGGTACAAGCCAGCACTGAATATATTCTTTGTAATAAGTTTCTTGTATTTCACACACAATTATAGCGATCTTTTAACTACTTCTTCTTAAATTTCTTCTTCTTTCACAAATTTTGTTTACTTCCGAAGATCACAGGTTAACGTATCGAAAACAGGAAAGTGAAAAAAAAATTCAAATGCGCAGCTGGTGATTGATTCTATGTTGCAAAACCAACAGCCAGCCTTCAGAAGGAGTTAATCGGATAGAAAGCAGCACGAAATCTACCGAGGCATCTTTTCCTTTTGCGGGCAAGTGCTCTACCAACTGAGCTATCCAAGCATGACTCACTCCCCGTCCTCACAGCTTTAATTACGCCAGTACCTCGTCTTCTACCTTCGAAACTTCACAGAAGCTCTCCTGCAAACCTTGCAGAACTAGCACTCCTGGAAGAAAGGATATTGCGTAGACGTGGCTTAGCCACAGCCTGGGGGATGTTTCTGGAATGAATTCTAGAAACTTATGACAAATCTCCACAACCGTTACAGGTAGCTGGCTATGGCATCCCAGGAAGAGCACATAACGCTTACCGTCTAAAGGGGCTACTTCCTTTCCACATGAGTACGTCTACCGTCTCTCATGATCAAAACTCCCGCAAGAAATCATATACTGACATACCTTCTTTAACCTGTGCGGTTGCCGATGTTATTTTCCATAATCCTTGCAAAATGAACTCATACCTTATTTTCACGTATGTCGGTCCCCACCACCTGGTGGTGTTCCATGCTTGTCTGGTTAGGAAAGTGATTACCTTTCACCCAGCGGGTGTGGCTTCGCGCCATCGCGGTGACTGAGTCCAGAGGTACGTGGAGCGCTGCAGCGGGAATATACGCGGCCGTTCGACATTCCTGGGCGGCGCGCGCATATCATTTCCAGCGCATAAAAGCGGGCGGCGCCTTCTCGGCATTCATATCGAGTGCCTCCCGAACGCTCACAATACCCTCGTCGCTCTCTCCCTGCTCTCACCAAACTGACATTCCACGCCCTCACTATTGTCGAAGGCGGCTCTCATCAACATTCTCTTACGATGCCGGCTCCAACAGGCGGGCCTATACTTAAACAGAGAAAAATAATACGTGAATTTGGAATCACAGGTAACGATCAATTCTAATGGTCTTGTACAACTTACTCTTCAGCCAGTCGTTGTAAATGATGACAATGAAACTTAAATTTTACGTTGACCCGCCTCAAGAAATATTAGTGCCTTTATTTTTTCAGCTTTTCTAAAGACGTAACGAACTGACAGCACGTTATCGAACATTGTAAAGAAAGACAACGGCCGGCCGTTGTGGCCAAGCAGTTTTACGCGCTTCAGTCCGTAACCGTGCGACTGCTACGGTCGCAGGTTCGAGTCCAGCCTCGGGCATGGATGTGTGTGATGTCCTTAGTTTGGTTTAGTTAGTTCTAAGTTCTAGGGGACTGATGACCTCTGTTGTTAAGTCTGATAGTGCTCAGAGCCATTTTTTGAAAGACAACGTATGGGTTACTTCAGCGGTCATGCGAGACACAGCTGGCCCTCTTTGTGCATGATATACAACAGGCTCTAGACACCGGCTCCCAGGTTGATACTATATTTCTCGACTTCCGAAAGGCGTTCGACTCAGTTCCGCACTGTCGCTTACTCCAAAAAGTGCGCGCTTAATGTCTATCCGATGACATGTGCGGCTGGATAGAAAATTTTCTAACAGACAGGGAGCAGTTTGTCGTCCTGAACGGGGTGACTTCAATAGAAACAAGCGTAACTTCAGGTGTGCCCCAGGGCAGCGTAATAGGTCCGTCGATTTTTACGATTTGCATAAACGATCTGGTTGATGGTATTGAATTAGACTGTTTGCCGATGATGCTGTAGTCTAAAGGAAAGTAGTGTCACACGAAAGTAGTGAAGAAATCAATGAGGATTTGCAGAAAATTAATGCGTGGTGTAATGACTGGCAGTTATCTCTCAATATTAGTAAGTGTAACCTACTGGGTATAACAAGGCGAAAAATCCCCATTAATGTACGAGTACAAAATAAATGCCCAGGCTTTGGAACCTGTAACATCCGTCAAGTATCTGGATGTGACTATTCGAAATTATCTCAAATGGAATGATCAGATTACACAAGTAACGGGTAAGGCAAGCTCTAAATTGCGGTTTATTGGTCGAATCCCGAAGCGATGCAGTCCTTCAACAAAGGAAATAGCTTAAAATACGTTAGTTCATCCAGTCTTAGAGTATTGATCGTCTGTATGGAACCCTTACCAGTTGGGTCTAATTCAAGGGATTGAGAAGGTCCAAAGGAGAGCGGCAAGATTCGTGATGATACATTTAGCCATCGCGAGAGCGTTACAAATCTCATAGAAAGTTTGAAGTGGGACACACTTGCAGATAGACGGCACGCTAAACGGAAGGGGCAGCTCACTAAGTTCCGAAATCCGATCTTCACCTAGCATGTAGAGCATATATTATTACCTCCAACGTTCAAATAGCGCAATGATCACCATTCAAAGATAAGGGAAATTAGAGCTCGTATTGAGGCGTTCAGACAGTCGTTTTTCCCTCGCGCGATCCGTGAGTGGAACAGAGAAGGTGGGGGTTGGGGGGGGGGAGGGGTGGTAGATATGACTTTGGCGAGAATTGTGCCCTCCGCCACATACCGCTTGGTGGCTAGCGGAGTATATATGTAGATGTAGATGTAGCTGAGGTTTAATTACAATAGCTAGTTAAGATCTTGCATATAGGTAGATGCGGATCCAAGTACTTGGGAGAGGATCGTGACCGCCCCTCCATTCCCCCCCCCCCTCCGCCCCCCTCTCTAAAAGAACTTTTAAGCACAATACAGGGTGCTAGATAGTGGTAGGAGGGCAGTTTGTAGTTTGCGGAATCACTACAGGACGTTGCGCCGGTGCAACGGGGTTCCCGCGTAATAATACGTCATCCTTTATAAAGGGACAGGTGTCGCGCCAGTGTTCTGGGTAGAGATCTGTGGTGCAGACATCTCTGCTCCCGTTCAGTGATTTGTAAAAATGGTTGAAATCGAGATCCGAGAAGTGATTAATTATTTCGTGAAGAAAGGTAGGAAATCAGAAGAAATTAATGCCGATTTTCAGAACGCTGCTCCTGTATATTTAACAGTTGCCAAGTGTCACAGGGTTATTTGGTAAGCGTGACAGCGTTACGGAGATGTTTAGCAAACTCAAGTGGCAGACTCTGGAAGAGAGGCGCTCTGTATCGCGTTGTAGCTTGCTATCCAGGTTTCGAGAGGGTGCGTTTCTGGATGAGATATCGAATATATTGCTTCCCCCTACTTATACCTCCCAAGGAGATCACGAATGTAAAATTAGAGAGATTCGAGCGCGCACGGAGGCTTTCCGGCAGTCGTTCTTCCCGCGAACCATAAGCCACTCAAACAGGAAAGGGAGGTAATGACAGTGACACGTAAAGTGCCCCTCGCCACACACCGTTGGTTGACTTGCGGAGTATAAATGTAGATGTAGATGTAAATGGCCAACGAGTTTCATGTAAGTCAGCAGGCTTTCGTGGCCGTTATCACTTAAGTTAAAATCTTCTGGGTCGTTAGGCCGCGTCATATTTCCTCTAAAATAATTTACGTTAGGATCCCTCTGGTGGGATTTTCTCCAGACCCTGAAAAAGATCCCAGCAGAGGGATCGAAATGGCGATTATTTTAGAAATATGTCGCGGCCTAACGACCGAGAAGATTTTAGTAAACGAGTTAAAAATGGTCAGAATAGCTTAGATGATAGCCCGCGTAGTGGTCTGTCAAGATGTTATTTAAAAGTGCATAAATGGTAGTGCAGAATCGCAGACTGAAATGCGAGAAATTGTTGAAGCTGTAGGGATGTCATCTGAACGGGCATATCACATTTTAAAAGTGGAATTGTGTATGAGAAAATTATCTACTATGTGGATGCCGTGAGTCTTAACATAGGATCAGAAACGCATCGGTATGAATATGTTCGAGCAACGTTTGACCCGTTTTCAGAACAACGAAGAAGATTTTTTGGGCCAGGTTGTGACCACAGATGAAACTTCGGTCTACAACAGTATCCCAGAGACAAGACAAGCGTCAAAGCAATGGTATCGTGTTGAATCAGAAAGAAAACAAAAGCAATATGGTTGCCTGGAGAGGCCGCGGCGTCAGTTTTTTGTGATGAGAAAAAAAAAATGGAAATGTCGTGTGGCTAGGGCCTCCCGTCGGGTAGACCGTTCGCCTGGTGCAGGTCTTTCGATTTGACGTCACTTCGGCGACCTGCGCGTCGATGGGGATGAAATGATGATGATTAGGTTAACGCAAAACCCAGTCCCTCAGAGGAGAAAATCTCCGACCCAGCCGGGAATCGAACCCGGGCCCTTAGGATTGACAGTATATCACGCTGACCACTCAGCTGCCGGGGAGAATGGGATCCTACTCATAGATTACTTCAGAATAATACGCTAACCTGCTGGTCCAACTGACGTGAAAAAATCCCAGGTTTGGCAAGGAAGAATGTCATCTCACATCAACGCGTGCATGTATACAAGTGCGGTTGCCATGCCAAACATTGGTGAACTAAGATACGAATTGTTGCCACTCCCTCCTTATTCGCCTGATTTGGCTCCAGCAGACTTCCATCTATCCCCCATGCTCAAAATTTTCATCGGTGGACTTTGCAAACCACTCTCGAAGGTAGAGATGAAAGGGACGAGTACATGTCAATGAAACAATCAAATAATCCTAATGAACTTTGGTCTGAAAAACAATGGTTTCCTCTACACGGCAAATGTAAAAGGGGAGGCATGTCTGTGTTACAACACGGTTATTGTCTAACGTTCCACTTACTTAGAAGCGCCACAACTGACGCGTAAGTTACAAAAGGACAACGTTTCCGCTTTTGACTGTATCATCATTTCCAAAATCTACTGGTAAATGGCGTTGCGACAATAAGTGTACCAATCGTGGGCCGCAACAATACTACGCTAAGCTGTAGGTCCAACTGCGGCAAAAGATACGCGAAAAATGCAAGGTTTGGCAAGGAAGAATGTCATCTCCCATGAACGAATGCCTGTATAAAAGTGCGGTTGACATGCCAGGTCGCCCGATTCAAGCCGTTATACACTCCTGGAAATGGAAAAAAGAACACATTGACACCGGTGTGTCAGACCCACCATACTTGCTCCGGACACTGCGAGAGGGCTGTACAAGCAATGATCACACGCACGGCACAGCGGACACACCAGGAACCGCGTTGTTGGCCGTCGAATGGCGCTAGCTGCGCAGCATTTGTGCACCGCCGCCGTCAGTGTCAGCCAGTTTGCCGTGGCATACGGAGCTCCATCGCAGTCTTTAACACTGGTAGCATGCCGCGACAGCGTGGACGTGAACCGTATGTGCAGTTGACGGACTTTGAGCGAGGGCGTATAGTGGGCATGCGGGAGGCCGGGTGGACGTACCGCCGAATTGCTCAACACGTGGGGCGTGAGGTCTCCACAGTACATCGATGTTGTCGCCAGTGGTCGGCGGAAGGTGCACGTGCCCGTCGACCTGGGACCGGACCGCAGCGACGCATGGATGCACGCCAAGACCGTAGGATCCTACGCAGTGCCGTAGGGGACCGCACCGCCACTTCCCAGCAAATTAGGGACACTGTTGCTCCTGGGGTATCGGCGAGGACCATTCGCAACCGTCTCCATGAAGCTGGGCTACGATCCCGCACACCGTTAGGCCGTCTTCCGCTCACGCCCCAACATCGTGCAGCCCGCCTCCAGTGGTGTCGCGACAGGCGTGAATGGAGGGACGAATGGAGACGTGTCGTCTTCAGCGATGAAAGTCGCTTCTGCCTTGGTGCCAATGATGGTCGTATGCGTGTTTGGCGCCGTGCAGGTGAGCGCCACAATCAGGACTGCATACGACCGAAGCACACAGGGCCAACACCCGGCATCATGGTGTGGGGAGCGATCTCCTACACTGGCCGTACACCACTGGTGATCGTCGAGGGGACACTGAATAGTGCACGGTACATCCAAACCATCATCGAACCCATCGTTCTACCATTCCTAGACCGGCAAGGGAACTTGCTGTTCCAACAGGACAATGCACGTCCGCATGTATCCCGTGCCACCCAACGTGCTCTAGAAGGTGTAAGTCAACTACCCTGGCCAGCAAGATCTCCGGATCTGTCCCCCATTGAGCATGTTTGGGACCGGATGAAGCGTCGTCTCACGCGGTCTGCACGTCCAGCACGAACGCTGGTCCAACTGAGGCGTCAGGTGGAAATGGCATGGCAAGCCGTTCCACAGGACTACATCCAGCATCTCTACGATCGTCTTCACGGGAGAATAGCAGCCTGCATTGCTGCGAAAGGTGGATATACACTGTACTAGTGCCGACATTGTGCATGCTCTGTTGCCTGTGTCTATGTGCCTGTGGTTCTGTCAGTGTGATCATGTGATGTATCTGACCCCAGGAATGTGTCAATAAAGTTTCCCCTTCCTGGGACAACGAATTCACTGTGTTCTTATTTCAATTTCCAGGAGTGTATTTATTTTTGTGCATATATTTAAAAGTTTTGGTGTATTCCAACCCTGCTGGTAATGTCTATTTACTCCGCGAGCGCAATCTTGCTGGTTGTCAGTGTTGTGGACTGGCAAGACAGCCAATCCACTAGGAGGAAGCCGAAAGGCACGCGTTTAAGCTCACGCAGGCTGGCGTGAGGTCTGGAACAGTTAAAGGAGTTGAGTCTAGTAAAAAAAGTGCGGAGCTTCTGGAATACTTAACTTTAATCCATAATTGGTGAACATCGCTCTTGACGGTACATGTTGTATAGCATCAATAGTGACTGGTAATGGCGCCTTGCTAGGTCGTAGCAAATGACGTAGCTGAAGGCTATACTAACTATCGTCTCGGCAAATGAGAGCGTAATTTGTCAGTGAACCATCGCTAGCAAACTCGGCTGTACAACTGGGGCGAGTGCTAGGAAGTCTCTCTAGACCTGCCGTGTGGCGGCGCTCGGTCTGCAATCACTGATAGTGGCGACACGCGGGTCCGATGTATACTAACGGACCGCGGCCGATTTAAAGGCTACCACCTAGCAAGTGTGGTGTCTGGCGGTGACACCACAGTCAGTGCACTCCGAACACGCGTGGGGCTTTCGGACCTACACGGGCGTCGATGAGGAGATGCGGTGAAGCCTTCCCTATCATGAGCATTGGCCGAGTGATGCACCTGATGTAATATGACTGACTGTCCTCAACTGCGTATATACAGTTCAGATCCTCGGGGACTTTCTTCTAAGGTGTTCTTGTACTCACAAGCTCATGTCACCAGTTTGACGACATATTTTTAAGGAGAGAAAAAAGCACACTAATGAGATATAAGCCCAAGAAATCCATCCCGCGCGAATATTTGAGTGATAATTCTGACAGTAAGCAGTTATGACTGAGACGTGGGACACACGCTCAAGGATACTTCAACTCAATAAAAACAAGGCAATAATTACCAATCAAACACAAATTATGGCTTGTAATTTCCAACAGATCGTATTTAACAATTGTATAGCAGCAACAAACTGCTGTTACCCCAGAATAATATGCATAATTTCCCCAGAATCTGAAACATTACTAAACAGACAAAATTTCTAGGGGCGTCAAAGCCCATCCCGAACAATAAATAATTTTAAAACTCTCTTTACACGAATCTTAAGAACCAAACAAATAATAAATGATTAACTGAGAAAATCTTACACAGTAGCCGGACACCTTTTATGATATAACAGCAGAAACAACTCACAATTTCTCTTTCTGAATAAGATATTAAAAAGCCAGTAAAATGAAAGGCATCTTTCAGGTATAACAAAACTTCAGTGACAAGGAATGGCACATCACGGGTGCACGGAAACTACAGCTCAGAGCGAGCCTAAATGAAAACTGAAAGGAACGGTGAAAAAGGAAAGACGGACGCCTCGGCGTCACCAGGAACAAGTAATAAAACACTCAAACTCGAAGAGGAACTGGAGTCTTGCCGGCCGTCGGTGGCCGCACGGTTCTAGGCGCTTCAGTCCGGAACTACGCGGCTGCTACGGTCACAGTTTCGAATCCTGCCTCGGGCATGGATATATGTGATGTCCTTAGTTTAGTTAGGTTTCGGGAGTTCTAAGTTTAGGGGACTGATGACCTCAGATATTACGTCCCATAGTGCTTAGAGCCATTTGAACTATTCTTTTTAAACTGGAGTCTACTGATAAACACAACGACCGCGCTATCGTTTACCATTCAAACTGGCCGCAGCCAAGGCGTCATCCCCCAGTTCAAAATGGTTCAAATGGGTCTGAGCATTATAGGAATTAACAACGGAGGTCATCAGTCCCCTAGAACTCAGAACTACTTATACCTAACTAAGCAAAGGACATCATACACATCCATGCCGGAGGCAGGATTAGAAACTGCGACCGTAGCAGCCGCGTAGTTCCGGACTGCAGCGCCTAGAACCGCTCGGTCACACCGGCCGGCCCTTGTCAGTAATAAATCATTGATTTTCGGACCAGTGTTTATTACGATCATCTGCTTGTTTCATTGACCTCTACTTACCCCTTTCGTTTGTACCAATATTAGTAAAACAACTTGTATGTCAGTTTCCCAATTCCACAGCAAACTGCGTAAAATATAGTAGCATAAAGAGTAAGAGTATCAAAAATGATAGGAGTTCTTGAAATTACGAGCTACATACATTTAGTTGCTTGTGTGAAGACCTACCAACATGGATGCCCTTGAAGTGTCGTCAATAACGTTCCAGACAGGCAAAGAAGTACATTCACAGGCTGACAGCACTTGCCGTCAACGGAAAAGTCGGACACAATTTATGTATCTACAGGTAGAACCAGAAAACCACAGGAATTTGAACAAAGCAAGACAGAAAGAGAAAGAATATCCAGTAATGACTTCACGGACGTAGGCGGAAAGTGGTCCAGGAAATACACTGGCATGCAAAACTTAAGGACGAGAGTAACTTTCGCATGATGCATCACTGCTAAGTAGCATATCTAGATGAGACTTTGACCATACATAGAAAGAACGCCTACAGCACAGTACGGAAGGTAAAGGAAGCAAATAGGCTATGAGACGAAAATATGTGACTTTATTCTAAGACAACAGATGCACTGAAGTCACCGAGATTTATGGATGCTCGAGGTTACAAAAGACGTGACGTTGTTCTTGTTAGTGTGTGTGATCACAACGGACGGCACTGCATCTTCTGTAACATCTTCCCGAACTGCTCAAAACGTTGCAAATGAGTTCTTGTTGTAGGACGTTCTACTCCTCCACCAGCGCTTCTGATATCTGATGGATCGTCGTTGGTACGTGAGGACGTGCTGCAATATGGCTCCCCAACGCATACCACACTTGATCGATGCGTTCAAATCTGGAGAATGGGCACGCCATCCATTCGTGGAATATTCTATAGTTCAAATACCTCCTCCCTCAGCACTGTTCGATGCGGTCACGCATTGTCATCCATAAAAATGAGTCACGGCCGAATGCACCCCTGAAGCGACGAACAAGGGGAAAGAGTATTATATCAAACTTCCTGGCAGATTAAAACTGTGTGCCGAACAGAGACTCGAACTCGAGACCTTTGCCTTTCGCGGGCAAGTGCTGCTTCATGAACACTTGCCTGCCAAAGGAAAAGTTCCCGAGTTCGAGTCTCGGTCCGGCACACAGTTTTAATCTGCCAGTAAGTTTCATATCTGTGCACACTCCGCTGCAAAGTGAGAATTTCATTCTGGAAACATCCCCCCAGGCTGTGGCTAAGTCATGTTTCCGCAATATCCTTTCTTCCGGGAGTGCTAGTTCTGCAAGATTCGCACGAGAGATTCTGTGAAGTTTGGAAGGTACGAGACGGGCATTGGCGGAACTGAAGCTGTGAGGAAGGGTCGAGAGTCGTGCTTGGGTAACGCAGTCTCCCCGGTCGGGGCTCACATTGCGAAAGCACGGTAGTTCAGCGTGTTCGGTCAGAGGGCTGGTTGCCCTCTGTAATAAAAAAATAAAAAGAAATAAAAAAACTGAGTAAAGGAATAAACGATCAGCTTGAACGGATGCCATGTGACGTCCGCCCACACCAAACAAAACGAACAATACCGAATAAACAAAGAAAAAAGGGATAAAACAAGAAAAGTCGCTAGAGCACTTGACGGCGAAAGGCAAAGGTCCCGAGTTCGAGTCCCGGTCCGGCACACAGTTTTAATCTGCCAGGAAGTTTCACATCAGCGCACACTCCGCTGCAGAGTGAAAATCTCATTCTGGAAGAATTGTATCACAATAACGTTGACTAGTGAGTGTACCGTCTTCAAAGGTCTGGAGGTTAGTGTGCCTATGCAACATTATGCCTCCCTACAACGTAACACGTCGACCGCCAAAACAATCATGTTCGACAATGTTCGTGGGAGCACTGTCTGTTCCCACTTCTTTCTGTATTAGGTTACGTCCGGAACAACTACTCAGACTGAATCTGCTCTCACTTGAGAGCAGCACGCGACCACGCTCGTCATTGATACAGTCCTCATAATCTCGGCACCATCGCATACATTACCGCTGACGTGCGGCTGTCAATGAAACTCAGTGTACTGCTCGTCGGGCAAAGATACCACCCGCATGCAGTCGCCTTGCGACTGTGGAATGTGAGTTTGAGTGCTTTGCAGTGCTGTTAAATATAGTTGCAATTGCATCTGCTGTTTGACGCGGGTCTCTTGTATCCTGCTGCACAAGGTGATCTGGAACTTCAATTGTTCGTTGTCTTCCACCTCCTCTCCTTCGGACAGGAGTGCCTGTAAAACAATAGTGTGAGCAATACCGAAATCCTGGGCTACACTCGTCACACTTCGTCCATTTTCCAGTTTCTCGATGATTCATCCATGTGTGAAGTCATCGAAATGTTGTCATCGTTCCATGTTGTATTGTAGAACACAACAGCGCACCATAGTTGCTCACTAATGACAAACACTACCTTTTCCCGTTCCTTCAACTGCCTCGTGCAGCAGAACCAGCCCCATTTGGCTGTATTGTCACACTATCTTCACACTATGTGACGTACAATTTAGTGTGCACAATTGGGAGACCTCTAGCAACGTTACCCCGACACTGCCATTCATTGCTATCTCGTTGTTAATCTGCTATTTTATTTTTGCTAGCCTGTCATTAAGTTTTGCAGTGCAGTGTATCTAAGGCGGTGAACACACATTGGTTTTCTGTTGTGTAAGTTGTCAGGTCGTCGAAGTTGTGATTATAGTTCTCCTAGTAATCGGATGACACATGAGCTTCTAAAATTTTCGAATACATGATTTTTTTTAAATTGTCCATGATGGTCTAGCGGGCAGAGCATTAGACCCCAGCCAGGCAGTTCTTTGGTTCAATCCCGTATAGGAAAGCTATTTTCCCTGTTTCCATTGCCTCCAGTATGTCCCCAGGTGTGCTCAGCTTGTTGTCAGATGAATTCTAAATTGCAACATCATGTACTTTATGCTAAAGCAATGTACTATGCGCTGATGTAAACAATTATTAGTGTTCTTGCATTAAAATATTTAATTTCGTTCAATGATTTTATAAGAATCGTAGGCAGCTGTGGAACGTTAAATGGGGAAGGTGTCGCGGGAGGGGAAATGAGGAGGTGTGTGTGTGTATGTGTGTGTGTGTGTGTGTGTGTGAGAGAGAGAGAGAGAGAGAGAGAGAGAGATAGAGAAGGAGAGAGAAGAGAGAGAGAGAGAGAGAGAGAGAAAGAGAGAGACATTGGGGCGCACCCCCCTCCACCCGACACCAAATCAGAACCGAAACCTGGATCCGCGCATGAATTGGTAAGAACCACAGCTTTTCAGCTTAGTGAAATTTCAATTAACATTTTTAACCGAATCTTCTTCATACTGAAGCGCTGCAATTCGTAGTAATCAAATGTGTGGTTCTGAGGATGGGCTGTATCGAATTTCGAAACATTTTATCCTAATAAAGCATATCTAGTGATCCAGACTGTGTCGTTATTTTTTATAATTATAACTGGTCGCCTTTCCCTGGTACATCATTTCTTCATGTAGAGGAAGGACTGCGCGGCCATTTTGTCATTTCGCCTAAAATTCTTTGGGGTGCGTGACCGTATTTATCAACGTATAGAATTCTCCAACGTTTTGCAAATAGCCTTCCTCGTGGTGTACCCTTAGGAAGGAAGGCCGTTTGCAACAGTAACCGAAAAGTCAGACAATTTTGTATGTTGACCACGCGGTCACATACCCCAAAGAATTTTATGGACATCATTACTTCAGTAACAAATTTCGTCGAAATGGATGTGGAGACCTTTTTTACGCTGGCTTGATTAGTACACTCTCTTAAGACATACACTGTTTAAAATAAAATCCACAATTTTACAGTCCACAGCACTTTCAAAGCACGAAACTATGGATGTTATACTCGTTTACCGATTTTCGCCTTACATGCCCTTCATCAGACGTAAATCTTCTACTGTCGTCAGTCAGGATACGTTACTGGTGAACAATATTGAGAAAGATGTTACACATCGACGGAGAAATTAAAAGTTTGACAGTGTAGTGGTAACGTAATTGAAAAAAATTAAACATTAGATAAATAGCATGAAGTGCTGTTACAGCTAAAATGTAACGCAGGAACGTATTTGAGAAGGAATTCGTCATTGTAACGCGAAATACTTAAGATATAATATGTATTAATGCTGTAAAGAATTTCTTTTGCTGCGAGGAAAATATACCTTTAATAATAAAACAGAATGTACGGCATGATTGAGCTGCCCCTACAGGCGAGTTTTAAGCAACCAGCAACACCTTCAAATTAATACTCGGATGCGTCTTCACCAGAGAGAACAGTTTTCGAATGATTCAAGAAATGCCTTCAAATGCGTTTTCCTTTTATAACTCGAAAACTCTGGCCTCCAGCGAAAACGTATCCTTACAAGATGTGACTGAATTGAACTTCGTACAAAAAGGTCTTGTTCATTTTTTCGATAGGACTACAAGACGTAGCAGGCGAGAAGATATGAAAATCTTGAGTGTGGGAGTTGAAAAGCGTTGTGGGCTGCATGAAACTGAACTGTAGAGCAGCTAAATCCGCCAGTGTGTAGTACATAGGGAATCAATCAACCCGTGACAACACACTCTTTCTTGTTTCGAATGGTCGCGTGCCTGCAACCTGCTGCAACAGTCCAATGGAACTTCTTTTCTTTTCTTCCAGATTGAATGCAGAATTGAGGATTTCGTTTGTCGTAGATGATAAATGTCTGTCTGGTGACGCGTTTTTTTAAACCATTCCAGAATACTGTGTTTGCCATTTCCCGCATACGATGAGGGGACATTTCGTTCCTTTTTTTTTGTCCGCACTCCGAGGAATCACTAATATTGCTCTGAGGCACTCGTGCGACCCATCCTAAAATATTGCCCAAGTGTGTTGGAACTGTACCAAGGAGGACCAATAGGTGATATTAAACGGATACAGAGAAGGGCAGCACGAAAGATCACATGTTTGTTTGACCCATGAGACAGTGTCTTAAGTTACTGAAACAAGTGAAGTGGCAGACGCTTGCTAATTGAAGCAAACTGTCCGTTGGAGAGATAATTAGAAAGTTTCTAAAACCAACTCTGAGTGACGTATCTAGTGATATATTACAACCTCTTACGTATCGCTCCCATTTGACCACTATGACAGTATTGACTAACTACAGCGCGAAGAGAAGCACTCAGCAATCATTCCTCCCTCGTTCCATACGTAAATGGAAAGCGAAAAAGACGTAGTAACTGGTACAACGTGACGTACCCTGTCCTATGCACTTTACAATGGTTTCCAGAATAAAAAAAAATGGTCATCAGTCCCCTAGAACTTAGAACTACTTAAACCTAACTAACCTAAGGACAGCTACCGTCTGGAACCGCGCGACCGCTACGGTCGCAGGTTCGAATCCTGCCTCGGGCATGGATGTGTGTGATGTCCTTAGGTTAGTTAGGTTTAAGTAGTTCTAAGTTCTAGGGGACTGATGACCTTAGAAGTTGAGTCCCATAGTGCTCAGAGCCATTTGAACCATTTAACCTAAGGACATCACACAACACCCAGTCATCACGAGGCAGAGAAAATCCCTGACCCCTCCGGGAATCGAACCCGGGAACCCGGGCGCGGGAAGCGAGAACGCTACCGCAAGAGCTGCGGACCCACTTTCCAGAATAAGGATGTGCCTGTAGATGTATAGTACATGTAGATGCCAACACAATCTCACTAGATACGTATGGAATTAGAGATCTAGGAGGGAATTGATAAGCTATGACAAACAAGAAAACATCACCACCTTGATCTCATATCTTAAGGCGAATAAAGCACGACTACAAGTTATCAGTTCCAGTATTCAGTCAGAGGGCGTGCGCACCGGTTTGTCATATGATCCACCATCTGGTTAGTGCCCAAGCGCGAAGTAGGCCTACAGTACAGCGGAGTCAGTCAGACGTTTGTGAAATACCGTTGACACTGGTAACACCCTTCGTTCGCTTTGTGCAGGTGCACGGTTTCTAACCTGTAGCTGTTGCCAGAGACCTCTTTGCTTTGAATATTTTTATGTTGCGATTCACAAATGCTGTGCAAATGAATGAAACGAAGGCGTGTGTCATTAACAAGAGGCGTTGCGCTATATAATTATTAACATCGCTGTTATACGCTATTTTCTTTGAAATTTAAAGTTGACCCCGTTATAGTGAAGTACATTTGTTGATTCATGTTCTTCAATATGACTGCAAATCAACAATCATTAGCTTCATCTCATAATAATTCAACTGCATAGGGCTATTCGTTCTGATTTTGAGGCGTTTACAGAGCTGTAGAATATCAGTATGACATTATTGTTAAAATGAAGCTGACTTAATACGTCCTCACATTACGAGAGGCGTTCTATAAGTAAATGCAACATATTTTACTCTGAAAGTAGGTAGATTTTATTCAGGATTCCAATACACCATATTATTACCCAGACTACAAAACACTATTTTTCTACATAATCTCCGTTCAGTGTGACGATCTTTACCCCACCTCACTGGGAGGACCTGTATGCCGGCATGGTACCACTCTACTGGTGGAGTCGGAATATCAGTAACATCCTCACAAGCCACTCACCGATATGTCACATTATTGTTAGATACATTCCAACATATTTAGTTGTATTCAAGCATTTTTATTAATACACTCCTGGAAATGGAAAAAAGAACACATTCACACCGGTGTGTCAGACCCACCATACTTGTTCCGGACACTGTGAGAGGGCTGTACAAGCAATGATCACACGCACGGCACAGCGGACACACCAGGAACCGCGGTGTTGGCCGTCGAATGGCGCTAGCTGCGCAGCATTTATGCACCGCCGCCGTCAGTGTCAGCCAGTTTGCCGTGGCATACGGAGCTCCATGGCAGTCTTTAACACTGGTAGCATGCCGCGACAGCGTGGACGTGAACCGTATGTGCAGCTGACGGACTTTGAGCGAGGGCGTATAGTGGGCATGCGGGAGGCCGGGTGGACGTACCGCCGAATTGCTCAACACGTGGAGCGTGAGGTCTCCACAGTACATCGATGTTGACGCCAGTGGTCGGTGGAAGGTGCACGTGCCCGTCGACCTGGGACCGGACCGCAGCGACGCACGGATGCACGCCAAGACCGTAGGACCCTACGCAGTGCCGTAGGGGACCGCACCGCCACTTCCCAGCAAATTAGGGACACTGTTGCTCCTGGGGTATCGGCGAGGACCATTCGCAACCGTCTCCATGAAGCTGGGCTACGGTCCCGCACACCGTTAGGCCGTCTTCCGCTCACGCCCCAACATCGTGCAGCCCGCCTCCAGTGGTGTCGCGACAGGCGTGAATGGAGGGACGAATGGAGACGTGTCGTCTTCAGCGATGAGAGTCGCTTCTGCCTTGGTGCCAATGATGGTCGTATGCGTATTTGGCGCCGTGCAGGTGAGCGCCACAATCAGGACTGCATACGACCGAGGCACACAGGGCCAACACCCGGCATCATGGTGTGGGGAGCGATCTCCTACACTGGCCGTACACCACTGGTGAACGTCGAGGGGACACTGAATAGTGCACGGTACATCCAAACCGTCATCGAACCCATCGTTCTACCATTCCTAGACCGGCAAGGGAACTTGCTGTTCCAACAGGACAATGCACGTCCGCATGTATCCCGTGCCACCCAACGTGCTCTAGAAGGTGTAAGTCAGCTACCCTGGCCAGCAAGATCTCCGGATCTGTCCCCCATTGAGCATGTTTGGGACTGGATGAAGCGTCGTCTCACGCGGTCTGCACGTCCAGCACGAACGCTGGTCCAACTGAGGCGCCAGGTGGAAATGGCATGGCAAGCCGTTCCACAGGACTACATCCAGCATCTCTACGATCGTCTCCATGGGAGAATAGCAGCATGCATTGCTGCGAAGGGTGGATATACACTGTACTAGTGCCGACATTGTGCATGCTCTGTTGCCTGTGTCTATGTGCCTGTGGTTCTGTCAGTGTGCTCATGTGATGTATCTGACCCCTTCCTGGGACAATGAATTCACGGTGTTCTTATTTCAATTTCCAGGAGTGTATTAATCATGCACAACTGCCGCTCATTAAGTAACTACTGTGTACGAAACGATATACGTGCATAATTCTCGTCCGGTATGGGAGGTCCTAAAGGTGCTAATCTGTTCAGATTAAAAAAAATGGAAATAAAAGAACTTAAGTCTTGGAATGACCGGTGAGTACACACTCAATCCACAGAAATGACACCTCGCTATGGTTTACATAAATCATGGCGTCATTCACATAACTCTTTCACTTCAAACAACACAGAAATTATGTGAAAATGCTGTAACTTACGAAGACAAACGACAGAAACGCAAGGTGACAGGTGGTGGTCTAGGCAGGTGTAGAAGAATGGAGGTGACAGAAAACACGTTCAGGGAATACATTATCTTGCACAGCCCCTCGAACTTTGAAAACGTTCTTGGTATGAAAATAGTAGTTGCGACAGATATTTTCAAGCGATTTCATCGCACCTTCAGTTCAGTCACGGGAGGTTCCGCCAATTCCTTTATAGACTGTTCCTATCTTACTACGACTGCACTTCCGTAAAAGACCTCAATCATAATTTTTTGGCTCCTGTCGAAAACACCACTAGACAAAATAATTAATCATGGAAATGGTGCCGTCGGGAAAGTAACTACCAAAGTGTATGAAAAGCACTTACTGTGGAGTGCACCCTCGTTGGGCCAAATTGACGAAGGTCGGAAGTTGCAAAATTCGGGCTGTAGGGTGGATGGGGAGGAACAGTCCAATGAAGTTTTGTGAGTTCCTGTCGGGTGCGCAGACTCGTGTGAGGCCTTGCGTTGTCATGGAGAAGGAGAAGTTCATTTCCTAGAGGTAGCACAATGCACTTTCAAATCAAACGTTGCACCACGAGGGAGAACAAGGAACAGAATAACTCCTCCAGAGAGCCAGAAGACCGGCGCCAGGACAGCACCGGCTGCGGATGCGGCTTTGAACTTTTCTTCGGAGGAGTGGTGGCGTGACCCTATCCCATGGATTTCATTTTCGTTTGCAGTCCAAAGTGATGAACGTTTGGTTCATCGCCGGTCGGTGTGGCCGAGCGTTTCTAGGCGCTTCAGTCTGGAACCGCGCGACAACTACGGTCGCAAGTTCGAAACCTGCCTCGGGCATGGATGTGTGATGCCCTTAGGTTAGTTAGGTTTAAGCAATTCTAAGTCTAGGGGACTGATGACCTCAGATGTTAAGTCCCATAGTGATCAAAGCCATTTGAACCATTTGATGTTTCATCACCTGTGACGATTTTCACACACATGGCTCTGAGCACTATGGGACTTAACATCTATGGTCACCAGTCCCCTAGAACTGAGAACTACTTAAACCTAACTAACCTAAGGACATCACACAACACCCAGCCATCACGAGGCAGAGAAAATCCCTGACCCCGCCGGGAATCGAACCCGGGAACCCGGGCATGGGAAGCGAGAACGCTACCGCACGACCACGAGATGGCGGGCTGAAGATTTTCGACAAAAAAAAAAAAAAAAACTGACGCGATGAGCCTTTTAACGCGCAAAGAATCCCACACAGATGGTTCTTCGTTGATCTTTATGGTCTTATGTTAGGCGTTGAAGAAATCAGTAGGCACACATCTTTGAACACTACAGCTGGTGGATGAGTATGTCAGCGCTATCTGCTAATAGAGACGCCCATTTGCGGGGCGAAAAAGTGCCCCACGTCCCAGTATTGCGGAAGTCACAGCTGTATGCGGCCGGTTGGCACACGGGAAGTCGGACACGTTTGCGAGGTCTTGTTGCTATTGTGATAGACGCCTCGCCCAACAACTCACCGTGGTTTTGTTCACTGCCAGGTCTCCGTAGAAATTCTACAAGCAATTGTGATGTTTCCTTGTGAGAGGAGCCCCACAGTAACAGGGCTAAGTACAGAGGCAAACACAGCAAACAAAAAATGAATAATGAACATGAACAGGGAGACAGCCTAAGGTACGGTAACCTAAAGCCGACTAGAAACAATTTCTGCGAGCATACTGAGCCGTGGCTGGTTCGTGTTATGCTTTGCATTAAACATTGATTGATATTCTGTGATTAGTCTCCCACGGCTGTCGCGATTATGCTGTTATCTTCCCTCTCCGCGAGTGGCAGCAGCAGCGTGTATCGATATTAGCACCCTTGTACTATCTTCGGCCTCGGGCTTATAGTTTGCGGCCAGTTGATCGGTTGGCGTGCAGCAGCGAGGAAGCCTCTGTGGCGCGTGTCTGGCCGAGGCCGCTGGCGGAGTCCAGGCGCGGTTGTAGTCTGAGGGGCTGCTCCCGTTGCTACGAGGTCCGTGGCTCACCGATCACGGACACGAAAGTTGAGTCTTTACTTAATCTACCAGCCAGGCCCAACTGTTCATATGGTGTCGTTTGAATTTCGTTGTGGGCTGTTGGGATACTGCGGCGAGCAAAAACGCGTGTTTTCAAGTTGGCGAAATTGTAGCCGCCCTCCTGTGGAGTTTAACTTAACTTGATTAATTCTGAATTGAAGAGCACCAATGGAATCTTATGCCTTGTGGCCGTTAACGTTCCGGTTACCTGCCCTGCCCGTTGACGTAAATTCAGGCAGTGTAGTTTCCTCCTTGTGTTGTGGATGTCCAGCACGGTGTGTAGTTTGACAGCTGAATATGTAATTCGTTGTGGGCGCCGATACCTTCTGCGTTGTTCCATTGAACTCCCTGTTGTGTGCTGGTCGGGTGGAGCGGAAGATATCCTGTCGCTTGGACCGTTGACTGTCTGTCGGTTGGGTTGCCGTGGGATTGAGAATTTGTTGGGCCGACTGCCTGTCTCACCTAAGCGAGCGTTAGTGGTTGAATTCCAGGCCTACCCTTGAAAAATTCTGAGCGCTATTTGATGTGCTGCCTTTTCTTATTTGCCAGTCTTGTCCGTTTATGTATGGCTTCTAGCCGATTTTAAATTAAAGTTGTTTTACCTTTAAGGCGTGAGATTGTTTAGGCCTTCAGCCTAATTTAGACAAATGTTTTAAGATGAGGCCTTTTGCCTTTTAAAATTCAAATTCTTGTTTTTGAGTCTTAAGTGATTGGCCTTCAGCCGGTTGTCAATTAAAGCTGTTTTGCTATTGAGGCGTGAGACCGAATGGCGCATTTAGCCGGGAATTAAGTTCTAATGTTAATGTTTGGCTTGCTCTGTTTTTAATGTTTTCCTTATTCTTTTAAAGTTTTTCAAATGAATAAAGTAGTATGTTCGAGTGGAACTGACAGCCACTAATTTTGGCCCCTTTCCACAAATTAAACTATCTGTCCTGTCCTGCGGCTATAACAGGGGATCTCACTGGTAGCAGAGCGTGGTTCCGATCCACGGACCTCTGGGTTATGGGCCCAGCAGGCTTCCACCTTCCGCTCCATCCGACCAGCACACATACGTTCTTAGAAGGGTCAGCTGTTGTATTGGTTCCTCCTGCGTATATCACGCGAAAAGTCCGTAAAGATAGAGAGATAGATTAGAGGCCATACGGATGCTTACCAACAATCGTTTTTTCCGATACGATACAGTAGTGCCTGTGTTGTTAACAAGTACGGTGCAATGTTCGTTCGAACACGCATGCATGTCCGAAGGAACAGGCACTACAGCGACTATAGCCGTCACGAAACACATGAAATGTATTCGCGGTAGCTTATACGGACAAGCTTGAGCTTTATAACGGACTGGCGACAACGAAATTTGTGCCGGACCGGGAGTCGACCCTGGATTTCCCGCTTTACGTGAGAGGTCGCCGGAAGCGCTTTGGCCATTCGTGCACGAATCACAACCAGACGCAAACTTCTATATGTCGTCGTTCATGCGTCATAACCTGCACTCGTACACTTTGTGTAATTCCTGTACAGAAGGGGCGGGGGACATTTTAATTGGAAGTCGCTGCCTCGTATTGGCGGATAAATACGGTATTGCATTGCCTGTGTTGTTAAGAAGTACAACGTAATGTTCCTTCGGACATGCCTGCACGTCCGAAGGAATAGCCAGTGCAGCGACTCCACGCGTTATGAGATACTACAAATGTATTCACAGTTGCGAATACAAAGGACTATCAGCTATATAAGGAAATGACGACAGAGACTCCAATCCCGATTTCCCGTTTTATGCGACTGGTCGCTTTAACTGCTATTTTTTTCCTCTTTTTCCCATTTTGTACACCACTGCTCTCGGCATTTGGTCAGGACGGACATCACAAGACATTCATTCAAGTTCATCGTTGAATATTTCATTCAGTTCTTTTCTTTATTACGAGGCGTGTTTTTTAAGTAAGTACCGGTTTGAAATTAAAGAAAGACGTGCTAAGATATCTCAATAATTTCATTTTTACAGGAAAGCCTGTACCTTAATCTACTTTTCTACATAATTTTCGTCAATATTGAGGCACTTGTCATAACGTTGTACCAGTTTTTGAGTACCCTCCTCACAGAAGTCTGCCGCCTGACTTGGTAACCACTGCATCACCACTGTTTTGACTTCGTCATCGTCTTGAAGACGCTGACCGACCAGGTGTTTCTTCAAGTGCAGGAACAGATGGTGGTCACTGGGCGCATGATCGGGGCTGTACGGAGGATGATCTAGAGTTTCTCATAGAAAAGATCTGATGAGATCTTTCGTCTGATTCGCCACATGCGGACGGCCGTTGTCTTGCAGCGAAACGATGCCCTTGCTCAGCTTCCGTGAACTGTTGCTTTGAGTCTAGTGTGACGTAGGCCACCCATGTTTCATCGCCCGTTACAGTGTGGCTTAAGAAATCATGAGCGTCGTTGTGGTACCACTCCAGGAAAGTCAATGCACTGTCTAAACGTTTGGTTTTGTGCAATTCCGTCAACATTTTCGGTACCCAGCGAGTGCACAATTTTCGGTAATTCAAGTGCTCGGTCACAATGCCATACAAAACACTACGAGAAACATTCGGAAAGTCATCCCGCAAGGAGGAAATCGTAGAGCGTCTGTTTTCTAGCACCTTATTGTCCACTTCCTGCACCAAACTTTCATTAACGACCGAAGGACGCCCACTCCGTTAACATCATGCACCATTAGTGTGGCCATTTTTAAATGCTCCCACCCACTTTGTTACCATTCCATCACTCATAAAGTTTTCTCCGTAAACTGCACAGATCTCACGATCAATATCGATCGCTTTTAGGCCATTAGCACTAAGAAATCTTATAACAGGCCGTTCTTCACAGTCGGCGGGACTCACGATTATCGGAGGCATCTTAAACACTCAGGACACAACGTAAACAAGAAAGAATAAGGCTTTAATGGCGTCAGTGCGTAGATTAGGGTACAGGCTTTCATGTAAAAATAAAATTATTGGGATATCTTAGCACGTCTTTTTTAAATTTCAAAACGGTACTTACTTTAAAAATACGCCTCGTATTATTATTATTATTATTATTATTATTATTAAAGAAGGCAGCCCGTCCGTTGACCGTACATGCTGAGCTACCGTGCTGACATCCGCTTTGGGTGCTTCAACACACGTCACGACCAGACTCAAACTTCCGTGCATGCATGACTGAATGAACATTGTATCGTACTTTTTAACAACACACGCACTGCAATACCGTATTTATCCGCCAATTCCAGACAGCATTATGATATTTATCAGTCGATTCCAAACAGCGACTTTCAATTAAAATATTTCCCTCCACCCCCGCTGTAGTGAAATTACAGTAAGTGCACGAGTGCAGCCTGCGACGCAGCAACGACGACATATGAAAGTTTTGGTCTGGCCGTGGGTCGTGCACCCATAGCCAAAGCGGTTAAGGTGACCACTCACGTAAAGTGGGAAATCCGAGTTTGATTCCCGATCAGGCACAAATTTCCACTGTCATCATACAGCTGATGGTTGTCCGTATTCAAATGGTTCAAATGGCTCTGAGCACTATGGGACTTAACATCTATGGTCATCAGTCCCCTAGAACTTAGAACTACTTAAACCTAACTAACCTAAGGACATCACACAGCACCCAGCCATCACGAGGCAGAGAAAATCCCTGACCCCGCCGGGAATCGATCCCGGGAACCCGGGCGTGGGAATCGAGAACGCTACCGCACGACCACGAGATGCGGGCGGTTGTCCGTATTCACAACGTTCTTTCCACGATCCATTCGCGATTGAAACAGGAAAAGTGGGTAGAGACAATGACACATGAAGCATCCTCCGCCACAGACTGTAAGATGGCTTGCGGAGTATAGATGCAGATGTAGAAAAAAGTGCAGATACTTATTGACTGCCTCTGGTAGACAAAAAAAACCTCTCGTATTTTAAATACTGTATCAGTTCCGAAAACATATCGTACTGAGCATATTGAAGCAACCATCAGCAAAGCGTCTGGTGACAGAAATGTTTATTGTCATCAAGAAGGAAGCCGAAATTAATGGGCAGCCACGCAGGCGCCGGTGTGATACGTTTTTTTAGGATCAAAACTAATGACGACAGCAGACACTCGTATGGAGATGTTCCGGGCAGGACGAGGCTCTGCGCGAGTTGGCGCGTCGCTCCGCCAGCGTTGGTGCTCGTCCAGCGGGGCGGCAGACATCTGGCCGCCAGTGCCGGCTGGGAGGCTGGGGGCTGCCTTACATCGCCGCTCACTGTGCTCTTCATTATTTGGCTCTCGTCGGCAGCGGAGGCCGCAGGCGGTAACGAGACGGCGGGCTCGCATTGCAGTGTCAACACGACCCGGCAGCACGGCACTCGTTACCAATTAGCGCGCCATCAGTATGCGGGCCCACGGAGCGCAGCGCGGCGCGCGGCTTGCCGGTACTATGCGCGCGCACGGCTGCCCACTCGGCCGGCACTTTGCCCAGCTGGAGGCGCCGCGGACCCGGCAATGGCGGAGCCGCTGCTGCCTGCTGCTGCCGCGCGATTCTTACTCTGTCGAGTCTTAAGCCTAGTTTACACGACGACACTAGGATCCAGGCAACTGCGCTACCGGCCACTGCACATGCCTGCCGCTCCTTTGCGCAACTCGTCGGTGAAACTAAACACTTTCAGTGTGTGCCAACTTTGGCGACACTGTAGATCAGGGTCATCCAAGAATTGCGCCCGGCGGGCGCGCCCGCGCCCCGCGGGCGCAAGGCAGTGTAGTTCAGCGCCCCGTCCGCGACCGAGTGTCGCTAGTGTCGGCATAGGAGGAAGAGCGAGAGAGAGAGAGAGAGAGAGAGAGAGAGAGAGAGAGAGAGAGAGAGAGAGAGAGGGAGAGAGAGAGAGAGATAGCTGCGGATCGAGTGAGACCGCACAGCACTGCTCTGCGCTGGACTGTCCCGCGGTCAGATCAAACGTAAACAAAATATTCTATTTTAGAAATAGTTTTGTGTAAGGGATATATTGTCTCATTCTTACTGTTAGTAGTTACAAATAAATATATTTTGTTATACTTCGTGCTATAACTTTTTGTATCTGTTTTCAGAGTTTAGAAATTGGATCCTTATTTTACGTAATAATTTTAACTGACCAAGTTTGAAAACTTATTAAAAACAGAATTAAGGTTATAAAGCTCTTTAATTCTTACAGTCAACATTGTTAAACAAGACAATTAACATTTTACACGTTTTTCTTTTTCGAGGAAGCGATTTCGTCTAGGTGAGACTGCTATCCTCAAAGAATTAGTCAAATTTTTATCGCCAAGTAATGAACGGTTCTTAGTTTTAGTAAGCTTTAAAAGAGAGTAAAAGGGCTCAAAAATATACGTAGAACCAAACATTGAGAGAAATTTGGCCTCGTGCTTGTGCAAAAGAGGATATTTCTCTCGTGGAAGACATCTGTAAAAGTCATCCGAAGTTTTACACATAAGAAAGCGGTTCTTCAGGCGGATATCGCACTGCAGGTCAATCAGCTCTAGTTGAAGCACTTGTGAGACGTCCTCTGCCCGAAGGGGAAAAGGGCGAACAAATATATATATAAGGCCAGTTGAAGCTCACTTATCTCCAAAAACATTTTTTCAAACTGTTCTTGTAATTCGCAAATGATTTGAATATAATTTGAAAAATCCACATCTTCTTTAACACTGTCTAGTACAGGAAAGTGTCCACAATTCTTCTCGCGCAACTGTTTTCCCCCCAAAATAAGTTTTTTTTTAAATGCTTGAATCGTTTGCACTAAATCAGCAACAGAGTGATTTTCGCCTTGGAGTGAAATGTTCAAAGTATTTAAATGACCAGTAAGGTCACTCAAAAAAGCCAAATTCGCCACCTACTTTGGATCACAAAGTAATTCATCTGGGCGTCCTTCCATTTCAAAAAGGTATTTATTTCACCCCTCAAGAAGAAAAACCGATGAAGCACCTTTCCTCTGCTCAGCCATCTTACTTCGGTGCGGTAGCGGACGTCCTGGTATTCCGTTTCGATATCAGCCAGAAATTCCTTAAATTGGAGATGTGTGAGTCCATGCGACCGAAGATAATTAACCGTTCGAAGAACTGTGTCCATAACATTTTTTTATGTTGACAATTTTCGCACAAAGTGCCTCCTGGTATATCAGACAATGGACTGCCGCGAATAAGGAACAGCCGACTTCAGCCATTTTTAACCTGACGTAACCCAGGAATCCAGTGCGTATCCCTCGTAGCGTAGGGGCTCCATCCGTTGTTACAGTGGTCAGGCGTTCCCATTTTACACCCATTGATTCTAACACGTTTTCCACGGCTAGAAAAATATCCAAACCTGTGCTTGTGTCTTACAATGGTATAAGGTCGAGACGCGCGGCGAGCGGTCGGGCGGCCCGCGCGGCCAGGTAAGCGGCACGGCTCGCCCACTGCAGCAACATACGAATTCGCCCGGGGCGCTGGGCACGGGCGATCGCGGGCGCTAGCGCCCCAGGGGCACAGTTTGGACGGGCCTGCTATAGTTCAATTCTTTTATCTTGGCGGTTCGTGCATGCCCGCCGAGACGCGGGAGATTGCTGCGTTGCCACTTGTACGCGCCAAGACAAGCAGCGCCATAGTATAGTTCGCAAACTTACGTTTAGGGGGGAGCGCGCAGTTTATGAAGTAAAGCCACCACGGCCGCATTAGCCCTTTCGCTGCCACAGAGACGTGCTCCCCGCATTCCGCGCTGTGCGCGATTTTGTCATCACTGCACTGCTCGCCTGTGCAGACACATAGTGTTTCGACTGCCTTGACACACTTTATCATTCGATTTCACAAAAACTATTTGGCCCAATAATTTGATTTTTACACATCTTCTTGACTGATACCTTCCCCCCATAACTGACTTAATTTTGTTTTGATGTTCAACGCAGTTATTGTGCAGCATTAGATGTCGTAAACCATTGCACGAAATTTTGAAGAGTTTTTAGAGGTAAAAGTCCACAGCGTATGCTTTCCGTATGGTCGATTTTAGTTGCCACTAGAAATTTCCGAAAATTACATTCAAACGAATAAAATTCATGAAGTAAACACTTTGATATTGTTTTTAAATAAAGAAAATATTATGCACCAAACAGGGATTGAATTCAGAACCCTTTGCTTAGCAGCCAAACACTTTAACAATTACGCTAACGCAGCTCGCCATTCAATAGACCTCCCTAAGGACTTTAAATAGCACGCAAAATACCGAGAAACACTGTTTGTATGACAATGAATCACTCACGTTTTGTCTAAGTACAATAGGAAAGAAACAATTACCGTTGTTCTTTATTGCGAAAAAGTGGTTAGTGAGAATGATACAAACACCTCTCCTAGTTATTGCCTGAATTAGGAGGCTTATTGCTTGTTTGGTTTAATTAACTAAATGAATATGAAACAACTGGTATAAAGAATGCTTTTTACAAACTTTCTATAAAAGAAAGTCTGCTATCAAGACATTGCTTCTGTTCAATTACTTTATTTATGACTGAACGTTTCTAAAACTGAAGACACTTATCTGCGCTCTGCACTGCAGTCGAGCTCTGGCAATGTCGTTCTCTGTTCATTGGCTGACTGTGTTTTGTGCCGTCAGATGCGCAGAACGAACCTAAACTCGGCAGCCGTCGTAAATGACGCGCACTTTAGTTGCCTGAGTTGTTTTGAGGTTATGTGTGATCGTAGAGTGTAGGAAAACTAAAATATGAAGTGGGGAAAGGAAAATAATATTAGCTTTTTGGATATCTGTGCTTTGCTTAGGTGTTTGTGGGATTTCAGTGATGCTGATTACAAAAATAACCAACATATTGCTGCTTTTGAGACCTTCACATTCAATCAGAACATAGTTTGACAATATCTGAGCTGCAGGGCAAAATTTATTGAATTAGGAGCACATATACAACTGAATTAAGAAAAATACAGGCAAATGCAATTCTAGCTTGTAATGGCACTTGAATTACGTAACCATTACAGCACCTCACCTCAACCTCTCGATACCAGCAATTTCTGTGACAACATTCAGATTTGATTTAATTAATGCAGAGGTACTTTGATACATCGATATGTTTATATTGCAATGATATTATTCTTATGTGTATTCTTTCTTTTGTCACTATTATCTTTGACGTACTTGTAACTCTGATTTTTTGGCGCGTAAGCGGTTATTACAGGGTCAAGTCTTGGTCGTCATGTTGAAAAGACGCAAATTGTAGTCAGTTTATGAAATGTGGACTTTAACAGTGAGGAAGATATTTTCAAGTATGTTTTATATTGTGAAGTGATGTTACAACAAAAGTAATAAAAAGAATTGTAGCTTATATTCGGAGTGCTGATTACTTTTTTACACCACCATTGTCCTAACTTGCAAAAGTTTAATCTTCAAGAATGGTTTATGAAACATATCTATAAAACTTTTGAATATCACAGAATAACACGTAGGCCTCTTTACATCCGAGCTTGGAATCATCACTACCTAGATTTTCGACGATTGAGCCATGAGTTCACAACGAGACCAGCGTGGGAAACTTGGAAAGTTGAGTGCCTAGTTTATCCATTATTTCAAGAAATGACTTTAATAACTGTGCTCTAATGACACCTGCCACATAATATAACTTTGTTGTTGCCTGAAAAAGCAATGTTTAGTAGCGTGAGCAACACTACAATCATAATTAATTTTTGACCTTTGTTGTGGTAGGGTTGTTAGAAGCTCTGGAAGCTACAAGACTAAAATTCCATCGTTCGAGTTGGCCGACTTTTTTTTTTTTTTTAAAGGAATATTGTTGACAGGTGGGAAGGAAGGTTACACAAATCAAGAAGCTGCATCCTTTATTCAACATTCATCTATCTAAAAACGTCGCAACAGTGCTCCCCATTCAAATATGTTTGAATTTTCAAACATTGCCTCTGTACAGATCTATCTTCAAGAGAGTAGTTTGCAAACTATTCTCTTCATAATGCGGACTGTTTCGAATAATTACTGCTGTTAATGTTAATAATTATTGGTGTTAATGAACAAGAGTCGTCACCAACTAAAACCGCTTCTTATAGCATGCCGCGTGGTCTCGATTGTAATGCACGTAATGTGATATGTAATTTCAGTTCTGGCGACAATGCTTCGTGCGTTACAGTATCTTTATTCCTTATGGCATAATTAACTCTATTTAGAAGAAACGTGAACAGTTCTGGTGACATTCTAAGATAATTAAAAGCATTTCTCGCGTCTTCCATTATAAATCATTTCAGCAATGATGCTGAGCAAACCGAGCTTACGTCTTTTCTTCATCGAGTCACGAATCGAAACACGTTTCTTATTTTTTTCTTATGCAGCGATTGCAAGCAACAAGTTTAATACCACCACAACTCGTGCGACGTGCAGCTGCCAAAACTTTCATTTCCGACACGACTCAGGAACGCACAAAACGACGAAACTGAAGTGTATACTGGTTTTGCCGTGTCTACAGTCAAATATGAAACCATTTGCGTGCAACTCATTCCACTCAACGAGAGGCGCAACCCAATGTCGTCATGTAAACTAGACTTTAACCTACAGCGACCTCACACTGCGAAATCCAGCTCTACAAACCAGCGTCCAGAGGGCGCGCACAAGCGGGACAGGACGGTAATGGGAAGTAACTGCTCCACCTCTTCACAAACAGAAAATGAAATAAATCTCTCGATATAGCGAAGGCCACTACACTTGATGACATACCACTAGGATTCTCAATACACCGTTTGTGACCATTCGAAGTCTGCCGTTATCACACAATGCCAAGAAAAGCAATGTAACATCTTCGTGGCTCTTCAGTCCGGAACCACGCGGCTACTACGGTCGCAGGTTCGAATCCTGCCTCGGGCATGGATGTGTGTGCTGTCCTTGGGTTGGTTAGGTTTAAGTAGTTCTAAGTGTAGGGGACTGATGATTTCAGTCGTTAAGTCCCATAGTGCATAGAGCCATTTGAACCATTTGAAGTTGAACCACCTTCATGGATAAGTGATGTGACAAGTATTCCACCATTGTAAGATTATATGACAACAAATTCAGACCAAATAAAACATACATGTCACTGTAAAGGATACCCAAACATTCACATTAATACACAGTGTATCGGCTCTCTGACAGTAACGCAGGCGTGTATTTTCGCATGTAAATAATCATCAAGATGCCCGGTGGGATCCTGTCCCAAGAGTTCTGCAGTTTGGCAACGGCTCTTCCAGGTTCTGGAGAACGAGTAACTTCCTGATTGCCCATGTTCCAAACGCTTGAAATTGTCGAGAAATCTAGTGATCTTGCTGGCTAAGGCAGTTGTACACTACAAAGATCACGTTGCGTCGTAGCACTCATAGGTGGACTCCATTATCCTGCTGAAAAACTAGATTACCTTCTGTTGAAGAAATGGGATTAAGAGGGGAATAACATCCTGCATAATGTGGCACGCAGTGGTTGATTTAGCGTGCAGAAACACCAAATGTGACCACAGGCTGTAACTGATGCAGTACTATGCCGAGTAACTGTGCTCGCCCGTGTCATGGTGTCGGTGGCTGCCTGGACAGAGATAGAAGTTCCGTTCCCATGGTCCTTGGTGAAACAGCAGGTGCAGCCTGTGCCCGAATGTCTCACTGGATAACGTGCGGTCGGCCGCCACTGCTCACACAGTGCATCGATCTTGACGAGAGTCAGTACGTCGCGGACGTCCATAACATAGTCTATGGATGTGGAAATGTTCCACAGAGCACAGCTGAAAGCGGCGGCACACCACCGAAACATTTTGCCCAACATATGCAGCATTCCGTCAATACGGCCACCTATCTTCCCGTAGACGTTAATGAAGCCCTATTCACGCCGCTGAAGTTGTTCAACAGGAGAACTCGTTGTCGGGGCATAGCTGCCCCCTGTAATGAATGTCGCAGACACTATTAACCTCTAAAAGCACAGTTATTGCATTCATAGTCAAAATGGAGGGTGGCCAAACAGGCCTCATGACCGCCGTCTGATGGCCGCTGACCATGACAAATGAATCACTAACATTCGCTCCTTAGTATGCACGTATTATACTGCGGTGCTACTGAACACAGTTCTTGAGGCTCTTGAATTTTTTACAGTAGTGTATAACAGATGACAAAAGTGACATAAATCCTGTCATAGTAACACACACCGAGCGAGGTGGCGCAGTGGTTAGCACACTGGACTTGCATTCGGGAGGACGACAGTTCAGACACGCGTCCGGTCTCCTGATTTAGGTTTTCCGTGATTCCACTAAACCGCTTCAGGCAAATGCCAGGATGGTTCCTTTGAAAGAGTACGGTCGACTACATTCCCCATTCTTCCCTAATCCTATGGGACCGATGACCTCGCTGTTTGGTCCCCTCCCCTGAATCAACCAGCCAATAATGCCATTTGGATTTAAGAACCCACGGTGCTATTTACCTGACAACACACGATAAAATTATTCTATTTCGATACAAAATAATCAGTCTATGAGTGCGGCGTCTCCCGCTCCCCCCCTCCTCTCTCTCTCTCTTTTTGTTTTAAGCACTCACTCACTCAACACTCAACCCCCTCCTGCCCCCCCCCCCCCCCCCACACACAAGTATTCATCCACCTCCTAACAATAATACTGGCTCATCAGAACCAATGCTCTTCCTCAACCTCACACCATCATATATCTCTCTGTCTCCTTCTCTTATCTCTCACATTTCCAGAACCACACGAACGCGCACTCACACACACACACACACATACACACACACACACACACACACACTCACAAACCGAAAAATTATATCTACATGTAAATCTGTTATCTACATCCTTACTATTCAAGGGTGTTACTAAAGTATTTTATTTTTAAAACGTACATATTTACTTACTATGCAAGGGTACATTGTGTAACACCCTAACTTCCCCATCGAGAGAGGTGGCGCAGATACTAGCACACTGGACTCACACTCGGGAGAACGACGGTCCAAACCCCTTCCGGCCATCCAGATTTGGGTTTCCCGTGATTTCCCTAAATGGCTCCAGGCAAATGCAGGGGTGGTTCCTCTGACGGAGCACAGCCGATTTCCTTCCCCGGCCTTGGCAGTCTGAGCTTGTGCTCCGTCTTTAATTACCTCGTAGTCGACGGGACGTTAAATCCAATCTTCCTTCCTTCCTTCTCGCTTCGCCTCTTTCCTATTCCGTTCTTCCAACAGCGAACTGTGCACCCGGGAAGAACAATTATCTATTGGTAAGTCTCCGTGTGAGCTATAATATCTCTCATTTTATCAGTATAGTCTATGTAAGATATGCATTTAGGAAGTAACATACTTCTGCTACCAAAGTATACGGTGTAATCAGCCTTGACACTACAAATTCAGTTTGGATGTGTATAATTCACCGCTATTGACAGCCTTATTTCGAGCTCTTGGCTCTATCCTACAGATACATAGTCTACGCTTACTTCTTGTTCCTGAATGAGCTTACGGCGGACCTCCACAAACACCAGCCAGTAGGCGGCTTAATTCTGGAGACGGACGTTGCAACAGTGCTGGGGCAACGCCCTGCAAGGTGGCGTCCTGTCATCAGTGGTTGACTGGGCTGCTTCATGGTGTAGCATAATGTGGCGTTTCTGCAGCCGACTATGTGACGAGAGCCTTGCTCCTGTCACAACGCTCGCGAGCACAGGGACAACTCGAGATGTGCCTATGAATGAGAGGGACTACTGGTGAAAAATATTTTATTTAAAAAACATATATATTTAGTTATTGTCACCCTTAATATATTCCCATCCTCTAACCCTGCAACGATCCGTGCTGATTTTCCATTGACGGAAACAATGCTGGAAATCTTCCTCTGTGAACTCCTTGATGACGTGTCAGCTTTTCCTTTCACTGCTTCAGAGAACCGAAATCTTTTTCCTTTTTAATGCAGATTTTACATTAAAGCCACATTGTGGCATTAAGATCGGTAGTCTAAAACTAGGATGCTTTACTTCGCTAGAAACCTCTTTAAAGAGAATGCGGTATGAGCCGGTGCATTGTCTTGATGCAGAACCCATGATTAGTTCTTGCAAAATTTGGGTCTTCTTTTATTCCAGGTGTTGAGCCTGAAACTCAAGGCGGTAACATTCAGAAACCCGGTGGTGAATCACAATTGTACGAACACAGGAAAAAAAGTCATCGTTTTGAGTCTTGAATTGTTCATTCGACTATTCTTCTCTGTCGCTGAAGTTAGACCCTTCTAGTGCATGGATTGGAGCATAGTTTCTGCATCATAAGTGAAAAACGAAGTTGCATCACATGTTGTCACTCTTTGCAAGAAATTAGAATCATTTTAAATGGTACTCAAAGTGTCAGTACACATACTTTCGCGACCTTCTTTTTCTTCAACCGCGAGAATTTCCGGCACCAGTTTCCCTCATATTTTTTTAAATATTATTTATTGTGCAGAAGTGGTACAAAGCTGTATCATCTTTAAACATAATCTCCCCCAAGCTCAATGCATGTCGTCCAGGGCTTACAAGGTGCATAAATACCTTTAGAAGAAAATTCTTTTGGTAGTCCGCGCAACCACTCACGCACCGCGTGGCGTACCTCTTCATTAGAAGGGAACTTCTTTCCTGCCATTGCATCTTTGAGTGGTCCAAATATATGGAAATCACCTGTGGCAAGGTCTGGTGAGTATCTTGGATGAGGAAGACCCTCAAAATGCATGTAATGCTCCAAAATGACGCCTTTTTAGTCCCAAAAGAGAGACAGCATAACCATCCCTGCTGCTGGTTCTGTTCGAAACTTTTTGGTCTTGGTGGTGGGGAATGGCGCCATTCCTTGCTCGCTCTCTTCGTTTCCGGTTGGTGGAAGTGAACCCACGTTTCGTCCCCAGTAACTATTCTTGCAAGGAAGCCATCACCTTCTCGTTCAAAGCGCCGAAGAAGTTCTTCACAAGCATCAACACGTCGTTCTCTCATTTCAGGAGTCAGCTGCCGTGGCACCCGTATTTCAGAGACTTTGTGAAACTGAAGCACATCATGCACAATGTGGTGTGCTGACCCATGACTAATCTGTAACCATGCTGCAGTGTCATTCAGTGTCACTCGGCGGTTTCCCTTCACTGTGGCTTCAACTGCTGCAATGTTCTGTGTAGTCACAACTCGTTATGCCTGACCTGGACGAAGAGCATCTTCCAATAAAGTCACACCATTTGTGAACTTCCTACTCCATTCGTTGACTTGCTGCTGTGACAGACATGCATCACCGTACTGAACCTTCATTCGTCGATGAATTTCAATAGGTTTCACACCTTCACTACGCAAAAACCGAATAACAGAACGCTGTTCTTCCCTGGTGCAAGTCGCAAGTGGGGCGGCCATGTTTATACCGATACTGCGACGGTATGTGTGCATCTGCACTATGCTGCCACCTACAGGCTATTTTGCACGCTGTTTGTAGCACGCTTACCAACTTATAGGATAACGGCGCGAAATTTCGATTTGTTATTACAAATTTAAGGTTTTCATTTGACTCACCCTCGTACTTTTCTCATGTTAAATTGGTCATGTAAAATTTTCCATATGCCTTCTTTGTCAATTCCTATAGTTTCAGCAATAATATCAAATCAATTTACCTACTTCTTCCATATTTTCGTCCGTTTTGGATGCTGAAGGGCGCTCCGGGTGCGAGATATTTTCAGCTTCTTCTCGACCATCTGGGAAACGCTTGAACCACTCAAAAGGTCGTATATGTGATAAACAGTCTTCAGCATACACTTATTTTAGTAACAGGTAGGTTTCAATAGCAGTTTTTCTAAGTTCCATGGGAAACCTGACGAAAATTCGTTGCTCTGTTATTACGCTTTTTTTCGACAAAACAAAATAACACCTCTTAGCTCTTACGCAAACGAAAGCTATTGCCACTCTGATTTACCTACAGACACCAGGGCTGTCACATTCCATAGAGCAGTCTTGACACTTTACAGCTGTTGGTCGTTCATCTTTTGCGCATGACTGCTTCCTCTGTGACAGCATCAGCCCCATTATTTTACAGCCACACCTCATAAATGTTCCCAGCTCAGCCAGCAGCGACGTACCTTTTGTATCGTGCATTCGACTGGCGTATTCTTTGCGCCAGTCATCAGTCGAATGTGCAGCTGAGCTACTCGAGGTCGAGCCGCTGGTTTACAAGCAGTCAAGAGGCCCGGGTATCGATCTGCATCTGCCAAGGTCAGGCCGCCCAATTGGCACCATGGCCTCACTCTTGAGTCCTTCTCTGAGGGTCCTCGGTTCAACTCAGGGCGCCTCTACATTCCTGCCAGCACCACGGGGCGCAGGTAGCAGCCGTCGACAGCAGAGTTCGTCGCACCGTGGAGCTCAAACAGCCCTGGATCAGCAAGTTTATGTTTTGCGTCAGCATCCCACTGGACACATCACCCGGCGCTTAGTAGCTACGACTCGCACCTGGGACGCTAACACCAAAGTATTGTATGGATGACATCGAGCAATAAATATTGTGCATACTTCCAGCGCCTGAATATTAGAGGGCATCAACTCTTGCTAAACTGTGATGCAGAAAGGCAGCCTGAGTTGCGAATAAAATACATGTTTTTTTTCAGTTTTTACTAGTTTCTGGTTAATATCCATTTTCGAACCAATCAAGCCTTGCAAAGGTAACTGTACGTATAAAATAAGAGTGAATAACACCAATACATATACATCCGTCCAGTGATGTTCATTTGGGACCGGACATAAACGATTAGATATTATTTATTATTATTTTATAGGTGGGCCTATATTTAACTTTGAAAGTCTTCGTTAGTCCTAAAATGGGTATTAACTCGAAACTGGCAACCTACTGAATAAAAATCTCATTTAATCGCAGCTCTGGTCGTCTTTTTGCGCCGTAATAAAGGATATCTTTGATGAGTAAGAGTTCCTGACTCCGCGCTCGCCGCGCTAGGGGAGAACCCATACCACAACTTACCGCACGAGCGATTCTGCAGCCAGAACCGATCAGCCCCCAAAACTGGAATCAGAAGTCGCTGCTCTGCAACATTCCGCTAATAAAACGGTTCACTTTTTATATTTATTCAGGTTACCAGTTTCGATCACTCTTGTAGGTTATGTTTCTATTCATACCGAACTGCTGCTGCCCTAAATGGTGGACGCCTGCGTTGAATTCGCATCTGAACTGAAGAACACGGCTGTAAACAATACTAAGGCACAAGAAGACTATTTTGAGGAACTGCACAGCAAAGTTCCAATAAATTCTCATAAATGTGATACTTCAAGTGCATTAACTGCGGTTTTTTGTTGCACAGGTGAGTCATTGCTCTCGAAAGCTTGTAGAGCAAATACGTATCTTTCAAATCGTAAATTATATGCAAAATATTATTCTTAAGAGTACATCAATGCTTATTTACCGTTTTGTACGTGCGAACCCAGTGCACATAACATCATTTACAATCGACTTACCACAGCTTACTTGTTTGGCGAGTTAACGAAACATTACCGTGAAACCTCTAAAAAACACAAATTTGATACTTCTGCATTATTCCAGTTTATAATATTAAGATTTGAACTACCAGATTTTTTCAGTAATGAAGTACAGAAACCTCAAAAATTAATCTTCGATCAGCACAGTGCTAAGGAGGGCCCTTAACATTTCTGATGTTACTCTCTCACGTAAATTCACGTAAGCAGTGCTAAGGGACACAACTCAACACTGCTAACTTGCTTAAAGTATAATTCGCATTTCCCTAATTAGCAACAACATTTTAAGCGCATCTGAGTTCAGGAACATACCTAGTATCTTTACCTGAGGCTTAATGATCCGTATCATCCTCTGAATGTTCAGAATGGTTCAAATGGCTCTGAGCACTAAGGGACTTAACAGCTGAGGTCATCAGTCCCCTGAAACTTACAACTACTTAAACCTAAGTAACCTAGGGACATCACACACATCCATGCCCGAGGAAGGATTCGAACCTGCGACCGTAGCGGTCGCGCGGTTCCAGACTGAACCACCTAGAACCGCTCGGCCTGCCAAACATGCCACGTACAATGTTTGATGTTCAATAACGCTGTTTCGCACCGAGTGTCCCTTACCTCAGTTTTCATTCGAGCTCTGAAGGGGGAAAGCTTCCATCGAATAGCTGCGCTTCTTCCTTGAAATTTGTTTGCAGAAAATTTATTTCTATTTCCACCGCTGATATTTGATATACTGGACTGTTTTCTCATCGTAGTTGGGCACCATCTACAATATGAGGCAGTTCCCGGCAGCTTTTAGCGGTGACTGTCTTGTGTTTGGCGTGGGGTCGTAGTGGAGCATCATACATCGTTGAGAATGTAAATAATTTTACGGAAACCGTTCTGCAAATAAAGTTAAAGGAAAAAAGTTCTACCTCGTCAGTGGAAAACACTTCTGTAGTTTTAACACAGCCCTCTCCTGCTGACGAACTGCTCTTCACAGTAACAAGATATGGATCTGAACAACATGAGCTACCCCAAACATCCAAGTCGTTAACCCGAATGAACATAAAAAAATGACCCAGATGGAGTCTGGCTGTCTTCATTATACAAAAAGTAGACTCAGTGAACTCAGATGTCGTGCCTGCAGTTATGGGATTTCGTACAGAATGAGAACACCCCCATAAATTAAATGTACTAAGACGGTGGACTGTCTGAGAGAGACATTCTACATCACAATATTATTTATATTTGATAACCGGTTTCGTCCAGTATAGCCTACCTTTTGATCTGATGATCTAAAACCCGTCGTAGTAACTGTTGTGCTTCGTCAACCGAACTCAGTTCAATTCAGATGACGATGCGCAATAATTTCTACGACGACCTTCTAGGTAACCAGACATGTAGATGGTCTACACTGGCTATTCGTGGCAGGTATGTTGAATATCGGCCATGATTTACGCTCATGCCCGTAGTTGTTGCTATGAATTGTCTCTTCCGTTCCAATTAATAACCCGAAGAGATTAATGTTATTTTAGGCAACTGCTGGACATAATGCTCTTCTTTTGAGAACATGGTTGAAACCCATTGCGTCTGCCAGTCGTTTCTCGCTTTTCCATTAAGCCCAGCATTTCTTGGTGAGGAGGTATATCACTAGAATTCCGTCGAAGTTCATTGCTCCTTTTTTCAAGCTTTCTGCTGTATTTTTATAAAAGATGCCACTCTGACATGGACTCTGCAGTCAATTTGCTACTACGCCAGCTCACTAACTTGTAGCGACTTCTTAACTAATGTCAATATTTACTCTATTTTTTTATTTTTTGAGGCTCTTCAGTAGACTTAAGGAATCTGTTAGTGTCACTACCCTGTTCTGTGAGCAAGGCCGGCCGCGGTGGGCGAGCGGTTCTAGGCACTTCAGTCTGGAACCACGCGACCGCTACGGTCGCAGGTTCGAATCCTGCCTCGGGCATGGATGTGTGTAATGTCCTTAGGTTAGTTATGTTTAAGTAGTTTTAAGTTCTAGGGGACTGATGACCTCAGATGTTAAGTCCCATAGTGCTCAAAGCCATTTGTACCATTTTTTTGTGAGCAAGGACTGCCCCATTTGGCTGCTTCCATAACTGAAATGGCTTCCACATAGTTGAGGTACATAGGGCGTGATAATTTTCTGCGACGCTGTGCATTACACGTTTGCTTTCTCACCGTCGGTGGTATTCGACCATGGGGCCCGAAATATTACAGCATTACTGACAGTCTCTCTAACTCCATTCTCTGCAGGTGTTATTTTATCTTCTTACGTGGAATTTTCAGTTGCTTGGTCCACTTATAAAGTGTTGTACAGGCCGTTGATTCACCTCTGATGAAGGAAGCACAAAGAAAAAGCTTCGTTCTGAGAGTCTGTAAATGCTTGTGAAGCCTTGAACAGAGTGAACTGAAGATAATGGTGACTACGTTGGAAAACTATATTACTGTAAATTTTGTACTGTCGTTGAAATAAAAAACAAAAATATTGTATAGATACTGGTATATTCAGCCTGCCTCCATAATCGAGTGACAGAGACATAGTCTTCCGCCAGTAGTCATAGTTACCTGCATAGAAGAACAATAGTTGTTTGTAACTGATGGTATGCGCTCTTTGCTGCATCATGATTATCGTGGGATTTGATGAAGTGAACTTCAAACTTGTATTAGCGAAGTACAGTCCAAGACGTCATTTGCAGGTAAATCTAATGACTACGTGACTTCAAATGATCCGGAACCTAGCTCAAGACATTTTATTTTTTCCCCCATTTCCTATTTCTTCTGACGGTTTCAACGGAGTTACAAAGTCACTTCTCCTCGACTACAGAAGAGTCTCGCTTGTGTTTATTTTTATCAGGCAGAGCTTTCTGTTTTCTATGGAGACAGAATGTCTCATCTTTTGGAACTTCGTGGCAGATTAAATCTGTGTGCTGCACCGAGATTCGAGCTCGGGACTTTTTCCTACCCAAGCAGGACTCGCGGACCCTCCTCGCAGGCTTACAGCCGTCAGCACCTCATCTCCTACCTTCCAAACTTCACAGGTACAAGGCGAGGTTCTGACGAGAATAAAGCTGTGAAGATGGGCGGTGAGTCCTGCTTGGATAGCTCAGTCGGTAGAGCATTTGCTCGCGAAAGGCAAGGGTCCCGAGATCGAGACCGGGCCTAGCACAAAGTTGTAGCCCTCCAGGAAGTTTTATATCAGCGTACACTCCGCTGCAGAGTGAAAGTTTCATTCTGTATTACCTTTTACCTGTAATATCAGTAGTCTTGCACAATCAGTAAATTTGGGAAGATCAGTTTGGATTCCGTAGAAATGTTGGAACACGTGAGGTAATACTGACCTTACGACTTATCTTCGAAGAAAGATTAAGGAAAGGCAAACCTACGTTTCTAGCATTTGTAGACTTGGAGAAAGCTTTTGACAATGTTGACTGGAATACTCTCTTTCAAATACTAAAGATAGCAGGGGTAAAATACAGGGAGCGAAAGGCTATTTACAATTTGCACAGAAGTCAGATGGCAGTTATAAGAGTCGAGGAACATGAAAGGGAAGCAGCGGTTGGGAAGGGAGTGAGACAGGGTTGTAGCCTCTCCCCAATGTTACTCAATCTGTATATTGAGCAAGCAGTAAAGGAAACAAAAGAAATATTCGGAGTAGATATTAAAATCCATGGAGAAGAAATAAAAACTTTGAGGTTCGCCGATGACATTGTAATTCTGTCAGAGACAGCAAAGGGCTTGGAAGAGCAGTTGAATGGAATGGACAGTGTCTTGAAAGGAGGATATAAGATGAACATCAACAAAAGCAAAACAAAGATAAAGGAATGTAGTCGAATTAAGTCTGGTGATGCTGAGGGAATTAGATTAGGAAATGACACACTTAAAGTAGTAAAGGAGTTTTGCTATTTGGGGGGCAAAATAACTGATGATGGTCGAAGTAGACAGGATATAAAATGTAGACTGGCAATGGCAAGAAAAGCGATTCTGAAGAAGAGAAATTTGTTAACATTGAGTATAGATTTAAGTGTCAGGAAGTCGTTTCTGAAAGTATTTGTATGGAGAGTGGAAGTGAAACATGGACGAGAAATAGTTGGGACAAGAAGAGAATAGAAGCTTTCGATATGTGGTGTTACAGAAGAATGCTGAAGATTAGATAGGTAGATCACGTAACTAATGAGGAGGTATTGAATAGAATTGGGGAGAAGAGGAGTTTGTGCCACAACTTGACAAGAAGAAGGGACTGGTTGGTAGGACATGTTCTGAGGCATCAAGGTATCACCAATTTAGTACTGGAGGGCAGCGCGGAGGGTAAAAATCGTAGAGGGAGACCAAGAGATGAATACACGAAGCAGATTCAGAAGGATGTAGGTTGCAGAAGGTACTAGGAGATGAAGAAGCTTGCACAGGATAGAGTAGCATGGACAGCTGTATCAAACCAGTCTCAGGACTGAAGACCACAACAACAACACTTTTTCCAACACAAGTAGAAACTTTAATTCAGTATTGCTTCCTTCTTCTCAGATCGTGGGAAAAATTTCTGAGGCACTCATTCTGTAATAAGGGTGAAATTGTATCGATGAAGGCATCCTTTTATATCGCGGACCATGGATAGCGCCTTTGACTACTGATCTGCTTTTCTGCTTGCTCACCTGTAGGGCGCCAGCACTGAACTGCTTTCTGCCGGCGTGCGAGCAGCGCTGTTCTGTGTGCTGGCAACCCTAACACCGCAGGGCAGGCCGCAGACCGCACGTGGCCCACACGGAATCCGCGCGTTGTGTATCGGATAGCGACGTAAGACGCGTGCCACGGCGCTGCTAAGAATCCGTCTCTTGCGGGAGGCAGGGGGCGCTCCTGAGGACCACGAATACCTGCGGCGGTCGCACTGCGAGACGAATTCCTGCCGGGCCGGCCACGAGCGGAGGAATCCTTTGAGGGAGCCACTGCTTCCTTCCTTCGCAAGACGGCGGCGTAGCGGTCGCTCCACATGGGTACGCGTACGTGTGTGTGAACGTCTTTCACTTGTGTACTGTAACCGCCAACAACTTGGGGGAAATCACATAGACAGGACCACACACACACGAATCTGCAGGCAACTTTTACCTGCAATATATCTTTGGCAATATTCAAAATCTGTTACGTGGAATCGTAGTTGTGGATCATGGTCTCAGACTGGCAAATGCTTGAATCTGTTACAAGCATCGGAGTATATATGTGTGTGTCTGGGATCTCCTCCCAAACACGTGGGTCGATTTAACCAAATTTGGCACAGAAACAGCAGGCCTCACGAGTACAGCACTGTTGAATTAGAACCTCTTACCTTCAGTCAGGAGATATGGGGAAAAAGTGTTTTTATAGCTTGTGGCGTATAGGCTGCCCTCCATGACAAGCTTGTTGTGTGAGAACAATATAGTCTCGTAACCAACGTGCTTTGCCGGGCAGTCTACATGTCAGTGACAAGGAACAGTTTTCCAGGCCCTGACATGTACTGTAGTGTGCCCTGCATGACAAACATGTTGCCAGAGCAACTTGATTTATGGAGCTGTATTGCAGGGGCTACATGTGCCAGTGAACATGGCCACAGATGGGTTGAGAAGGATAGAGGATGGGACGGAGAGAGTGATGGGGATGAGGAAATGGACAGAGGATGTGTAAAGGGTTGGTGCTCAGGAGGAAAAGGAAGAGGGATATACAATGTAAAGAAGGAGGGGACGAGGATATGGTCAGAGGAAAGGGGGGAGGAAGATAGAGAGAGGGATGGAGGAGACAAAGATGCAACGAGGTAGATGGCAGAGGGAGGAAAAGGTGGACAGAGAGAGGGGGAGAATTAGGTGCATTCATTACAAGTGTTGAATGTATAAATGGGCGAAGCTGTGGAGAAAAGGCAACTTCTGAATAGAAATAATCATCAATGACAGACAAAGACTTCCAGTATAAGGGGTCGAAGTCTTTCTACCAACGACCTTTTCAATGAGGATGGAGGACTAAACAGAGTCTCCGGGCACCCTTTTGCCCTCAGTGTGGAGAACGGTGTCTAAAAGGCAAACTAATCACCAGTGACAAAACATAAGTAAAATGAACCACTCCATTAGAGACATGTAATGATTGTGCACAGAGCTTGTGTCCCCTAAGTGTAAATGTGTGATGATAATCACCACCTTGGCAAACATTGCTGGCAGCAGACAACCATGGATGATATGACGGAGAGAAAGAGTCAAAACCCAAATCAAAAGCAATATTTTCAGAGTCGGTGCGTGGAATAAAAACAGTATAAACGTTGTATGGAAACTAGCAATTTTTTTTGTCATCAGTTTTCTGACTGGTTTGATGTGGCCCACCACGAATTCCTGTCCTGTACCAACTTCTTCAGCTCATAGTAGCATTTGGGAAATAGGTCATCAATTTCTTCTGGATGTATTCCAATTCGCTGTGTTCCTCTGCAGCATTTATCCTCTGCAGCTACCTCTAGTACCATGGATGAGATTTCCCGATGTCCTACCATCCTGGCCCTTCTTCTTCTCAGTGTTTTGCATATATTCCTTTCCTCTTCAGTTCTGCACAGAACCACCTAATTTTCAACATTCTTCTGTAACATCACATCTGAAATACTTTGGCTCTCTGCTTTTCAGGTTTCCCCACAGTCCATATTTCACTGCCGCACAATGCTGCACTCCAGTAGTACATTCTCAAAAATTTCTTCAGTTAATTAAGACCTATGTTTGATATTACTAGACTTTTCATGGCCAGGAATGTCCTTTATGCCAGTGCTAATCTGCCTTTAAAGTCCTCCTCGCTCTGTCCGTCTTTGGTTATTTTGCTGCCTAGGTAGTAGAATTCCTTAACTTCATCTATTTCCTGACCATCAATACTGATGTTAAGTTTCTCGCTGTTCTCATTTCTGTTACTTCTCATTACTTTTGTCTTTTTTCGATTTACCCTCAGTCCATATTATGTACTCATTAGACTGTTTATTCCATTCAGTAGGTCATTTGATTCTTCTTCACTTTCACTCAGGTTAGCAATGTCATCAGCGAATCGTATCATTGATATCTCTTCACCTTGACTTTTAATATCATTATTGAACGTTTCATTTATTTCTGTTAAATCCTGCCTACCTGTAAAATATGGGGCGTCTCAGAAACCTGCTTTCTCGGATCTCTAGACCACAATTCAAGCAACTCGTATTAATGAGTTTTATTACGAAAGGAAAAAATGCAGTACTTAGCTGTGTGTTAAACAGATGTGTCGCAAGCAAAGGGCGACAGACAAAACAAGAACTCCCTACAGTATAACAATTCTAATTTTAAGCTACATAGAATATACGAGCACTGTAATGAGTTCCAGTGCTAACCTCTTCATCTCAGGGTAGCACTTGCAACCTGCGTCCTCTATTATTTGCTGGATGTATTCCAATCTCTATCTTCCTCTACAGTTTTTGCTTCCTACAGCTCCCTCTAGTACCATGGAAGTCATTCCCTCATGTCTTAACAGATGTCCTATCATCCTGTCCCTTCTACTTATCAATGTTTTCCACATATTCCTTTCCTCTTCCTGCACAGAACCTCATTATATCTTACCTTATCAGTTCACCGAATTTTCAACATTCATCTGTAGTACCACATCTCAAATGCTTCGATTCTCTTCTGTTCCAGTTTTCCCACAGTCCATGTTTCACTACCACACAATGCTGTATTCCAGACGTACATTCTCAGAAGTTTCATCGTTAAATTAAGGCCGATGTTTGATATTAGTAGACTTCTCTTGGCCAGGAATGCCTTTTTTGCTATTGCTAGTCTGCTTTTGATGTCCTCCTTGCTCCGTCCGTCACTCGTTATTTTACTGCCTCGGTAGGAGAATTCCTTAACTTTATCTACTCTGTGACCTTCGATCCTGATATCGATCCTATAAACGTGTCTTGATTTTTCTTTAGTCTTGCTTCCATTATTAACCGCAACGTCAGAATAGTCTCACTCGTGCCTTTACCTCTTCTAAAGCCAAACTTATCGTCATCTAGCGCATCCTCAATTTTTTTCCATTCTTCTGTATATTTTCTTCTCAGCAGCTTGGATGCATGAGCTGTTAAGCTGACTGTGCGATAATTCTCGCACTTGTCAGCTCTTGCCATCTTCCGAATTGTGTGGATGATGTTTCTCCGAAAGTCAGATGGGATGTCGCCAAACTCATACATTCTACACAACAACGTGAATAGTAGTTTTGTTGCCACTTCCCCCAACGATTTTAGAAATTCAGATGGAACGTTACCTGTCCCTTCTGCCTTTTTTTATCTTAAGTCCTCCAAAGCTCTTTTAAATTCTGATTCTAATACTGTATCCCCTATCTCTTCTAAATCGACTCCCGTTTCTTCTTCTATCACAACAGACAAATCTTTCCCCTCATAGAGGCTTTCAATGTATTCTTCCCACCTATCCGATATCTCCTCTGCACTTAACAGTGGAATTCCCGTTGCTCTCTTAATGTTATCACCCTTGGTTTTAATGTCACTGAAGGTTGTTTAGACTTTCCTGTATGCTGAGTCAGTGCTGCTCATTTCTTTCGTAATTTCTTCACATTTTTCATGCAGCCATTTCGTCTTAGCTTCCCTGCGCTTCCTATTTATTTCATTCCTCAGCAACTTCTATTTCTGTATTTCTGAGTCTACCGGAACATTTTTCGTCCTTTCCTTGATCAATTGAATTATTTCTTCTGGTACCCAGGGCTCGTTCGCAGTTACCTTCTTTGTGCCTTTGTTTTCATTCCCAACTTCTGTTATCGCCACTTTTAGGGATGTCCATTCCTACTCAACTGTATTACATACTGAGCTGTACCTTATTGCTGTATCTATATCCTTAGAGAACTTCAAGCATATCTCGTCATTCCTTAGTACTTCAGTATCCCACTTCTTTGCGTATTGATTCTTCCTGACTAATATCTTGAACTTCAGCCTGCTCTTCATCACTTCTATATTGTGATCTGAGTCTAAATCTGCTCCTGGGTAGGCCTTAAAATCCAGTATCTGATTTCGGAATCTCTGTCTGACCATGATGTAATCTACTTGAAATCTTCCCGTACCTCCGGTCTTTCACACGTACACCTCCTCCTCTTGTGATTCCTGAACAGAGAATTCGCTGTTACTAGCTTAAGTTTATTACATAACTCAATTAATCTTTCTCCCCTCTCATTCCTTGTCCAAAGCCCATATTCTCCTGCACCTTTTCTTCGACTTCCAGTCCCCCATGTCTATTAGATTTTCATCTCCGTCTATGTTCTGTATTACCCTATCAATATCCTCATACACTTTCTTTATCTCTTCATCTTCAGCTTGCGACGTCAGCATGTATACTGCAGCTATCGTTGTCGGTGTTGGTTTTCCTATCGATTCTGATAAGAATAACCCTGTCACCGAACTGTTCACAGTAACACATTCCCTGCCCTACCTTCCTATTCATAACAAATCATAGTCCCTTTACACCATTTTCTGCTGCTGTTGATATTACCCTACACTCATCTGACCAGAAATCCTTGGCTTCTTTCCACTTCATTTCACTGACCCCTACTATATCTTGATTGCGCCTTTGCATTTCCCTTTTCAGATTTTCTAATTTCCCTACCACGTTCAAGCTCCTGACATTCCACGCCCCGACTCACAGAAAGTTATTATTTCGTTGATTATTCTCATGGCAACCTCCCACTTGGCAGTCTCCTCCCGGAGATCCGAAAGGGGGACTATTTCGAAACATTTTTCTAAAGGAGAGATCATCAAGACACTTCTTCAGTTACAGGCCACATGTCCTGTGGATACACGTTACGCGTCTTTAATACAGTTGTTTCCATTGCCTTCTGCATCCTTGAGCCCTTGATCTTTGTTGGTTCCTCCGCCTTTAGGGGCAGTCTCCCACCCCTAGGGCAAGAAAGTGCCGTGAACCTTCTGTCCGCTTCTCCGCCCTCTTGACACGGCAGTTGGCACAATGAGGTTTATATTTTATGCCGGAAGTCTCCGGCTGCCAATGTTGATTTGTAATCAAAATGTAAGCAGCGGCGGGATTCGAACACAGGACCAAAGACGTTTTGATTATGAATCAAAGACGCTATCCGAAGACCCCGGGTGCAGGGCCAATTGAAAACGTGGAAGTGCATCAGTGTTGCCACATTGAGCTGTTGGATGATAAAGACAAAGTGGATGTTTGTGAGAACCGGTGACAATGATAGAGTCTATGACAACAACAACGAGGAAGTGAGAACAAGAAAAGACAGCAGAATTGTGAAGGAATGGGAGATAGCAGCACTAAGAGAGAGCAAGAAGATGACGGTGACGTATCTGTGAGAGAAGACAGCAGTATTAGGACAGAGCGAAGGACACTTGCTGTGAGACAGGAGACAGTGACAATTAGACTGACACAAAGAGATAATGACAATGAGATGGGCTGAATGAGTGAGTGAGGATTGGCTGAGGGAGGGAATGGGTATGAGCGTCTTAAAGTGATGGGCTAGTGGGTGTGAACGAGCTTAAGTTAGGGGATCTTGTGGGAGAGAGAGGTGAGTTGGATGTTAAAAAGAGCGCGAATAAATTTTTTTGCAATTTGGAAATTTGTGATAAGTTCCTATGTATTTTTGCGAAAATTTTTGAAGGTGCTCAGGGAGATTGAATAAGGCAGCTGGTACTCCACCTTTCAGCCACAGTCTTTGAAGCAGGAACATATCCACCTTTTTTATGCTCTGATAGGAGAATTTTCCCGCTGAATACGGTTTTCGCGTCTGTTACTCGCGAGCAATCTTTGCTGTACTGTCTGCGCCCACTGGCCTATTATCTCTGTAGTTGCTTCTGCTGCACTGGCTCTGCCAATGAGAATTTAAGGCGCTGATTCTGTCCACGTGGCTTGCAAGTTCGAGGAAGATGGCTTGCAAGTTCGAGAGATAGAAAGGTTCCTTCAGAACATTATCTTCGACTATACTCTGGCGACTGAGTGTGGTCACGCTGTCTTGACATATACCGAGAAGGAAGGCGCGTGATGTGTGAACACAACCTTGGGTTTGTTTATGCTGAGAACTATAAACAACATTTCTCCACGAGCCTGCTCTGGAAGAAAAGGTAATATTTAACTACATGTACGAACATGGCGAGACTTATTGGAAAAGGAGTTTTCTTTGGATGCTGAAGCAGTATGAATAGCAGAGTGAGACTAACATTTACGATTAACGTGGGTCAGTTTACGTTCTCTTTTTACGTACTAGAGTTGAGAAAACAGGTGCTTTATTCACCATGGGTTACTTGCGTTTCGTTAGTTATACGACTATTGTGTAGATGAAGACCTTGTGCCATTGTGGCCATGAGTGCCAAGTGACTTACGATATACCTTTTGGGTTTAAATAATCATCGGATATTACAAAGACTTTTGCGTTTATTTATACGTCTTTCCCTCGTAAAATTAAGCACAAAGGTATATTTATTATAAAGTTTGTCTTTGGAATACCCGAGGGTAGGTACACTTATATCGTGCAATCAACGTAATCAATTACGATTGTAACGTTCTTTATAATTGTTTTGTGTTTTTTGTTATTGCCAATGAATCTGCAATGCGTAATGTTTGTCTTGCGCAAATTTACTGTGTGATATGTTGTTGAGCAAATGAATTAATTTGCAAAACCAATACGCAATTCTCATAATGAAACCAGCCCCACTGAAATTTACCCATTCTCGTGAGCACCGAGTTCCATGGCCCTGTGCAATAAACTAATAAAGTTCCCTCTGCAAATAAATAATCAAATAAATTTCCCTTAGGTCTCTAGTCGCAACGGATACAATCTTGGTATTCCGTCCTCCCCACAGTAGACATAGAAAATATTCAATCTTGGCACAGCCAAGTACAGAGCCGGACGTAAAATGGCTTCGCACAAATAATATCAGTAGATTGGTTGATAAATGAATGATCTTAAAAATGTTCGGTGAAAATACTGAATATTAGCTCAGCACTGTGCAGTGATGCCCGCATTTAAACTGTTACAAACATTAATACCTTTGTCATTTTGGCACATTAATATTTTTCTGATTGTGATTGCAAAAAATATTTCTTTAAAAAATATTCATTGGATTTAAATAAACACGACATGGAAGAGCATGAGGTTCTGATAAGGGGATATTCTAATACCAAATGCTTCAGTTTCAAAATTGTATTCGAAGTAAAGTTTCTCCTTCACAAAATCTGAAATGGAACATTTTATGTTAACTTCAAAATCAGCGAACTTCTCAACTCTTACAATTCTCACTTACTTTCGTAATTAAAAACACTTGGATTGTTACATGACAAAAAGTCTGATATCGTTTTACAAAAAGAACCCAGAAATTAACTTCTCTATATCAGGATTACGAAATACACAAAATACTTCAAATCGAGTGTACCTAATCAACCTATATATTAAATCTGATGGAAAACACTTGCTTCCTACATTCAAGCGTCAGCACTGTAAAAATTAGTGAAAGCCACGTTGCGTTGCTTCATACTCAAAACTAAATATACTAAATTTCATTACCTTACAAATTTGTTCCAGTTCCTTTACCTTTGAGTTACAGTATAAATTCATTACTCTTCTATAATTGCCATGGACAGTGGTCAATATTGTTAACGATTAGTATCACTTCAATTCTTGATAATGGTACAGCCTCAAAAATCAATAACACACTTTACACTGTTAAAGAAACAATCACAACCTAACATTTACTGGCTCTGTGTAAGTGTAAACAATATAATTCGTGCATAGGCCAAATACTAAATTCTCCCCGATAACCACTAGCTTTAAGTCCTACATCCTACCTATGAAAGAAAGCAATAGCAACTGCTACTGTGCTCCGCACGCCCCTATTTACAATTGGTTCTACGATTCAGGCAACATCTTTCATTCAGTGGTGTCAAAAATACAATCTCTTCTATACATGACAATCATTTCTGGTCATTTTTCATGAATCATATTACAAAATCTGGCTCCACATGCAAGTGGAGCCCTCACATAACCCTCCAGGGGGGTTTGTTAAATTTGCCATGCCATTTGGATGTGCACTGGAGACCAAATGTAGGGCAAATGTTTAGATCAGTATCTACAATATGAATAATTGGCGTTATGTAATCAGTACAATATAGTCCTACAGAAAGTAGAAATCATTGGACTCTTGAGAAAACTGGTGCTCTGGCGCATAAATAGTATATTTAAAGTCTGGTCATGTCATATACAAAATGTTCTAAATTCATGTTGTTAGAAGATGCATAACATTAGTGAAACTAAAACTATATCCCCAGTCGTCAAGAAAATAATGCGAAAATGGTTAAGAAAAGTTTGGTGCATGGCTGAAGCTTATGGGCCTGTAGACATGGCTGCATTATAATAAAGTCCAATTCTTTGCAGTTTCAAATCTGAGCATTAGTCATAGTATGTTGGCCCAGCGCCCAAGAACAGCTAAACAAGTCACCATAGTCTCATTCCAGTTCAAAGTTACAGTTGGTACCTGGCACCAAATTTACCAACACCCAAAGTTGATTGCTCTCAATACATCAATATTGTGATTATCATCATCATCATTACATTTGAAATTGAAGATTCTTCAACGATCCATATTGTACATAGCCACACTGAAGTATGAATGCTCATATCCAATAGCTCCAATGCCATGAAAAGAGAGAAGAAATTGGATGATTAAAGGTGGGAAGCAGTAAGACAGTTTAGGTAGTGGAACATATTCTAATAAATGAAGCAAAATGCCTATGTAAAATCTGAATGAGCCTATACTGAGTGTTGCAACATGATAGCTTTTAGTAAATGTGCAGACAGTGAACAGTAAAGATACAATATCCTAATAAAACCATGAACTGGACTAAGCCATAGTGCTGTATATTATGCCATGCCAATTCTACACAATATAATGAGAAGTGTGGCAACAGTCTGCCTGTAAGTATAATAATTCTCAAGAAATGTGGCATCAGTCTGTCTGTGAGTATATCAATACTAGGATACATGCTAAATAATCAAGACATAAAGACTTAAGTAAACAAGGCAGGACAAAATTATTGGTAATGGATAATCCTACGTAGTGACCTACAATGGACTTTATACATCATAATGTATATAGACGTAGTTAGACATATTAGAAAAATGGTGAGATGGTTAGAAATTAATTTTACATAGTGTACATTCTGACAAAATATTTAAGAAGGTAATAAGAAACACTCATGGGCTTGTGGCCATTATATGAAGTATACATATTAATGGAAGGTCAAAGGTTGGCTACGAGTGGCCGTTATAGAGTATGCATTAGTACATAACTACCTAAAACTGTAGTGTAAATTTAAAGTTCCTGGCTCTCAATGGTCATTTGACATAAATGCTTACACAAACTTCTCACAAAGTGACATGAAAATTAGAATACTGGCTCTCGGTAGTAAACAAAAACTTATATTATTTATTCGTTGGAATGCTGTAGCTGGTGCACCAATTATTAGTACTACAAGTCTTGTACCAAATCCACCAATTATAATAGGCATTACTGTGAAGAAAATTATTACAAATGCATGGGCTGTAATAATATTATAAATTTGGTCGTCCAGTGGCAGTACTGCGACATAATTACTTAAGAAACCCAGACAGTAAAATCAAGAATTGAATGGCTACAGGTGCCCTTCTGCTTGAAGTACATACAAATCTTAATATTTAAAACAATGTCATAGAAAATATCAATCAGAGGCTCAAAGTGGCCTTCCTACATACATAAATGCTGGTCTTAAAAATTATAAAATGTTTGGGGCTCCAAGTGGTCTAGCCCTGTGCCACACGCCATTGGGTGGCTCATGGAGTATAAATGTAGATGTAGATGTATATGAAATACATGCAGATCTTAATATCTAAAACGGCTGAACAGAAAATATCAATCAGAGGCTCCAAATGGCCTTTCTACATGTATTAATGCTGATCTTAGTAACTATAAAAAGTTTATAGTTTAGTTAGCATAGTTTAACATAGTGTAAACATCAAAGCTGAGATAGTATCATACCATATAATTAACTATAACTTTATGTGGCACTCAGTGGCCTAAACTTAATTGATACTGAAAATACATAATTCGAGATGGCCTTTACATGAACAATGTGCAGTATTAAATGGAAGTAAGGCTCTGCATGGCCTGTATGAGTACATATCAGACAACCAGGATCATAGAATCTAAGTATGGGGTGGTGTGAGTAAAGACACAATATTTATAGGTTGTGTAGAGCCCTAGAGACTTCATAAATTTCAGTCTAGTAAATGACCTATATCTCTAATAATGTGCATTGCCATAGGGAAGGATATGAGAAGGATTGATAAGAGCAGTGCACTTCATCTGCAAAGAAAAAGATTAACAGTCAATTGTCATTCACCTTGAGTCAAGAACTGCTATGGCTAAAGCAAAGAAAAATCTGATTATAGTGTAGGTAAGCATAAAGACAGGAGTACTAAGTGCTATATAGCTTACTGACTAGATAAATTTAACATATCACAGTAAATCATGAGATAAATATGCAAACTGAGGGGAAATTGCAGAAATAGAGGAACCTGGAAATGTGATTATTAACATGAAAAATAAGAAAAAGAAGCATGATAATATAAGAAGGCAGTATCAAATGCAATCTCATAAGGAATGGTTAAAAATTGTTTTTAGGTGCAAAGTTTCTGTGACAGTCTCCCACAAACACCTCCAGTCATATGGCACAAGGTAAGACAGCTTTTCCTAGAAAGGACACAACATACACAAAATACATATTAACATCAAAGAATATCATTTGCAGGAAAATCATCAATATAACCCTCAATATTGGAGTACACCATGAACACTCACTGAACATCACATTACATCATTATTTCAAATATTGGTGTAGCTCACGGCGTGAACACTCATTTTACAATACTCTTATACCTAACACAAAATGCAGAGAAAAAATCCTTAATCCCAAGTCTTTATAGGCAATCTGCCTGATTTACCTAGTACACTAACAGGAAAATGTTTAGAAACGCATGCCAGAAAACAGTGTGAGAAGTTTCAATGGTGTTTAGTATTCCGTATAAGTTGCTTATGTCATGCTTTCTGTTGTCTCTTCTCTTTCAGCTGTTGCTTTCATGTACACGTGTATGAAAACAGGAAAATGTGCAAGGCCTTAACTTGCAGTAAGAGAACCAACCTGCAAGATTCTCCCTACCGGGCCCGTCGCCACCTAATAAAGTGCAGAATAATCAAGGAAGTGTAAAAACAATGTGGCAATAGAATTTGTATATGAATAGGAAGTGCGTCAAGAAAAAGTCTGCTTTGGTATAGAGGTATGTGGACTCCCATGTAAAATTAAAATAAGCATAGGTTGAGATGTACTGCTAATGCAAATAACGACATCTGATCTGGAAGACAAATGTCAAGTATCACATTTCCTGTATATATATATATATATATATGCCACATGAATTATTTACTCAGTTCGACGTCATATATATAGCAGTAGTGTAATGTCTTCAGAATGCAAGACGTCGAACTGAATAAATAATTTATGTCGTTAAACTGGAGCATATCCGTAACGAAAATAAAGTAGCTGGTTACATAGAAATTTCGTAGAATAACTAACCTAAAATATTCTTTTCAAACTCTTGGTGCGGAAATAAGTGTGCATATAATTTCGTTGATAACCGCAGCCATATTCTTGGCGTTAAAACTTACCTTATTGGTATTTCAGTAGTTTCTCATTATTGCTATACGATGGAAATGAAAGTTCAGTACATATCATTCAGGTGTTGCTTAGTAACAAAAGACGTAAAAAAATGGACAAATTCATTGTATCAGTGTCGAAGTGGTGTGTAACGTCACAGTCCCGGAAAACAAAATCGTATAAAAAGTAATTTATGTGATGGCAGAATCTGCTGTGTTGTATTTACCTAGCGTAATATAATTTATCCAGCTCTGTAAAAATCTCATTCTGGAAACATCCCCCAGGCTGTGGCTAAGCCATGTCTCCGCAATATCCTTTCTTTCAGGAGTGCTAGTTCTGCAAGGTTCGCAGGAGAGCTTCTGTAAAGTTTGGAAGGTAGGAGACGAGGTACTGGCAGAAGTAAAGCTGTGAGTACCGGGCGTGAGTCGTGCTTCGGTAGCTCAGTTGGCATTCCACTCCGGGATCATATGTTCCGCTGCCGAGCTTACGCGGACGACTTGGCCCTCGTCGTACGTTCAGCGGCTGAAGTACAAGCTGCGATGCAGTGGATTACCCGTTACAGTGCAGGGGCAGGGAGCGCTATGAACGTGGCAAAATCATGCGCCATGAAGATCGGCCGCGGCCTTCCCGCAGATAGCGTAGTTCCATTTCAACTGGTGGACACCATTCGTTGTCTCGGATTGGTGTACACGCGAGACATTCGCCGCACCTCGGCGATCAATTTTCGTGCGCTGCTGCAACGCATCCGGGCCAACATACAAAATCACATACTACGCCCGCTGAATATGTGCCAGAGAGTCACCTTCGTCAATACCCATCTGGCAGCTCGGATACCCCATATAGCGCAGATTCTGCCCATCACTGTGACAATGGCGGCCAGGTTACAGGCGGCATTCGGCTATTTCATTTGTTCTGGACACATCTTCAAAGTCCAGTATGAAGCTCTCACCCTACCGAAGCGGGACGGTGGCCTCGAACTGGTTAATGTGAGAGCCAGGACAACGGCACTTTACACCAATACTATGCTCCGGTTATGGAAAAGCCAAAATGCTAGTTTTACTGGAATGTTGACCACCGAGCTCGCGCCTGTTTCGAGACGCCCACCGACGTCTTTGGCACACATCCCACCTCCGATGTCACATATCGGCCGTTTCTTTTTGGAGTACAGCTACATATGCACCGAGCTCCCCAGGACCAGGAAGACGACCACCCGCGACATCTACCGCCTTCTTCGAAAGTCTCCACCCCGCAACCCCGTCGAAACACGTCACCCTCAGGTTTCATGGCCTACAGTTTGGAAAACGATCCACCAACTATATCACACCACTGACACCACCTCTATGTGGTACCTTCTCGTCAACGGCAAGTATACTACAAGAGAGAAACTGCATCGCATCGCACTGGTGGACTCACCCCTGTGCCTCAAGTGCAATGTCGAAGATACAGATTTACATCGTTTTGAGTGTGGGCCAGCAGCAGCTGTCTGGACCCTCGTACAGAAGATTGTGGCTTTCTACCTCCGAGCACCACCACATCACGTTTCTCCCACTATGATGATATATCCCGACACGACCTACTTTCCATCGGCTAAGTGGCACGCCATCACATGGATCAGTGGCATGGCTGTCGACTACCTCTTCCGAGACGACATCGTCGATCCGGCGGACTTTTGGACACGCCTCCAAGTGCATCACCACACCCTTCGCCGGCATCGACACTATAGGGCCACTTTCGCGAACTATTTACAGAGCATTTTCACCAACCCGCCTCAAAGCTGGAATCTCAACGAACCGTGCCAGCCAAGGCTGGACGATCCCACGTTCCCCTTCAATGGTCAATGATAGAATGCATTTTGTTCTGCTGGCGCGCCAAAGTGGAGCATGGCGCGGGAAGTATTCCTATTTTATTTCAGTTCTCTTTTCTCCTCCTCTTCTAAGTTTTTTTTGTCCTTACACATGTTTATCCCTTTCACACATAGCTCTCTATCTGCAGCCTATTTGTTTTCTTTCTCTTGTGCTCAAAAAAAAAAAAAAAGAAAAAAAAATGCTCCTGATGGTGAGATTGTACACTCATTTATGTTACCAAAAAACATACAAATACAAAAGAAGGCCGTTGTGAAAATATAGCTACCTTTTATGTTTTACGTTTTCAAAGGATATTGTGTTATTTATGAAGAACGTAGTCTTTTATTTTCATACCCAAGAGGTTTTTAATTTGTTTTCTTAAAAACAATTAGTAGAGCACTTAAACAAAAAAAAAAAAAAAAAAAAACGTTGTGCGGTGCTTAATATTTTCATTATTTAAAAACAAAATCGAAGTGCCTTACTTCACGAATTATATTGGTTTGAATGCAATTTTTTGAAATAAAAAAAAATAAAATAAAAATAAAAAAAAAGAAAGGGAAAATCTTTAAAAAAAAAAAAGTTGGTAGAGCACTTGCCCCTGAAAAAAAAAAAAAAAAAAAAAAGTTGGTGGAGCACTTGCCCGCGGAAGGCAAAGGTCCCGAGTTCGAGTCTCGGTCGGGCACACAGTTTTAATCTGCCAGGAAGTTTCATATCAGCGCACACTCCGCTGCAGAGTGAAAATCTCATTCTAACCAGCTCTGTGTTTGGCTTGGCATATTATTTTTTAGATGAATGTAGATGTGTTTAGTTTTCGAAATCGATGTTATCAAGGAAATATGCTTGACACTTTTGCGCTAGTGGTATCAGCTCTGGTTATTTTATTGTGGACTGATCTGCTGTTAATGACTTGGCGATTAATTTAATATGATCTGTGTACTGCTGTTAAATCCGACGGGCAATGCGAGTAAAAGGAAGTAGCTTTGACGTTAGTGGGCTTGGAAAATGCGGAGGAGAGTTTTGTTTTGGGCGGCGTGGTGTTACATTGTTTAGAAGTAAGGTGTGGCGTGCCGTTATGCAGCCCGACGGTATTGTTGCTGGTTTCAAGGACGGCATGGCACTTAGCTGTTGCAGATATCGTACTCTCTCCGTCCGTGGCCTCTATGCTTTCTGTAGTCTGTACTACCCGATGCCCTAGACCTTGACTAATTTGTAACATTTGAGATATCTGAAAGTTATTAGAGCTGTTTTCAGTTTCTATCGGGTAACTGTACGGGGTCAGTGTGCCGGAATCTGTGTTAACCCCGTCGGTAACGAAATTTATACTAGCGTTAACACGGGTTGTAAGACTAGTGAGCAACTGCTGTTCTGCTTCCTGCCTTTGTACTACAATTGAATTTAAAAATTGTTTGTTCTACTCTGTGTGTTTACAGAGAAAGTCTTCGTATCGCTTTTCTGAGGTCTCACGCGACTGCTACGGTCACATGTTCGAATCCTGCCTCGGGCATGGATGTGTGTGATGTCCTTAGGTTAGTTAGGTTTAAGTAGTTCTAAGTTCTAGGGGACTGATGACCACAGTAGTTAAGTCCCATAGCGCTCAGAGCCATTTGAACCACTTTTTTTCTGAGGTCTCAGTGTGAATTTTCAAGATGTGCATCTAACCAAGTGTCTTGTTTGTCTATTCTTTCATAAACTGTTGGGATTTTATAGCCTTTTATAGGTTTTGAGACACCCTGCTAACCCGCAGGACAGGACAGGTAGTTTAAATTGTGAAAAGGGCCCAAAATAAGGGCTATCAGTTACACTCGAACATACGACTTTATTATTTGATCAAAAATTACAAGAGCCCAAAAAAATTTTTTTATACACGCAGCTTTATTCTTTGGGACTTAATTACCGGCTGAAAGCCACCTTAATTTAAAAACGGCTGAAGGCCAATAACTTAAAACGCAAGCATAATCAGAAATTTAAAAGGCAACCCTTATCTTACAACAGTTCTTTATTTAAGCGAAAGACCCATAGAATCTGAGATTTTCAGACCAAACAATTTGAATTCAAAATCGGCTGAAAGCCCAACACTTAGGCTAAACAACATTAAACTTTTGTTTAAAAAAAGGCCTTACGTAAAACGGTTCTTAATTAGGCAAAACTCAACCAAAACGGAATTTTAAAAAGGAAAAGCCTTATCTTAAAACAGTTCTTTAGTTAGGCTGAAGGCCCAAGGAATCAGACACTTCAAGAGAAAACAAGTTAAATTCAAATCGGCTGAAGGCCTAACACTTAAAACTCCATACGTTATTTTCTTAAATACCAAAGGCCTTACGTGAAGCAGTTCTTTAATTTAGGCTGAAGGCCTTAAGAGCAAAACAACTCAAACTCAAAATCGGCTGAAGGTCCAACACTTAAAATTTAACAACATTAAAAAATTTTAAATGCCAAAGACCTTACGTGAAACAGCGCTTTCCACTAGGCTGAAGGCCTTAAGAGCAAAACAACTCAAACTCAAAATCGACTGAAGGCCCAACACATAAAATTAAACGACATTAAAACCTTCAAAATATCAAAGGTGTTACGTGAAACGGTTCTTTAAATTAGGCTGAAGGGCTAAAGAACGTTACGCCTTAAGGGCAAAACAACCTTAATTTTAAAAAATCGGCTAGAAGCCACACAAGTACAAACAACAAGAACAAATAAAAAAAAGGTGCTACACCCAAGGGCGCCCAGATGTTCGAGGATCGGCTTGGAATTCAAACACTAACGCTCGCTTTTGTAAGACAGGCAGTCGGCGCAACCATTGTCGATCCGACGACAACCCAACCGACAGATAGTCAACGGACCAAGCGACAGGATAACTTATCTTTCGTGTTCGGGATCAGCGAGCCACGAACCTGGTAGCAACGGGAACAGCCCCTCACACCGCGCGTGGACGCCGCCAGGCCCCGGCCAGACACGCGCCAGGGAGACTTCCTCGCTGCTCCAAGCCAACCGACCAACTGCCCAGGCCCGGAAACGGTGAAATGACCAAATACGCGTCGGCCGATGAGACGACCAACCGAACGACCAACCAACGGTCGTCCCGCTCCAATCTCCCTCCATCGGACAGTTCACGTGTGTCGCCAGCGGTCGACTTAACTGCTGCTGCGTCCCGACTGCACTGCTGGTCCAACTGTCTGCCAGACACACGACGACCCGGCAATACTATCGGCCGCTCCAGAGATGGTACGACAGTGCATTTATCGATACCAGCTGCTGTTGCCGCTCACAGGCAAGTAAGGCAGGAAGTTAATGACGCCAGTAAATGGAATAACAAAACTAGGCGGCATTGGCGTAATAGAAGACAACAAACAATAAATGGGTTAAACGCGAGCCGCGCACGGCTCAGCTTCCACTACATTGATGTCTTAAAGCAGTAATATCATGTCTCAAATATTTCATGCTGTCTGCAAACTGCCTGTCTATAGTTCCAATTTTTATTCGCAAAGACGTTTTTCACTGGCCGTAGTACCGTTATCTACCAGTTTCAAATTGTCATCAGTCGTTTCTGCGTGCAATTCAACCTCGTCACGTATGGTCTAAAATTGTTCATTGAACTGTGTGGTGGTGTCAACTTGTATTTCTCGTATTTCGTGTCATGTGATGGGCAGTTGATTTATCACTTTTATTAAATCGTTCATTAAGGTGTGTAAACTGTTTAACCACCAGTTACATTACATTTTGAAGCGACGTTTCCTTATTTGTTTCAAGTAATGCGTCGGGTGTCACTAGCGTTTTGTGGTGTGGAGACATCATCTACAACCATGGACGTCTCGTTTGTTTCAGTATCTGCATAATTACCTGTAACGAAATGTGAGCGATTTCGAAAAACAGGCTGAGTACTTTGCATTACTGTGTTCTCTAACACGCTATTGGCATTCTGATTGACTGTACAAGAAGTGGGAAGTTCAATAACCTGATTCGGTAAAAGATCCTGTTCCGACATCTGCGTGTTAGTAATATCTACCTCAGCTTCGTTCGCTCTTCCGGAATCGACAGTCTGAGTAGGTGGTAAACTAGGAGAAATCATATTATCAGTAAACTGTACATAACTCTGGGAAGCGGAACTTATGTTTCCTCTGGTGAGTTGCAACTGTTACACCGCCAGATCAGTTACCATCCTCCTCAACATTGTGGTCAATAATCGGAAAATCGTCTATTTCGGTACCTCTAATATTCAGACTACGCGCCTCTTTTCCGCGGCATAGTAAAGCACATACAGAGTTCTAGCAAAAGACCAAAGTACTAAACAGTCAAATCAATGGAAAACAAAGTGGAGCATAAGAATATATATATATATATATATATATATATATATATATATATATATATATATATATATATATATGACTATTTTAAATTTCAAATATTTCACAAAGCGAACTGGCAGAGCTACCGCCAAGTGTAATGTTCTTTTTTGAAAGATTTGTGTTTTTGTTTGCCAATAAATATGCAATGCATAATGTTTGTCTTACGCAAATTTACTGTGTGTTGTCTTGTTGAGCAAATGAAGAAATATGCAAAAGCAATACGCAATTTTCGTAATGAAATCAATCCCTCTGAAATTTATCCAGCCTCGTGAGCACTGAGTTCTATGGCCCTGCGCAATAAACTGATAAAATTCCCTGTGCAAATAAACAATGAAATAAATTTTCCTTAGCTCTAGAGACGCAAAGGATGTATCTTGGTATTCTGTCGTCTCCACAGTAGGCATAGAAAATATTCAATCTTGGCACAGCGAAGGGCAACCCTGGCCGTAAAATAGCTTCATACAAATAATATGAGTAGACTGGTTGATAAATGAATGATCTTGCAAATGTTCGGTGAAAATACTGGATATGGCTCAGCGCTGTGCAATGCTGCTCGCATTGAAACTGTTACAATCATAAATAGTTTTGTGATTCTGGCACATTAATATTTTTCTGATTCTGATTGAAAAAAGATTTCTTTAACAAATGTTCATTGGATTTAAATAAACACGACATGGAAGAGGATGAGGTACTGATAAGGGGATATTCTAATACCAAATGCTTCAGTTTCAAAATTACATTAGAAGTAAAGTTTCTCCTTCACAAAATCTGATATGGAAGATTTTACATTATCTTCAAAATCAGTGAACTTCTCAACTGTTCTACAGTTCTCACTTACTGTCATACTTAAAAACACTTGGATTGTTACATGGCAAAAAGTCTGATATCGTTTGACAAAATAGGTTCCAAAATTGAACTTCTCTGTATCAGGATTACGAAATGCACCAAATATTACGAATCGAGTATACCTAATCAACCTATACATTAAATCTGATGGAAAGCACTTGGTTCCTACATTCAAGGGTCAGCACTGTAAATATTAGCGAAAGCCACATTGTGTAGCTTCATACTTAAAACTAAATACACCAAATTTCATTACCTTACAAATTTGTTCCAGTTCCTTTACTTTTGAGTACAGTATAAATTCATTACTCTTCTGTAATTGCAATGGACAATGGTCACTATTGTTAACGATCAGTATCACTTCAATTCTTGATACTCTTAAAGCCTCACAAATTAATAAAACACTTTACACTGTTATAGAAATAACCACGACCTATCATTTACTGCCTCTGTGTGAGTATAAACAATATCATTCGCCCATAGACCGAAAACTAAATTCTCCCAACTAGCCACCAGCTTTAAGTCCTACATCCTACCTATGAAAGAGTGCAAGGACAACGGCAACGCTCCGCGCGCCCCTATTTACAATCGATTCTGCCACTCAGGCAACATCTTTCGTTCAGTGGTGTCAATCTCTTCTACATATGACAATCGTTTCTGGTCATTTTTCATAAATTATATTACAAAATCTGGCTTCACGTACAAGTGGACCCCTTACACGACTTTGTACCATCAGCATGACTGTTATTTCAGTAACAATTATTCACAAGATTTATGTTCTTCAAGAGCGAAAAGTAGTTGTCGTGCTCTTATAGGCTTATTTGATATTCCAAAATGTATGGGAGCGGCAACTATCTGGTGACGTGAAAGAGGATTTACAAAACAGAGGAGATCTAGTACAAAAATCAGAGATTGACAGAGTTCTGTAAGACCTGCGAACAAACAAAGCAGAAGGGATGGGCAACATTTCTTCCGAGTTTCTAAAATCATTGGAGGAATCGGCAACCAAACGCCCAATCAGTTATTGAGTTAATCAGATTGGAGGCAAAAACGCAGGCTTTCTGAAATCTAAAAATAAAATCTTGATTTCAATGACAGACAAATATGAAAACTATCGAAGAATCAGCTGAACAGGTCCTGAATGCAAGTTACCGACAAAAAAGTTACGTACAGAAGAATGAATGATGAAACTGATTGTTTGTTAGCTGACGAAAGGTAAAGGCACCAAAGAGGCAGTCCTGAAGTTGCAGTTGACAAATGAAGCAAGAATCGTAAAAAATCAAGATCCCTTCATCGAATTTGTCGACCTGGAAAAGACGTTCGACAATGTGAAATGTTGCAAGTAGTTTTAATTCACCAGAAAAGTTGGTGTAAGCTATAGGGAAACAGGGGTAATACGCATTATGTATATGAATCAAGAAGGAATAATACCAATGGAAAATCAAGAAAGACGTCCTGATTCAAAAGAGTGTAAGACGGGGATGAGATCTTACTCACATCTTGTTCAATCTATCCATTGAAGAAGCAATAGCGGAAACAAAATAAGCATACGAGAGTTAAATTAAAATTCAGGATGAAATGATATCAACGATAAGTTCCGAAGATGAAGTTGCTATTCTCAGTGAATGTGAGGAAGACGTATAGGGGTTACGGAGTGGAATGAACAGTCTAATGAACACATAATACGGATAAAGAGTAAACCAGAGAAAGGTAAAGGTGATTCGGAGTAGCAGAAATAAGAACAGCGAAAATTTAATATAAAAATTCGGCATCTCGAAGTAAACGAAAAGAAGAAATTCTGATTTAGTTCTCGTAGTTAGGCATTAAACTTATATAAATTTTTTGTAAATTGTCGCCTTTTGAGTGCAAAATTATTTCCTTGTACAACCTACTGCAATGTTGGTAGTGTGGCCAATGCAAATCCGTAAAATAGGTCTACAATCGTAAGACTGCGTCTACATTAAACGAGAGCGAGGCAAGGTACATGCCGAAAATTGTGTGAATTATGCATACGTCTACCACTGGTACATCTTTTACGTTAATAACATGAAATTCTTACTCTTGGACATTGTATACATCCAGCAGAACAATGCTAGATCCCACACTGTTGTTGATACCACGTGCGCCTTTGGGAAGGCCTGTCCAATCTCCTTCTGGATTCGGCCGCCGTATTGCAAGTCTCTTTAGTTGACACCACTTCGGCGAATTGCGTGTCAATGATGATGAAAATGATGATGAAGGACACACAACACCCAGTCGCCTGCCAGGAATCGAACCCGGGCCCGCTTGCGTGGTAGACGGTAACCCTACCGCTGCGCTACAGAGGCGGACATCTATAGTAACAAGCGAGTAACACGGACCCGTTGCAGGTTCTAAATGTACATCTACATCCATACCTTACGATGTGTTGTGGAGAGTACTTTTTGCACAAGTATAGTTTCCCCCCACTTCCTGTTCCAGTCGCGTATGGTGCTCAGGAAGAACAATTTCTGGTACGCCTCTGTGTTTGTTCTAACGTCTGATTTTATCTTGATGGCCTTCTCGGCTATGTAATAGCTTCCAGGTTCATCATATTTGATTTTCAGTGTTTCATATAATTATTGACCGAATTAAGAAGTTTAAAATGACGGCATAGTCTTCTCATTAAGAGGTATAATCGTATGGTACAGGTTTAACACAATAAGACAAGTCTCACAGTTAAAAACTCTGTAAATGTCTTGAGGCAGCGTAAATAAATACCCGGACTACATTCATCCTCTATTTGATAATAAGAGCACTTACTGACTTAAGTCGTACTTAAAATTTTAAGCTTTATGAAACTTTTTCTCGCTGACAGCCTCCACAAAATAATGAAAGAAAGTTTATCGCTTGCTGCACTTTCGCTTCTGATGCAGTCAAATTTGACTATCAGTTTCTTATTTCTTCGGTACGTACTCTATTCACAACACATTTCGCAGACAGTACGCGCATATACCGTTGAATGTGCCCGCAAAATCATATCATTCTACGACACACTGTCATAAACATCGGCATGCGCCAAAAATAAGCGTCGCACGGAGTAGCCGCGTGGTCTCGGGTACCTTGTCACGGTTCGCGCTGCTCCCCCCCCCCTCCCCCCTCCCCCCCCCCCCCCAAGAGGTTCGAGTCCTCCTTCGGGCATGAGTGTGTGTCCTTAGCGTAAGTTACTTTAGGCATTATGGAAGCCTAGGGTCCCATGACCTCAGCAGTTTGGTCACATAGGAACTTACCACAAATTTCCAATTTCCAAAAACCAGCCTTGTCTTTCAACGGAGCGCAAATTACCGAAGTTATGTTCTTGCAGTGTTTGACAATTCTGAACTTTTCCTCGCTTACATGCTTAATGTCAAATATAACGGGCAGTGAAACGAAAATGCGGCAGGTCGGAAAAAAGTCAGTAAACTGTTTATTTAAAAAATTATCGGTTTAATTGTTAATATATTTATCTGACTGTGAGACAAGACGGCCAGTGCCTTCAAGAAAAAATGATTGCTGTTGCCTGTGGAAGTATGATGCTAACGAAGCGTGCATATATTCGTCCACAGCAAATCGACGGGCAGGAATTTCTTTCTTCAGGTGTCCAAAGACGTTTAAATCGCGTGGGGAGAGATCGGGACTCTATGGAAGTTGAGGTAAGGACTTCCCGGCGAAATGTTTGCACCGTGTCGAAAAAACAGGCACGCCAGCTCCGGGGAAGTTATATTGCCCTTTGATTCCAAGAGCCTACTGCTCATTGAGTTTCTGGCACACAGCGCCACAATTAACGCACGACGGTACACTTTGCATATAATTAAGTGCGCCAGGAAGTCAAAACGTGCACGAATGTTGACGGACGCCATAATTTTGTTGCAGGGTACTCTCATGGTTCTGTATGCAACCGCAAACTTTTTTCCATAAAGGCATTGAATGTCTTATCTCACAGTGGGATAAATGCCTTAACTGTTACACCGATTACTTTTTTAAAGAATAAAATGTTTACTTTTTCGTTTTTTCCATTTATATTGAACACATTAACTCGTTTGTAAAGTAATACGTAGCTTGATGCTGTCTTACATATAAGGGATGGATTCTTTAAAAAACAGGGGATTTACTGGTTTGTCAGTAACAGAGCACACCTGAAATGTGATGGAAAGGCATATACTTTCATGTCAGTCTCCAGCCTGCATTCCTCATGAGCTGACACAACATGTGTTTGAAGTACGGTAAGAAATTCGCTAAGGTAATATTTGCAAGCTGTTTTGCTTGAAAATATTCACGCCTGTTAGGGGTCAGAACTCATGTACTGCTCGTGGTATCGTCCGATCATGGTGCCACACCATAGTCGGCAGTGCGCATCGATAACGAAGCCTCACTGCAATCCGCAACGATGAATGGGAGACGGTAAAGAAGACACACACTGTCTCTTAGCGCAGCAGCGCCCGCACACATAGGTCAATATAGCGCTGAGCGTGGAAGCGCTCCTTCTCAGTTCGTGACCTCAGCTGATGCAGTCAACATCATCGAGTAGGACAAAGAGCTATTCCAGCCTGAGATGGAAAAGTGCTACCGTAAATTACTTCAAGAGAAGCGTTTGTTAATTAGTAGATAAAGTGATGCTTTATTAGTCAACGACGGTTTCAAACTACCAAGCACTCCTCAGGGAAAGGATTGCCGCGTGGTTCCTCTCAGCTTGCATGATCATCGCCGCTCCCATCATTTAAAAAAGTTTTTTAAAAAAGATTTTTAAATTTTATCTCCCCCATTCACCAGATGACGGTATATTGGGAGCCGGCCGCAGTGGCCGTGCGGTTCTAGGCGCTACAGTCTGGAGCCGGGCGACCGCTACGGTCGCAGGTTCGAATCCTGCCTCGGGCATGGATGTGTGTGATGTCCTTAGGTTAGTTAGGTTTAATTAGTTCTAAGTTCTAGGTGACTGATGACCTCAGAAGTTCAGTCGCATAGTGCTCAGAGCCATTTGAACCATTTTTTGAACGGTATATTGGACATGAATGGTGGGGAGTGGCTACAGGGCAATGTTCAACGTTACCATGTTATAAATAGCGTATATTGCCTGAGTGGTGCGAAACCGGTCGCAGAGTTAATAAAAATCATTGATACAGCCAGTGCGCAGTTTTCTTTGGAAAAAGTCGATGTTTGGCTGTGGTCGCCCTCCCTACAAAACAACATATTAAAGTAAATCGTTTTATCATTCGTGTAATAAAGCGAACTAATATTTCATATGCTATGTTGTAGTTCAGGTGAACCTTCTCCCAGGGCAATCGAAGAACAGGAAAAGTCGTGCAGTTTCCGAAATGCTCGTGCCGAGCTTCCAGGCCATCGCAACCGCCCTCGGTCAAACTTAGGTAGATCGCGTGCCTTCCTGATCCTCCACACGGACAGCGCGTTCACTGATACTACATTCGTTGTGAATGTGTCTGATCAGCAGGCATTCCTCTCCATGTGACGTTGCTATTACCAGGAGGGGTCATAACACTGATGGTCGACGTTCCAAATTAAAAGTTAATACCGGTTACATGATGAACATTTCGACAAAGTTTGATAAATATGAGACTGGGCTTCATAATGTAACACTTTCGATTTCGGTCAGCGTAAGACTGGAGAGCAGTATCTCTCTAGGGCAGGGCTTCACAACATACGTGCTCGCCGAGCAAGCTGTGAGCAGCAAGGCGCGAGCACGGAGCAGCGCGAGCACGCTACCCCCACCACCGGACCAGAGCGGAGAGTGGGGAGAGTCACGTGGGGCACACAACAGCTGCCGCCAGGCGATGTAAATCCGCGGCCACCTGCAGGGATATCACTCACGAATTATTACTGCGACAAATGAAACAAATAAAGGAGAATGTACACCTGCCACATAATTTTATTAGCTTAGTGTATGCCTCTACCATCTGTAGACACTGAAACTAAAGAATTCCACGACAATCCTATATTTTCAACACTTTCTTCAACACTACTTAAAATATCACCTCCGGTTGTAGTGTTCTTCATGGCTACTACATCGAGGAGCTCCTCCCTCACCTGAAGATCTCTATGAACACCTCTAATAAATATGGCAAGCTGCGCTATTCCAGTGATATCAACACTTTCGTCCAGAGCTAGAGAATACGCCATAAAATCTTTACAGATATTTGCAAGCTGGCTCTGGACGTCGTCTGCCATGTCCTGTATGCGACGCATAATGGTCATGTTAGATAATGGCACAATCCGAAACTGTTCAACTTGAGATGGACACAAATGTTCCGCTGCAACTACCAAACAGTCTTTTATTAAATCGCCATCAGTTAAGGGGCGCAGGGATTTTGCTAAAAGCAAAGCAATTTTGTAACCCACTCTGAGAGCTGCCTCAGTTGATTTTTCTTCGTCGTCCAGATCTTCTTCGGATAGCTTCCTTTTAAGTTTTATAACCTCCTGTGCACGATCTGGTCAATCACATTTTCCATGTCCCTTAGTCTTTCGCGTGGTACGACATATAATGTCGCTGCAAATTAAATTTCGTAAAAGAATTCAGCGTTTTGTGACATTCTAAACATTTTGCAACACCATCTTTTTCAGTAAACAGATACAATTCCTCCCAATGGGGGTTGAACTGCGAAAGCATGGTTGGGGTTACACAACGGCGACTTCACATGATTCTTAACCAGCGAAGTGACTGTTAAGAGCTGATCGTAGTACTTTAAACGTTACACAGTCGGCGCGAATTCAATAGGCACGCTGCGGCCCTATTCAAACGTGCGCGCGCATTTCCCCTCCCTCCACTCCCTCCCTACTCCACGACCTTGCAGCTGCTGGCGAGCACGTGCCTGAGCAGACGCGAATACTCGCGCTCAAAACCGGCCAGTTGTTAAGCCCTGCTCTAGGGAAACTGGCCTCTGTATTCCAAGCCGAAATTACTGCAATCAGGTCATGTGTGGAGGAGGAGTAGGTGCTACAATGACCGTAGCATCTACATCTATTCAGACAGCCAGGCAGCCCTGAAATCATGGGCAGCTCCTGCAACAAGATCTAAGACTGTTGCAGATTGCCACAGGGCTCTGGTGGAGCTAGGGGGAAGCAATAGGCTGTACCTAGTGTGGGTCCCTGGCCACTCAGGGATCTGTGGCAATGAACAAGCCGATAGATTGGCTAGGATGGGGGCAACAACTCCATTTATTGGAGCGAGACCTGTCTTGACAATCACCAAGCCTATGATCAAATTAGAACTACGGAACTTGCTCCATAAACAAAAACATGGTAAGGTAATTATGCCCAAGCCATTTTTAAAAGAAGCTCTGTAATCGTGGGAATGAACAGGAAAGAGATCACACTCATGACTGAACTGATGACCAGCCATGGGAACTTCAAAAAACGTCTACACACAATGGGTATAATGGAAGAGGACCCTAAATGTAGGGTGAAGAAACTGCATGACATCTAATCTTTGAATGCATGGAATTGGAAAGTAAAAGATATAGAATCTTCGGGACAAGTAGACTTGAAGAAATTGTGTCTAACAAAAAACTGGTAGAGGGACTCCTTGCACTATTTAAGGGCACTGGTTGGTTTTACTAGATATACAGAGAGCAGTACCGCACAGTAAACCCAGTTTCGATGCGGATAGTGGCGGGTCAGATCTAAGCTGTTTTAGCTCTCCTGTTAAAATCAATCATTCAGTCAATCAATCCGTCAGCGTATATCCGATCAACTGGGGGGACGCGCAAGACTCCAAAGACGCCTGTGGCGCCGCGGACAGTCCGCGTGGGTTAATGGAATCTCTGGCCAGATCGGCGCAGCGCTGCAACTAGATTAGCAAGTCCGGCGCATGCGCGCGCGCCTACAGTGTTTCTTACGGCCCGCGGAGGAAGAGGCGCCGCTGCTGGCGGCTGAGAGGAAGCCGCAAGCCGAGCCGGCCGCTCATTACATTAGCGCCGACAATGGGGCTAACTTGGCGCCCGCCCGCCGTCTTCGGCCTCCACCGCCGCCGCCGCCGCCTCCGCCTCCGCCGCCCCCACAAGGGCGCGTTTTTCCTCCGGCCCGTTGCTGCCCTCCGTCGGCCCGTTTCGCCTCCGCGACGTCCCCGTCCACAGACCTCCTCCTGGAGGCTGTGCGGAGGGCGCTATCGCCTTACCCTCCGGCTCGGAGGGCCACAAGTTTCCTCCACGGAGCATTTAGCCCCCAGTTAAGCCAACGTCCGCGCCGCATCCTTCCTTCCTTCCTTTCGGCAGAGGCCAGAGGACGAGGAGAAGGACTGGGAGGAGGCGGCTAATCTAGTTACCGACTTGGCAACAAGCGGCCGTTCGGCGGCGTTGTCTGCGCGGACGCGTGAGTACGTGGAGGAGGCGGCGCGGATTTCTGGAAGCGGCAGGAGGAGGAGGAGGGACCGGGGATTGTGTGTCCGACTTGCAAAACAATAACACTGGCAGCGCCTTGTCTGGAGCATTCTCCGGTCTTCAAAGGGGATTACAGTGTGCTCGGGCTACTTAGCGGACCGCGCCGGAGTTGCGGCAACTAAGTTGTCGGCACTGCGTGCTGCTGGTGGCGTGGCGTGGCGTGGCGTGGCGTGGCGGGCTGCCCGCCGCCGTAACACGAGCGCCGGCCAGGGCTGCGCCGCAAACCGCCCACGGTGCTCCTGACGGCTGCTTCCAGACTCTCCAGCCAAGAGGCCGCAACTTCTCCTAACCTCGTCAGCATTCTTACGACAGGACTTAATGAGCGAATGCTCAAGACTGGTGACATGTGATTTTCAAATCGATGAAATAAGAAAATACGAAGACGTTCAGGGAAATTCGGGAATAAAGTCACTTCAGAATGAAATAAATAGTAAGTTCATGGAAGCTAAGGTGAAATGACTGCATGAAAAATGTGAACAAATCGAAAAAGAAATCATTGTCGGAAGTACTGACTCAGTATATAGGAAAATCAAAACAAACTTTCTGTGAAATTAAAAGCAAGGGTGGTAACGTTAAGAGCGCAATGGGAATTTCACTGTTAAATGCAGAGGAGAGACCGCTTAGGTGTAAAGAGTGCTTTGAAGGCACCTAGCCTCGCGGGCTTAGCCGAGCGGTCTGGGGCGCTGCAGTCATGGGCTGTGTGGCTGGTTTCGGCGGAAGTTCGAGTCCTCCCTGGGGCATGGATGTGTGTGTTTGTCGTTAGGATAATTTAGGTTAAGTAGTGTGTAAGCTCAGGGACTGATGACCTTAGCAGTTAAGTACCGTAAGATTTCACACACATTTGAGCATTTTTATAATCGGAAAGACTTGTCTGGTTACGTGATAGAATAAGAGACAGGAGTCGACAAAGTAGTGATAGGGTAGCCATTATTTGGATCAGAAGTTAGGAGGGCATTTAAAGACTTAAGATCAAATAAGGCAGAAGGAATGGATACCATTCCGTCGACATTTTCAAATTCATTGGGAGAAGTGGCAAGGAAACGACTATTCACGCTGGTGAGTAGAACGTGTGAGTCTGCCGATGTACCATCTGACTTCCCAAAAAATGTCATCCACACAATACCAAGGTTGCAAGAGCCGACAAGTGCGAGGATTGTCGAACAGTAAACCTAACAGCTCATACATCCAAGCTGCCGACAAGAATGAAAATGGTTCAAATGGCTCTGAGCACTATGGGTCTTATCTTCTGAGGTCATCAGTCCCCTAGAACTTAGTACTACTTAAACCCAACTAACCTAAGGACATTAGACACATCCATGCCCGAGGCAGGCTTCGAACCTGCGACCGCAGCGGTCGTGCGGCCGACAAGAATAATATACAGAAGAATGGACAAGATCAGTTTGGCTTTAGGGAAGGTACATCTTATACATCCAAGTTGCCGACAGGAATAATATACAGAAGAACGAAAAAGATCAGTTTGGCTTTAGGAAAGGTAAAGGCACCAGAGAGGCAGTTATGACGTTGCGGTTGTAACAAAATGATGACTGAAGAAAAAACAAGACATGTTCATTCCATTTGTCGAGTGGGAAAAGGCATTCAACAGTGCAAAATGGTGCAAGATGTTTGAAATTCTGAGAAAAACAGGGAAAAGCTACAGGGAACGGCGGGTAGTACACAATATGTAGAAGAACCAAGAGGAAACAATTAAGCTGGGAAACCACGGGCGAAGTGCGCGGGTTAGAAAGGGTGTAAGACGGGGATGTAGTCTTTCGCCCGTACTGTCCAATCCATACATCGAAGAAACAATGACGGAAAGTGGAGAAAGGTCCGAATGTGGAATTACAATTCGGAGTGTAAGGATATCAGTGACAAGATTCGCTGATGACATTGTTGTCCCCAGAGAAAATGAAGAAGAATTACAGGACCTGTTGAATGGAACGAACAGTCTAATGAGTAGAGAATATGGACTGAGAGTAAATCGAAGAAGGACGAAAGTAAAGAGTATAGCAGAAATGAGAACAGATAGAAACTTAACATCTGGATTGGCGATCATGAACGAGATGAAGCTAAGGAAATTCCTAGGCAGCAAAATAATCCATCATGGACTGAGCAAGAAGGACATAAAAAGCATGCTAGCACTGGCAAAACGAGCATTCCTCGCCAAGAGAAGTGTTCTAATATGAAACACAGGGCTTAATTTGAAGAAGAAATTTCTCAGAATGTACGTTCAGAACACAGCATTTTATGGTAGTAAAACATGGACTATGGAAAAACCGCCATAGAAGAGAATCGAATTATTTGAGATATGGTGCTACAGCATAATGTTGAAAATTTGGTGGACTGATAAGGTATGGAATGAGGAGGTCCTGCTGAGAATCGGTGAGAAAAGGAATATGTGGAAATCACTGCCGAGGAGAAGGGATAGGACAGGAGGAGATCTGTTAAGACAACAGGTAATAACATCCACGGCACTAGAGGGAACTGCGGAGGGTAAAAACTGTAGCGGAAGGCAGAGACTGGAGTACATCCAGCAAATAACTGAGGCTGCTACTGCTACTGTGAGATGAGGTGACTGGCACAGGAGAGGAATTCGTGGCGGGCCTTTCAAACCAGTCGGAATACTGATGCCTCAGAAAGAAAACGAAAAACAAAATTTTAAAACTGCATTTTAATTGTACGGTATCTTCTCGAAAGTACCCGGACACATATAAATGTTCATTGAGGGGGCATTTGTCCATCATTCCCCTTCATAACGGCTTCAACTTACATGTGGATATTTTCAATGAGGTATCTGAATATCTGTGGACCAATGTCAGCCTATTCCTCAGAAGCCGAAAACGGAGAAGGTGCTGTAGTTGGACTCTGTGGTCTGGAGCGAAGTCGACACTGTGCGTCATCCCAAACGCTTCCCATCGTGTCCAAGTCTAGACTCTGGGCAACATAGACCACTTCGGATAGTTATTGTTCAGAAACAGTTGCCTCCTAGATGCTGCATTAGGACATGGTGCATTACACAATACATAATTCGGGTGAAAAGCGTTTTTTCATTTAGCATCTACTATTTTCTTAAAGGGGGTACCTTCACGAAAAACACACACACCAAAAAGACGCATGGACCTCTCAATTTTGAAGGTACAGGAACTAAATTTTGTACCATGCTTTACATGGAATTAAGATATTTACTGTTAAGTTCCTTGACTTATACAGGGTGGTCCATTGATCGTGACCGGGCCAAATATCTCACGAAATAAGCGTCAAACGAAAAAACTACAAAGAACGAAACTCGTCCAGCTTGAAGGGGGAAATCAGATGGCGCTATGGTTGGCCCGCTAGATGGCGCTGCCATAGGTCAAACGGATATCAACTGCGTTTTTTAAATAGGAACCCCCATTTTTTTCTGGTATCTTCGACTTCCACACATTACTGGTCAACGAGTGACTGGATGAAAGCCTTAGAACCGCTTGGTGATTTTACAAAAAACCACAATTTTCTCGGTTTACTGTATTACGGAGGTAGTTGTTGTGTGCTTCGTGCATAGATCTTTTTACGGACTCATGAAAATCTGCTAACCTGAATTCATTTGACCCGAGAGTGTAAAAGCCTTACTTCCTCAGCGTTTCCCCAATTTTTAAACCACGGTGGGTCTTGTCCGTCACCCAATTATTAAACACATACTTCTCCAGAACACAATCTCTTTAAACTTTTCCCACAATCTCTGTACGTCCATTTTACTGGAAATAAATGATGTTAACTCGCTGTCTAAGTGAATGTTTGTGACTATGATGGCGCTGTAACAATCACAAACATATGGCTCACAATTTTAGACGAACAGTTGGTAACAGGTAGGTTTTTTGAATTAAAATGCAGAACGCAGGTACGTTTGAACAATTTATTTCGGTTGTTCCAACGTGATACATGTACCTTTGTGAGAACGCATGCTGTTACAGCGTGATTACCTGTAAATACCACATTAATGCAATAAATGCTCAAAATGATGTCCATTAACCTCAATGCATTTGGCAATACGTGTAACATTCCTCTCAACAGCGAGTAGTTCGCCTTCCGTAATGTTCGCACAGGCATTGACAATGCGCTGACGCATGTTGTCAGGCGTTGTCGGTGGATCACGATAGCAAATATCCTTCAACTTTCCCCACAGAAAGAAATCCGGGGACAAAGAAATAGTTCATGCAAGACAATCACACAGACACACCGTCGTGTACCCTTGACGACTGCACAACACAAAGTTTGACGCCTCGCCTGGGCCCGTGAGTATCGACATTATATTGTTAATGACTGGAAGCATGTTGCCTGGACGGAAGACGAAATATGTTGCCTGGTCGGACGAGTCTCGTTTCAAATTATATCAATCGGATGGACGTGTACGGGTATGGAGACAACCTCATGAATCCATGGACCCTGCATGTCGGCAAGGGACTGTTCAAGCTGCTGGACCGAAAAAAATATCCTGCAAGAACGGGACCAACGACGACTGAAGAGAATCGTTCAACGGACCTGACGTCCCCGGATTTCTTTCTGTGGGGAAAGTTGAAGGATATTTGCTATCGTGATCCAAAAGCGAAAAAAGTGGTCCGACTAAAACATTCATATTTCTTTACGTACTACACGAATAGGTCAGGTCCGGTGAACGTGCGGGCCATGGCACGGTGCTTCGACGACCAATCCACCTGTCATGAAATATGCTATTCAATACCGCTTCAACCGCACGCGAGCTATGTGCCGGACATCCATCATGTTGGAAGTACATCGCCATTCTGTCATGCAGTGAAACATCTTGTGGTAACATCGGTAGAACATTACGTAGGAACTCAGCACACATTGCACCACTTAGATTGTCATCGAAAAAATGGGGGCCAATTATCCATCTTCCAATAATGCCGCACCGTACATTAACCCGCCAAGGTCACTGATGTTCCACATGTCGCAGCCACCGTGGATTTTTCGTTACCAGATAGTGCATATTATGCCGGTTTACGTTGCCGTTGTTTGTGAATGACGCTTCGTTGCTAAATAGCCCGCGTGAAAAAAATCTGTCATCGTCCCGTAATTTCTCTTGTGCCCAGTGGTAGAACTGTACACGACGTTCAAAGCTGTCGCCATGAAATTCCTGGTGCATAGAAATACGGTACGGGTGCAGTCGATGTTGATGTAGCATTCTCAACACCGACGATTTTGAGATTACCGATTCTCGCGCAATTTGTTTGCTACTGATGTGCGGATTACCCGCGATAGCAGCTAAAACACCTACTTGGGCATCATCATTTGTTGCAGGTCGTGGTTGACGTTTCACATGTGGCTGAACACTTCCTGTTTCCTTAAATAACGTAACTATCCGGCGAACGGTCCGGACACTTGAATGATGTCGTCCAGGATACCGAGCAGCATACATAGCACACGCCCGTTGGACATTTTGATCACAATAGCCATTCATCAACACGATATCGACCTTTTCCGCAATTGGTAAACAGTCCATTTTAACACGGGTAATGTATCACGAAGCAAATACCGTCCACACTGGCGGAATGTTACGTGTACTACGTACTTATTCGTTTGTGACTATTACAGCGCCATCTACCACAAAGCGAAAAAGTGGTCCAACTAAAACATTCATATTTCTTTACGTACTACACGAATATGTAGTAAAAATGGTGGTTCCTAACTTAAAAAACGCAATTGATATCCGTTTGACCCATGGCAGCACCATCTAGCGGGCCAACCATAGCGCCATCTCGTTTCCCTCTTCCAGCTATACGAGTTTCGTTCTTTGTAGTTATTTCGTTTGATGCTTATTTCGTGAGATATTTAGCCCGGTCACTATCAATGGACTACCCTGTATATATTTAACAACATAGAAATCACACAGCAAACTGGTTGCAAATAACTGTTTCTTACGCTGACCTATGTTTCGACACCTCTAAGGATTTCTTCATCCGAATGAAACTTTAAGAAACCCTATAAAATAATACACAGAAAATTAAGTTTAACAGAAAACATTAACCAAGATGACAATTGTCATGACTTACAAAGGCTAGTTAAGTAAAGTTACATTGGGAGAAGGCAAAGGTCAAATACATTAAGCTCTCTTCCGTTATATTTTGTTTTTATAATTAACTGTTGTTTAATTATATTATTTCTGTTATAATGTCTCAGATTGGCACATGTCACTGTCCGCGTCCCTTAAGCGACGCAAGATGTATTGTTTTCGGGGCCGCAATGTAAGTTACTGGACCGATCAGTCTGATGTTCGTAGCACGGCATACGTGCTAAGGGCTGGAACTTATTTAATTTTAAATTATGACTTGAGCATATTTGCTCTAAATTTTGACCATTGCTTTCTCGCAATGTAACTTTAAGTAAGTAATCTTTGTATCATGACAAGTCCTACCTTGGTTAATTTTTTGGTCAAATTTGATTTTCTGTATATTGTTTTATAGGGTTTATTTGATGAAGACATCCTTAGACGTGTCGAAAACTAGGTCGATGTACCAGACAGTTATTAGTAACCGGTTGGCTGTGTGATTCCTACCTCGAAACTTATGTACGGCTGCTCTTTAAAACTATACATATTTAACTTTTTTGAATGTTATTCAAGAATTTTATTTTAAAAAAATAATTTTTTTTTCTCTGAAACTGTACAAGTGATTTTTAAACAACTTACTCCTGGTATCTGCCAAATCCAAATAGCCAGTCGTTGTGGACGAGCGGTTCTAGGCGCTTCAGTCCGGAACCGCGCTGCTGTTACGGTCGCTCCGGCCGGGGTGGTCGTGCGGTTCGAGGCGCTACAGTCTGGAACCGCGTGGCCGCTACGGTCGCAGGTTCGAATCCTGCCTCGGGCATGGACGTGTGTGATGTCCTAATGTTAGTTAGGTTTAAGTAGTTGTAAGTTCTAGGGGACTGATGACCTCTGAAGTTAAGTCCCATAGTGCTCAGAGCCATTTGAACCATTTTTTGCCACTCCAAATCTGTTGTTCCCACTCCGGGTACAGAGTGATTCGTCGCTCCGAATCATTAGTTTCCAGTCACTAGTTGCCCAGTGCCGCTGCTCTTTACACAACCTGATGCATCGCTTAACAGTGACAAGGGAAATGCGAGGCCTATCAGCAGCTACTCGATCATTGGACCCCGTTCTTCTTAGCTCCCTATGCACAGTCATTGTTCTAGCTGGACTGCTGTTAGCACTTTGCAGTCCGTGACTGATTTCTTCCGTTTATCATGTGGCTTATTAGAACCATCCTTCGCAGTGCTTTACTTTCCCTGTACGTCAGAACACAAGGCTTGCCTGGTCTTGGTTTAACAGAGATTGCTCCTTCGCGCTTCCACTGCAGCTCACATCGCAACAGTCTACTTGGACAGCCTGATGAGCCTGTTATGTAGGTGACATCCAATGACTAGTCCACGTTCGAATCCGCTCGGCCCTCCTGACCGACCCATTCTGCTCTTACTACTTCTATATTCCAAACGGAAACCTTTTTCTCATTTTATACTGATGGGTCCACTTCTCGTAACATCCAGTGGCCAGTTGTGGTATACGGACACTTCTGATCACATAGGGCTCGTATCCACGAATTGGCTATCTGAAAATGCGCCTGATCTCAAAGTGGTTAGAATCAGAGAATTCTCGTGTTGACAAAAAGGGCTGAGCGAACGGAGTTCAGCTAAGGCCACTATTATAGCTACAGACGGTGGCATCCTCTAAAAAATGACTGGGTCTAGTCGCCGCACAGTGGGTAAAATTGCGAAAATACGATGAAAATTTCGGAAAAATGTTAAATCACTGTGGTGTAAAATCTGTGTAATGGAATTTTTGAACTTCCTGAAAACGGTCTCTTCAGAAAACTTCCGCACTGGCTTAATGAAAAATACAGGGTGTGACTAAAATGTATGGCCAAACTTTCAGGAAACATTACTCACACGTTGAGGAAGAAAATACTTCATATGAACATAGCTCCGGAAACGCTTTATTTCTATGTTGGAGCTCAGTTTCTGCCACTATTCGACTTATCACTTATCTACTTTGAAACGAAGTCTCATGCTTGAACAGTACATTTGCGCTAAAGTGAAGGCGGACACACTGTTGAAGGAATGATTCGCAGAAGTGTCCCATGTGGGAAAATCAGCTGCTGAAGTGAGGGCAGACACACTGCTGAATGAACGATTCGCAGTTGTGTACCCATGTGGGAAAACCAGCTGCTGATAGAGCCTGCACACGTTGTACAGCAGGTTCTCAAGTGGCAATCTCCAGACAGTCACGTGGTCAACATTAATTGTTGTAGCTAATGGTCTTACGCTGATACTAGGGTTGTCGGCAACTGTTCCAAGAAGTTCTTCCTCCATCTGAGGTGTACTGGTCCTTCTGGGCCTTCCCCAGTCGCAAGTAGTAGGCTTACACTTAACCTTAAATGTTTCCTAATACGACGATCAGCTGCTACAAGAGTTCTCCTGCCAGGGCACTGTCGTTCTGGAAATCTCTCCCCATTCAATCGTTGGCGCCACGGCCATTACCGGTAAATGGGCATCTGCCAACTTCCCATTTCAGTACATTGCGTGTTCACTGTACCTGAAATCAAGTCCGTGATGAGCACTAAACAGTTGATGCTACGTGCCTGATGCTAGTAGAACAATGAAGATTACATGTCAACACACTCAATGAAGTTAGTTTCTTAGCGACATTAGCTTCGTTCAATTGGAACAACGAACACTGGATGTGAACCAAAGAATGACAACTTACTATACATTGTAACCAAACGCAACCCAGAGGGTATTTTCAACATTTCGTGCAAGAAAATGTTCTGTGTAATGTAGGTACAATCTGTTTCTGTGTGTTTGCCATCGTTAATATGACTATGAAGAGAAGTAAAAACGAGCTGTAACATAGAAATAACGCGTTCCCGGACTTATGTCCATATAACACATTGTTTTCGTGAATGTGTAAGGAATATTTCCTGAAAGCTTAGTAGTACCTTCTTGTTAACCTTTGAAGAGGTATATTAAGATGGTAGTTTTAAGACTTCATGTGTCTTACAGATCGCCGCCCCCCCCCCCCCCCCCCCCCGCCCCACATCATTTGAGAAAACACACAGTACGTTCATACGAAAAAGTTCTTTTTTCGGTTGTTGTTCAACTAACGACTCACATTGGTTTGAATGTCGCTTATGGCGTCAAAGCATTGAATACCCCTGTGCATTTCTGCACTTTTTTTGATTTGTATTAGGTTCGTGTTGATAAGACCAAGTCTTGTCAACACTAATGATCTTTTCCAGAAAAGAATTGTCCATGTATTGCATTTCAATGAGGTCGCAGCTGGCGTTCACACGTCTTTGTTTTCGTTCAGGAGTCAAGGTGTGTGCGACAAAATTGTCACACATTTTTCTCGTCTTCAAAATATTCTAGAGAATGTCTTGAACAAGTGATTTAGAGATATTACTCCACTGCGATTTGTGACATGACGACGTTGAGACACTACGGTCTTACGCACACTGCTTAACACTGTTTGCTCACAATAGACTGGTCAACTGCACATCTGTTGTAACAACTGTTTCTTCAAGCTGCCACTGTAGCTAATTGGTTGACGTTGCTTATACGCCAGGTATAAAATCTGCCTAGGGACTTTTTGAATGAATGGTGCAATACTGCAGACATAATCTAGAATATATGCTATTATTTTTACGAAAATAGATATCTTGGTATTTTATCAATGCTGATTACCGACTTGCTATAAAAAGTTTAAAAATCGTAGTGATGCGTGTTCCAGCATAACGATTTATTGTACACATATTTCAATTATTTAAAAAGCCGTCTTTATTTTATGTATTCTGCTTTATATTGCGGTTTTTTCCGTCATGTTGTTTAGTATCCATTTTCCTAATATTTAAAACAGTCTAGTTTAGATATTGTGTTATGATTTAATTTAAGTTTTTGGGGTGTTTTATTGATCATTGTCCAGGAACGGTGGTTTTAAAACGATATTTGTAAGTCTTCTTTTGCTATTTGATGCTGTAGTTGTAACTCTGTCTTGTTCTTCTTGTGCACTGTTGTTGTAAAATATTCTATTGTTAACTTTCGCGTATGTCTGTGTTGAATACTGAGCTGAACAGTGCAAGTCGTGTGATTACGTAAACGCTATTTGATAAAAAGAGTCCCCAAATCAGTCTGAAACTGTATTATGGATTAACATCCAGAAAACGTGAAATTATATCCTAAAGAAGATGTCCTGTGAAATTCTGTGATAGCACACTGCAGTGAAGTGAACAGTGCTACAGTGGATGACGTACAGTCATTTTCTCCCTAGCCTTGGTTCTTCGGCATGAAATTCATTATGCCCCTGAACTGCGTTCTCATTAACTATTGTATTAGTCCCTAAAAGGATAAGTTATAAAACCTGAAAATGTATGCACGCAGGGCAGCTTTAAAAGTTAAACTAAGTCATGACGAAAAGAATGTCAAAGACATAACGTAATGTAAAGTTTACAAGGAAAAATGTATTCTGTATATCCTTCTCTTGTCTTCATCCCTCATGTAACTATTAAAATTTTTTTATTAGTTACTTCCATCAGGTGAGTACAATTAGTCCCTTCTGAGTAGCATTCCTTAAAATACATTTTTCACTGCAAATTTCTTTGCTGGCGTAAATTCCGTAAACTGAAAATAGACATTTAGATGTGTAGCAAAATAACTTCTATAAATACCATATCTTTCTACATTACAACGCAATACATGCGTTCGAAATTACAACACTAAAAAAATTACAGTAAGGCATATTCCATAAGCAAATAAGTCAACTGGATGCAGGGATATAACTACGCACAAACACGCAAAATGAAAAATGTTCATCAACTATTCAGTATTTTTAATTGAAAATTTCGGAGCACTCTGAATTTTTCTAACCGTCAGGGGACGGTTGTAATTGAAATCGTCATTATTCGGTGTACTCGAATGTTCTTTGTTGCTCCACCTTGGTCGCCCATTATCTTACCTGCGACAGAAATTTCACTTCAATAGTGATCGCCGAAATGCCAAAAGTATCCATAATCATCTAAATCGTCTGCAAGGGAGTCACCGAAATCATCTCCACCTTGATTAAGTTTACTTTCGATTAGCGGGAGTTTATCACATATTGTATATAATTCTCGTTTCTGTTGTTGATCGATTTTCACTCGACCATCTGTAAATTGTTTCAAAGTTTTGTATTCTCCTGTTGCCGAAAAATGAGCCGGTAATGTGTCATCCGAATCCCTGTCTGCGAAGGTCGACAAGTTCGTCACTTTTACAGTGAGTTCCTCAACTTTCTCAGAATTTGTACCCAGTTGTTCTTTTTCCATTTACAATTGTAACTTCATTGCTTCGGCCTACTCGCCAATACTTCATCCTAGTCACACATCTCGCGAGTAATGGCATCAGGTTGCTCGTTCTGCTCGTTTACTCCACTTTACTTGACACTATACTGTCTAGTTTGGCTTACAATTCTTCTTTGTTCAGAGGTTGATTATTTTCAATATTTGAAAAACTTCCATGTAACCTTTCACCACTTTCTAAACATATTTAGTTCTGTCGCCGCCGCTCTGTCTCAATATTACTAAGGCTAGCCTCAATATTATTTATTATTGGTTGGAAATCATCACTAACTTCTTACCTAATTTGAATTGGCAAATTTTGTGTCTGTAGTTCTATCTCTTCCTCTGACCGAATATATTCGTCTTGTGATCTAGCTGACTCTTCCAGTGCTCTACAAAATCTTTCCTGTGCCGAAATCGTCTCTGTCAGTAACTTTGTACTTTTCTTAATAAAGTGATTTTATCTCTTCCTTTGACCTTCCCGTCTCACATTGTAACATTTCCCATTTATTAGTATTTTCTTCCTGTAAAGTAACACTTTCGTTCCTCATTGTTAGCAACAATTTTACAAGATTACCGTTACCAGAACCGAAACTAGAGCCAACAGAAGGTGATGGGGGTACAGTTCCCACGAAAGAAGCTGACGCAAATCCAGAACCTACCGTTGCTGTTTGAATTTGTTATGAAGCGTCACTGGTTCTTGGTGCCTCATCTCCTGTCGATTTTTCCTCAAAGCCTTATCTTCATTCGCAATCGTTTGTTCTGTACAGCACTTTGATTCGATAATGAATTAATTTGAATCTCAATATGCAGTTTTCGGGATTTTCAATGACATAACTAATTTTTCCCTCCTATAAACCGTGAACATTGCCGTTTGTGGGGAGGTGCAATCACAACGGAGGGGTATCTGTTGAGTGGCCAGACAAACGTGTGGTCCCTGAAGAGGGGCAGCAGCCTTTCAAGTAGTTCCAGGGGAAAGAGTCTGGATGAATGATTAATCTCACCTTGTAACATTAACCAAAACGGCCTTGCTGTGCTGGTGCTGCGAACAGCTGAAAGCAAAGGGAAACTACAGCCGCAATTTTTCCCGAGGGCATGCAGCTTTACTGTATGGTTAAAGGATGATGGCGTCCCCTTGGGTAAAATATTCTGGAGGTAAAACAGTCCCCCATTCGGATCTCCGGGCGGGGATATCGTTATCAGGAGAAACAAAACTGGCATTCTATGGATCGGAGCGTGGAATGTCAGATCCCTTAATCGCGCAGGTAGGTTAGAAAATTTAAAAAGGGGAATAGATGGGATAAAGTTGGATATAGTGGGAATTAGTGAAGTTCGGTGACAGGCGGAACAAGACTTCTCGTCAGGTGCATATGGGATTATAAATAAAAAATCTAATAAGGATAATGCAGGAGTAGGTTTACCAATGAATAAAAGAAATAAGAGCGCCGGCAGGCTACCACGAACAGCATGATGAAAGCATTATTCCAGCAAAGATAGACATGGAGCCCAAGGCTAACACAGGAGTACAAGTTTACATGCCAGCTAACTCCGCAGATGACGAAGAGATTGATGAAATGTATGATGAGTTAAAAAAAATTATTCAGACAGTGAAAGGAGACGAAAATTTAATAGTCATTGGGTTTGGAATTCGATAGTAGGAAAAGGAAGAGAAGGAAAAGTAGTAGGTGAATATGGAACGGGGTTAAGTAATGAAAGAGCAAGCCGCCTTGTAGAGTTTTGCACACAGCATAACTTTACCATAGCTAACACTTGGTTTAAGTATCATGAAAGAGGGTTGTACACTTGGAAGAGGCTTGGAGACACTGGAAGTTTTCAGATAGATTATATAATGGTAAGACAGAGATTTAGGATCCAGGTTTTAAACTGTAAGACATTTCCAGGAGCAGATGTGGTCTCTGACCGCAATCTATTGGTTATGAACTGTAGATTAAAACTGAAGAAACTGCAAAAAGGTGGGAATTTGAGGAGATGGGACCTGGAATAAACTGAAATAACCAGAGGCTGTAGAGAGTTTCAGAGAGAGTATTAGGGAACGATTGACAAGAACGGGGGAAAGAAATTCAGTAGAAGAAGAATGGGTACCTCTGAGAGATGAAATAGGGAAGGCAGCAGAGGATCAAGTACGTAAAAAGACGTGGGCTAGAAGAAATCCTTGGTAACAGGAGAGGTCTTGAATTTAACTGATGAAAGTAGAAAATATAAAAATGCATTAACTGCAGCAGGCAAAAAGGAATACAAACGTCTCAAAAATAAGATCGACAGGAAGTGCAAAATAGCTAAGCAGGGATGACTGCGGGGCAAATGCAAGGATGTAGAGACATATATCACTAGGGGTGAGACAGATACTGCCTACAGGAAAATTAAACAGACCTTAGGCGAAAAGAGAACCACGTATATGAGTATAAAGAGCTCAGATGGAAAACCAGATTCAAGCAAAGAAGGAAACACAGAAAGGTGGTGTATTGGCACGTAGGAAAAGCCAAGGATAACTGCTGCAAGTGCCCGCAAAAGATGTAGTTTTCTACGCCGGAAGGCGAGAACAAATGATAAAAAAATCCATGTTTTTGTGCAAAATCCACGGAACTGGCGAGCGTGACAGGACATTAAGAAAGCCACGAAACCAGTTGTGTAAATTATTCAAAATTATTTATGACATCGTATGAGATTTTTTTCGCATGTACTAATTATTTTCAAATTTTCATGTGCAACATCACGACTGGGAGCAAAATAGCCAGAACCAAAAATTCTTATGGAGAAAACTAATTCAAAAAGGAAGCAAAAAGAAACCGGAATTTGTGGAAAATTTTGGAAATACGCTGTTTGTTACATCGCAGCAAAGGTAGGACCGCTACGTAACCGTTTGCTTAGCTATGGTTGGTAACGTCGCCTACGTAATAATTAGAAGTAGCTTTCCTTAATTTCCTTTCCTAAATGCATTGTAGTGAATTCTTCAGAAATTTTACGTAATGAGTAGCGAGAGAAATGATTGAAATTTTTGTGTCATAACACTTCGTGCGTCATACAGTAGCTATTCAACGCTTGACGAGACGTAAATCGTATGTTTAAATTCACAAAAATAAAATATTTCAGTTTTCTATTTTTCAAAATTTTAATTTTAATATTCAAGCAAAATGGCACATTGTTACTGACAATGGTGAAAACGCAATGAGCCAAGATGGCGTACAGCTGCTGGATGGAACATCTGAAGTACCAGGGCCATGTCTTCCACACTCAGAAATATTAAGTAGTTCAGAGATGAACATAACTGAAGTAACAAGTGCTAGTGAACTTTCACAGAGTTCTAACTTTGACAATACGTTCATGACAATAGATGAAACTACATCACGTATCTCCGCGAGCAACATTATGTTCGCACAGGAAAACATAGAAAGCGCAGATAACATGATTTTTGACGACACTTAGTCGTCACTCATCACACGAAATTCAAATGTTGATTTGCAGAATACAGTTGGCAACAACCAAAGTACATTAGTAAGTAACCATAAGAGCACACTTGCCGCTATACTTCAAAAACTCGATAGCTTGGGCACAGAAATAAAAAATACAAACACCAATTACACCAGTTTGCGTGCAGACGTACAAAATACAAACACCAGTTTGCGTGCAGAAATAAGAAACATAAATACCAATTTGCGAACGGACAAAATACAAAATTTGACGGTTTGTCGCAAAACCCTACCTTAGTAACACAAGACATAAACGATATAAAACAAGAGCAAAAACAAGCTTTAAGAGATTTTCAGGATACAGTCACACAGCAGATCAGTGATTTGACAAAGAATTTTCGCGAGGAGATGATTGTAAAATTTAAAGACATGGAATAACAGCTAAACCAGGATGTACTTTCCGAAGTAAACAATGATATTACGGGTATAAAACAGAAATTAGACATTAGACACTCTAGACGAGCAGAATGACACAGTAGAGCAACAAATAAAAGCGATTAAAGACACACGCGCAAATTTGGAAGCTACACAAACACAATTAACTTCCACAGTAAAGAACATCTCTACCGTAGTAAACGAACTGCAGAAGGATTACGAAATATACCAGCAGCTATTGATGAACTCACTTTAAAAGTAGCATCACTTGAAATCGAATCAGTCTGTGCCATAACAGAAAAGAGACAAAATTAATGAAAATTTATCTGACGTAATATCACAAGCTGAAGCAGCTACTTTAGACAAAACCAGTACCGCAGCGGAAAAGGTCTCAGAGGTCTCATTGCTTGTATTTAGAAACTCTGTGGCTAACATCTCGACTGGAAGACTTCTGTTTGACAAAAAAATCCGATTTAAAATATGAAATATGACACATCGACTAAAAATAGGGCTAATATTACTTGTATTGAGTATCACAAATAAGCTAGTGGCCTTACATAGTTCTGTGATTTATTCTGAAGCACCTACAAATTTTTCCGTAGTAAGTGTCACGTCATCTTTAAATGCTAGGCAATTTCCAGTGATCTTGCCTGGCTAAATTAAAACACAGTGAAGCTTTGGTCAGACTAGAAATTAAGCACTGAAAAACTCTTAATCTCGAAGCTAAAGAAGAGCACAAAAAATTAGAAAGAAAAATCTACGATACAAAAACAGCAGTTTTAACTCACCCTATTTAGTATCGGGAGAGTTTAATCGATGGAAAGTTTAGAGACTGATATTTTGTGAGACCTAAAACATTATTCTCTCTGAATAACTTGCTTGGCTTCGTATTTTCGCGACCGTGAAACTTTGAAATATTGCAAGTGCGCTAATTTGATTGGCACTGGGTAACTGGATTTTTAATTAAATTATATGCAGGTTAGCAATTACTACAATTCGTTGTTATCTCTGTGAGATGGCCGCTCTGGCGGCTAAACAGATATCGCCCAAGTCGGTTATTGGCTTTTATACAAGACGACTCACCCACATTTCCACTTGGGAACCTGTCAACAACATATTAATGAGATTAGTAGTAATAATAATAAAACGTGAATCATTACTTGAACTAAAATAACGAATTATTCTTACTTGTATGAGCTTTCTGTTATACATTCGTCTTAGTAGACCAAGGCCAGGAGGAGCAAAGTTAACGCAAGATGTAAGAAAAGAATAATGTCAGACAAATAATAAAGGTCACTTCACACAGATATCGTAATTTCGACTTATTCTTGTAAATTTAAAACACTGTGGACTCATGTTTTATATATAAGACTGTTTTCTTTATCATCAGTGGCATAGTACACAATTAGTTCATTATGTTTAGAAAAAAAAGTGACTCTATTAGCACAGGTAAAACAAGGAAAAAATACTTTATGTTGTCATACAGTAAATCAGAACACAGATTAAGATCTATAACAAAACTATATGTGAAAGTTGAAAATTAAGAGCCGGAATGACAAAAGGAGGATTAAAATTCTATGGACACATATGACGAATAATTACAGACCAACTAGACAAATGGTTGTCTCACTAAATAATTACAAAACCAAAATCGCATGGCTGAGAAAGAAGAGATATCGAAAATGTGAGAGTAGACTTGGGCTCAATAAGAAACAAAACACTTTTTAAAGAACCAATAGAAAAGGTAGGCTTTCAGGAGAGAAAAAAAATCTAGACCTAGAAGAAAGTGAACACAAGAAGAGAAGGAAGTCTAGTTGACTCTTACATGTAAAAAAGGATAAAAGAACGAACCCAAAAAATTACATACCAATAATCCTAACATCGATTTGTAACATAGGCCTAATTTTGGAAATTATCCTGAGTTAGAATATGATAAATTTCACCGAGACGGAAAAGCTCCTATCCGCATACAAGCACTGATTTAGAAATGATTACTTGTGCGAAACTCAGCTTGATCTTTTCTCATAGGGTATCCTGCCAACCGTGGATGAAAAGCAACAGGCAGATTCCATATTTCTAGATTTGCGGAAAACTTTTGACACAGTTTCCCACTCAGACAATTAACGAAGGTCCGAACATACGGAATAGATTCCCAGATACGTGAGTGGCTCGAGGACTTCTTAAATAACTGAACCCAATACATTGTCCTGGACTTAGAGTGTTCATGATAGACAAGGCATCGCCAGGAGTGTCCCAGAGAAATGTGATAAGGTCGCTCTTGTTCTCCAAATACGTAATTGATCCGACGAAGAGAGCGAGCGGCCATCTGCGATTGTTTGCTGATGACGATGTGGTATACGGGAAAGTATCGTCGTTGAGTGACTGTATAAGGACGAAGGATGACTACACTGAATTTTTATTTGATTTGATGAATGGGAACTTGCACTAAACATAGGAATATGTAAATTAATGCGTATGGGTTCAGATACAGTATTAGTGGTATGCTGCTTCACTAAGACACATTGATTAAATATGTGGCCGTAACGTTGCAAAGCGGTATGAACTGGAACGAGTGCGTGAAGTTGGTAGCGGAGAAGTCGAATGGTTGGCTTCGATGCATTGGGAGAATTTTAGGTATCTGTAATTCATGTATAAAGGAGACCGCATGGAGAACACTAGTGTGATCCATTCTTGAGTACTGCTGGGATGTTTGGGATCCTCACCTAAGTCCGAAAAACATCTAAATAATTCAGAGGTGTAATGCTAGATTTGTTAATGGCAGTTTCGATCGACACAGGAGTACTACGGAGAGGCTTCGTGAACTCAAATCGGAATCCCTGAAGGGAAGATGACACGAAGTGCTATCGATAAAATTTGGAGAACTGCTATTTGAGACTGACTGTTGAACAGTTCTACCGTCTGCAACGTACATTTTGCGTAAATACCGCGAAGACAAGGCAAAAGAAATTAAGACTCGTATAGAGAGGTACAGACGGTAGTTTTCCCCTCGCTGTATTTACGAGGGGGACATGAGAGGTAGAAGTCCTTCTCGGCTATGCAACGTGTGGTGGATTGCGGAGGAGGTATATAGATGTAATATTCGTACAAACGAAGTTGACACTCGGTGTAGTAACTCATGGGAGCGACTGTAAATGGGAAATGCCTTTACGGACGCTCAACTCAGCCACTGCACAGACTTTCAACTTTACGCTTATTGTAGAAGGAGCAACATTCTCGAAGAATGAAAGAACTGTTGACCCAAAGGAAACTACAGTTAAAAACAAAGAAGCAGAAAAAATGTTGTAGGGTTATTGAAAATGAAAAAGTGATGGATACAAAATGAGTGAAAAAATTCTAAGAAATTACAAAATACATCTACATCTACATACATACTCCGCAATCCACCAGGCGGTGCTTGGCGGAGTGTACCTCTACCACAACTAGCATCTTCTCTCCCTGTTCCACTCCCAAACAGAACGAGGGAAACATGACTGCCTATATGCCTCTGTATGAGCCCTAATCTCTCTTATCTTATCTTTGTGGTCGTTCCGCGAAATGTAAGTTGGCGGCAGTAAAATTGTACTGCAGGCAGCCTCAAATGCTTGTTCTATAAATTTCCTCAGTAGCGATTCACGAAAAGAGCGCCTCCTGTCTTCCAGAGAATTTCACCCGAGTTCCTGAAGCATTTCCGTAACATTCGCGTGATGATCAAACCTACCAGTAACAAATCTAGCAGCCCGCCTCTGAATTGCTTCTATGTCCTCCCTCAATCCGACCTGATAGGGATCCCAAACGCTCGAGCAGTACTCAAGAATAGGTCGTATTAGTGTTTGAAACACGTATGTAACGTAGCAGCGATGGTGAGGCATGATAAAATCTTTGACCAGAGAGCCTTTTATCGTGGTTAGTCTGCGGTTGACCGCGCGAGTGTTACGAGCAGTACTAGAGTTGGGCAACACGATTCTTTTTCCCGATTCGATTCCTACGATTCAATCTCACATTGCGAATCGATTCCTACGATTCGTTCACGATTCTTTCAAGATTCATTCTAGTCCGCGATGGCACGATTCTTACGGAATGCAAAAAGTTCTACATCTTACTCACAGATGGCAGAACAGGTCTAAAATTGTCAATGTGGCTAGAATCGAACTGATAAGATATGCCAGAAATAGTTCATTTATGAGTAAACATGCATATGACGTTACAAGCGTGATTCTCGATTTACACGTGTAATGCCTTAATTGTTGAAAGGTCACGTTTGATTTGATTGCATCTATTGTTTTATTTCAGTATGCCAGGAAAGAGGAGTCGATTTGTGCTGAAGGTGGTGCAAAATTACGTGGTATGCCAGTTTGGTTGTGTGGCTTGAACGCGCAGACGTCTGTTTTATAATAACAAAATCTAGCAGTGAGGCAGGCGTGGTTTGGCTCATATCATTCTAAGTTTTTCTGTGCTAAGATGTCTTTCCAAGTCCACATCACCCTTGTAATTCATAACGCAGCTGACAGCCCTCCCACACAGTAAATTTAGCTTAACTTTCATTTCTTCTAAATACAAAGCATGGGTATTTGGTTTTTAATTTGTCAGAGAACTTGCTGCTGTCACTACTATTTACGTGAGAAGACGACATACTTCTAAACAATAGGATTCAATCGTATACGTCGACATTACTTCACTAAAATTTAGTATGAATCTGAACAGGATAACATTGGAAAACTCGAAATGGAAATTATTAATTAAAAAGCTTTTGTTTAAAGACGGTATTACACATCGATCCGCCAAGAAAGGTATTGGTTAGAGTGCCTACATTCTCTCTATAGAGGCTCTGTAATATTGGTCTAGTGCGACAGCCATTTAGTGGCGGGACTGGTGGAACTAACAGAATTAGCAAATTGGCAGTGAAGTAATGTCGCTGTATACGATTGTATCCTACACTTTAGAAGTATGTCGTCTTCTCACATAAATAGTAGTGGCAGAAGCAATTTCTCAGACAAATTAAAAGCAAAATTCATATGCTTTGTATTTCGACGAAACAAAAGTTAAGCTAAATTTGCAGTGTGCGAGGGCTGACAGTTGCTTTATTGTGAAATATAAGGTGCTGTTGAATTGGAAAGAGCACAGAAAAACGTAGGATGATACGAATCCACGTATGTGCACTATGTAGGGATAGTAAATGGGAAATGGCTTTACGCTCGTTCCCATCAGCCACCGCCAAGTGTCAGCTTGGTTTTCACGTCGAGTAATATTACGGCCCACGAACTTCGTTTGTTCCTTCCGAGCTTCCTTTGTTCACACGCATCCTCCACTTGACTGCCATCTGGCGGTCGTAATCATTCGGCACGACTCGGCATGATTCGGGAAGTTGCCTTCGAAGCATAGCGTACTAAGAATCGATGAATCGTTGGAACTTGGAATCGTCACGACTCGGAAACACGCAATCGTTCTTACGATTCTTTTGAACGACGATTCGTCCGTATCACGATTCGATTCTTACGATTCTTTATTTAGAGTCATTCAGATGAACGACTCATTCACGAATCGCCACAACTCTAAGCAGTACTCTAGTAGTCGTCGTGCAGTGCACTCTGTCGGTGGCAGTAGCTCAGTTCAGTTGCGTCCAGTAGTCTGTTAGTAGTAGTCGTGCAGTACAGTTGCGAGCAGTCTGTCAGTGGGCAGTCTGTGAGCAGTGCAGTATGTCGGTAGTAGCAGCCCAGTGCAGTTGTGTGTGAGGAGTCGGCGGGCGTCGACATGGCATTCTGGTCAAGATTCAGGACGAGGTATATTATTTTTTAAACAAGGTAATGAATCAGCAATGCTCAGCTGATAATGTAAATCAACTGTAACTAATTTACGCAATAATCGCCCCAATAATAATTTTGATTTCAAAGCAATTTAATACAAAAGAACCTTTTAATTGAACCAACGATCTCCTTCCATTTCCTTTAAAGAAAAGTTTCAGTTAAATTTCAAAACAAAAAAAAATAATAATAATATTATTTGCAATGCAGTTCCTCCAAGCCGTGGCCAACAATAAGAGCAGAAATTTGACATGCAGTTATACTGAGGTAAGAAATTAATTCTGATTTTTGCACAGGGCCAAAGACCGATATTTCGGTTTAATTGAATTTTCATTGTTACTGAAGTTTCATTAGCATTGAATTGTTTTTCATTATTTTTGTGACAGCTTACACCTTGAGTCAGATTGCGAATTTTCACATTTTTATTGCCATTGTCATTAAATTTAATTGCTAGGGAGGTTACGCTTGGCTCCCATTTCTATTAAAATAATATCTTTTAAATTATTGTGGGGAGGTTACACTTGGCGACACCCAGTCCAGGATCGTATTTCGTTGAGAATCTTTTGAACAACAGTCAGATATCTGCTCTTATTTGCTTGGATGTAATAAGGATTTGGCGCAACGCTTTTACTAATATTGTGACTTTCTCTCTACAGGTCAACGGCAATTCGTTGCTCTGTTATATTTGTGTTTGTTGCCTTTTGCATTTGTGCTTATTGTTTTGTGAATATTTATGACTATTGTAAAAATGCCGCGAAAGACTGTGAATAGTGTATCGCGAGGTATTATGAATGAATTTACCGACTTAAACAACGTGACCGATAGTAATTGTGACACACAGTGTAATGATGACAATTCTGCACTAACAATCAGTGCATTCCAACCACTAATGATGACCTTTATATTAATGATGAACAAACGAACTCAATTGTCTCCTCTGTTGATTTGACGACAATTGATGACGCGGGGAGCTCTATTGTAATGAGCGCTGCCCAGCATAACACACCCGATTTGGAAAATTCAAATAACGTACAGACAAATGTTTCTAATGAGAATGGACAGTGTACGAAAAGTACGACGGATTTATTTAATCCCGAAATAGTGACTGACAGTGTACATCCGACTGGCAAACCCTCTGGTAGATTACAGAATGTCCAAATCGATACACAAAATATGACAATTGCAGACACTCCATCACACAGTAAAGAGAATAGAGATATTCATTTTAGATTTGATCATATTATGGCAATATTGCTACAAAATAGGGAAGATTTCAGACAACTTATTAAAGAACAAGAGGACATGATCAAACAATTTAGAGAATGGAACAAAGAATTTTCTGAAAGTCTTAAACAACCGAACGCATAACAAGACAACCTTAACGAACGGAACAAACAAGTTAGTGAACAGAGTACAGCTGTTACCGTGCAATGTCAGGACATTAAAGAACCATTACGTGTGAATACTAAGGCTTGTGCTAAAAACAGTAATAAAGAAGTTGGCACTGTTGCACAAGAATTAAGTGGCACACGTGTAGGCACAACAGAATCACATGAAGACGAAGTTAATGCAGTTACTGAACAATGCCCTAAAAACGCAGTACAGATATGCGACGAGTTTAATTTAGAGTCACTGGAAGTTTCACACACTCTGAATACGGAAATCGATAATAAAAGTGGACGACAGAACAACCAAAATGTCGAAAGTAGTAAAGTGAAAGAATTAAAAACTATTTCAGTCACCAACACGTCACAGAATCCGCCACGTTGCGAGCATTTATCAGAGTCACGCAGCGTGTATAATGTGAACAATTTACAGAGACTACGCGAATTAAAATCCGAAAAGCTACGCGACTTAAAATCTGAAAAGCTACGTAACTTGAAGTACGAAATGACACATACAAACAAATTCGCACACAAACCCGAACGTGTATCAAATTCAGTGACGAGAACGTTGATTATAAGCAATTTGCATTTGTAAGAAAATGTAAGGAATTTAAAAATGACAGAACACAGGTACACGCTTTGAGCTGTATACGACAATTTATTTTTGTGCTTTCACCGCTATTGCCTGTAATGCAGACACTGGCTTTGACCCCGATAAGACAATTTGCTATTGTACTTTCAACAGCATTACCTGTAATGCAGAAATTGGAATTAACAAGAACACAACAATTTGCTTTTGGATTTTTACCGCTACTGCGTGCAACGCAAAAGCTAAAATTTATTTGCAGCGCGTAATTGACCTCAGGGGATTCATTACGCTTTAATGAATATGTGCCGTAGCGAGCATAGGGCCCCGAGCTGTAGTAGTGCTGTTTCATCTTTAGTTTTCTGCACTGCTGCCTTCTCTTCTACTATCCTTTATATCTATCAAAACTGCTCTTTAACTATTGCTCTACCTAGAATTAAGAAACGTAGTAATGAAAACCCGATGTGACAAAATTTTTACCGAATGTGACAATTTTCGTTAGGCACTCCAGAAATGACAACCACGAGAACTTTAATGACAGATAAAATCGTAATCATCAGTATGTACAAAATTTCAGCAGTCGCAACCACATTTTTGGTAACAATAGATGTTTTTTCACCACAATAACATGAAAGTCAACCGCTTAGCATACCTAACCAACAATGCAGTCTACAAGGTCAACCGAACTTTAATGTTTCGCCGCGTGCACGTATAGTCCCACCTCCAACAAATAGTAACGCATGGCAGCAAAGAAATAACTACGTACAGACAACACACTATTTCAACTCGTATCGCAATGCACCGTATAGGAATGACTATTACGACAGACATAAAAATAACGAGCACAATTTTCAGCGTACATTTAATAACAGTCGATCTTATGAGCAGCAACAACATCAGCAACAACAAATAATCATGAATGAACCAGGCAATAGGTGTCATCTATAGCGTAACACGTCAATAAGAAATAACAGGTCAGTTCAAATAGTCGAAATGCCACAGCATCCTCCCGTAAATAATAGCACGTACGACAGAATTTGACCAGGCACAGTACAGGTTGCATATTCCAGTAACGTAAGCAATAATTTTCACACGCAGAATCTTGTTCACGAGAATGTTATTTGGAACATGCTTGGTTGAATGCACCACTTTTGTCGCACCCAGATCTTACTAGAAATTTTTCCATTGCCACCGACAGTTCTAACACGGCTTTAGGCGTACATATTTTCCAGGAAATTGAAGAAGATGGTTCAATAGTAATTAAAAACATCGCATTTGCCAGCCGCATTCTGTCACCTGCTGAGCGAAATTATTCTGTTACAGAACTTGAAACATTATGTGTTGTTTGGGCTTTTACGAGATTTCGGCATTTTCTTTATGGCAGACATACCACCGTTTACACAGACCACAGAGCAATACAGTTTTTACTTTCGGCTAAATTCACTCACGACAGATTAAGCAGATGGAAACTTTATTTACAAGAATTTAATTTTACAATAGTTCACATTCCCGGCACACAAAATGTTATAGCAGACGCACTATCGCGTTCTCTCAGCAACAATCAGCAAGACGTAGCAACCAACTTCTGCAAAGCAAATTTCAGTGTCATGTACATTCAGCAAGTTGCATTTGAAAACTTTATTTCATCGTCATTACAGGACATAGCACAAGAACAAAATAAAGACAACGTGTGGAAAGAAATTAAACACCTTTGGCAAGATAAGAATAATGTTACGATTAGAAACCATTACACTGTACGCAATGACATTCTGTTTCGCCGCTCTCATCCTGACAGCAACAATTGATTATTATGCATTCCTGACGAACTGGTTAACTAATTAATCTGGTATACTCATTTAAGTTACGCATATTACGGAGCACGAAAATGTTTTCTTATACTGAGACAGAACTGTTATTTTACTAACATGGAAAAACGTATACGACGAGTTTTAGCGTCTTGTTAAATTTGCCAGAAAGCTAAATCAGACACCACTTCACATATTCCTCCTTTATATCCCATTGTACCTGTTAAATTAAGACATATGGCCACAGTAGACATTTTTGGTCCGATTCCGAGAACTAACAGAGGTTTTTGCTACATCTTTGTCGCTGTTGAGCTCACTTCAAAATTTGTTACTTTCACTCCGTTACGCAAAGCTACTGCTAAAACTGTTTCGAAAGCATTTGTAAAACATTTTCTATTTCATGTAGGGCATGTGATGAAAGTAATTTCTGACAATGGATCTCAATTTCGTTCTGGCATATGGACACGCATGTTACGAGCTAGAAACATTTCTCCGATTTATATATCCAAGTACCATGCTTCTTCGAACCCTTGTGAACGGTTAATGAAAGAAATTGGTAAGCTGTGCCGAATATACTGCCACAAAAGACATATTGATTGGGATACACACATACTCTCATTCCAAGATGCAATTAATTCCATTCCAAATGAATCCATTATGCTATCTCCGTCTGTTATGCTGAAAAACGTTGAACCACCAAACAAAATTAAAGAATTAGTAAACTTCCCTACCTGTCGTCGACTAAGACACCACGAAATAATTGACATTGCGCTGAACAACATCAAACGTGCCGCAGAGCGCCGGAGAAGACAGCAAAAACAGGTTTGTACACGCCGCGACTTTCACGTTGGACAGAAGATATTAGTGCGTACACACTATTTATCCAGCAAATTAAAAGGTAAGTGCAGTAAATTTGAACTTCTATACGCAGGTCCATATCGGATTCGCAGCATTCCTCATCCCAATGTTGTACGCGTCGAAACTTTGAGAACCAGAAAAATCGAAAGGCAACCACCATTGGTCAAATATTAAACCCTTTATTGAATGAAGACACTTTATGATTCGACACACTATGATGCCATTTACTAATTTTTTTATGACCACTTATGCAATTATATTCACATGACTAATTACTGATGATTATCGTATTTTTTCTTGGCAAGTGCCCGACAAGGTAAGGTTAGCAGGTCGCTTTTCTTGTCGTTACACATCAGACCGTGCATATTTTTCCAGATGAACTTACGTATTTTATGAATAATTATGCAATTCTATGTAATGACGTATTAATTTTATCAAATTCTCTCTCCATTCAAGTCTTTAATTCTCGCCTCTATTAACTACACTACATACAAGCTGAACACAACGAACGTCACATTTTGTCCTTTTATGTACGATTGTATTCCAGTTTTGTTTGTATGCACTGTGAAATAGTTAAGATATAACACACACCAGTTGACTTTGACATTTGTTTTTTGCCCTATGATATCTCAACATCGTGACTGTTTTATATTTTTCTTTTTGCTGCTGCATTGTATTATTCTGTGTACATTTTTGCATCTGAACACTGTCAATATCTTTGACATATTATGTTTTCTGTCATGTTATGCTGTGTGGTTAATTATGTCACCATAAACCAGTCATTATTTAGTGGGTATATGATTTAAATGCAAGACATTAATCTTTGTTCATCAATTTCAGAAAGAAATAATGCGTGTAAGAAATAAATTCAACAGAAATGGGAATTTCACCTACGGAATAAACGAAAGAAGATGCAATAACTTTATGAGGAAGAGTAAATGGATCAGGATTAACAAGCATTAACAAGAATATACTATACTCATCGTAGAATAGCAGTCTTAACTAATTTTTTCTTTCAGATTACAAGGTGACTGATGCAGGCTGTCAGACAGAATTACACATCTTAGTTTTAGTGATGAAATATGCTAGAGATAAAGAATAGTTGTATAATGGGTAATGAAGTGATTTTTTTTGCAGATGATAATGAATGCTGATGAATAATGATGAAGGATATGCTGTTATGAATAATGAAGTTTTTCTTTATAGGTGATGATAATGATGAAGTTATGATAATATGGATAATGAAGTGATTGATAATGAAGTTTTTCTTTACAGATGAGGATAATGTTGAAGTTATGTATTTATGCTATGTAGCTATTTAAGTATTTGTTGCAGTTTGCTTTGACAGCAGGTGTTATATTGCATAGTAGGATGACGGAAAGTTTTGGAAAGGACAGCTATGGAACACATTTTTATACACATTTCACTACCTGTTAATTCGAAGTTCACTACTTTTCAGCATAGTATGTGTTTCTTCTCTCAGGTCAATAATCCATTTTGTATTTTTTTCCAGGAAAAGTTTTTCATGATACTTACTAAACCTGTTACTTATTATACCTGTTCTAGTACTTGCATTTTTATTTTTTTTACCCATTTGTGTCTATCATTTATAAATGTGATCACATATACTGCCTTGTCAAATAACCTTGCTACAGCTGACTCATGACGAATGTCGTTACCTATCCTCATTTGCAGCAATAGGTCAAAAGCAAATAGTGTTATGCCTCAGCAATTAATTATCGATCCCAGCGCAATCTATTGCTAACAAAAAAAATGTATTACCAGTCCCACATAATGTCACTAGTTTATGATAATTCTGAATAATACTGATTAGCTCTGAATAGTATGTAACTTGAGTAATGACTTCTTAATGAGACAAAAAAAAATATATATATATATAATAATGCTTTGTAACTGGCTAATAACTGCCACTGTTTATTGTAATGAGACTACGTATAATGCCCCTGATTATTAATGCTATGACTGTAATTAACTGATTTTTAATAATGACTTCTTAATGATCTGAATAATACTGAATGATGAACAATGTTTTATTCTATTCAATACTTGCTGGCCACTGAGTGCCAATAATTAATGTCACTAAATGAATTACGCTATTAATTATGCCATTAATTAGCTCCTGTTTTCAATGATGATTTTTCATGTTCTATTACTGGCCACTGAGTGCCAATAATTAATGTCACTAAATGAATTACATTATTAATTATGCCATTAATTAGCTCCTGTTTTCAATGATGATTTTTCACGTTCTATTACTGGCCACTGAGTGCCAATAATTAATGTCACTGAATGAATTATGTTATTAGTTATGCCATTAATTAGCTCTTGTTTTCAATGTTGACTTTTCATGTTTTGGCAAATGGCCAATGAGTGCCAATAATTTGTATCACTCAATGTATTATGTTGACTCTCCTTTTCAACTAAGACGTCTGATGAACATTATTCTGTCATACTAAATATGCTTTGTAACTGGCCAAGGACTGCCACTGTTTATTGTAATACGATTACCCATGATGTCAATAATTTAATTTTATGAACATTATTCTGTAATACTAAATACATGGTACAGAAATGTTCAATAACTAGGCTATGAATGCCGCAAACTACTACTGTAATTCTCAATATTATGTGACTTAATGTCCTTCAACTACTGACCTAACTACCCTGAATTACTGCAATATCCATTTGTCCTGTACATCCTCCTGATCATGGAGCACTATATTTGGTTTTTGCACTAATTCTACGTTGGTGTGCCTTGTAAGAGCGTGGTGTTGACACGACATGCTGTCCACCACCGTGAGCAATGAAGACGTTATTATGGTCCCACTGTTTGGTGTACCTAGTGTACTGCCAAAATGAAAACATGGAACATTACTACGACAGTTCAGTGTCTTGGCTACGCTGATAAATTCTGATGGGAAAAGAACTTCAAATTGTGTCACTTGGTGTTGTACTTCTGTGGAAAGATATGGACTTTCAGAACAGCTGTGTGCAATATAAAGTGCTACAACCATGATGCAGTCCTTCCCTTTCCTATCCTAATAATGAAAATCATTTTTTGCTAACATCATTTATGTTCATGGGTTATATATTTTTTTCGATTCGCTGAACTCCAGTGCGAGTACACTTATGGCACTTGTCGACATGATTTTTTGCCATTATGTTTATTTGTTGTGAAAATGCTAAAGACATTTTTTCGATTTGTTCTGAAGTACAGTATATGTGCACTCTTGTCTTTTATATTGTATATACATTTTTATTTTGATGATATGTTCTGAACTACAGTGCATGTGCACTTATGTTATGTGTTAATATGTTTGCTACTGAACTTCAGTGCCTGTGCACTCTTCTCATTTTTTCAATATGATTTGTACTCATTCTGTATACCTTTTATGATTTCCTGATATGTTCATTAAGTACACTCATGTCACTTCTCAACATGATTTTCTGCCATTCTGTTTATTTGTTCTGAAAATGCTTAAGATTTTTTTTCAGTGCGTGTGCACTTTGTTATCTGTCAAATAATTTGTATATACAGTTTTCTGATTTGCTACTATGTTTTGTACTCATATCTTGTCTTTGTCTGAAATGTTTTGTACTCGGTGCGTGTGCACCACATTTAATTTATGTACTACATTTGAATATTCTGTAAATTGTAAAAATTTCTTGCGATGGCATGTCCAAATGACTCACCATCGCTGCCAAATTTTTGCCCCCCCAGTGGAGGGTTATGAAACACGTATGTAATGTAGCAGTGATGGTGAGGCATGATAAAATCTTTGGCCAGAGAGCCTTTTATCGTGGTTAGTCTGTGCTTGACCACGCGAGTGTTACGAGCAGTACTCTAGTAGTCGTCGTGCAGTGCACTCTGTCGGTAGCAGTAGCTCAGTTCAGTTGCGTCCAGTAGTCTGTTAGTAGTAGTCGTGCAGTACAGTTGCGAGCAGTCTGTCAGTGGGCAGTCTGTGAGCAGTGCAGTATGTCGGTAGTAGCAGCCCAGTGCAGTTGTGTGTGAGGAGTCGGCGGGCGTCGACATGGCATTCTGGTCAAGATTCAGGACGAGGTATATTATTTTTTAAACAAAGTAATGAATCAGCAATGCTCAGCTGATAATGTAAATCAACTGTAACTAATTTATGCAATAATCGCCCCAATAATAATTTTGATTTCAAAGCAATTTAATACAAATGAACCTTTTAATTGAACCAACGATCTCCTTCCATTTCCTTTAAAGAAAAGTTTCAGTTAAATTTCAAAACAAACAAAAAATAATAATATTATTTGCAATGCAGTTCCTCCAAGCCGTGGCCAACAATAAGAGCAGAAATTTGACATGCAGTTATACTGAAGTAAGAAATTAATTCTGATTTTTGCACTGGGCCAAAGACCGATATTTCGGTTTAATTGAATTTTCATTGTCACTGAAGTTTCATTAGCATTGAATTGTTTTTCATTATTTTTGTGACAGCTTACACCTTGAGTCAGATTGCGAATTTTCACATTTTTATTGCCATTGTCATTAAATTTAATTGCTAGGGAGGTTACGCTTGGCTCCCATTTCTATTAAAATAATATCTTTTAAATTATTGTGGGGAGGTTACATGTTTTATAAGCGGTCTCCTTTACAGATGAACCACATCTTCCCAAAATTCTACCAATGAACCGAAGACGACTATCCGCCTTCCCCACAACTGCCATTACATGCTTGTCCCATTTCATATCGTTCTGCAATCTTACGCCCAAATATTTAATCGACGTGACTGCGTCAACAGCTACACTGCTAATGGAGTATTCAAACATTACGGGATTCTCTTTCCTATTCATATACATTAATTTACATTTATTTATATTTAGAGTTAGCTGCCATTCTTTACACCAATCACAAATCCTGTCCAAGTCATCTTGTATCCTCCTACAGTCACTCAACGACGACACCTTCCCATACACCACAGCATCATCAGCAAACAGCCGCACATTGCTATCCACCCTATCCAAAAGATCATTTATGTAGATAGAAAACAACAGTGGACCTACCACACTTCCCTGGGGCACTCCAGATGATACCCTCACCTCCGATTAACACTCACCATCGAGGACAAGGTACTGGGTTCTATTACTTAAGAAGTCTTCGAGCCACTCACATATTTGCGAACCAATCCCATATGCTCGTACCTTAGTTAGGAGTCTGCAGTTGGGCACCGGGTCAAACGCTTTCCGGAAGTCAAGGAATATGGCATCCGTCTGATACCCTTTATCCATGGTTCGCAAGGTATCACGTGAAAAAAGGGCGAGTTGCGTTTCACAGGAGCGATGCTTTCTAAAGCCGTGCTGATGCATGGACAGCAACTTCTCTGTCTCAAGGAAATTCGCTATATTCGAACTGAGAATATATTCGAGAATACTGCAACAAACCGATGTTAAGGATAATGGTCTGTAATTTTGAGGATCCGTCCTTTTACCATTCTTATATACAGGCGTCACCTGCGCTTTTTTCCAGTCGCTCGGGAATTTACGTTGGGCAAGAGATTCGCGATGAATGCAAGCTAAGTAAGGAGCCAATGCAGTAGAGTACTCTCTGTAAAGCCGAACTGGAATCCCATTAGGGTCAGGCGATTTATTTATTTTCAACCCATTCAGCTGCTTCACAACCCCAGGGATGTCTATCACTATGTCCTCCATACGGGAATCTGTAAGAGACTCAAACAGCGGTATGTTCGTACGATCCTCCTGCGTGAAAGATTTCTCAAATGCTAAATTTAAAATTTCAGCTTTCGTTTTGCTGTCTTCCGTTGCCAGGCCAGACTGATCAGTGAGTGACTGGATGGAAGCCAGAGTTTAGTTTTTCGATCTTTGTTACGTTCCTCTTGATATCGAGTGCCCAAAATAATTCATACATGCATTGCCATCAAGAAAAATGATTATCCCGAATTTAAATCTTTCCTATATCTCGTTACTTAAGATAGGATGGATGATGAAACGTCTTTCACGGTCTTTAAAGTGTGCAAGTTTCTTGAAGCTCGGCTTCTTATTTGCGTAGTGTATGATAGTCCAGCGAGACTGCAATTGACAAGAAGAGTCTCGGTTGTCTTTATTTATTTATTTTTGACCAGTCGAAAAGTTTTTCAAATTCTCTTGCAAGTCGACCTAATGAGTTCTTTCTCATCTTCGTGTCAACAGGAAAGAACAGTATATTGGACTCATATTTCCCGGCACTGTACTTGCGATGACAAGTCTTCTTACGTCGTTCTGACAGTGTACAAATTACTCACATTTCTTTCTTCAGTAATAAGGCTTTTGCAGCTGAGAAAAGCTATAAAATTCTAGGTGCACTACACGACTCAACAGAGTTCGTATAGTTAATTAACTGTATTACACCCGTAAAGCATTTTCATCTCATTGGGTCTGGCTGCAACTAATAGATGAAGAAAAGTTCTTGAATAAAACATCTGTTCTGTATGTCATATTTCCCGATGTATGTGACTCACACTAAGGTTTCAAAATCTGATTCCCATACTAAAATTACTGTTATTAACAACTTCAACTTTTCATATATATTTGGCATTCAGCGTTTCATTCACTCAGATAATACAACTGAAAATAATGGCATCCAATAAATTAAATACTAGTGGCTGTGTGATAGGAATACATATTTTATCATTTTAACCAAACTGCTTTTCACTTAACTATTTAATGATAGAATATATAGTTCAATTTCTTCACTGAGTTTTACACAAAACGGATTGGAAGTTGTTCATCATGGAATTCTTCGTTTCAGGTCGTATGTGTACTCTGGAGGTTACTTTAGGTATTACAGCGATATTCTTGCCAGCTTTAACTGTTATTCATAATAAGTGGATTTCTAGAAATGTCTTTAACATCAGTATGTACGTAATATCTGCAACTGTAAAACTACACAGTAGGGCTTGGCGTACTGGCCGGCTGACATGTTAACATCTGTTGCCACCAGCGTGCGAAAGCCTTCGCTAGAATCAAGAGTCACTGGAGATGTACATTGCTACGCTTCGTAATCAAACTTTTCTCTGTTCAGAAATTTTCATATTCTTAACAATCATCAGCAAATTTCTTGACAGCTAACGGTTAGAAAAGCCTAAATCTCTCTCCTTGTAACCTCAAATGAGACACAAGATGAACCTGATGAGCTGAAATTTAACACTAATGTATGGTATTTGTTCCATATACTATTACTTTCAGTTTTGTTCTATAAAATTTTTATCATTTTTACTTATTTCTTATTTAATTATTTATAATAAACAAAATATATAGTAACGACTTTAGCGTAATTATGCTCTAGATATTGATTAAATTCCCAATTCATATATAATTGAATCACATTTTACGCTCATTAACCGACTTAGTGCAAAATACTCAGCTGAGTACTTATCGTAACTGCAGTTTCAATCGTCACTAATCAACAGAACACGGAATAATAGTTAGCTTTTACAGGTGTTTGACGTAGAAAATAGTTTAATGGAAAATATGCGAGGTAAAACGTGAACGGCAGGTGTACTACCCGAAGTATGCCCTATCGTTTCCCTATTTCGTATTTACCCTTGAGAGTTATACATTAAATTTTCTACGTGCATAAGCAGTGGAACTGTGGTTGATGATAGATCTAAACAGAATACCAATAGACCTTTTAACTGAAGATTGCTTTGTTTTCCTTAACAGAACGCAGGTTAGAGCTTATGTAAATACTAGCATTAGCACTTTATAAATCTCACTGCTTAGGTAATGCAGTTATACAACTTTGGCGAGTCAGGAAACTTTCGACCAATGAGAATCGTTCGCGGATTGCTACCATTATGGTCTTCCTTGTTTGAAAGATAATTCGCCGCTACTGAGTTACATTCGAGTCTATGTGCTGTTCTGGATCGACTGGATGTTCGGATGGAGCCTTATTTCGAGAGAAGATTTTTTCTGGTAGAGATTCAAAATTCCATGCAGATTCTACTATGAAGGGGGATTGGGGTGAGATGATTTAGATTTATTTGCCATGGTGAAATTGGTTCTTCTGTGCCAAGACTAGAATGGTATTCCTTTCATGGGAATCAACCTATGTGCTTACGCTTGGTAAAATGCGAGATCATATGTTGCTAATAATTAGGTGAGTAGATGCTAGTTACAGCGTCGTACATTACTTTTTGACTCCGTCGTACCGTAAATTCAAGAATATTACCTTTTCCATAAGTACAAAAATAGTTTTCACTTACTGAAGAACCGTGAGATGCGAATTCGATGTTTCTATTGCTGATTGAAAACCTAAAACGTACACTTGTTTGTTTGAGTTGCCCTGCGGCGTTGTAATGACGTCATTTTGTATTCAATTGTAATATAAGTGCTTACCGTCCGACGTCTTTCTAAGTTATCACAAAATATCCCTCACCATTCTCTGTTTTGTGCCGATAGTGATTATCACTGCCTAGGCCGCCATCTTGCAGGAGATTACACGATCTCTTCACTATCCACAATCACTCATGGCGTATCGGAAATCAATTAATGAATCCGATTTAATAAGACATACATAATGAGCGCCGCTTCTTTTCAAGCGATAAGTTTCAAGTGCTGATAGACGTAGGCCGATGCATACTGCTCTGCTGATTGCAGTTTCTCAAACATTGTGCTGCGTAATGTCACCAATTATTGTGAAGATGCGTAGGAATGAGCCAGGATTTAGATACTGATTCAGACGATTTAACTATTTTTGCGTACCAAATCTAGAATTACAAGACTGAGGAGACTTTCTCTTTGCGCACCTGGACGCTACAACCAGAAAGCCAACACACGTTCACCGTAGTCCATTGACTTTACGAATCAATACACCGTGTGCAACATACAAGAACTGGTCTTATGAAAGTGCGTGTTCAAATTTGTGGGTTGTTAGCGTTTTCAAATTATTTAACTGGGACGTTGGAATTACACATTTCGCATATCTTGAAAGAATCATGGTTTGGTTACTACTGTTTATCAGAGTAGTCTATGTTTTTTGAACACGTAGTCCTCTTAGAGCTTTGGTATGACTTTCTTATAATTTCACTATATGTCTAGTTAATCTGATTGGCTACATTCTTATAACACGTCCATACAAATTCAGCCTGCGTGTTTTCATGTAATAAACGTTCGTACACTTTCTATATTTTTCGTTCTCCTTTCTCAGTATAATTTGGACTTAAAACTATCCTAATTACCTTACGTTCTCTCTTGTCAGCTTCCCAGACCTTGGGGTCGTTACTTCTCACTAAGTATCTCCTCAAATGTCATCACCAGACTCTCACGAGGAAAAACCACTCGTAGTGCCAGGCACAAAAAGCAGGTCCTCCACTTGGTAGTCATACACGGTGACCACTTTTCCACTGAGGTGGACATATCTTAATATTGTTTTTCCCTCATTTGATTCGTTCGCCATTTATAAGATCCATATTAGTTTTCTTCCCATTCATGGCTTATTTTAGCTAGTATAAAGATGAAAAATAATGGGAAGAGTTATTCACATTATCTCATTCTTGTTTTAATTTCGGAATGTTCCTTAGTTTATTCTCGAAATTCACCTTAAGTTGCTCTATCTGATAAAAAAATATCCTGATACCTATTAGCGGACATTAACAGTTGGCGTTCACAACATTCGCTTTCATGACACCTTAAGCTCATACGGAGATATATTCACTGAGGTATCGTATTGTCTTTGAAAGAATACAGCGCTTACTCCCTCAAGACCCGATACCAGAGAAGTAATTATATTGTGTGGTAGCGTCTTGTGCGAAGTCGACATCCTAACTCATCCCAAAGGTGATCCATCGGGTTTAGGGCAGACCGTTTCTTGCAGATTTCCGTACAAAAGACTGAAATGTGAATGTGTTCTAACGTATATGATTATTTTTAAAATGAGTTTGTTTCCTGGTTCAAATGGCTCTGAGCACTATGGGACTCAACTGCTGTGGTAATCAGTCCCCTAGAACTTAGAACTACTTGAACCTAACTAACCTAAGGACATCACACACATCCACGCCTGAGGCAGGATTCGAACCTGCGACCGTAGCAGTCGCACGGTTCCGGACTGCGCGTCTAGAACCGCGAGACCACCGCGGCCGGCTTTGTTTCCTGTTATTATGGGAAACTGTTAAATGCTAAATAAATATCTTAAAAAAAAGTCGGTTTCAGGCATGTTATTATTCACAAACTACTGCGTCACATCTGCAGCTCAGTGATAGGGTCAGTTGTTAAGGTGACACAATCATCGTCCCTGAACTGTTACACAGTGGCATAAAATGTGTTCATATCCTTCAGCATTTACCGATTGCTTAAGTGCAATAAATAGACTGCACACAAATCATCGAAATACCGTAACACCACCTACTCCATAGTTCGCTGTTGGCACTACACATGATAGCAGGTCATATCCTCCACGCATTCGGCAAACCCAAACTCATCCGTCGGTTTGCCACAGAGTACAGCGTGATGTCACCACTCCATACCTCTCGTCTGTAGACATCCGCTGTCCAGTGACGCAGCTCTTTACACCAACTCGAGCGTCGTTTATCGTTGCCTACAGAAATGTGTGGCTTATGAGGAGGTGTACCACCATTGTAAGCTATTCTTTCCCGACACTCACAGTCGTTGTTCTAGCTGTTCTTCTGGTAGCGTTTTTAGAATTAACGAGAGATTTCTCCCTCCCATTTTCATGCTACTTTTTACAATAACCCTTTGCAATCCTCGACCGTCTCTGTCCACCAATACACGAGATCTTTCTGGTCTTATTTTACCAGCAGTTTTTCCTTCATGTTTCCACTTCAAAATCACATCACCGGTAGTCTTCATTTGCAGCTTTAGAAGGCCTGCAATGTTCCTGATGGATTTGTTACTCATATGACGTGCAATGACTGATTTACGATCTACTTACTGCTTCTCTACTCTCAGTATCCTTTCGTACTGGCGGCTCCGCCTCTCTTGACATCTAGTAGTCAACCCCGCATTAAATAAGGATAGTCGGACACTTTTGACCAGATAGTTTATGTACCATTAGGTGTTCCACTAATAATTGGAGCATTCCTTTTATTATGTAGGGATTCCGGAAAGTAAGTTATATATGTTGCCGTACACTGAGAACACTGTGAAGCAAGAGCGGTGTATTGTCAGAAGAGCGGACATATTCCGGATATACAGCAGACAGAGTTCTGCTGCGCTACGGATAAAAGGCGAATCACAGTATGCAAGTGAAATGACGTGGTGACTTTAAATGTGCAGGACAGTACGATTCTCGTGGGAAAACGAGTAAATAACACACGGATCACCGTGGAGTTCTGGCGGTACATGGACCATATCTAAATGGAACGGGCAATTTGACCAAAGCTGCACAGCCGTGCGAGATGCTAAGCCGCCATATAGTCCACATCTTGCACCACGTGATTTCCATATTTCTAGTTAGCTGAAAGAACATCTGGAGAAAAACAGATTTTTCAATGATAAGGACATTCACGCATGGCTCTGTGACCAAGGAGGAATTTAGCTAATGGTAGAGCACTCCGACCGTTGTGCAGGGGTTCACTGGATGTGACGCCCAAAAAGGATTGAGGCCGCTAAAACGGAGAGGCACTGGTCAGGACCTGTTTGGTTCCCAAGGCGTCAATAAGATATCATTAAATTAACATCCATTTAATTCTGAGAGCTTTTACACAGATTCAGTCTCTTCCTCACCACAGCCTGGGATCAGCTATACTGCGTCCATGGCACAAGAATATGCTCAGTGGTGCATCAGCGCTCATCGTGGTGGTCGTAGACCCTGGTGTTATCTGGTCAGTTCTGTAGTCTCATGCAGGATGGGGCAGTGTCTGGCGTATCCCCATAGCCTAGTGTGATTGTGGACGTCTACCGAAGCCTCAGCACTCTCGTTGAGCTTAGGCGTGCTCCAGAATTCTTCATACCTCTGACGACGGATGGAATGATGACGAGAAGACGGAAGTACCAACAGCGATACAGAGGACAGACCAAAGGATGATACCAGCGTATAGTAGGTGAGTAGGTAAGGCGGTGCTTCCATTTCCAAGGAGTGACGACACAGGCGCAATGCTCCCAAGTCGAACACCTCGCACTCAGACATGTTGGTTATTCATCCATGGAAGTTCTGCCTGGTCATTGTTGTGCCTGTCAGGAATGGCAGCTCTCCAAGTTGAAATCCCTGCCCGCAGCTGGATAGCAGCGGTCTCACACAAGTAGATTCCAAACTGCCATTGGTTGAAAACACTTCGTCGTATGTCAGCAGGTCATCCTGCAACTGATAAAGTTGGCCTTCCACTGCTATCGCTGAATGACCAGACTCAGGTAGGAAGGGAAGGGTTATACAGGTGATCCGATATGCTCCAGTTTATCTTCCCTGTCAGCGTTCTCTGCTGGATTAATGTTTAGATGCAGAACAGCACAGCGTCCTTGGACGTAAGGTTTGCAGCATGGAAGGTGTACTTGCATAGTGTTTAGGTATAGTTAAACTACTCATTGGAATGACTTCACTTTTTAATATAAATATCTCTCAACAGCTAACTATCAATCAGTGATTTTAGAATTATTAAAAACAATTTAAATCAAAAACAAAAGACTGACGAAATTGCAAACGAAGCATTTTGGGAAGCGTTCGGGTGACGCCTTTTCTGGTACGGCGGGCGAAGTGTTTGGGGCTGTTCGTCACTCTGGAACTGGCAGTCGAGAAGAACAGACATGTTGTCTGTCGTAGGATGTGTCTCCAATTTTTATTTAAGTTCCTGTTCGTCACTCTGGATTAGGCAGTCGACATGAACAGTCATGTTGTCTGTGGCAGGATGTGTTTGCCAGTATTCGATATTAAAAGATTCACTCCGGTAGTCATGGGGCACAGACACGTGCCACAAAGTGTGTAAAGATACATTTTCGTGAACATTGTGTTTGATCATCTACTTTGCTTTATCAGAAGGTGGTGTATTAAAATCATGTAGTCTTCTCGTGTGGCTATATTAAAATACGCGAGTGGCATCCCAAAGAAGTGATACATTATTTCAGAATAGAATCTCGCTAAAAGTCAGTTTCAGCCTCAAGATACAGAACCTACGCCCTGCGTGCTGTTTTCTGCGATGTAGACATCAACTTGAAGACAGCAGGTTAGTGGACTATAACAGAACCTCCGTATTCCACACAGTGCAGTGGAAACAACTAGGCGCCAGCCTCAACTCACGTGTACTGCATGCACAGAACAAATGTGCTCAGTGACGCGTCATCTGCAGTAATGCAGAGGTAAAGGAGGATGATCGTTATTAACACCAACAATCAATTCAGTCTTTCTTTCTTGCCATCCCGGCAGGCACGCTACACCCAGACATCGTTGCAGATCCCTCCCAAATTTTACTCTTTGCTCTAAACTTATTTTGATACAATTATTTCATGCAGCTGTGTCAGAGTGTAATGCAGTATTCAATAAAAGTTAGTTAGCGTTCCATGACTAATCATGAGCTATTTTTTGAAGATCCCTCATCTTTATTAGAAACTGTCATTTTATGTAGATGAAAAGGATCACTGCTCTCACCTGCAATGGTACGTTATGTGGAATCAGTGGCGACGAGTGAAAATGTATACCAGACCGGGATTCGAACCCGGTATCTCCTGGTTAGTAGGCAGGTACGTGAACCACTGCACCTTCCAGGACATAGCATTATCTTAACTGCGCGGACTATCTCTGCGCGCCTCACAGCCAGTGCTCATTCCACATCGAGCGCCACCTATCCGCAGTCCCTATCCATTGACTCCGTGTTCGATACTTTGATATTACCATGGGAGGTCGAACGTATTTGTGCATCCGCACTGAAGAAGGTGGATCCATTGTCCAATGACAATGAACACATTGTGTCTATTCTTTCGGGCATATCAGTTATATGAAAGCATTTTGTCTGTACCGAAATAACATACATGTACACTACTGGCCATTAAAATTGCTACACAAAGAAGAGATGCAGATAATAAACGGGTATTCATGGATAAATATATTATACTAGAACTGACATGTGATTGCATTTTCACGCAATATGGGTGCATATATCCTGAGAAATCAGTACCCAGAACAACCACTGGCCGTAATAACGTCCTTGATACGCCTGGGCATTGAGTCAAACAGAGCTTGGATGGCGTGTACAGGTACAGCTGCCCATTCAGCTTCAACACGATACCACAGTCCATCAAGAGTAGTGACTGGCGTATTGTGTCGAGCCAGTTGCTCGTCCACCATTGACCAGACGTTTTCAATTCGTGAGAGATCTGGAGAATGTGCTGGCCAGTGCAGCAGTCGAACATTTTCTGTATCCAGAAAGGCCCGTACAGGACCTGCAACATGCACTCGTGCATTATCCTGCAGAAATGTAGGTTTTCGCAGGGATCGAATGAAGAGTAGAGCCACGGGTCGTAACACATCTGAAATGTAGCGTCCACTGTTCAAAGTGCTGTCAATGTGAACAAGAGGTGATCGAGACGTGTAACCAATGGCACTCCATACCATCATGCCGGGTGATACGCCAGTATGGCGATGACGAATACACGCTTCCAATGTGCGTTCACCGCGATATCGCCAAACAAGGATGCGACCATCATGATGCTGTAAACAGAACCTGGATTCATCCGAAAAAATGACGTTTTGCCATTCGTGCACCCAGGTTCGTCATTGAGTAAACCATCGCAGGCGCTCCTCTCTGGTATGCAGCGTCAAGGGTAACCGCAGCCATGGTCTCCGAGCTGATAGTCCATGCTGCTGCAAATGTCGTCGAACTGTTCGTGCAGATGGTTGTTGCCTTGCAACGTCTCCATCTGTTGACTGAGGGTTCGAGACGTGGGTGCACGATCCGTTAGAGCCATGCGGATAAAATGCCTGTCATTTCGACTGCTAGTGATACGAGGCCATTGGGATCCAGCACGGGGTTCCGTATTACCCTCCTGAACCCACCGATTCCATATTTTCCTAACAGTCATTGAATCTCGACCAACGCGAGCAGCAATGTCGCTATACGATAAACTGCAATCGGGATAGGATACAATCCGACCTATATCAAAGTCGGAAACGTGATGGTACGCATTTATCCTCCTTACACGTGGTTCAAATGGTTCAGATGGGTCTGAGCACTATGGGACTTAACATCTGAGGTCATCAGTCCCCTTGATCTTAGAACTACTTAAACCTAACTAAGCTAAGGACATCACACACATCCATGCACGAGGCAGGGTTCGAACCGGCGACCGTAGCGGTCACGCGGTTCCAGACTGAAGCGCCTAGAACCGCCTTACACGAGGCATCACCACAACGTTTCACCAGGTAACGCCGGTCAACTGCTTTTTGTGTATGAGGAATCGGTTGCAAACTTTCCTCATGTCAGCACGTCGTAGGTGTCGCCAGCGGAGCCAACCTTGTGTGAATGCTCTGGAAAGCTAATCGTTTATATATCACAGCATCTTCTTGCTGTCGGTTAAATTTCGCGTCTGTAGCACGTCTTCTTCGTCGTGTAGCAACTTTAATGGCAAGTAGTGTAATTGATACGCCTAGGTCGGCAATGGATCTGCCTTTTTCCGTTCGAATGTAGAAATACGTCCTATCTCCTGTGGGACTCTCAGAGCAGCGAAGATGGAGTCAGTGGGCAGGGACTGTGGATAGGTGGTGCTCGGTGGGAATGTCGATAGGCCGTGAGGCGAGCCGAGATACCCCGCGCTGTTGTGATAACGCCGTGTCACGGAAAGCGAGGTGGTTAACACACCTGCTTTGCAAGCAGGAGCTCCCAGGTTCGATTCCCGGTCTGGTACACATTCACACTCGTTGCCGCTTATTCCGCGTAATGTCCCACTGCAGCTGACATAATATTTCACAGCTACGTACTGTGCGTGGTGTGCGTTCTTTCGGACACGTTCGGAAGAACAGAAACCACGCATTCATATGACTCCCGTTTTTTTTTCTGGTGGCTGCCTCGCCACATCGTAGATCTGCTTCCATTTAGCTCGCTGTGCACCAGCGATATTTTTTGCCGTTTGCATCTCCCGGGGGCCGTGTGACGGCGGCCCGACACCGCAGCCCGCGGCGGCTTCAGGGAGCGCGTGGCGCCGTCTACGCGGCATGTCGCGGGTTTTAACGCGGCGCGCTCGCCGCCACGCCAGCCTATCATTAGCGTCTTCCGCCGAGCTGCCATTACGGGCGCCGGCGGCGGCGGTCGCGGCCGCGTTCCCGCCGCAGCGAAACGACCGCGAGGAACGGCCGCGCGCTCGCACCCGATCTCGTAAACGTCAGCCGCGCTTTGCCAAATTGCCGGGAATTATGCGCGCCCGACGCACGACGGCGACTCTTAAAAGCCGTGAATAACGCCGCGGCCGAGACAATGCGATGGCTGTCAGTCGTTTGTTTGGGACGGATGTGTCCACATGCTGCCAGGACTTCACTTTGTCTCCGTTCTGAAACACACAGAGTGATTACAAAAAAAGTTGAAGATGTGATTACAAATTATTCGACGGCTTCATAGCGTCATATTCCTGCGTGCGTACCGGACATATACAGGGTGAGTCACCTAACGTTACCGCTGGATATATTTCGTAAACCACATCAAATACTGACGAATCGATTTCACAGGCCGAACGTGAGGAGAGAGGCGCTAGTGTAATTGTTTAATACAAACCATACAAAAATGCACGGAAGTATGTTTTTTAACACAAACCTACGTTTTTTTAAATGCAACCACGTTAGTTTTGTTAGCACATCTGAACATATAAACAAATACGTAATCAGTGCCGTTTGTTGCATTGTAAAATGTTAATTACATCCGGAGATATTGTAACATAAAGTTGACGCTTGAAACCTTCAGAATGTTCAGTTGCGTGTTGTAACAAACACGGGCCACGGTCGGCGAGCAGCATCTGCAGGGACATGTTTACGATGACGACCGTGTTTACGAGTGTGGCTGTAGTGCACTGTTGTGGTTTGGTCTAGCTGTCGTAGTGTCCGCATGTAGCGCTTTCTGCTATTGCTATTCTGGATTCGTCTCCGCACGCAGACCGACTGTAGTACACCGTGTTACCAGACGTCTGTGATAGTGTAGTGTTGTAGGAACTGTGACCATGGTGTATTCCAACTCTGAAAAGGCGGAGATGATACTCATCTATGGCGAGTGTCGACGCCTGCAGGGTGTATGCAGAACGGTACCCGGACAGAGAGCATCCAACGTGCCGCACATTGCAAAACATCTACCGCCAACTGTATGCAACAGGTATGGTCGTAGCACGCAAACGGGTCCGTAACAGGCCCGTCACAGGAGAAGCGGGTGCAGTTGGTGTATTAGCTGCTGTTGCCATGAACCCACACATGAGTACACGGGACATTGCGAGAGCCGGTGGACTGAGTCAAAGTAGTGTCATGCGCATACTGCATCGTCACCGCTTTCACCCGTTTCATATGTCGCTACATCAGCAATTACATGGTGATGACTTTAATCATCGAGTGCAATTCTGTCAATGGGCATTAACAGAGAATGCGTTGCAGTTCTACCTGTTTACCGATGAAGAGGGTTTCACAAACCACGGGGCAGTGAATCTACGGAACATGCATTACTGGTCCGTGGACAATCCTCGCTGGCTCAGACAGGTAGAGCGACAGCGACCGTGGACTGTAAATGAATGTATGGTGCGGAATCATTGGCGACCACCTCATTGTTCCTCACTTCATTGCCGGGGCCCAAACAGCTGCAACATACATCGCGTTTCTACAGAATGATCTGCCAACGTTGCTCGAAAATGTCCCACTGGAAACGCGTCGACGTATGTGGTGCCCAGCATGATGGTGCAACTGCACATTCCGCAATTAACACAAGGCTGACCTTGACAGGATGTTCGACGGGCGTTTCATAGGACGTGGAGGACGCATAAATTGGCCAGCCCGTTCTCCTGATCTTACACCTCTGGACTTCTTTCTGTGGGGTACGTTAAAAGAAAATGTGTACCGTGATGTGCCTACAACCCCAGAGGATATGAAACAACGTATTGTGGCAGCCTGCGGCGACATTACACCAGATGTACTGCGGCGTGTACGACATTCATTACGGCAGAGATTGCAATTGTGTGCAGCAAATGATGGCCACCACATTGAACATCTATTGGCCTGACATGTCGGGACACACTCTATTCCACTCCGTAATTGAAAACGGAAACCACGTGTGTACGTGTACCTCACCCCTCATGGTAATGTACATGTGCGTCAGTGAAAAATACCAATAAAAAGATGTTAGCATGTGGACGTAATGTGCTGTTCCAGTCTCTTCTGTACCTAAGGTCCATCACCGTTCCCTTTGGATCCCTACGTAATTCGGTGCTCTCCGATACACACGATCGAACAGCGGAGGAGTGGTACTCAAGCGTCTACTTTAGGTTACAATATCTCCGGATGTAATTAACATTTTACAATGCAACAAACGGCACTGATTACGTATTTGTTTATATGTTCAGATGTGCTAACAAAACTAACTTGGTTCCATTTAAAAAAAACGTAGGTTTGTGTTAAAAAACATACTTCCGTGCATTTTTTTATGGTTTGTATTAACCAATTACACTAGCCGCTCTCCTCACGTTCGGTCTGTGGAATCGATTCGTCAGTATTTGATGTGGTTTACGAAATATATCCAGCGGTAATGTTAGGTGACTCACCCTGTATATCTGATCTTACCGCCATCTCAGCGCCGGCCACTGTCGCCGAGCGTTTCTAGGCACTTCAGTCTGGAACCGCCCTGCTGCTACGGTCGCAGGTACGAATCCTGCCTTGGTCACGGATGTGTGTGATGTGTTAGGTCAGTTAGGTTTAAGTAGTTCTAAGTCTAGAGAACTGATCACCTCAGATGATAAGTCCCATAGTGTATAGAGCCATTTGAACTATTTTTTGAACCACCATCTCAACACGGGGTGTTAGGTGGTTGTGACATGGGACCACGTAAGGTCTTTTTGAATCTGAGAACATGAAATGTAGATAATTGCGTAAAACGCTGTCAGCAAGAAATATAATTTTATCTCGTACTAGCAGGAAAATATTCTGCAACAAACTCCCAGTAAATACTAAAGGCTTTGCGTGAGTGGTTCAGAGGGAAGACATGACCACAAAGTGAATCTGGACTCACAGTGGGAGGCCACGTCGTTTGGAACGCTGATCTACTGCAAACTTCGTACACTCGTAGTACTCCATTAGGACAACAAAATGTGTAAGCAGTAGCGCGTACTTCTCAAGGTAATTTCGGTCGTCCAATATATACCTGGACATCGCCATTTTTATCATGAACCGGCGGCAGCTGACTGGTTAGCGTTCAAGCCCCGTAGCCGTTGGGTCGCTGGATGGAATCCCGTTCATTGTTTTTTTTTTTATTTTCGACACAGTCATTTTCTTTACTATTTATATTACAATTGGTATAATGGGAAAATTACGTGTAATCGGACTTTTATTATCACAAATAATACAATTTACTATCGACTAATAAACGACCAAACGCATAAAGTGATACCGAAAATGTATGCCTGTCCGTGTCTTCAAAATTGTTCGTATTTAATCTAAAGAGAACGAGAAATTGCTTCTCGTGAAGACCTATTAAAATACAGCCGATACTGCATGACCAATTAGAAGCGCCCATATTTAAGGAAATGCTGCGTTATGCATAGTTTGCTTCCAAATTATCGTCTGAAAGAGAGGTTTTTGACAATGTTAACGAGGTTTTTTTCCCCACGGAAAACCTAAAAAGACCTTGCGTATGCGCAAACATAGCATTTATTCGATGCAAAAAAAAAAAAATGGCTCCGAGCACTATGGGACTTAACATCTATGGCCATTAGTCCCCTAGAACTTAGAACTACTTAAACCTAACTAACCTAAGGACAGCACACAACACCCAGTCATCACGAGGCAGAGAAAATCACTGACCCCGTCGCGAATCGAACCCGGGAACCCGGGCCTGGGAAGCGAGAACGCTACCGCACGACCAGGAGCTGCGGTCTACTCGATGCAGCTGGTGCCGTTTAAGTTTATGTTTTCCATGTTTTTTACGAAAAATACCATCGTGCAACTTGTACTCGTAATGACGAAAGCGACGATTAATTGTACGTCTTTCGAAAGCCGTCTGTGCCGCTCATAAAGTTGGAGGTAACAAGTCGCTACGGGCTCTTTCCAGGTAAGAGGGATTTCTCGAATAACGGACAAGCATACATTTTCAGTATCACTTTAAGCGTTTTGTCGTTTACTAGTCGATAGTTACAAATATTATATTGTTTGTGATAATAAAAATTTGTAGACTGCCAAATAACATTGTAAATTTAATAAAAGTTCATGCGATTACAGGTATTTTTTGCCATTATATCAATTGTAATATAAATAGTAAATAAAATGGCTGTATTTAAAATTAAAAAAAAACTGACAAACGGGACTCGATCCAGCGAGCCTACAGTTACGGGGCTTGAAAGCTAACCAATTTTTAAAAAAATAAATAAATCTCATGTTGTTCGCCATCGTCCGTTGCATCTGCTCGGGGCGGACGTCGTAAGACATCCGTTTAAGTTCGTTGTTGATCGATTAACTCAGGTTTTTTTTATTACAGAGGGCTGCTAACACTCTTTTTCTCTCTTTTTTTTTAAATCTCATTTTGTTCTCTTTCGTTCGTTGTAACTGCTCGGGGCGGACGTCGTAAGACACCCGTTTTGGTTCGTTGTTGATCGGTGAATTCAGTTTTTTTATTACAGAGAGCAGCTAACCCTCTGACCGAACACGCTGAGCTACCGTGCCGGCCACCATCCGGCTCCCACCGCTTCGTAATAAAAATGGCCACGCACAGGTATATACTGTACGATCGAAATTATTTTGCGATTTTCTCAATAACGCTTGAGAAGTACGCGCTACTGCTTACACATTTTGTTGTCCTATCGGAGTACTACGATTGAACGAAGTTTGCCGTAAATCCGCGATCCAAACGTCGGAGCCCCCCTGTCAGTTGGTTTTCTGTCATATACATTTTTCGTCAAACAGAACACATGAAATTGAAACGAAAAGAGATTTAATCTTTCTATAAGAACAAAGGTTCAACTGAAGTAAAGATGGAAACAACTACTTATTATATTATGACCTCACGAAACTTCAATCGTCTGGTCATAGCTGCAGGTTCTTTGATTGTTCTCGGAGATGGCTGAGCAAAACTACAACATATGAAACATTAATTGACTTTATTATAAGAAGGATAAACATATTTTCTTTACATTATACAATTAATCTGCGTGTCGAGTTTTTACACATCCATGCCCGAGGCAGGATTCGAACCTGCAACCGTAGCAGCCGCGTGGTTCCGGACTGAAGCGCCTAGAACCGCTTGGCCACGGCGCCTTGCTTTTGCGAATGTCAACAAATCCCCCATCTTTCAGTGTTGATTCTGACAGATAAGGGAACTTCCCTCAGTAATATTGGAAATATTCTCTATATTTCCGTGAAGTTTCATTATGTACATCCTAATGTGCAGAGAAGATAAAACCGATTTTGAGATTGTACTGGAGAAAGAAGAAGACTGAAAGGGCTTATCATACCACGTACGATGTATACTGACCAAAACAATCACTGACAACGGAATTCAACTTCGTATTACTATTTATTGTAGTACAGTATACGAATCATATACACCATCCAATCAAAAGTGGCCGGACACCTACTAGTGACCATTGATATGGGGTGTGTCCAAACTTGTCCAAACTTTACCTTCTTGACAACTTGAACGCTGCTGGGTACATTTTTCATGAGATGTCTGAATGTCCGTAGCAGCACAGTTTTCCTCAAGAGCCGAAACTAGAGAAGGTAGTCATGAAGGACGAGGGGGTCTGAAGCGATATCAGTAATCCAACTCATCCGAAATGGGGTTCCATTCGGCTTAGGTCGGGACTCTGTGTTTGGCAGCCCATTTCAGGTTGTTGTTGGTTGTTGGTATGTTTAAGGGGGACTAAACAGCGAAGGTCATCAGTCCCCCCCATTTCAGGGAAATGCTGCTTTTTGACTGGGTGCATTGTCACGCTGATACTCTGAATCAGTGTCTCCAAACTGTTCCTCTACTGTATGCGGTAGACTGTGCTCTAAAAATGGTTCAAATGGCTCTAATCACTATGGGACTTAACATCTGAGGTCATCAGTCCCCTTGACTGAGACCTACTTAAACTTAACTAACATAAGGACACCACACACAACCATGCCCGAGGCAGGGTTCGAACCTGCGACAGTAGCAGCAGCGTGGTTCTGGACTGAACCGCTCGGCCACAGCGGCTGGCGTAGACTATGCTCTAAAATACGTTCATATCCTCCCTCATTATGTAGCATTTCCTTAAGCACAATAAGGGGTCCGCACCCACCACAAAAAACAGCTCCATACCGTAACACCACCCATTCATACGTCACTGTTTGAAGTACATACGATGACAATGTTCTCCAGACATTCACCAAAGCCAAACCCCTCCATCTGATTGTCATAGGGTATAGCGCGATTCATCGCTACAAATCACTCGTTTCCACTCATCCACTGTGCAGTGGCGCCGTTCTATAGATCATCTAGAACGTCGCTTAGCACTGAGTGTAGAAATGTGTGGCTTATGAGGAGCTGCTCAGCCATTAACTCCATTCTTTCTGCCTATGCACAGTCATGGTCCTAGCTGGACTGCTGGTGGCACATTGGAACTCTCGACTGATTCCGTTCGCTGATTTCATGCGATATTTTACCACTATCTTCCCCCGTTTTGACGGGTCCTGTTCATTAGTGCATGACGTCTACTTGGTATTCATTTGGCTGTGGTAGTTTCTTCCTATCTCCACTTCACCATCACATCACCAACAGTCGAATTGGGCAGCTTTAGCTGTGTTGAAATGTCACTGATGGTTCTTTTACTCATGTGGGATCCATTGAGTTGTCCATGTTTGAATAATCGAGCTCTGCTGGCAGAGCCTTTCTGCTGCTATAGTCTCTCTCCCGACAACACAGCATTCTCCGGCTCCTTTCTCCACTTGCTGGTCTGCTTCTCGTGAGATGTAGTGGTCAATTCCGCATTACATAGTCGTCAGCGGATACTTCTGATCAGGTAGTGTGTTATTAAAGTCGCTTAGTATGCATTTATTTAGGCTGGGTGTTAAATATAAAAACAGTATGTGCGAGTTGGGTTTGCTATCATATTGGGAGTTAGCAAATTAAAAACCATGAGAAGAAGTCACTCACATTAAAAATAGTTTTTTCTTCGTTGGCCTGTCTAATAAGTGCTAGAGCTCAGTTAGTCATGTTGTTCGTTCCATAATAACACAACTAGTGTCAACAAATGGATCAAACCGTAAATATCACTGAAATATCGGCCAAGAGTGCGTTATTTGGACGAAATATGAGTAGTAAATAAACATAGTCTAAATGATCCGGATAATACAAGAGCAGAGTGTATTTTCTTTGCTATGCCACGTGGTGTGCGGACAAAGGTGGATGTAATAGTTGTTTACTGCATTTGCCTTGAAGCATAAGAACGTGGAATATAAGAGTAACAGGCGTTACATGTAGGAGGATATTACTCAGCAGCAGGTCTTGGAGTCTTGTGGAATCCTCTGGGACTGTATCCGAGCAGTTAACTGATTACTTATCTCGGTTCGCGAACACTGCTTGAGGCGAGATATACTAGGTGTTAACTTCTCTTGAAAGACCTTCGGACCTCACAGTGAAGTTTCGGCCAACATAGAGCCTAACCGGAGACCAATGGTGCATGACAACAAACGGAGATGGACGGGAAGAAATGACGGCGGCCATGAGAACCCCAACACGCACTGTTCTCATGTGACATCAAGAAAGTAACGGATAAAGACGTTCCGTTAGATGCAGTACCTTTTTGCTTCCAGCAACTCTTTGTCTCACTACCACAGCAACGCGTATTTCGAGAAGTACCATCGCATATGCCAACAAAACGAAATTTGTGACTGGACTAAGGATTTTTTGGTAGGTATAGAGAGTGCTTGACAGACGTGGAAAAACCTGGGACATGCTCTATAGACGAGTCGACTTAAGTTGATCCCGGACAGTTGCATTGGGCTGGGCGCTGCAGCTTCGCGGGCCTACCTCAACCAATAACGTAACGTGATTTTGTAAACGCCTCCATGGCAACGCCGCAGCCGTTAAGGCATCGCAGTTAAAAGCTGGAAACAGTGCTACGAGCTGTCGGGGATATACTTACGCCGACTCAACTATAGGAACTTGCCCCCCTTCTAACAGCCGTGTACCGCAAGTCTCTAGAGGAACGGAAGGTTCCAAATGATTGGAAAGGAGCACAGGCAGTTCCGTTTTTCAAGAAGGGTCGTCGAGCAGATGCGCAAAACTATAGGCCTATGTCTCTGACATCGATCTGTTGTAGAATTTTAGAACATGTTTATTGCTCGCGTATCATGTCATTTCGGGAAACCCAGAATTTGCTCTGTAGGAATCAACATTGATTCCGGAAACAGCGATCGTGTGAGACCCAACTTGCTTTACTTGTTCATGAGACCCAGAAAATACTAGATAAATACTAGATACAGGCTCTCAGGTAGATGCCATTTTCCTTGACTTCCGAAAGGCGTTCGATACAGTTCGCACTGTCGCCTGATAAACAAAATAAGAGCCTACGGAATATCAGACCAGCTGTGTGGCTCGATTGAAGAGTTCTTAGCAAACAGAACACAGCATGTTGTTCTCAACGGAGAGACGTCTACAGACGTTAAAGTAACCTCCGGCGTGCCACAGGGGAGTGTTATGGGACCATTGCTTTTCACAATATATATAAATTACCTAGTACATAGTGCCGGAAGCTCCATGCGGCTTTTCGCGGATGATGCTGTAGTATACAGAGAAGTTGCAGCATTAGAAAATTGCAGCGAAATGCAGGATGATCTGTAGCGGATAGGCACTTGGCGCAGGGATTGACAACCGACCCTTAACATAGACAAATGTAATGTATTGCGAATACATAGAAAGAAGAATCCTTTATTGTATGATCACATGATAGCGGAACAAACACTGGTAGAAGTTACTTCTGTAAAATATCTGGAAGTATGCCTATGGAACGATTTGAAGTGGAATGATCATATAAAATTAACTGCTGGTAAGGCGGGTGCCAGGTTCAGATTCATTGGGAGAGTCCTTAGAAAATGTAGTCTATCAACAAAGGAAGTGGCTTACAAAACACTTTTTCGACCTATACTTGAGTATAGCTCATCAGTGTTGGATCCGTACCATGTCGGGTTGGCAGAGGAGAGAGAGAAGATCCAAAGAAGAGCGGCGCGTTTCGTCACAGGGTTATTTGGTAATCGTGATAGCGTTACGGAGATGTTTAGCAAACTCAAGTGGCAGACTCTGCAAGAGAGGCACTCTGCATCGCGGTGTAGCTTACTGTCCAGGTATCGAATATATTGCTTCCCCCTACTTATGCCACCCGAGGAGATCATGAATGTAAAATTAGAGAGATTCGAGTGCGCACGGAGGCTTTCAGATAGTCGTTCTTCCCGCGAACCATACGCGACTGGAACAGGAAAGGAGGTAATGACAGTGGCACGTGAAGTGCCCTCCGCCACACACCGTTGGATGGCTTGCGGAGTATAAATGTAGCTGTTGATGTAGATGTAGTATACTTGGCGTTCAAGTTGTATATTAGTGATCTGGGAGATAATATTAACCGAGCGAGGTGGCGCAGTGGTTAGACACTGGACTCGCATTCGGGAGGACGACGGTTCAATCCCGCGTCCGGCCATCCTGATTTAGGTTTTCCGTGATTTCCCTAAATCACTCCAGGCAAATGCCGGGATGGTTCCTCTGAAAGGGCACGGCCGACTTCCTTCTCCATCCTTCCCTAATCCGATGAGACCGATGACCACGCTGTCTGGTCTCCTTCCCCAAAACCAACCAACCAACCAAGATAATATTAATTCATAAATGACTTAATGTATGTATTGTAATATTATCTGTAACCTCAGAGCTGTTGAACATAATGCACTTATCATAAAAAATTCAGTCGATAGTACCGGAAGATCTTGGAAAGAGGAAAAAAAAGAAATTTAAAATTGTGCTCTTCTCAAAACGCTGAATTGTAGTGTCCTATGGCTGCGATGTCAATGGGCTGCAATTGTAATCAGTCGGTTTAAACAGTAAACAAATAACGGGATTGGGATGCGGTAAGACTTTGTGGGGATGTGAAAAACAATGGTCACATTGAACTAAGCGTAGATAAAGCAGGTGACCTAATTCGGTGGATTGGGAGGATACCCACCTACGTAGCCGAGGTCGCTAACCCACACCTGCTTAGCGGCGCTCGACTCGGAGGTACGCCGGTTCTGATCCAGGTGGTGACTGAAATTTTCACTGCGAGTGACAAAGGGAGCGCAGGTTGTGGTGTAGAGTTTCTGATCAACGGTCTATACGACAAAGTCCTGGAGCTTGAATTCCAAACCTCTCCGCAGAGTCTCATGAAGTGAGAGCTCGTGACACTGTTGATGGTTATACGAATGTCGGATGGGGGCGTTAAGCTCAGCGGTCAACTTGTTGTAGGCCATATGCCGGAGTCGCGTTTCACTCTCTGCCTTCTCTTACCATTATCATACGTCATAACACTACACTACACTCACACACAACCTACACTAACCTAAGCTCTGCAGATAGACATACGACACATCTCTCACATGTCTGCAAGTAAAGGACCCTGTGTACTCAGAGGAAGAACGCCCTATCCGACAGGCGGCTGAACCCACCACATGAGATATTCCAGCCAACAATAACCGTACAACATTCGCATGTTGTATAGGTCGGATATTGGAAAAATGAGGTCAGTCTACGAATGAGACTGCTTACAAAATATTCCTGCGATTCATCGACGAGTGGCACCCAAAGCAGTAAAGACTAACAGGGCATATTGAACGTACAAATAAAGACGTCACCAACAGTGAGCAGTTCGTTTGACACGCGGGAGAATTACGCGGAAGAGCTGAAAAACTTGAACTAAGAGGCGCTAGAATACAAACGTTAACAGTAGACAAATGAACTAGTTTCTGAATTTCAGTAATCGTTATTAGGAGACAAATCTAGAAATATCAGACTGGTCATGAAAAGCTCTTCTAATACTTAACTGGATATCCACATCTGGTAAAGGGACATACGTCACACAAAGACATATTTGTCTTTGTCTTCTGTCTTATTAGAATGTACCCGTAAGCCCTTGATTCCTTACGGATTCGAGCTCCTATGTGTAGTACAGCTTCATTCATGTATTAAATACACTCCTGGAAATGGAAAAAAGAACACATTGACACCGGTGTGTCAGACCCACCATACTTGCTCCGGACATTGCGAGAGGGCTGTACAAGCAACGATCACACGCACGGCACAGCGGACACACCAGGAACCGCGGTGTTGGCCGTCGAATGGCGCTAGCTGCGCAGCATTTGTGCACCGCCGCCGTCAGTGTCAGCCAGTTTGCCGTGGCATACGGAGCTCCATCGCAGTCTTTAACACTGGTAGCATGCCGCGACAGCGTGGACGTGAACCCTATGTGCAGTTGACGGACTTTGAGCGAGGGCGTATAGTGGGCATGCGGGAGGCCAGGTGGACGTACCGCCGAATTGCTCAACACGTGGGGCGTGAGGTCTCCACAGTACATCGATGTTGTCGCCAGTGGTCGGCGGAAGGTGCACGTGCCCGTCGGCCTGGGACCGGACCGCAGCGACGCACGGATGCACGCCAAGACCGTAGGATCCTACGCAGTGCCGTAGGGGACCGCACCGCCACTTCCCAGCAAATTAGGGACACTGTTGCTCCTGGGGTATCGGCGAGGACCATTCGCAACCGTCTCCATAAAGCTGGGCTACGGTCCCGCACACCGTTAGGCCGTCTTCCACTCACGCCCCAACATCGTGCAGCCCGCCTCCAGTGGTGTCGCGACAGGCGTGAATGGAGGGACGAATGGAGACGTGTCGTCTTCAACAATGAGAGTCGCTTCTGCCTTGGTGCCAATGATGGTCGTATGCGTGTTTGGCGCCGTGCAGGTGAGCGCCACAATCAGGACTGCATACGACCGAGGCACACAGGGCCAACACCCGGCATCATGGTGTGGGGAGCGATCTCCTACACTGGCCGTACATCACTGGTGATCGTCGAGGGGACACTGAATAGTGCACGGTACATCCAAACCGTCATCGAACCCATCGTTCTACCATTCCTAGACCGTCAAGGGAACTTGCTGTTCCAACAGGACAATGCACGTCCGCATGTATCCCGTGCCACCCAATGTGCTCTAGAAGGTGTAAGTCAACTACCCTGGCCAACAAGATCTCCGGATCTGTCCCCCATTGAGCATGTTTGGGACTGGATGAAGCGTCGTCTCACGCGGTCTGCACGTCCAGCACGAACGCTGGTCCAACTGAGGCGCCAGGTGGAAATGGCATGGCAAGCCGTTCCACAGGACTACATCCAGCATCTGTACGATCGTCTCCATGGGAGAATAGCAGCCTGCATTGCTGCGAAAGGTGGATATACACTGTACTAGTGCCGACATTGTGCATGCTCTGTTGCCTGTGTCTATGTGCCTGTGGTTCTGTCAGTGTGATCATGTGATGTATCTGACCCCAGGAATGTGTCAATAAAGTTTCCCCTTCCTGGGACAATGAATTCGCGGTGTTCTTATTTCAATTTCCAGGAGTGTAAATAGTCCCCAACTGTTCAAATGGTTCAAATGGCTTTGAGCACTATGCGACTTAACTTCTGAGATCATCAGTCGCCTAGAACATAGAACTAATTAAACCTAACTAACCTAAGGACATCACACACATCCATGCCCGAGGCAGGATTCGAACCTGTGACCGTACCGGTCGCTCGGCTCCAGACTCTAGCGCCTAGAACCGCACGGCCACTCCGGCCGGCTCCCCAACTGTAATACTCATCTTATTGTGTTAAACTTTTCACTTAATATTATACCTCTTAATGAGTACATTATGATACTATATTACGTTTTTGAATTCCGTCACTAATTAAGTAGAATACTGAAAATCAAATATTTGTTCCTCCTGGAAACGTTAGACAGGCAACCAGCAACTGGTACTGGATTCCAGGACAGTCGCTTAGTAATTAAAAAATACACTGATCGGACTACCGATCTATTATTGATGTAAACTAGTATAGGCGGTAGCAGAATCACCTGGCGAGGAATGACTTCTAGTCAGACACACGCAAGCTGCATGTTGTATCAGTGAGTGCGCTGACCTAGTGTATAATGGGGTAGGCTCCCGGTCTATCTGAATTTGACCGAGGGCATATTGTGATGGCCTGGAGGCTCGGCATTTCGGAAAATGCACTTGTCAGGTGTGCGAGGCTTGCTGTGTTGAGTGTCTTCAACACATAGCAAAACTAAGATGAAACCACATTCACACGTCGTAGGCTGGGTAGGCCGGTAAAACAGGACATGCCGAGGACTGTTAGAGAACTGACTTCGGACTTTAATACCGGGCATAGTGGAAGTATGTCTGAACACGCAGTACACCGAACACTCCAAACGATGGGTCACCCAGCCGACGACCCATGCAGGTACCAAAGTTAACACCACGACATCGGCAACTACGACTGAAATGGGCACGTGACCATCGGCTCTGGACAATGGCGCAGTGACAGAGCTTTACATGGTCTGATGAATCCCGATACCTTCTTCATCATGCCGTTGGGAGGGCGCGAATCCTCCGTCTTCCAGGAGTACAGTTCCTTGACACTCCTACTGCGGCACGGAAACAAGCTGGCGGTGGCTCCATTATGCCTTGGGGGACATTCACGTGGGCATCCATGGGTCCAGTGAAACTCGTGCAAAGTACCATGACGGCCAAGAAGTATTGTGTAATGGTTGCAGACCACGTGCACCTCTCCATGAAGGTCACGTTTTCCGAAGGCAGCGGCATTTATCAACACGATAGCTCTCCATGTCTCAAAGCCAGGAGTGTGATGGATTGGTTCGAGTAACACAGTGGTGAGTTCCTGCAGGCCCCATAACTCGCCAGATCAGGACCCAATCGAACACATCTTGGCGTCAGAGATCATCGCTCCCCTTCCCGGAATTTACGGGAATCAGGTGACCCGAGTGTGCAGATGTGGTGCCAATTCCCACTCCCCCCCCCCCTTCCACCTGTCAAGGCCTCATTGCTTCTATGCCACGACGCGTCTCTGCTGTTATTCGTGCCAAAGGCGGACATACCGGATCTTAGCTAAGTGGTCGTAATGTTCTAGCTGATTAGCGTATTACTGTGGTGGCAGGTAAGCAATATCGTATGAAATCACCCGAGTGCTTCGTTACTTCTGCGAACTAGCTACTCCCTCGCTTAGCCCAAGAACCCAAAAAATGGTTCAAAACGTTCTGAGCACTATTGGACTTAACATCTGAGGTCATCAGTCCCTTAGAACGTAGAACTACTTAAACCTAACTAACCTAAAGACCTCACACACATCCATACCCGAGGCAGGATTCGAACCTGCGACCGTAGCGGTCGCTCGGTTCCAAACTGAAGCGCCTAGAACCGCTCGGCCACACCGACCGGTACCCAAGAACCCACAAAACACACTTTCAAAATTAATCAGTTTCTAGTTAATAACTTATCAACTAATTTAAATGATACAGTTTTCTTCCACTGTCTGTCTGTAAAAAGCAGTAACTTTCTCAATGTTATCACTTATCATTTAGACCCTCTATAGGCGCTCTCAATACGAGCGTCATATGACATGGAACAGACGCTAACGCCACAGCAGCACTCATGCCTAAACAACTGAAACGATTTAAATGAGTTGTTTTATATCAGGGTTGGCGAGGAATCCAGTTCGCGAATTGTGCCCTGGCTCCTGTGACATAGAGCTCAACTTGCCTGCATACTTCCGCCATGCCACGTTATCATCTGAGTGGGACGAGGGAGAACAGGGTGAACCTACAAGTACACTGTATTTATATGGCAATACTGCCGCACTGCATATGACTGGGCTTCATATTTCTCAACTGCTTGGATCACAAAAAAAATTTCTGTATTATTTAATTATTTTGGAAGCACTGAAGATATATGATATATAAATTGCTTAGGGCAAATGCCGGGACAGTTCCTTCGTAAGGGGACGGCCGCTTTTCCTTCTCAATCCTTCCCTAATCCGAGCTTGTGCTCCGTCGCTAATGACTTGTCGACGGAACGTTAATGTGATCACAAACACGAGGAAGGTCTTTCAGAGACGTATGATCATCGAAATGTTGTAGTATTTTTGCAAGATCATTATACAGCCACCCAAATTCTACCAGAGGAAGACAAAGTAGACTGCAGATCAATCAGGTACATCTCCACATGCACAGCGGCGCTTTTAACTGAAAAGGCAAACGGTCTCGAAAACAGCTGTTAAACACATGTAAAGCTAACAGTCTCTTCAAAATCTTTTGAAAATTATCTTTGTATACTAAAAATGAAGAAATTCCTCCAGCTGTATTTAAGGTGTCAATTTTATTTTGGCAACTAGTTTCAGCGTTGTAACAACGTCATATTCAGGCCCATACACTTGTTGACGTCAACTGCATGCGGCATACGTCCGTATCTCAACACTGACTTCTAGTATCAGCCGCACGCAGTTGACGTCAACAAGTGTATGGGCCTGAAGATGACGTTGTTACAACGCTGAAACTAGTTGCCAAAATAAAATCGACACCTTAAATACAGCTGGAGGAATTTCTTCATTTTTAATATAAAGTTATACCAGCTGACGTCCCACTGTCCTCCATTTCAACTATGGATGTACGAAGATTATCTTTGTAATTTCTTCAAGGCCATAAGGAATTCTTCAGGTTTCGCGTTTTCTTTAACTCCACGTAGCTTAGGGAAATGGATGGTGTTTATTACAACTTGTACTTTCTACACATCCACATCGAACCAGAAATAAGTTTTTTCTCATCGCGCATCGTCTTTCTGTTGGCTGGGTGCAATCATGTCCACTTAAAACTCAAGGTCTGTAATCCATTCCACGTTTTCAAATTTTCATACCTGCACTCCTTTTCCCATCACAAATTCAACAATAGTGTATTTTAATTCGAAAAATCGTTACATGCACGCCCTTTGAGTTAACCAGTATAGCTTGTAGCAATATACAAAGTCTACACACTTTTCCTGTAGTTCCATCTAAAACTGTTGGAACTAACAGTGGAATAATGCGTGGAGCTTCAGAAATTTTACTACTCGTGCTCCATGCCTACCCGTGAACGTCCTTCACACCACAAGTGGAAAATGGTAAACGTTACTGCCACCACAATTCTGCCGAATAAAAGAGAGTTCTGACGTCAGAAAAATCATGCAGTGCTAAATGAAATGTCGTGCTATACTGAATACTTCCGGTAAGGATTGAGCAAAGCAGAGACAGGCCGAACCTCGGCCCGCATGTGGCCTACACATCTAGGTCACTTACTGTTTGGCATTGCCTGGCCTTCCCTGTTCTAGATGAATGTACTGTTGTATCTTCTGATTACGTGCTGCTTTATATATAGCAGAAAGATGAACAGACACCAGTGTCAAGCGGGACTTAATGATTGTTCAGAAACACTGATGATCCAAAACTTAAGGACCCATTCGCTAATAGTGTAAAGGTCCACCTTTGAAAAGCAGCGATTCCGTGTGTCATCGATTCGAAACCACTCATAATTTTCATAGAGGTATTTGGCAGCAGATGTCTACGTACAAGTCACACTGTTCCCCTAAATTATGAGCCGATTGGTTGTGGGCATGGAGAATGACACTAGATGGTGCCGCAGATGTGTTCCATCATGATAAGATCAGGCGAATTTGGTGGCCAAGACATCAACGTGAGCTGATTATCATTTTCCTCAAACCAATTGTAGGAAGATGTCATCACCATCGGGCATGAACGTATGCAAGTAATCTGCAATAATGTTCACGCAGACCGCAGTTGTCATGGTGCGTTCGGAATTGACAATGTCGTAGCGTCTACTGGGTGACACGGGAGAGTCTTTTGTTACAGAGCCCTGTGTTCAGCAGTGTCCACTGAATGGTGCCTGCACCCTCCTTGTAGCGTTTCATCGGATCTACAGAGAGGGCCAGCTTCTGAACCTCACGGTCCGTGATGAGTTTGTTGTCCATCGCCTACCTGTGGTTTCACCGTCATCCAACTACTTTCCACAGATTCTGACGACAGTAGCACGAGGTCAGCTGACCGCCTTCGCCGTTTCGAAGATGCTCGTTCCCAAGCGCTGGGCCGTAGCAAACTGCCCTTTGACAAAGTCACTACTGCTTTCGAGTCATCACTCTTCTGGTTGGCTGAATGTGGGGCGCCACGACTTCCTTTCTTGCATCAGCCTACTCATCTCAGAGTGGCGCATGCACCCTATGTCCTTAATTACAAGGTATGTCTTGAAAAGTTCAGTGAGTCGACTGAGAAAATAAAGGAAAAGAGAGTTACAAACTACAATCAAAATACCTTTACCAGCCATCAAAGAAGCAACTACTAACTACAACACACGCCTGACATCGAGTGGAAAGCTATTGGCCACTGTCAGAAAACGCTTCTTGTGGAATCGCTAAAGGCACCATGGACACGCATTGTTACATATCCGCATTACAGGAGGTGTGACCTGGTGCTATCAATACGACACGGAGACAAAAACACAGTAAATCGCACGTTGTTCGTCGTCTTTCCGGCCTCCTCGGATAGAGATGAATCTTGAATCAAGTCCTTGCTCTCGAAAAAGGCTATCGCCATTGTCTTAATCATGGATTTTGTCAACCGACCTTTTTTATCCAGATGCTGAGAGGGAACACGTAGCATTTAATTTAAGTTCCAACGATGTGCTGAAATGGGAACGGTACGGAAGAAGCACTATCGAACTGTTAGAGGCCAGACGACACGTAATAACATCACAGGGTTCTGATTTCCGGATTTTTTTTATCAGCATTTAGTGCACGACACGAGAAAAGCTCCACATTGCTGCATTTATAGTTGCATAGCGTTCAAACGACACAAGCTAGACGGGAACGGCGAAGTCTAGTTTGGTGCCAAGTAAACACTTCCAAGGGACGTTTGAGGTATCTACGCTGCATCTACATCTACACCCAATACAAACTGCTATAAAGAGCGTGGCAGATAGTGCTTCCTACTGCACGAGCTATTAGAGCTTCATCCAATTTCAATCATGTACGGAGCGTGGGAGGAATGATTGTTTAAATGCCACTGTGCGTACTGTAATTAATCTAATCTTGTCGTACAATGCCTACGGGGGTGACGTGGAAGGGATTACAGTACATTTCTCGATTCATCTAGTAAAGGTACAGATATCCACTTTGTACGTGAAGGATCGAATCTATCCTGACGCCTTTTTGCTACAGCTCAGCAGCATCGCTGAACGGGATTCCCCACGGTTCTAGAAGGGACACAGTGTCGCCTGTAGATTGTTTCGCACGAAGAAATGAGTCAGTCGCACCAAAGCCGCGATGCGAGAAAAGTGATAGTGCTTCAAACGCTAATTTTTAAGTACAGGATTAATTTCGTATTGGGAAGTGGTTATATACACATATGAGAAAAAGTTTTGCATCACCTCGGCTAGAGCCGCTACTTCTCAGTCATGTAGCTCGTCAGTTCGCCTCACAAGGGCTGAGTGCACCCCGCTTGGCAACAGCGCTCGACAGAACGGATGGAAATCAGTTTTATTGTGAATGGAAATTTGGAACCTGACTCCCTCTTGTATAAATTCCTACAGTCACCCATCAGAAGGGCTAAGGGTATCTATGAAGTCAATACAAATGAACATGAAACTACGGTTCGATGTAAATTAGAATAATCTGTTTTTATAAATATTCAGTTTGTTGACTTAGAGGTTTCTAGAGAAGGGACAACTACAGCGTACTACACATGTAAGTGCAGATATTTCTTTGGTGACTGAAGAAAGTGTGCTGAACAACATATTTTATTTGCAGGCTAATAATTATAGCTATTAGCAGTAGTACGCTTTTAGGTTAGTTAGTACCTCAAAACACATGTGGCAAGAGCACGCCGTTAATGAATGTCTTCCCCTGGGCAACACGTCAGATGTTCAAGAATGGACCCGTGGGAGCAAAACGGTCAGTCTACACTGACAAGCATAGCCCACTTAGTGGTGCAGTTACGGTCATGCGGAAAACACCAAGTCGTAAAGTTCGTGATTTGCTTGCAGGAAGAAAAGAACCAACACACTGAAATGTGTACATACTAAGGTAGCACATATGAAAGTATTAGCACTTGTAACCGTTAGTATAGTGAGATAGGAACTATCCTTCAACTTGACTAATCTGATTTAACAAAACCGTGTCTGTCATTGCACGGTTTCAAGGGGATGTGAACAACGCTCCTGCAATTTGGCGGTGCTGTATTAATACCACTGTGTAGCCTCACTTGATTCCGAAGACTATGCAGTGGTACTGCTGATGACGATCTTAAATTTCAGAAATTCTAATGAGACTAACGTCAGCACTTCAAAAACTAGTTTCCTCCTATGAAATCAGTCACGTATGTTTTACAACATTTAAAAGCTATAGAAACGGCAAAATAAAGCATTTTCAGGAAAATGCCCTCATTGATGAAGGTTAAAGATAGACTGCATAAAGAGTTTTTGCCTTCAGATAAAGTTCAAAGACCTGTTCTACGGAGTGGAATAACAGCTGAGGACACACGTTCGAGAGCGACAGGATTGTCACTTTGTAAACGATGTGTTGTGTGATAAAGATTGAACTATTTCCATGACCAGTTAAATAAAGCCCTGAACTATTGAACTGTACTGTACTACATGAAAATTCATGTCCCAGAAAACAAACTGAAAACAAACTGAAATCAGCAATGGCCGTATTTTGTTGTTTTATTGTCAGAAAAATCGATTTTCAGTCACTTAGTTACCATCCTCAGTGCTATAATATACAATTAAAATTGGTAGGCACTGGTACCAAGCTGTAACCACAAGCGTAGAGCGATCACATAAACTTTCCTTCCAATTCTATCCACTATTTGGTCGTGGTGCACACAACAATCCATGGAGTCGCCAATCTTAACGAAATAGTCATGAACATACATACTTACTTAATATAGGTGCAAAGGAAGTGAATTTTGAACATCAAACAGTGGCTAATCATTCCTCAAGAACTTGTTTTCGTTGATGCCCCGAAGGTCCAATGGACGTCGACCGGCCGCCATGTCACCCCCTGGTATTCAGGGTAATGCCAAGGTGGTATGAAGGGACATGGCGTCAGCCTACCGCTCTCCCGGCCGTTTTGTCGACCTACCAGTCCTCGAAGCCGCTGCTTCTCATTTGCGTAACGCATCAGTTGGCATCAAGAGGCATCCTCCCACCACGGAAAAATCTCTGTCTGTACCGGGAATCGAACACGGGTCCTCCGCATGGCAGACATCCACGCCGACCAATCAGCTGCGGAGGCGGACATTTAGATTGTGCGTGAAATCTTATGGGACCTAACTGCTAAGGTCATCAGTCCCTAAGCTTATACACTACTTAACTTAACTTATCCTAAGGACAAACACACACACCGGGAGGATTCGAACCTCCGCCGGGATCAGCTGCACAGTCCATGACTGCAGCGCCTGAGACCACTCGGCTAATACCGCGCGGCGGACGTTTAGATTATTAAGGAAGACGAAAATTTATTTTTGGCAGGAAACTGGAATTCTATAATACGAAAAGAAAGGGAAGGAAAAATAGTAGGAGAACATGGGCTAAATGAATGAAAGGGAAACCTGCTAGGTTGAAATAATCGTTGCAAACACTTATTTTAAGAATCATGAAATAACGTTTTACATCTTGAAGAATGCAGGTGACGCTGGAAGGTTTCAGAATCTTATATAAAAGTATTGCACAGCATCAGCAACCAGATTTTAAACTGCAAAACAAGTTCAGGGGCAGACGCAGACATTGGCCACAATTTATTACTATTGGATTGTAGAGTAAAACTTATGAAGTTCCAGAACTTAAGAAAATTAACGAAATGAGATGTGGAGTAAGTGAAGGAACCAGTGGTTGTTAAGAAATTCGAAGGAAGCAAGAAACTCAGTTGAAGACAAATGGGTAGCTTAGTAGATGCTCAAATAAGCAGAACGACAAGGACTACTAAATATGCTTGACTAACACACGAGATATTGAACTTAATACACCAAAAGAAATCATACGAAAATGTAGCAAATGAAGGAAATATACTCTAAAAATGAAAATGAGAGAAAATGCAAAATGGCTAAGCAGGAATGGCTGGACAGGAAATGAAAATCTGCCTAAGTATACATGACTGTGACAAATATAAACACAGCCTGTAGGAAAACCAAAGACACTTGCAATGAAGAGAGAAGCAGTTGTGTGAACATCGAGAGATCAGATGGCAAGCTAGTAGTAAGCAAAGAAGTGAAAGCTAAAAGCGTATAGGAATATAGAGAAGAGATATACAAGGGATATGAAGACAATGTTACTGGAAGGGAAAATTGAGCACACGAAGATGACGTGGGAGATATAATACTGTGAGAAGATTTTGACACAGCACTGAAAGACCTCAGTCGAAACAAGGTACCTAGCGTAGATCAAGTTCCCTCACAATTATCGAAATCCTTGCCCGGAGAAAACGGTGACAAAACTATTCCACTTGGCATTCAAGATATACGAGAGGGCTGAAGTAACCTCACACTTCAAGAAGAGCAATACCTGTCTAGAAGAAGACAGAGGCTGTCGTGTAGATATTACAGAACCATGAGTTTATTGAGTCTTGGGTTCAAAATGCTAACGCTAATTAGTTAAAGGATAATGGAAAAGTTGAGCCCATGGGAGATCATTTCGGTTTCCGGAAAATGTAGAAACGTGCAAGGCAATACTGACTTTACGACTCAGACGGTAGATTGGAAAACGGCGTACCTACGTGTACAACATCCGTAGATTTAGAGAAAGCTTTCGATCATATCGACTGGAATACACTGATGGTAGCAGGGATAAAAGGAGAGGATCTAAAGGGGGTCTTCACCTTGAACGGGAACCAGATTTTATTTCTAAAAGCCGAAGGACATGATCGGGATTCAGTTGTTGAGAAATAACTGAGAGCAAGAGGTAAAGAAAACCAACTAAAATTTGGGAAAGGGAATCGTAGTTCAAAGAAAAGAATTAAAATTTTATCATTTACATAATCTTTAGTAACTTCAGGGTAAAACACCAACTACTTTGCAGCAAAAATATGGTGCTCATTGGCTCCTAAATAGTAGTTCACGACAGTGCCTGGCCGACTTAAGATGTCGTCATGTGTTTGCGTTAGAATGTGTTTAGTTTCAAACATAATTTTACATCAACGGAATCAAAAGACTTTAGAAGTTCATTTTGTTTACCCTCTCCTGTGAAGTTGAAGAACTTGGTAAATCTATGCTATTTTTATTTCCATATTTAATAGCGTGAGATTCTGCTAAGGAACTTCTACGTCCTTATGATAAAATTCGCAGCAATCACTCACAAAGAAGTGCTGTTGTAGAGGCAAAAAGTAATACAGTTGTATTTGAAAAAAAAGCCTTTAACTCGTTGGTTGACAAAGTTACGAAAATATTTTACCAACATTTTACGCGCCTAATGTGATTCCTTATCTGCCTACAAAAGGATAACCAACATCCTTAACTTGAAAAAATAAATCTGAAGAGATTTAGTTCAATAATACTCCATCATAATCATAATACTGTGGATGTTTGCTGTCTTCTTCTTTTGTGAGTGGGACGTGTTTGATCTTTTCCTCTTCTTCCTCGAAAAGCTTTGTTTGTGTGACGTTTCTGATAGCATCGCGATCCTATAGATTTGGTGATAGTAATTCGTTAAGGCCTTTCTCCAGTTTGTTTCCACCAACAGGGCCTAGTTCAAAATGGTTCCAACGGCTCTGAGCACTATGGGACTTCTGTCATCAGTCCCCTAGAACTTAGAACTACTTAAACCTAACTAACCTAAGGACGTCAAACACTCCCATGCCCGAGGCAGGATTCGAACCTGCGAACGTAACGGTCGCGCGGTTCCAGACTGTAGCGCCTCGAACCACTCGGCCACCCCGGCCGGAAACTGGGCATAGTAATCTTATTTTCATGAATATGAGAATCCGTTTGGGTTCCCTCTTTCTCCATATCCCGTGAGATGGATTCTTGGCACCATCTTCATAACCGTGTTTTTAGTGATTTTTCTGCAATGGGTCTTGGCTAACGCATTCCATCTTTTATTCGTAGTCTGAAGACTGTGGTCTAACATGACATCCTTTCACCTTCAGTGTCTTATGTTAGGGACTTGAGTGCTTCTGATATGTATAGTTCTTATGGTTTGGTTGCTGTTGTATTCTACAGAAATGTATAGTTCCAGGAAGTAAGGACTGCTTCAAGGCAACTTATTTATTTCTGTTTTCCTTCGTTCTGTTTCCTGACTGCCAGCGTGATCTTGTATGTAACTGAGTTGGGGATGCTGTTCAATCTACATTTCTTCAAAGTTTTGATTTCTTGCCTTCTCACCCACTTCTTTGTGTGTTTGCGTGCATCCTCTTTGTTTATCTCTTTTCTTTCATTCCTTATAGATGTGTGAATGCATTCATCTGTTATATTCCCTTCTTTGGTCTCAAAACTCAGTTACCATTCGATTGAACCCAATATTTTTGTAGAGATACTTCTGTCTTTCTTTACCAAATCCAATGCCATTTTGCATCCAAATAAAAGTAGTGTTTCTGACCCATATAGGACTTCTGGTTTTACGACTATACTGGAATGCCTTATTTTAACATATATGGAAAAGCATTTTTTTTAGTTTACAGGTCTTCCTCTTTCACGTATGGTCTTTTCATTTCTTAAGTTCTTCTTTTTACTGCTGCTTTTTCACTTTTTGCGTTTATATTTTTACTCGCGTATTTTAGTCCAGTGAAACTGTCAGAAAAAAAGCCTGTACCTTGCAAAAGGTGGGGTAGAAGATTTTAGTTTTTTAACTCGTTCATATTGTTGGAAGGGTTAGAAAACCAAGTTTTCTCTTGGGAACACTTTCTGCAGTCAAAAAACTTCGAAAATTTCGGACTTTTTTCATTTTTTTCCAAATATCTCAGTTTCATTTGCTCCTATCGCTTTGACGCCTATTTTCTTTTTTAAAGAGCACAAAATTCTCTACAAATTTGATTCTTACCATTTGTTTCTACTCCCAGTATGTAAGGCGCTGCAGCGCGTCAAAAAATACCAATTTTTCAAATTTCGAGCAAAGAATAGTTGGTGACAATTTCCACGATGTAAAGTCCGTAGAAAAGATAAAGTTGTTACTCTCCTTTCTGCGTTCAATTCTGTAAAAGCTGGGAGCACTAAAATTACTCCTGTTGATCCTTTAACTCTTTTCCAAAGGTTTTGTTTAATGAAATAGTGAAGAAGAGTTAAAAGCCTTTCTGAAATATGAACTTGCTCCTTACCCAACGTCCCTATTCTCAGAAAAAGGCATGCGAAAAGGAACAAAATCTTCATTCTACAATGCCTTCGTTCCAGTGGAAGATGTGAAGTCAGGTGGACTGAGTAAATTTTTTGTCATTGATGGAGGGTACCTTATCCACAAAGTGACTTGGACTCGAAATGTTTGCTTCAAGTCAATAGCCCAAAGCTATGTTTCTTACCTGAAACGTCATTTTGGATCTCAATTTGCTATTGTATTTGATGGGTGTCCATGTGAGGGAGACAAATGTAGCACAAAGAGTGCTGAGGGGATTCGTAGGTCCAAACAACATTCTTCGGTTGACGTTGTGGTTGAATCAGAGATGATGAACCAAGTCCCTCAGGACAAGTTCTTGTACAACGAACGAAACAAGATGCTGTAAGTTGACCGGCTTGGGGCAAGGCATTGAAAACTTATTTTTCTTAAAGCCAGGAAGAGGAAATGCAGAAGACAAGTGGTTTTCCACTGCATCTTACAAGTTTGACAGTGAATATATTCTGTTCACTCGCGCCTTTAGCGGATGTGATTCAGCATCTGCTTTTTTTGGTCAAGGAAAAATTAAGTGCAGCAATATTTTTGCGAAAAATGAACACCTAACCTCAGCGCTTTCAATAAACCACATGCTACCCGTGAAGAAATAATAACTGCAGGAGAACAGGTTACTATCGCATTGTATAGTGGAGGTGTCAGCAGTTCCCACACACTAGACCATTTGCGGTACCGGCTATTCGCCAAGTCTGCCGCAAAAAGCAAACTGAATCTTGCACGGTTGCCACCTACACAAGATGCTGCACAACATCATTCGGTACGGACTTACCAACAAGTCCAAAGTTGGATGGGAAACTGGGAACCTCCTGAGAAATGGTGCTGGAATCACAATGACCACGGTCCAATACCCGTTATAATGAGCCAAGATCCAGCACCTGAAGCACTTCTTCACATTGTTTCATGCTCATGCAAGCTGATCTGTGGCGGAGCGGGCTCCTGCGGAAAAGTGGGTTTGAAATGTTCTTCAATTTGCAAGAAATGTATTGGGGTCAACTGTGAAAAACGTGCCAAAATTTTTATATGAAGACAGTGAAGAAGATGTTATGGAGGATGTTGAGGAAACCGCTGACGAAACCAACGAACTTGCTGAGGCTGACTCGCTGTTTAAAGAAGAGGTCAATCTGGGATCAACTCTATGTACAGACCCTGAATCCGTAATTCAAGGTATTTCTGGTGACACTGAGGAACCTGGCACATCAAAACGTTGGAAGTGATGCTCATATTCGTCTCAAGTGCGCTTAAATGTAATATTACAAGTATTACACACCCAGAACTGTCAACATTTTTTAGTAACTGACAATGCATTTTAATTGTAATAAAGCTACTTATTTTTAATGTCAACTGTGTGGCTTTTATACACAAGAATAATTACCTACCTAATTAGGTTGCCTATTGCAGCTAATAATAGTTCAGTTTCCTGATACAATTTATTTTGTGTGCGTGTGTGTGTTTGTGTGTCTGTGTGTGTGTGTGTTTATATCTCTTAATGATGTATTTTTATATTTATAGTTTTACAAAGACCAGCGCTGAGGTAGCCCATAGTGAACTTCAGGTAGTGATGTAAGAATCACAATAGTTCAGTGCCCAGCAATTCTCATGTTGCATACAGAGAAATTGAATACCTGAAAGTGAGGTGGTAAATTCCAGCTTATAACATGACGTATAATGTACTTATACTACACAAACAGAAACTGAAAAAATAGTGTTCAAAAATTAGGTATCTTGCTACTATGCTCAAAATTTGAAAAATTGGTATTTTTTGAGGCGCTGTAGCGCCTTAGATATTGGGAGTAGAAAAAAATGGCACGAATCAAATTTGTAGAGAATTTCGTGATTTTTAAAAAAGAAAATAGACGTTAAGCGATAGGAGCAAATGAAACTGAGATATTTTGAAAAAACTTTAAAAAGTCCGAAATTTTCGAAGTTTTTTGACTGCAGAAAGTTTTCCCAAGCGAAATTTTGTTGCCAAAACTCGGTTTTCTAATCTTTCCAACCATATGAACGAGTTGAAAAAATAAACTCTTCTACCCCACCTTTTGCAAGATATATCTGCTATTTGACTGGACTATTTGAAGTTATTTGTTTTCTTCATGTTCAGATACTAGGTTTTTAAATTTCTTGGAGAGTCACTTTCATTGGTCCTGTATCTCTTTCCAAAAGATATTTATAGAGCTGCTTTTGTAGCTGTCTTCTTCGTAAGCTCTAGTCTTTTGTATGCATTGTTTGAGGTTCCAGCAACTGTTAAGAGATCGTCTGCAAAAGCGAAACAGTTTATTGCTTCTTTCGATCTCACCAGCCATATGTAGTTGTTAAATATTTATTTTCTTCCTCTATTGTCTATTCTAGGCATCAGTTGAATAATAGTGGTTACAAACCGTCTCCTTGTCTGACTCCTGATACAACCTGGAGAAGGCTAGACCTTTCCCAAGAAATTTAACTTTAGATACTGTGTTCGCTTAATTTTTTTTCAGAGCTTTCCTATCTACTGCAAATTTCGTCTGTGTTTTGGGAAGTGGGCCTCCGTCTATCGAATCGTAAGTCAACAAATACTGGCACTATCTTTTTATTTGGTACTAGATGACAAACCCGGCATTTCTCTGGTATTCATTCTGCCAATTCTTATTTAGAAACGGAAACAAAAAGTGAACTGCGTTTGTAGTGCAATATCGAAAAATTTCATTTACATGTATTCGTGAAAACACTTTTGAAATCACCAAGCAGTCATACAAAGGAATATGCATAATGTAGGAATATGTAAGTACAGTACCCGAATTAAGAAACATGATCCCAGACAGCTTCTATAGCCTGGACGCAGCTGCATCACATGTCCACAACACAAACTTGTAAAATTTTATATGGAAACGGTTCTTCATAGCTGTATAGACGGTTACTGTTTTCGTCTACAGCCTTTCGCGCTTCGAAGTTGAAAGCTGTCAATAGCGCTGTCAGTTGTCAGGGATTTTCTTAAGATGACTCAACTGCAAGAATGTCTTACATCTACATGGTTACTATGCAATTCACACTTAAGTGCCTGGCAGACGGTTCATCGAACCATTTTCATACTACTTCTCTACCATTCCACTCTCGAATGGCGCGTGGGAAAAAGGAACACCTAAATCTTTCCGTTCGAGGTCTGATTTCTCTTATTTTATTATGATGATCATTTCTGCCTACGTAGGTAGGTGTCAACAAAATATTTAGGCATTCGGAAGAGAAAGTTGCTGATTGAACTTTCGTAAATAGATCTCACCGCAAAGAAAAATGCCTTTGTTTCAGTGACTGCCACCCCAACTCGCGTATCATATTAATGACACTGTCAGCTCTATTTCGGAATAAGACAAAACGAGCTGCCCTTCTTTGCGCTTTTTCGATGTCCTCCGTTAATCCTACCTGGTAAGGATCCCATACCGCTCAGCAATATTCCACCAGACGACGGACAAGCGTAGTGTAGGCTGTCTCTTTAGTGGGTTTGTCGCATCTTCTAAGTGTTCTGCCAACAAAGTGCAGTCTTTGTTTCGCCTTCCCCACAATATTATCTATGTGGTCTTTCCAATTTAAGTTGCTCGTAATTGTGATTCCTAAGTAGTTAGTCGAACTGACAGCCCTTAGCTTTGTGCGATTTATCGTATACCCAAAATTTATCGGAATTCTTTTAGTACCCATGTGGGTGACCTCGCACTTTTCTTTGTTTAGTGCTAACTGCCACTTTTCACACTATACAGAAATTCTCTCTAGATCCCTTGTCGACAGCACTCATTACTTCATGGGAATAAAGAGCTAGCTTTGTTGCACAAGAACGATATTTTCTGAATCCGTGTTGGTTATGTATCAATAAATTTTCTTCAAGGTGATTCGTAATGTTCGATTACAGTATATGCCCAAAATCCTACTGCAAATTGAGTTCAGTGATGGGGGTCTGTAATTCAGTGGGTTACTCCTATTTCCTTTCTTAAATATTGGTGAGACCTGTGCTACTTTCCAGTCTTTAGGAACAGACCTTTCGTCAAGTGAGTGGTTGCATATGGTTGCTAAGAAACACGCTATTGTGTCTGCATACTCTGAGAGGAACCTGAATGGACCGGAAGATTTACCTTTCTTAAGTGACTTGAGTTGTTTCGCAACACCTAAGATATCTACTTTTATGTCACTCATGCTAACAGATGTTCTGGTTTCGAATTCTGGAATATTTACTTCGTCTTCTTTCGTGAAGGCAGTAAAGAAGAACTGTTTTAAAACTTCAAGCATGTTGTGGGAGTTTTTCATGCATCTCAGTGTTTATGACGTCATCTCTGGTGATCTATGGGTCACACAATGATATGATTTTGCAGGTACGTTCAGCACCATATGTGAATATTCTCTGCAACATATGTTGCGAGTAGAGTCAGTAGCAAAGCAAAGAAGCAATAAATTGGAACGTCATGCACAATAGCGCAGTTCTTCACGCATCTCAGCGTTTATGACGTAATACCACTTGAACTATATGTGGTATCAAGATATAATTTTGTTGGAAATTTTGGAAATTTGTTGTAAGTTCCCCTGGGACCAAACCGCTGAGGTCATCGGTCCCTAGGCTTACACACTACTTAATCTAACTTAAAATAATTTTTACGCTAAGGACAATACAAATACCCATGCCCCAGGGAGGACTCGAACCTCCGACGGGGGGAGCCGCACGAATCGTGGCATAGCGCCTAAGACAGCGCGGCTACCCCGCACGGCATATAATTTTGTAGGTGCGTTTTGCGGCATATGTGGATACTGCCTCTGTGAAATTTATTTCGAACAGAGTTAGTGGCACAGAAACAATAAATTTAAATGTAGTACATCATGCGGTATTTTTCACAGCACGTCATATTTCCTGACTATGACAGGCAGGTGGTTCTTACCCCCAAAGCGATTGTTGCCTGACATTAAGGGTATTTGCACCAAGTTCGGTAGAAATCAGTCCTGCGGATTAGGAGGACATGTGGAACATATACATACGCACACATAGACACATCCATTTTTATAATACTTTATGGATTTTGTGGAGGGGGCGGAAAGGAAAGGAAAGGGAAGGAGCTATTTATATCAGCTGCGTCGGGAATTTATGTAGAAGCAGCGACAACGAGTGAAAATGAGTGCCGAACCTGGAATGTACTGCTTACTAGGCAGGTGCGTAAAACATTACGCCACCCGGACACAGCGTTTATGGCAAATGCACGGACTACACTGCCATGCTTCCAAGCCGAGCCACATTCTCACCTAGCACCACCTATCTACAGTCGCTGTCCATGTGTTCTATATTTGCTAATTTTAGATTCCGGTTGCATGTCGAACGTAAATGTGCGTCTGCACTGGAGGATGTTTATTCATAGCCGTCGAGGCATATAAATTATACGAATGCATGTTGTCTGTTCTTTCGGATATGTCCGAAATTACAGACACCACGAGCTCATTTAATTACTGGATCTTCTTAGTGAAATCTGAAGTCTCTAGCCTCCTTTTTGTCACAATTTTTGGTGTTAATAACGATCATCCTCCTTTACCTCCTCTGCATTACTGCAGATGACGTGTCACTGAGCACATTTGTTCTGTGCGTGCAGTACACGTGAGGCGCCTAGTTGTTTCCACTGCACTGTGTGGAATACGAAGGTTCTGTTATAGTTCACTAACCTGCTGTCTTCAAGTTGATGTCCACATCGCAGAAAACAGCACGCAGGTCGTAGCTTCTGTATCTTGAGGCTGAAACTGACTTTTAGCGAGGTTCTGTTCTGAAATAATGTATCATTTCTTTGGGATGCCACTCGCGTATTTTAACATAGCCACACGAGAAGACTACATGATCTTAATACAACACCTTGTGATACAGCAAAGTACATGATCAAACACAATGTTTACGAAAATGCATCTTTGCACTTTTTGTGGCACGTGTCTGTGCCTCATGACTACCGGGAGTGAATCTTTTAATACTAAATACCGGCAAACACATCCTGCCACAGACAACATGACTGTACCTCTCGACTGCCTAATCCAGAGCGATGAAAAAAATAAAAATTGGAAACACATCCTACGACAGACAACATGTCTGTTCTTCTCGACTGCCTAATCCAGAGTGACGATCAGCCCGAAACACGTCGCGAGCCATACCAGAAAAGGCGGGACCCGAACGCTTCCGAAGTGCTTCGTCTGCAATTTCATCAGTCTTTTGTTTTTGATTTAAATTGTTTTCAATAATTCTAAAATGACTGATTGATAGTCAGCTGTTGAGGGATATTTATAATAAAAAGTGAAGTCATTCGACTGAGTAGTTTAACTAATAATAATAATCATACTTTAACGTTTTGGCGCCCATGCTCCGAACACAGCAGCCAATCACAGAGCAGTAGCATTATACAGGCGGTCTTTCTCACGGGAATCATACCGAATCTAACATCTGCTACACCACATTTCGTCATCTATATACTTCTTGCATCTCCACTGCTCTGGGAACAGCTTCTTGGATGGTATGATGGCTGACTAAGCCAGAAATATTACAATTCTCCTAAGTATCTAAATTCTTTAGTACACAGTACTTTGTTATTGCTGATTTCTAGCTCACCCAATGTGGTTTTGATACCAGTCATGAAGTTTTTCAAATGAGATTAGAAATTCAATTTTACTGGTTGTTTTTGTGCATTGCGTCCTTGGAAATTAATTATACATCAGGAGTTTGTTACCGTTTTAGGTAAGAGGTCCGCCAGTCACGATTACCTACTTGTTTCACTTCGATTTTTGTTCTCTTTTCCTTGTGTATCCTTTCCTTTTTTAGTGCGTTTCTTCTCCTCTTGTTTTGCCTCTGTATGTGAGGATTTGGAACTGCGTCAGGTCTGTGTCTTTTAGCGGTTCTCCTTGTACGCTGTCCGTCTTCGTCCCTTCACCGCATGCGTTTCTGTTTCTATGCGTTTGGGCACTGATTACCATGCTGTTTAGCGCCCGAAAACCTTAAACCACACACACACACACACACATACACACACACACACACACACATAAACACCATATTTTGCCATTTTGAACAAAGGATGTATCGTCATCATGCACTTGAAGAAAGTGAAAGCTTGGTGCTCTAAGGTGAAGCGAAGGGGATATGATACGGTGCGGTGGCGTTGCCAGAAGACAGAGGAGCGAGACGTTGTTTTCGCGAAGGTGGTTGTAGAACCAAGTTGGCTCTCTCCGAGGCTTCCCGAATAAAACGAGAACTCCGGCAGCATTACATATTCTTCGCCATGTTCCCCTCAGAATTCTGCTAGAATTACCCTCACTCGGCACAAAGGAGGAAGGAATCTAACAAGGCAGCGGAAGAACGGCTCCAGTGGGGCTGGAGGTGGGTGAGGGGGTTTTGGGGGTGGGGATGGGGGGAGTGGGGAAGCAGTGCGGGAAAGGGGCACAGTGGAGGAGAACAGAAGACTGGCTTCGGTCCCAGGAGTGCGGCGCAGCCAAGATCGAGGGCCTTACGATTCTAATGAGAACAAATTAAACTATCATTACTGGACGCGGCCGGGTGAGCGGCGGACTGAATTTTGAAATATGGGAAACAGGCCTCGGCGGCATCTGCTGCGGCCCGACCCCGCAGGATTCTCATCCCTTAACTGATAGAGAAGGCGAGCCTCGAGGAGGCCGCGGGGCTGATGGCTGCCGCGGGGGGCGGAGTGTTCCCTTACCGGATCCAACTAATAACAAGGGGAATCTCCGGGCCAAGTTGGCGCCGCCGGCTACGCTACCTACAGTTTAATGCTCGGCGCGGTGCGCCGCTAGTCCGTCACCCGACTCAGCGAAGGCGCTCACTGGTTGCAGCGATGGGCCAGTGTCTACAGGGTGAAAAGTATTTAAACCGACAAACTCTACATCTACATCTACATCTACATCTACATGATTACTCCGCAATTCACATTTAAGTGCTTGGCAGAGGGTTCATCTAACTACAATCACACTATCTCTCTACCATTCCACTCCCGAACAGCGCGCGGGGAAAACGAACACCTAAACCTTTCTGTTCGAGCTCTGATTTCTCTTTCTTTATTTTGATGATCATTCCTACCTATGTAGGTTGGGCTCAACAAAACATTTTCGCATTCGGAAGAGAAAGTTGGTGACTGAAATTTCGTAAATAGATCTCGCCGCGACGAAAAACGTCTTTGCTTTAACGACTTCCATCCCAACTCGCGTATCATGTCTGCCACACTCTCTCCCCTATTACGTGATAATACAAAACGAGCTGCCCTCTTTTGCACCTTTTCGATGTCCTCCGTCAATCCCACCTGGTAAGGATCCCACACCGCGCAGCAATATTCTAACAGCGGACGAACGAGTGTAGCGTAAGCTGTCTCTTTAGTGGACTTGTTGCATCTTCTAAGTGTCCTGCCAATGAAACGTAACCTTTGGCTCGCCATCCCCACAATATTATCTATGTGGTCTTTCCAACTGAAGTTGTTCGTAATTTTAACACCTAGGTACTTAGTTGAATTGACAGCCTTGAGAATTGTACTATTTATCGAGTAATCGAATTCCAACGGATATCTTTTGGAACTCATGTGGATCACCTCACTCTTTTCGTTATTTAGCGTCAACTGCCACCTGCCACACCATACAGCAATCTTTTCTAAATCGCTTTGCAACTGATACTGCACTTCCGATGACCTTACTAGACGGTAAATTACAGCATCATCTGCGAACAACCTAGGAGAACTGCTCAGATTGTCACCCAGGTCATTTATATAGATCAGGAACAGCAGAGGTCCCAGGGCGCTTCCCTGGGGAACACCTGATATCACTTCAGTTTTACTCAATGATATGCCGTCTATTACTACGAACTGCGACCTTCCTGACAGCAAATCACGAATCCAGTCGCACAACTGAGACGATACCCCAGAGGCCCGCAGCTTGATTAGAAGTCGCTTGTGAGGAACCGTGTCAAAAGCTTTCCGGAAATCTAGAAATACGGAATCAACTTGAGATCCCCTGTCAATAGCGGCCACTACTTCGTGCGAATAAAGAGCTAGCTGCGTTGCACAAGAACGATGTTTTCGGAAACCATGCTGATTACGTATCAATAGATCGTTCCCTTCGAGGTGATTAATAATGTTTGAATACAGTATATGCTCCAAAACCCTAGTGCAAACCGACGTCAGTGATATAGGTCTGTAGTTCGATGGATTACTCCTACTACCCTTCTTAAACACTGGTGCGACCTGCGCAATTTTCCCATCTGTAGGTATAGATCTATCAGTGTGTGAGCGGTTGTATATGATTGCTAAATAGGGAGCTATTGTATCAGTGTAATTTGAAAGGAACCTAATCGGTATACAATCTGGACCTGAAGACTTGCCCGTATCAAGCGATTTGAGCTGTTTCGCAACCCCTAAGGCATCTACTTCTAGGAAACTTATGCTAGCAGCTGTTCGTGTTTCAAATTCTGGAATATTCTGGGAGTTTGTAGGGGACATCAAAACAAATATTTTTCCAAAATGTCATTTTTTCCTATGAGGAGTATTTAAACCGGTAGAGGAAGATTTCTCTGGGTGCAAATTGATTAAACCAACAAACACTTTTCCATTTTTTTATGACAAAGAGACAACATCTAGGCAGCAGATACGGCCCAATTAAACAGTCTCCAACAACACCGACCCACACATCAACGAAGAACCGCACTTGATGAGCGCTAGTAACTGTGGCATGTGGGTTATCCTCACTCCAAACATGCGAATTGCGCATGTTGAAGACTCCATCAGGCCCGAACGTTGCTTCATCGGTAAACAACACAGAGGATGGAAATGTAGGATGCATTTCACACTGTTCCAGGTACCACTGCGAAAACTGTGCTCTGGGTGGATAATCAACTGGTTTCGAGTTGTGGACTCGCTGTAAGTCTAATGGACGTAACAATTGCTCTCGAAGGACTGTTCTTGAATTCGTCTGATTCGTCCCCATGTGACGTGCAATTGCACGAGTGCTGATTGAAGGATCCCGCACCACATGCTGCAAATTGCAGCGATCTTACCGTGCGACGGCATCCCTGTCCAGGTAATCTGCTGAATGACCTGGTCTCACGCAGACGTTCGTACACAGCATCAAAGGTCCGTATGATGCGGGATACGGCGATTAGGATATTGTTGTTGATAAACCCGCTGTGAAGCTCGTCCGCTGTGGTGCGCTATGTAGTACGCACCAACCATATCAGTGTACTCACTCCAGGTGTATCTCTCCATTAGTAAACAGAGACAATGCACTACTACACTGGTGGACAGCAGTTGCCTACAACTGAAGAGCGTAATACGCCCTCTAACTAATGAAGATCGTAATACGGCCTCTACCAACTGTTTAAATAATCCTCGTAGGAAAAAATGACATTAGGGAAAAATATTTGTTTTCCTGTCCCTTACAACCTCCCAGAGTTTGTTGGTTTAAATACTTTTCACCCTGTATATGAGTTAGGTTTACCTCACTGACGGAAGCAAGTATATCTTGTTATACACTAATCCTCTAGAATAATTGAGACATGTGGATTGTATAACTCGTATACCAGTTGCCTCTGTTGCCTACCGTACCACAAACTTTCGACATCAGTCTTTATACGAGATGTGGCGGGTAAATAACGAGACTGGTGTCAAAAATATGATTATTTCAAACAAAATTACAACTAAAATTTATCCCCGTGAAACATCATTGCAGATTGCGATCATCTGTTTACTTTTATGCTCAGTGCTACCGATTTCGATCAGCGAACCATTATCAAGCAGAACAACTTCCTGCATCGAAGTTATTGTAGTGAGAAGCTGGTTACGCTTTGCTTCGTCTTCATAGTGATCTACTGATAGAAATAGGTAGCACTGAGCATAAAAGTGAACACAAAAAATGGCTCTAAGCCCTATGGGACTCAACGTCTGTCATCAGTCCCCTAGAAATGGTTCAAATGGCTCTGAGCACTATGGGACTTAACTTCTAAGGTCATCAGTCCCCTAGAACTTACAACTACTTAAACCTAACTAACCTAAGGACATCACACACGTCCATGCCCGAGGCAGGATTCGAACCTGCGACCGTTGCGTTCGCGCGGTTCCAGACTGTAGCGCCTAGGACCGCTCGGCCACCTCGACCGTCAGTATCCTCGATTTACGGAATGCATGGTCTATATATATATATATATAATTAAGTTTGTACGGAACCATCAGTGCCCTACACCTACTTGCACCTGGCCAGTGTTCTTTTTTTAGCTCTTCAGCAGGCTTGTCCACTAACAACTCTTTCGCAGATACGGCTTTGTGGGTTGGTGCGTTGTCCTGATGCAGAATCCATGACTCGTTCTTCCACAAATCCGATCTTTCCTTACTTACTTCTTCAAAAAATGGTTCAAATGGCTCTGATCACTATGGGACTAAACTTCTGAGGTCATCAGTCCCCTAGAACTTAGAACTACTTAAACCTAACTAACCTAAGGACATCACACACATCCATGCCCGAGGCAGGATTCGAACCTGCGACCGTGGCGGTCGCGCGGTTCCAGACTGTAGCGCCTAGAACCGCTCGGCCACATCGGCCGGCTTACTTACTCCTTCCCTTAGCGTGAGTATCGTAGGTAGACAGTTAAGTATTGACGAACATGCGCGAAATGACGTAGGGTTTTATTGAAACCAAAAAATGTTGCACAAAATGATCATAGAAGGAGCTTCGTGTGATAGAAGGCAATAATTAACATAACAATTTATTTTTAGCAAAGACGATGTTCTTCATAACAAATGCTCAACATGTCGGCTGTCATTCATCAACAATACCGGCACTCAAGGGACACTGCTGTGAACAACACAGCATCTCAGTAGCTATGGTCAGAAATTGACGTCTCTTTTAGTATCCCTAATGAAGTCGGACGATAGCGATTCACAAAAACTACAACCAATAATTACAAGGATTGAGGCCTGGGGACCTCGGAAGCCAAGAATGACAGAAGTGACGGCTCAGCACGCGATCCTCACCGTATGATGTGTACAATAGATCTTTCACACATATTGTAATATGGGGTGGTGCGTCGTACTGAATTAAAGTGACACCTTCCAGCAAGTGTTTAACAGCCAGGCTACGGATGGTGCGTTTCTGTAACATGACAGCGTACTTCGCACCCGACACGCTCCTCGAAGATAAAGGTCCGATCACGACGTGTGTGGTAAACCCACAACACACCATGACAGTTCTAGGATTTTCGGTAGCTTAAATATTCGATTCCCAAGTGTCACTGACACATTTCAGACCCCTGTTGACGATCTTTCCTCTGGATTTCGATTTCGGAGAAACATCATGTCGTTTCAGAAAGCGTCTCAGTTTTTATTAGGACAGTATCGTCAATTCTTCAGTTTGCAAAAAACCCCTCTTGTATTAAACCACCAGAAATGTCTCACTTTATCCAGTCAGTCCGTAGAGGATGGTATGAGAAGCGTACAGTATGTCTACCCGCGCTTTGCCATCCGAGTGTTGAAGAGATTAAGACACTCCGTCCTTGGACTAAGAGTCGTCGTGTCGGATTCTTTCTAGCTGTTTTTCCGATAAGCTCTCGAAGTTCGTGTCCCTCGCAGAAGCAGTATCAGCGACCTCGTATTCTCCGTAAAGTGCAATTATACTTCCTGTGTTTATAAGTGATGAACCGGGATGCTATTATGATGTACTTATCTACTAAAAACCATAAATTGATAATATTGACACAATTAATAACGATTAACTGAAAACTAAAATTTTCTTGAGAGCATTGTCTTACGACAGAACTACATCGAAAGGCATCCTATCAATGATTGGTGACTATGGTGCCCAAGCTGTACCTCGTACTTACACTCGTGATATTTCGTAGCATTTCGTACATTTTCGTTAACTCAAACATTGTTCATTTATTTATTAGGATGATCAATTTATAGCGTTGTAATACTGTTGTCAGCAAGTACTTATGGCCTTCTCCTAATATGTCTTGGCATGGTTAGCTTAAGGGCTGGCCGAATGCCCTTCCTACTAGCAAATATTAAGCGAGATAATTTCCTTTCGCGCCAGATTACCTCAACTGTGCTATCCCTACGTACCTCGCTGCTGACGTACCGCGTGTTCCCATGTCTAGCCACAGCACCTCACAGCACCATCCACTGTACACGCCATATGGTCCGCCGGCTCCTTCAGCCAGCGTGGGAACTGAAATCTTACTACCGACTGTGTGCGTTCTGCAGTACCATTTCACTCACTGAACACTGCACCATATATGCAGACACGGTACAAAATTGTAAAATTGGAAAATAAGGAAATTAATGAGTGGCTTGAACGTGAGGGGTACCTTTTCATGTAGATTTTATTTCTGTATACTTTTTAAAACTTGTTACATAACATGTGAACGGTAAACGAATACTTCCTCGGTTTTGCAGCATCTTGTACCTTGAAACAGAAGACGGTCTTTCACTGTGGAACATGGGATATCTGCAGATTAACTGAGTTTATTAAAGTCTTCACAATTTTACCTGTCTTGAAGATGGTTTCTAATAGCTTCCATTTCTTAGTGTATTTAACTTGCAACTGATTTTTGACAATACCTCTTCTTAATCTTATTTCACTTGCTTGTTATTGGTCCGTAGGAGAGTAATAAGGTAACTGATAGACTGCTCAATAAATATTCTTCGTCTTCTTTTTCTTGTACTTTTGACCTGCATCGTTGCTGGACGAACTTGACATAGTTAGTTTAAGGGGTGGCCAGATTCTCTTCCTATAGTCACACCGTTAACCCCATTCGTGGGCGAGGATATGTATACCACAACTTGCTGCTACTAACTTAGTCCATGTAAAAGGAGCGAAAATTTTCTAAATGGTTGCAGATCGTGAGGCTGAGGCGGACTTAGGTAGCAGTCCGGCAACCACCTATTGGGATGTGAGACACCGTCTAAGAACTATAACCATACTGAGCGGCACACCGAATCTCGTCGCTAAACACGATAGTGCAGTGCCTGTGTTAGTCTGAATTAGGGTGCAAAATTTCTTTGGACACGCATGGATGTCCAAAGTAACAGGCATTGCGGTGACTGCAGCCCTTGTGAAATACATTAAATGTATTCGCAATTGGGAAACGCAAACCATCAGCTGCACAATGGGATGAAGACAACGAAAATATGTAGCCGCGCGGCCTGAGGCGTTTGTCACGGTCCCCGCCGCTGCCCCCATCGGGGGTTCGAGTCCTCCCTCGGGCATGAGTGTGTGTGTGTTGTCCTTAGCGTAAGTTAGTTTAACTTAGATGGAGTAGTGCGTCAGGTTAGGGATCGATGACCTCAGCAGTTTGGTCCCATAAGACCTTACCACAATACCAATACCATACCGTATTTCCCGCTTATCTCGAGTGCTCACCTTACCATTTGTCTATCGGTGCACGATGCATGTCCAAAGGAACTTTGCATCGTAATTCAGAATAACACAGACACTGCACTATCGTATGCATCAGCCGACACCGGGCGGGAGACTTTCAGGCAAAATGTCTCACCTGTACGGGAATAAATACAATGGACGTACGACTACAGGTTGTAGACGCTTGGTTGATGAGACGTGGAAGTTTGGATCTGCCAGTGAGTCGTGCGCGGATAGCCAGATGGTAAGGCGACCGCTCACGATATGCGGGAAATACGGGTTCGACTACCAATACGGCGTACGTTTCCATTGTCGCCATTCCACTCCACAGCTGATGGTTGTCCAAATTCGCAATTGCGAATACGTTTAATATCGTAGCCAAAACGGCAGGCAATTTCGATCCGGGACAGGCGCACTTCCCTGTCTCCTCTGCATTGTACAGTGAAATTCCCGTTGCCATCTTAATGTTACTAGCCGTGATTTTAATTTCTCTGAAGGTTATTTTGACTTTCCTGTGTGCTGGGTCAGTCCGTCCGACAATCATTTCCTTTTCGATGTCTTCACATTTTTCACGCAGCCATTTCGTCTTAGTTTCCCTGCGCTTCCTATCTATTTCATTCCTCATTGACTTGTATTTCTGTATTCCTGAATTTCCCTGAATATTTTGGTTCTTCCTTCTTTCAACGATTTCTCCGCAGTTACCTTCTTTCAACGATTTCTCCGCAGTTACCTTCTTTGTACCTATGTTTTTCCTTCCAACTTCTGTGACCACCCTTTTCAGAGATGTCCATTCCTCTTCAACTAAAATGCATAGTGAGCTGTACTTATTGATGTATCTGTAGCGTTAGAGAACTTAAAGCGTATCTAGCCTTTCCTTAGTATTTCTACATCCAACTTCTTTGCTTATTGATTGTTCCTGACTAATCTCTTAAACTTCAGTCTGGTATTCACCACCACTACATTGTAATCCGAGTCTATACCTGCTCCTTGGTGCACCTTACAATCCAGTATCTGATTTCGGAATCTGTCTGACCATGATGTAATCTAACTGAAATCTTCCCGTATCATCCGGTATTTTCCAAGTATACTTCCTCCTCTTGTGATTCCCGAACAGAGTATTCGCTATTACTTGCTGAAATTTATTACAGAATACAATTAGTCTTTCTCCTCTCTCATTCCTTGCCCAACCCCATATTCTCCTGTAACCATTTCTTCTACTCCTTTCCCTACAACCGCATTGGTTCAAAATGGTTCAAAAGGCTCTGAGCACTATGGGACTCAAATTCTGAGGTCATTAGTCCCCTAGAACGTAGAACTAGTTAAACCTAACTAACCTAAGGACAACACACACATCCATGCCCGAGGCCGAATTCGAACCTGCGGCCGTAGCGGTCTCGCAGTTCCAGACTGCAGCGCCTAGAACCGCACGGCCACTTGGGCCGGCGCACAACCGCATTCCTGGCCCTCATGGCTATTAGATTTTTATCTTCTTTTATGTAATGTATTACTCTTTCGACTTCCTCTATATTTTCATCTTCACCCTTCGGCGTCGGCATGTATACCTGCACTATAGTTGTCGTTGTTGGTTTGCTATCGATTCCGATAAGAACAATCTTATTACTGAAGTGTTTGCAGAAACACACTCTTTGCCTTACCTTCCTATTCGTAACGAATCCTACTCCTGTGATACGATTTTCTGCTGCTGTTGATATTACGTTATACCCATCTCACCAGAAATCTTTGTCTTTTTTTCATTTCACTTTACTGACCCCTGCTATATTTAGATTGAGCCTTTGCATTTCCGTTTTCAGACTTTCTAGTTTCTCTATCACGTTCAAGCTTCTGACATTTCACACCCTGACTTGTAGAACGTTATTCTTACATTGGTTATTCAGTCTTTCTATCATGTTAATCTCCCCCTTGGTTGTCCACTCCCAGAGATCCGAAAGCGGGACTATTCCGGAATCTTTTGCCAATGGAGACATCATCATGGCACTTGTTCAGTTACAGGCCACATGCGCTGTGGGTGATCGACGTTTGTCGTTAATGCAATGCTTCCCATTGCCTTCTGCTTCCTCATGCCGTTGGTCATTGCTGATTCTTCCGCCTTTAGGGGCAGTTTCCCAACCCCAGGGCAAGAGAGTTCTCTGATCCTCTGCCCGCTCCTCCGCCCTCTTTGCCAAGGCCGTTGGCAGAATGAGGGTGACTTCTTATGCGGGATGTCTTTGGACGCCAGTACGAAGGTGGTGGCAGGTTTCGAACGCAGAACCGACGACATTTTTCGTCACTAATCAAAGACGCTGCCAGACGGGTATCATGAGCTGTGTTGGGCCCATATCATAATGAAAACAACGACCCGCCGCGTTCGCTCTCCTCGGAGTTTCCACACGATGCGTGTGCAGTACTGGGACTCACCTGTAGAGAGGACATGGCGCCGAACTTTGCTGTTCTCGGCCATTTTCTCTCTGGTTCCACATCAAGGAAAGCCGCAACAATGATCTCCAGGCTGACACCCAGTGGTGCTCCACGCGTTCTCGCTCTAATTGTGTGCGTACTCCTCTCGCAGCAGACAAGCCCATTCGGTCATTCAAAGAGCGCGACGCGGTAGTACGATTCTGGGTGGCCCAGTGGACAATACGTCCGCCACTGTGGACGCTAGACGCCTGGGGACGCCAAAGTCCTGCATGACGTTGAACACAGCTCTCCTAGAACGAAATTTTCACTCTACAGCGGAGTGTGCCCTGATACGAAACTTCCTGGCAGATTAAAACTGTGTGCCGGACCGAGACTCGAACTCGAGAACTTCGCCTTTCGCGGGCAAGTGCTCTACCGACTGAGCTTACCAAGCACGACTCACGCCCCGTTCTCACAGCCTTAATTCCACCAGTACCTCGTCTCCTACCTTCCAAACTTGACAGAAGCTCTCCTGCGAACCTTGCAGAACTAGCACTCCTGGAAGAAAGGATATTGCGGAGACATGGACATATCAGCGCACACTCCGCTGTACAGTGAAAATTTCATTCTATAAACATCCCCCAGGCTGTGGCTAAGTCATGTCTCCGCAATATCCTTTCTTCCGGGAGTGCTAGTTCTGCAAGGTTCGCAAGAGAGCTTCTGTGAAGTTTGGAAGGTAGGAGACGAGGTACTGGCGGAATTAATGCTGTGAGGACGGGGCGCGAGTCGTGCTTGTGTAGCTCAGTCGGTAGAGCACTTGCCCGCGAAAGGCAAAGATCCCGAGTTCGAGTCTCGATCCGGCACACAGCTTTCCTGTTTCCATATTACTATGAAAGTCTGTAATTCGATAGCAACACGAGTAGCAATAAATCCATCTTACATGAGGTACGACGCAATTTTTTCACAAACAAACAACATTCAAGTCCCACTTCTGAGTGAGAAAAATGCAGAGTCACCTTGTAAAGGATGTATTTTGGTATGACAGACGAATGGTGACTCACTAAGAAATAATTGCGTATCGTTTGATTTCTTACCCCCATTTATCTTTGCGTCTAAATTTCACTTAAAATATCTGCAAAACTTAAGTGATTTGAAGGGGAAGGGGGGAGAAAGGATGTGAAAGGTTAGGAGTAAAGGATATGAGCTGCATCAGGACTTTGTGCGGAATCAGCGGCGATGAGTGAAAATGTGTGTCACATGAGGACTCAAACCCATGATTTCCTGCTTACTAGACAGCTGCGTCTGGGTAGTGCTGTCCACACAAAGTCCCGATGGAGCTGATATCATTAGATCCTTCCCTTTCCTTTCTTTCCTCCTCCCCTTCCCATCAACTTACATAATATGTACCACAGATGCAGATCCCACATGGCGTCTGCTTTTTTCGGACATGTCCGAAAGAACAGACACCATGCATTCATATAATCTGCACAACTGTAGAAATTTCGACGCTATGCACTATGTATCTTGTTCGCGAACGGAGCTGTTCCATTCATTCACGGTATTCTCTGTTGATAACAGTGATGTTCACTTTAGTCGTCACTCTCAAGCTTGTATTCAGTATTGCTCGATCTGCCTCGGTGTTGTTTCCCAGGCAATTAACAGCGATACCCAGCAATGTGGATAGGTCTGACGACGAAGAATTGCAGAAGTTGTAGGATCGCTGCGATGTGCCTGTCATCGCCGAGCGAGAGGCTCGACACAGTATTGTTGCGCCATTCATTCTTTGCTTTCAGGGACCAATCACACGCGATGCGTACGAGGTGTGTGAGAAAAGTAATGAGAATAACAAAACTGCTAGCGATCTGGTAACGCTGTGTTGTTCTACTTGCTGGTGTATTCCTTCCTTCAAGACGTTCAGTTCTAGTTTCAGCGCCGGCCGCGGTGGTCTAGCGGTTCTAGGCGCGCAGTCCGGAACCGCGCGACTGCTACGGTCGCAGGTTCGAATACTGCCTCGGGCATGGATGTGTGTGATGTCCTTAGGTTAGTTAGGTTTAAGTAGTTCTAAGTTCTAGGGGACTGATGACCACAGATGTTAAGTCCCATAGTGCTCAGAGCCATTATTACTAGTTTCAGCTCTGTGCAGCCAGTACGTGATTTTTGAGAGCGCCATGTGTGAAGTCGTGTTTTTGTTGAGTGTTACGAAAATGAAATAGTAGAATTTAGTACAACATTATGCCATTAAGTTTTGTGTTAAACTTTGGGGAATCCGTGAGGGTGACATTTGAAAAGTTGAAACTCCTATGAGGAACTTTCCTTATCAAGAGCACAAGTTCTTCGCTTCCACAAATCTTTTTTGGAAGGCGGAGAACACGTTACAGATGAACCTCGCTGAAGGTTTCCTTCAGCTTCAAAACCACACGAAAACGTCGAATGTGTGCGTGCTCTTGTGAGATCTGACCAACGTTTAACAGTGAGGGTGAAGGGCGACTTGTTAAACTTAAACACTGTCTCCGTACATTGAACTGTGACCCAAATTTCACACATGCAAAAGGTAGATGCTGCATCGTGACAACACCCCATGTCAGGCGGCCACTTCCATCACGGAAGTTTTGACCTCAGAAGCATTCCTGTGGTTTCACAGATCCCATATTCACCTGATCTGAGTCCTTGTGACTTTTTGCTTTTCTCTAAATTGAAAAATGTCTTACGAGAATGTCATTTTGTGGCTCTGGAGAAAATTAAAAAGGATGTGATCGACATGTTAAAGGTCCCTCCAGCTGAAGCGTTTCAGCGTCGCTACCAAGTTCGGGAACAACGACTTCGCCGCTGTATAGCCACCGAAGGGAATTACTTTGAAGGGGACAATATTGTTGTTAGGAAAAAATAGAAACTTTGGTAGATTTAAAATCAGTCTCATTGTTTTTCTCAGACACCTCATATTGACCAACCCTACTTGAGTAAACCAGCTTACTTTCAAAAAAGGTACAGTGAAATGGTTTCCACATTTTAAATAAACGTGGTAAAATGCTTTAGAAAAATTCCAAAACATGTAAGATACCTAGAGCTTATTTAGCAGCGTTAACTCTCTTTCTTCCTCAATCTGGTCTTACTTTTCCTTTTTCTGTAGACAAGCACTCCGTGCCTCCTCCATGTAAACGCTCGAAATCTTTGGTGAAATTTTCTAAAGTTCAGCGCCGTATTGCGTGCGAGGATATAATGAAAAATCAAATTAGTTTGAACTAAAGTGGGAAACAGTTAAATAGCGTCAGTGGTCGTAAGAATGATGGTTCACTCGAAGGTACCAATGGATGCCACGTACTGATATCTGCTTTCAAACGTCTAATGTTACATGTTGCGTAAAAGGAAAACAAAGACGGGTGTGGTAGGCGAGACTGGGATGAACTGATGACGTTAAAACAAGAACTATTTTAATAAACTCATTTTTGAAGATTTGTTTCTGTACTTATTACTAGAAAGGACTTTTATTCTGGTAACTAACTGTACTTTTTCCTTGTGTCAAAGTGATCAGTTATTCTGCCAGTTTTAAAAATTCCCGCAGAAGTGTTGAGAGGAAAGGGACGAGGAGCAAGACGACTGACTGCAGGATAAGATGAGAATACAGATAAAAGATGAATCTACATTTACATCTACATCTACATGCGTTTTTTTCTTCGGAAGTGAATTACAGTATATTAATTGTGTCAATGTTGCTATGTGTTTCTTATTGAGTAATATGTACTGAAGGATTACCGTGCTGGAAATTAATGTAGCTCCGAATCAGTGTGAAAAAAGTCATATACAAATGTTCTTCCTCCAAAATTTGCCATAATGTGTAGAAATTGCAACACTGTATCGATTTTTCTGGTGGAGGGACACGTAGATCTCATGCAGCTGACTGGACAATTTTTTCCTTGGATATTTCTTTCTGTTGCTTCAAACTTCTTTCTTTCACCTGAAAGCAAAAAGAGAAAGAAAAAATTTCAAGTGAAATTCTTATAATTATAGACACCATTGTTATTAGACTTCATTGGATAGTGATCGTCATCAGTTGTAATATTTACAGATATGCACGGTGTAGTTCACTTTCACTTGCTCATATGTATATATTAGCGTGAATGGAAAACAAATGACTGAAATTATTGTTCCAGATGAATTCAGTTTGATTCACATGTGACACAAGTACAACTATGTACCAAGCCCCTTTGTAGGCTACTGATGGTCCCTAACACTTTATGGCACATCTGCATTCACTCCAAAAGCCACTATACGGTGTGAGGCGGAGGGTACTTACGTTACAGGTTCATACCTCCACTCCTTCCTATTTCACTCGTAGATGCACAGAACTATTATTGTGCTGGGCGGACCTGCTTAGCTGATCATTTTCTGCTCTACATTCACATGTTCTGTGCTGTGCGCACCGTGTTGAGTCTGCTTTACTACACCTAACGTTTTTCACGAATCTGATACGTCAGTTGACGAACGGATCTATTCAGATGCTTGTGAATCTCAGTTAAGGTCCGTCGGCGGCTACTAACGGATGAAGGTTATCTCTTGAAGTTTTTATGCCTATATGTATTTAGAAAAGGCAATGTCCTGATAGGCACACTGATCATTGCCCAGCCCAAAAACTGAAGATAGAAACTTAAAATTATGAGAACGTGTCGATCTTATACTCCAGGCGTCGATTAAGAAGGTATTTTTCGAAATTCCATCCCTAAGAGAATGAAGTAGTGGACGAAAGGTTTTCTGAAAATATCTCGCTACGAAGGCAGTTTTGGAGCCAGACTAACGAAAACTGATGTTCGGTTTCTTGATTAAAAATAAGGAAACATTCATGAGTGTTTTTTGGAAATTTAACCGCTACGGGGGTTAAATAGTGGGTAAAAGCTTCTTTAAATAAATCATTGAACAGAACTACTGAAGCATTTCTAAGGCTACATCTATGAAAAATCGTATTTGACATCTCGGTTACAGACGTAACCCGTAGAGGGCTGAAACAAGGGCTGAAAAGTTTTATAAAAGTGCTTCGTTATGATAACATTTTAAATCTATGAAAATTTCAATTTGACCACTCTGTTGGAAATAAAAATTACAAGATATCACTGTTTTGGGACATTCAACCCTTATGGGCGTGAAATAAGTGATGAAAATTTTTCAGAAAATATTTCATTGTATTAAAACATTTTAAAGATAAATCTGTGAAAATTGGAATTTCACTGCTCGGTTCGATACAAAGAAATATGTATTAGGGAGTGAAAGTTTCTATAGAAATATCACAATAAGAACGGGAAATCCTTCTTAATTAATAAAGACCTTGTACTCCGGATACCAGAATCACGTTTTGGTCAAAAGTACACTTGGAAAAGTACCATCATTCTATGGCCTTAATTAACGTTAATGACTTAGGTGTTGCAATCTGTAACACAAAAATTCGATTAGAGAAAATGTGCATATCATACAGGATACGAAAACGAAACAGCCGGCGCTAAGCTAGACCTACATAATTTCATGAGGCCTTACTAGGGTGAAACGTGAAATTATTATTAATAACAACACTTTTGTAACCCAGACTGTTTTGATTCAAAAATGTACCGGATTCGGTTGTACGAGATCTTGTGTGAAACATCACAGTTGCTGCTAGTGTAGATATTTATTTTGATGTAGGATCTTCATTATCCAAAACAGTTGCACGTTAACGAACTACAATGAGTTTCACACATGACGCTGTCTCCAGCAGTGCTTGAGAACCAAATCGGGAGTCTGTTAAAAAATGTTTCCAAAACATTAAGCACTCCGACAGTAGCAAACGTAATTCTTACGGCGTTATTACGAATAAGACTGGTACCTTTGAAAGAAAGTAAATGTATGTCCAGAGACTGCGGCTCACCGATTGCATGCATCGCTATGCCCTACTGAATTAACTTTTAATCTCAATCTCATAATTATGGAGTGCGAACTTTGTTAACTCAGCTCCAGAAGCTACTGGAAGGAAGCGGAGATCTGCCCTCACAGAGGAACACTCCACGTTGTACCGGCTGCTCAACTTAATGTGGAACTGGGATCCAGATGGTCGATCCCGGCTTCAGAAACGCCGCTCACGCAATAAAGAAATTTAGCTGTCAACATTTGAGACACAGCCGGCTGACCTTCAATTTCCGGTAGTGGGCCTGCGTGGAGATCTCGATATGATAATGCGCCGACCGAGAGTTCATAAATCCTGAGACGCTTGGAGACGCTTTCCCGTTATTGGCCCGGGAATTGTTTGATGGTTACGTTTCTGTGAGATATATTGTTCGCCTACCGACGAACGGGCAGCGATGATTATGATAGAATGAGTTCTGATGGAAATTTATGGTCGCCGGAACGAGTGGTCGCCCGAGATTCGATCCGCATGGAAATACGGCGCAGCGGAAAATGGACGACTTTTTCTTCTTTTCTCAAGGGAGCCCTTGCAGCAACAGCTTAAGAAGATTATTCGCCACGACGTCGCTCGGGAGAAAAACAGAGCTGAAACGAAATTGCAAGAAACTAATCAGAGGAAATTGCAGTCCGTAAAATCAGAGACAAGTGTCAGATTGCTGCATACGTTCGAAGCGTTTCTGTTTTACATGTTGGTATTCCGGTTGTTATGGGTTGATTTATCAACTGGCGGCCGCTGTGGCCGAGCGGTTCTAGGCGCTTCAGTCCGGATCCGCGCGTCTGCTACGGTCGCAGGTTCGAATCCTGCCTTAAGCATGGACATGTGTGATATCCTTAGGTTAGTGAGGTTTAAGTAGTTCTAAGTCTAGGGGACTGATGACCTCAGATGTTAAGTCCCATAGCGCTTAGAGCCATTTGAACCATGTGTCAACTATCATTTCTTATTTCTACTTCACTGCTGCTTTTCGAGTTTACATATTAACACTTTCTAATTTTGAGACAGTGAGTGGAGCTGTGGACGCTGGAAAATGGAGTGCCAAGTTGAGGAATAAGAATATTTCCCACGTATTCTTCTGTTTGAGTTCAGTAGAGAGGTGATGGCAATGGAGGCAGCCAGAAAAATTTGCTCTGTGTACGGGGATAATGCCATTTGGCATAGCATAGCAAGAAAAATTTTTTCTCGTTTTAAGGAGGATCGTTTGGTGATTAATGACTCTCCACGTTCAGGAAGACATTCGGAGTTTGATGAAGGTTGTTTGAACACATTTATTCACAATGATCCACGTCAAATAAATGGCAAAAGTGATTAGCTATGATCATTCCACCATCGAACGACATTTTTATGCAATGGGGGAATTTCAGAAATGCTCTAATCCAAAAATTACAAGAATCAGTGGGTGGCCATAGGTGCATTTCTGCTTGCTCATCATGAACTGGCTTGTGAACAACAGCGATCATTCCAACCGTGTGTCGTTACAGGTGACGAGAAGTGGTGTCTTTGTGTTAACATAAGGAAAAGGAGTTTTGCTATTTGGGGAGCAAAATAACTGATGACGGTCGAAGTAGAGAGGATATAAAATGTAGACTGGCAATGGCAAGGAAAGCGTTTCTGAAGAAGAGAAATTTGTTAACATCGAGTATAGATTTAAGTGTCAGGAAGTCGTATCTGAAAGTATTTGTATGGAGTGTAGCCACGTATGGAAGTGAAACATGGGCGATAAATAGTTTTGACGAGAAGAAAATAGATGCTTTCGAAATGTGGTGCTACAGAAGAATGCTGAAGGTTAGATAGGTAAATCACATAACTAATAAGGAGGTATTTAATAGAATTGGGGAAAAGAGGAGTTTGTGGCACTACTTGACTAGAAGAAGGGATCGGTTGATAGGACATGTTCTGAGGCATCAAGGGATCACTAATTTAATATTGGAGGGCAGCGTGGAGGGTAAAAATCGTAGAGGGCGACCAAGAGATGACTACACCAAGCAGATTCAGAAGGATGTAGGTTGCAGTAGGTACTGGGAGATGAAGAAGCTTGCACAGAACAGAGTAGCATGGAGAGCTGCATCAAACCAGTCTCAGGACTGAAGACCACAACAACAAGGAAAAGAAAGGAATGACGGAGCCCAAACAATGCAGTAGCTCCCCGTACAGAGACTAGCGCGCATCAACAGAAGATAATGTTCTGCATCTGATGAATAGCGACGGTGTTGCTACTCCCCGATAACGTCATCCAGCATTCTGCTAAACTGACAAAAAACTTATGCAGGAGAGGGATGGATAGTCATTCCTCAACCACCTTAGTCACCTGATTTTGCGTCCACAGATTTTTCACCTTTCCCGCTTTGTATCGAACAACCTTCAAGGAAATTCCTTTCAAGATGAAAATGCGCTCTCAAGATGAGTCGGCGAGTTCTTCGCCTGAAAATTGCATGATTTCTGCAGTTGCGGAATCCAAGAGTTACCCTAGGGTTGGCAGACTGTTTTAAATAGTGAAGGAGAATATGTTATTGATGATTAAACTTACGCACCAACCCATATTTCCTTACGACCATTGACATGTTATACAAATATAGTACCGTATCGTCTTTCAGTTTTAGGGCCGGCCTATTGTGGCCGAGCGGTTCTAGGCGCTTCAGTCCAGAACCGCGCTGCTGCTATGGTCGCAGGTTCGAATCCTGCCTCGGGCATGGATGTGTGTGATGCCCTTAGGTTAGTTAGGTTTAAGTAGTTCTAAGTCTATGGGACTGATGACCTCAGATGTTAAGTCCCGTAGTGCTTAGAGCCATTTGAACCTTTTTTTTTTTTCAGTGTAGGATGACATATACACCCCAGTCAGCTGTGTAAGAGTAAATGAAAACGGGTAAGTTTCCAAATATATTACTAAATATTATCTACCAATTAATACTACCTGTATGTGTTGAAAGCCATTGTTGAAGCAGTTGTTAGCTAGCTGGCGAAACTAGAAATGCATCCAACCCCTCAGATCCTCGTCCGTGGCCAAATTATGTCCGAATAAGTTTGTTTCCCAAAGTCTCTGCAAAATAACTTAAACGTTGAATGATCTGCACAGAAGGCGACATGATGAAGTCTTCCCCAAAGCACATGTGTGGGCGAGTGTCATCATCGAGAACAGTGACTATCAAGAACATCATTTAGTATTTAGTCGTGTCAGAAGTGTCAAGAACTGTGTATAAAAACAAACAGTGGATGTAATTTGTAAAGATCAAATGTCTGAAGCTGCAAACTATTTGTAGGCATACATAATGTGGTGTCACCGCCAGACACCACACTTGCTAGGTGGTAGCCTTTAAATCGGCCGCGGTCCATTAGTATACGCCGGACCCGCATGTCGCCACTGTCAGTAATTGCAGACCGAGCGCCACCACACGGCAGGTCTAGACAGACGTACTGGCACTCGCCCAGTTGCACAGCCGACTTTGCTAGCGAAGCTACACTGACCGATACGCTCTCATTTGCCGAGACGATAGTTAGCATAGCCTTCAGCTACGTCATTTGCTACGACCTAGCAAGGCGCCATAATCCTTTGCTATATATATTGTGGTTATAACATGTACCGTTAAGAGAGATGTTCTACAATTGTGGATTAAAGTTAAGTATTACATCATCTACGTACTTTATTTGCAATTCTCCAGATATTGTCCTGTTCCAGACCTCACGCCAGTCAGTGTGTAATTAAACGCGTGCTTTTCGGCCGCCTCCAGAAACACAGTGTTGGCTCTTCTGCCAACACTACACATTTCACATTCAGTACTCTAAGAGGAACAAATTCTGGAACAAAATCGGCCCCGTCGAACGTATTGGTGCTAGCTTTCGTGAGGCACTCAATAGTACAAGTACTTGGGCCTCGGTCGCATAGCACCGGTGCGTCTGATAAATCCCACTTGCTTTTTGCAGTTATGGAGCGCAGTTTTTTCAAAGGTCTGCAAATGACTCTCTCCTCTACGTCTCATGGGGACAGTTCTTCCTTTAGTATACACCTCTTTCGGAGATGGAAAGTTTTTCTTGCTCTGGTTATATAAGAATGGAATAAATGTGATACAGAAGAGGCAGTTCTGAAGTTGCAGTTCATAATAGAAGTAACACCAAAGATATCAACACAATTCCACAGAATTTGCCCACTTAGAAAAACGTTCGACAATGTTAAATGGTGCAAAATTTTCGAAATTCTGAGAAAAATATGCGTAAGCTATTGGAAAGACGGGTAATATACAATATGTACAAGAGACAAGAGAGAACAATAAGGGCAGAAGACCAAGAACGAAGTGCTAGATTACAAAGAGCGTGCCGGCCGGAGTGGCCGAGCGGTTCTAGCCGCTTCAGTCTGGAACCGCGCGACCGCTGCGGTCGCAGGTTCGAGTCCTGCCTCGGGCGTGGATGTGTGTGATGACCTTAGGTTAGTTACGTTTAAGTAGTTCTAAGTTGTAGGGGACTGATGACCTCAGAAGTTAAGTCCCATAGTGCTCAGAGCCATTTGAACCATTTTTTACAAAGAGCGTAAGACAGGGAAGTAGCCTGCCGTCCTTATTTTTCAATCTTTACGTCGAAGAAGCAATGACGAATATAAAAGACTGGTTCAAGAATGGAATTAAAATTCAAAGCGAAAGGGTATCAGCGATAAGCTTCGCTGATGACATTGCTATCCTGAGAAAAAATGAAGAAGAATTACAGGATCTGCTGAATGGAATGAACGGTCTAATGGGTACAGAATGTGCATTGAGAGTAAATCTAAGAAAGACGAAAGTAATGAGAAGTAGCAGAAATGAGAACAGCGCGAAACTTAACACCAGTGTTGGTGATCACAAAGTAAAGATGTTAGGGAATTCTGCTACCTAGACAGCAAAATAACCCGTATGGACGGAGAAAGTGCATAAAAAGCTAACGTTGGCGATAAGGGCATTCCTGGTAAAGAGAAGTCTATAGCATAAAACATAGGCCTTAATTCGAGGAAGAAATTTCTGAGTGTACGTTTGGTGCACAGAATTGCACGTTAGTGGGACATGCACTGTGGGAAAATCAAAAAAGAAGAGAATCGAAACATTTGAGGTGTAGTGCAACAGAAGAATGCTGAAAATTAGGTGGACTGATGCGGTATGGAATGAGGAGCTTCTCTACAGAATCCGAGGAAAGAAGAATACGGAAACCGCCTGGCAAGAATAACTTGTATGTTACTAGAGGAAGATGCAAAAGGTAATAGCTGTAGAGGAAGACAGAGACTGAAATACACCCAGCAAATAATTGAGAACGTAGCTTGCAATTGCTACCCTGAGAGGAAGAAGTTAGTACAGGAGAGGAATTCGTGCTGAGCCACATCCAACTAGTCAGAAGACTGAGGACCCCCTCCCCCAGTCCAAAAAAGGGTAAGATTTCCTGTTGCGTGCAGAAAGCGTCTCCTCATTCAATTCTGTGGCGGGCTTGCTGGTATCCAAATAGGGGTAAGCGATAGAAGCCTACGGTTTCTTCCTTCCTCGTTGCCACTTCGCGTCTGATGCCAGGGCCTACGATACTGGCTTGACGGTAAGGCTTGTCAGTCGGCTAAAGCTGTAGTTCTTACTGTCCTGGGTTGTACACCCCATGTAGTGCCTGCTAGTTTGCGCACGGGTTGTTTCCAGCTGTTACTTCACGCTTCGTGTTCGTGCAGTGCTCCCTGTAAGTGAGGCTCTAAGTTGCGTAATGCTCTAGCGGCATTCCCTCCCACTAGAGAAGCCTCCCAGCAGAACGTATCCGGGCGTCCCCTGGGCAACAGGTACACCTGGCTAATTCAGAGCAAAATCACAGAGCTAGGTAAGATAATAAGTAAGCGACGAAGGCATAAGGCAGCCGGCTTCGATGGCATATGTTGCGAACATATAAATTCCGAACATACGGAAAAAAGTAGTTACACCCTCTGGTGAAACTCTGAATGGCTGTCTATGATGAATCCTTCATTTGTCTTACCAGAACTCAAGCTGGGAACCTCAACGTTCGCGGGTTACGCTCTTACAAAAATGGTTCAAATGGCTCTGAGCACTATGCGACTTAACTTCTGAGGTCATCAGTCGCCTAGAACTTAGAACTAATTAAACCTAACTAACCTAAGGACATCACACACATCCATGCCCGAGGCGGGATTCGAACCTGCGACCGTAGCGGTCGCTCGGTTCCAGACTGTAGCGCCTAGAACCGCACGGCCACTCCGGCCGGCTACGCTCTTACCTTCTGGGTTATCCACGCACGACTCACGACCCGCTCACACAGCCTCACATCTGCCAGAGCGTCTTTCTTACCTCCAAACATCACAGACATTCTCTTTTCCGTGCCTTTCTGGACTATCAGCCCTGAAGCTTCAGTCTGTCAGGAAGTGTAAACGGTAACTGTTTATGACATCATCATACTACATGTCATCCTAAGACCTGGTGCACGACACGCATCGATAATGCATAAAAACTGTGCTCATATGAGGTATCTAGCAAAGTTTACTATCTAAATTAAGATTTATCAACAGGATATGAGTTACCACTGTTTTCGGAAACTATATTCGAAAGCTCATAGAAGATTTTGGACACGGTTTATGCCCTGAAATATACCCCCAGACACTTAATGTGCCACAATCTCTCCATTCTTTAGTAATTCCAGATCCCACTTCTTCACGTATTGATTCTTCCTAGCTAAAACTCCCGCATACTCTTCATCACTGCTAAAGTGTGATATGAGTCTATATCAGTTCCTGGGTATGCCTTAGAATACAGTACCTGATTTCGGAACATCTGCCTGACCATGACGGAATCTAACTGAAATTTTCCCACATCTCCTATTCCAAATATACCTCCTCCTCTTGTGATTCTCGAATAGAGTATTCGCTATTACTAGCTGATTTTTAGTGCAGAACGGAATTAGACTTTCTCCTCTCTCATACCTACTACCATTCCCATATTCTCTGTTACCCCTCTTCTGCTCCTTCCCTTACAACCCTATGACTATTAAATTTCCATCTCCGTTTACTCACTGAATTACTCGTTCATTATCCTCATATACTTTCTCTACTTCTTCAAATTGAGCTTGCGACATCGGCATGTATACCTTAACTGTTGCTGCCGGTGTTGGTTTACTGTCAACCCCGTCACTGAACTGTTCACAGTAACTCACTCTCTTTCCTCTCTTCCCATTCACAACGAAGGCTACTGCAGTTACACCATTTTCTGCTGCTGTTAATATTACCCCATACCCACCTGACCAGATATCCTAGTCTTCTTTCCATTTTACGTCACTGACCACCATTATATACAGACTGAGCCTTAGCATTTCCGTTTTCAGATTTTCTATGTACCCTACCACGTTCAAATTTCTGACATTCCACGCCTCGACCCTTAGAATGTTATCCTTTCTGAGCCGTGGCGCCATTGTGCTATCTTTGGATCCTCTGAATGGGGTCCTGGTAGGAGGCGCGTGCGCCGCACTGATTCGCCCGGTTTATCGCAGTTTGCAAGTGAGGGAAAGATCGGACCTGTGTCGCGGTTGGCGAGTTGGTGTTGGTACGAAGCGGCAGCAGATATGGACTGAGGGGCCAGTCTGTTGACATGGTGACCATTGCGGCTTCTTGGTGTATTTGGAGCCGTATGCACGACAGGAGCCACTGTGGTTGATTTCTGGATTTTACAAAGACAATTCGCCTTCTGGAATGTTCTCGCCATGTGCAGTTTGGATGTTGGCGGCCGGTATAGTGCTTTGAATGATGGGATATGGAGTACTAAAGAGGTTATGGTGCGTATTGTGTTTATTCCCCCAGTGAACCTCGCCTGTGGAGTTTGAAAGACGAGGTTTCCCTGCACTTACTGTAACCTATTTGAAGCCGCGAGTGTAAGCTTGCTGATTTGCTTAGTGATTTCTGTTTATGTATGTATGAGAAGTGTTGTACAGGTAGCTGGTCTGTTAGAATCTCCGAGTTAGTCTCGGGTTACACGAATGTTTACTTAGATGGTTCAAAAAATGGCTCTGAGCACTATGGGACTTCACTTCTGAGGTCAACAGTCCCCTAGAACTTAGAACTACTTAAACCTAACTAACCTAAGGACATCACACACATCCATGCCCGAGGCAGGATTCGAACCTGCGACCGTAGCGGTCGCGCGGTTCCAGAATGTAGCACCTAGAACCGCTCGGCCACTCCGGCCAGCTTACTTAGATGGGCCACTGACTGAAGTGGTATGTTTGTTTTTGAACTGTTCTGCTCCAATTTTGATGGTGGTACTTAATGTGCTCTGGTGTTTCCATTTGCTGTTCCTAATTTTTCAGTCACTCCTTAGCTGTTGTAAGTTTTGAGAAATGCTGAATTAGCTTTTGATGTTTTAAACTAATAGTCTTTTAAATTCGTTGTAGATGGGTTTAAATCCTGAGGATCGGCAACCTCGATCTTATCCATAAAGGTTGAGCCTAACGACTGTGCCAGGCGGGTAAGCTCGCATCTATTATTCTGTTGTTTCAAAAGAGCATCCGATGTCTGTTGGTAAACCTGCTGTTGCTTATCACAAGTGTCTTATCCTTTTATATGGGCAGTTGTAGTACAGTAATTGAAATTTCTGCTTGTAATTAAAAGGTTTAAGCCTTACTCACTTACCGAGCGAGGTGGCGCAGTGGTTAGCACACTGGACTCGCATTCGGGAGGACGACGGTTCCATCCCGTCTCCGGCAATCCTGATTTAGGTTTTCCATGATTTCCCTAAATCGCTTCAGGCAAATGCCGGGATGGTTCCTTTGAAAGGACACGGCCGATTTCCCTCCCCATCCTTCCCTCACCCGAGCTTGCGCTCCGTCTCTAATGACCTCGTTGTCGACGGGACGTTAAACGCTAATATCCTCCTCCTCCTCATTCACTTGACTTAGAGCAGTAATTTCTTAGGGAACGTTACCTTACTTTATTAAGTCTTGAGAGATCTGAAGACCTTATTCTCGGAGCTCTTGACTTTATTGTTGTAATGTGCGTGCAATTTGTTGACAGCCCTGACTTTTCAGCTGTAACGTTGTAATTAAAGCGGCGCTTGCCCGCTTGTACGTACTCCTGTATTTCGGCCTGTGCACATACCCGGACTACATCTCCAAAAAAATGATTCAAATGGCTCTGAGCACTATGGGACTTAACATCTAAGGTCATCAGTCCCCTAGAACTTAGAACTAATTAAACCTAACTAACCCAAGGACATCACAAACATCCATGCCCGAGGCAGGATTCGAACCTGCGACCGTAGTAGTCCCGCGGTTCCGGACTGCAGCGCCTAGAACCGCACGGCCACCGCGGCCGGCCTACATCTCCAATGATCGTTAGCTCTCTCTGGAGTTATGACTCCAGCTGCAGCTGCTGAATATGTTAAGTTTTCCGGATATTCTATTTGATAGTTTGTTTTAAGTAACTGCGGCTTCGAAATTGCCCTGTCTTCTGATCTAACGTAAGAAAGATTCTATTTTCTGCACTTGAGTTCACGAACATTTACTGTACTTCAGTTCTTGAACGTTTAAATTCCATCCGCAAATCACTTATCTTGGTAGTCAGCTCGGCCTAACTTGGTGGCACACTTCTTGTAACTCACTGGAAGATTATCAGACTTTGCCCTCTTTCTCGGAGATTTGATTCTTGTTCTTGGTTCTTGTCTAATTTAAATTAGGAGTCCTTACTTAATTCCACTGTTAATACTTGTGTGGGTTTTATTGGATGACTACTTGTTGTCTACTCAGTTTTAAGAGTGGTCCCTGTGGGGGTAAAGGTGGCTTCAGCCTACGTGGCCGGCCGGTGTGGCCGAGCGGTTCTAGGCGCTTCAGTCTAGAACCGCGCGACCGCTACGGTCGCAGGTTCGAATCCTGCCTCGGGCATGGACGTGTGTGATGTCCTTAGGTTAGCTCGGTTTAAGTAGTTCTAAGTTATAGGGGACTGATGACCTCAGATGTTAATTCCCGTAGTGCTTAGAGCCATTTGAACAAATTTTTGAACTGAGTTACGGATACTGACAATCTTGTAGTATGATGTTTATAAACGCCAAATTATTGGTCATTTTAAGTTGCCATATAATATGTATCTGTAGTTACAGCAGAAAAACAATAAATAGAAAAAAACGTAAAACACGAGCAAAGTAAGCGATGGATTCAAGTTATAACACTTCTGATTTATTGTTCTCAGGACGGTAAACAGATAAAAACATGCAGTTAGTTTTAAAATATGCGTGTAGTCGTTGTGAATGCGCAAAAGAGATGGCAGCACTGGATGCTACACAGAACTCTAGCGGCAGCAGCGAGGGTGAGGACGGTCTTTGATACATAAAATGATTTATTATAAGAACAGCGCGTAATCAATAGTTTTCTCCATTTATGTGATGTAACAACACTGAAGTTCATCACCAGTTAAGGGAGACGTGTGATGATGGAGTCATGAATGTGTCTAACGTGCGTTCGTGGGTGCGACAGTTCAGAGAAAGCAGAACGTCATGTGGCAATAGACGAAAACAATTCCGGCCTGTAATGGTACTTGAATTACGGCACCTCACCTCAGCCTCTCGATACCAGCCATATTCTACTGTGTCTCTGTAAAATAGTTAACATATTTCTGTGACAACGTTCAGATTTGATTTCATTAATGTAGAGGTACTTCGATACATCTATATGTATATATTGCAATGATATTACTCTTATGCGTATTCTTTCTTTTGTCACTATGATCTTTGGCGTACTTGTAACTCTGATTTTTTGCCTCGTAAGCGGTTATTAGAGATTCAAGCTTTGGTCGTCATGTTAAAAAGACGCAAATTGTAGTCAGTTTATGAAATGTGAACTTTAACAGTGAAGACATTTTCAAGTATGTTTCATATTGTGAAGTTATGTTTTGGAACGAGATACGTGATATTGCAACAAAAGTAATAAAAAGAAGTGTAACTTAAATTCGGAATGCTGATCACTTTTTTACATCACCATTGTCGTAACTTGCAAACGTTTAATCTTCAAGAATGGTTTATGAAACACATCTATAAAACTTTTAAATATCGCAGAATAACACCTAGGCCTCTTTGCATCCGAGCTTGGAATCATCACTACCAAGATTTTCGACGATTGAGCTACGAGTTCACAACGACACCAGCGTGGGAAAGACGAAAAGATGAGTGCCTAGTTTATACATTATTTCAAGAAATGACTTTATTAACTGTGCTCTAATGACACCTGCCACATAATATAACTTTGTTGTTGCCCGAAAATTCAATATTTAGCAGCGTGAGCAATACTACAATCATAATTAATTTTTGACCTTTGCTGTGGTACGGTTGTTAGAGGCCTCACACCAGTCCGTCTGACGACATGAGCGACCGAGTGGAGAAAGTTATTTTGGATGATTCCCGAACGAATGTGGAACACATCGCCTCTAAAGTTCACATTTCTGTGGGGTTTATGCACACAACTCTGTATGAAGACCTGAACATGAGCGAAGTGTCATCCAGGTGGGTGACACCAATGTTGATGGCCTCAAGCCTGCATGCATAACACGTTGCTAGGCAATGTTAATGAGTGATGGTGGGGTGAATGGGATTTTCTTTCCATTGAAGGTGACAATGACTTAGACATGAACGCCCGTTTATCAGACATGGAACGAAGTGACAGCCAGGTCAGTAAGACCGCTCACACTCATCGCTACCAAAAAATTTTTGAATAAGCGCCAAGAAATGATGGCGGCCATGTTCGGGACAGTGATGGCGTAATCCTTAGTCCTTGTGTTGCAGAGGGTACTACAGTGACGATACACCCTATATAAAAGTTTTCAAGAACAAGCGCCTTCTATCGTTGCGTGAAAAACGGCTGGAAAAGACTGTACGTGGGCTATGTCACCAAGCCAAAGCACTAGCGCCCCGAGTGACCACGCAGCTGCACTTTCTTGGTGGTAGCAGCTCTGAAGTGATTTCTCGTGCTCCCTACGCACCTGACCTTGCTCCTAGTGACTTTTGGCGGTTCCCAAAGTTAGAAGACATTCCCTGTGGTCGCACATTCACCAGCCGTGCCGCTGTTGTATCAGAGATTTTCCCGTTGTCAAACCACTCCTGAAGAAGCGTTCACAGTGTCCAAAAATGGTTCAAATGGCTCTGAGCACTATGGGACTTAACATCTGAGGTCATCAGTCCCCTAGAGCTTACAACTACTTAAACCTAACTAATGACATCACACACATCCATGCCCGAGGCAGGATACGAACCTGTGACCGTAGCGGTCGCGCGGTTCCAGACTGAAGCGCCTAGAACCGCTCGGCCATACCGGTTGGCCAGAGTGTCCCCATAATCATGGTTTCGACATCGACAAAAACGTGTAAGGCTACAAAGAGTTTACGTCGAGAGGTGATACAAGTTTCACAGTTTTCATATTGTTAGTTTTAAGGTTTACGATTTGTATGCATGTCATACCCCTCCCCTTGAAATTTCCATAGCCCAGTAACGCCATTTGGCGAGATGTAATGCGTTTTGTGTTACGTATGCTGTGGATGAGGTGCGAGGAAGAAAGGGCTGCACGGGCCGAATAGCACAACAGAAGGGGCAGACACCCTGGCTGTCAGTAACCCCGCACTGACAGCCGGCATCATCACGACTTTATCGCCGCCGGGCATCGAACTGGGTCTTCAGCACCGGCGGTCGTGACCGCGGCCGAGGCGCGCAGCCGGCAGCGGATCACGGGGCGCCGAGATCCCGGACGCAGCGCCGCGATTTATTGTTTCCACGTCTCGACTCGCCTGGAAACGTATCTCTCTGGTCGGGGTTAAGAGCCCTCTAAAAACAACGCCGGGCAGCCCCGCACCGAGGTGTTCACACGACTGCCGACTCGTGAACTACGAGTCGGTGGGAAAGAGGGGCTTGGTGGGGGAAGGGAGTGGGGGGAGGGGAAGGGGGGGAGGGGTAAGAGGCGAGACGGGTCTCGGTCGGCACTCAGTCGGAGATGGCGGGTAGGGGCGAGAGAAGAGCGGCGAGATAGCAATACAGAAAGTAATTCTAAGACAATATTGCCGGACCAATAAAGGCTCGGCCGTAACGGCGAGGCGTGGAGCGGCCATCCAGAGCTGGCGGCCAGCACAGCGCCTGCAGACTGGATGAGTCGGGACGGCACGGGCCTGCAGCCGCTTCTCCCTAATGCCTGTTATTTGCCACCGAGAGAACGTCTGCGGCCCCGAGGCCAGAGATCTGCATCTGCCGGCCCTCAGCAGTAAACGTTTGCCCGCGTCTCCGGAAAGAGGAGCCTCTCCGCGAGTGGCTGCAATTTTCTAGCACTCCGCCGCTACTTATCGCCACAGAGCCGCGAGTGTAAGGGCACAGCAACGCCAAGCCGCTAAAGAGGCCAGCGGCTACACCTGACGGCTCTATTTGTGCGGGGCGCGCATTCACAGTGCGCAATGCGAGCGCCACCACTTAACGAGAATTAGCGGAGCAAATGCCACAGTTATTTACCCTAGCCCTTCATTTTCATCCTCTTACAAGGGGAAGGCCTCAGAGACGGCCAACCGATTCGGCTCACATTTGGCAGGTCGCTTGTGTACAACCTAAAACGAAGGAATCTAACAAGGGAACCTCCCCATCGCACCCCCTTCAGATTTAATTATAAGTTGGCACAGTGGATAGGCCTTGAAAAACTGAACACTGATCAATCGAGAAAACAGGAAGAAGTTGTGTGGAACTATGAAAAAAATAAGCAAAATATACAAACTAAGTAATCCATCTGCAAGATAGGCAACATCAAGGAGAGTGTGAGCTCAGGAGCGCCGTGGTCCCATGGTTAGGGTCAGCAACTGTCGAACCAGAGGTCCTTGGTTCAAGTCTTCCCTCGGGTGAGAAGTTAAATATTTTATTTTCAGACAATCATTATCTGTCCGTCCGTCCGTCCGATGCGAGGTAACTGCGCCGTAGTATGGGGACGCTACACCTAAACGAACATCGAAACACCTAAATCGGGACCGAGCGAGGTGGCGCAGTGGTTAGCACACTGGACTCGCATTCGGAAGGACGACGGTTCAATCCCGCGTCCGGCCATCCTGATTTAGGTTTTCCGTGATTTCCCTAAATCGCTCCAGCCAAATGCCGGGATGGTTCCTTTCAAAGGGCACGGCTGACTTCCTTCCCTAATCCGATGAGACCGATGTCCTCGCTGTCTGGTCTCCTTCCCCCCAAAAACAACCAACAACCTAAATCGGGAAGGTTCGCTAAGTGTACAAATTAGGTGGGTCGACAACATATTCCTGTCATGTGACGCACATGCCGTCACCAGTGTCGTATAGAACTTATCAGACGTGTTTTCCTGTGGAGGGAATCGGTTGACCTAGGAGCTTGCCATCAAATGTTTTCGGTTCCCATTGGAGAGGCACGTCCTTTCGTCTAGTAATCGCACGGCTTTGCGGTGCGGTCGCAAAACACAGACACTGAACTTATTACAGTGAACAGAGACGTCAATGAACGAACGGACAGATCATAAATTTGCGAAAATAAAGAAAGTAAATTTTTCACTCGAAGGGAAACTTCAACCGTGGACCTTTCGTTCCGCAGCTGCTCACGCTAACCACGGGACCACGACACACCTGGGCTCCGGCGATCCTTGATGTTGCCTATCTTGCGCATGGACTACTCAGTTTGTATATTTTGCTTATTTTTTTCATAGTTCCACGCAACTTCTTCCTCTTTTCTCGATTGACCTGTGTTCAGTTTTTCAAGGCCTATCCACTGTTCCAACTTGTAACTAAATCTGAGGGGGGTGCGATGGGGAGGTTCCCTTCTAAGATATTTTGAGTCAGCACCCCAACGTTTCTGAGAAAATCACCCCTAAAGGTTATGACGAGCGATCGACTCAAAATTGGCGGGATCGATAGATAACTGTGAATAGAGCATTTTTCATCATCAGGTATGGGATCCGGAAACGCATACTTTTCGACAAATCGAGGTAAGAAACTTTTACAACTGCCGCGTTTGTACCCACATGGTTAGTGCCTGTCGCCGACAGCGCCGATAGTAGCCGACACGGTAGCTCAGAGTGTGTAAGTAGACTGTTTAGGTTTTTATATTGATAACGCCACGAAGCGCTCTCTGAAATCACTCGCTGTGCTGTGTGCAGTCTGTGGCTGGGTGGCATTGTTGTAATACTCGCTATTGTAGTGTTCGGCAGTTGGCTGTTAACAGCGCGTAGCGTTGCGCAGTTGGAGGTGAGCGGCCAGCAGTGGTGGATGTGGGGAGAGAAATGGCGGAGTTTTGAAATTTGTAAGACTGGATGTCATGAACTGCTATATATAATATGACTTTTGATGACTATTAAGGTAAATACATTGTTTGTTCTCTATTAAAATCTTTCATTTGCTAACTATGCATATCAGTAGTTAGTGCCTTCCGTAGTTTGAATCTTTTATTTAGCTGGCAGAAGTGGTGCTCGCTGTATTGCAGTAGTTCGAGTAACCAAGATTTTTGTGAGGTAAGTGATTTGTGAAACGTATAGGTTAATGTTAGTCATGGCTATTCTTTAGTAGGGATCTTTGAAATTGAGATTGCGTTGCGCTAAAAATATTGTGTGTCAGTTTAAGCACAGTCATGTATAATTGTTCTAAGGGGACATTTCATATGGCGACCCTGCCAGGATACCTCACTGGAATCTTCTGATTTTTTTCTTGTAGTTTGTGTAATTAGTGTAGATTTTGTTTATTGCTAGCAAATAATTGTAGAGAGAATCTCCTTTCTTAAATTTGCACCAAGTATTTTGCAGCTGCACTTGCAATTAACTAGATATTATTTTCAGTGCTATGTTAATGTGTCCTCTTATTTTTCCTCTTCAAATTGTGTTTTTATGTGTTGTCGTATGAAATATTGTGACAATAATGGCGTGTGAAAAACGTAATACTAGGCTCCAAAGTAAACTGAGAAATGACAGTGAAGACGAAAGCAGTGTGTTAGCGCCACCATGTAATGAATTAACTAGTGTTCAAAGTAGTAATTTGGTAATTGTGCATAGGGAAATGGAGCGAGCTGCAGATAATGGTGTAGGCAGTGAAACAATTAGTGAACAGGGAAGCATTATCGATCGATCGGTCGGCAACAGCTCGCCTCAGGATTCCGAAATGACAGGACACAATCTTGCAAATACTGTAGATTCAGGTTTTGCGTCCTCACCGTTTTCTCAAATAAATCAAGACACATTTTCTGCTTTTCAAAATGCGAATATTGCCGGTTCAAATGCACTGCCGAATAGCACTGAGGAACATGTTTCAGACACCAGTGCACTGTTATTACAGTTAATGCAGCAAATGGAACAAAGGCTACAAAAGTTAGAGAGAACGCTTGAACAAAATCAGAAACAAATGGGACAAAATCTTCAAAAGTTAGACACAATGGAACAACACCAGAGACAAACACAGCAACAGTTAGACACAATGGAACAAAATCTTCGGAAGTTAGACACCACACTTGAACAAACACTTGAAGATTTAACTACTGAGCTACATAACATTGAATCGAGATGTCAAAAAGTCTGTAATGACGTAAAAACACAAATATGTGAGCATTTCCAACCTATTTTTTCGTGTCATGAAAATGCATTACATAATCACGAAGCAGCCATAAAAGAACTGCAAACTATTGTTCATGAAAATCACTACACCTTGCAAGCTAAAATTGACTCAGCTGCATCTACCGATTCGGTTAAGCAACTTGCAAAAACTCAGGAAAACTTAAAGGACACGGTAGATACGATTTCAACACAAATGGACACTCTGAAACTAGGTTCAGAAAAACACACAGAAGAAATAATTTCACTAACGGATAAAGCAGCCGAACTTTCAGATCAGTTCACTAACTTGCCTACAAAGGTAGATGATGATCTGAATGACACAAGACCTGTAGCCTTCACGGACACTGAAGAGTATGAACAAATCAGAAAATTCAAACAAAATCAAAATCACATCAATACACAGTACAAAAGAGAAATACGGGAAGTACAAGATCAGTTGGCACAAGTAATGCAAGAATTACATATTTCAGAGGACACTCGCGCTCCAGTACGGGAAGAGGGACATAGAAATACGGAACAACCACAAAATAATAACGCAGGACACTTCGGAAATTATGAAAGAAATTGGCAAGACGCATTGGATTTTGAGATGGAACCGCCGAAACGAAGTAACAATGAGCGATGTGCGACTCGCCGACACGATGATTTTGACTATAAGCTGTTCATTACTACACGTAAATTCAAAACATTTAAGAATTCTGACAACGACATTCATCCACAAGCATGGCTTCATCAATTCTCTCATTTTTTCCTCCCAACTGGTCATTGGAGCACAGGTCAGAATTTATGTGTGGCTACTTGGAGAATGAACCAGCTGTAAGAATGCGATCGATCATTCACGATTGTCACAGTGAAGGAGAATTTTATCATGCCTTTCTCTCAGCGTATTGGTCTCAAGCTACACTAGACCGAGTAAAACATAGCATCATAATAATGAAACATTTCGAACAATCTGAATTTTCCAGTCTTATGAAATATTTTGAAGACATGTTGCATAAGAATCAGTGTCTTTCAAACCCATACAGCCCCGCAGAACTCATCCGCATTTGCTTAATCAAATTGCCTGAACATTTACGACATATTATTTTAGCAGGACGTTGCAAAGGCGACATTGAAGCTTTTCAGGGACTGTTACAAGAACTGGAAATTGACACTGGCAATCGCGGAACGCGAAAACAGGAGCGCAACAATTACAGGTCACATCTGTCACAATTCCGCGATGGCAGAAATAACACACGACAAGGCTATTCTTACAACGTAAATCGTGATCAAAACAGACACCACCCGTATGACAACCGTTGGCACAGTAGTAATAATTACAGGGAAAGATCACTTCCCCGCGTTAATGACTATCACAAAGACAATCAGAGAAACAGACAATATGGGAACCAAAATAATTATTATCAAGGGAGACAGAATAACTTTAGATGCAACGGTCCAGCGCGCAGTTACGATTCAGGGAGAAATTCTCCACCACGTGACCGACAAGAAAGAAACTATGGAATCTACCGACATGAGACAGACGATATGATCGTAACGCCAGACCTGAATTGCATTTGAACTGGCGGGATTCAAACAGAGCAGGGCCCTCTCGACAAGGTGAATTTGTAGAAGTTAGGTCTCCAAAGCCCAATAACGATGCGCGCCAACAAAGACACAATAGGCAATGACTCATACTGCTGGTAGCCACAAAACGTACTTATGAAACTGACGACGCAGCTGCCGTAGCTAGTAATTAAGTAAAAATGGAAGACATTAGGGACATATTACTCCAGGAACACGATGTACAACATAACAATATTGCATATCCTGTGATTCACATTACAGTAAATGACGTAAAATTTACGGCAGTACTTGACTCTGGCAGTCCCATTTAAGTAATTAGTGAAACAGCCTTTAGCAAATGCAACAAATCGAACGATTGCCCCGCACTTCCGTTACGTAAGATTAAATTACAAGATGCAATCTTTGGAAAAAGTGTAGATGTACACCAACAAACCAACTTAGAATTCTTTTGTCAAAACCACAGCTTCTCTATGAACTTTCTTATTGTTCCATTATTGTCGACGGAAATTATACTGGGAGTAGACTTTTTGAATGAATACAAAGCAATCTTAAACTTTCACGATGCTGAAAGAAGTTTAGAGAAAGAAGGTAAGTCAATAGCTTTGAAATTAGAAGGTTGGCTCTCAAACCATGACGAGGAAATTAATCGGCTTTACCTTCTGTTAGACAACAGTTCGGAATTTTCTACGGAACTAGACACTAACAATCACTCTGCAAGTACTGACAGGGATGATATCGACGGCATATTTGAAACTAATGAGTTAATTCAGAATAAAATTCAAACAATTGACAATTGTAATAACAGTGATAGGCAGGATCTTTTTGAGATTTTGCAAGCACATTCCACAGTTTTTACTCACAAAACAGGAACAATCAAGGGATTTCAATACCAATTTCGTATTCGTGAGCATACTAAATTTTGTGTTAGAGCATACATAATTCCAGCACATTATAGGGACCGTGCTAGAACAGAAATACAATCTATGCTTGACGAGGGCATTATTGAGCCTGCAGTAAACTCATAGAACAATCCATTACATGTTGTTGAGAAGAAAAATGGATCGATCAGGCTTGTCTTAGATTCGAGACAAATCAATACTATCATTATTCCTGAAACAGACGGGCCGCAAACATTGGAAGAACTTCTTCAAAATTTTAATGGTGTAAAAGTGTTGTTTTCCATTGATCTCAGATCCACCTTTTATCAGATCGAACTTCATCCAGAACGTAGAAAATACACAGCTTTCCTTTGTTTCAGCGTTTGTTATCAGTTTCGGAAACTTCCTTTTGGTTTGAAAATTTCTTCGGCAGCATTCATTCGCGGGCTAAATTCCATATTACCTGAGCTCTTAAAACGTCACATCACCTTATATGTGGACGATATTCTAATAGCAGAAGCATCACATCCTCAACAGTTTGTTACGTATTTTTGCAGTATCTGGAATTACAGTTAACTTGGAAAAGTCTGAATTCGGTAGGTCAAAGGTGAGGTTTTTGGGACATATTATTTCTTCTGAAGGCATTCAGCCGGATCCTGAGAAGTTAGAAGCAATCAGAGCCATTCCAGTTCCATCCACAAAAAAACAAGTCCGCAGTTTTCTAGGTCTTGTAAATTTTTACCGTGGTTTTCTGTATATGCAAATTCTTGTTACACCAAAACTTTGTTCTCTCACTGGAAAAAATACCATTTGGAACTGGGACGAACAAGCACAGTTGGAATTCAATTCTTTGAAAGAATCGCTACTTAACGCGCCAATACTAGCTCATTCATATCTGTCACAAGATTTATGCCTTTGCACGGATTCTACTAAAGTCGGTCTTGGTGCCCATTTATTTCAAGAATCCATAGAAAGTGACACTACCGTTCAGAAAACCATTGCTTTTGCTAGCCGAGTGCTAACAAAATCTGAAAAAAATTATTCTGTTACTGAATTAGAAGCTTTAGCTATCGTTTGGGCATTTAACAAATTCCGTTTCTTTCTTTCTGGTAAGCACGTAAAAGTATACAGTGATCATCGTGCATTACAATTTCTTATGTCTTCAAAATTAAATCATGACAGGTTAAAACGTTGGGCATTGTTTCTGCAAGAATTCCACTTCACAATAGTCTACATTCCCAGCAAGGAGATCATTGTTGCGGACGCACTGTCACGCGCACCGGCTGGGCTTGAGGAAAGTAACTCAGAAGGCAACCTCAAAAAAAATTTCAGTATTCTTTACATTCAGAAAGTCGCCTTTGAAAACTTCATCACCACATCTTTAAAGGACATTGCTCATAAACAAGATAAAGGTCCGATTTGGAAAGACATCAAAAGCAAATGTCATGAAAAGACACACACACAGATTCGGCATTATTATCTGGTTAGAAACAACATACTGTTCAAACGCTGCAGTGTTGATGATAAGCTATGGGTACTTTGCGTTCCTGACGATTTTGTTAATAAGCTCATTTGGTACATTCATTTCAGCTATGCACATTTTGGCCCACGAAAATGTTATCATATTCTTCGAACGACTTGTTATTTTAACAATATGGAAAAGAGAATTCGAAGAGTCTTGTCTATTTGTAAACTTCTAAATTAAAAGAATTTGCTGCTGTTGATCTCTTGGGACCGCTTGTCAGAACATCTAATGGATTTTCGTACGTTCTAGTCGCTGTTGAACTTACTTTAAAATTTGTTTCTTTCACACCGTTACTTAAAGTCACTGGACGGTGTGTATCCAACGCCTTTGTTAAAAAATTTTTACGTGAAGTTGGACACGTTAGTAAAGTCATTTCAGATAACGGACCGCAATTCAGATCTGCTGTTTGGTCACGCATGCTTCGGAATCATAAAAGCCGGCCGCGGTGGTCTCGCGGTTCTAGGCGCTCAGTCCAGAACCGCGCGACCGCTACGGTCGCAGGTTCGAATCCTGCCTTGGGCGTGGATGTGTGTGATGTCCTTAGGTTAGTTAGGTTTAAGTAGTTCTAAGTTCTAGTGGACTGATGACCAGAGATGCTAAGTCCCATAGTGCTCAGAGCCATTTTGAATCATAAAATCAAACCTGTTTTTATTTCATTGTACTCACCACATTGTAACCCCTCCAAATGGATTATGAAAGAAATCAATAAGCTTTGCAGACTTTATTGTCACAGAAAGCATCAGCATTGGGACAGATATTTACACTTATTTCAAAACGTGCTGAATGAAATGCCTCATGACTCCACTGCTTTACCACCTACCCTTGTACTGAAGAATGAAGAACCACCGAACAGAATCAGAGAGCTTGTACCTTTCCCGAATACATGTAAACTTCGACACAAAGACATAATTGATTTGGCTATTATAAATATAAAATCTGCAGCAGACAAAAGGAGAAAACCACACGGTAAAGCAAATGCAAAGAAATTATATATTGGTCAGAAAGTTCTCATTAAAGCTCATTCATTGTCACATAAGAAGAAACACTTGACTCACAAATTCTTTCTAGGTTACAATGGACCTTACAGAATCCGACGTATACCACATGATAATTGCGTTGAAGTTGAAACTCTGCGTACTAGGAAGAGTAAAGGTTTACACCACATTTCACATGTAAAACCGTTTGTTGAAAGATAATCTGCTTTGCCATATAACTTTTCACTTTACATTACTAGTATGCTTTGTCAGACTTAGAATCTGTTAATATGCAACAATGTTTCAAGTTAAATATCCAGTCAAGAACCAAGAGAACTTATTTAAACAGAAATTACGAATGCATTGTTATTGTGAACAGACGACACAGTGTTATTGTGTGTGTACATTCTTGCTTGTTAGTTGCACAATTACGTAAGGACTATAAGGCTTACATACTTAGGATATATACTGGTACTGCTAATGAGATTTTAATGCAACATTTTGGTTTACTTGAAAATACATTCTGGATTTAAAGTACTTTCTGTGAGATACCAGATGAGACAGTGGTTAGTTTATGTGACAGCTACACGATTTTATCACGACGCTACTAATGAGTGACAATTTACTATGTTGCTTTTGCAGTGTTTCTGTTTTATATCTGCACAGTTTTTCTGTATTATTCTGGAAAGTAAAACATGTTTTAGTAGTAACTTTTGTGGTATAGCTACAAAGAGACTGCCTTTTCCGTAGCACAACAATACGTTACAGCACAGTACTTCCTTCATCATGGCAATAAGCGTAATAACTAAGATATCTATACGCAAAGCATTTCACTTTTGTTTATCATGAGGTAAGTACATTGGCTTCTGCAGAACTTAGCTTTCGGAGGACAATAACTACGACACTTCCACAGAGATTATCTTACAGCAAGACGCACATTTAGCGCTGCAGGACATGTATTTGAGTGATTAATTTTGCACTTAAATCATTTATTTTTAAAGATATTTGAAGTACAATGATACAAAGGTTTTCCGTGATACATTTCGTTCCATTGCTGTAATCTGTAACACCTGAGGGTATAATTACATTAATCCTCAGGGGGGTACACGCTTACTTTGTGTACCATGTGTGTGGCAAGCACAAGGAGCCCTAGCTAATATGGTATTTGCTTATACAACTTTACACATCGGTACCATATTTCTCTAACACAGAACTACACAGCTATCTGATCATTTAACTGAGAGAGACAAATATTTATTTTACTACATCAGTGACAGATGTTTACGTAATTACACAGTTGGATAACTTCACACTTATGAAATTGTATTTTTTCTGTACTTTGTGAAATGTTCATACTTTTTGGAACCATTGTGATACTATGAGAGCTTTGAATGTCGCATTTGGTATGGGGTCATGATTTTTAAAGTACGTTTGAGGTAGAGGACACTATTGAAATGAGCAGAGAATTTTTTTTAGGTTTTGAAATTATTGCAGAAAGCTACGACGTTTTTGAGATTTGGCTGAGGTGTTATGGTGTTATTATTACGACGACGATATGTGTTATGCTTTCGAGGTATGTTTATGATCAATAAGCTGATGCTATATGAGGACTTTGATTATGCTATGTATTTATTATGATGAAATATTGAAGCGTCGCCACAATATTGACGTGTCAACGAATATGTACATGTGTAATAAGGTAAGGAATAAGGAGTAGTGATTAGGGACTCTGATTTATGAAAAGGGTGTTGGAAACCAAGAATCGTACTTTAGAATTATGAAATGTGTGTACATGTGTGAATGTATCACAATGCCACTGAAAATTATTTGGACACTATTGTATTTATAGGATTTTGTTTCTAAACATTTGTAACGCATATTCTCGACCTGTGAAATTTTTTATATGAGACTGTCACTGTAGTGCAAACTGCTGTCATAAATATTTCAGTAGGTCACTGTAAGCACCCAGCTGCGCGTAAGTCGCCTGGAAAAAAGCCATTAGAGTGTGCCTTTCAGAGGCACAGGTGATGAAAAAAAGAGGCCATTATCCTCGCTATTGACAGTTCTTTGTAGAAATCATCGCAAATACGACACGCTCAAACTTGAAAACATATGATTACACTGTGGAACTCTTAATTTATGATATTTGCTGAAATGTCTAATGAAATGACGAGAAATATTTTATGTCTATACACCTGGTTGTGTCTACTGTCTTTCTAGTTAAGAGATTTTTTTTACTACCTTATGAAATGCCATATGGCTATTGAATGATGTTTCATGCCTTCCTTTGTACATATTTGCTCATTTTGTTTAATATCTAGTTTCTAGCTGCACTGCAGCACTGGTTAAAATAAAATTTAATATATGTACTAATATCACTATTTTCTATCTGCAGACCCAGTAAAGAATAATTTTATGATGTACTTTCATATAAAAGAGAGCACAAAGAGACATTTCCCTTCACAGGAATTGTATAAATAATTTTTAATGACTTGATAACTTTATTGCAGAGTAAGTTTTTGTGATGCATCACTCTAGTGTTAAGATGTGACATAGGTATTAGACATGGCCATTTTTAGTGTAATATTTTTTCTGCTTGAGCTTTATCATGTTTAGGTATAAGTTATTTCATTTGCTGCTGCTGCTTGCCAGGCATAGTGTTACTGAATTTGACTTTGTATTACTCTGTTAAGCCAGTTTTACTACTGATTTATTTTTATTGTTTGCTGCGCATTGCCTTATATTAGTTGTAATGTTGCAATTGCTTTGCTAATTTCTATAATGCTGCTTGCTTCGCCAATTTCCATTTTTTTGTCATTGCTGTTTGTATTAATTGTTTTGTGCTGCTGCATTGCCTCATCCCTTAGTTTTTTGCATCTGAGCTTAGTAGATTTAAGTTAGCTTAAGAGGGGGTGGACTATATAAGAGAATGAGTTGGGATGAATTGGAAGAAATGCATTGAGAAGTTATACGAAAGAAGTACAGAAAGCAGGTATAGATAGGACGTTTTGGGAAAAATGATGAACGAAGGGAGATCTCCAAGAAGTAAAGAAAGTTTTGTTTGCAAAATACTGCAGTAAAACAAACCCTGTCCTTTCCTTTTGTATTAGTTCGCTATGTGTTTGTGTACCCATGTGTATTTGTGTTCTTGCTGTCTTTATATGTTTATTTGATAAGTCTTATGTTGTAGAATTTTTCTAATACTCAGCAACATTCACTATGATGAGGAATACTATTATCCTCAATTATAATTTGCATTAATATGTTATTTACTTTGTAAAGATGTTTAGACATTCTGTTCTGTTTCAATGCTCGTGTGTGAAATTAATGTTTTGAAAACTATTCTCATTATTTTATGTATGTACTTATGTCATAATTACTGTAACAGTGATGTATATGTTATTTCTATTCTTTTGTAAAGCCCCTATTACTACAAATGTTATCTGTCATTGTATTCTCATGTTATGAAATGGTAATTGACACCAGTTCATCAAATTAAGTAACTTGTAAGCATTCATTTCACTGCACACATTTCTGTTGGTCATAGTATATGGACAATAAGTGAGATTTAGGGACCGATAGTGTTTGAACGTGTGTTAATAATTCAGCAAGGGACTGGATAACAGCATTGCTGGTTCTAAGGACATTTCAAACAAATTTTTTGTGGGTGGACAAGTGGTGGTTTATGGACTTGCTATATTCTCCGCAAGACTCTTCGATGGTTATTGTGCACCTGCACAGTCGCAACAGATGGTTGCTGGCCGTCTCTACAAGGACTACAGTGGGTCTGCATCTTTGATGGCCCACCAGTACCATTATTTCTACAAGGACTGCAGTGGGTCTGCACGTTTGATGGCCCACCAATACCATTATGTCTACAAGGACTATAGTGGGTCTGCATCTTTGATGGCCCACCAATACCGTAATCTCTACCAGGACTACAGTGAGTCTACTCTGTGATGACCTACCTACCAGTATTCTTCAAAACTTCGACCGACTCTGCGGTGGGTTTGCTCTGTTGTGGCCCATTACCTACCTGCATGTCGAGTCAGCACTGTCTTTCCATTGGAACGACAACACTACTTCTTCAAGACTGCATGGAAATCCACTACTTCTGTGTGCATTGTCTTTTACTGCTCAGACTTTGAGAAAAACACTGCAATTTTACTGTGATGAACGATCAGGACTGTCTTTATGGACTGTGAGAAAAATTTAGGTTTTGACCAACATTGTATCGATAAGTGTGTGCATTTGATTTCTTTGTTATTGTATTTATGAAAATTTTTTCAAATCTGTATTGGCCACTGCCCAAAATAATTTGTAAAATTTTTTGTGGGGAGCAGGGGGGCTATGTAAGTAGACTGTTTAGGTTTTTATATTGGTAACGCCTCGTAGCGCTCTCTGAAAATCACTCGCTGTGCTGTGTGCAGTCTGTGGCTGGGTGGCATTGTTGTAATATTCGCTATTGTAGTGTTGGGCAGTTGGCTGTTAACAGCGCGTAGCGTTGCGCAGTTGGAGGTGAGCCGCCAGCAGTGGTGGATGTGGGGAGAGAAATGGCGGAGTTTTGAAATTTGTAAGACTGGATGTCATGAACTGCTATATATATTATGACTTTTTATGACTATTAAGGTAAATACATTGTTTGTTCTCTTTACTTTCATTTGCTAACTATGCATATCAGTAGTTAGTGCCTTCCGTAGTTTGAATCTTTTATTTAGCTGGCAGAAGTGGTGCTCGCTGTATTGCAGTAGTTCGAGTAACCAAGATTTTTGTGAGGTAAGTGATTTGTGAAACGTATAGGTTAATGTTAGTCAGGGCCATTCTTTTGTAGGGATTTTTGAAATTCAGATTGCGTTGCGCTAAAAATATTGTGTGTCAGTTTAAGCACAGTCATATATAATTGTTCTAAGGGGACGTTTCAAGTGTTCGGTCAGAGAGTTAGCTCCCTCTGTAATAAAAAAACTGAGTTAATCGATCAACAACGAACTTAAATGGATGTCTTACGACGTCCGCCCCGAGGAGATGCAACGAACAAAATTGAGATTAAAAAAAAGCCCAACGGCCAAGGTAACTGTCTAGGAATCGGGAAAACCCGGGTTCGAATCTCGAAGAAACCTAGCGGATGTTATTCTTCTCGTTTGTATTTTGCCATATCTCAATTGATAGCGATAGGAGGGTTAACAAGGTAAGTAAATCAATAAGGAATGTTAATAATAAGGTAGGCAAACTAATTTCCCAAACGCCGTGGGTTAGTAAAGTATTAAACTTTGAAGCCTTGTCACATGAAAACAACTCCGAGTAAAAGTGCTGCGACTACCTCACGAGGGATCACAGACAGCCAACCGTGCGACGCTAGTTTACAGCGAGGCACGGGATAGAATGCACGCGGGGCGAGTTATGTTGTCCCGGTTGCCTCTTCGTCATATCATAGGGGAGGAACAGTGAAGCTGTCGAAAGATTGCATTCATTAGATGCTCCTGGTGCCGTGAGTATATTTGTTTCGAATGCTTATATGACAAGTACCATCCATCTAGTTGTTCGAAGAAAAGTGAGGACACGTAACGGTGACTGGAAGAGCCATTGTAAAGTGACCTGGAGTAGCATTTTAGTTGTTTACTATCCCAAGAGGTTTGAGAAATTTATTTGCCTACCTTATTATCATTCCTTGTTGATTTACTTACATTATTAATCCTCCTGTCCTTATCAATTGAGATATGGAAAAATAAAAACGAAAAGAATAACATCCACTACGTTTCTTCGAGATTCGCAGCCAGTTACCTTGGCCGTTGCGCTATCGGTGCTGTCGGCGAAAAGCGTTGACCGTGTGGGTACAGACGCGGAAGTTGTAAAAGTTTCTTACCTCGATTTCCGGAAAAGTATGCGTTTTCGGACCCCATACCTGGTGATGAAAAGTGCTCTATTTACAATTATCTATCGATCCCGCCAACTTTGAGTCGATCGCTCGTCATAGCCTTTAGGGGTGATTTTCTCAAAAACGCGGGGTGTTGACCCAAAATATCTTAGATTCCTTCGTTTTAGGTTGTACACAAGCGACCTACCAAATCTCAACCGAATCGGTTGGCCGTGTCTGAGGCCTTCCCCTTCCCCCTCCCCCAATATATTAAAAAACTATCACGTATAAAATACCTCCAAATGTGTGATTTCTTTGGAAAGAGTAAGTGTGGGCAGGAGCAAACGTGCCCACGGGGCAAAGATACGGATGTAGTGTTTCTCCTAAATTTAGACAGCATTGTATTTGGAGCGCAGCGACTTGGTACTAACTTTAATGAAATCACGTGTAGTGTACTATCGTGGTATCACGTGAAGAACCGAGGTGCCGACGGCACCAGCCAGATGGAACCTAAAGTATCTGAGGATAAGGACAACAAACTTGTGTTGGTCACAAGGGATGGTGAAAACCTGGGACACAGCGTGTACCGAAAACCGACACCCACGGATCGATACCTACACAAACTATCAAACCACCACCCGAGCCAGAAAAGAGGCATGATTAACACTCACTTAACGTGAGCGGGACGAATATGTGAGCCACAGCATCTCAGACGCGAAATGCAACACCTGGAAAGTGTTCTGAGGAGCAATGGGTACTCCACATATTATATTAGAAGCGTAACAGGGCCAAACACTCGTCGAAGTAGGGAATCAGAAAAAAAATGTCGGACGCGGCCTTTCTGCCATACATTCCCAGAGTGACGGACAGTATCGGGCGTATGTTGCGCAGACATGACTTAAAGACGATTTTCAAACCGACAAGGAAGATCAAAGTGTGTCTTAGATCGGCAAAAGAGGAAAGGGACCCACTTGCAATGTCGGGAATATACCTTATACCATGCACATAAGGAAAAGTTTATGTCGGAATGACTGGACGATCAATCAACACCAGGATCAAAGAACGTAAGCGACATTGCAGATTGGGGAGGTGGAGAAATCGGTAGTGGCAGAGCACGCACTGAGTGAGACCGACCACGTAATAAAATTCGCCGAGAAGGAAGTTCTGGCTGTAGAGAAGCACTATCACACGCGCTTGTTCAGAGAAGCTGTAGAAATACAAAAACACGCGAGCAGCTTCAACACGAAAGAGGAAAGCGTTAAGGTAAACGGATCCTGGCTTCCCGTACTGCAGCGAACGACCGTCGCAGGTAGCAAGAGGAGAACCGCACCGGAAATGAGCGCGAATAAGCCCTCGGACGTTGGCTCGCCACGTACATATAGCCTGCGGCCGCGAGCTCAGCTCCAGTTCACCATCGGCAATGGACGGCGAAGCTTTGACAATGCCAGCCACTCGTACTGGCGAAACGTCAGTAGAATCATTAGATGAACGTCGGCCGAAGAATCCGAGACAGAAGCCAATAGGCAGTTTCTCAAGAAGTGGCCACGAAAGCCTTAACAGTTGTGTATCTGAGGATGGCTTTAACATTAGCCGAAACCGGTAATAATAAACGAACGTTATTGCGATCTCGACTGTTGTTTTAATCACAGATTTTTTTCTCCTGCTTGTGAGTGTAGTGTGGCAGCCCTGAATCTTAGGTTGAGAGATTTTAGGGCGGTAGTGTCAGATGTGTTGGTCAGTGGTTTGCGCTTTGGAGTTTTCGAGATACGAAGTGACTTAATTTCTTGGAACTTTCCATCTAAGTATTTACCATGTAATTGATAGCAATCAGTCTCTTACAACAAAATCCCAAAGAATTTCTAATACCTCGTATGTAAGTACTTAACCTAGCTCACGCTTGGTTTAAGAAGTAGCAAACATGCAAGCTGATACTAGGCGTTCACGAATTAGCGCCATGGGACAAAGATCGTAGGAACTGGCTGGGGAAAATGTCCGCGTGCATAACATTGCGCCAAAACATTCATGTTTCCTTCTGCTGGTTTTAATACTGAACGTGTTTATTTAACACATTTAATGGACCTGAATTTGTAGTTCACTGTTTCACATCGACTGATTTAGTATTAATAAGACCAATTCATCTTTGTGTTACCAAAACTACGAGAGAAACGTCCTCCACGCCGTTGTCTTCTAGAACGTTAGAGAAGGCTAGGAAAAGCTGGCCTTTAAATGTGCGCCGAGATTATTCTTGCTATTCTTTTATGCTTTTATTTTAGGGATGGATTTAAGGGATTGGCTAACCAAATTTTAAGAGCCGTAACTGCCCAAGTAAATCACGAAGGTTAATTCTGTTGGTTTCATTTGTGGAGTATATCATTGAAATATATTGATAACTAGTTGTGCAGTTAGGATTGTGTATCTCATGCCTCAGAATACTGTCTGTCGCAGGCGTATTTTATGTTGCAGATAACTGGCAGTGGTTGACGCGAGCAAATTGGAATCGGGCTACCACGGTGGCAGAGTGATATTGAAGGCCCAGCCCATCCACCCCCTTCCCCCCCCCCCCCCCCCCCCGCCCACGTCTCGGGTTGTGTTGTTACTGTTTTGTAATTCCATCCTTTCCGTGGAGAGTTGTGCCTTCTGAAGCTCAGTCGCAGTGCAGAGTTGAGTACCTTTTTATTTCATTTCCTGTCCCGTGGATTTCTTGTATTGGTTAAAATCTTTTGGGATGCTCGCGTGCATCACTGATTGTCATGTAGAGTGGAAGTAGCCCGTGTTAAGTTTTTCTTGGGAATATCTTCTCGTTATAGTCAGGTAATGAAATCATTCGAACCTGGTATATACAAGTAACATTGTTCTAATGAATTTGAAGTTCGCCGAGTAAACTTTAAAAATTTTGGGGCTTGTTGAACTCAGAAACTTGATGTGAGTTAGTCTTGTTAGTCCTATTTGATGAATCAGGATTTTATGAACATTGTATTAGTTAATGAAAATTTGGCCGCGTAAACCTTAAAAATGTTGGTGTTTGTTGAACTCAGAACTTTTATCTCAGCTAGTTAAGTCAATCATATTTTACGAAGGAAGCTTTTATGAATATTGTCTTTAAATTATGAAAATTAGGCTAAAGAAGTATTAAAACATTACTGTCTGTTGAACTACCAACTTGGATGTGATGAAAAGATAGATGAAAGGGTTTCCATGTAAGTGATGAAGTAGGTGTGATTTATTTGTCAGTCACACTGAATTAATTATGGGTCCATGGACATGGTTTAAATTAAAGTAAGTGGTAGGAAGAAAACGACATGTGGAAGACATTTGAAAAGGTTTTTGTGTTCTATAAGACAAGCTTTGTTGTAAATATGGTTCTGTGAATGTATTATGAGCAATGTGTTTGTAATAAAGAAGTGTGTGGCAACTGTATCTGATTTCGAATATGATTTCGGTGTGTCCTTAGGGACCACACTGGTTGGAAGTCCCCTGTACGAAAAACTGAGCCATACTGCCTCTGCAGGCGTGCATAATTGCGAAAGTGTTACTGGAGCAGCACTTTGTGTACCAAGTGACCTCTCATCCACGTCCCATAAATTTTCTTGAGATACATGTCGGACGATCTAGGAGGCCAAATCATTTTCCCGTATTTTCCATAATGGTCTTCAAACCAATCGTGAACAGTTGTGGCGTGGACACGAGACGCATTATCTTTCATAAAATTTCCGTCGTCACTTGGCTGCAAATGGTCTCCAAGTAGCCGAACAATACCATTTCCAGTGAATGATCGGTTCAGTTGGACCAGAAGACACAGTCCACTCCACGTAAATACAGCCCCCGCCATTATGGATTGACCAAAAGGTTGTACAGTGCCTTGTTGACAAGTTGGGTCCGTGGAGGTCTACGCCACACTCGAACCCTACCATCATCTCCTACCAACTGAAGTCGTTACGCATCTGACCAGCCAACGGTTTTCCAATCGTCTAGGGTCTAACCGATATGGTCACGGGCCCAGGAGAGGCGCAACAGGCGATGTCATGCAGTCAGCAAAGGCAATCGCTTCGGTCTTCTACTGCCATAGCTCATTAACGCTATATTTCGTTGCACTGCTCTAACGAATACGTTCTCTGTATTCACCACACAGATTTTTGTGGTTATTTCACGCTGTTTTGCTTGTCTTTTACCAATGACATCTCTACGCAAACGCCGCTGCTCTCGGTCGTTATGGGAAGACTCTCGGCCACTGCTTTGTCAGTGGTGAGAGGTAATGCCCGAAACTGGGTATTCTCAGCACGCTGGTGACACTGTGGAACTCAGAATATTGATTGCCGAAACGGAATGTCCCATGCGTCTAGCTCCAACTAAAATTCCGTGTCAAAACTCTTTTAATTCTAGTCGTGCGGCCACAATCACGTCGGAAAGCTTTTCACATGCATCGCCCTTTTACACCTTGTGTACGCGATATTACCGCCATCTAAGTACGTGCATATCATTATCCCATGACATTTCTCACCTCGGTGTACAGGTGAAGTCACTCATTGATAGGTCGCATACAGCTACGAAATATCGGGGATGTTGATTCCTTTGTTTCAACCATTGTTCCAAATGTATGATATGTGAGTATGGTATCTGCTCTTTCGGACAAGTCTGAAAGAAAGAACACGTCCGAAAGAACTGATACCATTGGTGATCTTGCAGCTCTCGAAGAATGAAATTACAATGAAAACTAGGCCGTTAGCTGCTTACAAGCGTTGATAAATATCAACGGGGACAGTTAAAAACGCGTGCCTCGACCGGGACTCGAACCTGGGATCTACTGATTACATAGCGGATGCTTTATCCACCTTTTCTTTTTTTTTCGGTATTGTTCGTTGCGTTTGGTCTGGGCAGACGTCACAAGACATCCGTTCAAGTTGATTGTTGCTTCCTTTAATCCGTTTTATTATTACTGAGGGTGAGCAGCCCTCTGACCGAACACGCTGAGCTACCGTGCTGGCGTGCGCCATCGAGGACACAGAGGATAGAGCGACTGCAGGTACTTATCGATGGCACGATCCCCTTGAGATCCACATTCCCAACTTACTGTCCACAAACTACATTTGCAGTGCCCTACCCGCTATACACATTACTCAAGGCAGTCAATCTACCGATTCCCGTAAGAGTTCGGGCAAATTGCGTGCGTCCGCACTAAAGAAAATCATTGGCCGGTAAGCCTAATCTACGTACATGAAGAAGATCTTCAGTCTTCTGAGTAGCTTAATGCGGCCTGCCACGAATAACTCTCCTCTGTAGCATTTGCAGCCGGCCGGAGTGGCCGAGCGGTTATAGGAGCTACAATCTGGAACCGCACGACCGCTACGGTAGCAGCTTCGAATCCTGCCTCGTGAATGGATGTGTGTGATGTCTTTAGGTTAGTTAGGTTTAAGTAGTTCTAAGTTCTAGGGGACTGATTACCTCAGAAGTAAGTCCCATAGTGCTCAGAGCCATTTGAACTATTTTGTACTATTTGCAACCTATGTCCTCAATTATTTGTTGCATATATTCCAATCTCTGTCTTCCTTTACAGTTTTTGTCCTCTATTGCTCCCTCTAGTGCCATGGAAGTCATTCCATCATGTCTTAACAGAGTCCGATCATACTGTTCCTTCTCCTTATTAGTGTTTTCCACATATTCCTTTCCTCTCCGATTCTGCGTAGAACCCCCTCATTTCTTACCTTATCAGTCTACCAGATTTTCAACAATCGTCTATAACACCACATCTCAAATGCTTCGATTCCCATCTGTACCGGTTTTCCCACAGTCCATGTTTCACTGCCATACAATGCTGTACTCCAGAAGTACATTCTGAGAAATTTCCACCTCAAATTAAGGCCAATATATGATATTAGTAGACTTCTCTTGGCCAGGAATGCCTTTTTTGCCACAGCTAGTCTGCTTTTGAGGTCCTCCTTGCTTCGTTCGTCATTGGTTAGGTAGCAGAATTCCTTAACTTCATCGACTTCGTGACCATCAATCCTGATGTTATGTTTCTCAATGTCCTCATTTCTACTACTTCTGATTACCTTCGTCTTTCTTCGATTTACTCTCAATCCATACTGTGTACTCATTAGCCTCTTCATTCCGTTCAGCAGATCATGCAGATCTGCTTCACTTTCACTATGGATAGCAATGCCATCACTGAACCGTATCATTGATATCCTTTCACCTTGAATTTTAATTCCACACCTGAACCTTTCTTTTATTTCCATAATTGCTTCTTCAATTAAAAGGTAGAACAGTAGGGGCGAAAGGCTACATCCTTCTCTTTCACCGTTTTTAATATGAGCACTTCGTTCTTGGTCGTCCGCTCTTATTATTCCCTCTTGGTTGTTGTACATATTGTATATAACCCGTCTCTCCTTATAGCTTACCCTTACTTTTTACAAAATTTCGAACATGTTGCATCATTTAATATTGTCGAACGCTTTTTCCAGGTCGACAAATCCTATGAATGTGTCTTGATTTTTCTTTAATCTTGCTTCTGTTATTAACTACAAATACAGAATTGCCTCTCTCGTGCCTTTACTTTTCCTAAAGCCAAACTGATCGTCATCTAGTGCATCCTCAATTTTCTTTTCCATTCTTCTGTATATTATTCCTGTAAGCAACTTGGACGCATGAGCTGTTAAGCTGAATGTGCGATAATTCTCGTACGTGTCAGCTCTTGCCGTCTTCGGACCTGTGTGGATGATGCTTTTCTGAAAGTCAGATGGTATGTCACCAGACTCATATATTCTACACACCAACGTGAATAGTCGTTTTGTTGCCACTTCCCCCAATGATTTTAGAAATTCTGATGGAATGTTATCGATCCCTTCTGCCTTATTTGACCTTAAATCCTCCAAAGCTCTTTTAAATTCTGATTCTAATATTGTTATCCCCTATCTCTTGTAAATCGACTCCTGTTTCTTCTTGTATCACATCCGACCAATCTTCCCACTCATAGGGGCTTTCAGTGTATTCTTTCCACTTATCTGCTCTCTCCTCTTCATTTAACAGTGGAATTCCCGTTGTACGCTTAACGTTACCACCCTTGCTTTTAATGTCACCGAAGGTTGTTTCGACTTTCCTGTATGCTGAGCCTGACCTTCTGAGAAACATTTCTTTTTCGATGTCTTCACATTTATCCTGCAGCCATCTCGTCATAGCTGCCCTGCACCTCCTATTTATTTCATTCCTCAGCGACTTGTAGTTCTGTATTCCTGAGTTTCCCGGAACATTTTTGTATCTCTTCCTTTAATCAATCAACTGAAGTATTTCTTCTGTTAGCCATGGTTTCTTCGTAGTTACCTTCTTTGTACCTATGTTTTCCTTCCCAACATCTGTGATGGCCCTTTTTAGGGATGTCCATTCCTCTTCAACTGTACTGCCTACCGAGATATTTATTATTGCTGTATCAGTAACCTTAGAGAATTTCAAGTGTATCTCGTCATTCCCTTGTACTCCCGTATCTCACTTCTTTGCCTATTGATTCTTCCTGACTAAACTCTTAAACTTCAACCTACTCTTCATCACTACTATACAGGGTATTACAAAAAAGTACGGCCAAACTTTCCGGAAACATTCCTCGCACACAAAGAAAGAAAATACGTTATGTGGTCATGTGTCCGAAAACGCTTACTTTCCATGTTAGACCTCATTTTATTACTTCGCTTCAAATCACATTAATCATGGAATGGAAGCACACAGCAACAGAACGTACCAGTGTGACTTCAAACACTTTGTTACAGGAAATGTTCAAAATGTCCTCCGTTAGCGAGGATACATGCATCCACCCTCCGTCGCATGGAATCCCTGATGCGCTGACGCAGACATGGAGAATGGCGTATTGTATCACAGCCGTCCACAATGCGAGCACCAAGAGTCTCTACATTTGGTACCGCGGTTGCGTAGACAAGAGCTTTCAAATGCCCCCATAAATGAAAGAGGGTTGAGGTCAGGAGAGCGTGGAGGCCATGGAATTGGTCCGCCTCTACCAATCCATCGGTCACCGAATCTGTTGTTGAGAAGCGTACGAACACTTCGACTGAAATGTGCAGGAGCTCCATCGTGCATGAACCACATGTTGTGTCGTACTTGTAAAGGCACATGTCCTAGCAGCTCAGGTAGAGTATCCCGTATGAAATCATGATAACGTGCTCCATTGAGCGTAGGTGGAAGAACTAAAATGAGCTCTAACATGGAAATTAAGAGTTTCCGGACACATGCCCACATAACATCTTTTCTTCATTTGTGTGTGAGGAATGTTTCCTGAAAGTTTGGCCGTACCTTTTTGTAACACCCTGTGTTGTGATCTCAGTATATATCTGCTCCTGGATACGCCTTAAATCCAGTATCTGATTTCGCAATCTCTGCCTGAACGTGATGTAATCTAACTGAAATCATCCCGTATCTCCCGTCCTTTTCCAAGTATACCACCTCCTCTTGTGGTTCTTGAACAGCGTATTCGCTGTTACTAGCTGAAAATTATTACACAACTCAGTTAGTCTTTCTCCTCTCTCATTCCTTGTCCCAAGCCCATATTCTCCTGTAACCTTGTCTTCTAGTCCTTCTGCTACAACTGTATTCCAGCTCCTCATTACTATTTGACTTTCATCCTCCTTTACATACTGTATTCCCCATTTGATATCTTCATACACTTTCCCTACCCTTCATCTTCAGCTTGCGACGCCGGCATGTATACCTGAACTGCCGTTGTCGGTGTTGGTTTGCTGTCGATTTTGATAATAACAACCCTGTCACTGAACTGTTCACAGTAACGCACTCTCTGCGCTACCTTCCTGCCGGCCGAAGTGGCCGTGCGGTTAAAGTCGCTGCAGTCTGGAACCGCAAGACCGCTACGGTCGCAGGTTCAAATCCTGCCTCGGGCATGGATGTTTGTGATGTCCTTAGGTTAGTTAGGTTTAACTAGTTCTAAGTTCTAGGGGACTAATGACCTCAGCAGTTGAGTCCCATAGTGCTCAGAGTCATTTGAACCATTTTTGAGCTACCTTCCTATTCATAACGAATCCTACTCCTGTTATACAATTTTCTGCTGATGTTGATATTACCCTACACTCATCTGACCAGAAATCCTCGTCTTCTTTCCACTTCACTTTACTGAACCCTACCATATCTAGATTGAGCCTTTGCATTTTCCTTTTCAAATTTTTTAGTTTACCTACCACGTTCAAGCTTCTGACATTCCACGGCTTTCCGTTGATTATCCAATCTTTTCCTCGTGGTAACCTTACCCTTGGTAGTCCCCTCCCAGAGAGCCGAATGGGGGACTATTCCGGAATCTTTTGCCAATGAAGAGATCATCAAGACACTTCTTCTGTTACAGGCCACATGCCCTGTGCATACACGTTACGTGCCTCTAATGTAGTGGTTTCCATTGCCTTATGCATTCTCACGCCGTTGGTCATTGCTGATGCTTCCGCCTTCAGGGCTGTTTCCCACACCTTGGACAGGAGGGTGCCCTGAACCGCTATCCTCTTCTCCGCCCTCTTTGACCAGGCTGTTGGCAGAATGAGGGTGACTTCTTATGTCTAAAGTCTTCGGTCGCCAATGAATATTATACCTGCTGTCACGGCACCACCGTCTTTGTCTTGCGTCATATGGAAAACAATATGTTGACAAGCTGTTAAGTAAACTTCGCCAAAGTTGGAAGAATAGTGTTGGCATGTCGTAAGAAAATACGTTGAAAGTTAATGGAATTTCATTTCATGTCATTACATTAGCAATACAGAACCCTGTCTCACTGTTTGACTTTCCAGTCACACCGTTTAACTGGAACTGTGTAAACATTTGAGCTTGTTTACGAATTATCATAGTGTACTTCTAGGTCTGCGAATTGTAAACGGAAATGATCAACAGTAATTATGTTCAACAAAACGGGATTGAAGATAGTACAAAATATGATACAGAACTGGAATAACCAAAATGTAACGTCCACTTATCAGCAACTTTGATCTTAGATTTTTATTCACAAATGTGTCTGTCAGTCGTTGTATTAAGTATCGTTCTGCAATGCAGTAACCTAACTCTTGGTAAGCTTCGCACACTGATATCCAACCAACATTTTCAGTAGTCATTATTATGTAATTTACTTTCGATCTGGATGTCTTACAAAAGACTAAATAGCCAATGCACGTCGGTAGTGCATATCTATCCGTTTGCTCTTTACATAATACACGTAGGCCTAATTGATATACTACACTAAACAGCTATTTTAAACAGCAAACAGTTAGCCTTTTATTAATGATCATCACATTAGGCCTTCTGATATATGTGTATTTAGGTATATTTTTGTATTCATAATCTTGTAGAATGAATGTGGCTGCTTGAGACTTTCTTTGACATACCAGTCGAATGTAAGAGGAAAACTGCCCACGAGAGGATTTCGTAGGTATATTTATTCAGATCTGAATCGCTGTGTGTTAATCTGAACCTCTATAAGGGACGTGGCACTTTGTATTGATTTTGCCCTATAGGTTGGTTGTGAACACGTTGTACTATGGTGCGTTAAGTGACTGCATCAGTATGTTGTAGACTTCTTGCTAATGCATTATAGAAAATGAGGTGTGAGTACTGGATTCTGTTATACTCTTCATTTGCAGAAGGAGGTATTGTGTTTTGCGTCATCGTTTCACAAGTTCAATTAACATTTGTGGAACAGTGTTAACGAATACAATAAGAGCAGGAAGTTGTCTGAGAACAAGTAGTAGTACAAGTCTTTTAGTACGCATATGACCACTTACATTTCCGCAACGGTAAAGTGAATCCGCCAAAGTTCTTGTACAAAATCGTCACAGGCAATGAGACATGAATTGCTGATTTCATCTCAAAAATTAAGCAGAAACCGATATATCTGTTTCACACCGAATCTCAGCCCAGGACTATAAGCAGATCATTTCGGCGCGGAAATTGAATGAACAAGCTTCTGAGACGGGGAAGTGTTCTGATTATTGACTTTTTAGACAGGAGTGATGATCAACGATAATCCCGGGTGTCAATCATAGCGACATAAAGAATGTGAGTTTTACACGTACCTACGACTCCATTCACACACAAATGCCTCAGCATTCGACACATCTTACAAGAGTTATGCAGGGAATCACGCTCCATGTCCTCCGGGGGTGGACTAACATACTATATACTGAAAAAACAGAAGCACAATACACTATCGTACCTACTAAGGATTAAGAAAAGCATTAGCATTAAAATCAGCTTCATGTCGTTTCCGAATGGATACGTACAGGTCCTGTATGATTTTCAAGGGATCATTATTCCTACAAAATAGCGGTAAGTTCCGGTAACGACAAGGAAGGTGGATAACGATTACACAAACTTCTCTCATGCAGTTGATCACAAAAACAATTCTGGATGATGTGAGCCACGTGAACAAGGGCCCCTGCCGTCTTGGAACACAGCATCACTACAGGGGGACAAATATTGCACCATGGGATGGACGTTTTCCGCCAACATTGTTACTTAATCGTTCAAATGGCTCTGAGCACTATGGGACTTATCATCTTAGGTCATCAGTCCCCTAGAACTTAGAACTACTTAAACCTAACTAACCTAAGGACATCACACACATCCATGCCCGAGGCAGGATTCGAACCTGCGACCGTAGCAGTCCCGCACTTAATCGTTGGCAGTAATGCGATGTTGCAGAGCAACCAAGGAATGCCACGATATGGCTACCCAAATCATTACCGAATCTCGCCGTGTTTCACTCTAATGACGTAAACCCTACCAGGAGTTGTAAACAGTGTGTAACAACGCACGTCCGATCACATGACTTTTTCCAGTAGTTCTGTAGTCCACGTTTTATGGCTTCAGCAGCATGTTTTCCTGCTATGAGCAAATCGTTTTGTACTTGTTGCATTTGATGACGTCTAAGATGGACCATAAGGGGTTTATGGAGGTACCATTGTTCACTGGCGGTTCCTCACAAAACCCAAAAAGATTTTGCCATTTTTTTGTTCCAAAACCATTCATTAGTGATCTCTTTGGCCGTAACAGCAAATGGCTGAAATTTTTAAGATATATTCTTTAGCTCGCGATCTCGAACGAACTTCAAAATTTTCTTGATATCTTTGCCCGTTTCCAAGATATAAAACTACAAAGATACCTTATATATACACGTAAAATACGCGGGTGAACCCAGTGTGAGGTGAAATCTAAATAATAAATAACAGCAACAAATTGCTCAGATATTAGCGTTATACTCTGTAGGCATTTATCTAGAGGTTGATCTTGCTGTTTTCAAACATTTTTGTCCGTTTCTAGAGAAACACGTCAAAAATATGTTTTTTGGGTACCAAAACAGAGCTGCAGATCCCAAGAGGGCTAAGTACAGCAAATGGGTGTAATTTTTACTACATATTTCTATCTCGATCTCGAAATACTGGAATATTTTCGTGATCTGTTTATCCGATTCCGAGATACGAAGGTTCAAAGTTACCCTACTTTGACACGTAAAATGCTCACAAAAATTTCGGTATAGCAGGAAAATGTAGTTCATTAAGTCTCTCCGTTATCATCATAACGGTTCTGGGAACACCGTGTCGCGGTACTTAAGCACACGTAAAATTTTTGTGCACGTAAAAGCCGATCTGAGATGTAAAATTAGTTTTGCATTATTTCAATTCCTCATAAGCGAACTTTCAAAATTTTTCTGACCCATAAAGTTCTTTTCATGTGAATGACATGCCCTACTGTGGTAGGGAAAAGAAGCCTACAAGCGGAAAAATGCTCCTATGGGCACAAAAAGGACGAATATTCTCGCGTTTAAAAGCCTCTGACTGAAAGGTGGGGTATCAGCTGCCTCATTCTAGTTTCGTCAGAACTCTTAAAAAATTTCCCAAAACCTTTGACGTACGAACATACTCGCGCTTTTTTATGATGAATGAGAAAGAACAGCGACAGAGGGAAAGAGGAGTAAAAGTAATAAATACTGGAAGACAATAGACAGTTGTGGTAAGGAGAGAGCGAAGCAGACAATCGTAGTGAGAGAGAAACAGAGTGACACAGTAGCAGTGAAATGCAGTTGACGGTGACCGATCAGTGCTGGGAAAGGAGCTAAGGAGACAGTGACAGTGGGAGAGGAATAAAGAGCAGTGGAAGTGGGTGAGATTCAGTGATAATAAGAGACAGAGTCTGTTACAATCACTACGAGCAAAAAGGGACAGTAACAGTGGAAGGAATGAACGAGAGCGTAGCACTAAAAGAGAGCAAGAGGGGGAGAGTGACAGTGACAGCTTGAGGCAACAGTAGTAGAAAGAACGAAGGTAATCGTGGCTGTGGGACAGGAGACGATGACAGTGACATAGAGACATAAACAGTTAACGACAATGAGTTGGGCTGAATGAGTGAGAGGGAATGGTCAAGTGGGAGTGAATGGGTAAGAGCGACTTGCAGCGACGGACCAGTGGGTGTGAGCGATTTACAGTTAAGAGAGCTTGTGGGACTGGTAGGTGAGCTGCTTCTTAAAAGGAGGGCGAATATGTTCCCATGAAAAACTGTTGAGGTGCTGAGGAAGGTTGAATGAAGTAGCTGGTACCACACCTGTCAGTCAGAGACTTTTAGCCAAGAGCATCTTCGCCTTTTTTTTGTGCTCCGATAGGAACATCTTTCCACTGGTGTCTTTCCTTACAGCGTCACGTGTCCAGAACGCAATCAGGCTGTATTGTCGTGGGGGGCTGGTCATAATGTATTGGCTTATCGCCGATGCGTTTCTTCCTGTCTGTAGGGTTGCATGAAATCATTGGCGTATGAAACTCAAGTAGAAACTCAATAGAAACTGGTTAGTAGCGTCTTAACTGACTGACTCTTTGTACGACAGATAAAGGGGACGGGAGAATAGGACAAAATGTTAAACACTGGTGCGATCTCTGCATTGAGACTAAACGTCGTTAATTTGCAACAGTTGCTCTGAGCTTAAGCAGCTGCTCTCAAGAGAATTTTGAGTGTGTGATTTAAAAACTAAATATTCGTTTCCGATCCTTGCTAGCTGATGCCAGTTCATGATCCTCTACCAGCTGCGGAAGCTACGTGCTCAGTACGTAATGACCACGTAAGAAACATGATAATGAGAACTTCTTGCAAAGAGCTGCTTATGAACGTCTCTCAACAATTACAGAGGACACCCAAAACTGTGGCCACAACGACTACAAAGCCGGAGCCTATTACGTGAAAAGTTACAATAGAAAATAAAGGCCGGCCGCGGTGGTCGAGCGGTTCTAGGCACTTCAGTCTCGAACCGCGTGACTGCTACGGTCGCAGGTTCGAATCCTGCCTCGGGCATGGGTGTGTGTGATGTCCTTAGGTTAGTTAGGTTTAAGTAGTTCTAAGTTCTAGGGGACTGATGACCTCAGATGTTAAGTCCCACAGTACTCAGAGCCATTTTTTTTAATAAAGGAACAGAAACCGATAATTCATTTAGTTTCATGGGATACAACTCTTATTTATAGGAAAAAACGGACTTAGGCAGATAAAATTACATTAGTGACGCAGTCCTTAAAAAATTGGGAAATAAAATACAAAGAGCGAATACAATAAATCTTTCTGGAATCTTAGTTATTCTTTCCTTTCTACAAGGAAGTGCTGTATAGGTTCTAACGAAACAGAAATAAATTTGGTTTCGGAGTAAAAAATTAAGGATTTTGAGAAGACAAGAAGGAAACAGAAAAATAAACTGCGGAAAAACAAAGTGGAAATAATAACCGGACTACATACAGAGTATGCATATCGCACACGAGACTACAGTACAAACATTTACAAAGACTGTGTAATCTTAGAATAAATAGGAATTTTGTGATGAATTGTATCCACCTGTGGTAGTGACAGCATAAATCGGCGGGAAGGTCCACAAAAAATCGGTACTAGCTTGTTACTGTATTAGTATGCGCTACAGTTCAGGCGACTTAAGCTCTGAGTAAGATACGTCACCAACATTTAACACTGTAGTCTTCAGTAGAGTACTTTGTCCTGTTTTTGTACATCTATCACTTCTTTAATGTTTATGCAACTGCAAGGAAGCAACGCGTAGAGCTGAAGAAATTATATCGAGAAACAATAGTTATATTTTATTCGTTTTCAAGGGAAACCAGCCCACAGACCTCGCTGTTAGGACGAAGAGTACACAGTTCTGCGATGCAAATATAACAAGTAATTCCCACAGCAAACGAAATTTGTACGGCAAGAATTTAGAAATCTCAGAGACGTTATTAGACTCAAAGCGCGTCGATACTGAACCGGCAGAGTGAAACGAAAATAGCTCAAAAGTAGGAGGCCTAGAACGTACCTTCTGACGCCAGCCAGTGAATAATGGTTTGACAGAAAATGTAAAAAAATGTCTGATATCTTACCTCTCCAGCGAAAAATATAGTACACGTGTCTCCTAAGTAATGTAGTTCGTAAAATTTGACGATTAGTAGAATATTAATTGAACTGAATGCAAAACGGAGTTCACTGATATATCTACAACTTCATTGATACTCCGCAATCCACCGTTCGGCGCGTGGCGGAGGGTACCCTGTACCACTACTTGGCATATCCTCTTCTGTACCATTCACAAACAGGTCGAGAGAAAAACGACTATCTATATGTGTCCGTATGAGCCCTTGTCCATTAAAATCGTTCTGTAGTCAGCTTCAAATTCTGGTTCTCTAAAAAAAAAAAAAAAAGTCACTCTCTCTCCACGGATTCCCATTTGAGGTACGCGAAGCATTTGCTTAACATTTGCGTGTTGTTCTAACCTACTAGTGACAATTCTAGCAGCCCGCTTCTGAACTGCTTCGATGTCTTCCTTTACCCCATCTGATACGTATCCCAAACATTCGAGCAGTACTCAAGAATAGGTCGCGCTAACGTCCTATATGCGGCCTCCCTTACACATGAACCGCGCTTTCCTGGAATTCTCCCTATAAAATGAGGTCGCCCATTTACCTTCCCTACCACAATCCTCGCATGCTCGTTCTATTTCATATCACTTTACAACGTTGCGCCCTGATATTTAGACGATGTAACTGTGTCACGCAGAACACTGCTAACGCTGTATTCGAGCATTACGGGTTTGTTTTTGCTACTCATCTGCATCAACTTAAATTTTTCTACATGTAGAGCTAGCTGCCATTCTTCACGCACACTACAAATTTTATCTAAGTCATCTTGAATCGTCCTACAGTCACTCAACTTCGATGCCTTACCGTACACCACAGCATCATCAGCAAACAACCGCAGATTGCTGCCCACAATATCTGCCAAATCATTCATGTATATAGAAAATAATAGCGGTCCTACTACACTTACCTGGGGCACTCCTGACGATACACTTGTCTCTGATGAACACTCGCCGTCGAGGACAACGTACTGGTTATATAATCCAGTCTTATGAAGTCTTCCTATCACTCACATATACGTGAACATATTCCATATGCTCGTTCTTTCTTTAACAGCCTGCGATGGGGCACTGTGTTAAACGCTTTCCGGAAATCTAGAAATTTGGAATCCACCTGTTGCCATCATCCTTAGTTCGCAGTATATCATGTAAGAAAAGGCAAGCTGAATTTCCAACGAGCGATGCTTTTTAAAACCGTGCTGATTAGTGGACATAAGATACTCGGTCCCAAGGAAATTTATTATTTTCGAACCGAGAATATGTTCAAGGATTTCGCAGCAAACCGAAGTTAGGGATATTGGTCTCTAATTTTGCGGGTCCGTTCTTTTGCTCTTCTTATACACTGGATGCTTTTTTCCAGTCGCTTGCGACTCTGCTTTGGGCGAAACATTCGCGAAAAATACAAGCTAGGTAAAGGGCCATTGATGTAGTGTACTCTTTGAAAAACCGTATTGGGACTCCACCTTCATTTGTTTTCAACTCTTTCAGTTGTTTCTCTACCCCAGGGATACTTATTACTGTGTCGTCCACATGGGAGTCTGTTCGATAGCCAAACGACGGTATGTTTGCACTATTCTTCTACCTGAACGATTACTTGAACGTGAAATTTAAAACTTCAGCTTCCAAATATCTGTCTTCAACTGCCATACCAGACTGGTCAGCAAGTGACTGGATGGAAGCCTTAGACCCACTTAGCGATATTATATCGAACTAGAATTTTCTTGTGTTTTCTGCCAGATTTTTTGCTAAGGTATGACAGTGGTAGTTGTTGTATGCTTCGCACATAGATATTTTTGCAGACTCACGAATCTCTACTAGCCTTTGCTTGTCGTCATTTGCACGTTCCGTTTTGAACCGAGGACGCAACAGCCTCTGCTTCCCCAGCATTTTCCGAATCTGATTATTAAGCCGTGGTGGGTTTTTTCCGTTCTTAATCCATCTCCTAGACACATAATTCTGAAGGCCACGATTTACGATCAGTTTAAACTTTGCCCATAATTTCTCTACGTCTATCTTACTGAAACTAAGTGATGCAAGTTCACCGTCCAAGTGAGATGGTTACACCCGCTTTTCTGCTCTTTATAGAAGAAACACTCTCGTAGCCTTCTTAACTGATTTATCAACTTTCGAAACCATAGTTGTTATAATTACATCATGATCGCTACTCCTCTTTTCTATACAGACGATGTCGATAAGGTCTGGCGTATTTGTAGCTACAATATTTCCATTCTGTGTAGACTGCCGAACTAACTGATCTTGATAGTTTTAAGAAACCGTTTTCAGAAGTGCTTCGCACGACTGTCTTTACCCCCTGCAATGAATCCATAGACATCCTATTTCATACTTAGTAGATTAATGTCGACTCCAACCAGTAATATATGAGCTGAGCGCTTAGGCACAACTGACCGTAGACTCTATGAATGACTGTAGAACTATTGCAGCAGAATCGGGTGGTTGGATAATAGATCCAACAATTACTTGCTTTCACTTAGACCTGTTATACGCAACCCTATAACTTCACCGTCACACTCAGCTTCGAACTCGATAATGACAATAGTTTTGTCAGCTGCAATGAACACTCCCTCTTCTATGACCTGCAATCTGTCTTTCCGATAAAACTTCCATGAGTCGCTAAACATCTCAGAGCTTTGCACTTCGGGTGTAGCCCCCTCTCGGTCCCAAGAATAATATGAGAACCACAGCTTTTCTGGAGGGCTGCAAGTTCAGTAACTTTGTTACGAATACTTCGATAGTTTACTGAAAAAATTTGACAATCATGTGTCTTGACTCTGAAAGCGGTCTGACTTCCGTTGCTGCGTATCGACTGGAGAGAGTTCATCTGAGTACCTCAAGTACTCTGCTATCCTAGTAGCTGCTTCGTTTATGTAGTGCACCCCTGACAAGAGGAGTCCTACGGGTCACCAACGGATCCCTAATGAGGTATCCATGATAGTAAACTACTTTGCTGTCATCGTTTCGGAACTTTATATGATCTTAGAAGAAGATGGGAGATGTTCTCTACGATCATAGTTTGAGCCCTGCTATAGATAAAATGTCAATAAGTCATTCTACTTCGGATTAATCAGTGACTTTCCAATGTCTTAATCACGCCAAGGAGGGAAGTGTTTGATTTCAATTGCAAAATCATACCATCTTTACTGGAGAGATTAGTCAGTAGAATATTGCATCAAAGTACAATAATTCCCTATAGAAAGTTCACTGGTGTATCACAAAACGGAAAATCTGCCGACTTTATTACCCTTTAACAATCTTCCATAAAACGACAAGACAGTGTTATTGTTAATATTATTATTATGCTTGCAAATAAGATCTGTGAGAACGCTGAGCTGTAGACTACGTTTCTTTCTACAAGTGACTTTGAACCTCCTTTTCGTGCCAGCGTACAATGGTCTTACAGCTGCAGATTTCCCTTCTGCTCTAATTGGCACTACTGAAATTTAGACGAAAAAAATTCCTTGTTCTGTATGTCTTCTTGTGTAATCCCTGTCAGTCTGAGATCATTATTTTCCTAATCCATATTTGCGACACTGTTATCTTTTTATGATTTTGTTGGCCATCTGATTACATTCTTCGGATATTGTCGTCATATTTCAGTCTTCGTTTTCTATTGTTACTGTGACCGTTTGTCTACTGTATGATTTCTAAGCTGATGGTTTAAAAATTTTCTCCCCAGAACAACTTGTATAATTTATATCTCTCTTTCCTCGACGTTTCAGATTTAGTTTTGGTGATCAAAATTAGTGTTTGCGACGTATAAAATCGTCATTCCTTCTTACAGTGTGTTTGGAAACACACTGCTTGCACATATTTTTTGGTGTGACATGCTACCGTCAATGATTTGCCACTAACTTCTTTTACTCTCTCTGAATTGGTTTCACGAGGTACTAATTTCACTCATTTGATTTTGAAGTATTCAGTTTCTATATGTATTGGTAACGTAGCAAGTAACGTATTCTGTATCTTTGACTGAAATCTATATGCCATCTCTTTCTGTAGCTTAGATTAGTAGTTAAATTTTTTAAGTACACGCATGTCACTATACGCAATTTCCCTGTGTCAGGGCCTCATTTCAGCTTAGTAGCTATGGTCTTCGTCCTCCGTAACCTGCACTTCACGGCCTAGGCTAAATGCTCCTCTGTATTAAGTATATTACCATCCCTGTAACTTACTCCATTCCCAAGGTAACCACAATGGATCAGTTTGTGTTCCACTACTATTATACAGAGTGGTCAGAAGCAATCTCAAAAGAAAGGGTGTTATAGGGGAGGTCTTGCTGAGCGCCGTTTCCGAGTTATTCAGCATTGAAATTAGCTAACCAGGTCGTTGCGCACGCAAATTCAAGCATTTGCTCGCGCAAAAATGCGGTAAAGCAAAGACATCTGTAGGTCCGTGAGTTACCACTTGTTTAAATGCTCGTTACCAGTTACAATGTGCCTTTTTTGGAAGCGATAAAAGTTAGGAGACGAAACGAAGAGCACGTTTGCCAACATTTTCTCTGGAAGGCAGCTTGAATTGATCAGATTGGAAGACAAATACTGTTTCACTGAGAAATAGTTCCGTGAACAGTAGTCTTTTTTTCAAATTTGTGTGGAGTACACTCAAATACTACATGATTTACAACATGTCAGCATTTATTCCTGTTTCAAAATTGTGAAATATTACTACACTGGGCCAAACGTAAGCGAGAGGTAGTGTCGCAAAATGTAAGGCCGATACGTGAGTTGTCGGAAACAAACTTAGACTTTTCATAACGAACTTATCAGGAGCGCGGCATGTCTCCAGTCTAATATCTGTATGTCTTCCTGAATGTCACAAACATATGATCATGTTTCTCAAGCGAAAGAAGTTCGAAACTATGATGAGTGTGTTCAGAAGATAGCTGACAATGATTCAGAAATTGTATGACTACACAGGGAATCGAACTTTTCACACAAAACTAAATACACGAAAGTCTCAAAAAAAGTGTTAAAAGTTCTTTTCGAATATTTTCACATCAGCGCGTATACCGAAAGATGTTCTGCACCTAACACTGACTTTCAAACAAGTGTGAAGTTTCCGGTTTAGTTCTTACGGGAGCTGTACTGTAAATGAATGAGTAAGTATATACATAGATTGGGTAATTGATGCCAGATGTTTTCCGCTTTCGAAAAACGGTGCTACTGCCAAGCGTTTTTTTTCTGCACTATACACTCAAAATTCTTCAAAAAATAGAGATAGTGTCCTTTGCACCTGGAAAAAAAAGTTTCTATCATTTTATTTTATATTCTTTATCTCTCCGACGTTTTTCTTGTTGCAAACTTCGTTATACTGCTAGGCACAAAACTGGTTGTTTACGAGCAGATAACCTGGTTCGCTGAAACTTCAAAGTCTAAGTAATATTCGAATTTAACGTCATCTTTATTTGTAAGCTTTTCCCGTGTTGATCTGGAAGAGTGTCTCCATCTTCACACACCACGATGGGACAAGAAAAACGAAATTTCTTCGGAACAGTGATGATATCATTCCCTAATCCCACCTTTCAACCATTACACCACTCTGTTTCTCTAACAGTGAGACAATTTTAACATCCGACTTTTCTTTCGAAAGTGTTACAATATTTCACACTGTGACTTGTACTTGTTTCAGCAACATTAGTGTTACTGGTTTCCTCGCCATCGACTGATTCTTAGTCCGCAGTGTCTAGTGTTTTAGCTGCTAGAACATGTACATCAAGTGAGACAGGCGAAAAATTCTCACCTCGGAAATTAAGTAAAAAATGAGCTTTTCGTCTTTCGCAGGATAATCAGACTAATTCCTTTTGCATCCCGCAAAACACTGGCCAGGTATAACGAACTTCATCTATTCGTACAGGCCAACGCGGTCCACCTTCCGCATTTATTACGATTTCGTGTCTGGCTTCAGGTGGTGGAGCCAAATCTAATGCACAGGAATGCGTTTCTGGCTTTTACTCATCTTCAGTCACCACAATACATATTTGACTCTTCAGTCAGCACATACTGGCAAAATCAACAGCAATGGACACTGCAGCTGCCCTACGCGAAATAACAATATTGTTTAGCTACTACGCTTCGCGAATTGTACATTTGCGATGTACTGCTGTTTACGTGTACTTACTTTCTACTCTGCTTGTTGTTATTCCGATTCTTGCCGTTATGAATGTGGCACTAACAGTTTTTTGTTCTGTTTTGCACAAAAACAGCCGAGTATCTCCCATGTCGCCAACTGACGTCTGTACTTACATCGGGAAATACATCTACGGTCAAAGTTTACATTTTGCCTAAGGTTCTGCTTTGACCGATGGTCAAAGCTATATTTTGCTTACACTTTCTGTGTGACTAAAAAGAATGAAAACTATTTAACATGACTGTGCTGAGTATATGGTTATTACATAGTGATTGTTTAGGTTATATGGTACATTATAAAAAATAAAAGTAGTACAACATCTTTTATGCAGAAGAATTAACATTACTTTTATCTCCTTCTTTCTGTTTTTTCTCTCACAGTTGGTATGACATTTATAAACAATAATGAAAGAACAACAGTAATTATGAAAATTCCGTAGAAATATATTGTTTCGAAACTCTGCTTGATCAATTAACATGTCATTTCGATTACGCATTTGTGAGAATAAATTTCGACTTCTTCAACTAATTTCATTCTTTTTCCTTCGTTGGCCATGTGGAATGTTCGTAATTTGTGAGCTATGATTCTCACTTGATGTTCATCTTCATCTACATGCAGGGCAAATGTGGATTTGCTTAAGTTTTAAACGAAGGACATCTGCGCGTTGCCCGAATCGTGCCCTGAAATTTCGTCCTGTTTTGCTAATGTATATCTTTACACATCAACTGCACTTATGTTTGTATGTTCCTGGTCGATTGTAAGGCTTACTATTATTTTTAATGTTATAGATGGCTTTGTCCTTAATTCTATTATTTCTGTAAAAACTGATTCTGGACTTCCTTCCTCGAAAAAGGTTTGCTTCTTTGTTTTCCTAGAAATGGCATGCTCACATATTTTTCTGTTAGCCAGTAAAATGGGTAAATTGTAATAAATTGTAAGTTTGTATCTGTACCATGAGTATCATATGCTCTGTAGCTACAAATACGTCTGTTTCATTCATTGTCGGAGAAAGAAGAGCTACATTCGGATTTTTATCATTTCTTTCGTCAGAGAAGTGCAGCCGTAACAATATCTCCGGAAAAAGAGTTACGCGGATGACAGACTGATTGAACCTGTCAACACTAACTAAACAAATTCTACTAAAATGTAAACAATAATAAAAATAATAGCCAGTCGACTCCTGCCGTTGAGCGGGAAGGTGCATACTACAGCACCTTCGTGTACAGTGCACTGAAGTGTCCCCTCCGATATGTCTACACCGTCAGCTACTTCATACACCTTTCATCTTTGCTTGACGATGACTAATTCGTACACAGTGTCAATGGTTTCATCTATAACTGCAGTTTAAATGGGAAATTTTTAGATTATACTTGAAGGTGACCTTTGTGAATATCGACTGCAAATACAGATTACTATAACCACTATAACCAGTCGCGTTTGTTGTTCCTCCCAGAACTCGATACGGAGAATTATACCGCCCTTTTATTATGTGGAGTTATTTCAATTAATGGGACAATTACATCATATACTACACTACAATAGAAAGGATGCGTAATATGTATAGAAAGTGTCTTTAATGTAAACACTACTGGATAAGCAACCTCTTATCGCTAAAGTTAATGACGCTGAATATCGTACATGTATAACATGTATGCCTCATTAACTGAAATAAATACGTAAGGTAACGGAGGTATATTTTTCCGAAATGCATGTTGGAAATGACGGTAGTTTGTATTTTCATCAGTAGGGGCAGTGATGGGACATCATCCTCGTGGATTACCTTGAACAGAGATATGGGATGTTTGAATTCTGCTGAATTCCACTGCCTTCTCCTTAGCCGTGGAAAATATAAGAACGGCTGACCAACTTTGGGTGAAATTCTGTTGACTTTAACTTTTCGAAACAGAGAATCGTATAGCGGCACAGTATTCCAGGTTATCTATCTGAACGAGACACACACACACACACACACACACACACACACACACACACACACACACACACTACATAACTGCTTCTAAACTATTCACCATCTGTGCACCAAGACGAGAACTATTCCCCGCGATCTCGTTGAAAGGTTTTCTGATCATTCCGAACATCACATCTTCACGGATAATTCCTGCTGATGGCTTAAGGTGGCATCTGTTATATTTAACCATTGTTAGCAACAAAAAAGTGACAGAATTTCTTCTCACCCGCACAGCGACAGTGAATATAAAGAATATATTTTGAAATTCAAGATTCTCATGAGGAATACGGAAGAATGGCTGGTTCAAATGGCTCGGAGCACTATGGGACTTAACAGCTGTGGTCATCAGTCCCCTAGAACTTAGAACTACTTGAACCTAACTAACCTAAGGACATCACACACATCCATGCCCGAGGCAGGATTCGAACCTGCGACCGTAGCAGTCGCACGGTTCCAGACTGCGCGCCTAGAACCGCGAGACCACCGCGGCCGGCACGGAAGAATGTGAAAGACAGTGCAACAAAGATAAAAAGAAAATGTTTTGCTTCGTTTTCGACTGACCTTTAAGTAATACTCTTCTTCAATGTGCTCTTCGTCTGTTGTCACATTCCCGATGACATACGCAAAGTTTGCCGAAATATCACCTACCTAACTACATCCAGCGGTATCTATCACTTTGTTGGAAACTCCACAGCAAGAAATGTATTTCTTTTACTTCTTGAGATAGTTTAAAGTACCTTCCACTGTGTATCGGTGATAACAGTTCGACGTGCGGATTTTAGCTGACTTTAACTTGAGCTGCTAATCGGAAGAGTTTTGATAGATTTCTTAAATATTGTACTCCCTCCTACGAGGGAAGCTTCGAGGAAAGTTCTAAACTAGTCAACTCAATACACTCTAAGGGTAGTGTCTATATATTCGTCTGCTTCTAGTGGATACCAGGTCATATTGTCGTAAGTGTGAACGAACGTGATGATCAGAATGCTGAAATGGAGCAACAATTTTCAACTACTTTTAATCCGTAATGGAACTGCGAAGCTCTGCTTGTATTCAACGTAAGAGTACAATATTAGCGACAACATTAACTTCAAATAAACTATGTACTAAGCTATTCAACATATCTCACTGAATCCTCTATTGTCCTATCATTCTAGTCTCAAAAAGCTATTAATATCACTAACAGATTAAAAGCAGTCTTAATCGTTACCATTAGAATGAATCACCTGCTAAAACTAAAACCTTCAGCGAATTGTTCAGCTGAAGAGGACGTAATACATTTTTAGTGTAGTGTATGTGTACCAAATACACAGAAGCACTACACGAAGCTCTGAAAGCTGTCGACTGCTCCTCATTCCGCAAAATTTTTGTATTTTGGACAATCAAGCTCGTAAATGTCTTCAGGTTTGGCAAAAGAAAATTTTAGTATTAGATTGAATCTTTGCTTATTTGCTTTGTTTATTGACCTTCTTGCATGGGCTAAAGCGCAACTCGCTAGCTGCGAAAAAGGGAAATGTCTTCTCACTCTTTCTTTAATTTGGCATGGGCCATTCATCGCTAATATTTAAGATAAAAACTAGTAACAGACAGAGGTAAAAAATTTCAGTTGGTTTAGAAATGACACGATCACTGATTAAGCATTCTGCGCTGGCGGAAGTCACTGAATCTCACCCTGTAGTTCAGGGTCACACCGTTCACCGACGAATTTTTACTAGAGTATTTTCCCGCACTTTACTCAGCAGTTTCTATAACACTAACTCGCCGTCGGCGCCTTATACGAGAGATCGTCGAACAGTTTGCTTTCGACTCTATGACGTTTATATTCACGGGATATTTAATACCATCGTAGTGTCACAAGTTAAATACATTGTATTTTTAATCGTCTACTGCGTTCGACACTTTTTATCACTAGAATTCTCGGCTGGGGCTGTTAGACGCAGATCGTTGTTTTACGCAAATCAGGACCTCAAGACTAGAAAATTTCAGACCGTGTTGCTGTGTATGTCTCAAGCGCTGCGGTTAGCGTTAGAGAATTTTATTCTCCTATTGGTTAGGTGGGGTCCAAGTAAATTTCTTCTTCATAAATAAGTCACTTCAAGGAAAATATTCTTTACCCGCTTACTTCGAGATCGTCCGTTACTAAAAATAAAATTAAGTAGCCACAGAGGAAATTCCATTTTATAGTTACTTTGTGAACCGTGTTACTATGAATTTGGCGATACTGCGATGTATTGTCACGTAGCAGATGTGGTTACAAATCAGAAGTGTTTTTTATAATTTTTATGCCAACTGCTTAAGCATTCTCAATAGAAAAATGTAATGTCTTGGATGTTTTATTTGGGTTGTGAATTATATTGCTTAATAATAACAAAACAAAAGACATTCACGGCATCAACAAGAAATTTAAAAAAAAAAAAAAAAAGTAATACCGTGTTTGACGAACTACAAGACGTACTTTTTTCTGTGAAAAATTGCCTTCAAAAATTCGGTGCGTCTTGCACTATAAGTTAATATCAAAATGTCCAATGTTTGATTTAAAATTACCGTCAATCTTTGATGTGCCTAGTAACAGAACTGTTGCCATGAAAGGTGATAAACTGTAACTATAAAAAGAGACGCACATGAAACACTGTTGTTCTTCCATGTTATGCTGACGATACTAAACTCAATACAATGCTCATTTCCAAGCGCAACAGCAATGGCAGAACCTTCTGAAATACCACCAGAAGTAGTTGTTCGCGCACGTGACAAGGGTTAGATGTACGACGCTGGTATGAAATTGTGGATTAACAGACTTTGAGAGAGAAGGAAAGGTACTTTACTGAAGAAGAGTTCTCTTCTTGTACTGCGACAGTTTATCCATCAGTTGAAAAATTCTGTGAAAGAGCAACTGAGACAGGGAAATAGATAGCTTTCTGCTATTCCAGGAGAGCTTACTTCACAGTGCAACCTCTTGATGTTTCGACAGATAAGCCATTTATAGTGTATATGAGAGAGGACTGGATCAAATGGATGATTGATGAAAACTAACATGAATTCACTCCGGAGGGAGCTGTAAACGACCTTCAATCAAACAAATGTGTTATCGGATAAGAGAGTTGTGATCTAGAGTGAGAGAAGACATTATTGTTAAATCTTTCAAGAAGTGCGGCATAAGTAACGCTCTCAATGGCAGTGAAGACAATCTTATATGTCAAGAGGACATCGGTGACAACGAAGAGAAAGAAGAAGAAGAAAAAGAAGAAAGTTGAGATGACTATTGTCAAGGATTTTAATGGCGAGTACGGTTTTATAAACTAAGAATTTTTTTAGTCTGGCTTTGCAATGTAATAATGAAAATGGTAAAAAAGGTATTTAAAAATCATTAAAACGTAAGGTGCGTCTTATAGTTCTTAATGTGTACATGAAGACAAAGAATGGAGGTTTGAGTGATTAAACAATTGAAATTACAGTGGCGATTTAATTTTCGTGAGACAGAGGAAAAACTACATGTCATTTTAGTCAGTATTAGCTTTCATCGCTTTATACTACCACGGAACAAAATTTTCTGTAATATTTCTGTGAATATGTTTGGCAACTGATCAACACTGTTGTGAATAAGAATTATGCTATTTGGACAAAAAGTTTCTCAGTGAGTGCGTACATTCAATCTAATATCATTAAAATAATGTCTGTTAGTTATACTGGCTCAACTTTCTTCTGAATACGTCAATGTGAATGCCACTCACACAAACCAATGAAGAAGATTATAATAATGAAGAATATTTGACTTTAGATAAGTTATATGCCAGAGGGTTATAGTACCCGATAGGGTTATATCCTTATAGAAAGGTTTAAAAAATGGTTGAAATGGCTCTGAGCACTATGGGACTTAACATCTGAGGTCATCAGTCCCCTAGAACTTAGAACTACTTAAACCTAACTAACCTAAGGACAGCACACACATCCATGCCCGAGGCAGGATTCGAATCTGCGACCGTAGCGGTCGCGCGGTTCCAGACTGTAGCGCCTAGAACCGCTCGGCCACCCCGGTCGGTACAAAGGTATACTAAATTACTTTCGACAGATAGCGGATCACGAAAGCTTAAACATTTGGAAAACAGTTCTTCTACTTACGATGTGCTGATCATCTATCGCGCACGTAGAATGTGTACACTTGGCATCACGTTTATTTTTATCTCAGACGGAGATGTACATTTACAGTCACTTCTTAATTCACGTACAAAATTAGTTTTGATATTTCGTTGATGGTTACAATACACACTAATGCTTCCAGAGAGAAAGCGCTGTATCGCATTCTGTCGCATAGACTACAGTATATTCCACTAGGCACAACCAAGGTTTGTGAGCAATTTGTTAAATAACACAGAAGAGACAAGACAAAAGAAACAATTCATTGTGTTCACAGGAACATTGTCTCCAAGTAATACTCCGACTTCGTGTCCAGTTTTTCCGACTGTCTTTTGAAAGACTAAATCTAGCGTTCTCATTACCATGTACGGAAATTGAAATTTATGATTATTTTGATCTTGGGTGTTCAAATTTGTCTAAATCTCAAACAGAGAAGATTTGAAATTTGTACCCTCTGTTTCCTGATTTTCATAGCTTTGGAAATGATCATCATTATTTCATTGCAGCAACAATAGATCATATGACTCTGAACAGTTTGTATGTTATTAAAAATACGAAAATGTGCTTTGGATTAGGAAATAAATCTGTTTAATACGAAAACAACAATTGTAATGGCAGTTTTGTGCACGAAATCACAGTGTAACGGAGTTACCAAAGACGAGGTATGCCCTGTCGCTGTCACATATTAAGTTCAATGGGGATTCATATTTTAAACTGCATCTAACATGGTGGAGTAACATTCCGTCTCGATTGTTAAGTTTCAGGAAACAGAAAGTTTAAAGCCTACCGGGTTATACTCCAGCAACAATTAGCGATTTGTAAACAGTTTTTTTTGTCAGTTGCATATTTTAAAACAGACACACGTGAATTTTCTGGGTATGACTTGGGGACTTTCGGCTTTGTGGGAAACAAATCGTGAATCGGAAGCTGCCAGCGAATGTTGAATGAAGAAAAGAAACGGAATAAATATCTTCGTCTGACATCATAACAGAAATGCGCATAACTGGCATTTGTACGTAATGTCCATATCGGAAGTGAAGAGGGAGTCGGCGCAAAGCAGAGAATTTTGAGGTCTCTGATTGGCTACAACTTCACACTTGCGTATTGCGAGTTCTGTTTGGATTGGTTGCATCCGTTTCTTCTCTTCTTTGTCTATGTCTTTCCACTAGGACCGAATCTCGCTTAACAAGCGTAGAAGGTAAAATTACAGCATATAACAAAGGTGAAGCCACAGATTTGTAAGCGGCAGAAAATGTAGCGTGCGTTGACGCTGGAGCCATCTGTTGGCTGCGGTAGGTACCATGACTCCCACCAAGTTCATAACTGTCGTCTCCAGGCGTCGCTCCGATCGCTAGGATCGGAAATGTTTTTCTGCTCTTCGGACATTAAGATAAAGACGATAAATGTAGCATACTACTCGCTCACAGATGTGAAAATTTAAATGATTAATAATTTGAAGAGGTAAATAATATTGTAATACACGAATATTTAGTTATTTATGCTACTGCCAATAAATACACAAGAATTCGAAACCAACGCACAAGGAAAACAAAACTTTTCACAATTAATTTGCAAACGGAGAAGGACACTAATAATTACAGCAAATGAGCGTCATAATTCCAGACACCATGGATACTCTGGTTTTAGGAAATGCCTTATAAGAGACGATATAGTGCACTTTATACACTTTGGTATACAAAATTAATACCTAGCAGGACACAAAGAATCAGGAAAAACTTTTATCTTAGGCGGAAAATATACTGATTATAGTTTACATAGTAAGGTTTATGTTGAAAACGCCACTTGTTATTAATCAAAATAGATTGTTATAAATGTAGCGAATCAAAACACTGCAGAAATAATGTAACTCAACATTTTACTAGTTTGAATCATTTCTCATACTATATTACTGTACGTAATGAATGAAGCAGTGTGAGAATTCTGAACTGGCAATCTTGACAGTATATTCCTGGAAGCATTTAATCCCTCACGTACCAACGGGCTTGGCAAATTCAGCACTCTGAGACTGAACTATCTGTTAAGCAATTTACGAAGACACTCACAATATATGTGATGTCCTACCAGGTGAAAACTTACGTGACACGGTCATAATTCCGTCGCATTCACGTTAAGATCTACGCTGTGAAAGAATCATTTGAACGTAGTCTCTCCGGTTATGTCGGCGTGACTATTTCCTGGTGTGCTTTTAGATGAACAGCGGAGCTGTAATTGCACCTTTTTTGTTATTCGTATCCGCTACCTGGATTAAAACCAGACAGAGAAGTACTGCTGGCGTCTTTTCACTGTTTATAGTGAGTTCGGCTCATGACATTCCCACCGCTCCCTCCCTGCTTTCTTTCCCCCTCCCCCTCTACTCAGCCACACTGCAGTTCCCCTTTCCCCCTTCCACCCCCTACCGTCAACATGATACCTATTTAAAACACTGACGACAGCGGCACGACACGGTACTCTGACACGTGGTTCTGAGTAGACACGAAGAGTTGCTGACGCAAAGCTTAGGAACTTTCTACGTGATGTACAATTCTTGCCTTTTTTACTTATTAGAAAATATTACACGGTACATATTTAGTTTGATATGAGAAAAGTACCACCACAGCTGTATCCTCAGAATGTCTTTACTATCTTAAAAGACTAGTTTCAGCTGCACATTACCGCCGTCCTCAGCCCCCCCCCCCCCCCCCCCCCACTGCCAAAAGATTTTACTATGTTTTAAATCTGAAGTTGATCCAGAGTGATCGAAACAAGTGATCTAATTACTAATATGGAACTGAGACAGAGCAATAAATTAGAATTGTCTTAGAGAACCTACTGTGCTGTTCTTGTTGGCAACTGTCCATCAGAGAAAAGGGTATGAACAAGAGTGCTCCAGGAAAGTGTTACAAGACCACAACTATTCTCTATATACATAAACGACCTGGCACACAAGGCTTGGCAGCAATCTGCAGTTGTTTGGTGATGAAGCACAGGTGTAAGGAGATGTTTCAAAGTTGAGTGACCGTAGGAGGATACGACTCAAAAAAAAAAAAAATGTAATTAGTGTGATGAATGGCAGCTACCTCTAAATGTAGAAAAATGTAAGTTAATCAGGATGAGTAGCAAAAAGAAACCTGTAATGTTTGTATACAGCATCAGTCGATAAGCGTCTTAGCGTAACGTTGCGAAGCAATATGAGATGGAATGAGCACGTGAGGATTGTGATAGGGAAAACCAATGGTCGACTTCGGTTTACTGGAAGAATTCTAGGAAATTACGGTTCATCTGTAAAGGAGACCGCATATAGGACACTAGTCGGACCTATTCTTGAGTACTGCTCGAGTGTTTGGGATCCGCACTAGGTCAGATTAGAGAGAGACAACGAAGTAATTCAGAGACTGACTAAACGGGAATTCCTGAAGGGGAGACTACGTCCTTCTCGAGGAACACTACTGAGAAAATTTAGAAAACCAGCATTTGAAGCTGACTGCAGAACGATACCGTTGCCTCCAAAATATATTGCGCGTGAGGACAACGAAGATACAACATGAGAAATTAGCGCTCATACGCATGCATATACACTGAACAGCCAAAGAAACAGGTACACCCGCCTAATATCGTGTAGGGCCCCCACGAGCTAGCAGAAGAGCCGCAACACGACGTGGCATGGACTCGAATAATGTCTGAAGTAGTGCTGGAGGGAAATGACACCATGAATCCTGCAGAGCTGTCGATAAGAGTACGAGGGGCTGGAGATCTCTTCTGAACAACACGTTGCAAGGCATCCTAGATACACTCAATAATGTTCACGTCTGGGGAGTTTGGTGACCAGAGGAAGTGTTTAAGCTCGGAAGAGTGCTCCTAGAGCGATTCTTTAGCAATTCTGGACGCGTGGGATTTAGCATTGTCCTGCTGCAATTGACCAAATCCGTCGGAATGCACAACAGACGTGAATGGATGCAGGTGATCAGACAGAATGCATACGTATGTATCACTTGTCAGAGTCGTATCTAGACGTATCAGGGGTCCCATATCACTCCATCTGCTCACACCCCACACCATTACAGAGCTTTCACCAGCTTGAAGCGTCCCCTGCTGACATGCAGGGTCAATGGATTCATAAGGTTGTCTCCATACCCGTACACGTCCATCCGCGCGACACAGTTTGAAACGAGACTCGTCCGACCAGGCAACATGTTTCCAGTCATCAACAGTTCAATGTTGGTGTTGACGGGCCCAGGCGAGGCGTAAAGCTTTGTGTCGTGCAGTCGTCAAAGGTACACGAGTGGGCCTCCGGCTCTGAAAGTCCATATCGACAGTGTTTCGTTGAATGGTTCGCACGCTGACACTTGTTGATGGCCCAGTACTGAAAACTGCAGCAATTTCCGGAAGGGTGCACTTCCGTCACGTTGAACGATTCTCTTCAGTCTTCGTTGGTCTCGTTCTTGCAGGATCTTTTTTCGGCCGCAGTCGGAGATTTGATGTTTTATCGGATTCCTGATATTCACGATACACTCGTGAAATGCTCGTACGGGAAAGTCCCCATTTCATCACTACCTCGGAGATGCTGTATCCCATCGCTTGTGCGCCAACTATAAACCACGTTCAAACTCACTTAAATCTTGATAACCTGCCATTGTAGCAGCAGTAACCGATCTAATAACTGCGCCAGACACTTGTTGTCGTAAATAGGGGTTGCCGACCGCAGCGCCGTGTTGTGCCTGTTTACATATCTCTGTTTATGAATACGCATGTCTATACCAGTTTCTCTGACGCTTCAGTGTAGTTGTTTTTTGCTCGCATTATTTGCGAGTGGAACAGGAAAGGAAAGGAAATGAGTAGTAGTGCTACATGGTACCCTCCATGTTCGGTGGCTTGCATGTATGCAGATGCCACAGTACCGTACTACTGTGCTAGAAGAGCCAAAACAAAATGGTGAAGCCCACTGATAAATCGGAGTAGCGTGCGGTAAGTCAGTTTCAGCATCTGACGCCGAACAACGCTGCAAAAATGCGAACTGCGAAGTGAACAACCGCATGAGAAACTGAGCATCTGGTACTAAAAGACCAGCGTATCGTAGTCGACAAGACTGTGAGAAAGTGAAAAATCAGTCGTGGATCAAATTTCATTACCTTGCACCAAATTTTGGATATTGCAGACGTAGCCGGCCGCTGAGGTTACGACTGCTCATCCCCATTAAAAAATCCCGCTGAACCCAGGGCTCAGAGGAAATGTGACAGCTTTATCGGGCCAATTCAGATGAGGGCAATTCAGATGACTCCTTCAGATGCGTAATCACCATAAACGAACACCATGTCTATCACTGTGAGTCAGTGAAAACCTGTGGATTATACCGCAAATGAAGAAGGCAAAGACGTAACCATCATCGGGTAAGGTGTTTATTGAGTGGTTTTGGGAGTGCCATGGTGTGGTGGAAGCAGTTTATGTCCGCAAAGGGTAAAATGTCACGGGAAGACATTATGGAAATCCCCTAGCGAGGTTACGGGAAGCTTCAAGTAGAAGTACATGGCGGGAAGCTTGTCAAGGCGGTATTTTCGCTCCACGACAACACCTATGCTTGTTTTGTGCAAGATACAGGTCAACGTGCAGCATCTTTCGGCTGTCATATCGTGTGTTCCTAAAAGCGGTAGTAGCAAATATGGCGAGTAGTGAGCAGAAAGCTTTCTGTGTTTTACAGTTTGCAAGGACTGAATCTGTTGGTACAGTGCGCCGGCCGGGGTGGTCGAGCGGTTCTAGGCGCTACAGTCTGGAACCGCTCGACCGATACGGTCGCAGGTTCGAATCCTGCCTCAGGCATGGATGTGTGTGATATCCTTAGGTTAGTTAGGTTTAAGTAGTTCTAAGTGCTAGGGGACTGATGACCTCAGAAGTTAAGTCCCATAGTGCTCAGAGCCATTTGAACAATTTGTTGGTACAGTGCAACGTTTGTTCCGTATTAAATTCCATTATAATCCCCCGAGTGATAATAAAACCAATAGACGGTATCATCAGTTTGAAGAGAGCGGGTCTGTTTGCAAGAAGAAGAGTACGGGACGATCAACTGTGCCTGAATGACGTGTTGAACGAGTGAGAGAGTGGTTCACGTGTAGCCCAAGAAGTCAGTTCGGAAGATGAATTAACACTTCAACTGACGTTTGTGTGGGTACTTTCGAGGGGGCTCTTACAGCCACGTGCTAGTCGTTTGCAGTTGTTACAAGCTCTGAAGCCTACAGCATACGGTTTACGTACCAGACGATCAAACGAAATGTTGCTCAATGACGACGAAGATTTTCTGCATCGTGTCGTCTTCAGCGATGGATCGACATTTCACCTAAAATAATGCGAGCATCTGGGTGTCAGAAAATCCTCACAAGATGGTACAGTTGCAACGTGAGTCCTCTAAACTGAATGCTTTCTGTGCCATATCCCAGCGAAAAGTTTATAGGCCTTTCTTTTTCGGTTAAGCAGCTGTAAGTGATATTTATTGTCTTGATGCGCTAGACCTATGGCGCTCTCCTCGTCTGGAAGAAGCCGAACCATAGAACTTATATTTGGCAGCAAGATGGTGCGCCGCCTCACTGACATAACTCAGTGCCCGACTGGTTGAACGACGTTATAACCGACCGTTGGATTAGCCGCAAAATGACACAGACTGTTTCGAATGGCTTCCACATTTATCCCATCGGAAGCCACTTGGAGGTTCATAAAGGATCATGCATATGTGCCTCCGCTAGCAGCTGATGTACCCGTCTTAAGAAACAGGATTGTCGCAGTTGGTGCAACAATTACTCCAGACACTCGCTGATCAAGCGTTAGGGAGAACTCGCCTGTCGCCTCGATGTGTGCCGTGTGATGAATGATGCTCACATTGAACAGTTGTAAGAGAAGCTGCTTGAGTTACTGTTTCATCTGATGTGTTATTTATAATTATAAGACGAATTTAGTAAATACTGAAAAGCCTTAAAACCCTGATATTAATTTTGAAACACCCTGTAGTTTCGCTTAGGTGCCATATTTTCCTTAGATGGTACCCAGTGACTCTTCGTATTTTCTTGTATGAAAAAACCTTTGTCTGACAGGCATTTTCAGAATGATAATGGGATAAATTTCAGATGGAAATTTCCTGAACAATCAAAATGCTGACTCCTGCAACCAACGTCTCCATCACATCATCCACTGTTGCAAAAAAGTGTGAGACAATGAACAGTGAATATACAGAGAGAGGGCCTAACAGCACCATCAGGTTTCATGGTTGCAGCTTGTTTCGTAGAGGTAATAATTGAGGGATATGTTCATGAAAAACACAAACTATTTGAAACATACGCCAAATCCACAGTTCTGAATATCTGGCAATGACATTTTGTACCATGTTACACATGAAATTAACTCATTTACTGTTAAGTTCCATTTTTATGGAATTTAAAAAAATTAATTTCAGGAAACTGTATATACAGGGTGTTACAAAAAGGTACGGCCAAACTTTCAGGAAACATTCCTCACACACAAAGAAAGAAAATATTTTATGTGGACATGTGTCCGCAAACGCTTACTTTCCATGTTAGAGCTCATGTTATTACTTCTCTTCAAATCACATTAATCATGGAATGGAAACACACAGCAACAGAACGTACCAGCGTGACTTCAAACACTTTGTTACAGGAAATGTTCAAAATGTCCTCCGTCAACGAGGATACATGCATCCACCCTCCGTCGCATGGAATCCCTGATGCGCTGATGCAACCCTGGAGAATGTCGTATTGTATCACAGCCGTCCACAATACGGGGTTGCGTAGACAAGAGCTTTCAAATGCCCCCATAAATGAAAGTCAAGAGGGTTGAGGTCAGGAGAGCGTGGAGGCCATGGAATTGATCCACCTCTACCAATCCATCGGTCACTGAATCTGTTGTTGAGAAGCGTACGAACACTTCGACTGAAATGTGCAGGAGCTCCGTCGTGCATGAACCACATGTTGTGTCGTACTTTTAAAGGCACATGTTCTAGCAGCACAGTTAGAGTATCCCGTGTGAAATCATGATAACGTGCTCCATTGAGCGTAGGTGGAAGAAAATGGGGCCCAATCAAGACATCACCAACAATGCCTGCCCAAGCGTTCACAGAAAATCTGTGTTGACGACGTGATTGCACAATTGCGTGCGGATTCTCGTCAGCCCACACATGTTGATTGTGAAAATTTACAATTTGATCACGTTGGAATGAAGCCTCATCCGTAAAGAGAACATTTTCACTGAAATGAGGATTGACACATTGTTGGATGAACCATTCGCAGAAGTGTATCCGTGGAGGCCAATCAGCTGCTGATAGCGCCTGCACACGCTGTACATGGTACCGAAACAACTGGTTCTCCCGTAGTACTCTCCATACAGAGACGTGGTCAACGTTACCTTGTACAGCAGCAACTTCTCTGACGCTGACATTAGGGTTATCGTCAACTGCACGAAGAACTGCCCAATCCATTGCAGGTGTCCTCTTCGTTCTAGGTCTTCCCCAGTCGCGAGTCATAGGCTGGAATTTTCCGTGCTCCCTAAGACGCCGATCAATTGCTTCGAACGTCTTCTTGTCGGGACACCTTTGTTCTGGATATCTGTCTCGATAAAAACGTACCGCGCCACGGCTATTGCCCCGTGCTAATCCATACATCAAATGGCCATCTGCCAACTCCGCATTTGTAAACATTGCAATGACTGCAAAACCACGTTCGTGATGAACACTAACCTGTTGATGATACGTACTGATGTGCTTGATGCTAGTACTGTTGAGCAATGAGTCGCATGTCAACACAAGCACCGAAGTAAGCATTACCTTCCTTGGATTGGGCCAACTAGCGGTGAATCGAGGAAGTACAGTACATACTGACGAAACTAAAATGGGCTCCAACATGGAAATTAAGCGTTTACGGACACATGTCCACATAGCATCTTGTCTTTATTTGTGTGTGAGGAATGTTTCCTGAAAGTTTGGCCGTACCTTTTTGTAACACCCTGTATACCTTTATCCCAAAAACTATTCAAGAGAATTGTACAAAATTTTCTGTGTTTAATGTGTTAGCACAGATTAAGTTTCTCTTATGAAGTTTTTTGAACATATCGAATGGGAGAAACTCGCTAATTTTTTCTTGTAACTCTGTAAGTATAACATAAAATTCATGCAAAATTCCAAGAACTTTGCCCCATATCACAGCTTACACTCAGAATTCCGAAATTTACTCTTGAAACAACACTTATTGCCTTGATAGAAATAAGTTTGCACTATTTCGTAAGTCTAGCTTTCATTGATTCTGAGTAAAAGGTACATAAACTTTGAAAAATATGGTTTTCAAGAAATGCAATTTGAAGTTAAACCTACTGTTTTTTCTTGTGCCACCTCTTCGGAAGGCCCCAGATTTGTGCTCATGGTCCTCTTTTCCTTCAAGGCTTCTTTTGTTGTTTCTCGTTTTCCGCCTTCTTTCCTTTACCACGTCTTCAATTGACTTTTCAACCGCAGACAGGCGCTGTAAATCTATTTTTCACAAGATGTCTCAAGAGTCCAATTCCCTATCTCGAACTCTCTAAGACCTTCATCCTTCCCACGTTCCCATTATTCAATACAAGAACTGTGTCGTAAATTGCAATTCTGACAACTGTAAGAGTTGAAATGTGGTTTCAGGGCATTGTTTCTATATGTGTGAATTAAAACGTTTGGATTCTGGATTTTACTATGAACACGCTCATTTAGAAGTTCAGAATCTCCCGTAAACCTATAAGTGGCTTGACCCAGGAAACAGTTTGGAAGCGTCTCCATGTAAATGTTATCCCTGTCAGCCTGTAGATATTTACACACATGGTGAAAGTGAAATTCGCCTGATAACACCATGTGGAAATATGTCACCCATACCGCACTCTTCATGTCACTTGCACTGGATGTGTTCTGTCTGATAGCGTTGTCACCTTTCACATCAAGCAGGCCGAAGTGGCCGTGCGGCTCTAGGCGCTGCAGTCTGGAACCGCGAGACCACTACGGTCGCAGGTTCGAATCCTGCTTCGGGCATGGATGTGTGTGATGTCCTTAGGTTAGTTAGGTTTAACTAGTTCTAAGTTCTAGGGGACTAATGACCTCAGAAGTTGAGTCCCATAGTGCTCAGAGCCATTTGAGCCTTTCACTTCAAGAACTTCAATTACCTCCGTCAGTGTCACAAGGCAAAACAAGAACTGCTTCTTCATAAACAAAACAGATTGTTTGTTATTGTCTCTAAGAAACTGAACAGAGTAGTAAATTATCTATAAACCAAAGAATATGTATCACAGCCTTCTAGATGTACACCGTGCAAATCTGCTAGAAAGTAATCCACGGGATCAGTATTCACTGACATATATTGAAGTGTTGCTTCAGAAAGTTGGTATGACAGGAAGGTGGCGTCACACATTTAATTATTTTTCATGCACTTCGGATGCGATTTCAGCAGTCAAACTTCGGGAATTCATTGACCTTGAGCTCTACTGACAAGTAAAAAATAAATTTAAAATTCACTTTCTGGTCAATTTTATGAAAGTGCCCCCTTAAAACAGTAGTATCACTTGCCGTAAGAAGATACTTGGAGAGCATAAGGGGTCAACTTCGATATTTGTATTTGTGTTGGAATTCAGTCCCCGAGCTACACGTTTCTATAGTAAGAGTAACTATCAAGAAATACTGTGTACTGCATTTAGCTTTCACCGATGAAAGCTACATTTATGAGCAGGAAATTACGTTTTTTGCACGATCAGGAAAGCAATCACCGCTTCAACACGGCGTAATTAATCGGCAGTGCGAAAGCTCATTCGCGATACGGCGGGCGCACCATATTCCGGCTCGTTAGCGAAGCGCTAAAACAAAGATGCTGCCTGCGCGCCGTCAATGTTTAATTGCGAGCCGCGGCAGAGTAAGTGGGGGCGGCGCGGCGCGGCGGCTTTACCTGATGTATGCGCCGGGCAGGTTACCCTCGCCTTACAAATTCCCAGTGTAATATCCTCCCGAGGCGACCCGCCAGCCTTCAGCCTGTCAGCGGCGGGCCTGCGCTCTGAGGCACTGCTGACAGCGTCAGCGGCTCACGGCTGCCTACGCGCTGCGCTTGTCGTCCCGCAGGGGTCGATTTCGGGGCCTCTGCTGTTCGGAGTTCACGTTAACGCTGCACCGCGCAAAGCATTGTTAACAGAGTCTCCTGTGTCAGGAAAGTAAGATATCTCTACTAATCGACGTGCTGCTTCTCTGCTTAACTACCGTCCTATGTAAACTAGTTGACATCTGACGTTTAGGGTTCGATCCTGTGGCGATGCTGAAGCATCACAATATATATAAATGACGTAGTAGATAGTGTCGTAAGTTCCTTAAGGCTTTTCGCGGATGATGCTGTAGTATACAGAGAAGTTGCAGCATTAGAAAATTACAGCGAAATGCAGGAAGATCTGCAGTGGATAGGCACTTGGTGCAGGGAGTGGCAACTGACCCTTAACATAGACAAATGTCATGTATTGCGAATACATAGATAGAAGGATCCTTTATTGTATGATTATACGATAGCGGAACAAACACTGGTAGCAGTTACTTCTGTAAAATATCTGGGAGTATGAGTACGGAAAGATTTGAAGTGGAATGCTCACATATAATTAGTTCTTGGTAAGTCGGGTGCCAGGTTGAGATTCATTGGGAGAGTCCATAGAAAACGTAGTCCATCAACAAGGGAGGTGGCTTACAAACCGCTAGTTCGACCTATACTTAAGTATTGCTCATCAGTGTGGGATCCGTACCAGGTCGGGTTGACAGAGGAGAAGATCCAAAGAAGAGCGGTGCGTTTCGTCAAAGGGTTATATGGTAAGCATCATAGAGTTACAGAGATGTTTAGCAAACTCAAGAGGCAGACTCTGCAAGAGAGGCGCTTTGCATCGCGGTGTAGCTTGCTGTCCAGGTTTCGAGATGAGGTATCGAATATATTGCTTCCCCCTACTTATACCTCGCGAGGAGATCACGAATGTAGAATTAGAGAGATTCGAGCGAGCACGGAGGCTTTCCGGTAGTTGTTCTTCCCGCGAACCATGCGCGACTGGGGCAGGAAAGGGAGGTAATGACAGTGCCACGCAAAGTGCCCTCCGACACACACCGTTGGGTGGCTTGCGGAGTATAAATGTAGATGTAGATGTAGATTATTGTTTTCAGGCACCCGCCTCAACTCTGTGCTTGCACGACTCCTGTTTAATTTGTGCAGACAGCCTTGTAGACAGGGCAACCACAGCTTTGAGTAATTATCTTGGTCATTAATAAACCGCATCAGCCATATTTAGTCCTTTATTTTTGGGTATTACCGATTTCACGGCATTAAGAGCCACATCTTCAGATGAATATCTGCATAACAGTAAATCAAGAAGGAATAACAACTCTGAGACGTCCACTAATATGACAGTTTTCTAAAGTTAGTTTCAGAATTCCAAAAATTTTTCAAAAATTTGACTTAAGAATATTAAAATATGTGCACCCATATAACTAAAACATTAGAGCTAAAAAGCTCTCAATCTTGTACATATTTGTTGTCCGTCAGAACAAAACACTGCTAAAGCACGGTTTGTCATTTAATAAAATATCCGGGTGCACAGATTCCAATCCAATATGTAGGATGGAGCCTATACAAATTACACCATAGTGATCCATTGGTAAGGTGAAAATATATGAGAAACTATTGAGACCTAATTTGCAACTAAAAGCCAAGGAGTGGTTATAGCAAAATGGATAAAATGCGTCAAGTAAATATCTGTCGACGGGTAAATGGTACCTGAAAAACCCTCTTACCGCTTCTCTGGTCTGCACGCAGTCGCGGAGCAGGTGATGCACTGTCGTATACCGATGGCATGAAAGAAAGCAACTGGCCTACGGACGTCTCACGCATGCGCTGATGACGCGGTGATGTTCTGGGGGAACGCATGATGGTGAATGAAAACAAGGAATATTGGAATAACAACTTTTTTAAAAGAAACAACCCATAGCATACAATAGTGGCAGTTGACATTTATTTTCATTAGTAAGGCCTGTAAATTATGTTAAGCTAAAGAAATTCTTGAACGAAGGGTGTTTAATGACTTAAAAGATAAACATCAGATGCAAATATTACCGCAAACGAACAGATCTACCGACAGGGTCTTCTGAATAAACCTTAAAGAAACTTTGAAAATTTTAAAATTATAAAATAGTTCTTTTGGAACAATGTTTAAAAAATTTTCATGTTTTTGCTATTAAAAGGATTCAAGACTATACTGAATTTTGATACTTCTTAAGTATGGTTAGCCGGCCGGTGTTGCCGTACGGTCTGGGTGCTTCAGTCTGGAACCGCGTGACCGCTCCGGTCGCAGGTTCGAATCCTGCCTCGGGCATGGATGTGTGTGATGTCCTTAGGTTAGTTAGGTTTAAGTAGTTCTAAGTTCTAGGGGACTGATGACCACACATGTTAAGTCCCATAGTGCTCAGAGCCGTTTGAACCATTTGAAGTATGGTTAAAACCTAAAAAAAAAAAAATGTGTAAACGAACATGAAAGGAAGACGTGCAAAACATAAGATAAGGGAGATGTGCAGGACGCGAAGTGGTGAGGGGGAGGAGGGGGAAGTGATGAAGATGGAAAGGCCCAGAAGTGCAGAGTATTGCGTCAGGTAACTTGTTGTTGTGGTCTTCAGTCCTGAGACTGGTTTGATGCAGCTCTCCATGCTACTCTATCCTGTGCAAGCTTCTTCATCTCCCAGTACCTACTGCAACCTACATCCTTCTGAATCTGCTTAGTGTATTGATCTCTTGGTCTCCCTCTACGATTTTTGCCCTCCACGCTGCCCTCCAATGCTAAATTTGTGATCCCTTGATGCCTCAAAAGATGTCCTACCAACCGATCCCTTCTTCTAGTCAAGTTGTGCCACAAACTTCTCGTCTCCCCAATCCTATTCAATACCTCCTCATTAGTTACGTGATCTACCCACTTTATCTTCAGCATTCTTCTGTAGAACCACATTTCGAAAGCTTCTATTCTTTTCTTGTCCAAACTGGTTATCGTCCATGTTTCACTTCCATACATGGCTACACTCCATACAAATACTTTCAGAAACAACTTCCTGACACTTAAATCTATACTCGATGTTAACACATTTCTCTTCTTCGGAAACGATTTCCTTGCCTCAGGTAACTTAAGTGGTTGAAATCTGATAAAATGCCACGTTGCCTTAACTTCATTTCTCCATTCAGGGTTTGGTGTGGAAAACATCTTAAGGATTTCATAATACCGACCATCTCCAAGATGCTTAATGTGTAGCCCTTGTTTTCTTGATCTAAAATTTTCAAGTTTTTGGGGAGGTCGGTATGGAATGTCCCTGCTCACTGAAGTGGGTACTGAAGGCAGATTTTGAGTTGGAAACCCGAAGATGTTCTTTAAACGTGGTACTTAATCTCCTGCCAGTTTGTGCAATGTAAGGCATGGGGCAATCATTGTAAGTTACACAGTACATCCCGACTGCATTTTATCTTAGTCAATTGGAATGCTCTCTGTGCCTCTACTTTATGCCAAGGTTACAAAGAATGTAGAAAGCCGGTTCAATATTTTTGAAGTAGAACTGTTTTCTGATTTTTTAAAAAAATATTGCCGAAATATGGAATTTTATGATGCCTGGTACCAGCAGCCATGCAACTATCAGGGTTGATAAGGATGTTATCCATTGTATTAGTTTTGGTTCTTATTTCTCTAAGGACACGCCAATTAATACCATGAAAAACTCAATATCATAACCATATTTGTAGGCTATGAGCTCTCTGCCATGACTTCCTTTGACAGCGGGTCACTACGGAGGCTGTATAGACTGTAAGTTGACGTCTGGTATTTGGTAGGGTGGTTGGAGGAGTTATGAATCGATATATCAGTGGTGTTTGCCTTCACGTAAACATCAACTCCAACTTCATTGACACGTAAGGTAATCTTAAGATACAGGCATGGTAATATACTCCCTTCATTGTACTGTGCAGTAAATGAACCTTCTCGTCTAAGCTATTCAACTCGTCCTCAACCTGACAGCGTTCTTCGCATGTCCCATTGAAAAAAAGATAAAGGAGGATTTCATATATGCACCTGTACCAAGCTACGCTCTTGCTAGCATGTATCGGAAACTGAGTCATGGCATGTGACTCAACAGTCGTCATGAATGTACTGGCAAGACCATATGACAAGGGAGACCCTTTCCAAGAGCCTGTTTTTGTGCAATAGATCACTGCGGAATAATTCCTGCAGGCACCATCCTCCATATTGGATTGAAACCCATGCATCCGGTTGTTTTATTTAGTGACAAACCGCCTATTAGCGATGTTATCGTCTGACGGACAACGAATGTTTGGTACAAAGTTGTGAGCTTTGCAGTTCTGATATTATAGTTATGTGAGCACAAACTTTTTAATATTTTTATGTGAAAATTTTTAACAGTTTTTTTCTAAATCTTAATATAATTTTAGAAATTATCATATCAGAGGACATCTCAGGACTGTTATTCTTCCTTGATTTATTGTTATGCAGATGTTCGTCGGAAGATGTGGCTTTTAGTGTCATGAAAGTGTTAGTAATCTAAAAATCAAAGAATAAATACTGCTGAAGCGATTTATTAATGATCCGATATAATTGTTTATGTGTATTCTGTAGCTAAGCTAAGAAGAGAAACTGACAGTAAAATTAAATACTTTTATGAATTTGAGGAGCAGCATTTTAGCCGTCAGCTTGCCGAATTACACTCTGTTCTTTAGCGGTTTTAGTCGTAGGGACCATCATCACAGGAACGAAAAACAGTACATCAGACGGAAAAGCAATTCACATTTCCTTTAAATGAACTGAAAGTCGTTCGAGTTACCAGATGTTTACAAAATCATACATAGCACATCACGGCTCTAAACAGCATAACAAGGAACTGCCTCGGAAACAACAATTTCCATCGCGATCGTGTTACTTTGCGTTTTTAAAAGCAATCGGACTTCGTGGCAAGCTATCCGAAACACAAAATGGGCAGATTATGGAGAGCACGAGTTTTTGATGTTTAAGTGGAGTGCAACAAGTTTTGTCAAGCAAAATTACAATCCCCATTCGAAGACTGACATGTACTATAGGACAGTATGATTATAGTATAAACGTAAACTTTGAATAAATTGCTTGTTTTTCGCTAATAAACATAGAATGTTTTCAGTTAAAAATCACCTCAATACATGGCTTAAGTCTCAGACTTTGTTATATCAATGGAAAGAAACCCCCATGAACCATCACCTTATAATAACAGATACTGTCTGAATCCAAAGATTAGTTAAGAGATAACTGCAGCAGTCATTAAACGAACAGAACTCGTAGCTTATACTCACCAATACTATCCTAAAGCTCTATGAAGGATTCGGAAAAGAAATAATCCCATATGTTGTATACTATTATATAATTCACTGTCCACAAAATCTCTTCAAATTCTCTATCTCAAAAAGACGCTTAAAAGTGTGAAGTTTACCTGTGGTATACATCTCTATAGTGCGTGCAAACATGTCGAAAATCTGTTCGTAATCTTAATTAGAGGTGGAACTTTCTTTTACTTTTTTTTTTTTTTAACGAAAGACGTTTTCCAGTTCAGGAGACAGTTTTAAACAAGTCAAGTCATAATGTTACCGAAATTTCAAATCGCACTGCACGTTCCAGCTACATGCTTCGGGATATGGCTTTTTTGTGTTTCAATATTTAACTTTTAACAAGTTTGAAGTCTGCATCTCCTACATACAATCACCCAAAAATTCTTCATTTCAGTTATGGTGTATAGCTCTAGAAATGTCGGAACTCAGTTATTATTTGTAATTCGGGCCGGAGTTAGGTTCTTCTTGAAATGGGTGAAATTTTTGTGTTCGGAAAGGTTTTCTGTTTAAGAACTCGCAGGCAGAATGCTTTGCGCGAAGTGGCAACAAAGTGGGAGCGGACAGTTACAGTACATTTCCCATTCGCGTATTGTTGGCTGAAACGCTAACAAATTGAAATAGAACTATCTAAACGAGGGACAGTCAATCTTTCTTTTCCTAGCGCCCACTTTTGTATCCCCCTTAATAGTAAATTTTCTAGCCGCCCACCGGTTCAACAGGAACACTGATGTACAAAATACGGAAACAACTTTAGTTCATAAAATTTATAAAGCAGAGTTACACTAGGTTAAAGCATATAATAACAGTTATTTACAAAATAATTTGTCAAAATTTTATGAAAACGTAATGCAAATATCTTTGAAACCCCACCACCTACCTACCACCATGAAAGCTGGAACACCCACCGGCTGGCTGGACAAACGATTCACTTGATGCGACAACGTACATGGCTTGTAGCATGTTGTCTTTCATACAGGGTGTTACAAAAAGGTACGGCCAAACTTTCAGGAAACATTCCTCACACACAAAGAAAGAAAATATGTTATGTGGACATGTGTCCGGAAACGATTGCTTTCCATGTTAGAGCTCATTTTATTATTTCTCTTCAAATCACATTAATCATGGAATGGAAACACACAGCAACAGAATGTACCAGCGTGACTTCAAACACTTTGTTACAGGAAATGTTCAAAATGTCCTCCGTTAGCGAGGATACATGCATCCACCCTCCGTCGCATGGAATCCCTGATGCGCTGATGCAGCCCTGGAGAATGACGTATTGTATCACAGCCGTCCACGATACGAGCGCGAAGAGTCTCTACATTTGGTACCGGGGTTGCGTAGACAAGAGCTTTCAAATGCCCCCATAAATGAAAGTCAAGAGGGTTGAGGTCAGGAGAGAGTGGAGGCCATGGAATTGGTCCGCCTCTACCAATCCATCGGTCACCGAATCTGTTGTTGAGAAGCGTACGAACACTTCGACTGAAATGTGCAGGAGCTCCATCGTGCATGAACCACATGTTGTGTCGTACTTGTAAAGGGACATGTTCTAGCAGTACAGGTAGAATATCCCGTATGAAATCATGGCGGTGAATCGAGGAAGTACAGTACATACTGACGAAACTAAAATGAGCTCTAACATGAAAATTAAGCGCTTCCGGACACATGTGCACATAACATCTTTTCTTTATTTGTGTGTGAGGAATGTTTCCTGAAAGTTTGGCCGTATCTTTTTGTTACACCCTGTATATCCTGTAACATGTTGCAGTTACTTTACTGATTCCAATGCTTTCACCACCTCATTCTCCCACGCGTTTGAAACAACGCGCAGCAGTTTTCTCGAAAGCTCGAACAGGTGTTGCGCTCTGTGATGTTACTGATAAGTTACGAAACGTTTTTAAGCTCATATCAAAATATATCTGTTAAATCATGTTAGTGGTTCCTCCCGTCACTTCTTGTGTAAACAGTTTCACGTTTAAGGTTTAACAGTAAACAAACTGTGTTTTTCTACATTAATACATGTTTTTTTCCCAACTGGGTTTCGGCTTATTAGAGTTATTACCAGTGGATAGCATCCAGAAGAGACTGCTGTGGAAGAAATATACCTTGAACAACACCTTGAAAATAAATTTGGTCATTATATATAGTAGGTAATGTTACATTGAGTGCTCAGCATTTATGTTATATGTCAACTTCTTTTCCATAGAGTTATACTACACAGAAGGTCAATGTTTATTTGATACACATCGTGAGCCATAAGCGTCCTCGTAGTTCAACAAAATTCTTTCAAAGGAAGGCGTACAGACGGAGTCTTTCACAGCCCCCACATAACGACCTGTCAAGTGGCCTCCTAGGCCAAAGGCGCAATGCCGGATCCCTTTTGGTGATCCATTACTGTAGCAGCTAATTATTAAGAAATGATCTTCAGGTTCCTGCACGGCGGTGGAGTGTTGTGTCGAAAAACCGTCAGTATGTTTTCGACAGATCTCTGACATGAGCAGGTACGTGAGTTATGTAACCGTAGGTTCCTAAATCTTTCTTCGGGAAACGGCACCAAACATATTATGTTTCGGAGAGCATCTCTCGTGTTCGACAATAGTTATGTGCCTGCTGTGTTTGCTATATTTTTTCACTGTGGACATTTAGTCTTCCACGTAAATGGAACGTAGTTTCATCACTAAACAGTGAACACGAAACGAAATTCTTATCTTGCAGGCCCACACCCGGAATGGATTCACATAACTTTACAGTGTCTGTATGAAGAGAAGTTTAGGTAATCTTTGGTTCAGGGAGTCTTATCGCTGAACACGTGAATGGAGGAGTTCACTTTGAGCTACCAGATTTACTGTTGTTAAAGGCTGGTGACAGTCACTTTTACTGGTTTGCTTGGTTCTGGTTGGACGCACGTTTTGGAGTGGGACTTGTACTGTTGACAGTGATTGCGTGGAGACTTACTTTTGGAATGTCGTTTCCTCCATCTTGGGGTATTCTGACAGAGGTAACGCATTTGCATTTATTTCAATTGCAAGTATTTCAGTGGCATGCTTGGGCCAGATTTTTCATTTCGCTGGTCATAATACAGAAGTTCAGTTCATGGTTAAGAGAAGATTGTTGGGGCAGTTGTTTCACGATTATCATGCTTGGACTCGGGAATTCATTACATCATTGTTTAGCATTTTCATTGTGCCTAAAGACGTAGTCAGGTTTTCTCTAAAACGATGTAAAGGATTAATATACTTTCTGTTTTATATATCCATGTGATTGTTATCGATAGTTTCTGGAAGAGGCGCGCAGCTTTCGTTCAAAAGTGTAACTGAAATACTTCCACTTTTTGTACATGTTGAACTATAAAATAACTTTAAACTGAAACAGGATTTTATTCTCTGTACCTTGTAGTAGACGTGTGGCTAGGGCCTCCCGTCGGGTAGACTGTTTGCCTAGTGCAAGTCTTTCGAGTTGACGCCACTTCGGCGACTTGCATGTCGATGGAGATGAAATGATGATGATAAGGACAACACAACACCCAGTCCCTGAGCGGAGAAAATCTCCGACCCAGCCGCGAATCGAACCCGGGCCGTTAGGTATGACATTCTGTCGCGCTGAGCACTCAGCTACCAGGGGCGGACTCTGTACCTTGTAATTCCACATTCTCGTTCGACAATTGAAAATCTGCTTAGGAAGATCATTCTTATGCGCCATGCACAGACGGGTGATTTAAAACGTGATCACATGGGTTGCACCTTGCGTAATGAGTTTAATAGAGACTGGCTTTACAGCACTACTGCCAAAAGCAGCATTTGTTAGAAAATTCTTTGCCAATCTATTCATAGTGTTGCCCAGGCACGTTGCATGTTCATAAATAAGCAAAGTCATCACACATGAACATTACACAGTCACTCACGAAAATTATACACTGTGAAGCACACACACAGAGGGCTACACAAATACAGGTTACCAAAAATAGCTTACATACGAAAGCTGTACAATAGAAGTGTACTCCTTAAAGTTACGTAATTAGTGCTGTGTATGACTTTATACACAATAATAAGAAAAGGTGGATAGAGACTGATGCGGCAACCGTCGTCGTAAGAAAGCTGGAGAGGAGCAGAAATCGTTAGCGAACACGTTAAAGCGTACGAAAACTCATTACAAATGGTTCAAATGGGTTTGAGGACTATGGGACTTAACATCTGAGGTCATCAGTCCCCTAGAACGAGAACTACTTAAACCTAAGTAACTTAAGGACATCACACACATCTATGCCCGAGGCAGGATTCGAACATGCGACCGTGGCGGTCGCGCGGTTCCAACTGAAGCGCCTAGAACAGCTCGGCCACACAGGCCGGCAAAACTCGTTACAAATAATGCAGCAAGAAGCGGAATTCACCTATCAGAATGTCAACAGGGAGGAGGCTCCCTGAACTAGGCACGAACAGAGATGTTGGAGCCGCGACTAGGCGGCGTCTGCGAAGCGAAATGGCTCCGGCTGGGTCGCTGCCACCGGTCTTCCTATATTGCGGCGGCAGAGGGCACTCGTAATACCGGCTCGTTGGAGGCGTGCATCAGAAGGCATGCTACATTGGACCCGCCGGATCCTGCACGAACGCCATCGGCGTCTGACAGGAATTTGCATATCTGTTACCGACTGAAATACGCCTATGGGGTGGTATCGATATATGATACCATAGTTCAAAGCAGAAATATAAAGGTTCACCTGTTATACCAATTACACAGCAATCACGTTTGCGACTGAAATAATAAAGAACTATTGTGAATGTGGTTCTATGAACTCTCTGCCAAGCACTTAAGTATGATTTGCAGGGTATCCATGTAAATGTAGACGTAGATACACACGGGTTCCCAGGTAGATGCCGTGTTTCTTGACTTCCGCAAGGCGTTTGACACAGTTCCGCACAGTCGTTTAATGAACAAAGTAAGAGCGTATTGACTGTCAGACCAGTTGTGTGACTGGGTTGAAGAGTTCCTAGATAACTGAACGCAGCATGTCATTCTCAATGGAGAGAAGCCTTCCGAAGTAAGAGTGATTTCAGGTGTGCCGCAGGGGAGTGTCGTTTGACCGTTGCTATATACAATATATATAAATGACATTGTGGAAGTTCACTGAGACTTCTTGCGAATGATGCTGTAGTGTATCGATAGGTTGTAACAATCGAAAATTGTACTGAAATAAAGGAGGATCTGCAACGAATTGACACGTGGTGCAGAGAATCTCAATGTAGCAAGTCTAAAGTGCTGCGAATACATAGAAAGAAAGATCATTTATCATGTAACTACAGTACAGTAGGTCAGCAACTGGAAGCAGTTAATTCTATAAATTATCTGGGAGTAGGCATTAGGAGTGATTTCAAATGGAATGACCATATAAAATTAATCGTCGGTAAATCAGATGCCAGACTGAGATTCATTGGAAGAATCCTAAGGAAATGCAGTCCGTAAACAAAGGAAGTAGGTTACAGTACGCTTGTTCGCCCACTGCCTGAATACTACTCAGCAGTGTGGGATCCGTACCAGATAGTGTTGATAGAAGAGTTAGAGAAGTCCAACGCAGAGCAGCGCGCTGCGTTACAGGATCATTTAGTAATCGCGAAAGATGATAGATAAACTCCAGTGGAAGACTCTGCAGAAGAGACGCTCAGTAGCTCGGTACGGGCTTTTGTTGAAGTTTCGAGAACATATCTTCACCGAGGAGTCAAGCAGTATATTGCTCCCGCCTACGTATATCTCTCGAAGAGACCATGAGGATAAAATCAGAGAGATTACAGCCCACACAGAAGCATACCGACAATCTTTGTTTCCACGAACAATACGAGACTGGAATAGAAGGGAGAACCGATAGAGATTCTAAAGGTACGCTCCACCACACACCGTCAGGTGGCTTGCGAAGTATGGATGTAGATGTAGATGTAGAAGGTTAGAAACTCGTTGTTTATCGTCTTCATTTGGGACTTGCGGCAGATGATTCCCGTATGGTTTGAAACACAAACGCCATCTAAAAGTACACCGGGCAAATACAAAATGAGTGGCTAACTCGTAGGTGACACTACGAGTATACTTCTGTGGAGAACTTCCACAGCGCTGTTGAGTGCAGTCTACGTCTTCAGCGAACACGCAGGGGTGACCTGTGGATTAACCCCTCACAGAGAGGACTATCGTCTTGTACCTGCTGCAGGATCTGCAGTACCGCACTCTCCACGACAACCAGCCAAACGATAATCACTGAATTGTACCTGTTGAAACGGAGAACGTAGCACGCATCACGACCTGCCGCATCTTTGTAAATTAACGAGCGAGCTAGCTGCTTCGGAGAGTCCCTTACAGGTAACCACATTAAACAGCAACTCACAACTGGCACCCAGATAAACATTCAATTTCAATGTATGAGCTAAAAATCACCCAAGCCTCTATTTTCATTCACGCAGAAGCTATAGTCTAGTGTAATTTTATGAAATAATTGTTATTAAATCTTTCAGTGGTTGCGGTATCTGAGAAATGGGAGACCTTCTCTGGAAATATAATCCTCTTCGAAGCCCCAGCAACAATCACGTTTCGCGGTCGGAGAATCATTAAGGGGGAACGTTCGTGTAAAGAACTCACTATTTTAACACCCATAGTTTTGAGGATTACGGCAATGAAATTTTGTACTATGCTTTACATTAAATTAACATATTTATTGTTAAGTTCCTTGAGTGATTTATATTTAACTTTCTCATAAGATTTAAAAATTTTATTTAAAAAAAATATATGTACCTTTTTCTCAGAACCGATTTCAGAGATTTCTATAAAAAAAAATTCGGAACAGTCCAGGTTCTCTGATGGACATATCCGTGAGCGGCAGCTCAAAGCAAAACGGACCACACCAGACTGTTTGTCATCGTCGTACTGGTGCGTAATGGAACGCAGCGTGGGACGTCATTGGATACCCAGCACTCATAGATGGTAAGTTGGATAGTGGTCGTTGCATTTCTCACGTTTTAAGGATGTTCTCCATGCTGGAGGTATCCGTGATTTCGTCTTTCAACAATATAACTCAAAACTGCATGTTTTCCATGCTATCCTGAGTAGCACTGGGAGGAACGGAACGAAAAAATCGATTCAGTCGGTTGTTGAAAAAATGTCAGTTCATTCGATTCCGGTTTTACCTATCAGTTGGACTACCCATTCACTCTTTTGAGTGAACCCAGTCTGTGGGGACAACAGAATGAAAACGGACGCTGCAGCCCGGCGCATTCAGTTCAGAACGGAAAATCCAATCGTTTTGCCATTGTTAAATCATTATTGTAGACTGCGTTTTACCATCCTTTGTCGTCACTGTTCAGGTATTTTCGTTCCATTGAATGTCGAAAATCAGCTTTTAGTTCAGTTTTTGTCCATTTTAATGCATAGGCGTTTTCCTAATAGTGAATTTTATATATGATCAGAATGCAGAGACACACTATGGCGTTAGAATGGAAAAAATTGTATGTCTGGATAAAAAATGATTCATTGCGGCCTATACTGTCTGCTAGAATGATTTATATTCTGAAATTACATTAATTAAAGAAATCCGAGGAAAATTAACGATGATGACAAATATATCACGGAAACAATACTTCTGACTGGTAATAATATATGGTTGAAAAGCAAGTGATTAAATCATCAAAGCCAGCCGGGGTGGCCGAGCGGTTCTAGGCGCAACAGTCTGGAACCGCGTGACCGCTACAGTCGCAGGTTCGAATCCTGCCTCCGACATGGTTGTCCTTAGGTTAGTTAGGTTTAAGTGGTTCCAAGTCCTAAGGGACTGATGGCCTTGGAAGTTAAGTCCCATAGTGCTCAGAGCCATTTGAACCAAGCCAAATCATGAAACAGTTTAAAAAAACTGTACCTCTTACGCTTTCCTTTCACCATTCCTTAGGATTTACCGAACTAGAACTATCGGTAATGCGTACAAACCAGTGGGAAGAGGGAGACAGAGCTTCAACAAAGTTTTAATAAAAGGCTGCACATTTATTTAAACATAAATTAATAATATTGCATCACTTATTGACGTTTTAAAATTAACCGAATATCCGTAGTTAATGCCATAATTACGAAAAATAAATACATGAACTTTGAAAATATTTAATTTTTAAAAATATTCATTTTATTTACGTCTCCTTAAAATTAGGTCCATTTTTTTTGGCACCAAAAAAGTTGGAAACCCTAGTCATAGTTCATGTACAACCGAAAGTGCGGAAAATTGGGTGATCGAAATCAGCCCAGGAGACAGAGCTAAAAGATTCATATAACTGGTGTACCTGTCAGAGACTTTTGTCTGTCGATTGTCTCACATTAAGTGAAACAAAGTGAGTGAAAACATTCATATAGCTGGCATGGTTTCAGCGACTAGTTTCATTTGGTTGTTTTCTTCTAATGGAAAAAACCGCCAGAAAGAAGAAACAATCGACTGTGACCTGCCACGATATAGAGGGTGTTCAGCTGTTGCCCTGGCCAGCACATTTTCCAGAATGTCACCCGTTGAAAATCATGGGTGCTGAGAGAGTGTCATGAGAGCCAGCATTCGCCAGGATCTACAATGATAAACTTTGACACAGAGTTAAAGTAGCCTTGAATGACGAATGCGTGTTTCTCATTCAACCATGTATGAGCCATTGTTGCAGCCTGTGTTGGCAGCTCTGGTACCAAATTCCGCACACTGTATGCATCCAATCCACCTATAAATTTTAGCATATTTTCTTGCTACTATATCATATACACAAAATAAGTAAAATTTCACCATTATCTATCCGTCCATGTGTGAAATATTTAATGTCCAGCAGTCTATATAGAAAAATAACAATCAAATTTCAGTCAGTATCACAATTTTGAAAATTGTAAGGGAAGCCTGCTGTATCGTGGGCTTATGCCTGCTCTGTCAGCAACACACATACGTCCAAGTTATGAGGGCAACCGGCTTCCTTGCAGATGACGCACAAGAGTGGCCACACTACACATGGCCACCAGACGGCGACCTAAGTGCTGATAAGGTTCGCTAGCCCCATGGTCCTCTTTCTTATGCCGGTCACGTGACAGGAAGCAGGACTATCTGTATCCCGGCATTGTGGGCTGCACTTAGGTCAGCACACTGACTCTCGGAGGCCAGTTCACTCCGAGTGAACTTCCTAGGCCAGGCGAAAAAAGGCACTCACATTTCAAGTGTTAGGAACTCATCCAGATCCAGCACGATACCGTCAAAACTGTTCGTGCCAGTTTCTGCCACCCGGAACTTTTGACATGACCTTCGCAGCAGAAGGCGTGGCCACCCTCACCATAACCAGCCACTGGGCTCTCACATTGTGCCTGACTTAGAACATTCACTATGGTTCCTTCTATCGCATTTTTAACCAAATATATGTTTCTTACTGACTGTGGGAATGTGTCAATCTTAGTCAAAGCCCTTTGAGTTCCAAAGATCCAAGATTCTGGGACCGTCTCGGTCGTGATAACACATTTCTAATTTCTGCCATTTGGCACTTATCTGTTCATTTATTTTGTAAGGTGGCAGCTTGAATGAATGTTAATTCCGGACCTTACATGAGGTTTTACATGTCATAACAAGTAATGGATATGTCACCTGACATACTTCAGGAATAGTGAGCAGATTTGCCTACAAAATGTACAGGAAGTAATGCAAAGGGATGAGAGTCGATTCGACACCAAGCCCAAATCCTGCATGTCAAAGAGCAAAAGGTGAAAAATGCTGCTGGAAAAACGCATTATTTTGGGGGAAGACGCGAGTTGCGCCGTCGCATCCCGCATACAATGAAATGCTTCTAACAGGGTTTGGTGACCCACAGTGAGAGAGACAATCAACGAGCCTGGTGATACAGCGAAGGAAGCCTGCAGCGGAGGAATTCTTTAGAAAACTGCATTGGGGAATTTGCAGACGGATACAAACAAGCCAGAGATGCAGTTGATTATGCGAAAGGCCTGTAGTATGCTCGTGATGTTGCAAGATCCCCTCACTTCTAAACTGATACTGTTATTACTCAGCTTAGCCGCGAGCCCGTAGAGGGTGGTATATGTGACGTACAGTATAACTGGGCAGCATTTCCACCCGGGATTTGCGAGTGTAAGTCGGACCTTCCTTGATCCGCCTTGGTGGGTCGTGTCGTCGGATTTCCTCCTACCTGTGCCCGGTGCAGCTCTCGTAAATGTCGTCCCGTGCAGATCCTTCATTGGCGCATTGGATGTCTCTGTCGGTGGAAGATAATTATCTGAAATTGCTGTCGATCAACTTTGGGGTATCTATTTACTCGAAATTAACATTCAGAATGCCGTAATATCACTTTTATTCCTATTAGATCAATAATGAAACACTCATGTCACAAACTACTCGTAAGCGAGAGCACGGCTACCATCGAACAAAACAGGAAGAGCTCTTAACGCCGACTGCCGACTTTGGCGCGCAGTCCGTATCTCTTACTAGTTTCGACACAGATCGTGGATTTCCGATCAAGTTCGTACTTACTAAGATATGCATTTGTTAATGAACGGATGTGAATTTTAACGAGGCAAAATTATGATAAATAGTTTTAAACATCCAGAGGCCCCTCCTAATATTCATGTTGTCATAAATGACTTTAATTATTAAATATAAATAAACAAAATCGGTGACTTTGGCGCCAAGATGGCGGTACTTCCCGTCATGTATATTTCCCTGGCTGACGCTTGTTGCTACGGTCCAGCGCCGAGCCCCACTCCACTACGCGCGACATAAGGTCGCTTCGTCACCTAGCCAACCAGCGTGGGAAATGCTCTCCGATTCATGGCCGGCTACGGACTACAGCTCTTCCTAACTATCGTCAATACATCAATGAGAGACAATAATTTATTAAAACTAGTAAAAACGTCTTCTTCACGTAAGAGGCACCTTACAATGTATACGTGTAACTTTTAGGTGTCAGGAGTGGGCACAAAATGTCCAGTTGGCTGGAATAAACTTGGAAGAAGAAAAAGGGCCGATGTTTCGATGCAGTTTAAAGGTAGGCCCTTTGCGATTGGCAGGGGTAGTTTCCACAAGATGAAAGGAATGCTCCCATTGGTCTGAAAAAGCTATGACGCGAAGCACGAAAGGACACATGTGGGGGACAGTTTGTTACAGAAGCCACAATACGGAAAACATTGGGGACTCTCCTCTGAACCAGTGTCAAGTGTAGAACAGGGCACATCCCGCTCTGTACAACACCAAAAGAGGAATATCTGTGTGAACACTGCGTTCACGTTGGCTGACATCCAGCTAGAATTAGTTTAAGAGTCGTTGAGCTCCGATAGCGGAGAAACGAAACTACCACATAGTTAACTGTTCTTGCAAAAACTGAGAGGGCATTGAAGTATACATGCTGTTCCATCTATGCACGTGTATATCGCTATATTTTCCAAACTATAGTTGAAGGTATGTTTTCTCTCCTAATGAGAAAGATAGGATAGTTTCAGCACTAAAGATTTTGATTAGATTTTTATAGGATTTTCAGAGGGCGAGAGCAGCCATGCAGCCGGCAGCACGTTACAGCTAAAGGCAAATGCCGCACGCAGAGGCGTAAAATTGTTGGATCACCAGTTTGCGTCCACTGTGAACTCGAGCAACCTTGAGTACTCTTTTGCTCACCTTGTTACAAAAACTAACCACCCTCCATAGACTTGGTTGTCATTCTAAATAGTACTGAACTTAGAACTGGAGTCGGATGGTTTGTGGTAATTTTGAATAACTCAGACAGTGCTTCACCGTCTAGAAGTAAGAAAAATATTGTAGAGAACATTCTATTTAAATTTGATATTGTTATGTTCAGTGTTATTTCTGCTAATCAGGACGTAGTACATTATCTTGAAAACTGTCCTGAAATTGTCATGTCACCATCTATGTAAACCCGTGTGCTTCTTTGAGATAATAAACAAATTTCACAGCTAAACACCGATGTGCTATGTCATAGAATATGGGTCCACTCCTAACTCCAGTAATTTATTCTAATGACACTAACGCACTCTTAGGGTGTTTTTGCTGATGTCTGACGAATTTGGAAAGGAGTGGGGTGCCAGAATTTTACACAATAGTGATTTCACCTTCATAGCCATCCTCAAGTGTATATGGAACTGAAAATAAATAAGCCATACAGCGCAGTGCAGGGCATAGGAACAAGAAATTTGCTGCGTCATCCAAACAAGGCATATCCAGGGCAAAAGCACCACAGGCACAAAGAGGCGAGCTGGTGTCAGTGCCGTAGAGACTCGCCGCTTTCGCGAGTTCCACCAGCGCCACGAGCAGCGTTGAGATATCGACTTCGCCTCGGCCAATTGCTGGCCGAATACAATCCGCCAATGACCGGACGACAGCGGACAGAAGCCTACTCGGAAGATAGAAGAGAAACTCTCACCCACTCTCATCCAGGGCTGACTAACACAGGGAACATCATTTAGTGAACTCCTAGAAGTGAACGGACAGTTGTTGTAAATTGCATTCGCTTTGCACTGTGAAGTTTACCTTTGGTTATTTGCACTTAGCCATTGAGGGCCTTTTTTGTGTTATTTTACATTCAGTTTTGCAGACTTCATTATTCAACAAGTCACAAAGATAGATTGTTGTGGACTGACAAGACAGCCAGTCCACAGTGACGGGTAACCGAAAGGCACGCGCTTAAACTCACACAGGCTGGCGTGAGGTCTGAAACAGGATACGCAATGAATGCTATAAAGAAAAGTACGTAGCTGCTGGAATACTTAACTTTAATCCACAATTGGTGAACATTGGTCTTGTTACTGTACATGCTTCATTAGATACATAGCAAATGATAAATGGCGCCTTGCTAGGTCGTAACAATTGACTTAGCTGAAGGCTATGCTAACTATCGTCTCGGCAAATGAGAGCGTAATTCTCCGTGAATCTTTCCTAGCAAAGTCGGCTGTACAACTGGGGCGAGTGCTAGTAAGTCTCTCTAGACCTGCCGTGTGCGGCGCTCGGTCTGCAATCACTGATAGTGGCGACACGCGGGTCCGTCGTATACTAGCGGACCGCGGCCGATTTGAAAGGCTACCACCTAGCAAGTGTGGTGTCTGGCGGTTCACCACATAGATAAATATTTTTAACTCATTTGTGTGACTTTGTTACTAATTTGTTGGAGTGCTGTAGAGCCTTCGTTCTCCTATCCTGTTACCTGACCGTGGAGCATAGCTGTGTAACAGTGGCAGGGAGGAAAGCGGTGTACTGCACCAGAAGCCGCTTCACGAACTCACAAACTCGGCCTATCATAACACAGGGCCAACTCGGCCTCCACAGCAGCAGCGATGACGCCTTTACAAAACTAGCGTCGAGAGTTAAAAAAAAAAAAAGCTATTACATATTTGAGAACATTATTTACTTGTTAAAATATATCTGATATGTCTGTCACATGTCACCTTTGATAAAACATACGAGTATTTCTGGTCTTAGGGACCATTTGTCATATTGCAGGCTATGATTACGCATCGAAGGCACATAATATGGTTGACATTGTGCGCAGTGAATGTGCAGAGAATGTCGCTGAGTATTTCTGGTTAAGGATTTGTCAGTTTCTGTGCTTTGTGGCAATCCCGCCATTACACGTATGTCGTGCAAGTTGTTGCACAGGTGTGACATCTTTAAGTAAATCTCCATAAAAATGTGAATTAAGATTTCATAATATTGCACCCAGGTTATCGTTTTGACATAAAAATTTTATTGTACAACTAAAATGGTCATATTTGCACTCTGCATATGACATATTACAATTCATTCGTGTAAGAGGCTGTTGCGAACTTGTATTACAAGGACATCTTAAGCGCGTAGCTAAATAAACTTCCACCTTCCCTTTCCTAGTAATGCCTTTCGTAACGCAAAGATCATGTAGGTCACACTATGATTTCGCTTTGATACGGTCTTGGCTCAAATGGCTCTAAGCACTATGGGACTTAACATCTGAGGTCATCAGTCCCATAGACTTAGAACTAATTAAACCGAACTAACCTAGGGACATCACACACATTCATGCCCGAGGTAGGATTCGAACCTGCGACTGTAGCACCAGCGCGGTTCCGGACTGAAGCGTCTAGAACCGCTCGGCCACCGCGGCCGGCCTTGATACGGTCTCTGCCACTGTTTTGACATATGTTAATGTCAGTTGATGGACAGGAGTGGCGAATGCAGCACACAGCACCAATATTGGCTGTTAAGTACGTCATACTGTGGTTTTTCGCTATGCACAATGCCAGCCATGTTATGTATCTTCGATATGTCCTCATACACGTAATACGATAAATGGTCTATAAGACCAGATACATGTTTTTGCCATGATGACACCTCACAGACAGATCAGATATATTTTAACATTTGAGTAATGTTTTCAGATATGTAATATCTTATTTCTACTGATCTCTGCAATGTGCGATACGACGCTTTATTAATTTTCAGTTCAACATGCACTTGAGAATTTGTATAACGCCAAAATCATGCTTGTGTAATATAAATGAACAATTAAACAATGGAAAATCCAAGATGGAATTTAACAGTGTTATGAAAAGGAAAGTTGCTCTTCACCATATGGCGGAGATGCTGAGTCACAGATAGGCACGCCGGCCGGGGTGCCGAGCGGTTCTAGACGCTACAGTCTGGAACCGCACGACCGCTACGGTAGCAAGTTCGAATCCTGCCTCGGGCATGGGTGTGTGTGATGTCCTTAAGTTAGTTAGGTTTAAGTAGTTCTAAGTTATAGGGGACTGATTACCTCAGTATAAAGTCGCGTAGTGCTCAGAGCCATTTGAACCATAGGAACAACAAAAAGACTACCACAAAGAAGCTTTCGGTCAGCAAGACCTTCATAAAAAAAACGACAGTGTGTGTGTGTGTGTGTGTGTGTGTGTGTGTGTGAGTGTGTGTGTGTGTGTTTGTGTGTCTGTTGTCTATTTTTGACGAAGGCCTTCCTGGCCGAAAGCTTATTTCTGACATTCTTTTTGTTGTGGCTGTCTCCGACTCAGCATCTCCGCTATATGATAACTGAACAATATACAGTCCAATGGCAGAAATTTCTTTCAAAAAATTCTACGTGACTGTTGCCCCCAATAAAGGAAAGATCAGTAACATTATTTGTGTTCTTTAATTATACTTGGAGTTCATTTGGTTTCGTAGTAGTTTCAGCACACATCTCTTGACACGTGAAGATAGCTACCGGCCTTCAGCCATACGTTCTTTCGTAAATATGACACAATCAACTTGTTGAAGTCAGTCGTTCGTTAAATATCCAAGTCTTAAAACAGTAAAAATCGTATGTTTTCATGTTCGATAAATATTCAAGAACTAGCTGTACTGAAGTCTTGGTGTTTAACATATCATCCTGTTGGAGCTGACTGTTTAATGGCCTTTTTAAGCGTATTTTTCTTGTGGTGCCTTCCGTGGATACATTAAATCCTTCGAAGTTTACCTATTGAGCAACATTTTGTCTGCTGCTTTTGGTTCAAAAATGGTTCAAATGGTTCTGAGCATTATGGGACTTAACTTATGAGGTCATCAGTCCCATAGAACTTAGAACTACTTAAACCTAACTAACCTTAAGGACATCACGCACATCCATGCCCGCGGCAGGATTCGAACCTGCGGCCGTAGCGTTCGCGCGGTACCAGACTGTAGCGCCTAGAACCGCACGGCCACCCCGGCCGGCGCTGTTTTTGGCTTCTGATGTAACTCATAATGTCTCAAAATTTTACATTGAAATACACCGCGATTTTCAGTCCAAAAAATTAGCACGCGGAAGGGAAATAGCAAGACCTGGAGTATCCGTGTCGGAGAGTTGGTGAGGTGGAGGGAAGGGCAGGGGGGGGGGGGGGGGGGAGGTTAGCGGACGGAGCCTCAGGTGAGTGAAACGAGAGACGGCGCCGGGGGCGCTGGAAAGAAATTAAGTGAAAGCCTCTTAAGAATAAAGGAAAGCAGGGGTGTGGGTGTTGGGCGGGCGGCATTCAGAGGTGCGAAGCCCATCCCGGGGGGAGTCCCGCGAGGTGTCATCCGCGGGATGAGTAAACAAAAGCGCCTGAAGAAACCGCCGCTCATTGAATAAATAAGAGATGAGGCGCAGATGGGGGCGGCGGACCGTGTTTGGCATTCCGGGGCTCTCGGCGGCGGTGTGAAAAGCCGCGAAGGGGGCGGGCGTTACCGCCCCTCGGGAAGCAAGCAGTCGCCGCCTCCCTCGCTTTTTAAAGACGCCGCCGGCAGCGTTAAATACCTGCCGTGGTCTGTCGTGTAAGCTACGCCGGCGGGAGAGCCGAGTGTACAGGTAGCTTTCTTCCACTGTGCACGTCGCTTGTTTGGACTTAACAAGAGTTTCGCTATGCTTTGGGGTAGCTAGAAAAAAAATGTTCTGGAGACCTGAGAAACAAATAGGCTATTCCGAGTTGTCCGTAGCAACAGAGTTCACGTAGTAAACAGTAAGAATTAAACGAAGTCCAGGTCTCAGAGACGGTGTGGGATTACAGTCACAAAAAATTTAAATTCGAACCGTTACATAGAAAATGTTGGGGTGAAGGTGACCAAAGTACTGCATTTTACTGACGGAACACTTGGAAGCTGCAACAGATCATCTAAAGCGACTGTCTATACTGAGCGTGTCCTTCCTCTTCTTGAGCATTGTTGCGTGGTATGTGATCCTCACGAGACAGAATTGACGGTGGACATAGACAAAAATGAAAGAAATGCAGCTCGTTTTGTATTGTAACAAAATAGCGGAGAGAGTGAACGGATCATGATAGTGAGTTCGCATGGTTATTGCTGGAACAAGGCGTTTTTCGTCGCGGCTAGAGCTTTCCAGAAAATTACGATTTTCAATTATCTGTGTCAGAATTTTGTTAGTCCCAGCTACATGAGGAGAAATCAGTCGTGATAAAGTACGAGGAATGAGAGCTCGCACGGAAAGATTCAAGTGTTCACATTTTCCACGTCCTATTCGAAATTAGAATAGCTGGAAAATAACGTGAATGTGGTTATATGAAATGTCTGGCAAATACTCAAGTGGGAATTCAGAGTAGTCATCTAAATATGCACTGAGGTGACAAAAGTCGTGTGATACCTCCTAATATCGTGTAGGACCTCCTTTTTCCCGGCGTTGTGCAGCTACTCTACGTGGCATGGATCAACAAGTCGGTGCAAGTCTCCTGCAGAAATACTGATCCATTCTGCCTCTATAGCTGTCCATAATTGCGACAGTCTTGTCGATGCAGGATTTTATCCACTGAAGTAACCTGTCGATTGTGTCCCATTAATGTTCGAAGGGATTCATGTCGGGCGATTTGGGTAGCCAAATCTATCGCCCGAATTGTCCAGACTGTTCTGATACGGCCTATCGTCATCCATAAAAACTCCATTGTTGTGTGGGAAACAAAGCCAATGAATGGCTGTAACTGGTTACCAACTAGCCGAACGTAACAATTTCCCCCAATGATCGGTTCAGTTTGATCAGAGGACCAAATCTGTTCTATGTACACATAGGCCACACCATGATGGATCTACCAACTTCAACAGTTTCCTGATGACAACTCGTGTCCCTGCCCTTGTGGGGGCTGCGCCACACTCGAGCGCTACCATCACAGTTTGCCAACTGCAGTCGAGACTCATCTGACAGATACAACCACGAGCCCAGGAGATGCACTGCAGGCGATGTCGTGCTGTTAGCAAAGGTACTTGGGTCGGTCGTCTACTGCCATAGCCCATTAAGGGCAAATTTCGACGCACGGTCCTAACGTTTACGTTAGCCGTACGTCGTACACTGACATTTCACACAATGTTGCTTGTCTGTTAACATAAAGGATTCTGCGGAAACGCCAGTGTTCTCGGTCGCTGACTGAATGCCTTCGGCCACTGTCTTGTCTTTGGTGAGAAGTAACGTCTGAAATTTAGTATTCTCGGCATAGTCTTGACACTGTGCATCTCAGGATACTGAATTCCCTAAGGATTTCCGAAATGGAATGTGCCATGCATCTAGCTTCAAACACGTTTCCGCGTTTAAAGTCCCACAATCACGTCGGAAACCTTTTACGTGAATCACCTGAGTACAAATGACAGCCCTTTTATGATTTGTGGACGCGATACTACTGTCATCTGTATATGAGCATATCGCTTCTGTCCCCTCAGTGTACATGACATGTATGTGATGTCATACAGTATCGATACCACACCAGACAGAACACACCCCGAGGTTGGCAGTAATCGATACCACACCAGACAGAACACATCCCGAGGTTGGCAGTAATCGATACCATACCAGACAGAACACATCCCGAGGTTGGCAGTAATCGATACCACACCAGACAGAACACATCCAGAGGTCGGCAGTAAATTGTAACGGCCTCGCCAATCCGCTAAAGCCTTGAAGCTGCATCTGATTGTATTCATGTAAACACATATATCATGTATTTAATGTCGTGCAGTAACGATACCACACCAGGCAGAACGACTCCAGAGATGGAAAGTAATCCACGTGACAGCCAATCGGCAGCCGTCCGCAGCCGTCTTGAGAACACACCTCCTGCTGTACGTGCACGTAGTCCCACCTGTCCAGCCTGTGTAAGACGACGTTGCAACGATGCCAGCCCAGTTTACTAGCAGTATACGAACGGAATTAGCCGAAACCTCAGCAATTTACAGTAGCGTATCTGTGTTGTGATCAGTTATGACGATTAGGTCCTGATTAACGGGCAGTTTCTCGAAATTGTTCTTCAAGTTAAGCTATTTTGCTCTTCAGAGCTACGTGTGCTGCTAATAATTCCTGCTTTCTGTCTAAGCACCCACCTACTGCTCGGCATCCTCATCTGGTTGACTCAATAATGTAAATGTAGAAAGTAGGTGTAAAGCATGATAAATCCACCCAGAGAGAAATTATTATTATTATTTACCGTATGGATGTACACACACAAATCACTGCAATATTTATACATTGAAATACAAAAGAAATTTGCAAGATTCTGAACTCAATTGACTTTACAGAGTGATGCCAAGTGAGTCGATCCTTTCCAAAGTGTTTTTCAAAAAAAAAAAAAAATGGTTCAAATGCCTCTGAGCACTATGGGACTTAACTTTAGAGGTCATCAGTCCCCTAGAACTTACAACTACTTAAACCAAACTAACCTAAGGACAACTCACACACCCATGCCCGAGGCAGGATTCGAACCAGCGACCGTAGCGGTCGCGCGGTTCCAGACTGTATCGCCTGGAACCGCTCGACCACCCCGGCCGGCAATGTGTTTTTCAATTTCAGCATTTTGTCGTTGATAAAGGCTTCATGAAACATTCCAGTGTCGTTGGCGAGGCACTGATGACATCCTTCCAGTCTCCACTGAAACATCTCTTGGGACAGTCGTCTATAACTTGGTGAATAGTCTGCGCTGAAGCTCCATAGTCACCCAACGGGGTGTCCAAGAATACCCATTTGTGCATGAAGACTTTGTTCTTACGTGTCCACATCGGATTCTGTCTGCTGGCCAGATTCTTCTATGCAGCTACAAGTCTGATATAGACGTAGGGTTTTAGAAGCCACAACGACGTATGTCAGCGTTTTTTCACGACTTCTTCCACACATCTTCGGTCTTCGGATGTTGGATCTCACAAGCTGTGCAGAATGATTTTCTTAACTTGAAATGCATTTTGCATAGATGGAGAACAATTTCCTTTGGGTAAACCCTAAATTATTAATCCTTTCACATCCACGGCTCATTGCTTCTTTTCGTCCCAAATGTGATGGAGCAACGTTATTGAGAACAGGATAGTGCCAGAATAGTGGAGTTGATCTTAAGGTGTCCGTTACGATTCCCATGGTATCGTTCTAATGCCACAGAATACGCAAGAGACAAGGCCACTTTACAGACGGAAAGGACTTGAAACTCCCCTCCCCCCTCCCACCAAAGTCGAAGCTAGTTTCCAGATAATGTTGTTCCTTGTCTCTGACTTTTCTACAAGTGAGGTGAGGTGAGTCCTGAATGGTGGTGAACGATCTAGTGTGATTCTGAGATACTTAGGGTCAGGGTTGTTCTCAATCGTTTTCTTACAGAAAGTGATGTTTAGTGCCTGGGTTGCTTAGCGATCGTTGAGGCTGAAAGTAATCATTTCACTTTTTATAGAGTTAGGGCACAATCACCAATTTCTGCAAAAATCAGCGAGTAGTATCAGGTCTTGTATGAACACATTTCCTCCATCCTCTAGGTGCTTGGTTTGAAATGCAATGGCAGTATCATCAACATAGCACAACCTCTTTGGTACAGAAGAGAAATCTTAAGCGAGTACAAAACCAAGTAATAGTGAATTCCTGACTATTCGTAAGATCTGATCGCTAATCCGACCGGAGATAAATCTTAATCGAGAATGACAACTAAGTAATACCGAATTGCTAGCTATCCGTATGGCACGACAACCGTAGCTTCATTAGAAGGTAAGAATGTTTCGGAGCTGACCCCTCTCACGGTATTTCTGTATGGTGTCTGCCGATACTCTCACCTCGCATGTCGGCTGCCCTCCCTATAGCGCTCCAGTAACAACAAGCCAGGTGGGCAGTTCGAATATCTCTGTCTGCGCGTCGATATCGATATTCAGGCTGGTAAGCGAATCAAGAAGAATATAATAATTCCAATCCCAAAGAAAGTATGTGTTGACAGATGTCAAAATTACCAAACTATCAGTTTAATAAGTCACAGCTGCAAAATACTAACGCGAATTCTTTACAGACGAATGGAAAAAGTGATAGAAGCCGACCTCGGGGAAGATCAGTTTGGATTCCGTAGAAATGTTGGAACACGTGAGGCAATACTGACCCAACGACTTATCTTAGAAGAAATATTAAGGAAAGGCAAACCTACGTTTCTAGCATTTGTAGACTTAGAGAAAGCTTTTGACAAAGTTGATTGGAATACTCTCTTTCAAATTCTGAAGGTGGCAGGGGTAAAATACAGGGAGCGAAAGGCTATTTACAATTTGTACAGAAACCAGATGGCAGTTATAAGAGTCGAGGGGTATGAAAGGGAAGCAGTGGTTGCGAAGGGAGTGAGACAGGGTGGTAGCCTAGGCCCGATGATATTCAATGTGTATATTGAGCAAGCAATAAAGTAAACAAAAGAAAAGTTCGGAGTAGGTATTAAAATCCATGGAGAAGAAATAAAAACTTTGAGGTTCGCCGATGACATTGTAATTCTGTCAGAGACAGCAAAGGACTTGGAAGAGCAGCTGAACGGAATGGACAGTGTCTTGAAAGGAGGGTATAAGATAAACATCAACAAAAGCAAAACGAGGACAATGGAGTGTAGTCAAATTAACTCGGGTGATGCTGAGGGAATTAGATTAGGAAACGAGACACTTAAAGTAGTAAAGGAGTTTTGCTATTTGGGGAGCAAACTAACTGATGATGGTCGAAGTAGAGAGGATATAAAATGTAGACTGGCAATGGCAAGGAAAGTGTTTCTGAAGAAGAGAAATTTATTAACATCGAGTATAGATTTAAATGTCAGGAAGTCGTTTCTTAAAATATTTGTATGGAGTGTAGCCATGTATGGAAGTGAAACATGGACGATAAATAGTTTGGACAAGAAGAGAATAGAAGCTTTCGAAATGTGGTTCTACAGAAGAATGCTGAAGATTAGATGGGTAGATCACATAAGTAATGAGGAGGTATTGAATAGGATTGGGGAGAAGAGGAGCTTGTGGCACAACTTGACTAGAAGAAGGGATCGGTTGGCAGGACATGTTCTGAGACATCGAGGAATCACCAATTTAGTATTGGAGGGCAGCGTGGAGGGTAAAAATCGTAGAGGGAGACAAAGAGATGAATACACTAAGCAGATTCAGAAGGATGTAGGCTGCAGTAGGTACTGGGAGATGAAGAAGCTTGCACAGGATAGAGTAGCATGGAGAGCTGCATCAAACCAGTCTCAGGACTGAAGACCACAACAACAACAACAACAACAACAAGCAAATTTTAATCGCTGTCAAATACTGAAGACAGGTTTCTTTGTAATTTCCATTTACATTACAATAAGAAAAAAATATTCATTTGTGGATGACTGCTTCATAGCCTACAATTGAAATATTCCAGTATATCATTTGATGTTTTTATAATAATATGTACTTTGTCTCTACTATGATTAACCGTAAGCTTAGCCTGTTGCAGTTCCCTCCCAGCTATTTTCTCTCTGTCATAGCATTTGTATCCAGCGTCTCCAATTATATGTTGGACATATTCCAATCTTGGTCTTCCCCTACAGTTTTTACCCTCTAGATGTCCCTCAAACACCATGGAGGTTACTCTTTTTTTGTCTTAACACATGTCATACTGAACTGTTATTCCTCTAGGTAGCCAACATCCTACAAATGTTTCTCTCCTGGCCTGCTCTGCAGAGAAACTCCTCACTCCACCAACCTGAAGTTCATCATTATTCTATAGCACCACATTTTAAACGAATCGATTCTCTTCCTTTTTCCTGTTCCACCACAGTCCATGATCCACTGCCGTACAATGCTGTACTCCAAAACTTACGAATACATTTACAGAAATTTCTTCTTCAAATCAAGGCAAATGTTTGATTTCAGAAGACTTTCTTGGGTCCGGGATGCGCTCTTTTTCTGTGCTAGTCTGCTTTTAATGTCCTCCTCGCTTTTACCATCACGTGCAATTTTGCTTCCTCAGTAGCAATCTTCACTTTCTGTGCTTCGTGGTCACCAATTGTCCATGTTTATCACTGATCTCATTCTTTAAACTCCTCATTACTTTCACTTTCGTCTTTCTTCAGCGTGCTCATTAGACTGCTCATTCCATTCATCAGTTCAGTACTTTATTCTTCGTCTTGCTTCTTGTAAACACTGTACATTATCTTTCGATCTTTACATGTTACATCTATTTTGTTGAAAATTTCGAACACGTTGCAACATTTTATACTGTTGAACGCTTTTTCTATGCCGACTAAGTGAAAGAAAGTGTCTTGATCCTTCTTGCTTTGTTTACATTATCAAGCACGACGTAAGAACCAACTCCCCGCTTCTTTTAACTTTCCTAAACGCGAACTGATCGTCGTTTCGCGGACGCTAAACTCTCTTTTCCATTCATCTGTATATTATTCTTGGATACATAAACTGTTATACAGGCTGTTCCACAGTTTTAGCACCTATCTGTCCTTCTGCTTTCGAGATAGTGTCGACTATACATTTCCGGAAGTCTGGTACTATTCTCCGGACTCATAGATTATACAAATCTACTTGAATTGCCGTTTGGTTGCCACTTCCCTCAATTATTTTAGAAATTCTGAAGAAATGTTATCTATTCCTTTCCGTTATTTGGTCGCAACTTTCCAAAGCTATTTTAAACCCTGATCTATAATTTGATGTCCCTTGTCTTCCATACTGAATCCCATTTTTTGGTGTATTAAGTCATCACAGTGTTCACCCACATCGCAAAGGCCTTCAGCCTACCATTTCCACATATCTGCTCTCTCCTCTGCGATCAACAGTGGAATTCCTCTTGCACTCCTAAAGTTGTCTACACTTTCACGTCCATTTAAATTTGTTCTGACTTTTCTATAAGCTGAATCGTGTTCCGAAGACCATTTCTAATTCGATTTCTTGGCATATTTTTGCAACCGTTTCATTTTCACTTCCATCCTCTTTCTTTTTTTTCATTCGTAAGTGATTTATTTTCCTGTATTTCTGTGTTTCTCGAGCCGGTGTTTCTGGAAGCCGGTGTTTCTCGAAGTAACTATCGGCTCTAAGAGTGCTTCCTGGCAACGCCAGGTCAGGTGCAACAGGAAGCTCTCGTGAACACCGTGCAAAACTGTGTCACGGTAATTGCCTGATAAAGTGTTGTTGTGTTGCCTTTGTGAGCCGAAAATTAGCTCATTGTTAAAGGTATTTATACCTGTAAGCCCTGTGCAATATGCGACGAGATTACAAATCTTTTGAATGTCATTTTTCTCCAGCTTATCACGTTGTAATACAACTTCAGTATTCCTTGCTACTAAAACAGAGGGATTCTGCGTTATTGCGAACTTCCAAGACTCATGGAGGAGGGTAGATGTATCAGTTTGAGATAAGGGTCACCGGTACGGAAACAACAGAGTCGAAAATTGCAAGCGGCGATCTTTCTGGTACCTCTGACAGTCGAATGCGTACACCTGTACTGTTGTCGCTAAGGCTGTTGGATACGTAACCTTCAAAGGTGGTAGCATAGCCCAAACCAAGAAAAACGTTTAGTAGGTATGCGCTTTAAAATGCTACTAACATTTATTCATCTTCGTAACTGTGGAAAATATCTCTTCTACTGAGCAAATATCGATACCTCTTAAAGTACAGTAACCAATTTAGTGGCATTATTTATGGGACACTTTTATCTGGTTTTGGTCCATATTACCTTTCTAAAAACAAGCAAATCAAAGAGTTTGCAGTACAAGAGATTTATTTTACAGTATCGTTGATGAACAAGTGCACATAGCTGATAAGGCATTCATTTTAGAGCCTACGTTAACAACACATTTTTTCTTGTTTTCGTATAAATTGCCACCTCCGAAAGTAGCCTAACCTTCAATCTGAGCAACAATAGTACCGGTACACTTATAACCCTGTCAGAGGTATGAGAAAGATTTTCGTTTGTAACTTTCGGCTTGTTTAAAATTTACGATGAGAAGCCAAAACAATACGACCACTGCCCATCGTAACGCTGGGTGCAGCCTGGTGGCGTTACAAGCACGTGACGTGTGACAAAAGTATATGAGAAGTATGTAAGCCGAGAAGACACGGACGAGGGATCATCCTAGCGAAAATTTGGCCTGAAAATGGGGAAATCCGTTAAGATAAGAGACTTTGACAAAGGGTAGATTATTATTACGCAGAGCCTGTGAACGAGTATCTCGAAAACGGCAAATCCTGTCGAATGTCCACGTGCTACTGTTGTGAGCACCTACGGAAAGACATAGGACAGTGAAACTACCACTAGGCGCTGAATGCTTGGGCGTCCAATACTCTTCACTTTGTGGGGCTCGGAGGGTTGTCTGCTCTGTGAAGTAGGATGGATGGTGATCTGTGATGTATCTGCCGAAAGAGCACAATGCTGGTGTTTGCGCGCGTGTTTCGGAGCACACAGTTCATCGTTCATTGTTGAACATAGAGCTCCGCAGTAGACCACCCCAATGTGTTCAGAGCTATTGAACCAAAGACATCGTCAATTACGATTTCAGTGGACACAGGACAATCGGGATTCGACCGTCGACTCAATGGAAACGTGTCTGTTCTTCGGATGAATCACATTTTTTGCTACACTCTGTCAATGCTCGTCTCCACAAATGTTGTCATCGAGGTGAACGGCGGCTCGAAACGTGTAGTGAGCCACGTACACATGCTGGTGGGAGCAGCGTTATGCTATGAGAGACGTTCTCCTACGCTTGCATGGAATGTGTGGCAGTAATCTAACAAGGGGAGGCCGCCAATTGTGAAATTCAGATTCGATTCCTACTGCGCATAATAAAAGCTCATGGCCAGAGGTGTAATGTGGTAAAGCACCAAGATGCACTTCTCAGGCGTTGTCGAGAAAATCGACAGTTAAAAGAAACCGCTGCGGTGAAATACTCTCTACGATTAATAATTTTCTACAGCGTCGTGGCGCAGCGGTAAGCGCTCGGTTTCGTAATCCTAAGGTCGCCGGATCGAATCTCGCGCCATGCAACTTTTTTTTTATTATTAGTGTATTGTAATTCAAATATATATATGTATATTAATGAATTGCTTATGCATGTTGGTGAAGGCGGATCGCTCTCCAATTGTACCGCATCCATTATTCCGTTTGTTTAACAGGGTGTACCAAAGCTCTCACGTCCGCACTGATTTTCGACGATGGAACCCTGATACGCAAAATCAGTGATGCATTCTTTCCAAAGAGGACAAACAAGCTATTAATCACGTGATAACCATGATTTGGCACTTCGGTGTACACCACAGCAACTGATCGGTACAATTCACGCAGCCAGTGTGTTTCCAGTGAAACGTCCCCTTTTGAAAAATTACTGACACAAAATATTTTTTTTTAGCGCAACGCAATCTGACTTTCAAAAATCCCTACAAAAGGATGGCCCTGACTAACATTAACCTATACCTTTCACAAATCACTTACCTCACCAAAAGTCTTCGTTACTCGAACTATTGCAAAACAGCGAGCTCCACTACTGCCAGCTAAATAAAAGATTCATACTACGGAAGGCACTAACTACTGATAGGCATAGTTAGGAAATGAAAGATTTTAGTAGAGAACAAACAATGTATTTACCTTAATAATGTTGAAAAATCATAATATACATAACAGATCATGACATCCAGTCTTAAAAATTTCCAAACTCCGCAATTTCTCTCCCCACATCCACCACTGCTGGCGGCTCACCTCCAACTGCGCAACGCTACGTGCTGTTCACATCCAGCTGCCGCTGCCCAACACTACAATGGCAGACAACAATGCAAACTAGCCACAGACTGCACACAGCACAGCCAGTGATTTTCATACAGAGCGCTACGTAACGTTGCCAACAAGAAAACATAAACAGCCTACTTACACCAGTACTGGAAGACATAAGGTATACCCACTGTCACATCCTCTAACCTCAGAGTGGCTCTGAGGTAAGCGGGGTAATTCACCAACATGAATTACAATTTAATGCATCTTAAAATATTACTGTCCCTGTTCTTTTGTTAGTTATTGAACTGTAAAATTACACTCTTAATAGTCTCTTAACCCTCGTTGACTTTTTGGATGCGGATGATAGCTGCTAGACGTAAATTACTATAAAATAGTGCAGAGACCCGTGGGCCGCACAAATTCTTGATTCGATCCGCGTGCGGCCTACAGGACGCAGCTTGACGATCACTGATCTATGCTATCACCGTATACTTAGACCGCAGTGTTTATTAGATCAGCATCATTATGAGTAATATATCTTTGAGACCCTCCCACGTACTGCAGTCTTCAGTTGTACGCATCATTGCCGCTGCTGCATGTGTCCACCATCTGTCAGGTCTTCACCTCGGTCTTTCCTCAGTTCTCGCGACTCCCAGCCCGCCTTCCTCCCACTCACATTCAATCCATATTCCATTTCATTTTGTTCCTCGCTTCATTTGCTTGTTTTCCAGTCCCTCTTATTAATTCGCAAGAGGCGTCTATCATTTTCCGCTGAGGATCGCTGTCTTTCGCTGTCTTACAAATACTTTTCTCATTACGATGAGTCAACACTGTCAGTATCAGATGGATTGGAAGTTCCGTTTTCAAAGATCTCCTTTTTATTTGCCAAAAGCACCGCACGCCATTTGTACTCTTATTTGTACTCCATTTACTGTAGTCGCCACTTTCCAGCAGTAAGTAATTCAGTTCTCATCTATTTTTCTGATTTGGAAAGTCGAAATGTAAGCGAGAGGGTTAGACTATTTCCGTGAATAAGGGAATAGTTTCAAATAGCGACATTCGGTCCAGAGCTCACACCCTAGAGCACACGAAGATTACGCTCTAAAAATAGACTCAGATAAAAAGGAAATGCCAATACTTTGGCCCATTACCAATTATATTCTGGGAATGAGTGCAGAACATTGATTTAATTTGCTACTGTTGACATGCTTGGAAGAGGATTATCCAGTATGTGGAGAGCTACTTAGGACGTGCTTTAAGGCGTACTTGAATGTAAAATGGATTGTCGAAAATAAGCAACACCAACCGTTTTATTTCTTCATTTTGTTTTGGTTTAACAAAATAATTGCTAGAACACGTGAATTTTAGTTGACAGAAAATTATTTGTGATACGTCTAGCTAAAACAAGGAGAGTATACTTTTTTATGTGTTGATTAATTAGTTTGAAGATATCTTGGTATTGGTTAGTATCTGATGTTATTCAGTGGTAAGAGTTTCGGAAACTTCGGGAACCACTGTGATACAGAGAAATCTAAATCGAAGAGATGGGGAAGTGACACTCTCTTCTCGTGAATCAGTGTACAGTGCTTAATGCCAGCTTAGGCACTGTACCGTCTCACTCTTTATCTGTGAAAGGCACGGTGGAGGGAAACTGCGCGCCATTCTGTTTTTGTCCCCGTCACACTGTGCTCGCGGGTAGGGTGTGGGAGGAACAAATGTCGGTAAGCTTCGGTGTATTTCTCTGCTTTTACTACCATGGACATTACGTGAGATATGTCAGGGAGAAACTGACTTGCTCCACAACGAAAGTATTAGTTCACTTCAAAAAAACATTTGATTCATTATTGCACCAACCCTTATTATCCTAGGTACAGTCGTATGGAGTATCAACCGAAGTTTGTAGCTTGGATTTTTTGGTAGGGAGGATGCATCATGCTATGTTGGATGGAGAGTCATCGATCCATGAAAGTATTTTGGGGCCCTTGTTATTCACATTGTATTTAAATAGCCTTGGAAAGAATACTGATAGTGTGAGGTGTTGGATGAGGTGTTACCATACCCCTAAAATGGTACTAGTCGATGCCATCAACCTAGAGAGAAGGGACTAGGGGAAACAATGTCATACAATGGATAAAATCTTATTGGATGAGAATTACCAGGGACAGCCCAATGAATCATGAAAATACTGGTACCACACGTTACAGAGATATAGTTACCTACAAAAGGAAACTAGCGCTCAAAATAACATTTTAGTTTATTACCATAAGCTATAAGTTAAAATGGTTCAGTCACTGAATCCTGTATATAAACATTATGAGCTGTAGCCTAGGGGCAAGTGGGTGGACACATGAAAACATAAACATGACTATGACCAATGACTGCACAAACGGTTATCTATTTGGAGAAAGTGCATGATGTGTGCAACTCGCTGGCTGTGAATGTCAAAAGTTCACAACTGAACCCTGATGCAAGTTAATTAGCATCATGTCCCCCTCGCCTCAGTGATGGCATCAGCGGGTCGTGTTGGATGACTGTTGCAGTTGTTGTTGTTGTTGTTGTGGTCTTCAGTCCTGAGACTGGTTTGATGCAGCTCCCCATGCAGTAGCGGCTCGAAATTCTGAATACAGCCTTTCCTTAATACTGTGCTCTAACTTGGAGACATCTTTCTCTCCAACAAAAATCTTCTTCAGCATCCCTGAAGCAAGTATACTCTTCGTCATACCTGCAGCAAGTGTGTTCTCACTTTACTCCCCAAAACTTAGCTGGTACCACCAGGGTAGAAATTTCGCTACCTAACTGCAGCAGACCTTTTGAGTTCTGACGAATAATAATTTTATAAACAAGTTTAACAAGTTCCTGCTGTCACAGATTTTGTCATGGTTAATCAATAGTGGTGTGGTGCAGGGAGGAAGGCAGAGAGTCTCTCCCACTAGACAATAAATCTCTCTCTGGTCAATCGAAATCCTTACATATAGACACGAACGCGAAAATACGCCAAGCAAAATGATTCTGTGAACCATACAGAAACTTACTTACTTGAATCCAGGTAAACATTCCTGTCCAGTGCAGCGTCACCAAATGCCAGTCCTGAGGTAACAAACTCTGAGTTTTTCATCTTCTTTTCAGGTCTTATCACACCAAAAAGCATTCCTTCCGGCGTCTCGCACGATGCAGCTTTTCAGAATGCAGACTGCCCTCCTACGTGCCTGCTAAGCAGAATTAGAATACTGCGACTTTCCTTTCCTATACCTGCTTGGTGTGGGGGGAGGGGAGGGGGCGCAGATTTCAGCACTGAACAATTTTATGATACTCTAGTCTTTCTAAGCCCTTTCACGAGCCACCAAAGGCAAGCGCCCATGGCTGCAGAAAATTAGGGGATCTCTTCCTACAATAACACGAAAGAAGAAGAAGAAGTAAATAACAGTGCAATAATTGGTAGCAGTGAATACTGTATGCAGTTTTTAAGGACTGACATTATTGACTGCGGACATGTGCGTTTTGCACTGTAGAATAGGCTGCATGAGAGTTTGAAACTGACATGCAACAGGAGTAACATAAGACTTTTTACAGTTGGTGCAGTTACCTGTAACAAAGTACTGTCTGCATAATGCTGTACAAACATTCAGTCTGATCTTGATAACTTTTCAAAGTGGAGCAAAGGTATGCAATTACCTTTAAATGAACAGAAGTGTAAAATTATTTGCTTCACCAAATGGAGCGAGATAGTGTCCGATGAGTATAATATGAATTACTTACTGTTTGTATCAGTCATCTCATACAAATATCTAAAGTGGTAACAAATGATATGGCACTTGAAATGAAATGATCACATAGGCTCAGTCATGCACAATGCACGTGGCAGACTTCACAAGTAGCGCACTGGGAAAACGCAGTCCATCTGCAAAAGAGCTACTTAAAGTTCAGAACACCGATCACTTGTACATGAGACCCATATAAAATAGAACTAAAAGGGGAAACTGAACATATTGAAGGACGATACAGTCACAGGTTTATTTGATTCATGGAAATGTTGAAGAACCTGAATTACCAGAGTCTTCAAGACAGATGCAACTTATCCTGTGAAACCCAGCTTAGAAAATTTTAAGAGCCCTCTGCTTATCGCTCCTCTTGAGATCGTGAATACAAAATTAGACTACACTAGCTGACAAAAAAAGGTGAAGCACCCAGGAGAGGAGAAAAAAATGGTTCAAATGGCTCTGAGCACTATGGGACTTAACATCTATGGTCATCAGACCCCTAGAACTTAGAACTACTTAAACCTAACTAACCTAAGGACATCACACACATCCATGCCCGAGGCAGGATTCAAACCTGCGACCTTAGCGGTCACGCGGTTCCACACTCAAGCGCCTAGAACCACACGACCACACCGGCCGGCGGAGCGGAGAAGGAAATGATATGAAACTTCGCGTGTTGAAAAGATGTGTGATGTTACTGCAGTGGTTACAAAATCGAGTCAAATTTACAAAGAACGTGGCAGGATGAACCTGTTTATCAGTGTGACATTAGACACACTCTGTCCTAGATGCGTCCACCAATTCAGTTGGGAAGGGTGCCATAAAGCTGTTGAGGCAAGCTGGCCCTCAACCCTCGTAGCTAGTCCGTGATATCTTGGCTACTGGTAACGGGATGGAGTTGATCACCGAGTTGTTTGCACGCATATTCTATCTGGGACACAGTTGGGGATCCAGCTGGCCATGGGTCTACTTCAGCATACCCTTACTGTTCATGGAGTCTCTTACAATGCTTTTGTAAGAGCGTTGTTCTGCTAAAAATGGCACTACAATAGGTGGCATGAGGACAAAGGATGTCCGTGAGTTACCGTTGAGTCACCAAAGTTCCCTCAACCGCTGACTGGTCACCACTGTGCTCGCTAACGATGATCATCTGGAGTAGCACAGAGCCACGATTCATCGCTGAACATAATGCGACGCTAGCCACCAGCCGTCCATGCTTCCCGGTGACGGTACTACTCCAAACGCAGTCGTTTGAATTAAGGTGTTAACAGCAATGTACGAGATGGTTATTCCATACTTCGACTGCTGCTACACTCTGACCAATTGTGCAGGATGACACGCAACGTCGCAGTGAGTCCATTCCATGCGTGGGGTGCAGGCGCAGATGTGAAGAGGTTACGACGTAGTTGGTACACAGCACGGCGTCCCCCCCCCCCCTCCCCCCTTGTGGTAAATGGAAATGGGCGTTTGGCGTCATTGGTGGGGAGGCTCCTTGCGGGGCAGGTCCGGCCGCCTTGGTGTAGGTCTCACTACATTCGACGCCACATTGGGCGACCTGCGCGCTGGATGGGGATGGAATGATGATGAAAACAACACAACACCCAGTCCCTGAGCGGAGAAAATCCCCGACCTAGCCGGGAATCGAACCCGGGCTCTTAGGACGGCAATACCGTCACGTTGACCATTCAGTTATAGGGGGATCAGACGTGGTCGACTAATATCCTGACCATAAGTACGTCTTGCCTCACGTTCCTTTTTTTTTCTTATTTTTTTGGTCATCAGTCTACTGACTGGTTTGATGCGGCCCGCCACGAATTCCTTTGCTGTGCTAACCTCTTCATCTCAGAGTAGCACTTGCAACCTACGTCCTCAATTATTTGCTTGACGTATTCCAATCTCTGTCTTCCTCTACAGTTTTTGCCCTCTACAGCTCCCTCTAGTACCATGGACGTCATTCCCTCATGTCTTAGTAGATGTCCTATCATCCTGTCCCTTCTCCTTATCAGTGTTTTCCACATATTCCTTTCCTCTCCGATTCTGCGTATAACCTCCTCATTCCTTACCTCACCAGTCCACCTAATTTTCAACATTCGTCTATAGCACCACATCTCAAATGCTTCGATTCTCTTCTGTTCCGGTTTTCCCACAGTCCATGTTTCACTACCATACAATGCTGTACTCCAGACGTACATCCTCAGAAATTTCTTCCTACACATTCCAATATCGGGCCACTGTGACACCAGAATCCCTACATATGTGGATATTGTACGATTCATCCAGCCGTCAAATGGAGATCCAAAATGAGGCCCCTGTCAAACTCTCTCAGGTGTCGACAACGCGGTCTCACACCAGTACGCAACATCTGTGTGTCCTTCACAGTGATCACTCATCTGGTACTAATCACAGCCACTGTCAAGTCACAATCCCTACAACTCTGGATACTGTACTATTCTTTCAGCCGTGAAGTGTAGATCCACAATGACGTCTCAGTCAAACTCTTTCGGGTGCCGACAACACTGTCGTATGGCATCTGCATGTCGTTCACAGTGATCACTCAACATCTGATGCCGTTCACGGCCCCTATACCCCATCAGGCCTCGTAACATCACTAAACATGAAAAACCGTAATGCACTCTTGTGGCCCTATTGCCTGTCACAGAGTGTTGCAAACCTAATCATTTAAATACCCATATATGGTGTGTACGAATACGAAATTACAAGAGCAATCGATCAATCCTTTGGGTGCTACAATTCTTTTATCGGGCATTGTAATTACTGCACGCACAGAGGCATTTAGGTAGCAGTCTTTCCGGGCTTCATAACCGATTGGAACTGGAAGCATTATACACTATGTGAATAAAAGTATCTGGACACCCCCAAAAACATACGTTATTCATGGTAGGTGCATTGTGCTGCCTCCTGCTGCCAGGTACTCCATATCAACGACCATGAGAGAAAAGAATGGGACGCTCCGCGGAACTCAGTGACTTCGAACGTGGTCAGATGATTGACTGACTTATGTCATACGTCTGTACGCGAGATTTCCACACTCCTAAATATCCCTAGGTACACTGTTTCCGATGTGGTAGTGAAGTGGACACGTACAGTTCAAAAGCGTACAGGGCTACAACGACTGTTGACTGACAGAGACTGCCGACTGTTGAAGAGGGTCGTAATGAGTAATAGGCAGACATCTGTCCAGACCATCACACAGGAATTCCATACTGCATCTGGATCCACTGCCAGTACTATGACAGTTAGGCGACAGGTGAGAAAACTTGGATTTCATGGTCGTGTGGCTGCTCATAAGCCACACATCACGCCGGTAAATGTCAAACGATGTCTCACTTGGTGTAAGGAGCGTAAACATTGGACGTTTCAACAGTGGAGTTACGATATGTAGAGCCATGAATCACGGTAGACAATGTGGCAATTCAATGGTAGGGTGTGGGTATGGCGAATGCCCGGTGAACTTCATCTCCCAGCGGGTCTAGTGCCAACAGTAAAATTCGGAGGTGCTGGTGTTACGGTGTGGTCATGTTTTCCATGGAGGGGGCTTGCAGCCCTTGTTGTTCTGCGTGATACTATCACAGCACAGACCTACACTGATGATTCAAGCACCTTCTTGCTTCCCTCTGCTGAAGAGCAATTCGGGGATGGCGAGTGCATATTTCAACACGATCGAGCCCCTGTTCATAATGCACGGCCTGTGGCGGAGTAGTTACATGACAATAACATCCCTGTAATGGACTGGACTGCGCAGAGTCCTGACCTGAATCCTTTAGAACACCTTTGATGCGTTTTGGAACGCCGACTTCGTGCCAGGTCTTACCGACCGACATCGATACCTCTCCTCAGTGCAGCAACACCGTGAAGAACGGGCTGTCATCCCCAAGACACGTTCCAGCACCTGATTGAATGTATGCCTGCGAGAGTGGACGCTGTTATCAAGGCCATGTGTGGGTCAACACCATATTGAATCCCAGCATTACAGATGGAGGGCGCCACAAACTTTTAGTCATTTTCAGTCAGGTGTCCGGATACTTTTGATCACATAGTGTATGTGGTGCCATGTTGAGTATTAGGGGTGCCGACTTTTCAAAATTTCTGTGGATGCATATCAGCGGCGTAATATAGTACATTGTTTCTGGGGGGTCTCGATATTGTTTAAATTGCTTACCTGTCATTTACTCGTACATTCTTTCATGAACAGTGTCTGTGTCATAAATATCTGTGCTGTGATAAAGTAAAATATACCAAAAAAATGGTTCAAATGGCTCTGAGCACTATGGGACTTAACTACTGAGGTCATCAGTCCCCTAGAACTTAGAACTACTTAAACCTAACTAACCTAAGGACATCACACACATCCATGCCCGAGGCAGGATTCGAATCTGCGACCGTAGCGGTCGCGCGGTTCCAGACTGTAGCGCCTAGAACCGCGTAATTGTTAGAAATCGGCATAGTAATTGGACGGCTTCGCTGCGAATAATCTGTAGTGTTTGTGATGATGAAGCTTGCAACATGTCCATACCGAAGAGAAACAAGTGTTTCACTCTTAGATGTGGCTGTTACCCGCAGCCCCTTTACAGCCCGGCTGCCCTCCTACACGCCCCGTCCCACCGTGCTGGGCTCACCTGCTGCGGCGGCGCATCCCGACGCCACAGCCATGATAGGAATCCCGCAGGCATAAAGAAAATTACAGCGTTTCCCAGCGCCTCGCGGCGGCAGGGGGCTAGGAGGGGGGTGTGGTGGTGCTCGCGAGCGAGGAGACACGCAGCGCGAATCGAGGGAGCAACGGCGAATAACGGTATATTGCGCCTATAAACAAGAATATAAAATGGTATTTTAGATTATTTCGGTCCCTCGCAGCGCGAGAAAGACGGAAGGCGGCGGCTGCTGGCGGGCGTAAAAAGCGCGGAAATATACCGACGGAAATTTTAAAGTGCGCCGCTCATTAATTAGTCACGGCGGCGGAGGAAGTTACACTCGGCCGTAATGGGGCGATGCATTATGTTTGTTACTCCGCCTTGCTATGCGAACTTCACCGAGCTCGAGGACAGCGTGTGTGTGTGTGTGTGTGTGTGTGTGTGTGTGTGTGTGTGTGTGTGTGTGTACGCGTCGAGGGAATGAGAGCAGTGCGGTCCGCCGAAATTGCCCACAATTTCCCAGCAGGGTTTTAATGGCGGGGAATGCGGTCGGCGAAAAAAATTAAATTAGTGGGCGCGGAAGAAATTTCTTTCCCACCACTGACGTCTTTCGTAAAGAAAGGTGGAAAGCGTACACCAAAAACTCCTCTGGTTTCGATAATTTTACACTAGAAGTTAGCATTGTTTATATTTATAATGTACTGTCTCTATACTTATTAAATATGGATTTTAAATTTGAGGAAAACTGAAACAGCCGTCTATGTTTAACAAAATGCAGACCCTTACGGTTGGGTTTGAAATTAGAATAACAGTATTTTAATTTACTGCACACGTATTATTTATCGTGCAGTTGCAACAAATTTTGCCTTTCGTCCATTCAGTGAAGCTGTACCTCCTGATCTGTTTTCCGTAGATACTGATTCCACAGCCGGCCGCGGTGGTCGTGCGGTTCTAGGCGCTCCAGTCCGGAGCCGCGCTGCTGCTACGGTCGCAGGTTCGAATCCTGCCGCGGGCATGGATGTGTGTGATGTCCTTAGGTTAGTTAGGTTTAATTAGTTCTAAGTTCTCGGGGACTGATGACCACAGCAGTTGAGTCCCATAGCGCTCAGAGCCATTTGAACCGTTTGAACTGATTCCACACTGCCTCGTTCAGACTTTTGTATTGACAAGTTTATAACATTGCTAAAATATTTTGATCATTATATTTCATTCGTCTGGCTGAAAACTGAACACTTTCTTTAATAGTCATTCATTTCCTAATGGATGAATCTTGTCGAAGCAAGCATTTTCTGCCATTGCTTGCTATTCTTTTGATCTCATCACTTCCGCGTTTGTTCTGCGCTTGGTGCCCTAAAATAATATTTTTCACACTTGTCATTTGGTTCATTCCCGAATACATTGCCTGCAAATGTACTTATGTGAAAGGTGTCAGTGTAGTAATATGTTTTACAAATTTCCTTTGCCTTTTTTTCTATTTCTTTCTATTAGCCGCCAGTTAGCCCATGTCATTTTCTGTCACAACCACATCACTGTTGGCGCTTATCGCGTCTTCTCTTGTTTCCCCAGTCTCCAGCTTTAAAGTCAGTAGGAAAAATGAATTTCACACAGCAGATTTTGTGAAAGATTTCAATACGCCTGCGTTAATATGTTATCCGTAAGAATATTTTCCTTAACCGGAAATACTTAGTTAATGCTGTTTGAGATGTTGTATTTTCACACCGCCACATCTCGTCACATTAAACACCGATTTCAGTAACGAAAGAGGCCAAGAGCCACTTATTTGTCAAAGTATAATATTTAACTACGCATTGTAGTGATGTATTTTGACGATTTATAAGGAGAAGTGAATCCAGCGCCACTGACGTGCCCGAGGAACTATAGACTAATTCAACGCGCATGTAAAAACATCGACATTAATTACAGACTCTGAAGACATTTGAATATTACAAAAAACAAGCGCGCAACCCATCGTCCACTGCCAGACGATATCACTCTCTTTTTATCTCCTGTATAATACGGACGCATCATTACATAAGCGTCATTATTAGACTTGTAATTTGTTAAGCCCTGCAGATAAATACTGTCATTTTGTTGCATGTGGGAATAGCATGTGCGTAAAGCGCAGAGTGGTTAATGGGAATGTCGTGTGGCTAGGTCCTCCCGTCTGGTAGACCGTTCGCCTGGTGCAGGTCTTTCGATTTGACGCCACTTCGGCGACCTGCGCCTCGATGGGGATGAAATGATGATGATTAGGACAACACAACACCCAGTCCCTGAGTGGAGAAAATTTCCGATCCAGCCTGGAATCGAACCCGGGCCCTTAGGATTGACAGTCTGTCACGCTGACCACTCAGCTACCGGGATGGACAGAGTGGTTAATGAATGGACATTACAAACCACTCAAGCTCTGTCATTGTTCTTGACGTAAGTATTAACATGTTATACACTCCTGGAAATGGAAAAAAGAACACATTGACACCGGTGTGTCAGACCCACCATACTTGCTCCGGACACTGCGAGAGGGCTGTACAAGCAGTGATCACACGCACGGCACAGCGGACATACCAGGAACCGCGGTGTTGGCCGTCGAATGGCGCTAGATGCGCAGCATTTGTGCACCGCCGCCGTCAGTGTCAGCCAGTTTGCCGTGCCATACGGAGCTCCATCGTAGTCTTTAACACTGGTAGCATGCCGCGACAGCGTGGACGTGAACCGTATGTGCAGTTGACGGACTTTGAGCGAGGGCGTATAGTGGCCATGCGGGAGGCCGGGTGGACGTACCGCCGAATTGCTCAACACGTGGGGCGTGAGGTCTCCACAGTACATCGATGTTGTCGCCAGTGGTCGGCGGAAGGTGCACGTGCCCGTCGACCTGGGACCGGACCGCAGCGACGCACGGATGCACGCCAAGACCGTAGGATCCTACGCAGTGCCGTAGGGGACCGCACCGCCACTTCCCAGCAAATTAGGGACACTGTTGCTCCTGGGCATCGGCGAGGACCATTCGCAACCGTCTCCATGAAGCTGGGCTATGGTCCCGCACACCGTTAGGCCGTCTTCCGCTCACGCCCCAACATCGTGCAGCCCGCCTCCAGTGGTGTCGCGACAGGCGTGAATGGAGGGACGAATGGAGACGTGTCGTCTTCAGCGATGAGAGTCGCTTCTGCCTTGGTGCCAATGATGGTCGCATGCGTGTTTGGCGCCGTGCAGGTGAGCGCCACAATCAGGACTGCATACGACCGAGGCACACAGGGCCAACACCCGGCATCATGGTGTGGGGAGCGATCTCCTACACTGGCCGTACACCACTGGTGATCGTCGAGGGGACACTGAATAGTGCACGGTACATCCAAACCGTCATCGAACCCATCGTTCTACCATTCCTAGACCGGCAAGGGAACTTGCTGTTCCAACAGGACAATGCACGTCCGCATGTATCCCGTGCCACCCAACGTGCTCTAGAAGGTGTAAGTCAACTACCCTGGCCAGCAAGATCTCCGGATCTGTCCCCCATTGAGCATGTTTGGGACTGGATGAAGCGTCGTCTCACGCGGTCTGCACGTCCAGCACGAACGCTGGTCCAACTGAGGCGCCAGGTGGAAATGGCATGGCAAGCCGTTCCACAGGACTACATCCAGCATCTCTACGATCGTCTCCATGGGAGAACAGCAGCCTGCATTGCTGCGAAAGGTGGATATACACTGTACTAGTGCCGACATTGTGCATGCTCTGTTGCCTGTGTCTATGTGCCTGTGGTTCTGTCAGTGTGATCATGTGATGTATCTGACCCCAGGAATGTGTCAATAAAGTTTCCCCTTCCTGGTACAATGAATTCACGGTGTTCTTATTTCAATTTCCAGGAGTGTATGTACGTTAAGTCCAAGTTCGTAATTATAGTGTCAATTACTCTAAATTTTTGTTTGCTTAATCATTTACTTTCTATGTGCCAAGTTTTTTTATAGAGCCAACCGTGTCCGACGTGTTATTGTGCGGACAGAACAGTCGAGGCCGACGTTAACATACTACTTACATTCCCTCCTTGTAATATTCTTCAAACTCACTTTTAAACTGGCCCTTAGGTACATTTTCAGTGTGAGTGACGCCCGGGAATTTCTTAGCAAACTTCACTTCCCAAATCGTACATCGCTCGCACAAAACCTCACTGTTCCACAATGGTACGCGGGAAAGGGAGCTACGCAAGTATATGTTGCTTCCCCTTCTCAATATGATGCTTAATTATAATAATAATAATATTAGTAATAATGCTAATATTTCCTTACATCAGATGTTTTTCTCTTCACTTTGATTAAACATCTGTTATCTGTAATTATTCTATCGAGATGGCAGAATTCCATTGCAGAGGTAATTTTAGTGCAACAAAACATCATCTTTAACCTTGTCTCTGTAATATTTTGTCTTACTGTAACTGCATCAGTCTTCTAACTACACTGGTCTGCAAAACTTAAGGACGAGATAGATAAAGTAACACGATCTACTAGCTACTCAGTGTAAATGATTGAAAATATGGGCGTATGTTGGCAGAGGTTTCCCAATCGTTCACAGTAAGCTTCACGCCACACGGCATGAAATGCTAGCGTTACTGTAGTGCCAGATACGGCGGTCCTCACAACACCAGGCAGTTGAAGGGTTGGGTGAAGGAAGTATGTGGTGATGTTCTTCATCGCAACATGGTCCGGACACAACTTTTGCATTTCACACGTGGAAGAATCATTGGGAAACTGGAAGACGGACGAAGTGTGACGATTGTAGCCCAACCCAATGTTCATAGCATTGTTTCACGAGCTTGGGCAGCGTTTCGAAATACAAATACTACTGCCCGGAGTAGAGGATGCGGTTGAGCACGCTCAGCTGCATCAGTAGATGACAACTACGTTTTCCAACTGGCCAAATAATTGACGGCTGTAAGGTGTTTAATTTGACATCGTCTATCGTAAAGTCGAGTCCCGCAATCATCACGAAAAAGATGGACATACAGAGATTAAAAGGAGAGAAGTTACTCATCCTACAAAATGAGAACACGAACATTAAGATAACTTTTACATGCCAAGGTTTTAGGTGAAATAGGTTGGACACCCAAAATTGCAGACTAAGTCAATAATTTGTTATAAGAAACTTCTTTTTATATATTCCTTTCACAGTCTAAGTTGAAATCTATACGAACAGGTTGTGGTGTTCGTCTCACTTGAACGACCGCCAACGCGTAACCGATAGCAAAAGGTCGTCAGAGAAATAAAAAATCTTCGCAACACAATTAGAAGAATTTCCAAAGCATACGCGACACAGCATGGGACACTGGTGTCGTACGTTGATTCTGCAACATAGTGTGTAAACTGCAGACTTCTTGGAGTTTTCGCGCCTTGTATCGCATTATAGGCACTGCGAAGTTCGTAAATGATGCATTGGCTTAAGAATGACAGTTAAGTAATAACAATTTAGCATTGCGAGGGCAACTTTCTTGAGTATTATCGAGTACACAAAGACGTGAAATTAATACATACGAAACGTAATTTCTGCTGTCATCCAAGTACAGAATAATTTTGTTCGACGAGGATTCGATCATTGTGTTTCATCAAGTCCGCATATTTGTAAAAGCACTTGGATCGAATGCTGTGACTGTGCCTTCACAACGACCACACCTGATTTATTCATCTGTTCTTGTTCATCGGAACTGATCGTCAGTTTCTTACTCCTCTCGCAAAAGTTGAATACTAACAAGGAAGAACAAAACTTCATCAGTCACGTCTCGTCTCATGTAACGGAAGTGTATTTTAGCCAGTTCTACGTAAACACGCTCCATTCTGGTGCATGTTTCATACTTGGCACTGCTGCATTCAAAATCCACTTTCCCCTCTCCATAAAATTTACTAGGTCACATTCCGTTTGATGTTGGTATATGCGATGACATTATTTAGTTTCCCGAATGCCCCTTGACGTTGTAATGCCAGTTGCAGTTCTAACAGTACTAACGTGCACAGGGATGGCAACCGCCTTCTCCGTGGGACACTTTACGGAGGTGGAGAAACTTAACCGCAGAACTGATTGGGTAACGTTCAGGTTCATTTATATTCAGACCATTCGATTCCTTCCCCCGATCGTCGCACTTCTTTGGCCCTCCTTCTCCCACTGCCATCTCATCAATTTGCCGCGGCTGATTTAAATTCCGTTCACGTTTCGTGAGTCGTCCCGCTTCATTCCTAAAGATATGCACGGGGCGCAAGCCTGCAGCCATTTTGTTTGCGGTCCCGACGAACTCAGGCTATCTCTTTCCCGACCATTGCGCTCGATCCAAGCTTCGGTCTCTCTCTCTCTTTCTCTCTCCCTCTCCCTCTTCCCCCCTCTATCTTTCTCACGCTCTCCCTTTGTCCCTCTCCCCCGCCCCCTCTCTCTTTCTCACTCTTCCGCGTTATATCTCAGGTCACCAATGTGCTCCATTACTGGCGAACTTTATTTCCGACGACCACTATTTGTCACGATTTCTGTTTCAGAGATTCATGATGCACGTTGTAATTTAGTTGATGGTAGAAAATGTCAACAATCAGCAGCATTTACTTAGAGTTTCAAAAGAATGACACAGCATAAAAGTTAAAACACTTTTAATCGGACGCAGCTGGTTCGATACACCAACTATTCTCACGTAGGTTTACAATGATTCTCGAGGGTTGTTTATCACGTCATATCTCCTGAACTATGTGTTGCACAATGATCTGCAATGTCCGCTGCAAATAGAGGTAGTAAAATAGAAGTGTTGATTTTATTGTAGTCCTCAGTCCAGAGACTAGTATGATGCAGCTCTCCATGCTACTCTACCGTGTGCAAGCTTCATCTCCCAGTACCTACTGCAACCTACATCCTTCTGAATCTGTTTAGTGTATTCATCTCTTGGTCTCCCTCTACGATTTTTACCCTCCACGCTGCCTTCCAGTTCTAAATTAATAATCCCTTGATGCCTCAGAATATGCCCTACCAACCGATCCCTTCTTCTAGTCAAGTTGTGCCACAAATTTCTCTTCTCTCCAATTCTATTCAACACCTCCACATTAGTTATGTGATATACCCATCTAATCTTCAGCATTCTTCTGTAGCACCACATTTCGAAAGCTTCTATTCTCTTCTTGCCTAAATTATTTATCGTCCACGTTTCACTTCCATACATGGCCACACTCCACACAGCTCTCCATGCTACTCTATCTTGTGCAAGCTTCATCTCCCAGTACCTACTGCAACCTACATCCTTCTGAATCTGTTTAGTGTATTCATCTCTTGGTCTCCCTCTACGATTTTTACCCTCCACGCTGCCTTCCAGTTCTAAATTAGTAATCCCTTGATGCCTCAGAATATGCCCTACCAACCGATCCCTTCTTCTAGTCAAGTTGTGCCACAAATTTCTCTTCTCTCCAATTCTATTCAATACCTCCACATTAGTTATGTGATATACCCATCTAATATTCAGCATTCTTCTGTAGCACCACATTTCGAAAGCTTCTATTCTCTTCTTGTCTAAACTATTTATCGTCCACGTTTCACTTCCATACATGGCCACACTCCACACAAATACTTTGGGAAACGACTTCCTGATACTTAAATCTGTACTCGATGTTAACAAATTTCTCTTCTTCAGAAATGCTTGCCTTGCCATTGCCAGTCTACATTTTATATCCTCTCTACTTCGACCATCATCAATTATTTTGCTCCCCAAAAAGCAAAACTAATTCACTACTTTAAGCGTCTCATTTCCTAATCTAATTCCCTCACCCGATTTAATTCGACTATATTCCATTATCCTCGTTTTGCTTTTGTTGATAGTCATCTTTTATCCTCCTTCAAGACACTGTCCATTCCGTTCAGCTGCTCTTCCAAGGCCGGCCGGTGTGGCCGTGCGGTTCTAGGCGCTTCAGTCTGGAACCGCGTGACTGCTACGGTCGCAGGTTGGAATCCTGCCTCGGGCATGGATGTGTGTGAAGTCCATAGGTTAGATAGGTTTAAGTAGTTCTACGTTCTAGGGGACTGATGACCACAGATGTTTAAGTCCCATAGTGCTCAGAGCCATTTGAACCATTTGCTCTTCAGGTCCCTTGCTGTCTCTGACAGAATTACAATGCCATCGGCGAACATCAAAGTTTTTATTTCTTCTCCAGGGATTATAATTCCTACTCCGAATTTTTCTTTTGCTTCCTTTACTCCTTGCGCAATATACAGATTGAATAACATCGGGGATAAGCTACAAACCTGTCTCACTGTATTCCCAACCACAGCTTCCATTTCATGCCCCTCGACTCTTATAACTGCCATCTATCAAGTTGTAAATAGCCTTTCGCTCCCTGTATTTTACCACTGCCACCTTCAGAATTTGAAAGAGAGTTTTCCAGTCAACACCGTCAAAAGCTTTCTCTAAGTCTACAAATGCTAGAAACGTAGGTTTGCCTTTCCTTAATCTATTTTCTAAGATAAGTCGTAGGGTCAGTATTGCCTCACGTGTTGCAACATTTCTCCGGAATCCAAACTGATCTTCCCCGAGGTCGGCTTCTACTAGTTTTTCCATTCGTCTGTAAAGAATTCGTGTTAGTATTTTGCAACAGTGGCTTATTAAACTGATAGTTCGGTAATTTTCACATCTGTCAACACCTGCTTTCTTTGGTATTGGAATTATTAAAAAAAATGGTTCTGAGCACTATGAGACTTAACTGCTGAGGTCATCAGTCCCCTAGAATTTAGGACTACTTAATCATAACTAACCTAACATCACACACATCCATGCCCGAGGCAGGATTCGAACCTGCGACCGTAGCGGTCGCCAGACTGTAGCGCCCAGAACCGCTTGGCCACTCCAGCCGACTTGGAATTATTACATTCTTCTTTAAGTCTCAGGGTATTTCGCCTGTCTCATACATCTTGCTCACCTGATGGTAGAGTTTTGTTAAGCCTTGCTCTCCCAAGGCTGTCAGTAGTTGTAATGGAATGTTGTCTACTCCCGGGGCCTTGTTTCGACTCAGGTGTTTCAGTGCTCTGTCAAACTCTTCACCCAGTATCCTAACTCCTATTTCATCTTCGTCTACATTCTCTTCCATTTCTATAATATTGTCCTCAAGAACATCGCCCGTGTATAGACCCTCTATATACTCCTTCCACCCTTCTTTGCTTGGAACTGGGTTTCCATCTGTGCTCTTGATATTCATGTAGGTGGTTCTCTTTTCTACAAAGGTCTCTTTAATTTTCATGTAGACAGTATCTATCTTACCCCTAGTGATATGTCCCTCTACATCCTTACATTAGTCCTCTAGCCATCCCTGCTTAGCCGTTTTGCATTTCCTGTCGATCTCATTTTTGAGTCGTTTGTATTCCTTTTTGCCTGCTTCATTTACTGCATTTTTATATTTTCTCCTTTCATCAATGAAATTCAATATCTCTTTTGTTACCCAAGGATTTCTATTAGCCCTTGTCTTTTTACCTACTTGATCCCCTGTTACATTCACTATTTCGTCTCTCAAAGCTACCCATTCTTCTTCTACTGTATTTCTTCCCCAATTCTTGTCAATCATTCCTTAATGCTCTCTAAGAAGCTCTCTACAACTTCTGGTTCTTTCAGTTTATGCAGGTCACATCTCTTCAAATCCCCACCTTTTTGCAGTTTCTTCACTTTTAATCTACAGTTCATAACCAATAGATTGTGGTCAGAGTCCACATCTGCCCCTGGAAATGTCTTACAATTTAAAACCTGGTTCCTGAAACTCTGTCTTACCAGGTGCCGGAAGGTCTCTTGGGGAATGGCAACCCATTCTTCACGGAGAGCTGCATTGAGGAGAGGTATTGATGTCGGTCGGTGAGGCTTAGCGCGAGTCGGTGTTCCAAAATATCCCAAACGTTTTCAATACTATTCAGGTCAGGACTCTGTGCAGGAGAGTCCATAACAGAGATGTTATTGTCGTGTAACCGCTACCACACATACCAAGCATTACGAACAGGTGCCCGTTCGTGTGGAAAGATGGAATCGCCATCCCCGAATTGCTCTTCAACACTGGGAGGCCAGAAGGTGCTTAAAACATCAATGTAGGCCTGCACTGTGATAGTGCCAAGCAAAACAACGAGGGGTGCAAGCCCTCTCCATGAAAAACACTACCACACCATAACACCGCCGCCTCCGAATTTTACTGTTGGCACTACACACGCAGTTAAATGACGTTCACCGGGAATTCGTCATATCCACACCCTGTCATCGGATCGCCACATTGTTTACCGTGAGTCGACCCTCCACAAAACGTTTTTCCACTGTTCGATCGTCGAATGTTTACGCACCTCACACCAAGTGAGGCGTCGTTTGGTATTTATCCGCGTGATGTGTGGCTTATGAGCAGCCGCTCGACCATGAAAGCCAAGTCTTCTCGCTTCCCACCTAACTGTCGTAGTACTTGCAGTGGATCCTGATGCACTTTGGAATTCCTGTGTGATGGTGTGGGTAGATGTCCGCCTATTACACATTACGACTCTCTTCAATTGTCGGCGGTCTCTGTCAGCCAACAGATGAGGTCGTCCTGTATGCTTTTGTGCTATACGTGTCCCTTCACTTTCCCATTTCACTATCACATCGGAAACAGTGGACCTAGGGACGTTTAAGAGTGTGTAAATCTCGCGTACAGACGTATGACACAAGTGACACCCAATCGCCTGACCACGTTCGAAGTCCCTGAGTTCCGCGGAGCGCCCCATTCTGCTCTCTCACGATGTGTAATGACTACTTAGGAGTACCTGGCAGTAGGTGACAGCACAATGCACCTAATATGAAAAACGTATGTTTTTGGGGCGTATCCGGATACTTTTGATCAGACAGTGTACATTCAAACATGCATACACCGTGCAACACTGCTAACGTGTCACTTTCTCAAAATGAAGTAATTGTCCCCCTTTACGACGCAGAAGTTTGGCTGAAAAGTCCTATCGCCTTGCTTTGTAGAGGTACATAAGTGTGGTGTCTTGCGATCTCACTCTCTGGCTCGGCGACGGTTCAAACGACAAAGTGTCGACGCAAGTGAAAATAAGACCAGATTTCGGAAGTTGATGTGTGGTGTGAGTTGGGTTAAAGATATCACATTGGCACCAGATTTCGTCACAATTCTGTCCAACGTCTCCATGAAGACGTCACACTATGCGAAGCTGTCACTATGGGAAGCGCGTCGAAGCGAGGTTACCCACATTTCTCCCCACTTTCTGCCGCCTCTCTTATGGAGGTCAGAATAGCGACTCTCAGTGTTGAAATGACGCGAATTTCTTACGGGTGACCGGAGAAAACATTTCAAGACACACAGCTGCTCAGAATCGACTCGGAAAGGCCGCATGGGGTGTCATGAAGGGGGTCAATGGAACCACCCCTTTCCCGTAGGCCGCTGATCCCTGTACATTTCGCAGTCGAAAGAGGCAGTTCGCTGTGTGTGAGCAACAGGACGACACTCTTTACAACCTTCGGCACTACTAGGACGATTGAACCCTCCTCCCTAAGATAATCGTCGTCAAGCAACCCCAATGATCGTGTTCGGACCCCTTTGGAGCAGAGTGACTGCTGTTTTTCGTCTGGTGTACAGGGTAGAACCAGTAGGGACCGTCCGGAATCATTCGACGTAATTTGAGCGAAATTTGAAAAGGCAAATTATGCTTTTCCAGCCCTCCTGTGGTGGGATTACTGTGGGGGAGGGGGGGGGGGGGGAGAGGATGGGAGAAATGGGGGGAGAGGGAAGGGGGGAAGAACAACGTGTGTGACACTAGCTTATACGTGAATAAAATGGCAAATCGTCCCTCTAAGACCTCCAGTTTGGCAATACCCTCGGTGACACTCGCACATCTTAGTTGAGTTCCTTAAAAAGGTACCTGTGAGACAACCCATGATGGAGTCCACAGCGCCTGCAGGCAGGCAACCCGTCAACTCTCTTATGATTACTTACACCCGCCACCACACTCTAGAGCACCAGTGTGGACTACCTGCCGGTGCCTAGGACTCCGACACGTATTGTCTCTGCACAGGTACATTTTTCAAGGGTTGAACAAAGTCAGTTGGGTGGCACTGAGGATGTTGCCAAACTGGGAGGATGGGAGGGGGTGACGAATGTTAGAGGGACCACTTGCTCTTTTATTCACACACGTGTTACTGTCGAAACTCCCCCTACCCCCTGCCCCGTTTGATGATGCCACAGGTGGGTGCGAAAGAAGAGGGCTGAAAAAGTATCAGCAACCTTTGCTGGTTCAGATTCCGTCGGATGGTTTCAAACGGTCTTTAGTGGCCCTGCCCTGTATAGCAGATCTGAAACATGCGGTCGCACTACACTACAAAGGAGTCAGATCACTTTCAGTTGAGTTGCAGGTCCACAATGTCTTTAGAGAAGGTCTGAATTATCTGCAGAATATCAGCAGTGTCTAAGGTTTACAAGAACGGCATCTTGTTATTCATCGGCTTGCGAACTGTCGTTTCCGACAGCGAAATATAAGGGAATCAATGCCCCAACGGAAAGGGTGGTTTCGCTGACGCACTTTATTCCATCCTCTACTGTCGTTCTGTGTCGATTCTGAGCGCCGTTTGTCTAAAATGGTTTTCTCGACTGTCTATAAGGAATCCGCGAGATATCAACGCTGGGCCTCGCCGTGCTGTTCTCCATCGCAGAGGTATCAAGAGAATGAGGTGTGAGTAATACGTCTGTCACGATCTTCCCATAGGGAGACATGTCCATGATGGCGCTGGCAGAATTGTGGTCATATTTGCTACCAATGTGACATCATTAACCTCCTTTACACGCCATACGAACTTCTGAGCTGTGGCTTTTTTACACATGTGTCGAGATCTTCTTGTTTGAAGCCTCGTCGAGCCCGTGGGCGACGTCGCAGGAGGACATGCTTTTTGCACCACTGCAGAAGTAAATAATTTCAGAGGAAGGTTGAAGCCACCTTTGAGCCACAGTTCAAACTTCACGAGTGAACTCAGGAAAACCCGGCAGACATTCTTTCTGCCTGGAATAGGTGGAATACATAACTGAACAATAACTGTAATAACAATAAGACGCAGAAGACAAAGAAACTGAAATTCAGCAGGGTCAGCCAGGAAGAGTAAGTTGTCGTTGGCTTCCACTAGACCTCGTCTGCAACTGTTAGTTGCGTTGAGGGAGTTTCGGGGCCAGATTGCTCGAGCATTTGTCATCCTAAACAGAGTAGCCTCGCTCAAAGAACCTACCTTTGCACCTTGAAACCCTGTCCTCATTTAGTCTAGAGATTTACAGATAGTGCAGGGTAGCTGTCAGCCAATGTCATTATCTCTGACAGCTGAGTGAAAGGAGGGGTGCATTATTGTTTGTTTGTTTTTACTTTTCTTTCGCCATCCCCAGTGCTAGAGGGAGCTGTTCGAGATCTTACCCATTCGAGGCCTTAGTTCTTAACGTACAAAAACCAAAAAACCAGGCGAGATGATAGTGGCACTGTGGGAATCACAGTTGAGAATAAGTGGAAGAGGACTACTGGTCCTTGCGTCTGCCTTACAACAAGACCTGCCACAAATCGTTGTAGCAAGGGTAGGATTAGAATTTGTTATTATATCTGGGTCAATTTTTCACATAAATATGTATGCATTGGAGATGTTCAGGCAATTGTTTGTGTAACAGTGAAGTCCATAACTTGCTCAATACGTGCAGTGTACCCACATAATGTGAGGGTACTACTAGCTGTTGTCGCTTTATCAAGACAGTCTGAGCGTGAATTATTATGATTTCACAACAACATATGAAAAAGAGAAGGACTCCTATGAAGATACGGGCACATCTATCGTAGTACGAAAATTCCGAAGTGTTGTGATACAGTTTTACTCAACTCATCGTGATTTTATAAGTCTGAGCTCCATTGTGGCTGATCGATCGATTCCAAATCGACTACTCCAAATGATAACTGATTTGTTCGTCACAATATCTACGTCATAAAAGTTGGTTCTGAAATATCGTTACACAGACTTTCGGCCGCCTCGCAAAATTGCTTGAAATTATCGACCTGTTTTCATATTGATCATTTTACTTAAAAAAATGGCTCTCAGCTCTATGGGACTTAACATGGGACTTAACATCTGAGGTCATCAGTCCCCTTCACTTAGAACTACTTAAACCTAACTAACCTAAGGACAGCGCATACATCCATGCCCGAGGCAGGATTCGAACCTGCGACCGTAGCAGCAGAGTGGTTCCAGACTGACGCACCTAGAACCGCTCGGCCACAATAGCCAGCGATCGTTATACTTATATTTACTATATCATCCCCCTGTGTGGCTTCTCTTTTAGAAATTATCTTCAACTTTACTAAAACTTTTTGGAAGTCAGAACCCCTTCTTATTCACACTGACATAAAAGGTTTTGAGGATTCGAGAGGGGAAGAATTGGGGGGGGAGGGGGATTTTGTCTACTAATCCTGTCAAGTCTGATACGAGAACACTGCTCATCTTAATTTTAACACTTCGTTAGGAAAACCTTGTGAAGCAATTGATATATTTCAAACGAAGCAAGAGATCAAAATACATCGTTTCTGATGACTAAAACGATACCTTAACTACTAACAACCTATTAAAACATCATAACGACATATCACTAACTTTCAAAATATTTTGACTAGACGAAATCCTATTACCGTTTTGCAATCCTCTGATTCTACAAAATCGTTTGACAAATTCATGGAAACATTGTTAGATTTTTATTTTTATATTTTTCTTTTGAGCTTATCCCTTTCCATCCGTTTCAACCCAGTTCAATCAAATCAAGATAAACACAATTTTCATACAACCATAACAGGTAATTCTTATGGGAGCTTCGCAATGTCGTTTGGATGCTATGAACTGTCTCTTGTCTTAGCTATCAGTGTAGATTAAATTTACGCAAAATTTAAATCATTAGCCAGTTCGTAATCCTGACGTAGGATTTCTCTGACTAGTCTCAGTCGAATGGGAGTCATTTTTGTCAAAACTTGTGGATTTGGGGTTTCATATTGTTGGTGGCGGATGGAGTTAATGCCATTTATAAGAAACAGTAGGTAAAGGGAATACGAAACATAGTGTGAACATTGGTAGTGATGGGATGGTTGTGTTTGACAGTCAACAAAGCAGGTGAGGCACGCGTGCGCTGGACTGTGCGTGTTCAGTACAGACCAGACACCAGTACAGGTTATGTACGAGTAGCGCACACTTCGTATCTGCGTTTAGAAGCCGAGGTCGACGTGCAATGAAAGACGTAACGGAGTTCCACAGAGGTGCAGATTGTGGGGGCCCGATTAGTTGGAGCATCAGTAACCAAGACAGCCAACTTATTGAGTGTTCCACAAGCATATGTTTCAAGAGTCATGACATCCTGCACGATACATGGAAAGACATCATCGTGCAAACGTAATCGTCGGCGCAAATCAAAAGTAAATTAAGTAGATCGTCGTACGCTAACACGAATTCTGTCAAAACAACACAAAACTACGGCGGATAAAGTGACTGCAGAGTTGAACAGCCATCTTCGAGACACCGTATTTATCGACACTGTCCACCGAGAACTCCACAAAGCGAATATTCATGGAAGAGCTGCTATACTGAAATCATTAGTGACGACAACTAACGCAAAGAAGCGTAAAACATGATGTCAGGATCAGAAATCCTGGACGGTGGATCAGTGGCAACATGTCTTATGGTCTGACGAGTCAAGGTTTTCATTATTTCTAACATCAGGCTGGGTTTACGTCTAGGGATCACCAAAAGAAGTCTACAATCCTGATTGCGTTATACCAACGGTTAAACATGGACGTGGAAGTGTTATGGTGTGGGCAGCCATATCGTGGTATTCTGCTGGTCCCATCATAAGTCTCAAAGCCGTGTTACAGCCAAAGATTATGTGAACATTTTAGGTGATTAGGTGCATCCCACAATTGAAACGTTGTTCCCCAACAATGATGCCACATTTCAGGAGGATAATTCACCCATTCACACAGCCAAGACAGTACAATCGTGGTATGAGAAGCATGCATCTGAACTGCAACGTCTTCCCTAGCCAGCACAGTCCCCGGACTTGAACATTATCGAGCCCTTTTGGACGCTATTGGAGAGCAGACAACGGAGCAGATTTCCGCCTCCCTCGTCACTACAAAAAAATGGCTCTGAGCACTATGGGACTTAACATCTGTGGTCATCAGTCCCCTAGAACTTAGAACTACTTAAACCTAACTAACCTAAGGACATCACACACATCCATGCCCGAGGCAGGATTCGAACCTGCGACCGTAGCAGTCGCGCGATTCCTTACTGAGCGCCTAGAACCGCTAGACCACCGCGGCCTGCTCGTCACTACAGAGGTTAGAACAAGTTGAGTGGCATAACATTCCACTGGAGACTATACAATCACTATATGCCAGTATTGCAAGAAGAATTGCAGCTGTATTATGGACAAATGGGGATAGAACCCTTTATTAATAAACCATTCCCAGTTAAGTACAGGTGTTTACATTATTTGCCCATCCCTTGTAGATCGAAGTGTTCAGGAGATAACGGTGGCTGTTTTGGTTGTGCCGGCCGCGGGTGGTCTCGCGGTTCTAGGCGCGCAGTCCGGAACCGTGCGGCTGCTACGGTCGCAGGTTCGAATTCTGCCTCGGGCATGGATGTGTGTGATGTTCTTAGGTTAGTTAGGTTTAACTAGTTCTAAGTTCTAGGAAACTGATTACCACAGCTTTTAAGTCCCATAGTGCTCAGAGCCATTTGAACCATTTTTTTTTTTTTGTTTTGGTTGCGTTGACTCTTTCTAAAAAATTATTGACTCGTTGTCGAGTATTCATTGCACCATCGAAATAAAGGGTTACTTTTTGAAAACACGTGGTTTTCCCCCACTGCTGTGAAAGTCGGAACTAAGGTGCCTCCAAACTTTCTCTTTAGTGATGCCATTCATGGCTTCCTGCGATGTCACCTTCTGACTCGGCGACCAATTGAACAGCAATGTGTCGACATTCGCGAGAAAAATACCATATCTCAGAAGTTCATATGATGTGTAAGGTGGGCTAGTGATGTTACAGTGGCAAAAATGTCGCCAAAACTCCGTCCAAAGCCACCTTGGACACGTCACTCGATGGGAGGTTTTTGTATGTAAATCCTTCTGACTGATGGTTTGTGGGACTTCGACCGTTTACTTACGTAATGAAATGAGACAACTGAGTTGTTGGTTTGAAGTTATTTATTATATCATAATAAATAACATCATTATAATAAAAATATCAAAAAGACTGCTGCAGGTGTTTCATTTTATTACGATGGGAACGTCGTCACACGACCCTTAACCACATGTCACCCTTTCTCTTGACGCCTCTATGGTGGAGGTCTGAACCCTGAAACCCAGCGTCGGAATCACATGGCTTTCTTATGGATGGACGAGGCAAACATTCCGGAGACACCACCGCTCAGACTTGACATGAAAAGGACTCAGGACGGAGCACAAAGGGCGTCAATTAAAACACCCCCTCACTTGGTTCGTTCATTTATGCACACACACACACCAGTCGAAAACGACAGTTTTTCAGTGCGATGTGCAACTGAACGACCTCTGACACGCACCGGACGATTCAACCCTTATGTAAGGACACCATGGGTCAGCAACCCCAGTGATCGCGGTCGCATCACTTTGGAGTGCAGCACGACCGCAAACTTTGCTGTGGTATGCAGGGTGGAGCGACTAGCGAAGAATTACTAGGTTTCAAAAAATTGGATCTTTAATTATTTTGCTTATTTCTGTATGCTGTGATCGTAGAATTGCCGTCTTCAGAAAGCAGAGAGTGAGAGAAAAATAATCTTAGGGCAGACTGTAGATTGAGTGTATAGTCTCAGACTTAACCAAATTAGCCGCTGAGTGACATCAGTGGTGCATTAAACCGTAATACTATATATAGCCATGTCACGAAGTATAGAGGTTGGCCCTCCACACAATGTTCGATGATTTACGGAGTAAATATGTATTTGTACAGTGACCCATTCAGGTTTGTTGGGCGCTCAACTGCGCGGTCATCAACCCCCATACAAAGTCCCAATACTCGTATTTACAAAATCCAATCCAGCCAGTGTTAAGAATGATGATGATGACGAAACGATCAGGACAACAAAAACACTCAGTCCCCTGGCAGAGAAAATCCCCAAGCTGGCCGGGAATCGAACACAGGACCCCGTGATCCAGAAGCAGCAACGCTAGCCACTAGACCACGAGCTGCGAACGAACCCCCCCCTCCCCCCCCCCCCCCCCCCCAGCCGTTAGAAAACATCTATCCAAGATCGACTTCCAAGTGTTTGTTCTGTGACGTTAAATTCTGGAGAAGGTTGAGATTTGACAGTAAGGATGGTAATTTGATTGGGTGAAGAGCGTTTAAACGTGTTAATCTATGAATGTACTCAACCGCCAGAAAATATTTGAAAAAATGGTCTGACCAATAGCACCCGAAGGATGAAGAAATGAACCAAATGCCATACAAATCATTTTGGGGACGCAAAATAAATTATTCAATACAGCACAACTATACTAAAGGAAAGTCGTAGAATCAATGAGTTGTCCAAAGCCCTCTCACTGCTGTTACTACAGGCACTACAGCGAATCTAAGACCTAAGTATGATCTAGTTTATAGAAGTTTACAAAATGATTGTCCTCCATATGTGTTCTCTTCAACAGCAAGAAATTGTAATCCTGGAAAGAAGATTCGCCCCGGGTACCGTATGATGTACCAATATTTCTCTGAGTTAATTTTCGAGGTTGCAGTATCCAACCGAGTGGGGCAGTGTCCTGATAAACATGCGTATCCCATTTCCTAAGATTAGTGTCCTAGTCAGGCGACAGTAACGTCAAGTTTTTAGTAAAACAAACTTGAAAAACGATGTAAATATCCGAAGAATCTGAATCGATTCTGCGAGCTTTAAAGGGAACCGAGCGAAAGGATGGGGTAGTCTCGAGGCTGCTGCGACAAGGTGGCGCTTGCGTTTCGTGTTGGGCGGGGTTTTAAACTACGAGTCTGTTCAGTCAAGCAAAAATGCTTGTTGCTCTAGTTTAACTTTTTTTCATTCTGATTAAGGCCTGCCGCGTAGATATGTATTTGCTTCTAAATAACAACAATGTTTTCGCTCGTAATATTGTACCGCTTCTCATCCACTGTCTCTATCTTATTGTCTCTTCTTAGTTACAGACTTTTCGTATTTTAAACAAATCGTAGTCTCGGATATGACATACGTATATTTAGCACTAAATGTCTTTTTTAACCGAGCGGAGAACTGTAGCTCGTAGTATCTTCTTCCTCCTGGTCCATCTTCTTTAGTAGTGGTATTGGTAGTAGTAGTAGTAGTAGTAGTTATATTAGGTATTACTAGATGAAAAAGAAGAGAAACATGGATGAGGAGGAAAAATGAGCTACAGACTGCTTTTTATCGATCTTTTTCTTTTTCGCCTACTAACACTAGAAATAAGGAGATGGATGAGAAGAAGAAAATGTACTACATGCTCCAGGGCTCCGCTCAATGACAAAGTGATATTAAGAAATGAATAAACATATGCCGTATCTCAAGTAGTGTTTGAAAATGTGTTAGTGATGCTATTATAACTAGCAGTAGTAGTAGTAGTAGTAGTAGTAGTAGTTGTTGTTGTTGTTGATGTTGCTATTGTAGCAATAGCAATGGTAGTAGTTAGGATCTATCAACTTCTCAATAATTTAAAATAGTCAACGAAAAGAGAGACAACTTTTCAGCCAAGATCGTATTTGTAAAACCTTTATTTATGAAGACGAATATCGGAAAACACAGTTACCTTCTCTGAGCTCTGTACAAGTGGCCAATTTGCGCTATAAATGTGTTCCATATCTCAATTGGCGATACAGTTGACGGTAAGTCAAAGTTAAAACAGGTATTTACAACATATTTCACCAAGTGCATCCGTCCCATATTACAGGTGAGTGGCACTCTTGCATTAGTGATGTACTACGTCGTCTGTACATGGTACTGCTACGGTCGCAGGTTCGAATCCTGTCTCGGGCATGGATGTGTGTGGTGTCCTTAGGTTACTTAGGTTTAAGTAGTTCTAAGTTCTAGGGGACTGATGACCATAGATGTTAAGTCCCATAGTGCTCAGAGCCATTTGAACCACTTTTTTGTACATGGTACGGATGCACTTGTTGAAAAATTTGATAATACTAGTTTTAACTTTGAACATATTGTGAACGCTGGTTTTATCTTTGGCATTCCAATGAATCTTACGTCAACCGATCAGCTAATTAAGGTATGAAGTACATTTATAGACCAGATTGACCACATGTATTAACCTGTATATGGAACGGATTATGGTAACTCTGTTCACCGAAAGCGGTAATCGTACATAAAGGTTCTGCAAATCCGATCTTGGCAGAGAAGATTTTTTTTCCTCAAGATGAATATTTAAAGATCGTCTCTTAGCTGTCAAGTAGGAGTAAGTTAGCCAACTTCAAATAATTTTCGTTATTAAATGAAGCTGACAGAAACAGTTTCACAAAAATTTACGTCAGACATTTCGCCTGATGTAACAAAAAAAATCTAAATAAAAGACAGGCCTTCTGGGAATATTCACACGATCAAAAATGTATTCATGAAGCTGCACGGTGAGGTTTGTCAGAAAAAGTCGCCGAAATAAAAGTGAAACCATTCCAAGTTTTAGAAGTGCTAAATTCAAAGAGGGCTGGTAAGATCTGAAACATTCAATCGTGTAATTTTATGTAACATCATAAAGAAGTGGTACACTTTCACAAGAAAGCAGACGCAACTCTTGCAAAAAAATATATGATTCTCAGCTGGGTATGTTCAGCAAAGTTTCCCATATAGGTCGTAAATACAATTTTGTTTGTAAGTTTATGTTCCTGCAAATTCAGAAATGGAAGCTAGTAACCCATTGTAATAATAGTAAGTAATAAGTAGTTATGAAGAAAGTTCGTATTGCTGTCTTTGCCCTAGCCGGCTTGAGCGCGAGACACTAGCTAGCTCAGAATTAGTCAGCTCTATCAGCCCTTGTAAAATATACTCGGTAGCGTAAGTAGATAAGCTCACTGAACTGTTCGTGGCATGTTGGTTTCCATTTTCTCATTAATGTCAGACGCACATACTGACCTACGAGTAAATGCAGATAGCTTTAACTGAAAGTGCAGACACAGCTGCTTCTTTTGAAGTAGCTAAACCACTTTCGTACACAACGTTGTTCGAAGTAACAGGCTGAAGTACACAGAGTGCATTAGCTCGGGAGTTCTTCATGAAAACAACTGCTCACAGCAAACTGATCTACGAATAAATGCAGATAGCTTTAACTGAAAGTCCAGACACAGCTGCTTCTTTTGCAGTAGCTAAACCACTTTCGTACACAACGTTGTTCGAAGTAACAGGCTGAAGTACACAGAGTGCATTAGCTCGGGTGTTCTTCATGAAATCAACTGCTCACAGCAAACTAAAAAACGATGTTATGAATCATGTTAACCTTTCACAGGGCTAATCTACTTAAAAAAATCTGTTCCTACTGCTAAAACCCAAGAAGCAAATGAAGTAAACTCATTACCCATTTCCGCCGTTATAACAACAAATCTGTTTAAGAAATACCGGGGTAGCAATCTGGAGTGACAGCTTTGTCATTCGCAGCAGCATCATTGATGGAAACATAATCTCAAAAACAATTTACGAATTCTGTATTCCTCTAAAGGTTTACGACTGCTCAATACCTTTATGTTTCTGGTAGTTTGTTCTTTGTGCAAAGAAATGTGAAATCATTCAAATTATTTCAAGCATGCTATAGGTGTTAAACATTAGGCCTTGTTGTCATTTCTCACTAAAAGACGTACCGCTTACTGAAAATTTAACCATCTTTTTAGGTTTTCATCAAGTCGTTTGATGAAAAGCACAGAAATTTCGGTTTCCCTTTATTTCAATTGCATTTCTGACTCAATCTGATCCATCAGTGTGTTCAGTGTATTCAAAAACTAACTATTAACAGCGACTGAGTATCCACAAAATCGTATATTCAAACGTTTAAGACATGTACTGCCTTCCAACGTTGCTAGTTGAGCAAGACATATGCGAAAGATTCTCTAAAGTTGGCAAAGAAATAGAGAAGTATAGACAGACTGAAGTTTTAGATGCAGAGAGGAAGCTAGCAGTTTAACGATCCGTCTACACTGAGATCATTAGAGGTGAACCTCTAGTTCAGGTAGACAACCGAGACGAAATTAGGTCTGGGACTTTTACGTACTGTGGGTATCGGGAACGCTTAAGACACAGAGGAACACAACACGTTATTCTGCTCTAATTTGCACAATCAGAATGTCACTAAGACTGAGTTACAGAATAAAATTACGCCATAATGTATAAGGGGTGATCGAAGGGTTTCCATGGCCCATTCGAAGGCCACACTGATCCCACACCTACATGTCGTTGTAGCAGCTTCGAAATTGTGCTGGGTTGCATATACGCCACAGCAACACCCTCAGAAGGAAACTTTTTTATCGACCCTTATTTTACCGAGAAAATGTCTGTGACCGAAACACGTAATTATGAGTAGAGCAGAAGTTGCTTAGCTTAGCAGTAGACGTTCAATAGCGTGTTACACTTAAAACGTTTAAAAACTGTCAATCTACTGACACCTACTCATGTTTGTGCCGTACCCATAGTTGATGTTATATTATCTGTTCTACTGAACTAAGGATACTGTGCTTTTTCGAAATTACTGGAGAGCCCATTATGAGTAGACCGCTTCATAATTATATGGTTAAAACTACTTTTGTTGATGTGTCTGTGACAGAATTACCTATAATACTTGTGTCATCTATAGAAAGCACTAATACTGCATAATGAATCTCAAGTACAAGGTGATTCACATATAGAGAGTGTCCGCTTTATCTCGACTACTTTCTGCTCAGAAGCAAAATAAAATGGAAACAAGCAAATGTTGTTTACCTATAAGGTGGACATTAACCAGAATGAGTGCTTTTCTTGCAACGTTGTTCATTACAATGATATGAACAGCAGTACATATATTTGAATAGCATCCTATATTTTTGTTCTCTCTTCAAGACTTGTTCAAATCGTATTGTAGTATAATATTCACGTAAACATGACTTTATTAAAAAAAGTAACAAAGAATTGACTGACTCTCCTGTACTGGCACACAGTGCAGGCACCGCACGTAAAGTAACTAGTCCAGTTGCTGGAGTTGATAGCAAACAAACAGGAACCCAAGAAAAATACACACCACACATTCAGTCAGTCTTCAGTTGAAAGTTTGTGTGGGTACAATGTGTACCACCGAAGGGAAGATGGAAATGATACTTGTCTATGTAGAACGTAAGTTAGAGGAACAATGACCGGTGTGCATTTTCCTCGTGTTTTTATTTCCGTGCTGTCAACCCGAGCAGGTATGCGACTTACGTTATCCCGTGTAACTGCGCTGTATGCTGCGGCAGGATAGTAAAACCTAGTTATTTGTTATGTTTCTGACAACGTTATGTTTGTGTGAATGGTAAACTGTGATATGCTTTTGAACCGGTTGTTGAGGAGAGGGATGGATCACAGAATAAAAAATATAGGGTGCTATTCAAAAAATTTTCATATCTTCGTAACGAACAAATTTACAAGGAAAGCAATCATCTGGTTAATGTGCCCATGGTACCCAAACAACTTTGTTTAACACATTTTTAGTTTGCTTGTGGGCAAAATGTTATTTGGACTGCCGGCCAGGGTGGCCGAGCGGTTCTAGGCGCTACAGTCTGGAACCGCGCGACAGCTACGGTCGCAGGTTCGAATCCTGCCTCGGACATTGATGTGTGTGATGTCCTTAGGTTAGTTAGGTTTAAGTAGATCTAAGTTCTAGGGGTCTGATGACCTGAGAAGTTGAATCCCATAGGGCTCAGAGTCATTTGAACAATTTTTTTATTTTTATTTGGATTGATCAAGCTCAATGCGACACTACATAAGAAATGGACAGTACTCAAAATCATGTCACTAATTTATTTTCACCTTGTAGCACTTGTTTGACTGCTTCTGAGCAACCTTTCGTTTTTTACATTTTCCGTTAAGTATCATACAAGCCAGTTATTGGTAAAAACATTAATGCCATAAAACTTATTCTCTTGTTCCGAACAAGGGACGCATTTGTCCTGACACTGGACCTAGAATCAAGAGGACTATGGTTCAAAGCCGGCCGTAGTGGCCGTGCGGTTCTAGGCGCTACAGTCTGGAGCCGAGCGACCGCTACGGTCTCAGGTTCGAATCCTGCCTCGGGCATGGATGTGTGTGATGTCCGTAGGTTAGTTAGGTTTAATTAGTTCTAAGTTCTAGGCGACTGATGACCTCAGAAGTTAAGTCGCATAGTGCTCAGAGCCATTTGAACCATATGGTTCAAAACCGCGTCCGGTTCAACTGATTCAGGTTTCCCATGGATTTCTTCAAATTCTTAAGGCAATTGCGCGAATAGGTCCTCGGATAAAGGACACGATCTACTTCCTCTCTCACCCTTACACAAAACGAGCTTGCACTCCGTTCTGTAATGGCAATGTTGCCTTCGGGACATTAAATCATATTTTCGGTTGCTCATTAAATTTTTCCATGAAGAAGTGCTTTGGACGAGTCACAGAAGAAACCAAATCATATTTCTTTTTTCAAAAATTTATGTTATTTACTGACACCTCGTGAAGCCCATGTTTCAAATGAAGTCTTCTTTATTTGGACTATTTTCGGCTAACAATCTATCCACTTTCCGATCATAAACCATTGTTGATTAGTGTTAGTGCCATTACGGCTTCACATCGTTAAAACATTTCTTTATATGACGTATTTAAAACAGCTTTTCGTCGTTCGTGGTTTGTGTAATTGAACTATGGGCATAAAAAAGTGCGCTATGCTGTTTCACTTAGTAGCTGACACGATCAATATTTACACGATTTCGTTCAAAATGGTTTGAATGTCTCTGAGCACTATGGGACTTAAAATCTGTTGTCGTCAGTCCCCTAGAACTTAGAACTACTTAAACCTAACTAACCTAAGGACATCACACACATCCATGTCCAAGGCATTATTCGAACCTGCGACCGTAGCAGTCGCGCGTTTCCGGACTGAGCGTCTAGAACCGTTCGGCCACCACGGCCGGCCACGATTTCGTAATAGAGATCATCAGCGTTGCTGTAGCGTGCTACATGTAAATAGTATGGCAGCTGATACCCAATATAAAGCTCAAGAAAGTAAAGGGCATCAGCTGCCATAGTATCCGCACGTACCATGTTACAGCAACATATACATGACGATCTCTCTTACGAAATGGTGTAAATACTGATCATGTCAGTTACTAAGTTGTAACGGTATAACGCCTTTGTTTTATGACCTTCGTTCAATTACACAGGCCACGAACGATGAAAAGCTGTCATGTACGGATGTTGTCATTATAGGAAAGGTTTTGACGATGTGAAAGCGTAACACTAATCAAGACCGGAAGATGGATAGATTGTTTGCTGAAACTAGTAATTAATCCAAATAACGAAGATTTCATGTGCGACCTTAGTTCCACGAGCTTTAAATCCCTAACATAAACAGAAAAACATTTCCAACAGATTACTTATCTCCTGGATGATAAAGTCAACAAACATGATTACATTTTGTTTTAAATGTTTATGGTATTTGCTGAGTAAACGTAAAAATTACTACCTCAGTCGCGCAGCCCCTCTGAAAACCACGCTGGTATGGATTAAATAAATAATTTCTTCTTCTGAGACAACTTGTACAATACGTATGTGGGAAAAAAGACGTTAGGAACTGAACGATAATTATTGTAGTCTTTCGTGGCGCTCTTGTTACAAAGAGGCTTATCACTGCCGCGCGTGCAGGAAGGCAGAGCGCCGTCTGTTTGAGACGGCAGCGAGAGCAGAATGCCCACGTGTATAAGAGGCGGCAGGGAGGTGGCGGGGGCGGCGGCAGCGGTGGCACGTGCGGGGCTCCGGCGCTGCAGATGGCGGCTCGATCGATGCCGCCTCCGCCTCCGCCCCCGCCGGAGCCTCGCCGCAGCCGTGCCGCTGCCTGCTCTCTGGCTCTCCTCTGCGCGCAGTCTCGAGGTCCGCACAGCGGCTTAAAGCGGGTCTCCGCGCAGTCGCTACCTACCACGCTGGCGAGTGGAAGTCACGATTCTCTAACAAGATGGCAAAATTGCCTGCCAAGGGCCACATTTTCGTGTTAGATTTCTCCGTCTAAGTCTATACTCTGGTAGGTAGGGGATGTTGTGAAAAGTACTTAGTGTAACACTATAATTTCCCAGCCCTCTTTACTACTCTAGTAGAAATAAAAACTTTGTGGTTTCCCAATGACGCTGTAATTCTGTCAGAGACGACAAAGGACTCGGAAAAGCATTTGAACGGAACGGATGGCGTCTTAAAAACAGATTATAGGACGAATATCGACAAAAATAAAACGAGGATAATGGAATGTAGTCGAAGTAAATTAGGCGACGCCGCGGGATTTAAATTAGGAAATGAGACGATAAACGTAGTAGATGAGATTAAGACTGCAAAGTAAATGGTTCAAATGGCTCTGAGCACTATGGGACTTAACATCTGAGGTCATCAGTCCCCTAGAACTTAGAACTACTTAAACCTAACTAACCTAAGGACAGCACACACATCCATGCCCGAGGCAGGATTCGAACCTGCGACCGTGGCGGTCACGCGATTCCAGACTGAAGCGCGTAGAACCGCACGGCCACACTGGCCGGCACGACTGCAAAGTAACTGATGACGGGCGAAACAGAGAGGATACAGAATGTAGACTGCCAACAGCAAGAAAAGATTTTTTGAAAACAAGATCGTGTTAACGTATAACATAAATTTAGTATTACGAAATATTTTTTCAAGGTATTTGTATGGTGTATAGCCTCGCACGGAGGTGAAATATGGCGATAGACAGGATAAAAAGAGAACAGAAGCTTTTGAAATGCGGAAGTATAGAAGAAAGCTGAAGAGGAGTTGGGGAGATCGAATAACTAATGAGGAGATGCTAAAGCAAACTGGGGGGGAGAAAGAAGTTTATGACACAAATTGACTAAAAGAAGTACAGGAAATAGCATGCTTTCCGGCTCTTCTTGGAACATACTCTATTGTAAATGTTACGTTCAGCCTGTCCGTGATGCGTAACGATTCTCTTGTGCCACCTGGCACTTGGATGGCGCTCTCGCACTTAGTGAGTGGACCCGTGACGAAAAGTGATAAGTCTTCTTTAGAACTTTAATATCTCTTTTGTTAATCCTAACTGAATACGAAAAGAAAATTCTTATGCTAATGAATCTCACTTTAGAATCTGTTTTTCTTGCAACTTTATGTTCGTTCCTCTTTAGATCCAGGCGCATAATCCTACATAAAAGGTAAACCGATAGTTACCGGCGAATCAGCGGTGCATCCGCTTTCTGCACATCTTTGAAATATGTCGATCACAACGAATACCTAGGCACACTGAGATTTCATGACGGATGTCAGTATTGTAAGCAGCATAGTACAAGATTAAAACTGTGTGTCGGACCGAGACTCGAACTCGGGACCTTGGCCTTCCGCGAGCAAGTGCTCTACCACCTGAGCTACCCAAGGACGACTCACGAGCCGTCCTCATAGCTTTAATTCTGCCATTCTGGAAACATCCCCCAGGCTGTGGCTAAGCCATGTCTCCGCAATATCCTTTCTTGCAGGAGTGCTAGTTCTGCAATGTTCGTAGAAGAGCTACTGTGAAGTTTGAAGGTAGGAGACAAGATACTGGTAGAATTAAAGCCGTGAGGCGGGGCAGTTCAGTTGGCAGAGCACTTGCTCGCGAAACGCAAAGGTCACGACTTCGAGTCTCGGTCCGGCACACAGTTTTAATCTGCCAGGAAATTTCATATCAGCCCACACTCCACTGCAGAGTGAAAATCTCATTCTGGAAGCATAGTACAAATACAGCATTAATTAAGGTAAATGATAACTTGAAATGAAATGGTTCAGCCGGCCAGAGTGCCCGTGCGGTTCTGGGCACTACAGTCTGGAGCCGCGTGACCGCTACGGTCGCAGGTTCGAAACCTGCTTCGGGCATGGATGTGTGTGATGTCCTTAGGTTAGTTAGGTTTAAGTAGTTCTAAGTTCTAGGGGACTTATAACCTCAGCAGTTGAGTCCCATAGTGCTCAGAGCCATTTGAACCATTTGAAATGGTTCAAATGGCTCTGAGCACTATGGGACTTAACTTCTAAGGTCATCAGTCCAATAGAACGTAGAACTAACTAACCTAAGGACATCACACACATCCATGCCCGAGGCAGGATTTGAACCTGCGACCGTAGCGGTCGCGCGATTCCAGACTGTAGCGCCTAGAACCGCTCGGCCACCCCGGCCGGCCTAACATCAAAACTTCCATAGACAACCGTGGGGCTACAATGTTGAAATTCCTAGGCTTCAGAGAAGTATTTCAAACCGTTACTGCTTTCAACAACGCGTCTCAGTGTGCGCAGTGAAGTGGTTTGAAACTTACTTGAGAAACAAACAGCAGCATGTCGTCTGTGAGAGTGTAAAGTCGTTCTGGGAGCAACTTTTCTAAGGAATGCCACCGGTGTCATCCCGAAGACCTCTTTTGTCCTACTTACATGTAAATGATATCGCGGCGGTTATTCCCTGTAAATAACTTGTATATGCTGAATACGTCCAACATAACTCAGCTACCAAACGTGGAGATGTCAAGACTGACATCGCACAGATGAACAATGACCTGTCTTCAGAGTTCACATGGGCATAAAGTATGGGCATACAACTAAATGCTGAGAAGCCTCAAGTAATTTTAAGCTGTCCTGAGTTCAACGAAGAATCGCCCATTATTCCTCTCTACAGTTCTCAAGTACCGTATAAGAAGACAGAGAAGTATTTGTGTGTCATTATGGATGAGCGCTTCAAATGGGCAGAAAACGCTCTTGCTACCGAGAGGAAGTCCTCTGTTTATGTCCCCAGAAGGTTCGGGATATATTTCCACTGGTGGAAACGAAAACATATGCAGTTTCTCGTTTCTGCCTAAATTTTGCTATTGTAATGTAACCTACTGTACAGATAGCAAAAACTTAAGGTAGTTAGAAGGATGTATGCTTGAAGGGGTTATATGAGCATCCACCTGTTCGACAGTGTGAGTGAAGCATTTTCCTAGTTAGGATGGTTGCGGCCAGACCAGATACCTGGCTACTAAGTCGCCTGTATACTTCAACACCTCTTCAGCGTGCCCGATTATCTAATATTACAGGTCCGTCAATCGTTAAGGGAAAAATGTTATCAATCGCGTCCTTCTCTGGGACAGACTACCCTACGCGCTACGCACAATTCAGAAGCCTGTTGCATTTACGAAACAGCGGAACACTTTTTTAATACTCATAGCTTTTCTCTCAACCATTAACGTATACAGGAATTGTCAAACAAAGATGCAAATGCTCTTTTCTCTTAGTTACGTGTATTAACGTTTCCGTTTTTTTAGTTATTTTTACTCTTTTCTTGTCCTCTGAAACGTTCCTCTTTCTCTTTCTCCATCCTTCTCTCACATCCACTGCTCCCACAGCGAGTGCTTATATTTAACTGCATGTAAATCATCTTCATTTTTGTACCTTTCGTAAGCAATGATTATTTGGTATATGTATTATTTATAGATTCAACTATTTCTGTCATAATTATTTGTAAGTGATAAATTCAAAACTAGAGACAGGATCTTTTATAACGTGTATGTCATTATGAATGCAATGTAATAGAGAACACATGGACATAATATTACTAGTGTCAGCATAAATAAATCTCTAAATCAAATAAATGAAGAAATAATTTGTTTCAGTAACGGACTGGGTCTTGGCCCCCAGCATACTTTTGACCTATTATGAAGCAACGTGTTAGAAGTTGACCACGAGAATGGCATGTGGACGGCAAAGTAGTAGACAATTCCCTTCTTCCTTACCTAGTAGACGGAGATTATTTGCAACAGAGTTATTCCCCAGGGTTGTTCTTGGGTGATACCACTCGAGGCTATGTAGGAGAGTGCAGTCCAGGTTAAATAGTTCAACAACCCTGTTCACATGCGTCCTATCTGGTACAATGGTCTCGAGAATAAGATATATCTACTGTATCAACGTCTGTATGTTCAAGGATTGGAATCGGTCTTTGAGTGACCTCCGTGGGTTACTGAGGCTATGTAGGGGACTGCAGTCCAGGTTAAATTGTTCATCAACCCTACTCACATGCCTCCTATCTGGTGCAGTGGTCTCGAGAATAAGATATCTCTACTGTATCAACGTCCGTATGTTCAAGGATTGGAATCGGTCTTTGAGTGACCACCGTGGGTTAGTCTCAGGTCGCTTCCCTGTATGAATGACGTCTTGTCGCCCGCAACGTATCACTGAATTCTTATGGAACTTTACGATCGTCACCGTCATCATCGCAGTCGCCATCATTCATTGCAAGTCAGCCGGTTCACCATCATTGGCTATATCTCTATCGCCGCTACCACAATATTGACGGAAATTACGTAGAAAAGTAGATTAAGGTACAGGCTTTCATGTAAAAATAAAATTATTGAATATCTTAGCACGTCTTTTTTAATTTCAAAACGGTACTTACTCAAAAAAACACGCCTAGTATCTCAGCTGGCTACCCCTAAAAGATGCAGCGCTGACACCCCACCAGATGACCAAAAGCTACCATACGAACAGATACCACAGATACCACTGACTCACCATCTATAGTTTCCAAACTCTCTTTCCTATCTCAGTCCTTTGTTCTAACGTGCATTAACGCAAAGTTACATAACTCAGTAATTTTGTCTGTCGATATAGAAGTTGCTTGCTTAACATGGACAGCCTAGACACCATTAAGACATAAAATCCTCACATCATGTCTTGCACTCCCATCTTTTGCATAAATTCGTTGGAAACTTTGGTCACCACGCATCTTTGTTCCGAGTCAAAGCCCCGCGTCCTAAGCAGTTCCGCTCTTGTCGGCGTCTGATCCATTCGAATGACACCAATGCTTGAATTAATGTGAACGTTGTAGAGAAGCTACGATGAAATAAAAAAAAATGGTTCAAATGGCTCTGAGCACTATGGGACTTAACATCTATGGTCATCAGTCCCCTAGAACTTAGAACTACTTGAACCTAACTAACCTAAGGACATCACACAACACCCAGCCATCACGAGGCAGAGAAAATCCCTGACCCCGCCGGGAATCGAACCCGGGAACCCGTGCGTGGGAAGCGAGAACGCTACCGCACGACCACGAGATGCGGGCGATGAAATAAAGAAAGATACGTAGGTTATCAGTGTAGCAAGAGAGGTTTGTAATGTCAACGATGTTCATAAAATCTTCCGATTGTATTGAGTCAGATTTAATTCTTTATTAATTTCTAAGCCCACGTCACTAGTAAAGTCCATCAGAGTAAGGTGGTGGTAGAGCCTACAACTGAAGGGTTATGCTTTACCGCAGCTGTTATTGACGTCGAATGAAACAACAAGTTTACTTTTACCAGACACTGTTTATTTATCTCCACGACGCTTTTCCAAAGTTTAAACCTCCATCATCAGGTGGATGTATATTTGTTAGTATGACATAGGCGTGTGCTGTGTCACGATTTTGGGAGGAACGTGTGGCACAGTCTAATGGAGAAACAAAACACTTCTCTGCGACCCTGATTTTAGTTTTGTACCGTGACTTTGAAAACTGCGACACGTTGTTTTTACTATCCACACAGCCGGCTGCGGCAGCACTGCTGTAGCATTCATAGTTTGGCCAGAGGACGTGTGTCGGCTGCATTTTGTGCTGCAGCAGCGCCATTCCAAGTCTAGCTGGCGCGGCACGGAATGGAGGAAGTCAGTCGCCTCCACGACTCACCCAAAACACATCAGCTGGAGGCCAGCGATGACACCATGAGGAGCCACGCGCGAAGCTGTGGTGTGAAGTTGGGGCAAGGGTCGGCGTGGCATCTGAGGGACTCATAGTGGTGGGCTGCGCCTCGAAATGTTGACTAAGGCGAGAGTCAGCTGCACAGAGAAGTAACGACACCACCATCTGGGGACCAGAGCCACCGTCACACAGGCAACAGTGGACAAGCCTTCAGTGTGTCATCGAGGATAGGGACCGGCGTGGCAGCTGACGATATCATAGTGGCAGGTTGAGTCTGGATTGTCAAAGCAACAGTAGTGTCAGCTGCACGGAAGAGTAACCACCCTCGCGATATCTGACAGATTTTTGGCATGTTATTTGGGCCAAGGATTGGCGTGCCAGCTGCGGTTATCATAATGGCAGGCTGAGTTTGGATGTGTTCGAGTAAGAGGAGAGTCAGCGGCACTGAGTGGTAGGGGCATCGTCGGGGGGCCAGCACCACCACTGTTTTGGGATCAGTGAACAAGCCTGTGGCATGTCATCAGGGCTAAGGACTGGCATGGCAACTGAAGTTATCCTAGTGGTGGGCTGGGTCTTGATGTATCAGAGTAATAGTAGAGTTACTTGCACCCAACGGTAACGACATCATCACCTGGGGGCCAGCACCACTACAGCAGGGGACACAATGGAGAAGCCTGTGCCACATAATTGAGGTCAGGGACAGGCGACGCAGCTGAGATTGTCGTAGCGGCAGGCAGCGTCTGGGTGTGTCACGGTAAGAGGAGAGTAATCTGCATTGAGTGGTAATGACATCATCATCTGGAGGCCAGCGCCACCACGTCAATGGGAGCAGTAAACAAGTCTGTGGCTTGTCATCGAGGCCATGGATTGACGTGACAGCTGAGGTGATGGCTGCCTTGGCGTGAATGTTTTGGAGTGAGGAATGTCACCTGCACCGAGTGGTAACGACAATATCTTCTGGGGAATAGCGCCACCACTGCATTGGATGCATTGGACTAGCCATAGTGTATCACTGAAGTGAAGGATCAGCTTCGCAGCTGGGGAGATGGGTGGGATGAGCCTGTATGTGTGAGAAGACGAGAGTCAGCTGCACTGAGCGGTGACGGTAATACCGTCTTGGGGCCAGCGCCACCACTGAAGTGGAAACAGCAGACAAGCCTGTGCCGTATCATCGAGGCCAAGGTTGGTGTGACAGCTGAGGTCATAGTGGCGGGCTGAGTCTCGGTAGACGGCCGATGTGGCCGAGCTGTTCTAGGCGCTTCAGTTTGGAACTGCGTGACCGCTACGGTCTCAGGTTCGAATCCCGCCTTGTCCATGGATGTGTGTGATGTTCTTAGCTTAGTTAGGTATAAGCAGTTATAAGTTCTAGGGGACTAATGACCTCAGATGTTAAGTCCCTTAGTGCTCAGAGCCATTTGAACCATTTGAGTCTCGGTGTGTCAGAGTAAGAGAAGCGCCAGCTGTCCCGGATGATAACGACATAATCATCTGGTGATCAATGCTAACACCACAGTGGGAGCAGTGTGGCCAAGCCTGTGGGCCACGGACAGTGGGGTAACTGAAGTTTATCTTATCAGAGGGCTCAGCCTGGTTGCTTCAGAGTAAGACGAGAGTGAACTGCACTGAGTGGTGACGACATCATCGTCTAGGGGTGAGCGCCGTGACCACACTGAAAGCAGTGGAGAACCTGTTGCATGTCAGTGAGGCAAAGATCAATGTGGCAGCTGAGGTTGTCCTAGTGGCAGGCTGGGCCTGAATGTGTCAAGAGTAAGAAGAGCGTCAGTTGCTCCGAGTCCTAACTACAACCCCAGCTGTGGTTCAGCGCCACTGCAGTGCACAAGCCAATGGCATGTCTTTAGGTCCAAGGAATGGCAAGGCGACTGTGATTGTCCTTTTGTGGTCTGGGTCTGGATGTGTGGCTGTAATAGGTAAGTCAGCTGCACCGAGTGGTAATGACATCACCTGCGCGCCAGCACTACCGCCACAGTGAGGGCAGTGAACAAGCCTTCAGAACATCGTTGGGGCTATGGGTTGTTGCGTCACCCAAGGTTATCGGTATCAGCGGTCTGGGCCTGGTGGTATCTGTCAGTAGGAGGGGGAGACGTGGCGATTACAACTTCAGCCATTGATGGAAGCCGTAATGGCTTGGGTGGACTAGCCACGAGGTGGCACTGGATCTTAGACAGAGCAAGGCTGAAGGAGTTCGAGAGGTCGAAAGATCAAGTTGAATGAATAAAGTGAAAAATGAGTGTTTCTGCTACCCCAGAAGCAAAATAGCGCTTGGAAGACAATTAAGGAGTATATAAAAAGCAGGTCAGCACAAACAAAGAGAATAATCAGTGACAACAAGTATCTGGCAAACAAGGCCTTATCATTTGAGAAAGAATGTTATGAGAGTGTGCAACTAGGGCGTAGCAATGTCAGGAGGTCAATAATGGACTGTGGGAAATATGAAAGGAAGAGGGTCGAAGCGTTTGAGATGAAGCGGTACAGGAAGATGCTGAAAATTAATTTGGCTGCGGGACTGTTGAGGAAACAAATACATGTGTGGAATAAACTGACGACAAGAAGGGTCAGTGTGGTACGACATGTGTTAAAATGTGAGTGAATATTTTTCACTGTAGTAGAGGAAACACCAGTGCGCAAAAGTGTAGGCGGATTCAAAACTACACTACTGGCCATTAAAATTGCTGCACCAAGAAGAAATGCAGATGATGAACGGGTATTCATTGGACAAATATATTATACTAGAACTGTGATTACATTTTCATGCAATTTGGGTAAATAGATCCAGAGAAATGAGTACCCCGTAATAACGGCCTTGATTCGCCTGGGCATTGAGTTAAACAGAGCTTGGATGACGTGTACAGGTACAGCTGCCCATGCAGCTTCAACACGATACCGCAGTTCATCAAGAGTAGTGACTGGCGTATTGTGACGAGCCAGTTGCTCGGCCACCATTGACCAGACGTTTTCGATTGGTGAGAGATCTGGAGAATGGGCTGACCAGGGCAGCAGTCGAACATTTTCTGTATCCAGAAAAGCCCGTAAAGGACCTACAACATGCGGTCGTGCATTATCCTGCTGAAACGTAGGGTTTCGCAGGGATCGAACGAAGGGTAGAGACACGGGTCGTAACACATCTGAAATGTAACGTCCACTGTTCAAAGTGCCGTCAATGCGAATAAGAGGTGACCGAGACGTGTAACCAATGGCACCCTATACCATCACGCCGGGTGATACGCCAATATGGCGATGACGAATACACGCTTCCAATGTGCGTTCACAGCGATGTCACCAAACACTGCTGTGACCATCATGATGCTGTAAACAGAGCCTGAATTCATCCGAAAAAATGACGTTTTGCCACTCGTGCACCCAGGTTCGTAGTTGAGTACACCATCGCAGGCGCTCCTGTCTATGATGCAGCGTCAAGGGTAACCGCAGCCATGGTCTCCGAGCTGATAGTCCATGCTGCTGAAAAGGTCGTCGAACTGTTCGTGCAGATGGTTGTAGTCTTGCAAACGTCATCTGTTGACTCAGGGATCGAGACGTGGCTGCACGATCCGTTACAGCCATGCGGATAAGATGCCTGTCATCTCGACTGCTAGTGATATGAGGCCGTTGGAATCCAGCACGGTGTTGCGTATTACCCTCCTGAACCCACTGATTCCGTATTCTGCTATCAGTCATTGGATCTCGACCAACGCGAGCAGCAATGTCGCGATACGATAAACCGCAATCGCGATAGGCTACAATCCGACCTTTATCAAAGTGTGAAACGTGATGGTACGCATTTCTCTTCCTTACACGAGGCATCACAATAACGTTTCACCAGGCAACGCCGGTCAACTGCTGTTTGTGTATGAGAAATCGGTTGGAAACTTTCCTCATGTCAGCACGTTGTAGGTGTCGCCAGCGGTGCCAACCTTGTGTGAATGCTCTGAAAAGCTAATCATTTGCATATCACAGCATCGTCTTCCTGTCGGTTACGTTTCGCGCCTGTAGCACGTCATCTGCGTGGTGTAGCAGTTTTAATGGCCAGTAGTGTAGAATAAGTCCAAAGAATAAATTAGGTCGTTGTGAGTAAGTGCGACTCTGACAAGGGAACCTCCCCATCGCACCCCCTCAGATTTAGTTATTAGTTGGCACAGTGGATAGGCCTTGAAAAACTGAACGCAGATCAATTGAGAAAACGGGAAGAAGTTGTATGGGACTGTGAAAAAATAAGCAAAATATACAAACTGAGTAGTTCATGGGAAGATAAGCAACGTCAAGGACCCTGGGAACGCAGGAGCGCAGTGGTCTCGTGGTAACGTGAGCAGCTGTGGAACGAAAGGTCCTTGGTTCAAATCTTCCATCGAGTGAAAAGTTCAGTTTTTCATTTTCAGTTTATGTGACAAACTCTTATGTTTTCATCACTTTTTTGGGAGTGATTATCACATCCACAAGAGAACCTAAATCGGGCAAGGTAGAAGAATCTTTTTACCCATTCGACAAGTGTACAAGTTAGGTGGGTCGACAACATATTCCTGTCATGTGACGCACATGCCGTCACCAGTGTCGTATAGAATATATCAGACGTGTTTTCCTGTGGAGGAATCGGTTGACCTATGACCTTGCGATCAAATGTTTTCGCTTCCCATTGGAGAGGCACGTCGTTTCGTCTAATAATCGGACGGTTTTGCGATGCGGTCGCAAAACACAGACACTAAACTTATTACAGTGAACAGAGACGTCAATGAACGAACGGACAGATAATAACTATGCAAAAACAAAGAAAGTAAAACTTTCACTCGAGGGAAGACTTGAACCAAGGACCTCTAATTCTGCAGCTGCTCACGCTACCAAGGGACCACGGCGCTCCTGAGCACATATTGTCCATGATGTTGCCTATGTGGCCCATGGACTACTCAGTTTGTATATTTTTGCTTATTTTTTCACAGTTCCACACAACTTCTTCCTGTTTTCTCAATTGATCTGTGTTCAGTTTATCAAGGCCTATCCACTGTGCCAACTTATAACTAAATCTGAGGGGGGTGCGATGGGGAGGTTCCCTTGTGAGATGAAGAGGTTGACGTAGGACAGGAAATCGTGGTGAGTCGTGTCAAATCAGTCGAAAGAACTTACGACCACCATTCCATAACAAAAGTCTTAACTTAGGTGACTCCATGGTGAACATTTCTGCCTACTACACTGACGTTAAGTCATTTAACGGTCTCAATCAAGCCGGCAAGACTGTGAAGACGTGACAAAAATCAGGCTCCTCCAGAGAGAAAAGCAATTAAACATTCTGTCTGGTGTTTACATAACCGTCCTGTAACCGGAAGGCTGTGAAATTCACGGCAGAACAGGCCATGCGGCAGAAGGGCGATTTCGGGGGAATCGTACCCTTCCTGTACGCCGGAGACAATTGTGTGTGTGTGCAGCCGTCTGTTTGCGCCGGCAGTGTTGTACCCCATTGGTAGGAGGCGGTGGCGTTTGACTGCACGGCTGCAGATAAGACGCTCCGAGGCGAACGCACGTGGTCGTGAATAGCGGCGAGCCATTAGCCGGACACCAAGAGGTCAGGACTAACGCCGATGCGCTTTTTACTGTGCACCCTCCCACAACAGTGTCAGAAGACACGAAGCACCATAAACAGCAAAAAGTGAACCTCACAATGATATGGTCCCTGTAAACATTTTTAACTTTCCACTAAACTATATTCGTAGTAATGACGGTGTGGATCACAGTAAGTTTTAGTGTGATTGCTAATAGAAGGGGATAGATGTAAAAGGTTCTGGCATAATTACGAACTGTGTGGTGCATCTTGTTACGGATGCAACTATACATAGAACCAGTAAAAAAAGGACACCAAGACAAAATCTGTAACGGAACTGAAAATTCAAGAGGAAATAAAAACATTACTGTTTGGTGATAACGGTATGATTGTGTCAGGGATGACAAAGAACTTTGGAAAATCAGATGAACGGAATGGATGCTGTCTTGAAAACAAAGGTGTAAGACGAACATCAACGAAAATAAAATAAAAATAATGAGGTAATACGTCACCTCATTATCTTTATTTTATTTTCGTTAAATCACGCGATGCTGAATAAATTACATTAGAAAATGAAATGTTGGAATCAGTAGCTAAGTTTCGCTATTTAGACAGCAAAACAATTGACAGCAGCAAAAGTGAACAGGATATAAAGTAGAGCACAGCAATAGAAAGCAAAGTTTGGTTGAATAGGAGAACTGTTTCAACATCAATTTAATATCAATGTTAATATCAGTTTCAATGTTATGAGGTAGTCTCTGAATGTATTTGTCTGATATATTGCCTTGTACAGCAGAGAAACGTGGAGGATAAACAGCACACACAAGGGGAGAGGAGAGGCTTTTGAAATGTGGTGCTGCAGAAGAAGGCTGGACGGGTGGAACGGACAGCTGAAGAGGAGGTACTGATTAGCATGAGGGGGACAACATATTTGTGGTACAACATGGCTAACAAGAGGAATAGGGTGATATCGCACTTTCTGAGGACTAATATGCAAAATCGTCAATGATTACTTCTTGTCAACGACGAGTAAATTATATAAGAATTAATTTCAGCCAGCGAGATGTGGCAGTATTAAAAGTATCTCTCAGATCAGAGTGCAAGCAAAGTTAGTTACAGCGAATCAAGGCAATGTTGAGGATCACTGGAAACCTATATTTGGAGAATAACAGCAAAGGAGCTGATGCAGAGCTCAAATCACAGCCGTGTTAAGGAGCCTTGAGGCTATCATCAGGGATGATGTTAAACATGTGTTAGGAATGATCTTCGTTTCTTACACCAAGTGAACATGCCGACTGCCCAGTAATTAAGGCCTTGAATTGCCTGTGGGAGAAAAATCCCTTTGGTCATGGTTTCCCTAATGAAGGGGAATACCGAGATGGTTCCTTTTTAAACGCTAAGAACAAATTTTTTCGGCATAATTTTTATATCCGAATTCTCTCTTCACCTCTTCCGTCATTATCATCATCGAAACGAAACAATTTAACATTTCTTCTTTTCTACCTTAGCCGGCCGGTATGGACGAGCGATTCTAGGCGCTTCAGTCTGGAACCGCGCGACCGCACGGTCGCAGGTTCTAATCCTGCTTCGGGCGTGGATGTGTGTGATGTCCTTAGGTTAGTTAGGTTTAAGTAGTTCTAAGTTCTAGGGGACTGATGACCTCAGATGTTAAGTCCCATAGTGCTCAGAGCCATTTGAACCATTTTTTTCTACCTTGATTTTGTATGCAACGCATTCTTTCAGGCAGACCTCTGCCCGAATCACCTATTCGTTAATGTCGTTTCCTCACAGAAAAGTTTAAGTAAATGAATTTCAGTTTTATAAATACAGGTCAATAACATTATTAACTGTTCGAAATAACTTTTGAAATAACAGTGTAGGTCACAACTGCTACTTAATTCAAGCGATGTGCCAACAGGCTCAGAATTAGTCTTCTGGTATAGTTGTTGAGATGGCAAGAAAATCTATTACATCCTCCAAAACAAAGAAAGGTTTCAATAAACAAACAAAGATTTTGTCTACTTAATGATGGCTTCTCGTTACTTATCCCATGATGTATTTCTGAATAAATTACAGCATTATGTTATGGGAAAGGAATGACCTAATTTCTCTTTTAGTTGTGTGTCAGGAAGCATTATGCTGCCACGTAAGAGCGTACAGTGGCATTCCTTACTGGGACATCACATCGCGTAAGGTCTTCAGGTTTCCATTCTTGAATCATTTACTTTCTTCACATTTTTATGACAGTAAAGATACTACACATTAAGCCTAGTAAGTGAATAATACAGCAGATAACGTATTGCATGGATTGACTTCTCGAATCATTGCTAATAAGCTGTCACCAAATTGAGAAGAAGAAGAAGAAACACTTCACAGTTTGTTTATCAGATGTGGACGAGGTAGAACAGTGGCGTGAAAAGTGAAGTACAGTACACTGGTTTTCTGCGGTTTAAGATAGATGAGAAGCTGTCATGGGAAGCAAATATTACAGCTTTCCCGGTGCACAGTGAACACAGCACTAGTACTATGCAAATACTGTGCTTTCTTGACGTGGAAGTTGTAAAGTCAGTGTGATATAGAAAATGTGAGAGAATAAAATTTTCGAGTGAAACAAAAAATACAGCGCAGGCTCACTTCAAATTTTTTATGTCGATTGGAAACATCAGAACCTATAATGTCAAAAGTTTCAGCTTCAAGAATCAGCCCCTAGACCTGAAGAACTGGAGCCAACTACGAGAAAAAAAAAGAAGTAAAAAGTTTATTGTAAATCTTACTCCTCTCGAAGTTTATTAAAAGAGTTAATCATAAAGGCAGTGACATTCAACAAATTATGTTAGGCCGAGGTAGATTACAACTGCTATTTGCAACACTGTAAACTCAGTACACGCAACTCCGTACAGCTTACTCTCTGTCAACAACGGGTGTCTTTAAGGAACATATGCTTTCTTAAGGAACAGCTGGATTCATTTAGAGAACACAAACCAGAGGAACAAACATTATGTGGAGAGCTTGTCTTTGTTGTCGTTTGGAAACGTCTGATTTACTCTCCTGCTTATATTTGCAACAGACTCCTGCAAATATCGAGGTGACCATTGACAGACAGCATACTTTCAGGTCCTCTTTCCAGCCAAAGCCCTTTTACTATCCGCAGTAAAATACTAAGTCCATTTAATTATAGTTGTTACTATAATTTACGACAGGGAATTTGATATGGGTCTTGTCAACAGGATGTAGGTTTTTTTATCGGGCCTACTGACCCAGGTTTAAGTTTTAGAGCGTTTTCACAACTAATTCCGGTTGAGTGCCGAGATCTTTTCTAACGACAGGACGTGGCGGTCACATTTTCCATTTCCTGTTAATTTTTACTGACGTGAGTTTAATGAGTTATTATGTCACAATTTTAGAATATTATTGATATTACAACTACTATTATTAACTTCTCAACTGACATTTCACACCGTCCAGCTAATGTAAACTAAATTTCGGGACCAAAACAGCAGGCGTTTAGTTGTACTGAATTTCATGACTTTTGTGCACGAAGTCGTCTCCGAGTCTTGGTGATATGATAAATGATATTCGTCCATGTATTTCTGGACATTTGTTTGGTGTTAACGTTCTTTCAGAATCAGTGTGGTGCTTTCTTTCAGGCCGTTTATCCACCTTCCTTTGGGTTTCCTCTACGTCTCTGAATACCTGATCTTTCGAGCATTCTAGTATGTCTTCTATTCTCATGATATGAACGAAGTACCTTAATTTCATCTGCAGTATTTTGATGTTTTTTATTTTGTTTTCCCGGGTCTGTTTCACTCTTTTATTTTCGCAGTAGATGAACTCCTCAGTAGCTTTTTCCGAACTCACATTTTAGAAGAATAAATTTTATTGTGAGCTACCTATTCACTACCCACAACTCACATCTATAGAAAACTATGGGAAAAGTCAAACTTTCAGTTATTTTTATCTTGCTTACAAGTGACAGTTTCTTTTCCTATAGCATCTCAATTTGATTGCAGTGGCGTTTCCAAGTTGCAATCTTCTTCTTGTTTCCTCAGTGTAGTACAGCCTAAAAATAAATATTTATTAGATTCCTGAGTGGTTTCTCCATCCTTTACTGCAAAAGTCTTAATTTCTGCTGTCAGTATTTTTGTTTGCTTCAAATTTAGCTTTTGGCCAACTTTTTTCACTTGATTTGCTTATTTTTTGCAGCATGTTTATAATGTCTTCTTCATTGCTTACTATAAGTCTTGTGGCCCTCATCTTTAATTCCAGTGTCTGTATCTATCAGACATGGAGTTCTAATTATACGCATTCATCAGGAATTACTAACGTTATAAATAGTAAAAAAAAAATCATGGAAGGCACTTAAGACTTAAAGACTAACGTGTTAGTGACAAAAGAGACATAACACTAATACTTGTGACAAAAACATTGCTAACATAGAACACCAAAAGAAGTAATATTACATTGGTACTAGACAGCTGTACACCAAAAATAAGTAACATGTAACAAAAAGAAAATAAATGTACAAAACTATGATGATTCTGAATACTGAGGACCAAAGATGTCTGAATGAGCACTGCCAGGATCTCCTAGCGGTCAATCACAAAGAAGTTTTCTCTATATGTCTGTTACATGAAAATCCAGAGCTCAGATGGAAACCCAGTTCTAAGCAAAAATGGGAAAGCAAAAACCAGATGGCAGTTATAAGAATCGAGGGGCATGAAAGGGAAGCAGTTGTCAGTAATGGAGTGAGACAGGGTTGTAGCCTATCCCCGATGTTATTCAATCTGTATATTGAGCAAGCAGTAAAGAAAACAAAAGAAAAATTCGGAGTAGGAATTAAAATCCATGGAGAAGAAATAAAAACTTTGAGGTTCACCGATGACATTGTAGTTCTGTCAGAGACAGCAAAGGACCTGTAAGAGCAGCTGAACGGAATGGACAGTGTCCTGAAAGGAGGATATAAGATGAACACCAACAAAAGCAAAGCGAGGATAACGGAATGTAGTTGAAATAAATCAGGTGGTGCTGAGGGAATTAGACTAGGAAATGAGACGCTTAAAGTAGTAAATGAATTTTGCTATTTGCGGAGTAAAATAACTGATGATGGTCGAAGTAGAGAGAATATAAAATGTAGACTGGCAATGGCAAGGAAAGCGTTACTGAAGACGAGAAATTTGTTAACATCGACTACAGATTTAAGTCTCAGGAAGTCGTTTCTCAAAGTATTTTTATGGAGTGTAGCTATGTATGGAAGTGAAACGTGGAGCCGGCCGGTGTGCCCGAGCGGTTCTAGGCGCTTCTGTCTGGAACTGTGCGACCGCTACGGTCGCAGGTTCGAATCCTGCCTCGGGCATGGATATGTGTGATGTCCTTAGGTTAGTTAGGTTTAAGTAGTTGTAAGTTATAGGGGACTGATGACCTCAGATGGTAAGTCCCATAGTTCTCAGAGCCATTTGAACCATTTGAAAAGTGGACGATAAATAGTTTAGACAAGAAGAGAATAGAAACTTTCGAAATGTGGTGCTACAGAAGAATGCTGAAGACCAGGTGGGTAGATCACATAACTAATGAGGAGATATTGAATAGAATTGCGGAGAAGAGAAATTTGTGGCACAACGTGACTAGAAGAAGGGTTCACTTGGTAGGACATATTCTGAGGCATCAAGGGATCACCAATTCAGTATTGGAGGGCAGCGTGGAGGGTAAAAATCGTAGGAGATCAAGAGATGAATACACTAAAGAGATTCGGAAGGATGTAGGTTGCAGTAGGCACTGGGAGATGAAGAAGCTTGCACAGGATAGAGTAGCATGGAGAGTTGCATCAAACCAGTCTCTGGACTGAAGATCATAACAATGACTGCTGAGTGTGTGACATAAAGAGTGAAAAGATATTATCTGTTATGTGCTACTTCATACACAACGATAAAGGCAGGTGGGCTAAAAAGTGGTGCACCAAATTTTGTCGTATACAAGCTGGACAGGAAGAGAAATTATTACTGTATATACTGTAAATAGAAGTTTTACTTAACTTGTAGCTATCTCCATGTGTTATAAAGAAACTTTACAAAAGAACAAATAGCGATGAAGTCCAGCTGTACAAGAAGCAAGTACAGAGCGTCTTGTAGCATGACGCTCCCCCTACTAATGCACGAGCGAACGGCCAAAAGCTGAATAAGACAAAAGACTGGGGCAGGTTGTGTAGCTGTCGCCGACCATACGATATCACGGCGGCATAAGGTACTCGTGGTCGGAGCCAGTGTAGGCGTGGCTCAGCGGGGACGCTTCATTGGATATGCCAGGTGCCTGCACGATCGCTGTCAGCGTCTGCTGGAAACGTGCGTTTCCGTTGCTAACTGTGGGATACTGCGGGGGGTGGTATCGATCTATGATACCTGTTGTAAGGTTTAGTTTTTCTGAAATGTCGAGACTGCTGACTTTCAGTTCACTTAACACATCGGAGGTATGGTTAATAGTCGATAGTGCCGTCGACGTCGTGGTTATTAGAGAGTACTGCGGCCATCGTGCGTAGGCGGGAGACGAGAGGGACGCGCCGGCAGGCTGTGGGTAGCGGAAGACGCAGCCGCCGCTGGAATCCTATTAAACTTTGCGCCGCCCAAGCCCGGCCGGCTACCTGCGCTGTTGACACACCGCCGGACGCCGACTTGGCCGGCGCCGCCGCCCCCAGGGGCAGCGAGCCAGACGCGGCAATAATTGCTAATATTACTACCGTCTCAATGAAACTTGCATCGCGCCTCCCAGAGCCAATATTTGACTTTAATCTGCCTGTTTGAATTGTTTAAAATAATTATAAAATCCGCTGTGTGGAGCCCGGCGAGGCAGATTACCGCGTTTAGAGAATGATCTGCAAGAAGCGCCTCCCTGCACGCCCAAGCTTTCAGTGTCTGCCGCCAAGTGTGTTAAGCGATGAGGTGGGAGGACCCTCGTACAGAAAAAGAATAAATGCGTAAGGGCTGTGGCGTATGACAGGACAAAAGCAATAGTTCTAACAAGTTAGATGAGGTGTGACATGCACCCACATAGACATAGCCGCTAATACACGAATCTGTGGTAGTCCTCGACATCTGTGACACCGATTCGAATCTTGGTGATGGAAGAAACTTGCACTGAAATTTGGCCTGCGAGGGGAGGAGAGGTGATGCTTAAATGTACCAACATCCTATACATTCCAATCCTATCCACAGCAACTTACAGGGTGTTTCAAAAATGACCGGTATATTTGAAACGGCAATAAAAACTAAACGAGCAGCGATAGAAATACACCGTTTGTTGCAATATGCTTGGGACAACAGTACATTTTCAGGCAGACAAACTTTCGAAATTACAGTAGTTACAATTTTCAACAACAGATGGCGCTGCGGTCTGGGAAACTCTATAGTACGATATTTTCCACATATCCACCATGCGTAGCAATAATATGGCGTAGTCTCTGAATGAAATTACCCGAAACCTTTGACAACGTGTCTGGCGGAATGGCTTCACATGCAGATGAGATGTACTGCTTCAGCTGTTCAATTGTTTCTGGATTCTGGCGGTACACCTCGTCTTTCAAGTGTCCCCACAGAAAGAAGTCACAGGGGTTCATGCCTGGCGAATAGGGAGGCCAATCCACGCCGCCTCCTGTATGTTTCGGATAGCCCAAAGCAATCACACGATCATCGAAATATTCATTCAGGAAATTAAAGACGTCGGCCGTGCGATGTGGCCGGGCACCATCTTGCATAAACCACGAGGTGTTCGAAGTGTCGTCTAAGGCAGTTTGTACCGCCACAAATTCACGAAGAATGTCCAGATAGCGTGATGCAGTAATCGTTTCGGATCTGAAAAATGGGCCAATGATTCCTTTGGAAGAAATGGCGGCCCAGACCAGTACTTTTTGAGGATGCAGGGACGATGGGACTGCAACATGGGGCTTTTCGGTTCCCCATATGCGCCAGTTCTGTTTATTGACGAAGCCGTCCAGGTAAAAATAAGCTTCGTCAGTAAACCAAATGCTGCCAACATGCATATCGCCGTCATCAATCCTGTGCCCTATATCGTTAGCGAATGTCTCTCGTGCAGCAATGGTAGCGGCGCTGAGGGGTTGCCGCGTTTGAATTTTGTGTGGATAGAGGTGTAAACTCTGGCGCATGAGACGATACGTGGACGTTGGCGTCATTTGGACCGCAGCTGCAACACGGCGAACGGAAACCCGAGGCCGCTGTTGGATCACCTGCTGCACTAGCTGCGCGTTGCCCTCTGTGGTTGCCGTACACGGTCGCCCTACCTTTCCAGCACGTTCATCCGTCACGTTCCCAGTCCGTTGAAATTTTTCAAACAGATCCTTTATTGTATCGCTTTTCGGTCCTTTGGTTACGTTAAACCTCCGTTGAAAACTTCGTCTTGTTGCAACAACACTGTGTTCTAGGCGGTGGAATTCCAACACCAGAAAAATCCTCTGTTCTAAGGAATAAACCATGTTGTCTACAGCACACTTTCACGTTGTGAACAGCACACGCTTACAGCAGAAAGACGACGTACAGAATGGCGCACCCACAGACTGCGTTGTCGTCTATATCTTTCACATCACTTGCAGCGCCATCTGTTGTTGAAAATTGTAACTACTGTAATTTCGAAAGTTTGTCCGCCTGAAAATGTACTGTTGTCCCAAGCATATTGCAACAAACGGTGTATTTCTATCGCTGCTCGTTTAGTTTTTATTGCCGTTTCAAATATACCGGTCTTTTTTGAAACACCCTGTATGTAGTAACCACTTGTAACACTGATGATAGTGGTCCATTCGTCGGATGGAGACCTTAATTCTTACGGGCTACTCGAGAGAAGTGTTCTACGTGACAACACTTATTTAAAACTCTCAATAGTTTCAAATAATCATAAAAACAACACAAACTCATTTCTTTATATATCCGCTCTTCACAGTCAGTCTCGGTAACTACGACTAACCACAGTGACTTGTTTGTGAATTCTCTTAAATTTTCTTTTAACTTTCCCTCTTAAATGTCAAAGTAGATAAGAGTAAGTCGGTCAGCGGGGAAATCTTTGTATACCGGTATAAAGACCTCTCACCTGGCAGTTACGTCCATTTTTACTACTTTTATTCGTCATACGTTTCTGAATAAATTTTCGGGAAAAAAGCATCTGCAATTGAACAGGTTTATGTGTATTACTACTCCCTGCCATATGGAGTATTGGAAGCGTTAAAATCTGTATACAGGGACCTACGTTATGACAAACTATTGTAACGGTATTTACGTGAGAGAACACAAAACATCGTGAACGCTTCAATCACTTGATATAAGAACGCCTGCAAAAACCATTATTTGTTGATTTCAGCACCATGAAACTACATGTATTAGATAATGTATTTGTTTTAATGATTGGGTAGTAAGAAGATATGAAATCTTGTAGTCGTTAGGGATCTCTCCTAGGTACAGTATGGAAAACGTCACATATGCTAGTTAACTGTTTGAGGCTGGCTTAAGATGAAAAATGGGATTTTGAACGAACAAATAGAACCAAAACAGAAACGAGAAATGAGAAAAGAAAGAGAGAAGACGAGTAAGGTAATTAAATTTACAAACAGTTACGTTTTATGCTTCTCTTGAACACAAGAGATGTAGAAAACGAAAACTTTTTTGAAAGTTTCGCATACCAATCTGTCTTTCACGAGAGGAGAGATATCTTGTTTTATTCCTCAGATGCAAATAATTCTTACATAAAAAGGTGTGACACAGATGATATTGGAGCGTTCTACATTTGAAACGGATCTGTAAACGTGTGCTTCGTTTCTAGCATCCAAATAAAACAATTAAACCTACAGAATCTCTAATTACGGAACCGCAAATGACAATAATAATAAAATATAAGATACTGTCTTTTACAGGTCTTAACATATTAAGAAAAAGTCAACATGTAATTAGAGCAATTAGAGGTGTATAAAAGTAATCAGAGAGATTCAATTCTGTTGTCCTATTGCTTACATTGTGCTTTGAGTATAGGCTTTTGTGTTACAACTATGCAAACTTCGTCAAAGCTGATAGCCTTTTCCAGATGTTCATAGGCAAGTGACCTTAACATGACTTCCAAGCGATCGGAATCGAATAATCTGGAATGTCGTGCAGCACGAATAGGTCTTCAGAAGAGAGTTGAAAATATTGTCATTAGTGTTTGCTGGCATATTACATGCAAAAGTAAAGCAACGAGGCCACAGTTAAACACCATATGGAAACTCGGATTTATCGGTGATGCAATAACTCCGTTACAAATAAGTTTTAGAGAAGAAATTGGCTTCGGTTGTTTCAGAAGGACATCTGGTACTCGCTAATCCTCTCTTGGGAAACCGTGAGAAGCTTCTACTCTTAACAAATACGAAACCATAGTGCAAACTGCTGTTCTGCCTCGTTCAGTTAAGAATGTTACGACATTATTCGCTGAGAGATCGCTGAAGTTTGTTTAGTTGAAAATGAAGTGAGACATTTCCTTCTCAAACCCAGGAGTGTCGTTCTTTAAGCTTTCCCGCTCACCGCAGATATTTGATAAGTAGCGCGTTATGAAGCGAAGTGGCTGCTTGGAAAGAAAAGTTTGTTAGTAAGTTTATGGATTATAATATTCAGTTTATATTAATTATGGCTAAACAGATGCTGGTACATAGCCTCCCGTGTGGGGTGCAAAGAGCTTGGCACCTCCAACTTGTCGGCAACTGATCATAAGCAGTAATAGGCTTGAGATGAGGCGCTGTACTGCGTTTTGAAATTTGGTACTGGGCGTTGGGACACAGTACGGTGATTCGGTAGAGTACATATGTACCTGTCTTACGTTAGTCACCACGTCAAAAAACGTGGGATGTTAGCTGAATGTCACTTAACTTCCTCCGGTGATAACACCTGTGCGCTACACTGCAAGTCGAGCAAGTTATTTAGTTCATCCTAGCACACACGCTAACAGATCCATTTACACTCGCTAGGAATGCATATTTTTGTGAAACATATTAATCCAGAAATAAATTATAAAGAACTCAGAACCCCTGTTAGGACTAGTATTTCCCGACTGGAAAGCTTTTCTGGCACATCCCACTTCTTTGGATTTCCGACAATCCGCCTTACGCTGTAGGACTTCTAAAAACCAACTGTGCTGTGGGTCATTAAGAAAGTTACTTTTCCACTCTCGAAATAAGGAAGATATAAGAATCGCTGAGCGCTTGTGAATAATTTCATGTTTTCCACGGCAGTCAAATTGCTTTTTCTCCGTTCCTTTAGAGGAGCTACGTAAATTTTTCTTCGTCATTCAAACGTGTAAACCTTGGAAGGAAGATTGCAGAGATATACTTCTGTTAAATTTAGTGGTAAGAATAGTGACGATCCTTCGAAGGTACTGGGAAAGCAGAACATTTTGGAGCTCCTATTGTTCTGCAAGAGAAGGAAAAAGAAGGAAGGGAGATTAATGTTTAACGTCCACCGACATCGAGGCCATAGAGACGGAACACAAGCTCGGATTGTTTCAGGAAGAGGAAGGAATTCGGCCGTGTTCTTTGAAACCAACCATCCCAATATTCGCTGGAGCGATTTAGAGAAATCACGGAAAACATAAACCTGGATGGTCGGACGCGGATCCGAATCATCGTCCTGCCGAACGCGTGTTTAGTGTGCATACCACTGCGTCACATCGCTCTGCTTCTCTAAGAAAGTAAGACAGCTTAGGTGATCCTCTCCAGATCAAACGCGACTTAAGGGGGGACGTTGATGAAAAACACACACTATTTCAAATGTGCACCAAATCCACAGTTTTGGAGATATGGCAAACAAATTTTGTACCACGCTTTACATGAAAGTAACACCTTTATATTTAAAATCCTTTGATTATATATATTCAACTTTTTAAAATGAAATTTGAAGTTTTATTTTCAAAAAGTAATGTACGTTCCTTTTTCTCAGAAAGTATCCAAGAGATTTCTACAAAAATTTCTCCGTTTCATCTCTTTATATGTTGTAAGCTTCACCCATGAGGTTTTTGGAACAGGTCAAACAGGAGAATTTTCATAATTTTTCAGTTATAATTCCACAAATACAATTTTAAATTCATGCAAAATTCCAAGCACTTTGCCCCATATTTCAGCTTACAATCAGAATTTCAAAAGTTTCTCTTGAGACAACGTTTATTGTGTTTACAGAAATATGTGTACAAAATTTCATAATTTTAGCATTCATAGAATCTGAGGAAAAGGAACACAAGCTTTAAAAAATAAACTTTTCAGGAAACGCAATTTAAAGTTCAACCTAACTTTTCCCTTATGTCACTTCTTGAGAAGGCACCACATTTGTACTCTGGGTCGTCTTTCCCTTCAAGGCTTCTCTTCTGGTTTCTTGTTGTCTGTCTTGTTTCCTTTACCAGGTCTTCAACTGACTTTTCAACTGCAGAGACGCGCTGTAAATCTATTTTTCTCAGGATGTCTTGAGTAAAATTTCCTATCTTGAAGCCCATTCTTTCTAATACCTTCATCCTTCCAAAGTTACCATCATTAAATACAGTAACTGCATCATAAGTTGCAATTCTGACAACGGTAACAGATGCAAATGTGTTTTTAGGGCATCGTTTCCATATGAGTGAATTTAGAGACTCATTTGGATTCTGGGTTTTGCCATGAACACACTTTTTGAGAAGTGCGGGTTGGGCCTAAAATGATCTATAAAACCAAAGAGTATGTATCACGGCCTTCTAGATGTTTGCCGCACACGTTTGGTTGAAAGTAATACACAGAATTGTTGTCCACTAAGCTGCTGTTGAAGTGCTTCTTCAAAACGTAGGCGTGGCAGGGAGGCCGCGTCACACTTTTAATTAATTTTCAGGCACTTCGGATGCGATTTCAACATTGAAACTTTGGGAACTTATTGTCCATGAGTTGTACGAACAAATAAAAAATAAATCGAAAATTGACATTTTGGGTCAATTTCATCAATGTCCACCCTTAAACAGACGTTCTTATTCACCGTTTCATTTTTGTTGCTTCTTCCCCCTTCCCCATTTGTCTGGTAGATGGCCTGTCAGCAATAGCACTTACGTCTGATATTCAGCTAGACAGATTTGAAAATATACAAAAGTGATTTCAAATAGTATTGAGATTTTAAATTAATTATAGTCTCCAAGTGGACCCACTGTGAGTTTTTCGTAGAAGATAAAAGTTGATGATGGATAATACAATACATCCACTGATGGTGATGTTGGTGGTGCATGATTTGGTTCTGCCAGGGAATAGAGCAGGATGAAAGATGAGATTTGTTTATTTTCAGATAGATACGAATAGTGTGTGGTAAGGAGTTTGTGGTAGAGTGTTTTAGAATGGATGTCGGACAGAAATGATAGGGAAGGATCTTAGAACTATGCTGTCTGAAAGGAAAGTAAAAAAGGAACCCTTACATGGAGAGGATATGGGGCATTCTGCTCAATCTTTAACAACTGTAACATCTGCGGACGGATTTCTTGACCAGGTATGAGATGGGAAAGTATGTGGTGTGTAGGTATGAGATTAGAGGGACTGGTAAAGACGGATGTGCAGAACGTTCCAGATGGACAGAAATATTGCAATGTAAATCACTTAGCAATGAAATAAATAGGAAGACTGGGGAAACGAAGGCAAAACACGTGCAGGAAAATTTTAAAGAAATCGAGAAAAAAATAATCGTCGAAATGATTGCCTGAGGAAACAGAAAAGTGAAAAAAACCTTGAGTGAAATTAAAAGCTAGGGCGGTAATATTAAGAGTGCAATGGGAATTCCACTGTTAAATGCAGACGAAGTCTCTGATTAAAAAGAGTGTAAGATACGGATACAACCTTTCACCCATACTGTTCAATTTGCACATCGAAGAAGCAATGACGGAAATAAAGGGAAGTGTCAAGAGTTCCTCAAGTTCTTCGGAAAATGTTCATGCACCAGCCGGTCGAAGAAAAGGACCTTAAACTCGTTATCAGACGATTTCCCGCCCAGGTAACTGTGAACAGCCGACGAATGCGCTACTTGATAGGGGCTTCCCTGCAGCCAGTGTACATCAGCGCAAAAATTGCGACGACAAACAAACGACCTGGTGCTGCAGCCAGTTTCGCCTTTAGCCTACGAAAATCAAAGAATAACAACAAGATCCACCGAGTCCAATATTTACTGTACACACACGTTCGGGTGGAGACGCACAGGAACAGGGAACGCCCAGCCCAATGCAAGAAGTACCAGCGTTTCGAACACACACCCAACACTCACTTTCGGCTCGGTGTGTTCGCTGGCTGGTAATTCGTTCCACGGGATTCGCCGAAGGGTGGTACACTGATGTTAAAATTTGTTTTATACCACAACTGGCTAATGTTTGCCTCCAACGAATTCCAGTGAACATTGACCCATTGTCAGAAAGAATAGCCTCTGGTTTGCCTACCTTGGCTATATAATCCTTGACCAGCTTCTTGGCTATGGATGCAGCAGTAGCTGATTTTAATGGATAAAGTTTGACATACTTAGTGAATATATCAAGAAAAGCTACAATATATTTGCATCCTCCGTTTGATGATGGTAGAGGACCACAGACGTCGACCGAAATGATTGACAGCGGTTTAGTGGGTATAATAGGATGTAGGAAATCTTTCACACAAAAATTTCCTGGTTTGGCTAGCTGACAAATTTTACATTTCCTTAACTGTCTGTGCACTTTCCTGCGAATGTTTGGGAAGTAGCAATATGCTTGAATCTTCCGAGCACACTTTAATACTCCAAAATGTCCCCAAGTGATGTGGGTGTGCAAAATTAAGTCATTCTCATTCTTCTCGGGAATACACACCTTCCAATTATCTGAATCAAGATGCCCTTTGAAAAATAAGACGTCGTCCTCAACTTTGTACAGTCTGTTCAGATCATCGTTTCCAGGCTTTGCTAAAGTTTCCTTTATTGAATGCCAACGAGGGTCTTCATTCTGTAGTTTTTCCATGTTCTTACACATGTCAAGAAAATGTTTCCTATATATTCCATCAGTCATAATAAGAACACTAAATTCGGACGGATTGTCCGTGATGTTGATAGTTGACAAATCTCCATCTGGCATTCTAGACAGTGCATCAGCGATGAAATTATCCTGTCCGCTTAGGTATTTAATTTCAAATTGAAACTCTTGGAGTGAGAGCGTCCATCTTGCTAATCTTGGATGTAATAATTTACATGTTTGCAAAAAACTTAACGCTTTTTGCTCACAGTATGCTGTTGTCTTCGCTCCATATAAGTAATAGTAAAATTTCTTAAATGACCAGACTACGGCCAATGCTTCCCTTTCGGTAGTCGTATATGTTCTTTCACAAGCAGTTAAGAGTCGGCTAGCAAAGGCTATTAGACAGAAAGTTGATTTTCTGTCTATCATCTTTACTTGGAAGAGGCATGAACCTATTCCAATTTCCGAAGCATCTGCCATTAAACCGAATTCTTGGCTCGTATCTGGATGATATAATATTTGTGAATTGACTAAGGCATGTTTTATCGCTTCAAATGAATTCTGACATTGTTGCGTCCACACCCACGGAGTATTTTGCGCAACAAGCTGTACAACGGTTCTGCATTAATAGAGTGGTCGTGAATGAAACGCCTGAAAAACGAGACAACTCCGAGGAAGCCCTTTAACTGCCTTTTTGTTGTTGGAACTGCAAAGTTTTTGATTGTCTTTAGTTTCTCGGAGTCCGGTAAGATGCCTTTTCCATTTATAAGATGACCCAAAAATTTGATTTTATCTCGAGCAAAATGGGACTTTTGCAGATTTGCGGTTATGCCTGCTTCCTTGAAACGTTCTAACACTCTTCTCAATAAATCAACGTGCTCCTGCCATGTGGTCGTAGCTATGAGCATGTCGTCCACAAACAAAGTTAAATTGCTTCGAAGTGCAGGTCCCAATGCATAATCTAGAGCATTTATAAAAACTCCTGAGCTCACGTTTAGCCCGAAAGGTAAAACCTTAAATTGATAGCTTCTACCTGCATGTACAAATGCGGTGTACTTTTTTGATGGTTCGTCTAGAGCCACCTGCCAAAATGAACTTCTCAAATCAATATTTGTTAAGTATTTCATCCCCTCGAACTTTTGAATTAGTTCATCGATATTTTCCGGGTGAGTTCGCATGGGCACGATAATCTTATTTATCTGCCGTGCGTCTAGCACGAGACGAACTTTTCCTCCCTTTTTCGAGACAACATGAAGCGGACTACAGTATGGACTCGTCGAAGGTTCGATCAGATCCCATTCAAGCATCTGGTGGATTTCCGCATCAACTGCCTTTCGTTGGTGCCACGGTACTGGATAAAAAATACGGCAGAAAACTTGGTGTGGTATCACATCTAAATGGCATGTGTATCCCTTGAATACACCAGGTCTTTCTTGAAAGACTTCATGATATTCCTGTAGAAGATCATATAATTGTTTTCTTTGGTGTTGTTGCAAATATTCAGGTTCTTGTACCTTTTCATATACCATATCTTCAGGGTTTAAAACTGATTGCAAGTAATTATTTTGGTAATACCGTACAGGTTTGCTATGTATCCACTTTATTTGCAGCTTTCGTCCCTGACAATACTTTCCATGGGTACTATATTCCCTGAGAAGATTCACTTGATGTTTCTGATCCATTATTGTAAAACTGGCACGGCCTAGAGAAAAATCGATATGGCAATTTCTCTCTCTAAATTCATTTATACCCAGGATACAGTCCTCAACCAATTTTTCTATTACAAGGAACGTGCAATTTATAGCTACATTTCCTATATCTAACTGGAGTTGAGTCTGCATTTTAACCTGAGAAGACTTATGACCAGTAGGACCTACAATTCTACAACATTGAACAGGAAAAATCGGTGGATTTGCTTTCTGAAGTATTCTTTGAAATAACTTCTCAGAAACGACATTTACTGCTGCTCCTGTATCTAAAGTAACTTGCACAGTAATGCCTTCAATTGCCGCCTGAATTTTTGCAACAGGTACAGTGATATGTTCCTCTTGACAAGGCATCATATCCTGCTGAAGTTCTTCTATTAATAATCTGCCATCATTGTACCGAAAAAAATTGACGCTTGAATTTTCGCCCCTGTAAACTTCCTCGACTGCACCGTCGGGGCTTCTGACAGTCGAGTTTAGTTTGACGATTGTCCGTTATTAGTAGATGTCTTCTCCGTTACGTCGGTTATTATTGGTGGTTGATTTCTCCATTCATTTGCATTATCATTTGGTACCCAACCTGAAGTTGTGGTTGGTTGTGATATTCTTGGGTTGGTTGCTGATATCGGCGTTTTTGCTGATAATTCCCTTCTTGATAGTATCCTTTCCTCTTCTTATTATTCTTCCTCCATTTCCGTTTATATGTTTGTTCACATTGTTGGTCATGATTACACTGGTCGGGATTTTCGTTACCAAATTTCACGTTTTTCTGGAAATAATTCACCTGTGGGTTTCGTGAATTGTGTGAAAAAGGTTTGTTTCCATTCTGTTTGCTGTTACTATTGTATTTGTTAGGTTGGTAACTTGGCTGGTTATAGCGCACACATGATTCTTCGAACAGAATGTCTATTGAATCCAATGTGGCTAGAAAATCTTCCACATGTTGTTAAGGCACATGTAGAAGTTTTTCCTAAACCTCAAGTGGAAGTTTGCCCTTTAATATTCGAATGATATCCTGCGACGGGATTGGTTCATTCCAGTATTTGCTTTTATTTATATACTTCTCGAAATACTTTCTTAAAGATCCATTTTTGAAAGAAAAAGGTTGTAGGTCAAAAACTTCCTTACGTAGTCTTTCTTGTACTCCCTTATTCCAGTATTTGTGCAAGAAAGCGCGTTCAAACTGGTCATAATCTTGACACCGATCGGATGCTTCTGGCGCCCACATCGATCCATCTCCATGTATGAATCCTGCAACGTACATAATTTTTTGTTGCTCAGTCCACATTCGCGGCAATATCCCTTTAAATTGCTTGATAAATACCACGGGATTGATCGACTTCCATTCGGGAATAAATATCTGGAATTGACGATATTTAAGCATTTTTTCTTCATTCATAGTCACAGGTGTATTCTGGTGGCTACTTCGCGGCGAATGATAATCTCGATCATTTGTTTCTGGTTGATTACGTAAATATGCACCAATACATGGATATTGTTGCATGGATTCGGTTTCACTGGTTTCATCAGGAATAATGTCTGCTTTTGATAAACTGCAAGTAGTATGTGCCCCTCTAGTATTAACTAGACCTTGCTGGCATGCTTTTAATGTATTTTCTATCTTTGCTTTCCAAGCAGGAAATGCATCTCCTATATTCTCCTTAATCTCTTTAACTTCTGCTTTAAGTTGTTCTTGTGCAGCTTCGTTGTTAACTTGCACGTTAGAAACCGTTTCTTTCAAGGTTTTGTCAACATAATTTCGCACTGTCTCGGTTTGCTCTTTCGCCCAATCTTCAATGTCCTTAGAGAATGCGATCTTATGTTCATTGAAAAGTTTCTCTATGTGTTTCTCGCCTTCGAGACTGAGATTGTCTATCCTCCGAGTAAGCTCAATGACAGCTTGCTCGTTATCGAGCTTAATTGTACTCACGTCTTGCGCAATAGTGTTCTGTACATGAATAACTTCCTGCACTTGATGATTTAGTGTATCTTGACGACATAAGATGTTTTTGTATTTGTTTGTTAATTCCTGATACTGTTGTTCTTGTGTAACTATGAGTTGTGCCTGACTGGTAATCAAGTGACTCTGCTTTGTTTCCAAACTCTGGAATTTTTCAGTAATCTTATCATTTATTTCTTTTAGTTTATTAGATTGCTCCTGAGCCAAATTAAATTGCGCACTCTCCAATACTTGGAATCTACGATTCATGTCATTTGCAAAAGTGGATTGCGTAGTTTCCAATGCCTGGAATCTACGATTCATATCGTTTGCAAACGTGGATTGTGCCGTTGCAAGATTAGATTGCAATGTTTCCAATGCCTTAATCCCTTGTGTTATGACAGTCAAACTTGACATCAGCTGGGATAACAAATCGGTATTCTCAGCAATTGGCGATTGCACTGGGCTTAATGAGGATTGTACCGACACAATTTTCGGTACAGTCATTTCGTTTTCGCACGCGTCTGTGTCAGAGATGAAATTCATGTTGTTTGTTGGTTGCTGCATATTTCTCTGGACTTCTTTCGACATATGAATGTCGGAACTAGCAACCGTTCGTGTCGACGGCGGGAGCGCATTAATTATTGCTGGTTGCTCAGCCGTAATCGACATATCGCTAACTACGGCGGTATTAAATTCTGTGGCACTAGTTGACGATGCATTCACACTATTTAATTCATTTTGTGGCATTGTGATGCGTGCTTGCTTACTGGCTTTGAACATAGATCTAGTTATCACCATGTAAATGAGCAATTGACAGTTTCTCCTCTAAATAAGTTCTACAAAAGTGACTATTGAACTTTTACACACGCAAAAAACGTTAATGTCCTAATGCTGTTAATGTGCACTTTACAATGTGACACTAACACAGTACATAGATAACACATAAAATATTGTCTTACTATATCTACTGAAATACTGGAATTCTAGTAAAAGTAATATAGCAACACTGTTTATACTTAGAAAATTAATAGATGAAAGGTCACTAAATACATAAATGCTCCAGAAAGCTAGTAACTCAAATGTTCTGGCCTTTTTGATGTTTCTGCTCGGCTGCTGGGACGGCGTACTTGTTCTCTTCACAAGATACTCCCCCACGTTCAGTTAGCATGAAACATACAAAGGACCATAATGTAGTTACTCTATAAAACTAGACATACATACACACAATGAAACATTAATTACTAAATTACTAACATGGTTATATTTCATGTTCACTATGAGTGTTGTATCAGGATCGTGTCCTGTCACGGTCGCCATCTATAAAGACTCCTTTCTTACTAGGCTAATTACTATTTAGCTCTACAGGGCCTTTATACTGAAATGGTTCCCCACACCACCTAGTAATGTCTTTCTATGTGTGTGAGTAACTGTATGTTCACTGTCGTGGGTAAATACATACAGCGTACATAGGGCGGTGTGTGAAGCTGATAGCGATTACACTCTTCCGCTGTTGTAGAAATCTGCTCCAGATGCTGCAGATACCGTGTTGAGCTGAAAGTGGTAACCAAAGTACGGAGAAATATTCTTCGGGGCTCTGTTGCATAGCAATCAGATTGCTTTCAGTTCTGAGAAATGTCCAGTTACTATTGTGGATTTGAATGATCCATGAAGGGACTTCTTTTCCGAAGAAAACATCGAAGTATTTCACTAGAACTGAATGCTCCCGTCGGAACTGTTCTCAGCTGGTGTTTATTAGTAAATCACAGTAGCAGTATATCGCTGGGTGTATAATAAGACGTACCTTATTGAAATGAACAATATTTTATTGTTCTATTAACTGATTTCCTTCCATATGCACTTATATTTTACAATTTGAATCAAAAACTCGCAATGGCGTCGATTTTTTACATCACAAGAATGGCTCTCCTCCCCTAAAATTACTCTTAACAAGAACAAACAAAAACTATATCTCCTAAGAATAATTATGTGAGCGCTGACCGCCACAGAGTAATAAACAATATCTTTGTCTCTCTCTCGCACTGTCACAGCAAGGTACGCTGCATGATACATCATACCACATGTCCAAGGAGTGCACAGTGCCGCGTAATACCAAGACAAAAATGTGCTGACTGAGACGGAGACCACCCGGCATCTAGGCTGTGTTGCGAAAAAATAAGAAATCAAGCAACGAGAAGCCAAAGAAACGGACGCAACAGCAGTTCATTACATGCAACACCCACGCCGGCTACTCACTCTTCTCCGCCACAGACACTCACACCAACCACAACCGAAGCCGCCAACTGCCAGTGAACACACTGCATGTCACCGTCTACCTGGCACTGCCTCTCCCGACACCGAAGACGTCAGTGTTTTGACATCACGAAACATCACACAACTGTTCTCGCAGGCGCTACAGGATATCTCCAAGCTACTCAACTGCCTTCAGCCGAAGATCTCTTCCTGAGTCTTGTTGAAGGAATCATCGAAGGGTTTGCAGCGCCTTAAATGGCGTACAGTCTGGAATGCAAATGGCCTGCGATCAAAGAAATCTAAGATTAACGACTTTATTTCTCGACATCCCGATACTGCACGTATCAACGAAACGCACCTTAAGAACACAATCCTGTTCTGCCTTAGAAATACAAACATCTATCGCACTGACTGTCTAAGCAGGCGAGTGTGGGAGGGGGCCACGGCCATCTGAGTCAAAAAGTCGCTCTGTAATCACCTAGAAGTGTTACCGGCGCTACATTCACTAGAAACAGCGGCTGTGACGATCAGCACAGCAGTAGGTAATGTTCCCGTCCTCGCAGCTTACATCAGCTCCGAGGCTTCACTGACGAACTCTTTATTAGCGGCAGAGCTGAACGCTAAACATGTCTCCTGCAATTCACGGCAAACGAACGCCAAAGGACAAGCACTGTTCGACATGCAGGGTGAGCTCCGATGTGCCTTCCAGGCGCCATCGGATCCTATGCGAATTAGCTACTTCCACCACCAGGAAAACGACGTTCTAGACATTGCCCTCGCGAAGGGAACATGCTCTAACAATCATATACGCACAATCAACAATCTGTCCATCGAACACCAGCCGGTAGTTGGCAACCTGGAATGCGGAGATCTCCTCCTCCTGCCTATCCGCTGGTCGGACGTCATCTGGGACCAATTTTTACTGAAAATACCTTGATAACAACGTACGGTCGACCCTCCATGTGTTCACACCGGAAGAAATCGACGTTTCCGTGGTGGCACTCACCAACAAAGTAAAAAGAGCTCGAAGCGAGCAGCTACTACCAATGTTCGTCCTGAATCACAGTTTGACACCTTTCCACTGACTCCACAGGAGCTCAAAACAGCAACCACTACAGACGATGTTGACAACTCTTCCGCGACCCAGCGGACAGGCGGAAGGTCAAACGCCTGTCACGAGAACTGCACAACCGTGCCGCTGAATGGCGTTAACAGAAGTGCTCAACACCGATGTCACAATTACTACTGAGGATTCGTGACGAATGGTAACTCGTCGGACGAATCTGTCAACCAACGCCAATGAAGAGGGTGATCATCGGCCCTTCACCAAGAGGTCTTCAAGATATCTATGTCCACCAAATAACCATCCCCGATTAGGCCTATCGCGACGACGCGCGTCGCCATAAACTTCATATCCAAGAACCTCACGCAAACATCCGAATGACGCCTCTCCATGACAGACCATTCCTACCACGGGAGATTGCAAAAATGATCCGAAACACCTACAAATTTGCACCCTGGATCGATTTCATCACCATCACAGAACTACGCCAGTTTATGCACAAGGTAATTTTCCTCCTTATTCGGATCAACAAAGGATGTATCACATGAACTTACTTCCCCGTGTCATGGAAGAGGTCAAAATAGTGCGCAGCCAATGAATCACAGCCCCATCAATCTGTTACCCACACTGGGGATGGTCCGGGAGACAGAGGTGCTGGAACGACTCAAGCAGTACCTGTTACAGCACGGTGTCATCAGCCCAGACCAGCTTGGCCCTCAACCAAAGGTCTAAGCCGAACTCCAGCTTAAACGCCAAACTGAACACAATAAACAGCGCTTCATTCTTCGGCAGTCTACTGTTGTCATCTTCTTTGCCGTTGAAAAGACCTCCGATAAGGTGTGGCGCAACAACCTGATCGTGAAAATTCACCAGCAGACATCACTTCCAGACCGCTATATCCATCTGGTTGACAGTTTCCTAAATGACCGCACGTTTTCCGTGTCTGTGAATCGGAAACTTTCTACACCCGTATCGTCACAGGAGGGTGTCTTGCAGGGATCAGTCATCGCACCGTTACTCTTCAACCTTTTTGTGAACGACCTACAACCCATGATCACCAGCAGTCTCTATGCCGATGATACTGCTTTCCTGATTTCCGCATGTAGTACCGAACAGCTGATAGCTAGTGCGCACCGCCAGATCGGTGAAATGGAGACGTGGACCTTCAGCAACAAGATAACTGCACCAAGACAGCAGCGGTATCTTCACTAGCAAGGGGCTACTCATGCAAGTACTTGGACATGATCCCATGGTCATCAGCCACGAGATACCAGAGTGTCGACCTCGACACGTCCTTGATGTTAACATACCATGTTCGAGAACGTAAACAATCAACATACATGGCTATTAATCCACTGCTGCCATTCTTCCTTAGTAAGGAACCGGCGCTGAAGGCGAATCTTCAATTATACAACTGTACTGACCAAACTCGTCTATGGCTGGACCTGCGCCTTGAACGTATCATCACTCAACCACTCCAGAACCCCTGTCTATGGTCGACGCTGGGACCGCCGCGTTGGGCCACAGAATGAGAATTGTAAGCCTACTTGGAAGAAAAGTACCTTCACGAGAAGACTAAGGACTATGCCATATCTGTCTTCCTTAGAATCGACGCTTCACGGGATTTTGTACATCACATCCAACACGTCGGTACAGTCCACCCACAACCATGGTATAAATATGAAGTTCTGCTGGCCATTCCACAACACTGTCCGCCGAGGCCATCCTGCGGCGACCTCCACACGCGTCTTCACCCCGCATCCTTCACCTGCCCCACACCTCCCCACGGAACTGTCTCCAGAAACTTCACCTTGTCTTATAGTATTTTACTTGTACAGAAGTTCCACGGATCCATCTGAGTGCCCAGGATGCTCTCATTGTATCGTTCAGACACAAGATGGTCCCTCTTGAGTACGAACTACACACACACACACACACACACACACACACACACACACACACACACATACCTTCAGCGAATGCAAGAGCTAGTGAGTCTTGTGGTACGAGGGGGGGGGGGGGGGGGTCAGTTCACATGTGTAGCTGGTGCCGTAAACTGAACATTGTGTTATGCTTATTGCTCTAGCTAATTCTCCTTCGAAATTGCCAGTTGTGTATGAACTTCCTGTCTTATCGAAAGCTCAACACGGAAACAGGTATGCCTCGCATCATTTGATAATTTGGCAGGATTTCACTGTATTGCATGTGGATTTAAACCTGTAGCAAAAGAAGGGAGAATGCAAAAGAATAAACGGCTAGCCTTACCGTTTTAACGCAGACACTCCTCGGTTTTGTTATTAATGTACACTGTCGATTAATCTTGTTTCTTAGTCTGACGATGTTTGAGAGCGTTGTGTTTAAGTCTATATTGTGACTGGTACACTGCGTGGTCAGGCGGTTTCCCGATCTTAGTATTTTATAAAGTTTTGTGAACTCATGTTGATGCTTATTGACGCTATGTTTTTAACAATTATACGTGAGCTGGAACCCTTATTCTTACTAAATCTATTTTTAAATTGTTTTAAAATAAATATATTTTATAGCTCTCCTCTTGGTTAAGGTTAGTGATTCGTTTTTATTAGAGAGAAAAGCATTTTGGATAATTTGTGTTTTATGTCACGCAAGGTGCTTTTTTTCCCCCCATGAACCATGGACCTTGCCGTTGGTGGGGAGGCTTGCGTGCCTCAGCGATACACATGGCCATACTGTAAGTGCAACCACAACGGAGGGGTATCTGTTCAGAGGCCAGACAAACGTGTGGTTCCTGAAGAGGGGCAGCAGCCTTTTCAGTAGTTGCAGGGGCAACAGTCTGGATGATTGACTGACCTGGCCTTGTAACATTAACCAAAACAGCCTTGCTGTGCTGGTACTGCGAACGGCTGAAAGCAAGGGGAAACTACAGCCGTAATTTTTCCCGAGGAAATGCAGCTTTACTGTATGATTAAATGATGATGGCGTCCTCTTGGGTAAAATATTCCGGAGGTAAAATAGTCCCCCATTCGGATCTCCGGGCGGGGACTACTCAGGAGGACGTTGTTATCAGGAGAAAGAAAACTGGCGTTCTACGGATCGGAGCGTGGAATGTCAGATCCCTTAACGGGCAGGTAGGTTAGAAAATTTAAAAAGGGAAATGGATAGGTTAAAGTTAGATATAGTGGGAGTTAGTGAAGTTCGGTGGCAGGAGGAACAAGACTTTTGGTCAGGTGATTACAGGGTTATAAATACAAAATCAAATAGGGGTAATGCAGGAGTAGGTTTAATAATGAATAAAAAAAAATAGGAGTGCGGGTTAGCTACTACAAACAGCATAGTGAACGTATTATTGTGGCCAAGATAGACACAAAGCCCATGCCTACTACAGTAGTACAAGTTTATATGCCAACTAGCTCTGCAGATGATGAAGAAATAGATGAAATGTATGACGAGATAAAAGAAATTATTCAGGTAGTGAAGGGAGATGAAAATTTAATAGTCATGGGTGACTGGAATTTGGCAGTAGGAAAAGGGAGAGAAGGAAACATAGTAGGTGAGTATGGATTGGGGGAAAGAAATGAAAGAGGAAGCCGCCTTGTAGAATTCTGCACAGAGCATGACTTAATCATAGCTAACACTTGGTTCAAGAATCATAAAAGAAGGTTGTATACCTGGAAGAATGCTGGAGATACTAAAAGGTATCAGATAGATTATATTATGGTAACACAGAGATTTAGGAACCAGGTTTTAAATTGTAATACATTTCCAGGGGCAGATGTGGATTCTGACCACAATCTATTGGTTATGAACTGCAGATTGAAACTGAAGAAACTGCAAAAAGGTGGGAATTTTAGGAGCTGGGACCTGGATAAACTGAAAGAACCAGAGGTTGTAGAGAGTTTCAGGGAGAGCATAAGGGAACAATTGACAGGAATGGGGGAAAGAAATACAGTAGAAGAAGAATGAGTCGCTCTGAGGGATGAAGTAGTGAAGGCAGCAGACGATCAAGTAGGTAAAAAAACGAGGGCTAATAGAAATCCTTGGGTAACAGAAGAAATATTGAATTTAATTGATGAAAGGAGAAAATATAAAAATGCAATAAATGAAGCAGGCAAAAAGGAATACAAACGTCTCAAAAATGATATCGACAGGAAGTGCAAAATGGCTAAGCAGGAATGGCTAGAGGACATATGTAAGGATGTAGAGGCTTGTCTCACTAGGGGTAAGATAGATACTGCCTACAGGAAAATTAAAGAGACCTTTGGAGAGAAGACAACCACTTGTATGAATATCAAGAACTCAGATGGCAACCCAGTTGTAAGCAAAGAAGGGAAGGCAGAAAGGTGGAAGGAGTATATAGAGGGTTTATACAAGGGCGATGTACTTGAGGACAATATTATGGAAATGGAAGAGGATGTAGATGAAGACGAAATGGGAGATAAGATACTGCGTGAAGAGTTTGACAGCACTGAAAGTCCTGAGTCGAAACAAGGCCCCGGGAGTAGACAACATTCCATTAGAACTACTGATGGCCTTGGGAGAGCCAGTCATGACAAAACTCTACCATCTGGTGAGCAAGATGTATGAGACAGGCGAAATACCCTCAGACTTCAAGAAGAATATAATAATTCCAATCCCAAAGAAAGCAGGTGTTGACAGATGTGAAAATTACCGAACTATCAGTATAATAAGTCACAGCTGCAAAATACTAACGCGAATTCTTTACAGACGAATGGAAAAATTGGTAGAAGCGGACCTCGGGGAAGATCAGTTTGGATTCCGTAGAAATGTTGGAACACGTGAGGCAATACTAACCTTACGACTTATCTTAGAAGAAAGATTAAGAAAAGGCAAACCTACGTTTCTAGCATTTGTATACTCAGAGAAAGCTTTTGACAATGTTAACTGGAATACTCTTTTTCAAATTCTGAAGGTGGCAGGGGTAAAATACAGGGAGCGAAAGGCTATTTACAATTTGTACAGAAACCAGATGGCAGTTATAAAAGTCGAGGGGCATGAAAGGGAAGCAGTGGTTGGGAAAGGAGTGAGACAGGGTTGTAGCCCCTCCCCGATGTTATTCAATCTGTATATTGAGCAAGCAGTAAAGGAAACAAAAGAAAAATTCGGAGTAGGTATTAAAATTCATGGAGAAGAAGTAAAAACTTTGAGGTTCGCCGATGACATTGTAATTCTGTCAGAGACAGCAAAGAACTTGGAAGAGCAGTTGAACGGAATCGACAGTGTCTTGAAAAGAGGATATAAGATGAACATCAACAAAAGCAAAACGAGGATAATGGAATGTAGTCAAATTAAATCGGGTGATGCTGAGGGAATTAGATTAGGAAATGAGACACTTGAAGTAGTAAAGGAGTTTTGCTATTTAGGGAGTAAAATAACTGATGATGGTCGAAGTAGAGAGGATATAAAATGTAGACTGGCAATGGCAAGGAAATCGTTTCTGAAGAAGAGAAATTTGTTAACGTCGAGTATAGATTTTTAGTGTCAGGAAGACGTTTCTGAAAGTATTTGTATGGAGTGTAGCCATGTATGGAAGTGAAACATGGACGATAAATAGTTTGGACAAGAAGAGAATAGAAGCTTTCGAAATGTGGTGCTACAGAAGAATGCTGAAGATAAGGTGGGTAGATCACGTAACTAATGAGGAGGTATTGAATAGGATTGGGGAGAAGAGAATTTTGTGGCACAACTTGACTAGAAGAAGGGATCGGTTGGTAGGACATGTTTTGAGGCATCAAGGGATCACAAATTTAGCAGTGGAGGGCAGCGTGGAGGGTAAAAATCGTAGAGGGAGACCAAGAGATGAATACACTAAGCAGATTCAGAAGGATGTAGGTTGCAGTAGGTACTGGGAGATGAAGAAGCTTGCACAGGATAGAGCAGCATGGAGAGCTGCATCAAACCAGTCTCAGGACTGAAGACCACAACAATAACAACAAGGTGCTTTTGAGATCATGAGGTGGGAAACTTGTTTTAATCTGTTAACGCATGATATTTTGTTAAAGTATAGGTAAAACCTTGTCATTTAAGTCATAGTTAAGACCAGAATTTTATTCAGTGGGGTCCATAATTTAACATCTGTTTTAGCTACGTCACTTGGTTTTCAGATCACGTTATCCAAGAAAATGTTCCTTCTTCTTTTAGACTGAAAGGTTACGTTGCTTACTTAATTTTAAGACATGTGTTGTAATTGTCTCTTATGTGTTTTAGATCCCTGATTAGTGTGATAAGTTCTGTATCGTAAAAAGTCTGTTTGAGAAGGGAACGTTTGGAAGACCGAACCTGGCAGTTATTTCTGAAGCTGTTGTGAGTTGTTGTATTCCACAAAGAAATTATATCTGATTTAACGTAGAAATTTCAGATGTCTTAAAAATATTATTATACCCTTTGATAGGCTTTATTCTTTTAAATTTTAAGCTGCCACTTTTTGTTAGAGTTATTTTTTAAAATAAAATTATAGAAGATTGTCCTTGTTTATTTCTCTGTATGTGCCTTTCGTATCTTCCACTAATAGAATTGAGTGTACTGTCTTGTGATGATTTTGAGATATTTCAGACTCAACGTTATCATAATCCTTACCCTTCAAAGTACATTTATGTTCAGGGAAGAGTATGACGCCCGCCTTCTGGGTGCAAATCAGGAGACTGTGAAGGATGTTTAAGGACTGTTACTTTTCTTTCAACCGAAACCTGACGGACAAGGGTAGGAATATGGGCAGACAACAATGACAATAAGTAAACACGCGCCCTCAAAGAGCTCGTGTATTCAAAGCAAATTGTTGTCAAAAATGGTTCAAATGGCTCTGAGAACTATGGGACTTAACTTCTGAGGTCATCAGTCCCCTAGAACTTAGAACTATTTAAACCTAACTAACCCAAGGACATCACACACATCCATGCCCGAGGCAGGATTCGAACCTGCGACCGTAGCAAATTGTTGTCAGTCCCTACAAATAAACAAAAATATTTAGTTCAGGAAACTTCTGCTTGCACAGTTTGTTAGCTCTTAACTAGTAAATTTTAGCACAATTTAACTTTTGACAGTTCAATTAGTAGCAGAGCTCACGCCAGTTGGCCGTCATTCAAATGGTTCAAATGGCTCTGAGCACTATGGGACTTAACATCTATGGTCATCAGTCCCCTTAGAACTACTTAAACCTAAATAACCTAAGGACATCACACAACACCCAGTCATCACGAGGCAGAGAAAGGCCGTCATTCGCTTCTAGAAATGATTGTATGATTCAACCATTATGACCAACGTTAAAGTCATTATTAGAATAGGTCTACGTATTGTTAATGGAAAGTGAAAGGACGGTGTATAAAATTTCCCATATTTTATGGATGAATATCCTACGCATGGTTGTAACGAGAAAGGGGGTGCACAAAATTTTGTATGTTCAATGGAGAAATACTCTCTGCAGCCTTACCAAATAAATGGAGCCGGTATATTATTATGTATTGGTGTATGATAGATCCTGACCAGGGATATTAAAGAAAGTGGGTTGATTTCCGTGGTATGATGACGAGTAACATGCTCTTCTAGTTACGTTACATTCAGCGCCTAACAAGACCATATGACAGAATATTTGATATTTTTCAATATGGCCCAACAAGTAAGACAATTAATCTATTGCACAACGGACAACGTAAGTCTAAACACGCATGTCAGGAATATAACGTCACAGAAATCCCAACAGACTTTTTTATTATTGCAGGTCTCTTATTCTGTTTATTACTTGCTTTCAAAAACACACTAAAACTACATGTACACTGATGTTTCGGGGTGAAGAGAATGTTGGAAGATGATTGTTAGCAGTATCATTTACAGAGACAATAAATTCTTTTATCATGAATGATGACCGTTTATTCAAGTCAGAACATCATACTGCCACTGACAATGCTTCATAAAACATTCAGTAGACGAGATTTTCTAGGTGTAAACAATAGCACACTATTTAACTTACCTTTACAATACGTAATTGATTATTCTTATTATTCTTTAGGGGGTCCCTTGACATACATCAAAACGGAACTATGAGGATACATCGATCATTGGTGGGGGCAACTGGCCTTGTTGTCGGACCACGGGATGAGAATCATTTAAATTCACACACATTCATTCCGTGCGAGAGCGGGCGACACTGTTACTATTTACCCCTACTGAGGCAAAAAAAAAAAGAATGAACAAAGGGGACAGCCAACCAGTATAGCGAGAAAAATGCGCCCTTGCAAACGTTTTGTTAAAACAAAATAAAAAAGTAACCAACTGGCAATAATTCTGTGCACATGAAGATATTCATTAGGAAAAAAAAAATTCACATGCTACAAGATGCATGACCACGTTACCTGAAAACTATGGATTCGAAAACGCACGGTCTAACGCACAACGACGGTGTTATCAATCACAAGGATTCACCAATCTAAATAGAGCTGGATTTAACACGCCATTCCCCACACGACACATTGTCTAATATGGAATGAAAGTAGCAGACGGGAGGAGTTCACGATACCTAATGTATAGGACTCAGCATGGACGTGATGGCAGCGCAGAATTGAACAAAGCAGTGTCCCACCTAAGAACCCTGATCTCAAGGAATTAAATAACGAATATCGCAGAAGGGGTCATGAAATGTTATCCTTAGGTAACGAAATTAAAACAGAATCTAGTAAATATTTCTACAAGCTACACTATCACATTCAAATACAGGATCCACAACAGAACAAGACAGGTGAAGAGAGCATGTCCGTTCACTTACCAATCAGCTGCAAAAGTAACGAAACATGGCGCCTATCCGAAATAGTTATCTTTTTGTTAACATTTCTATGGGAGAAATACTGCTACGACTGACCAACCACACCCCATCAAAGTCGGAAATAGCAATTATCTTTGGACTTGCTCACAGGTTTTCGTTATATGCTGTATATTCCCACAGGGTTTAGTTGGAAAGGGCAACAGGCTACATTTGCTAACTGTGACAGTCCACGAAAACATTTGAAATCTACTTGCACGCGTACACATTTCTTCAATCATAGTGAATTACGGGATAAATATATATGTGTCCTTCAACTAAACGAATACTTTGATTATCTCTTCTCCAAAGGCTGATTATAAACCTGACAGTGTGATATGTGATATAGAATTGGCACTACAGGTACGCACGACAAATCATAAACGCAAGGTGGAAAGAGTCTGATGAAAAATACTGAATAATAATAGTTCAAGGCCCTTTTCACAACATTTTGGAATTTGTTATCAAATATTAGCCTCCAAAAACGCACACTATTGAAAACACAATCCTACTTTTCATTGTCATTACCAGCGGTAATTCTTCTAGTTGTCTGAAATGATGAACGTAAATCACTAGAATTTATTATTTTGTATCTCCCCTGTTTGCTATCTGTTTCCTACCCACTTTCACGTATTGATCCCGCCTTGCGTCCATACTCCTCGCTGTTGACACCAATAATGCTTGTCGGAGCACAAGCCGTGCGATAGATCAAAGAAATGGCTGAAGAAATGGGATTTCGCCCAGGCTAGCGTGAACCGTAGATTTACAGGCTACACAGTTGTTCGAGTAATATTGCCACTTTTTACATGTGTAAAAACTGAGTCCCGGAACTTACCGAAACTATTACTTAAGACTCACATTTGTTTCCGAGGAACGGTCAACGACAGCAGAGATTACGGTGGGGTGGTCAATATTACGTGGGTCCATTACGTGGTGAGTGAACACATTATGCAGCAGGAGGTGAGTCGCGGATGGAGATGGGCAGGAGGTGCTAAACGTACCTCGCCTCGCCTCCAATAATTACGCAGACAAACCGTTTAGTGGCCGCGAGGGAGACCGCGGGCGCTGTTTGGGTAAATCACGGCCGCCGTTGTCGTCGGAGCTGGCGGCATTGTGTCGCGGGCTGCCTGCTGTCCAGGGGCTACGACGCCCGGGCCCCATGTGCGTGGTCCCGGGAGGCCCTGTTTGCCGGTGAAACAAATGCACACAGTGCGCCAGTAAATCCTGCACTGTATCAGCGACACCGTGGACGGTATTGTCGAGTACCGCATCGTGAAACACGAGTCATATGCAAGTGATAAATGCTGCAGTGGTAGATTGTAGTTAAATACTAATACATTTCTAAGCTGAATCTTTCACTCTTCTGCCAAGCGTGCACTGTTTTGAAACTTCCTGACGGTTTAACGCCGTGTACTGGGCCCAAATTCGGACTCGCAACTTCGCCCTTTACGGGCTATATTCTTACCAAATGACCTATCTGGGAACAGACACTTCTTCGTATAGAGTACGATCATTTCGATATCGATACTTTTTTCTCGATACTTGACGCTCTTGCTCATACCAAAACTTGACAGCAGGTATCGTACCAAATGATCCTAGTAAAGATTTGTTACATTTTCATTATTTACGCAAAATTTCGGCTACATGACTCAGATGTAACACTCTCAATTGAACGGGAGAGCATCAACAGGCCAACGAATGAGTGAGTAGTGTGAGTCTGAATTACCGAGTGAGTGCACGAGAACATTTGCGGCGCTTCACCAACCTTTGGAACGTATCGTCCACACTTCGCTCACTTGGAATCCCATTTTTTTTCTCGATATAACTCACTTGTTTGATTTTACATTATTGTGAAAAACAGTTTAAGCGCAAGAATTACAAAATCAGTAGACAGAATGGTGCGTACCAAAAATGAAACTTTTGTTAAACTAGATAATTGTGAAGTGAGGTAGGAACCACTTTGAAAGCTTGAAGTCTTCGTGGAATAGTTAAAACTGTTGTATTAAAATACTGTTTTAGGAAATCATATCTCAGCAGCGTGCTCTGTCATGATCAGCTTCATTAGGTGGAATAATACATTTCCCTAAAAATGGATCATTGTCAAAAAATGTCTGTGTGCATACATCGATATGTACAGTTCCTAAAATATAGATCTAATCCGAATGATTTTTTTAGTAGATAGTACGCCACAAAGAACACCTAAACATTGAAGTTTCGATTTCTTAATTTTCAAAGCTGTGTGTAGAACAATTTTCATTTGAATAAAACGAACATCCGAATCCTCAAAATACGTAAAGCAGCTGAATGAAATATTGTATTAAGGTAGAACCTTAAAAGGAAAAAACTTAACGGCATTTCCAGTTTCTTAATTTTCCCATTATATAAACAAAAATTTTCTGAGGATCATTTCTCCTAGGTTTTCAGTTTTTGTTACTATGAGACAAAAGGATCCCTGGGAGATGGGCTATGATGGGACCACGTTTGTGCAGGCTATTACTGTGCAGTGCACACAGAGTGCTAGCAACGTGCACAATGCCATGCACGAAGGCTGTACTGCCTGTGGTGAGCGTGGCGGCAGGCAGGTAGAACTGACCAAGTGGTTACTGAATGTGACCGCTGACAGCCATCAAGTACGTGGACAAGCAAAGTCTAGCCCAATCTCTAACAGCGAAGTTTCTCTCATAAATCTAGCATCAAAGTGTCCTACATTAGGAGAACCTCTTCCATACCATTTTAAAAGTCTTCTACTTGTGTGTCCCTCCATCTCATGGTTGAACAAAGACTCTTTAGCAGACGTGGAAGCGGTGGCGTAGGTGTCGTTCCTGTTATTCGACCGCCTCTCGCTATGCAGGCTGGAGCCAATAAACCATTTTCACATTCGGAGGGGAAAGTTGGTGATTTAAATTTCATAAGAATATTCGTGTACATCTACGTACATACCTCTGAAGTCCTTTCCTTTACCATTCGCAGATAGAACGAGGGAAAAACGATTGTCTATATGCCTCCGCAATAGCCCTAATTTCTCATATCTTATCTTCCCCTAAAGCGAAATGTGTGTAGGCGGCAGTAGAAACGTTCTGCAGTCAGCTTCAAATTCCGTTTCTCTAAACTTTCTCAGTAGCGTTCTTCGAAATCAATGTCTTCTCCCATCCAAGGATTCCCATTTGAGTTCCCGAAGTATATCCGTAACACAGTTTGCTTCGATCTGGAGTGTGTTTTAAACGGAGCTGGCCACTAGTTTTGTACAATGTTCATATTATCAATCCCACTGTTGAAGTATTTCAAAAAGTCCTCAAACATATGTGTGTGCAAAATCAAACGACGTACATATAATGCTGCCAGAAACCAAAATCATTTGTACCATGTTTTACGCAAACTAATTATGTTCTCATTATTCATTCGATTCAATAGAGACTGTAATTCTTCTTCACTTTCACTGATGATAGCAGTGCCGTCAGCGAATCTTATCATCGATATCCTTTCACCCTGAATTTGATCGAACTCTTAGAGCTATCTTTCTATTCCGTTATTCCTTCTTCGATGTATAGATTGAACAGTAAGGGCAAAAGACTACATCCCTGTCTTAAATCCTTTTTAGTCCGACAACTTTGTTTTTGGATTTTCATTCCTATTGTCCCTTCTTGTTTCTTGTAGATAATTCCTTGACGTTTCACCTATCGTTCCCAGGATTTCGGACGTCTTGTATTACTGTACTTTGTCGAACACTTTAGAGTGATAGATTTCGCGAACACGTCTTCATTATTCTTACGTCTAGTTTCCATTATCAGTCGCAACGCCAGAACTGCCGCTCTGGTGGCCTTACTTCTCGGAAAGCCAAATTAATCGTCATGCAAAAGATCCTCAATTTTCTTTTCCGATTCATCTGTACATTATTCCCATCAGCCATTGGATGCATGAAACATTAAGCTGATTGTTATTCCTTTCAGCATCTCAGATGTATGAGCCGTTAAGATGATTGTGTGATAGTTGTCACATCTATCTGCTCCTTTTGTACAAGAAGCTACCGAAAAGTAATTCCTACGTAGAACTCAAAATAGATTCTTAGGTACTTTTCGTGGTTTGAAGACTTTTAAGTAATGAAACCAAGTATGTCGTCCTGAAAAGCGAGTGTTCATCAGATACAGGTATCGTCAGAGAGGTGTGATAGGATTGGTCTCGTTCTGTATATATACAAATGATCTGACAGATAGGATGAGCAGCAATTTGCCACTCTTCGCTGTTTATCCTGCTGTGTACAGGGAACCGTCGTTGTTGATATACTGTAGGAGGATACGAGAATGACACGACATGAATAGAATTTCTACTTGGTATGATGAATGCAGAATGTAGAAAAATATAAGTTTATGCAGATGTATATGAAAGATAAATCTGTAAGTTCGAGTACAGTGTCCGTGGTGTGTTTCTTGACCCGGTCATGTCGATTAAATATCTAGGCGTAACGTTGCAGATCGACATTAAATGGAACGAGCTCTTAATGTCGGTAGCAGAGAAGACGAATGGTCGACTCTGGTTATTTGGGACAGTTTTAGTAAAGTGTAGTTCATCTACAAAGGTGGATGCGTACTGTTGTTCGTCCAATTCTTTAGTACTGTTTGGGTGTTGCGGAATTCCACCACGTCAGATTAAAGAAAGACATCGAAACAATTCAGGTGTTTTGGTAGGCTGGAGCAACACGCGAGTATTACGGAAATGCTTCAAGCACTCAAATGTAAATTTCCGGGCGGAAGAGGAAGTTCATTTCATGAAACTCTGTTGAGAAAGTTCTCAGAACCGGCGTTTGCGACAGGCTACAGAACTATTCTACTGACACCACCACACATCGTGTGTAAACCCCTCGAAAACAAGTTAAGAGAAATCAGGGCTCGTACAGAAGTGTATATGTAGCCATTTTCCCATCCTCCATTTGCGAGTGCAACAGGAAAGGGAATCACCAACAGTGATACAAGGTACCACCTGTGGTGGACCATATGGCGTCTTGCGGAGTGTTTACGTAAATTTAGATCTACAGGGTGACCAATAGCCTGTTAACATTTGAAAATGCACTAATTTTGGGTATAGTGTAGTCTGATAGATAAAACTTCGCACGCGTTCCTGAAATGACATGGAGTTTTATTTAAACCAAACCCGAATGTTGTTCCACATATACATACCCTCTCCCCCTATTCACTTGATCTTAGTCCTTGTGACATTTTTGTTTCCTCTAAATTAAAAAAAAAAATATTTTAAAAGGACGTCGTTTTTAGATTCTGGAGAACATTTAAAAGAATGTGACTGGCATGTATAAGATATTACAAGTTGGTGACTTTCAGCGCTGCAAACAAGATTGAGAACGATTCCGCCGGTGTATAGCTGTCGAAGGAAATTACTTTATTACTTTAAAGGGGACGATACTGTTGTTTGAGAAAAAAGAAGAAAATGCTTTGTTATGTAAAAGTTGTTTCTTTACTTCTCTCATACACCACGTGTTATTTCATAAGCGAGTGTTTTCACTGTTACGATACACCCTGTAGAGACAACTGAAACAAAACGGCTTGGCTACGTTGATGCAAATGAGTGCATAAAAATTACACACTCTTTGATAGTTGATATCTTCGGAACAGAATGACATATCGTTGTATTTTGGCGCGGTAGCGTAGTCCATTGTTTTCTCAACAGATCTTGGAGTGCGTTTCGCACCAGATGACAGTGAAGCAATGAATGAAGTAAGATTGTCGTTTGAGCAACGGAAGACCGTACTGAAATGGTACTGTAAGTACGAAAACATGATGGAGGTACAAAGGCAGTTGCGTAATGAGTACAGAACTCAGCCACCAATACGTAAAACAATTTATCATATTGGGGAGAAAGTTGAAGCCGACTGAACTATTCAGAATGTGCATAAGGAAAGGTCTGGCCGACCAAAAACATCAAGTCCAGCTTGCAGCCCAGTTGTTTTGCAACATTTTACAAGGTCACTCCAAAGTTCTGTGAAACAGGGTGCACATGAAAGCGGGGTATGTCGATCAAGCGTGCTACGAAACCTGAAGCCTGAAAAAGTGGAAAGTGTACATTCCAAGATCGCTGCACACTATGAACGAGGACAACCCTGATCGATGGCAGGAGTACTGCGAGTAGTTTGAAGGCGTGCTTTGCGAGGATGAGCGGTTTGCAGGGATGCTTATCTGGTCTGACGAGGCGCAGTTCAAACCGCCACAACCGCATGCACTGGACTCCTGAAAATCCCCACGTTCACGTGGACAGCCGTGTTAATCGACCTGGTGTTGAAGTATGGTGTGGTATTTCATCGTGCGGTTTGATTGGTCCATTCTTCTTTGAAGGTGGAGTAACTGGTGAGGTGTATCTCCATATGCTACAAACTTCAATGTTACCTGCTATCAGAGAGGTGTTTGGAAATGGAAGATTTTTACTTGCAATAAAATGGACCACCGCCTCACTACCAGAGAGGTGTCAGAGCCTACTTGGGTGAAAATCTACATGGGCGGTGGATGAGTCGAAGAGGAGCTGTTGAAAACCCACCACTGTCTCCAGACCTTACACCTTGGTTGATTGGTTGGTTGTTTGGGGGGAGAGGAGCAAACAACGAGGTCATCGGTCCCTGGGAGTAGGGAAGGATGGGGAAGGAAGCTGGCCGTGCCCTTTCAAAGGAACCATCCTGACATTTCCCAGAAGCGATTTAGGAAAGTCACGGAAAACCTAAATGAGGATGGCCGGACGCGGGTTTGAACCATCGTCCTCCCGAATGCGACTCAAGTATGATATATAGGACATAAAATGCCGTCTGAGGCCTGCGTTCCTTTTTCATGTTAACAATTGTCAACCAATGCTGTACAGTTGCAATAAAGTCATGAGATGTTCAATTGACTCTTCTATTAGGAAATGTTACGCGTTTCGGGATTACACCCATCTTCAGACATCACAAACAGCCTTTGAATTGTCAAGGCTGTACGCCTGGCTGGTTAGGAAGGAGTAACGCTTGTGATGTCTGAAGATGGGTGTAATCACGAAACGCGTAACATGTTCTAATAAAAGAGTCAACTGAACATTTCATGACTTTATTGCGATTGTACAGCGCTGGTTGCCAATTATCGACTCCAGTATGTTAACCACAGCGTCACCACGCCCGGTACACCTCTTGACTTTTACCTATGGGGATTCTGGAAAATGAAGTTTATCAACAGAAGCCAGCTAAACTGAACGAGCAACAAGAAACCATCGGGGCATTCTGGGCGGCTATCTCACCGGCAACACTGACAGCCGTAGTTCGATCAACAGTTCAGCAACATCAACGTTGTTTGGCTGCTAATAGGGTTCACTCTGAACACATAAAATAAACTTACCCCGTGCAAGAATTGTATCGGTATGTCATTTTGTTCCGTTAATGCTGACTATCAATGTCTACATTTTTCTGAACCCCTCTGTAGAACGCCTTTCGACAGCTGGTCCAAAAGAATAATTGTTGAGGAAGAAATGCGAGTGCAAGAACTTCAAGTGGAGAACTGGGAAGCTTTAAAGGAATGGCTTTTGGGACGCGAGAATCGGCGATAGTTGCAACGCACACTGATGATGATGATGACGATGATGATGATGATGATGACGATGATTATGATGATGATGATGACCAAAGAGAAGGAGGGGTGAATCGACAACTCTAGGAATGGTTCCTCTCTCGCTGTAAACACTCCTGGAGGATTTAATAGTAACTGCAGTCTTGCCGTGGAAACACCACTTCAAAACATCGACGACTGCTGTAGGCACTTCGTGAAGAGGACGGTGTGTGCAGCGTCACGGCTGCAGCCACCACGGGGGTGCACACGGAGCAGGTGGCGGGTGACCGCTCGACGCGGCGTCCCGGCGCCGACTGCAGCTCCGCCAGGTCGGCAGTCGGACAGACAAATAAAAGCGGAGAGCGGGAGAGAGTCGGCACCGCCCAATAGCGAGCCTCGCCGCGACGAGTCCGATTCGTACTCGGGTCCGCCCCCGCACCCGCCGCCGCCACCTCCACCGCCCCCGCTACTGCCGAATGTCGGGGGCGCAGACGCAGAACGCGGAACGCAGTCGCACAGTGGGCGCGCCCCCGAGTTTCTCGCATTGCTCTGCACGGTTTACCAATGCGGCCGCCGCCGGCCCGGGGACCCGCCCACGAGCGCGGCAGTCAGTCCGCCTCCCCTTTCACCTTTCTCCCACCTTGCTATCCTACTGCCCCTTTCTCCCTCTTACTCTCTCTTTCTGTCTCTCTGATTCTGGCCTTTTTTCCCCTTTCATTTGTCTCTCCCCTCGCGACGAGTGCGTTTCTCTGTCTCCGTCGCGCTGGAAATGGAAAAAGAGCGTCGGCGCGCAGCCGGCACCGCCCTGTCCCTCCCATTCGTAAATTCGCGGCAACTCACGGAATCCGACCGGCGAATCGCAGAATCGTCTTCGAGTCGCCAGTTCCCATTGGTTCGCAGCGGCTGCGCGACGACCCGGTCTCTGCAGCTTTCCGCTTTCCGCTCTTTGAGGGTAACTGCTCCGAAAATGTTCTCAGTTATAAAAAAAAGGAATCTTTAGTGTACAGAGTAGGCCTGTAACAACGATTAGGGCTCAGTTAACTGGGAAAAAATATACAGGCATTAAATGTGGCATAGACACAATTCATAGTAGATCCATTATGCACCTGAATCTATAGAAATATATCAGTATTTGACTGTATTTGGCTGCGCTGGTCGCATATTATGGATCATGTAAAATTATTTTTCCTTGAGATGTATCATATCCTTTTTTGATTTTGGTATTCTCACCTATAACATTTTTATAAATTTTATTAACACATACTGATCGGATTATAATCATAACTGATCCACAGTAGTAATCAAACAACCTTGCAACCGGAAACAAGTTCTAAAAAACTTTAGGACCTGTCAGTCATTAAACGAAAAGTCGAAACAGTTACCTCAAGCGTGGATTACTTACAGCCATCACAGTCCAGAAAAAAGGTCTCTGATGCCCTCTGGAATCTGTCTACGGAGCAATGAATAATTTTGATCTCAGTTAACACTCCCAGTCATCCCACATAATTTTTGAACGAGCGGGAGGGAGAGAACAGGTCCAATCTCTGTCTACACATATAACCTTTATGACTCCCTCTAAAACAGTACTATTTTTTTTTAAATCTTAGCAGACTCCACTCATCCCGTCCCACTGTCACCGTTTTGCACATGTCCCTTTCTCGCCGTTGTACAGAGAATCTTTTTATTTCCTGCATCATCAATCCATAATTTTCAGCAGCATTCTGTAACGCCCACTTTCTCACTTTTCACTTACATGCGGTGCCGTGCTCCAGGGGCACAACATCAGGAATTTCATTACCTAATAACGACCTGTGTTTCATACTAGTAGTCTATATTTGGTGACAAATGGTGAATTCTTCTGCGATATCCTACTTCTTACTCCCCCCTTGATTCCTCTGTCGTGCACTATTTTGCTCGCAAGGTAACAAATTTTCTTCATTTCGTCTACCACACATTTGATGTTACATTTTTTGCTGATCTCGTTTTTGGTAGCCACAATACTGTCGTCTTTCTTTCGTTCACTGTCAATCCATATTAAGTGCATAGCAGACTTCCCTTCCGTTCTACGGATCACGTAATTCTTCCCCACTTTCTCAGAGGACGGTGATGTCAACAGAAAATCATGTCGTCATGTTTAACCCTGAATTGAAATCCCTTTCATTTATTTCCATCAATATCCCTCCAGTAAAAGTTTTCCTACAAACTGAATTCGCACTGCGTCTATACACATTATAAATTGAAGTTCGCCCAGCCCACGTCCCTCGTTTTCCTTTCATATGCGAAGGCATATATCAGGAACTACTGTAGGGTTTTCGAACAGTTTATGTCAACAGATTCCCAAGGAGGTTTGTGTATACAATTTATTATCGCTATGCCAGAAGAGCCGCACGACCGTTGATACTTCGTGCTACGCGGGCGAAGCAGGGGCGGACCGCTAGTTTATAACAGAAAATCTGAAACGATCCAAATATAGCCACAAATATTTCACAGTTTTCCTAAGAGGTCATTTACCTAAAGAGGCTATTATAGTAACCTTACATTGCCAGTTGGAGAGCGATCATGGATTCAGTATAAAGAACGTTTCAGACATGAAGTTTTTATTGCCTTGATCTCACGTAGGTACACTGGATTGCTAGCTTCGATAGTCCTGTCGACACTAGTGATCCAGCGTACCTATTTGCGATCGAGACAATTAAAACTAAACTCCATCCGGCCAGACCTTGGAAGGCCTAATGGGACCTATCGGCAGCCGTGTCATCCTCGGCCCACAGGCGTCACAGGATGCGGATGCGAAGGGGCATGTGGTCAGCACACTTCTCTCCCGGCCGTATCGCGGTTTACGAGACCGGAGCCGCTACTTCTCAATCAAGTAGCTCCTCAGTTTGCCTCAGAAAGACTGAGTGCTCCCCGCCTCCCAGCAGCGCTCGGCAGACCGGATGGTCACCCATCCAAGTGCTAGCCCACCCCGAGAGCGCTTAACTTCGGTGACCTGACTTAGTAGATAGTGTCGGAAGTTCCATGCGGCTTTTCGCGGATGATGCTGTAGTATACAGAGAAGTTGCAGCATTAGAAAATTGTAGCGAAATGCAGGAAGATCTGCAGCGGATAGGCACTTGGTGCAGGGAGTGGCAACTGACCCTTAACATAGACAAATGTAATGTATTGCGAATACATAGAAAGAAGGATCCTTTATTGTATGATTATATGATAGCGGAACAAACACTGGTAGCAGTTACTTCTGTAAAATATCTGGGAGTATGCGTGCGGAACGATTTGAAGTGGAATGATCATATAAAATTAATTGTTGGTAAGGCGGGTACCAGGTTGAGATTCATTGGGAGAGTGCTTAGAAAATGTAGTCCATCAACAAAGGAGGTGGCTTACAAAACACTCGTTCGACCTATACTTGAGTATTGCTCATCAGTGTGGGATCCGTACCAGATCGGTCTGACGGAGGAGATAGAGAAGATCCAAAGAAGAGCGGCGCGTTTCGTCACAGGGTTATTTGGTAACCGTGATAGCGTTACGGAGATGTTTAATAAACTCAAGTGGCAGACTCTGCAAGAGAGGCGCTCTGCATCGCGGTGTAGCTTGCTCGCCAGGTTTCGAAAGGGTGCGTTTCTGGATGAGGTATCGAATATATTGCTTCCCCCTACTTATACCTCCCGAGGAGATCACGAATGTAAAATTAGAGAGATTAGAGCACGCACGGAGGCTTTCAGACAGTCGTTTTTCCCGCGAACCATACGCGACTGGAACAGGAAAGGGAGGTAATGACAGTGGCACGTAAAGGCCCTCCGCCACACACCGTTGGGTGGCTTGCGGAGTATCAATGTAGATGTAGAACCGGTGTTACCACTGAGCCAAGGCCGTTGGCGCGATCAAGAGAATAAAAACTTCATATGTGAAGCTTTCTTTACACTAAATTGGATATTCTTTATTTACTCTAAACCATTCCTGTGTGAAGTTCGAGTTGTAGGTGTTGGACGTTGAGTGTGGTAGTTGGTGAGCCCATGTGGTGTTTTATATTGCTTCAACATCTACATCTGTATCCTCAAACCAACGTACGATCTCTGACACAAGGTCCGTAGTGTGCCATATCCATTGCTATATTATTCACGTGCTATATACAACAAGTAACGTTTTGAAGGTCTTGCTGTATAAGCACAGGTTATAGATCAAGGAACGTCTTGCTCATTACGCTAGATGCACGATGGAGGGTGTAACATTTCTTGGCCTATTGTAACATGGGTTGCAGGAATTTTATGGACGAGGCTCTCCACATCGCACTTAGCGTTGGATCTACTGTCTGCAACGGCTGTCTATTGACGAATCATGTGACACTTTCACGTATACTAAACGAACCTGTCACGAATCGTGCAATTCTTCTTTGAAGCTTCTCAATCCTATTCGTTAGTCATGTTCATAATTGTTCCAGACAATGACTAACATTCACCCTAGGAGTATTACAATTATTCTTAGGTCCGTCTGCTTTCTCCAAGGTGAGTTTTATGTGGTCGTTGCACAATACATCTTTCCAACAGATACTCCTATATGATTCTTGGTTGTGACTGACATCAGTGGCTGACGGCTGACCCAGACACTGCTCTCTATGCATACAGGGACTTTTCTTATAGTAACGCACAAAACACTAAACTTACGTATGTTCAGTATCAACTCCACAATTTTCCAACAGGTTTTGATCGCCTTCAGGCGTCTCTCCAATTCCAGATGATGTCACTTTCTTGTATACAACGGCGCCAGCACAGAAATACACAGGGTGATTTTTATAAAAGGGCACAAATTGCAGAATACGATCCCTGAGAGTATAAGGAAAGGTTTTGCAGGGTACTTTGTGCTGAGAAATACTTGTTAAGAAAAAAGTTAGATATATTGCGCCGTTTCCGAGTTAATTAACATCGAAGTCAGGCAAACATGCCGTTGCAAATTCAAGTGACCCTCCGGATACACTTAGTGTCAGTTTTTTTCATAGGGTAGATGATAGTGCACGACACTGCTCAGCCTCTGACTCGGGTTCGATCCTTACTACCGTCCCGCACTCATTAGTTGTATCGCTCTCTTGTTTCATTTCAGGAAACCAAACGAAGAACACATTTGGTGATACTGTCTCTGGTAGACTACTTGAATTTGCGTGTGCAACGGCCTAATTGGCTAACTTCAATTCTAATTAAATCGGAAACAAGACACAAAGGAATTAATGACAGTAGTTTCCAGTGCACATTAATTTAAATCAATGGGGAACATAGAAAATTTGTGCCGGACTGGGACTCGAACCCAGGCTTCCTGTTGCAGACGCAGTGATCATCGCAACTGCACGGACTACCTTAGCGCGGCTCCCGCCAGACACAAATTCTCAACTTATCCACACACTTGCCATTTATCTTCATTACTCGCGGTATTTCGTCGATTTCCGTAAAAGTTCGGGTATGGTGCGCATCCGCACTCGAAAACGTCGCAACGTACATATTTTTTTCTTAATAACTGTTTCCAAGCACAGCCTACCCTGCAACACCCTTACAAGTTTGTCAGACTGTTTCTGACTACTTTGTGGAGGTCATTACTTCTTGTGCTATCCGATTGTTTACAGGAGGTACTCGTTATAGTCACCTGACACTCTTAACATAATTAGCAGCCAACCACAAACTCGTGCGATCTTATTTGGAGAGCTGACCTCATTCGTCCGACGCCCGCTCGTAAAACGTGAGCAGTTCCAACTGATATGGAAAACACTCTGCGGCAGGCAATTTGTTGGGCACAGATAAGTGGTAAACAGCGACCGTTAATTTGTACAGTGAAGTGTATGATCGCTCACTATTCCTACTCGTACATCGCTACTAAAGAGAGACATATTTCTTGGTTCCATTATCTCTCGAGGGATTGCATTTGCCCACACGTGATAATTTATTTTTCCACTCTCCGTGAAGTCCGACTCATCAGAAAGTAAAACCCATGCTATGAACTTCAGATCTTCGCACACTTGTTGCAACACCCGCTCTTTCACAACCGGCGTAAGAAGGTCCTAAGGTCTACCGAAATCTCGTGTCTTGTTTCGAATCATCCCGTGTCGGAAAGTCGTTGGAAGAACCTTGTGATGGAATACATCGATGACTATGTCGTTGCTTCTACGTCAAATATGCCTGGCTATTAACGCTCTTAACTGGATCAGTCTGTCACTTCCCGCTTGGAAGAATGAGACCCCATTCGCTGTTTGCGTTGTTCACACAAAGCCCTCTCTGATATCGGCACAATCTCAAAACGATATGTACCGAATGTGTGATTGCCGTCAGAGAACTAAGTACACAGACAAATTCAGCCATTAAGAAGTGGAATGAACCTCAACAGGAAGACAGCCTAACCCACAGAGAAGGATGTACTATCGACACAAATAAAACGAGCCTTATTCCAACAGTAGCTTTTCATAGGTATTTTACTCTAATTTTCATCAGTGCTCTCTCCCTGTTGAATATGGGACACATTTTTCTTATGTCGCGTGGTAACAGCAGTCGTCCTATCATACTACTTTGAGATAGACTGCATATTATTTTATCTGTTGACATAAACCTCAACATTTCGAAGAACGTATGGTCTGGACCTGTATCGAAGGCTTCCTGGAAATGAAGAATAACGAATGGCATGTCAAGTTTAAAGTGTTCATTTGACGTCCGACTCCATGATACAGTAGTCAGCGACTATGGCCCGAGATTAACTGACGTTGACCATATCAGATTGAGCTGTTACGCAAACGAGTAGCTACTTGATGAAGTTAATTACATAGGCCCCCAAAGTGGCGACAAATAGATAAAAACTGAACGAGGTAGCGCAGTGGTTATCACGCTGGAATCGCTTTCCGAGGGAAGTGGGGGAGGGGGGAATTGGAGAGGATGGTTAAAATCCGAGTCCGGCCATCATGATTAAGGTTGTCCTTGATTCCGTCCCATTCTGCTCTAATCCGATCTTGTGCTATGTCTTCAATAACCCCGCTGTCGACGGGACATCAAACCATTATCTTCCTTCCATCCCATATGAAGAGCATATCATCATCAGTAGTATCTCATACTCTCCCTCAAAGACATTTCAGACATGCCCCTGATAAACTTAATATAGGCCTATGTCGCTAAAGCGAACTGTTTCAGGTTTTTTGAACACGTTTTGTGATCTGACGTAATGACCTTTTTGAAGACCGAAGGTCCTATACTTTTGAACACAGATTCCGTTAACAATCGTCTTGTGAAACCTAGCTCCCTCCCTTCATCCAATAGACTTAGAAGACAACACATAGCGGAGCCTACGTCGACGCCGTATTTGATGACTACCGGTTGGCGTTCGCACAGCAGTTGCGCACTGTCGCCTAATGAACGAAATAAGGGTTTGCTGAATATCTGACCGGCTTTGCGACTGGACTAAGAAGTTCCAACAAACAGAACACACCGCGTCGCTCGTTAAAGACCGAAACCGTCCGACGTAAAATTAGATTCGAGTGTATCCCAAGGGACTGCTATGGACCTTTACTGTTTACAGTGCCCTAGTGCACAATGTCGGGAGGTTTGTGAGGCTATACGCGGACAACACTATTGCTCACAGGGAAGTCATAATGACAGAAAATTGTAGCGAAGAGCAGAAACACACGCCACAAACAAATGTGATGTAGTACATATAAATTTCTGGAGAGAATTGTTATTGTTTTATTACACATTATCCGAACAACTACTACAAACAGTCTCATTAGTTAAATACTCTAGAGCGTGAATTCGGAGCGATTTGAAGTGGAAAGACCAGATTAAATTATTGGTACGAAAGACACAGAAATGAAATTGAGTGGAAGAATCCTCAGGAAGTATAGTCCTCCTACGAAGTACCCACAAGCCTCCTGGGGGACTCTAAGTAACACTATATATTATGGAGGTCGTCGCTGCTCTAAGTCTGGTTGTCATACAGGGTATGCTCCGTTTGAGAACGTCAAGTCACCTATGATGTTCACTCCATGCTCCTTTGCATGTTGCTGCTATGTTGAAAATATCCAGCTTCCTCTCGTCCACGCTGTTTCTGCCGACGGGGCGATGCTCCAACAATGTCGCTTGCAAAGCCTGCATTTCTATCATATTGAGAGGCTACCTGTAAGCTTCGCTTGTTATCCAATAGCTACAGCATCACCTGAACTCTTTCCTATAAAAAAGAGACAGCAGGATATTCTACAAGAGTATTTAGCCGACCAGTTATTTATTTTCACCAGACATCATTAAAAGCAAATACGATTCTAAACCAGAGATTTTCAACCTTTCTGAGACAAATGCCTTTGATCACGTATCAGGCAAAAGCACGACAAACTTAGCACCTATCTGAAAATTACTGGCTTTTTCTCAAATGACAAAACGTAAGTTATGCAGACTACAACAACAACGGCAGCAAACGTATTGTCGTAAGAGCAATGACAGATATGTTCAAATGACTCATACTTTTTTTGTAAGTGTTTTATTGAACTACGAAATAACGTGTGAATGAAACGGCTGGCACTTCTTGTTTTTGGAAATATTTTTGTATTCCGTCTGGTCAAGGCCTATGCACATCGTGAATACTCCAAGTTCCTCAATTTTTTTCTTTTCTATTTCTTCCAACGTCATAAATTTACTTTCACATCTTTACGTTGCGTCGAATGTTATGAACGAGTGGTATAGATTATGTTCTTCGCCGATAGTGAGGAAGAGTAAGTTAGACGAAAGTAAGAGCTTAGCAAAGTATAAGTTGACCTCTGACTGTACGTCAGTCACGTCATTCAAAGGAAACTGCATTTTTATCAACTATGATGGACCAAACATTTCTTGCTTTTAATTATCAACAGTGCACTCCTTTTCTCACATGCACGCTTACAATATTGAAATTACAGAAGTTACTCATGTAAAGTGAGAACAAAGTTACGACCTCTGTAGAGAAGTTTACGGGGTCTTTTATTTTTAACATGCCTTACAACAGGAAAAAGGCACGATGATAGTCGTTAATTGAAGCAAAAGGTTTGCTTAAAGAAGTATGTCGTTAGAGTGGATCTTATGACGCTTTTCAAGTAAACGAATTAGTAAAGAGACTGTATTACAAAAAGAAAGGTCCCCAGCTGTAATGTCCCCACAGAAAATACCCTCTACCACGCACCAATTAATCGTTTTTAATCAAACCATCCACATTCATTCACTTTGGAAAAGTTATCTGATCTGATTTTCTCGTAATATATGCGGCGACAGCTCGTCGACGCCAAAGTATTTTCTAGTGCATTTATTCTTTGAAATAACAGAGATGCACATATGCATTCTCCATGGTTGTTGGAGTGGTAACGAGGACAGCTTCTGGAGTATCTGTTGAGGGATTGACTTGTTTCTCAGAGATACATATTCTGCTTTTCTTCTCGCTAAAGCGAGCCAATTAACATTTGTGCCGCTAGCGGTTTGTTTTGAAGAGAAAGAGATTGTAAAAGGAAAATAATTAAGGCGGGGAATCACCAGAGATCTGGACATGTAATGGAAATGGATTTAATACACGATTTCCTCCATAAATAAGGTTTGTGACTTTTTTTTGTTCTGGAGTGAATGAACGAATGAGTTTTTTCTGAATCATTTGTTGATCACGTTGGCCCTTTAATTAGTGGGTAAGTTTCAGCTGTGTCGAAGAGAGCCTGCAATCACTGAATCTGTCTTAAATCATCCAAAAAGGGTTCGTACACATCTGGGATTCGCAATCTTTAATAAAAGGAACAAATTGTCCAAACGATTGATTCTCCCGACTGACTGCAGTGTTTAACAGTAATAATAAATGTAAAGATTTCTTACAGCAAGCCAGCCGCTGATTACCAAGACGAAGGACTCCACCAAAGATTCTATTTGGCTGATTCTTTTTATCACTATATCACGTAATGAAATCTTATATTAAAAACTATACATAGATAAAGGAGAGAAAGAGAGAGAGAGAGCGAATGAAAATAGAGATAATACTAATAATCCTCCATTAGTTTAATTTTTCGCCTGTCTTATCACGGATCAGCCAAGATCTGGGAGGGCCTTACTTTACTGTATAGCCCTATGTGTGAAGGTGAAGGGATCTTAAAGACAACAGATACACGCCTATACAGACAAGACATTACACAGAGATAGCGGCTAGCTGCATTGATCATCTATTCTTAGATTAAAGAGACGCCAACTTATTATCCGAACATTAAAATGTTAAACAGCGTAGCCTGAATATCTCTGAACCCAGAAGTGTTAGGGTTTGTTTTTTCTTTTTGTAAATCAAGAGCACAAATGTGTAACGGTTCGTTCGACTATGTTGCTGTCGTGTAGTAAAGTTAATGAATAAGTATTTACAATTCAGTCTTACAAGCTGTTGACACACGCAAAATAAGACCTGTTGAAAAAGTTCGTGGTATTTCTTTGGTTTGGCACAGTCACGCAGTTTCTGATAGGACAGTGAGAAGGCAAAGCATTTTCCTCTCAACATCACAGTGTTCTAAGAAAAATGGATTTCAGCATGCAGTCACTATAGTCAATCCTCTGCAGCAACCCTCTTGTAGTATGATTGAAGTGAAACTCATACTTGTTCTGATAAAACAGTTTTTACACATATTAGGGACTGTTTGTTGTTTTCAACGAAACGTTTTGAATTGGTAGTTTTCTCTGGCGGTTTTCGTATCAGAACACCGTGCGTCCACCGGCCAGAGTTCTTTCCTTTCGCCTCTCACAGCCTGGCTTATGCAGATATATCCCTCTTTCCCACCATCCCCACCCCCCAACCGCCCTTCGCGGCCCACCCCTCCGACCTCTCTCCACCGACTGTCCCTCTTTTCCTCTTTCACTGCAGGCTGCCGTATTTTAAAGGAGAACGGTATCGGAGAAAAAGGACGTTTGCCCGGGTGCGGATTTCGGCTGGTGGGGCGGAAAGCGCGTTGCGTCTCTCCCGGCCTCCGCTCTCCTCTCGTCCCTCTCTCTCTCTCTCTCTCTCTCTCTCTCTCTCACACAGTCTCCCTGTCTCGCATCCTCTCTCTCTCATTCCGTCCGTTCCACTCCCACCCGGCGCTGTCTCCCTCTCGCCGCCCTTCTCCGTCCGTCTCTTTCCGTTTCTCCATTCGTACTGCGGCGCGGCGCGGCGCGACTCTCCGCTCGCTGGGTCGACGAATAGCATTCTCCGTCTCAGGCGCCGGCGGGCGCGGTCCCAGAAACGCCCACTCCCATTGGTCCGTTCCCTCTCACACACACGCACGCGCGCATACACACGTACGCACGCACACACGTCCAGAGTCTACTTCGCTGTAATTCCGAGTGCGAACTCACGAGGAGGCGCAAAGCGGGAACACCCGAAATTCTCGGAGAACTTTAAATGTCTCCGGGAACGCGGCGCACGATATTAACGATTGTTCAACCCTTAAAGGAACGACGAGCTGCAGGCGATGTTACGAACTTGGCGTCTGCTGCCAGACTCCAAGACTGCAGTGGTTATACACGGGCACAATACCGCAGCAGAACGTTGCATGCAGAATGTATAATGTACGTACTTTTACCTCTTCGCTTCAGTCAAGCTTCGACACCCGTAGTGCACTGGTCTTGTTTTTGTTCCATCAGTGTATACGAGGATAAAAGAAGGGACTAATGTGGCCAATCGCTGACCACCTACTACACAAGGAAAATCCTTAATATTTATCCATTTCTCTTACGACAGTACTGTTGCTGCCGTTGTTGTTGTGGTGTTCATTCCGAAGAAAGGTTTCGTGGTATCTCTCCACGTTAGTGGTTCAAATGGCTCTGAGCACTATGGGACTTAACATCTGAGGCTATCAGTCCCCTAGAACTTAGAACTATTTAAACCTAACTCACCTAAGGACATCACACACATCTAAGCCCGAGGCAGGATTCTAATCTACGACCGTAGCGGTCACTCGGTTCCAGACTGAAGCACCTAGAACCGCTCGGCCACCGCGGCCGGCCCACGTTAGTGTATACTGGACAAGCCTATTCATCTCAGCATATTTACTGCGATCCACATCTTACTGTAAAGATGATTTCGTCTACCTATACTATTTTTACACCTCCATATGTCCCTCAATTAGCTGCTACTCCTTAATGCCTGAGTGTGTTTCCCTCCTTTTCCTTTTAGTCAGGTTGTGCCGTCTTTCGCTTTGCTTTCCAATTTCCTTCAGTAAATAGTCATTAGTTATGTGACCTACTCACCTAATCTTCAGCAATTTTCTATAATAACACGGTCTATTTTTGTATTGTCTGTGCCAATTATGGTGCAGTTTATTTTCGTATCATGTTAGGGTACAGACAAATATTTCAGAAATTACTACCTAACAGTTAATTTTATTTTCGATTCATTATGCTATAGCTAGTCCGTATTTTACATTCTCTCCACGTCAGCCATCATCTTTTTTTTTTTTTTTGTCCAAATCACAAAACTCATGTACAACTTTTAGTGTCTCATTTCCTAACACAATTCCCTCAGCACCAATGGATTTAATTCGACCATATTTTCCTTCTCGTGCTGTTGTTTTTGTTCATCTTACAATATGTTTCACAGCACTATCCATTCCGCTCGGCCGATCTTCCAAGTAATAATAGTAATCATTATTATTTCGTGTGCTTCACTGGCCCGGTGCAAGTCTTTCAATTCGACGCCACTTTGGAGACTTGTGTGTCCATAACCTACCCCACTTACCAACTGCGGGAAAAGAGAGCTACAGTTTAACGTGGAATCCGAACCACGTGTCGTTTCTAGTGATTCGTCGTATCGTTGAGAGGTGAAGGCTACATTAAAACGCGGACTGCAAAATCCTACAGCTGACTGGGGTTCCATCCCGAGACTTCTTTGTTTCTAGTCCAGCGCCTTACCGCCTTTTTTCCCCACTCATCGTTAGGACTGGGCGAACTTCACATGACAATACTCCTTCAAGTTCATCGTTGAATGTTTTACTTAGGATTTCTTTTTTTCAAACAAACAAAAGAAGGAAAATGAAAAGAGGGCAGGTAGCCCTCTGACTGAATATGTTATCCCGTCTGCTATCGCAAGACTACCAGGCTCTTCCATGTTGACAGCAGGTTAATACTGAACGAACTGTGGAGTCACACCTTAACAGCAGAACACTACGTTTGAAAACCTGTCACTTGTACGTCTCAAATAAGATCAGCGACTTTCAAATACCCAAGGCACTATACCACTTCATCTGAAAATGGTGGGCACGAAACTCACTAGAACGCTGGAACAAGGCGACGCCACCAGTCGTCTGATAGCGCGAGTAGATTTCCTCACCCAAGGCACTGATTGCAGTCTCAGGACTTTTCTGATAATAGCAAATCATGCTGAAAAGATTTAATGTTGCTCTAAAGCGTATAAGGCGGAGATTTAGCTAGCCACCTGTATTCATCGATTCTTGATAAAGACAAATTATAGGATGGTTAGAGACGACATTAACAACTGCAAATATACACCTGTGTGGCAGAAGGCCAGCAGTTTTTGTGTCAGTGTTACAGAACACTATGATTTTCTATGCTACGACAGGTCATCAGTGACCTTTTTTAGCGTCGTTGGTCTTCTGACTGGTCTGATGTGGCTCGCCACGAATTCCTCTACTCTACCAAATTCTTCATCTTAGAGTAGTCCTTGCAACCTACATCCTAAATCACTTGCTGGATGAATCCTAATCTCAGTCTTCCTCTACAGTTTTTACTCTCTACATCTCCCTCTGGCACCACCGAAGTCGTTCCCTGATATCTTAATAGGTATCCTACCATTATGTCCCTTCTTCTTCTCAGTGTCTTCCACATATTCCTTTCCTCTCCTATTCTGTGGAGAACCTCTTCACTCCCTACCTTATCAGTCTACCTAATTTTCAACACTCTTCTGTAGCACGACACCTCAAATGCTTCGATTCTCTTCTGTTCCGGTTTTCTCACAGTTCATGCTTCACTATCATACCATGTTGTGCTCCAAACGTACATTCTCAGAAATTTCTTCCTCAAACTACGCCCTATGTTTGATACTAGCAGACTTCTCTTGGTCAGAAGTGCCCTTTTAGCTAGTGATAGTTTGCTTTTGATCTCTTCCTTGCTCTGACTATTATGGGTTATTTTGCTGCCTGGTTAGCAGATTTCCTTAACCTCATCTACCTCGTGACCATCTATCCTGATGTTAAATTTCTTCCTGTTCTCATTTCTGCCATTTCTCATTACTTTCGTCTTTCTTCGACTTATTCTCAATTCGTATTCTGCACTCATTTGAGTGTTCATTCCATTCATCAGATCCTGTAATTCTTCTTTACTTTCACTGAGAATGCCATCAGTGGATCTTAACATTGATATGCTTTTACCTTAAACCTTTCTTTTATGTTCATCATCGCTTCTTCGATGTGTAGATCGAGCAGCAGGGGCGAAAGACTACATCCCTGTCTTACAACATTTTTAAACCGAGCACTTCGTTCTTGATCTTCCACTTCTATTATTCGCTCTTGGCTCTTGTATATGTTCTATATTTCGCATCTCTTCCCCTATTTTACTCATATTTTGAAACATCTTGCACCATTTTACATTGGTGCGCCCTTTTCCCTTGTCGACGAATCCTATGAACGCATCTTAATTTTTCTTTAGCCTTGCTTCCGTTATCAACCGGGACGTCACAATTGCCTCTCTGGTGCCTTTACGTTTCCTAAAGCCAAACGGACCGTCATCTAACACACCCTCAGTTTCCATTTCCATTTCTTCCTTCCTTACAGAATACCAACATACAGTGATCTGTGCCTCTCTTGACTAGAGAGGCAGCTAAGAAGAGCAACTTCACACGAATCAGGACCGTCCCTCAGGTAGGATATGACCCTCATCCTACATCTAGACCACACGCATTACTCCTGCTGAGGCACGAAGTTTACAACTTAACAACACAAATTTTCATATTTTCCAGTATCTAGCCAGAAAATTTCCAGGATCTCGAACACTGGTTGTCGTTAGATTTGCCGTCGTTTCCATAAATCAATGCAAGCGCACATTGGAATAATGTCTTCGCGAAATGGTTAGTTGCTTTCTATGCCATTCATATATTCTGACCGGTAATGTCTCCAATAATATCGATACTGAATGGAGGTTACCCTTCGTGTTTTTTTTTTTTTTTTTTCATTTCTCTGTACTGCTTGCTATTAGAGTTAACAGTCACGTTTTTGTAAATAAATTTTATCTGTGTGATGGAAATATTAAAAACTAGCTGCTATCCACAGATTTTCTCACATACCAGCAGTTTTGTTACGACTATTCGGATAAGAATAGCTCATGGTGTGCCGCCGAAACTATCAGTGTGTTAGAATAAAGACATTCTCAAGATACAGTTGTGGTGGTACTTTTTCGCATACATTCCAATATAGTCCAATCTGCATCATGGGTAATATTATTGATAACTGAAATAACGTACTGATCTAGCAATCAAATGTAGAAAAGCCGTGATTTCTTGTTGACAGAAAAGAAAGGACGAGAAGCAAACAAGACAGGTAACTCTCAGAGAGCAAGGGGTCAGTCGATGTCTGGATGGAAAATTTTGCTGGGATTCCGCACGTCATTGCAAGCGGCAGCTGTCCGAAACATCAGCATGTTGTATCAGATGATATTTCCAAGAATGCACTCAGTTTTGCTGTTGGTGTAACGCAGCGTTGTGAGATGGCATGGCCCAGAAAAAAACCACACTTCGGGCTTACGCTGACGCTTGAAACAGCTGCTTCTGAAAGGTAACACGTCCCGTTTTCTAAAAAAAGCCGGCTAAAGTTTGCATCACGATGACGGACGAGATGGCATGAGCCGATGACGCGTGGTATTACGACGAACAACTGTTTTGCATCCTATTCGGATGATTATCAGCTTTGATTTAGACAGCCACGGCTGTCAAACGCCGACTGTCATTCTAGTTAGCTACTTAGAGTACCTTTGACAGCAATAGTCAACTAGTTTTCAGACATTACCAGAAATATTTTTAGAGAAGAAACGACATGAAATCAGTTCAATTCCGTCTTCGCCACAAAGCGAATCTTACATCTTTCACGAATCACCCATTAGCCGATTGATAATTTTGAGGGTAGGCTTCTTCCTGTAGTTCCTGTGCTCTCTTTGTCCTTTTACGAAACGAACGAGTTGACTTCCATCCTCAATGCCTTACGTTTCCTTGTTGGCAGTCGACAAGGCCACGGGGATTTGCTTTAGCATTCATATCGCTTCATGACCTTCCAGTTCGTCATATTGTGAATAATTTAATACGAACACTTAGCGCCAATACTACATTCATTACATTTTTTTTCTTTTCTCTTTCTACGGTTTGCGTAAGTGCCTCTTAAGAAGTACGGGAAAAATTCCATCTGATGTCATGATTCGCTCAATACATAAGAGACTTCATAAATTATAAGTGATATAGTATTTACAAATCCGATACATTTTTCATAGTGACACGAAAATAACCTCAAAATGAGTAAAGTGTGTCTTTTGACCATCTATTACACCATAAGTTACGATTCAAATTATGTTTAAACAAGAAACCGAAACTTATCATTATTCGTGCCTTTTAGTGTAGGTGAGAACTGTAGCTAAAGTGTTTTTGGTCTCCTTCCTTCTTATTTACCCAGAGCTATAGTCCAGTCCATACAGTACTTATTAGAAATCGATTCACTTTAATCTATTAACGTCTCGGAGAGCAGTGCCAAATGATTACAGGAAACTATTCGTCCGGATGTATGTCGCGCATCACATGACTATTAATAAACTACTTTAGATGTATGATAGAAGCAACTAAAAGAAATTTCGCTACGGTATTACAGCATTATGGAAAATCGTATGTTCAGGCAAGAGGCAACCTTAAACTAAGGCACGGTGCATACTCACCGAGCTCGAAGTCAGCTTACTGGACGATCTTGACTGAAAATATTGTATGCTGGGTGTTTCAGAGCTTGTATGTATTTGCTAAAGGACATCTTGACACACATCATCAGCTGCAATTAAAAAAGTATTTATTATGTACTTTGCATACTGGAATTTGAGCATGCAGGCCACCATCACCATTGTCGTATACAGACGATAAGCAACAATAATATGTGAATAACACAAGAACACTTTGTATATCTTGAAACAGAACCGTAAGATTGTTTCAGTACTGTACATGTCTTCATCAAACGACGTGTCTGTCAAATGTAAAATTTTTGTGATGGTTTAACATGATGGTGCTCTATAAAACGCAGAAGTCCCGCAAATATTTAAAATATAATTGTGAATCTGAAAATAACTTGCCTACACGATCACAGTGGGGCCATAATCTCCAGGTAAAAACAGAGTCTCATAACTCTGCTGTACACGGATCGTCGAGCACGTGTGTTTCATAAAACTGTGAATTGCTAAATGAAATGATAATAACCATCTCTTTAAAATATTTGTAAAAACGATCGTTAGGAAATTTATTCAATCAATTAAGTTCGAAGCACAACGTTGCCCTTGAAAATCGTCTGCCGTCAGACACATCTCATGCCGAGTACTCATATGATAATACGTAGGTACTTGTCCGTCTCATAGCACCTGTACTCATCTAGCTGTCTCCGGGATAGTATATCGCTACGTGGAAACTGTAAATCATGTCTTAGCAAATAGTCTGAACTTTTACCCAGCCAACAGAAAAGCTCGGCGGGCAGAATCGATCAGCGAGGGTCGTGTGGTCCGTAGATAGGTCACTCTTGTCTGGGGGCTCGGTTCTTCCGTTTCCCGTTGTTAGTTAATCCGATCTTTCCAGTATATAAGCTCCCTCTCTCTCTCTCTCTCGTTATGAAGAAATGGGTACATTGAAGCTGTTTGGTTTTGAATTATGGTGAGATGTTTATTGGCGACTTGCTGGCACTACAATTAAGTGATTGTATGTTATATGGATATTCAGGTTGCGGAGTGTTAGATACCTTCCGCGAGATAATTTGCATTCGTGTTTAATGTGGGAAATGTTAGGTCATTTTTCGAATTCACAACTTCCTTAGAACACGTTGGAATAAATATCCAACCTCTATGCAGTCATCCAGATCTCGTTACTCCTCCACCCGTCAAATATTGCACTTCGGGTATTGACACTAATATATGACAATATTCTTTGTCTATTATGTATGGGTAGTCATATAAAGGTACATAGACGTTGAATGGAATTTGTATATGAAACTTAAGATTACTTATTCAATTACTGAACACTTCATTAAGCGTACATGAAATTTGGGGTTCTTATAAATTTCATTTCGCTCCCTGATCTTCATTCAAGTTAACCCTTTCATGCGTCCCATATCCCTCTATGTATTCACTTAAGAATCAAGTTCTCTAACGTATTACGTTCACTTTAACTACAGTTAAAGCCGAGAGGGAATAAGCTTTCTTCAGCAGTAATGAGATCTTTATTTTAAATGAAATTTTCAGCTATGCGGTTTATTTCGTGTTGCTGCAGAACGGGCTGTGGAAGACTTGGAGCTGAAGTTCTGCTATCACACTAGCTCACATATTGTCCATTTGCTAGGTGTTGTCGGTTACAGAGCGCCATTTGGAATACACATATTATGCATATAAGGTGTAGAATGAGATTTTCACTCTGCAGCGGAGTGTGCGCTGATATAAAACTTCTTGGCAGATTAAAACCGTGTGTTGGACCGAGACTCGAACGCGGAACCTTTTCCTTTCGCGGGCAAGTGCCCTACCGACTGAGCTACCCAAGCACGACTCAGAACCCGTCCTCACAGCTTCAATTCTGTCAGTACCTCGTCTCCTACCTTCCAAACTCCACAGAAGTTCTTCTGCATGGTTCACAGAAGAACTTCTGTGAAGTTTGGAAGGTAGGAGACGAGGTACTGGCAGAACTGAAGCTGTGGGGACGGGTCGTGAGGCGTAGTTGGGTAGCTCAGTCGGTAGAGCATTTGCCCGTGAAAGGCAAAGGTCTCGAGTTCGAGTCTCGGTCCGGTACACAGTTTTAATCTGCCAGGAAGTTTCATGTAAGGTGTAATTTGTAGACGTATTCAGTGCATAGCAGCATGAGATGAGTTGTATAGATTAAGGTTTCAGTTTCGTCTTTCTTCCTGTTAAACCTCCTTTTAATTATTTCCTTGCACCAAGAGAAAGTTCTAGCAACAACGAAATTTTGAAGAAAGGCAGATATTGTTTATTCGTACATGGATTGTATTACTTATAAACGGGACATTAAACAGTGGGTGATGATGATGTTTGCTTAGTGGGGGATTCAAAGAGGCTATTATCAGCGTCCGTACAAATTCCGAATCTTTACACTGTCCACTCTCGCCGTTTCCCCGAATGATGATGAAACAATGAGGACACAAACAAGGGAATCAAACCCGGATCCCCTTGACCCACAGGCATCAATGCTAATTACTAGACCACGAGCTGCGGATTAAACAGAGGAGCCACCCACGTTAAAGTATAAAATAGTGGAAGACTTTCATCAAGCCTCAGCCACACTTTACGGTCGTGTAGGATGCTGCTATTAAGTAAGAGACCGTGAAACTTTGGGTCAAGCAAAGAGTCTCACAGCACTTTCTCTCATTATCTCTGAGACCGTACCAGGACAGATCTGTGACATACGTGATCTGTGAAGTTTGGAAGGTAGGAGACGAGGTACTGGCAGAACTGAAGCTGTGGGGACGGGTCGTGAGGCTTAGTTGGGTAGCTCAGTCGGTAGAGCACATTGAAAACGCGTTTGGACAATCAGTGAGAGTATATAAGAGATGAATATATGTTGTCGTTATTGTGGTCCCCAATCCGAAGACTTGTTTAAGGCACCCCTCCACATCACTTTATCTTGTGCAAGCCTTATCATCTCTGAAAACTTCCTTATTAGTTATTTGTGTGTTTACTTATTTGGTCCTCTGCTGTATTTACTATTTGATCTCTCTAAGCTACCCATCGAGCTTCTTCATTTCTTTCATCTGTCTCAGTCAATCATTGCCTAATTCCCCCTCTGAAATTTTGAACGACATTAATTTTTATCAGTTTATCCAGGTCTTTTCTCCTTAATTTACTAGATATTCCCACATTATTTTAATTTCAATTTGCAGCTCATAATCAATAAATTACGCTCGGAATCTCATCTGCACCTGTAAATGCCTTACAGTTTCTAATCTCGTTCTAAATCACAGTCTGACAACTATAAAATCAATCAGCAACCTTCCAGCCACTCCAGATATCTTACATGTATACAAACTTCTTATATAATTCTTAAACCATCTATTAGCAATGATTAAATCAAGCTCTGTGCACAACTGGACCAGGTGGCTTTCTCCTTAATTCCTTCCAACCAGCTTATGTTGTCGTCCTGTTGTTCCTTCTCTTTCATTTCCTGTTGTCGAGATCCAGTGTCCTCATAACAGTAAAATTTTCTTCTTCCTTAAATATTTGAATAATTTCTTTTAAGTGATCACGTATTCTTTCAATCACTTCAGCACCTGTGGAGCAAGCTGGCATAATAGGATGTACTACTGTTGTGGGTGATGGCTTCATGACTGTCTTGGCTGTGATAATGCGTTCACTGGGCTTAGCTGCATTCTTATTTATTTATCCATTATCAGACATACTTCTGTTTTACTCCTATTTTGTTTTGTCTTTATAACCCTGCACTCACCTGACCAGAAGTCCTGTTCATTCTGTAATTTCATCCACATCTAATTTCACCCTAGCACCCTTTTTAAATTCTTTAACATAACTACCCAGTAAAGGTATCTAATGTTCCACGTTTTGAATCATAAAATTACAGTTTAGTTTTTCCTTATGACAACATCCTCCTGAGTAGCCAAATATGGAGATCCTAATGAACGACTATTTTACCTGCAGAATATTTTACCCAAGAGGGCACCATCATCATACAGTAGCGCTACATGCTGTTGGGGAAAACAAAAACTGTGTTTTCCCCTTGTTTCCAGCTATAAGGAGATCTAGCTCAGCAAGGCCATGTTAGCTGAAGTGAAAAGGGCAAATCAGTGAATCATCCAGACTGCCGTCCATCATACCACCATTGCTGCACCTGTTCAAGAACCATCAGTCTATCACGCCTCTCTACAGGTACCTCTCCACTGTAGTATCTACGGTCCGTCTATCAGTATCGTTGAGGCATGCAACCCACCCCATTTGGCTAGGTCGATGGTTCATGGGTGTTGGAAGGGTGACATATAGGAGACTAAAATTGATTCCAGCTGTTTTGAGCAATAGACTGAACAAGATGGATGTAAATGCAATAAACTACATAACGAGATTGACAACTGAATATAGATCTGAGGAAGAACTAACATATCTTGTCAGTGTTTAGTCTATTTATACTGAGAAAACCGGAGAAAACTCCAATTGGAATTTATCCATTAAAACACTGTTTAAATTCAGCAGATACTTTTTACTGCATACCTCTGTTTGTCAAGAGCGTTGATTGGGTGTTTCACTGTGTTTGTGTTGTAACGGAATAAGCGTTTCCCTAAGATTACGTCTATGTTTATATTTAAAAAAATTCTGATAAAAGGAACTGATCTTTCAGACTGAAGCAGAATTTGAGCGGAAAACATCAAAATTGTAAGAAACCTAATACCTTTCTAAGGAACTGAAGACATGATTTTTAATAAGTAATCTGGGAATAACATTTTCAATTTGAGTCATCGGCCCACCACGAAATGCCCTCTTGTGCCTACGTCTTCACCTCAGAGTTGCACTTGCAAACTATGTCCTCAATTATTTGCTGGACGTGTTCCAATCTCTGTTTTCTTCTACAGTTTGTACAGTCTACATTCCCCTCTAGTACCATGGAAGTTATTCCTTGATGTCTTGAAAAACGTCCTACCATCCTGCCCTTCTTCTCATCAGTGTTTTCCTTATATTCCTTTCCACGCTGATTCTCGAGAGACAAGGAAGAGTTCTCAACGGGACTCATCAGCTGAAGCAGCATTTTCCTGAAGATGGCGACCAGTTGGATAGTCGAAATATCGAGTCAAGTTGATTTTAGGATCCGGCAGCAAACCTGAAGAGACTTTAAAGACTTATTACGCCGGGAAAGCCTACGTAATCACATATTTAGACTTTAATTTCCCAGTCAACTCTATGGGTTGAAAACAGTTCATACTAAACACAAAAGATACAATCTGTAAAATCTATTAAGACACCGCTCCTTCATTTACACGTGACAGTAGCCTGTCTCTTCAATTCTCTGCAAACTCCTTCGTTCTCGCTTCACATTGTGACCTATCGATTACATTTAAAAGCTCATCTCTCTGTCGGCATACTATACATATTAGAATGATTTAAAATTTAACACTCAAATTACAATTTTCTGTTCATCATAATTCTATAGATGGTAGTTACAGAATGTACACATAAAGAAACTTAAACCTGCGATATTGCAGTTCTGTCTTCAGTGTGAAAAGAAAAGAAAAAATTATATCAAATTATCTACACATGTACCCCCATTTTATCATATGACGTCTCTTGAACTCATCGTACTGAAATGTTTCTATCACAAATGAGGTATGTTGCATTGTGTACTTCACATAGTCATGCAACTCCAAACGCGGTTTTATGTCCAACTTATTCTCAAAAGTCTTATCTCTACCTGCTTTGTCAGAAAATATTTCCCTATTTACCAATAAAACTTCTCTCAATTCCTCTTTCAGTGGTTCACTTAATGTGTCAACTTACGGCATTTGGTATTTTAGTTCTTCTAAAATCCTACATTCATCTTTATCATAGCTGTAACACAAATTCATTTTTAGCTGCCCAAATTCAGGTTCTGTTGGCATTACTTTTACCTTGAGATATTCCAACAAGTTATTATCTCCACCAGAAAGTCATCAAATTTTTACTTTCTCCTCATAACTCAATTTCAGTATTAACAACACTAACCTCGGAATTAAACTCTGCTTTATATTCTGTTCAACATTCCATACCTAGAGTTACATCTACACTTAACCCAGTTACTACAGAAGAAATTGTACCAAACCCAAGCCCCAAAATTTCAAACTCCGTAAGCATGTGATGCTTAACAACTTTATTCAATTTATCAGTAGCACCTACTGTTTTCTTTCCATACACCGGCACACAACCCTAGTTGTTTCTCATTACAAGTGTCGCTACCGTAACCCTCGACAGTGATGAAAACATTAAATTTCTCTTCAATGTCTACTTCTATTTCATTGTTCAAAAATTGGTGGTACCTGTCCTCCTAATAAGATTACATTGTTTTCCTTCTCCTTCCCCATCTCCCTCCAGCCTATTATGAAAGAGAGATGCAAATTCGATTTTTATTCAAATAACAAATGGGAGAGGAAGAAACACAAAATCACCAATAGCGCTGTTCTATCTCCAATGTTAAAAGATAAGAGTAAAAGAAAAATTACTATAGGCTATTGCTACACCAAGAAGAAATGTAGATGATAAACGGGTATTCATTGGATAAATATATTATACTAGAACTGACATGTGATTACACTTTCACGCAATTTGATAGATCCTGAGCAATCAGTACCCAGAACAACCATCTCTGGCCGTAACAACGGCCTTGATACGCCTGAGTCAAACAGAGCTTGGATGGCGTGTACAGGTACAGCTGCCCATGCAGCTTCAACACGATACCACAGTTCATCAAGAGTAGTGACTGGCGTATTGTCACGAGCCAGTTGCTCGGCCACCATTGACCACACGTTTTCCATTAGTGAGAGACCTGGAGATGTGCTGGCCAGGGCAGCAGCAAAACATTTTCTGCATTTAGAAAGGCCCGTACAGGACCTGCAACATACGGCCGTGCATTATCCTGCTGAAACGTAGGGTTTCGAAGGGATCGAATGAAGGGTAGAGCCACGGGTCGTAACACATCTGAAATGTAACGTCCACTGTTCAAAGTGCTGTCAATGTGAACAAGAGGTGACCGAGACGTGTAACCAATGGCACTCCATACCATCACGCCGGGTGACACGCCAGTATGGCGATGACGAATAAACGCTTCCAATGTGTGTTCACCGCGATGTCGCCAAACACGGATGCGACCATCATGATGCTGTAAACAGAACCTGGATTCATCCGAAAAAATGACGTTTTGCCACTCGTGCACCCAGGTTCGGGGTTGAGTGCACCATCGCCGGCTCCCCCGTCTGTGATGCAGCGTCAAGGGCAACCGCAGCCACGGTATCCGAGCTGATAGTCCATGCTGCTGCTAACGTCGTCGAACTGTTCGTGCAGATGGTTGTTGTCTTGCAAACGTCCCCATCTGTTGACTCAGGGTTCGAGACGTGGTTGCACGATCCGTTACAGCCATGCGGATAAGATGCCTGTCATCTCGACTGCTATTGATACGAGGCCGTTGGGATCCAGCACGGCGTTCCGTATTACCCTCCCGAACCCACCGATTCCATATTCTGCTAACAGTCATTGGATATCGACCAACGCGAGCAGCAGTGTCGCGATACGATAAACCGCAATCGCGATAGGCTACAATACGACCTTTATCAAAGTCGGAAACGTGATGGTACGCATTTCTCCTCCTTAGACGAGGCATCACAACAACGTTTCACCTGGCAACGCCGGTCAACTGCTGTTTGTGTATGAGAAATCGGTTGGAAACTTTCCTCGTGTCAGCACGTTGTAGGTGGCGCCACCGGCGCCAACCTTTCGCGAATGCTCTGTAAAGCTAACCATTTGCATATCACAGCATCTTCATCCTGTCGGTTAAATTTCACGTCTGTAGCACGTCATCTTCGTGGTGTAGCAAGTTTAATGGTCAATAGTGTAGTATCTTCAGAGTGTATGTCCATACTTTGTTTCTTCAACGTCTACCTCATTCTGCCGAGTGAAGTGTGGCGATATTCTCTGTTATATCATTAGTAGAATGTTTGTACTGTCTGAAATGGTCACTCAATACTGACAGATTGGACTCACTTACATTAACATGTTCTGTAAGCCCTGTTTTGAAGTTCCTCCTGACTTCCCCAAGATAAAGCTTATCACAGAGCTTTTACCGTACTAGGAATATATGTTTGACAAAATACGATATTGCTTGCAGAAAACTAGTCTGCGTTTTGATTGTCAGACAGGGAACACTATAGGATCACACATTACACTCAACATGGATAACATGTGAAATTGCTGTGATACAGACAGTCCACTTACATTCACGTAACTACCACCTTTGTCCGATGTCATCGTGCAGTAACCTCTCTGACAGTAGGTGGCAGTACTAGCAGTGAAGGATATGTAAAGACAATCAGGAGACGCAGAAAACATTGGAGTCATTGTCATAATATGAACATGGAGTGGTTTACCTGACATCTGAAAGAGTACAATAATTGGCTTGGGACAAGGGTGGAAGCATTTTTGAAATGCGCTATACAAAACCGGCACTGACGAAATTTGGTGCAGCACAGGCCATAGATGACTAGGCTGAATGATAGCTGCAGGGATGTGTACGGATGAGTAGATGTGCAACTGTTGAGCAACTGACCATCCCGATGAACTAAGGGGTGCCAACAGCGCATCCTCAGTAACTGCTCAGTGGACGACACTGAGTATGGGCTTCCAGTGGACGCAGCTGATTCATGCACCCATGCTGACTGCTGTCCATCAGCGATGAAGGCTGCCATTTCCACGACAATACCGCAACTGGACGTCCACTTAGTGGTGACGGAGTGCCTCTTCAGGAGTGCCTTTCCAGGAGTGCCTTTTCAGATGAATCATGAGTTATGTTCCATTAGATGGCCATTATATGCACAGCCTAAAACTCTGAAAGCAAACAAGAATTGATTGTTGTGGTCTGGGGAATGTTTTCATGGCATTCCTGGGTAATCTAGTCATTCTCGAAGGTACAGTGGATAAACACAATAATAAATGAAAAAATGCAAGTTTTGGATAACCCATAGCCAAAATTCTTATTATTAAACCAAGTTGTCTTAAAGTAGAAAGAGCAATAATTTTCTTCAAATCAAATTCAAAATTAGCCCCCAAACCAGTATGTGTCTATGTGTGGGCACCCTCCACTCCTATATGCAGTTTGCTCTTTCTCGACACGATGGCATCTACCCAGAGGACAGAGCAGTTTGTCACACAGCTGGCAGCTGTGCGCAGTTCGAGCATCAGGATGAGTTTACCGTACTCTCCTGGATTTAAACTCAATCAAGAATCTGTGGGACCAGCTCAATCTCGTAGTTCTTAACAGGTGTATTATATGCCATAAATAGTACGTTTCTGCTGCATTAGTCTTGTTTCTTCATGAAATAAGCGATACTCTCATCCGTCACATTGGAAATAAAATTGAGTCGTCCCTTGCATGTAGAGTTTGTAAATGTAGAGTGCTAGGGATGGAGGAGCAAGTTTCGAGGCATTTGTGTTCTGTCTACTGTGCAGTTGGTCTGCTGGTCTCTGACTGGAACTAACGGGTAAATATTTTGGGGGAAATGTAAGTTCTGCAGTCTGTGGTAGAGCGACAGATACTCCCAGCAACTCGCTACTCACTTGCTCTAGCATGCTACTTCAGTTGTCCATTTGATTACAGTTTCTGGTTGTGTATCGTCAACTTTAAATTCGTTAGCTGCCCTGAGAAGGATAAGCTATTCCGTTTTCTCCAGGCTGTCTTCCTTGTAACACCGTATCATTCCATAGTGCTAGCGTCATTTTTCTGTGAATTCAATCCGGATTTTTAGAAACTTGCTTGTTAATTGTGCCCAATAATTAAAGCAATTAACAATACGTTGTATTCAGACATGCTTTAAATTATAAGATCACTTAAACTATGCTACAACTTTTCCAAGGTGCATCTGGTGCATACTTAAGCTTGTCGTTTTCACTGTGACGATGTAATCATTGTGGACAACAGATAAACTCATCATTAATTCTTTTATTATTCAGTGAAGGTAACGAGCGTTGCACTCGCTCATCTTATTTGATTACACACTGAAGGACCGAAGAAAGTGGTATAGGCATGCGTGTTCAAGTACAGAGATTTGGAAACAGGCAGAATACGGCGCTGCGGTCGGCAACGCCTATATAGGACAACAAGTGTCTGACGCAGTTGTCAGATCGGTTACTGCTGCTACAATGGCAGGATAACAAGATTTAACTGAATTTGAAGATCGTGTTACAGTCGGCTCACGAGGGATGGGACACAGCATCTCCGAGGCAACGGTGATGTGGGGAGTTTCCCGTACGACCCTTTCACGAGTGTGCCGTGAATATCAGGAATTCGGTAAAACATCAGATCTCCGACAACGCTCCTTCCGCAAAAAGGTCCTGCAAGAAGGAGACCAACGACGACTGAAGAGAATCGTTCAACGTCACAGAAGTGCAACCCTTCCGCAAATTGCTGCAGATTTCAATGCTGGGCCATCAACAAGTTTCAGCGTGCGAACCATTCAACGAAACTTCACCGATATGGGCTTTCGGAGCAGAAGATCAACTCGTGTACCCTTGATGACTTCACGACGCAAAGCTTTACGCCTCGCCTTGGCCCGTCAAAACCGACATTGGGCTGTTGATGACTGGAAACATGTTGCCAAATCAGACGAGTCTCGTTTCAAATTGCATCGAGCGGAAGCACTGTACGAAAGATAACCTCATCAATCCATGGACTCTGCATGTCAGCAGGGGACTGTTCAAGCTGGTGGAGGCTCTGTAATGGTGTCGGACACGTGCAGTTGGAGTGATAAGTGACACATGATACGTCTAGATACGACGCTGACAGGTGACAGGTACGTAAGCATCCTGTCTGATCACCTGCGTCCATTCGTGTGCATTGTGCATTCTGACTTACTTGGGCAATTCCAACAGGACAGTGTGACACCACACACGTCCAGAATTACCACAGAGTGACTCCAGGAACACTATTCTGAGTTTAAACATTTCCGCTGGCCACCAAACTCCCCAGACATGAACATTATTGAGCATATCTGGGATGTCTTGCAACGTGCTGTTCAGAGGAGATCTCCACTCCCTCGTACTCTTACGGATTTATGGACAGCCCTGCAGCATTCATGGTGTCAGTTCCCTTAGTCGAGTCCATGCCACGTCGTGTTGCGGCACTTCTGCGTTCTCGCGGGGGCCCTACACGGTATTCGGCTGGTGTTTCTTTGGCTCTTCAGTGTAAATTTGTTTATCGATTGAAGATGGTTCAAATGGTTCAAATGGCTCTGAGCACTATGGGACTCAACTGCTGAGGTCATTAGTCCCCTAGAACTTAGAACTAGTTAAACCTAACTAACCTAAGGACATCACAAACATCCATGCCCGAGGCAGGATTCGAACCTGCGACCGTAGCGGTCTTGCGGTTCCAGACTGCAGCGCCTTTAACCGCACGGCCACTTCGGCGGGCTCGATTGAAGAGAGCTGAGTCTATTTCCCTTATGGTTCTAAATATGATGTGGGTTGTTTCGTAATTATTTTACCAATGTAACTGCAGTATTCAGACGAAATGGGCAACAACATTTTGTAGCAATGTCACAGCATCACGCAGACCCACGGTAACTGCCCACACGAAATGCTTAAAACTTCCTAACAGTCAAATATATAGGAAATCTCGAGTGTATAAAATAATATTTCGTGTTAATGTTTATGTTGGACTAGATGCTGGCTGTAGGTTGGTATCGCAACCCAAACATGTTTTTGGATGAAAAGTAGGAGGACTAAGCAGGGTAGTATAGAATCTGCACATTTCTCAAGGCGTTTGCTGTTTGAATTAAAGCGTAGTGTCCTACATTATAATTGTGCAATATGCACTTTGGACCCTGGTCGTGAAGAGTACGATGACAAAGTTTACCATTCTTGCGCCCGTCAGTCCAGGAGTTGGAAAGTTGTGGCCTTCCACCAAATAGTCTAATGACGTGTTGCTGACCATCTGACTGCCACAAACCGAAGCGAGACCCATCACTGACTCCGTAGAACGTCACTCAATGCCTCAGTTGATCTGGCTCTACAGCATGTAAGTTTGTGTTGACTCTGGTATGATCTCATCTGTAAAAGGCGCCTGTCAACTCTAGATCACACCCTAGCTGGTAGTAATTTGTTCCCGACATTACATTTGGCTTGTAACATCTGCCCAGATTTAAGCTGTTCTCATTCGTCACTTCGTCAGAGCGTGTCGAAAAAGCCCTACAATCTTCTCTTGATATAGGACTTCTAGAAGGACAAACGCCAACTCTTTGTACCACACTATTGCCCCCTGTCTCGTCACCAACTGTTCTGCAGTCGGTTAACTAGAGCCAACTCGCTGTGCCATCTGTCAGTATGATGCTCCCATGTCTCTAATGTGCTATCATAGAACCCTTACCAGCGTCTCACAGTTGGGAATGGAAACTCGCGTTTCCGATAGATGCCTATAGCCATCGTGCGCGGACCTGGCGTATCCAAGGATGCACACCCAATGTCCCACACCTTCAGCGGCACTGACTATCAGTGCCTCTGCCGCCGCGATGTGGGGCGGCCAGTCTCAGTCGCAATCTTCGACACTGTTCAGTCTTCGTCAGCCTTCGACAGTTCGCTCGAGCATTAGTAGCGGAAGCCTCCCATTGCATTCATAGCAGGACCACTGTGTTCACGTATTCGCTAATAATTTCCTCTCCTGTCCAGCTTCCATACGACGACAGCTGCTGCACCATTCTGTAACTTATTTCTCCTTACCGTTGTGTACGAATAAATACAGAATACTTAAGGGAATGGAAGTACCGGAGTACCAGTTTGTCAGTGTGCGGTCAAAGTGTCTTGGTGTTTCCTGTCAGTGTTTAATTTAGCTGTTGGTGAGTGTAGCCAGCCGCTGTGGCCTAGCGGTTCTAGGCGCTTCAGTCTGGAACCGCGCGATCGCTACGGTCGCAGGTTCGAATCCTGTCTCGGGCATGGACGTGTGTGATGTCCTTAGGTTAGTTAGGTTTAAGTAGTTCTAAGTTCTAGGGGACTGATGACCTCAGATGTTAAGTCCCATAGTGCACAGAACCATATGAACCGGATGCCTTCCTGTCGCCCCCCCCCCCCCCCCCCGGTGGATGAGGTTATGAGGAAGATAACACAACACGATGACGAGGATGAGTACAGCACAACACCCAGTCCCTGCGCGGAGAAAAATCTCTGACCTAGCCGGGAATCAAATCCGGCATCCTTTGCGTGGCATTCCTTCGCGCTGAGCACCACTCAGCTATTGGGGTGGACCTGCATTTACATGAGTACACACAGTAAAATAGACAGATAGCGTCATTATGTCCGCAAAGGAAGCTATCCCACGAGGATACAGGAAAGAGTACATACCTCGATGGAAGAAAAACAGTGAACAGCTTTATAATTAATTCATAAATAGTGGACGGCGGTGACAGATGTAGGGAATGAATTTCTGAACAGTTTAAATCCAGCAATACGGTTTAAATGGATAGATGCAGTTGAAAGATGAAGTTCACAAAACCAAGCAGAGTAGCTTCGACAGTTTTGTGAAACCTTGGGAGAGCCAGCTACTTACTTCGGCACAGGATGTTCATCTCGCCTAACGTGGCTGTAGTCCACGTAGTTAATACTTCAAGAGCCCCATGGGAAGGCTATCACACAGCTGCAGTCAAAAACAGTATTCAAACAACTGAAAATAATATAAAAAGTCACTATATTCTGAATCTTTAAGGTCGTTGACGTTAGTTCAAGCTATGAAGGAAATTAAGCTCGATAAAGTTCCAGGATTGCATTCAGAGTTTCTTCATTATTGTGGATTGTGTGCATGAAAATGGCTCGCTAGTTTCTTTTCCGATACATTCTTAACGAGAACCATACCACATAAAAAAAAGAAAAAGTAAAATATTGTGATCATGTTAAAACCTGCGGAAAAGACGTGAAAGCTGTTGTCCAGTTGTCCTAATCAGCTTAGTCTACAAACTGTTAGAGAGAATCACCCTTAATGAGGTTGCCACAAAATATTAGCATCATTTCCGCCTGAACAAGCTGAATCCCACCAAGCAGAAGCTGCTCAGACCAGGTTTCCTTTTTGAATACTTATATTGAAGAAAGATATCAAAGGCAACTGAAATCATCTGTGGTACTTTTAGATTTAACAGCATTACAAAACACTGTGCGGAGACAAGGACTAATATGTAAGTAGCATCGTACTCGTATTATTCCCTGTCGTGTGACGGCAAGACTAGTAGAAAATATGGTTAGCAATACAACATTCCAAGTGATTATATTGCAAGTATAAACGGAAAACAAATGGAATCCCATAATGGTCTTCCTCAAGGATCCGTCTTAGCTCCTCTGCTCTTAAGCATCTGTACTACTGATACGCAAACACTTTTTATCACAGTACAAAGTAATAAGGGTACTCTACGTAACAGACAAATGAAGGATGTTTCGCGTGTTTAAAGCATTTCATCGGTGAATACATACTAACCAGCTGCCGCCTGAAATTAGAGCGGAGCAAAACCTTCACAACATCTGGGATATGATTAATGACGTCAGAGTATTTCACAACTTTCTTCGCGTACGCGAAAAACGTTGCTCCTTTTGTTGACGGTGAAACGACAGCACAAATTGCATTTTCGCCCATCGCAGTCTCCGAAGCGAGGAAAAAAAAGTATAATTTCGAAGCGTGACGACTTAACGAGATTACGTAAAAATGATTAGTTCTGCCAGTGAATTTTTGTTTTCGCTAAAGCCTAATGGGTGGTCAGAGAGGAGCAGCCTTCGGAAATGAAACAGCGGACACGACGCCGTTAGGTTCGTTGCGGGTGTGGGGGCGGGGGGGTGGGGGAGTTGGGTGATGGGAGGAGGGAGGGTGGTGGTGGAAGCGGACGGGGTGGCGGTAATCTAATCTCGCCTTTTAAAAAACCGAATTATGCCTGCCAGCCTGCCTCTAAATTCGTAACGAGGTTAGAAAACTGCGCGACCGAATAAAATTCCGACAGTCGGGCTCGGCTGAGCCTGTGTGCGAGGTGAGTGAGCTTCCAGCGCTGCCCCGAGTGCGGTGGGCGGCGGCGGGGATCGGCGGGCGGCGCGGGGCGGCGCCGGCGGTGGGCGGCGGTGGGCGGCGGGGGTCGCAGAAGCAGAAACAATATGAGTGCTTCTCTGTGTGTGTGTGTGAAAGAAAGAGAGAGAGAGAGAGAGAGAGAGACGGAGACAAGAAGAGAGGCAACGCTGACGGCCGGCGCGGCTCAGCGACGGCGGAGGAAGCGACGCGGCGAGAACGGAGAAGAGGAGCACCACTCGGAAGATGTGAAGTAAGACGCAAGAAACATCAATAACAGCCAAGATCCAATAGTATTGCTCATGCGTTGGACTGCAGTGGCAGAGACATTGACGTCCTGTGACGCAATACGGCGCGCACCCTCCGTCTCTCTCTCTCTCTGTCCTCTTCCACTTTTCGCCCTCTACCGTAACCCGCCCCCCTCCTCCACCCGCCTCCCACCAACCAACCCTTCCAGCCGGTCTGCCGCTCCTCGCTTTCTCCTCTGCCGTTCCGTCAGCTTCTGTCTTCCTCTGCGGCGTCGCGCCGTGCTAGTGGTAGTGGGTACACAGCCTGCCAGCGCGCGCACCTGGCCCCCTACCACCACGCCTCGTATACATATGCCGGTCCTCTCTCCCGCCGTTGGAGGACCTCTGAAATCCATCGAAAATCTCCCACCGAGATGCTCGGTCCGAGCGAACTAGCGTCGCACGAGGTCGACAACAATTCTTAATCTTGAAGCTTGAGCAAAATGGTGCGCGGAATGACCTTCATTTTCGAAGAATGGCGTCTTTTCAACCAGGTTTTTTTTCCGAAACAGAACATTGCTAAGCGCTACTGGCTAGTTTCAATCTTTGCTCATTCTCAAGTTCATAAAATTTGAATATGTGCCCTAGAAAAAAAAGTGTGTCATCGTACACGTAAGGTATATGTAAACTAAGTCCCGCACCACACACAGTTCGTGCAGACCTTGGAATAGGCATTCATAGGTTACACACACACACACACACACACACACACACACATGTGTAACCACTTATAAATCCCCCATTTGTAACCTGTACACCAAGTCCAAGATTGTGTATGTTGACGACTTTATTATGCGACAAGGTTACGTCGCATTTGTCTTTCGTTTACTATAACTTACAGGGTTGATGTATTTACGTCTATCAAAGCACTTCAGAGGACGTGCAAAGCTCGAAACTTTCCTTCAAACATGAAGGAAGCTTAAGGTTAACGTCCCGTCGATATCGATATCATTAGAGATCGAATTGCTTCAAGGATGGAGAAGGATATTGGCTGTGCCCTTTCAGAGGAAGCATCCCAAAATTTTCCTGGAGTGATTTAGGTAAGCGACGGAAAACAATCTACTTGGCCGGACTCGGCTTTGAGCTGGCATCCTTCCGAGTGCGAGTCCACTGCACCACCTCGGTTGGTAGTAACCTTCAGTGGTTAATAAAGCAGTGCACTGTCTGACCAAAACCATACAGATAACCACTAGAAGTCACAAGAGGCAGATCCGCCAGGACAAACAGAAGTGGGGAGTATCGTGTTCTCGTTCTAGAAACATAGTAGCAGCAGAATGGGTCGACCAGGAACTCAGTAAGTTAGAACGTGGACACTCATTGATGCCACCTGACTGACAAGTCCATCAAGGATATTTCAGAGCTTTTAAAGTTGCCCAAGAAGATTGTTGGTGTTGTGACTGTGAATTAAAAACGTGAAGGAACAACAACAGATTAACCTAGACCAGGAAGATCTCATGAACTGATAGAAAGGTACCGTCGAGCATTGCGAAAGGTGCTTAAGACACTGCATGAAAGCAGCAGTTGGAATCACTCGTGGTGTCCAGAGTGCTGCAAGTTAGCACACTGATGCGCGTTGGGAGATTTACACTACTGGCCATTAAAATTGCTACACCAAGAAGAAATGCAGATGGTAATCGGGTATTCATTGGACAAATATATTATACTAGAACTGACATGTGATTACATTTTCACGCAATTTTGGTGCATAGGTCCTGAGAAATCAGTACCCAGAACAACCACCGCTGGCCGCAATAACGGCCGTGATACGCCCGGGCATTGAGTCAAACAGAGCTTGGATGGCGTGTACAGGTACAGCTGCCCATCCAGCCTCAACACGATACCACAGTCCATCAAGAGTAGTGACTGGCGTATTGTAACGAGCCAGTTGCTCGGCCACCATTGAACAGACCTTTTCAATTGGTGAGAGATCTGGAGAATGTGCTGGCCAGGGCAGCACTCGAACATTTTCTGTATCCAGAAAGGCCCGTACAGGACCTGCAACATGCGGTCGTGCATTATCCTGCTGAAATGTAGGGTTTCGCAGGGATCGAATGAAGGGTAGAGCCACGGGTCGTAACACATCTGTAACATAACATCCACTGTTCAAAGTCAATGCGAAGAAGACGTGACCGAGACGTGTAACCAATGGCACCCCATACCATCACGCCGGGTGATACGCCAGTATGGCGACGACCAGTACACGTTTCCAATAGGCGTTCACCGCGATGTCGCCAAACACGGATGCGACCATCATGATGCTATAAACAGAACCTGGATTTATCCGAAAAGATGACATATTGCCATTCGTGCACCCAGGTTCGTCGTTGAGTACACCATCGCAGGCACTCCTGTCTGTGATGCAGCGTCAGGGGTAACCGCAGCCATGGTCTCCGAGCTAATAGTCCATGCTGCTGCAAACGTCGTCGAACTGTTCGTGAAGATGGTTGTTGTCTTGCAAACGTCCCCATCTGTTGACTCAGGGATCGAGACGTGGCTGCACAATCCGTTACAGCCATGTGGATAAGATGCCTGTCATCTCGACTGCTAGTGATACGAAGCCGCTGGAATCCAGATCGGCGTTCCGTATTACCCTCCTGAACCCACCGATTCCGGCCGGCCGAAGTGGCCGTGCGGTTAAAGGCGCTGCAGTCTGGAACCGCAAGACCGCTACGGTCGCAGGTTCGAATCCTGCCTCGGGCATGGATGTTTGTGATGTCCTTAGGTTAGTTAGGTTTAACTAGTTCTAAGTTCTAGGGGACTAATGACCTCAGCAGTTGAGTCCCATAGTGCTCAGAGCCATTTTTTGAACCACCGATTCCATATTCTGCTAACAGTCATTGGATCTCGACCAACGCGAGCAGCAATGTCGCGATACGATAAACTGCAATCGCGATAGGCTACAATCTGACCTTTATCAAAGTCGTAAACGTGATGGTATGCATTTCTCCTCCTTACACGAGGCATCACAACAACCTGTCACCAGGCAACGCCGGTCAGCTGCTGTTTGTGTATGACAAATTGGTTGGAAACTTTCCTCATGTCAGCAAGTTGTAGGTGCCGCCACAGGCGCCAACTGGTGTGAATGCTCTGAAAAACTAATCATTTGCATATCACAGCATCTTCTTCCTGTCGGTTAAATTTCTCGTCTGTAACACGTCATCTTCGTGATGTAGCAATTTTTATGGCCGGTAGTGTAGTTACAATGGTCGTGCAACTTCTCATAAGACATATATTCCTATACTCAATGTTAAGCGACACTACGATATGATATATGGTTCGACGCCACTGACAATGGATGACTGGTAACGAGTCATTTGGAATGATGAATCACGCCGTACCCTGTGTCAACACGATGGATGTGTTTAGATTTGTCGAACACCATGATTACGTTAATTGCTATCATTGTGTCAACAGACAAATGCTGTTACGTTATGGGGCTTAAGATATGATTAAGATATGATCCTCTTACTGCGCTTAAAAAATGCTAAATGCGGACAATATGAATACATTTTACAACACTGTAGCCTGCGTACAACAGAAGAACAGTTTGGGAGCGATGATTGTTTACATCAGCATGAAAATATACGACGTCATAAAAAAGCATCTGTGAGGTATTGGCTTGCCGACAGTTCCGACTTGAACGCAGTCGAACACCTTTGAGATCGGTTAGAATGTCGACTTGACTACAAACCCAGGTGTCCAACATCACCACATGCTCTGGTTTCAGATATTGAGGTAGAATAGTCTGTCATCCTTCCACAGACATTCAGACACCTCACTGAATGTTTACCCAGCACAGTTCGAGTAGAAAGAGTGCACCCTATATTAAAGTCCACTATTGTTGTCTGGCTACTTTTGATGGTTCAAATGGTTCAAATGGCTCTGAGCACTATGGTACTTAACATCTGTGGTCATCAGCCCCCTAGAACTTAGAACTACTTAAACCTAACTAACCTAAGGACATCACACACATCCATGCCCGAGGCAGGATTCGAACCTGCGACCGTAGCAGTCGCGCGGTTCCGGACTGAGCGCCTAGAACCGCGAGACCACCGCGGCCGGCTACTTTTGATTAGCCCTTGGCCAACTAATTATTAAGTAACAAGCTGTGTATACAATCTGCTTCCAGGAGACAGTGACGCAATGGTTACAGTCTGGACAGCTCGTTCCCACAAATACTATACCTTTCCTGTTTCACTTTCAACCGGTTCTCAGTTCCTTCTATCATGTGAGAGAGACCACTGTAATGAGAAGAGGTGAGTTCTGAGTCCAAGAACGGAGAACTTTTATTTAGTAGAAGTCATGTGCAGAACATAAAGCCATGTCTGTTAATGACTTAGCAGCTCGCACATTTATACCTTCCGTTCATATCCGATCATTTTTAATAACTGGTTTCTGAACTGTTGGGTTTCTTCTGGGGATCTGAAAAACGCCCACCTAAAAGTGCTGTGTCATCCAAGCAACCGATTGTTTAGTATCAATTTGGCCTATTCAGTGTAACTCGGACAGCCGTCAAGCTTTTGAGGAGGATGGACTCTGTGCTTGTCACAGAATCGATAATGGCTTTGGTTTAGAACCTTCTCTCAGCCCCAGAACAGAGAACCCTGGTCAATTTTCTGAAAGAGGTCACAAAAAGAAATCTTCACACAGATATTAAAAACATATATCTTGATGTTGTGACAATTATTTTCGGGTAAGCTATCTAGGATTAATAACATGTTGGATGTTGGTCGACTGTAGGATGGTGTGCGAAAGCTAGGTGACCAGCTCTGGCTAAACAAGTGAATTAAAAGACGTCACGAGGAAACAAGAGTATAGGAAGAGGAGCAGGACTCGGTTGTTGGTGGGCGGAATTTGTTACGTTGTATTTCGATGGGTGGTGTTTTGTCGTGCTTGTGGTATGGTAGAACTGGAGATCGACAATGAATTTCCACCCTGTTACGGTGTAAAGTCAAGCGCCGGCACGCCATTCAGGAACGACAGAGGAGAGAGGGCTGTGAGAAGACGTCAGCCAATCGCACGCTGACCGATCCCTCTCCAGGACGACAACGCAACAGCAGCGGCCCCTATGCTAACAGAACACAAGCGCCGCGCCCGACTGATAGCGGCAAGCTCTACAGTAGCTTCAAAACTAGTGACTTGTATAGAACTGTCGACTCTAATTACTTACTCATACAATTTATGTAACACGGACTTGGGAATTGTCATACTGAAGAGATTCTTATTTTGTCTGTCACCCTTTGCTTACAACACATCTGTGTAACACAAAGTTAAGTGTTGTATTTTTTCATGTTGTTATAAAACTAATTAATACGATTTGTTTGATTGTTGTCTAGCGATTCCGAGAAAGCAGGATTTGTAGAAACCCCATATCTGACGACTAGGCTGGATTTAACACACACTGCATCTAATGTAAACTGATTTTAAACTTCTTGACATATTAAAATAGTGCGCTGGCCAGTGACTCAAACATGAGAATTTTGTCTTTTGCGACTGAGATATCCCAGCACAACTCATAACCACCATCCCCCATTTTCCATGGTTTCACTTCGTCATTACCTCTTTTCCTACCTTCCAGACTTTGCAGATGTTCTCCTGTACACCTTGCGCGACAATCACTTGTGGTAGAAAGGATACTGCGAGGAAATCGGGAAGGTTCGAGTCCTGGGCCGACACACAATTATAATCTGCCACCAAATTTTACAGTTACAGATGTTGTGCGTGATAGGGTAGTAGTAGACTTAAACAAGAGTAGCCATGTGGGACAAAAATGGTTCCAATGACTCTGAGCACTATGGGGACTTAACATCGCAGGTCACCAGTCCCCGAGAACTTAGAACTACTTAAATCTAACTAACCTAAGGACATCACTCACATCCATGCACGAGGCAGGATTCGAACCTGCAACCGTAGCAGTGGCGCGGTTCCAGACCGAAACACCTAGAACCTCTCGGCCACAACATGTGAGACACGTGGATTGGGATTATTCTGGGATTATGCGGATGTGGTATTCAGGTAGAATATACAACGGACAGCCAGCAGAGTTGTTGGAGGATATAGGGCCCAACGGGATTAACGGTTTGTAGAATGATATTAGGTGCGAGTAGAACTTGAGGAGGTGTCTCGACAAAGTAGCCTGTCGATGAAGCAGGTTGGGACAGTATTTTCATATTTTGTGGCAGGAGTGTTCGCCTTACAGCCGTAGATGTAGGAAAGTCTGAAATTCTCGAGTCTACAGTTAAAAGTTGGCGATCACTTGCAGGGGGTGTAAGGCAGTCAGCATGAGAGCACTCTGCCATGAAGTAAGCGCATGCGAAGAAAGACGTATGAAGATGAAGATAAACAGCGGTGACTGCGTGTATCACTGTATCATACAGTTCGTTTACAGTTTGGTACAGTTCAGCAAAACGAAGTATGTGTGTAGCCATAGGATACTCGAACTAAGACATCATGGGCATATTGAACATTGAGGAAATACAGATATCACACTCCTCTCTGAAGCATGTGCGTCACTCAACTCGGTAATATGTGATTCGGTGTTTGCCGTACTTATATGCTGATCACTTAGTATTTTCTATCCACATATCAAAAAGAAAAAGTTAGCCCTGATGGTTAGTGAAATAGTGTGCAGTACCGTGGGCCATTTGCGTAGAAGAATTAATTCATATACAGTACTGGCCATTAAAATTGCTACATCACGAAGATGACGTGCTACAGACGCAAAATTTAACCGTCAGGAAGAAGATGCTGTGATATGCAAATAATTAGCTTTTCAGAGCATTCACACAAGGTTGGCGCCGGTGGCGACACCTACAACGTGCTCACATGAGGAAAGTTTCCAACCGATTTCTCATACACAAACAGCAGCTGACCGGCGTTGCCTGGTGAAACGTTGTTGTGATGCCTCGTGTAAGGAGGAGAAATGCGTACCATCACGTTTCCGACTCATAAAGGCCGGATTGTAGCCTATCGCGATTGCGGTTTATCGTATCGCAACATTGCTGCTCGCGTTGGTCGAGATCCAATGACTGTTAGCAGAATATGGAATCGGTGGGTTCAGGAGGGTAATACGGAACGACGTGTTGTGATCCCAACGGCCTCGTATCACTAGCAGTCGACATGACAGGCATCTTATCCACATGGCTGTAACGGATCGTGCAGCCACGTCTCGATCCCTGAGTCAACAGATGGGGACGTTTCCAAGACAACAACATCTGTACGAACAGATCGACGACGTTTGCAGCATCATGGACTATCAGCTCGGAGACCATGGCTGACGTTACCCTTGACGCTGCATCACAGACAGGAGCGCCTGCAATGGTCTACTCAACGAAGTACCTGGGTGCATGAATGGCAAAATGTCATTTTTTCGGATGAATCCAGGTTCTGTTTACAGCATCATGATGGTAGCATCTGTGTTTGGCGACATCGCGGTGTACGCACATTGGAAGCGTGTATTCGTCATCGCCATACTGGCGTATCACCCGGCGTGATGGTATGGGCTGCCACTGGTTACACGTCTCGGTCACCTCTTGTTCGCAATGACGGCACTTTGAACAGTGGACGTTACATTTCGGATGTGTTACGACCCGTGGCTTTATCCTTCATTCGATCCCTGCGAAACCCTGCATTTCAGCAGGATAATGCACGACCGTATGTTGCAGGTCCTGTACGGGCCTTTCTGGATACAGAAAATGTTCGACTGCTGCCCTGGCCAGCCCATTCTCCAGATCTCTCACCAATTGAAAAAGTCTGGTCAATGGTGGCCGAGCAACTGTCTCGTCACAATACGCCAGTCACTACTCTTGATAAACTGTGGTATCGTGTTGAAGCTGCACGGGCAGCTGTACCTGTACACGCCATCCAAGCTCTGTTTGACTCAATGCCCAGGCGTATCAAGGCCGTTATTACGGCCGGAGGTGGTTGTTCTGGGTACTGATTTCGTGATTGCGTGAAAACGTAATCACATGTCAGTTCTAGTATAATATATTTTTCCAGTCAATACCCGTTAATCGTCTGCATTTCTTCTTGGTGTAGCATTTTTAAAGGTCAGTAGTGTAGTTTACGTCACTTTGGTATGTACTAGTTTCCGACGCCGTGTGAAACTGGATAATCGCTGCAACGAAAAGAAAATCTAAAGGAAGTAAGTATGAAAATAAAAAGGAAGTTACCAGAATTTTTGAACTCCAATCTGAATATTGGTCAAAGATGGAGGTATGCCAGTTGGCAAATAACCTCAGTACGGAACATAAATCAGCAGTATCTGCAACATCAGAGAGTCTCTTAACAGCGAAAATCTCTTCATGCTATGCATCCGCGTAACTCAAAAATTACCTCAGTAACAGATGTAAGAAAGATTGCTACTTCCGGCAAGCCCGTTGCAAATTCTTTCCGTGTACCGCCGGAAATCTCTTTCATTGGACTCAGAATAGACCACTCGAGGCTGCGGGGTCAGGGAGAGAAGAAGATCGTAGCGCGTGACAATTTGGCGTCACTCGTGACGCTGGAGCGGCAGACAAGATCTGCCGAGGTTGGTAGGCTGGTGGGAGGGGGAGGGGGGGGGGGGGTCTCGGAAGATGCCGGCATCCAGCCAGGCACAAGTCAAGGGCTGTGCAGATGCGCAGATAACGAGGCGCCACGCCAGCCGGGTATAGACGAACCCAGCTCTTAAAGGTGATGACGGCGTCGCGCGTTGACTTCTCCTGCTCCGGCAGCGCGTCGGCCGGTAAACACGTTCACACCCAGCTTGACAGAGCCGTCACACTGGCGAACGTCGACTCATATTGTGACGTTCTTAACATCAGGTTGCATAAGGCTCGAGAAAATTATGAATAACCAAGTCTGTACCATATTTGCCCTCTTTTTGGGTACCGTGTCCCAATCTTTAAACATGGAAAATTTATAGGATCGTTTTGTTGACAGTCTGTCTGTCTGTCCGACTCAAAAGAACCTTTTTTTCTCAGAAACGGCTAGACGTATAAGTTTCAGATTTATGTCACGTATTAAGGTCTATCGTCCCCTGGCTGCGTAAACATTTTTTTCTAAGTCACTTCAGTCACAACCTTCCATGAATTAAAAATAATTGATAATTGATAACCAACGGATTGGGTGATATTTCCAAGTCCCTGAAGCTCTTGCATGCACAGTTGCTGAAGCGCAGACGTATTTAACATCGTTTCAATCAAAAGATACGGTCGTTTAACGTCACATATTTTCACTCTCGCAAACACATTCATAAAAATCCACAGCGTCTTTCCCGTTGGCCTAGAATCATGAAATTCAACAAGAAGCGCGGTGTCACATTGCAAGTAAACCAAAAAAACTTGATACTTGATAAACTGTAATTATATCGCACAAAAGTATATTTTGCCATTTGAACACACCCAGCTTTCATCATCTGTCAAAAGCGTAATAGACGAACATTACTGAATGAAAAAATAAAATGTAGGTTGCAGTTAAGGTTTTGAAAAGTACATAAAATGTTATATTAAATATTCCTTCTTTACATACACTGGAGCGCCATGAAACTGGTATCATCATCATCATCATCATAAGTCAATTCAATCATTAAATGATGTGGCCTCTACGAGTCGTGAATTCAGGTAGGCTTTCAGCGGTCTTCTCCAAGTGGGACGGTCTTGGGCAGTTCTCTGCCAGGTGTTACCAGCGATCTTCTTGATGTCTTTGTCCCATCTGTCTGGTGGTCTTCCTCTAGGCCTCCGGTGCTCTCTTGGACTCCACTCCAGTATTAGCTTCATCCATCTGTTGCCTTTTCTTCTTGCGACGTGGCCAGCCCACTGCCATTTCAAAGAACCTACTGTCTCTAAGATGTCATTAACCTTCGTCACTGACCGGATGTCATCTGCCCTTTTCCTATCCTTTCTTGTATAGCCCAGCATTGATCTCTCCATGGCTCTCTGTGCTGTCCTAAGTTTGCCTTTTGTAAAAGAGTTCAGTGTCCATGTCTCGCAGCCATACGTCTTTACAGGAAAAATGCATTGATCAAATACTGCTTTCTTCAGATTTACTGGAATTTTTGATCTGAGTACTGTTGAATTCTTCCCAAATGCTTGCCAGCCAAGCTTGATGCGTCGATAGATTTCTGGCCTTATGTCTCCCTTCATATTTATAATCTGGCCAAGGTAGACATGTTCACTGACCTCTTCCAGTAGACTGTTCTTGACTTTCACATCTCCAGCTGGGACCCATTTGTTGGACATTACTTTTGTTTTGGAAAGGTTTATGTTCAAGCCAACCAGCTGACATTCCGATGCAAGATCTGTAACTAAGTTTTGGAGCTCTGCGAAGTCTTTGGCTACTAAGGCAATATCATCAGCAAATCTCAAGTTGGTAAGCCTTCTTCCATTAATTCTATTTCCCTTACCTTCCCAGCTCAGCTTTGACATAGCCATTTCCAATACAGCAGAGAACAGTTTAGGGGAGATGGGATCGCCTTGCTTGACTCTCCTCATGATGCGGAATTCTTGAGTTGATCCGCCGGTGTTAACATAAGCTGAAGAATTCTCGTAGATTTACCTGAGCAATGTATGCTGCTCCCACTCCTTGCTCACTCAAAGCTTGGAGGACAGCTACATGGCTAACGGAGTCAAATGCCTTTTCAAAGTCAACAAAGGCAATGCAGAGAGGCAGTTGGTATTCATTCGCTCTGCTTATCACTTCACTAACGGTCCACTGTGCACCACGACAGACTTGGGCAATTCCAGCAGAACAATACGACATGCAACGCGCCCAGAATTGCTACAGAGTGGCTTCAGGAACACACTTCAGAGTTTCAACACTACCGCTGGCCACCAAACTCGCCAGAAATGAACATTATTAAGCACACCTGCGATGCCTTGCAACGTGCTGCACTCGTACTCTTAAGTATTTATGGTCAACCCTGCAGGATTCATGATGTCAGTTTTCTCCAGCACTACTTCAGACATTAGTCGAGTCCATGCCACGTCGGGTTGTGACACTTCTGCGTTCTCGCGGGGGCCGTACACGACATTAGGCGGGTGTACTAGTTTCTTTGGCTCTTCAGTGAATGTAAACTGAAGCCCCCCACTCGTTTGTTTTTGTGTGTCCAGGCCATTCTGAGGAACTGATGTCGAGATTTTGATACGGTCTTGGAATTCCTGGGACCAATATACTACCAGTATCGATGCCGATAAGAGGCAAAATTCTCCAAGTTTCTCAATTCCGAAGGAATTATGAACTACATATATATACATAATGAAGTTTGTACCGAATCGTCTGTGAGCGAGTCCTACTAGCACTTAGCCAATTTCTTTCTTCTTTTCCTTGTGCCTTCGTCTTGCATCGTTTCAGGGCCGGCGTGGCTATTAAAGGGTTTGGCATGGTTAAGGTAAGGGATGGCCGGATGCCCTTCCTGTCACCACCCCGTTACCCCACTATCTGCGTGCAGTGTTATTCATGTGAAACTGAACGAAAGTTTTCTAAATATTTGCGAATCCTGGTAACTGAGGCGGAAGCTGGGTACCATCCTGGTATTCATCTAGTGGTATGTGCAAAACCATCTAAAAACCACATCCAGACTGTCCGGTATACAGACCCTCCTCGTTAACTCGCCAAGCAGGTTCGATGTGCGGCCGGCGCACCTCTCCATAGAATAAAAGTAGCTTCAACACACACGGCTGTTGCACGCTGGATTACATTGTTGGTTACTAACCGGAAAGCGTTGAAAAATATGTTCACGGATAGTTAAAGGATATGTAATGTAAACCATGCAGAGAGAGTTGAAAGGGTTCATGAAGAGAATCTCGAAAACGACAATAAAGCGAGATAAGGGTACAAGCTCATGTTATAGTTTATAGGGACGGAAAGACCGAGAGACGAAGACAAAGAGAGTGAGAGAGAGAGAGAGAGAGAGAGAGAGAGGGAGGGAGAGAGAGACGACAGACAGATAGAGAGTCGATGTATGTAATGGTATGCAATAATTTATAATTTAATTTGATGAATGTAGTATGTTTTGGTCCATGGACGTGACAGACCTGTATATCTACTAATCTGCAAGCAGTTGTGAAGTACATGGGAGAGAATACTTCCTACGGTGCTAGTTAGGGCTCCTTCACGTTCCAATCACGTTCGTAGCGCGGGAGGAAGGACTGTTAAATGCCTCTATGCATGCTGTAATTTCTTAACTTATCTTCGCTATTTATACCACAGGGACACGTAGGGGTTATGTATTACTATATTCCTCATTTTGAAGCTCTTTGTGCCAGCCTTGTGGCAGGGATTTTACAGAATAGTTTACATCTGTCTTCAGATTTCCTTTGCGTCTACGTCGCTCTCTTGTGCAGATCAAACAACCTTGTGACCATTTGTGCTGCCCTTCTTTCTATATGTTAAATCTCGTCTGTGAGTCCTATTTGGTGTGGGTGCCGCACAATTCAGCTATTTTCTAGGGTGGGTCGACGAGTGTTTCGTAAGCATTTCCTCAGTAGGCATCATATTTTCCTGGTATCTTGCCACTGATTCGAAGTCTGCAACCTATTTAACCTACAACTGAGACTATGTAAGCGTTCCATTTAATGTCCCTAGACATTGTTGTATCGAGGTGTTTGTATGAGGTGATAGATTCCAGTGGTGACTCACTGATACTGTAGTCAAAAACTATCACGTTTTCTTGCATTTCGTGAACAGATTAATTGTACACTTGCCAATCTTTGCACCACCAGCGCCTTTGTCTTATCAATGTCTCCTTAGCATTTTCAGATAGTACTTCACTGTAGACAATAGCAACGTTTGCAGAAAGTCTGAGGTTACTGTTAATTGTACGTATTTCATGTTTTGGATTTGGTGTTCTTTTCAATGAGCTGTGGGATGTTAAAAAAACTATTTGAATACATATGATTATGTTTCATTTTTGTAATAACTCATTGTTTGTTTTGTATATAATTAATTTAACAGAAAAGGTTACTCTATCAGAAGAGAAGGTACCCTACAAAAGAGAGTAGATGGTAGTGAATAGTGGTGTTTGATAGAAAATAGTGTTGAAACTGCAGATAATGTTTGCATACAATTCGTTCAAGAATGATGGCTAACAATAATTATGTGGATATTTTACACATGGATCGAAGTAATATTTCATTCTCATAAGACAATTTTTTTCTTGCAGTTATATGTATGACACTGTGCATTTGTACAGTTGGTTAAGAATATTTGTTGTATTTATTCTGTTTTGCACTTACATATTTTTGAGTATTGGAAACTGCGAGATTTTGAAAAAATATTGTCCAAAGACGATACTGTAATTCCTTAGATGAGATATTGTTGATGATGTTTGTACAAAAATCACTGAAAACCTACGTGCCTAAAGCACAGAAACAAGTCATATCTCTTAGGATGGCCTTCTTTATTAATCAAGCCCCAAAGTCCTGAAAAGAGTGTGCTCAATTTGTTATTAAATATCATTTAACATTTACGATAATATGTATTTTTAATGTTAATTTACGGTATTTCCAAATGTAGGCTAGCAACAGTATCATGTTTTGACAGATTTAAAGTTTGTAATTAATGATAAACTGGAATTGGAACATAAATAACACATACTAAATAGACTCACACACACACACAATTATGACAGATTCCAACACTTAATGATCATGATAATCATCATTTTCATTAAGTACTTCCTGTGTCTTGAGGTCCATATAAAACTGCCAATACACCTCCAATTACGAAGTGCTACTGCTAAGAACATGATGCAGATACTAAATTATTATATTCGCAACCTTAGATACCAACTGAGCAGAGAGCAGAGCAACTATAGTATGATTTATGTTTTGGGCCCATGTGGAAATCATGGTCAGAGAATTCAGTGGGAGAGATTTCCATGCATGTTCGTATAAACAGTATGGGCCAACAGTATAAACCAAACTGGTTCGCCATAAGATCCATAGATGTGAGTAGCATGCAGACATTTTACAGTCTCAAAATTGACAATGGTATGCTTCAGGTTCTTATGGTTCTCTGCACCATATGGATATTCTGTATAAGGCTTTGAACTTAACCTTTCATAACTTTTCATGTATATGAGGGACAGAGCGGACGCAGATGTTGGCACATTGACACATTTGAGGGGGGTAACTGGTCGGCTGGTCACTTAAACAGAGCACATTCAGAACGTACCCATGAGCAAGCCACCAGTATAACTGCTTGTAAGTGAAAGTTGAACATAGTATTTTATCCATCCTCAGCAACTGTAGTCTTATCTAATGGAATAATAAACAGGCAGTTGCATAAAAGAAATTTAATTTCTTTAATGGCTTTGGGCACTCAGCGCCCTTCTTCAGAAGGTTTTATCTATTGCATTATGGAACTTCTGGAATTCAAAGATCTATTTAATCCTCATGGCCCATTGTCAGGAATCATAGTGACACAAGACATGACTCCAACTGGGCATCAAACATTTATGTACTCTAAGCCATCCATGGTAGCCCATAACTTACAACTGGTAGTGGAGGAATCCATGAACCAATAGTTTTGTGACGTCATCATTGAGGATGGAGTCATTGTTAGATGGAGTTACCAGAGGATTGAACCTCCAACAATGTATGGCGTATCTTAATGATGTTATTGTGTTTGTGGAGGATATGAAGGGGTATGTACAATAATTAAAAATTATATTCAGTGCGCCTGAAGCTTAGCATAGAGAAGTGCTGTTTTGTACTGAAGAAAATGAGTTAGTTGGGGAATGTAATTAGGCAAGAGACCAGATCTGAAATTAGTGTATGCTGTGTATAATTTTCTAACATCTCAGAAGAATAAAAATTGAAGTCTTTTTATAAGAAGTCCATATTGGGATTTGAAGAAACAGCACATCTATTCACACACTTTTTAAAGAAAACTGTAAAGTTTCAGCGAATGTCAGAGAACAAAAATGTGTTTGAAAAATTAAAATAATTATTAACAACTAGATCTGTGTTGATCTTCCAGATTACGAAAAGGAATTCGTTTTATCATGTGATGCCAGCTACCATGTGATGGGTTGTGTTTTAAGTTGGGAACTTTCAGTCACCTGCACATCATGGCAGATGAATAAAGCAGAAAAGAATTATTCTGCAACTGAAAAAGAGGTTTTAAAACTAATATATGGCATAACATACTTCCACTGCTATCTGTAATAGAAGAAATTCTACATTTTCATAGATCATCAGCATCATAAACTGAAAGATGAACTAAGCAGACTAAAATGCTGGACGTTATACTTAAGTGACTTTTATTTTGAAGTAATTCATGAACTTGGTAAGAAAGATGGTAATAAGGACGGACCTAGCAGGAACACTGATTTAGTGCAGACAATATATTTTAGCCCAGTGGCGTGGCAGAGAGCAAACTATTTGTGATGTAAACATAGGTCACCATGTATAAAAGGTCATTGTGCAAGATGATAAGACTTTGACTTCTTGTAGTACACCCCATCATGCTGAAAGAAGAAGTTTGGAAGGAAACGAATGACCAAATGTTACCCAGTCATGGTGAGGATAGTGCTACAGACTGAATAATAGCTGAGCTTTACTGGTGAAGAACACAAAAACAAGAAGTTAGAACAGTGTGTAAAAAAACAATGTACTATGTGCACAACATGCAAAATTAATTCGTCAATTAGTGTCACTGCACAAAATTGTCATTAGCAACTAGACCTTTCAAAATGATCATAATGTGTATTTTAGGTCCCTTTACCCATACAAGAATGGGAATCCGCTACATTCTAATTATTATAGATTATTTTTCTCACTATGATGCACTGATCACTATTCCAGACACCAATGTCGAAGCTGCAACATGTAATTGGTTACTGAAGTTCAGTGTTGCAAAAACAATAATCACAGATCAGGTCACTAACTTTATGTCATAATTGTTGAAGCAGCTACATCATTTGTTACACATTCACAAATTGAGAATAAGCAAATTACATCCACAGACTAATGGAAGAACAAGATGTGTGCCTCAAATAATAGGTCAGATGGTAAACTATTACGTGTTTAGCCATCATAACGAATGAGATACTTTCTTAACATACACTATGTGATCAAATCTATCCAGACATTCCGAAAAGCATACGTTTTTCAGATTAGGTGCTCTGTGCTGCCACCTGTTACGAGGTATTCCATATCAGCGACCCCAGTAGTCATTAGACACTGTGAGAGAGCAGAATGGGGCGCTCGACGGACCTCACGGACATTGAACGTGGTCAGGTGATTGGGTCTCATTTCTGTCATACGTCTGTGCACTAGATTTCCACACTTCTTAACATCCCTAGGTCCACTGTTTCCAGTGTGATAGTGAAGAAAGGGATACGTTCAGCACAAAAGGGTACATGCCGACCTCGTCTGTTGACTGACAGATGTGTGTGTGTGAAATTTTATGGGACTTAACTGCTAAGGTCATCAGTCCCTATGCTTACACACTACTTAACCTAAATTATCCTAAGGACAAACACACACACCCATGCCCAAGGGAGGACTCGAACCTCCGCCGGGATCAGCCGCACAGTCCATGACTGCATGACTGACAGAGACTGCCGACAGTTGATGAGGGTCGTGTTGTGTAATTAGCAGACATCTATCCAGACCATCACACAGGAATTCCAAACTGCATGAGGATCCACTGCAAGTACTATGACAGTTAGGTGGGAGGTGTCAAAACATGGATTTCATGGTCGAGCAGCTGTTCATAAGCCACACAATACGCTGGTAGATGCCAAACGACACCTCGCTTGGTGTAAGGAGCGTTCACATTGGACGACTGAACAATGGAAAAACGTTGTGTCGAGTGAAGAATCACGGTACACAATGTGGCGATCCGATGGCAGAGTGTTGGTATGGCGAATGCCCGGTGAACGTCATCTGCCAGCGTGTGTAGTGCCAACAGTAAAATTCGGAGGCGGTGGTGTTATGGTGCGGTCGTGTTTTTCATGGAGGGGGCTTCCACCGCTTGTTGTTTTCCGTGGCACGATCACAGCACAGTCCTACATTGATGTTTTAAGCACCTTCTTGATTCTAACTGTTGAATATCCATTCGGGGATTGCGATTGCATCTTTCAACACGAACGAGCACCTGTTCGTAATGCACGGCCTGTGGCAGAGAGGTTACACGACAATAACATTCATGTAATGGACTGGCCTGAACAGAGTACTGACCTGAATCCTATAGGACAACTTTGGGATGTTTTGGAACGCCGACTTCGTGCCAGGCCTCACCGACCGACATCGATACTACTCAGTGCAGCACTCCGTGAGGAATGGGCTGCCATTCCCCAAGAAACCTTCGAGCATCTGATTGAAGGTATGCCTGCGAGAGTGTAAGTACAGTATGGACGAAACACTGCAAACCTGTCTTTCACTCTTTCTATGTCGAACACATGGTCCTTGGTATTCCATTTCTTGTTGTGCGCTTTTCGTTTTTGTGCGTACTGTCTATTTCCTATCTTTCTCTATAGTTTGGACTTATTTTTCTCAGAATTTTGAATATCTTGCACCATTTTGCGTTTTCTCCAAATCCTATGAAAATGTCTTAATTTTTCTGAAGTCTTGCTTGCATTAGTAAGAGCAACGGCATAACTCCCTGTCTGGTGCCTTTATCCTCCTGAAATCCATCTGATTATCATATAACACAATCTCAATTTCTTTCCATTCTTTTTTATATTATTCTTGTCAGCAACTTCGACGTATGAGGTGCTGAGCTTAAACTACGAATCTAATACTGGATCCATATCTAACCTCATTTCTTCTATCACATCGTAGGTGCTTATTTTCTACCTCCTCCCCAATAAACAGTGGAACTCTCGTTGTACTCTTAACGTTGCCACCCTTGCTTTTATTTTCTTCGAATTCTCTGTATATGAATGAGTCCCTCCAACGACATTATTCGATTTCTTTTTTCCATCAGTTGACGTATTTCGTTTGGTATCGAGGGTGTTCCACAGTAGCGTTAATTATAACTATTCTTCTCTCTCTAGCCTCTGCGATTCCCCTAGAAGTTTATTACACTTCAGATGAAATTCCTACTGTGGCAGTAATTATCGCAGCACCGATGAACTTACCAAACTTCAAACTCATCTCACTTTTTTACACACTGATTCTTCCGGACGACTCTCTTAAACTACAGTCTACTCTTCATCTTTACTAAATTGTGATCTGAGTCTGCATCTGTTTCTGGATACACCCTGAAATCCGATATCTCGTGTCGGTATCTCCGTCTGACCATAATGTTATTCAGGAGGAATCTTCCCATGCCTCTGGGCCTTTCCCAAGCATGTCTCCTCCTCTTAGGATTTTGGAACAATTTATTCGCTATTACTAGGTGAAACTTATTGCAGAACTCAATTAGGCTTTATCCTCTCTCACTCCTACTATTATCTCCACATATGCTGCAGTAACTCTTACTTTAGTTCGTTCTCCTACCATCACATTACAATTCCCAATAATCATTACATTATGGTATCCTTTTACGTACTGAAATCCCTATTCAATATGTTCATATTCTGTCTCTGCCTTTTTAAGTTCTATATGTGAAGTCGATATCTATACCTGAACTATAATTATTAATGTTGGTTTAATGTCGATTCTTACGAGAACAACCTCATCACTGAACTGTTGACAATATATTTCTTTAATACTGTGTTTTCCATTGCCTTCTGTTTTCGCATGTAGTCTATTGTTGAGTTTTTCTACTGACCCAAGGGCAAGAGGTTGCATTGAAACTCTACACTCACCCCAGCGCTTTCTGACAAGGCAGTTGGTAAAACGACGGAGATTTTTTACATCGGAAGTTTTTGGCCGCCATTACTGACTTTATTCAAAATTTAAGGAACGGTTTAGGTTGAACTCAATGTGCCTTAAACAATTTTTCATGTGAGTATATTTTTGTGGTCTTCCATCTTGGCCTTCATTTTTATTTTTCTCTCTCAGTTCTTGTACATATTGTATGCTACCTGTCTTTACCCAAATACCCTTTCAGACATCTTTCGCCTTTTTACATTGTTGAAAGATTTTTATAGGTCGACAAAATCCTATGAACAATTTCCATTTTTCTATAGGCACTTATACGAACTTTATATACACGCTTATGCCCTTCACTACCATAAAGCACACGTACCCAATGACCTTTGTTCAGAGGATGGAAGGGGTCTCTGGTGCCAAAAACTTGCCACAAAAAATTAACTTCACCTAAACAAAGTATTTGATGAGAAAGGCTGAAACAACAAAAAAGTGTCGATAGCAATTTTAGGAAGTATTTTAGGAAGCACAACATCACTGAGAAGAATAATAGAAGGGTTGGATCATTTATATACATGACAGGGAGATTACCACTTTGCTGAAGAGACATAACATCAAGTCAGTCTTTAGACCTTCAGCTAAAATACGCCAGTTTCTGAAGCCCGTGCAAAAGAAAATTGACCACGCTTTTACAGAATAGAGTGTGAGTGAGGATAGTATTAAACGGGCAGACATTGCACAGGATACAACAATGAGGGATTGAACATGAGAGATGTATCCGATTATACTGTCCTTAGAAATCAGTAGTAGCTGAATGTGCCTTGGAAAATGGACGTTAAATTCCATTCGAGGACACCTCTGTCATCACACGGGCTGCTGGGAAGGACAGCGTGATAAAAGAAGCTATAGACATCAGAATATCGTATAAAGAAAGCAACTTGCGGCTTGCAGCTCGGTATACGTGGAAATTGACCATAGAGAAGTTACAGTTCGACAGTATTGCGTTATACGTGTATGGTCACAGTCGGACGGGACAAGAAGCCACCTGATAGTAGTCGCAGAGAATTAGAGCGAAATCTCGTGCACGACACAGGTGAAACCACGAGAAAATTTTATTCGTCTTCGGATGCCGTATTTCAACAGTGAACTCCCCTATCACTTGCATATATATTTTTCTAAATTTTTATGTTGTATGTAGAGAGAGAGAGAGAGAGATTTAGTGTGTGCTGTGACAACTTGTCTATAGGGAAAAATATGGAAACACTGCGAGAAATGTTCAGTCGAACATAAACGCAGATGCTAGGGATTCCTGCAGGTGGCGCTGTGATGTCTGACCACTAGCAGCAGGGTTGCGTTAGATGTGTGGAGTTTTCCGGAAGTCAAATGTGGACAATAAGAGGACGGAAGCTTTCAAAATAGGGTACTAGAGAAAAATGCTGAAGATTAGATACGTAGATCGGATGATTAATTAAGAGATACTAATTCGAATTTTGAAGGAAGGTGCACTGCAGCATTTAGTTAAAAAATATTTTAAAAATGTACGGTGAAATGTTCTAAAAAGTTGTAGAGTCTGCTTGTAGCTGCTAGTCCTCATTTAATGTGACATCAAGGTACAACAAGTTTCGCGAAAACGAATTGCATCTTCAGGTTAATTTGGCTGGGTTACATTAAGCCAAACCAACACGATCTTCCAACATTCTATATGGCACATATCTTGGTAACATCAAATGAAATAGATGTTGAAAGATCCATCAATAATCTCAGATAAATGCGGCTCATTATTAAGGAACACACTAGTTTATATATTCCTGCAAAATTCGGCAGAAGGAACAGGTAACTCCTAAGGTGTCAAGGAGTAGTTATTTGGTAATAAAAGGATGTGTGGGTCGTATACCGCATATTTCCGGGTACTTGTTCATAGAATGACGCTGTAAAAAATTACATATACTCTAATTCAAAAGGAACATACAGTGCAGTTTTCAGTTTCAATCATTGTTCATCAACAGTAAGTCGTGTGATACTTAATTCACACATCTGTAACTTTTCCTACAGGAACAATGATGGTGCATTCCTCCCAGATCAGGATTGCGTATAACAGGCAACTTGTCTTGGCGTACACGACACCTCTCACTTGAGGTTAACGCACGAGAATGTCCCTGACAATTTTAACTACCCTTCAGAGAGAAAGACTGCAGATGTTGCGATTCGGAACCGTTTGCAGAAATCCTGCCAAGTAAAGCGCAAGCGCTACGCTGGTTGCATACACAAAGGCCGCCAGGTGCTATGGTATCGATTTTGTATATCAGCAACAGCAATATAGAAAAACGACATTTCTCTGTTTTCGATGCTGACAGGCGTTACTACGGATACAATATAGCTCTGAGAGCTTAAACAATATTCTGAAGACATAATTAATACTGTGATAGAACAAAACGCCGCGCATTAACATTCTGCTGACACTTCACGAAGAATCGTTCATGTTTAGTAAATGTATTTCGGCACATTATTTGTTGTGAGTTTTCAGGCGGAATTTTATGATACAGTGAGACGATAGTCGAAGATTCGGATTACGATTTTTCTACTGGTAAATATAGTTTTCCAAGAGGATATTTAATTATTAAGAAAGCTTACAATGTTTGTTATTCTAGGCTATGTAATTACAATCAAACAGAAAAGGGAAGGGAACGCTACAACTAGTTGATGATACATGACTATCGAAATGCGCAACAGTGCTAAAAATAAAAATTAATATGACTGAAGCAGTTTGCCCAACTCCATATTAGAGGTCGCTAACGCACGCCTGTGCGCTGGCTCTTGACCCTGATGTAAGCCTGATGGAATCCTTTTGGTGGAAAACTTTTCGCTGACAGTATTTGGCCGGCTAGTGGAGGAGAGGTAGTGGCATAAATTTCCTGATCAACAATCGTTGCGCCAATGTCGTGAATTAAATTCCAAATCTTTCTGCTGGGTCTCATGAAGTGAGGGCATGATGATCGTTTGCCGGGTGGGGATGTTAAGCTTGACGGTCCGCTTGCTGCTAATCGACGGGTGTAGGCTATGTGCCAGCACCGGGTGTTATCCTCACCCTTCTTTTCATCCATGACAACACAAACCCAACAGTACACCGTACAAGTATTCATCTCAGTCGGCGACAAGCCGCAGACGAACACTTCACACTTCGCAGCAATGGCGGACGAATGCAACAGCAAACTACGTCCATTAAGACATTGCCTTGAATGGCGTTGCAGGATTCCTGGATCTGCTCCGCTACACTCAGTTCCTGAGTATGGAACTACTTTGACTTGAAGAAATGTACCACAAATTTTTTGTGTATTGTTGTTGTTGTTCTTGTTGTTTTGGGGGGAAGAGACCAGACAGCGAGGTCATCGGTCTCATCGGATTAGGGAAGGACGGGGAAAGAAGTCGGCCGTGCCCTTTCAAAGGAACCATCCCGGCATTTACCTGGAGCGATTTAGGGAGATCACGGAAAACTTAAATCAGGATGGGGATTGAACCGTCGTCCTCCCGAATGCGAGTCCAGTGTGCTATCCACTGCGCCTTTTGTGTATTAACTAACTTATGTTTTGGCGAGTACCAGCACCTTAAAATTATGATGAGCTGTCAGCTGGAAGAGAGAAAGCGTGTTTCTTGAACTGAAAGCGACACAGTGCCCACAGTTGAAAAGCTGACACGGCTACATGATAGTTCTATAAGCGAAATTAGAAAGAAAATCTCCAAGCTGTAAGTTTCATTCCAGAGCATGAACGGAGTCTGTAGAGCAGAAAAAGGTCACTGGAACTAGGGGAGGGAAAGCGGCTACACAGTAGCTGAATACACGGAGCAGGTAGGCAGGCTGGCAGACAGCGAGCAGCGAGCTGGCGGGACAGGAGAGAGCCGAACAGAGCAGAGCGGGAGAGGGATAAGGAGGCCGGGTCGAAGAGGCAGAAGAGCAGGGCAGGTGGCTGTGTGGGTGGGCGGCAAGGCGCGGCCAAGAAGGGCGCCTGGTCGAGCCGGCCAGGCGATCGATAGGGCGGCGGCGGCGCCTCGCCTGCACGTGGCGCGCGACTGCCGAAGAAGGCCGTAGCGCCCTCTAGGGTCGGAGTTGAGAGCCGCGCCGCAAGAAGTAAGGGCGGCGGTCGTGCTGCACGGGCTGCGTCCTGCCGGCCGCAGGCGCCGCGCCGCTGCTAAGCTGCTGGCCTACCTTCATAAGGCTCCGCTCGTCGATGCAGTTTTTACGAAGGTCGCGGAGAAACCTACTCTCCACATTGTTTATTGTTTATGGATTTTGAGGTATAAACAGCAAGCGGTGCACTTCATACATAACTGATCACGTCAGATAACTCGTTGAGCCCTCACGATGAATCTCCTTGTGAGCGGCGACAAATTAGTACTGGTGTTCCACACGGTTCAATTGTAGGACCACTGTTGTTCTTGGTACGTAATATCCACGGATAAAATATTGGCCTCCCGCATCAACGAGCAACTTGCTGCTTTGGAACGCAGTAGATTGCGTAGAACTCGTACCAAGCGCTCAGATTATCTTCCACCTCTGTGGTGAGACATGACACTGAAGTTGTGCCAGTCGACAGTATAGAATCAGGGTGAAGAGAAAGCCGATCTCCACACCGTTCGCATTTTGTGACTTTCGAGCTACAATGAGCAAATAGTTCACCTCAAATTTGAGCGCTAAGAAGCAAACGGTCGTCTTACATAGGTAACTCAGATCTCAACAACAGCTGAAAGCATAAAAAATAAAAATACTCCTTACAGAAGACTGTGTACAGTTTATTTTCCAAAAATCGTGTTTCTGGGACCAGCTTTATTATACATTGACAGATGTGGCGCGAAAGCTTCTTTAATTTATGTTGCAGCCAGAGTTTTTATTTTCCAGAATTAATTAAAGGTAGTCTAGGATTTTGCAAAACTTCAAATTACTACAAAATTTAATATTCTTTTCGGATCAGCAGCTGGAACATGAAGTCATCTTGACACAATATTTCCGCAATCCACCTAGCCGCCATCTTCAGGTTAGCATGCCGTTGCACGAACTCGATGGAACTGAGTTCGGACTGCAAGCGGAGGTTCCTTTATACTCCGCGGAAGGCCAACAGCGCTTGCACAAGAAATCGTCGTAACTGCCCTCTGGCACATAGCATCCCTTTGGTGGAAGCTGGAAAAATGGATAAACCACTATCAAAAAGTATTATGATGGCTGAATCAGAAATGTCTGTTAAAACGAGGTAGCAAATCTTACTTAAAGGGTAAGCCTTCTCTCTATTGATAAGACTGGCAGATAGTCGAATTTGGATGGATTCTTTTAAAACAGAGTCCCAATCACTTGTGTCTCTTCATACAACTCTTTATACCCGTTGGTAAAACACTGCTCTGCCCCGGCAGATTCCGTAGGCTGAAACAATCGTGTGTGGCGTCAGTGGTCAACACGTCGGTAGTAGATGGTTCGAATTTTTCGACCAATACCAGCTTTCTCACAAGGGTAGGAGATTTTGTACACACCGTATTTCCAAATCACCGTTGTCTGTGGACTTTGGCCAGAAGTGCTTAAGCGATTTCAGACGCAGGAAACTTGACGCAAGAGGTGGGTTATCTTAATGTCGTGTTCAAGCAGAATGGCTATACCGCCAAACAGATCCGTCTTTCCTTTCCAGTTTGGACCTCGTTGGAAGCATTAGAAAATATATGTACATCGGTGACTTTCCTGCCTTTTGCTGGGAACATATCTTCTAAAATAGGAAGAATTTTAAAAATATGTGAGCTTAGAAGTGTTTTTCGTCAGCCAGCTAAGATTAGAGCGCTCCTGGTCTCACTAAAGGATGACTTGGGTTGAGGAATCCCGGTGTGTACAAAATCCCCTGCCACTGTTGGAAAGCTTGTATTGGTCAAACAATGTGTACCATTCATGACTGAAGTGTTGAGCTCCAGGGCCACACATTTGTTTCAACCTAAGGAATCTGTGGTGGCAGAGCGATGTCTTACTAACTGATACAAACTGTTACATGAAGAGACACAAATGATTTCCCATGCTTAACGCTATTGGGACTGTGTTTTAAAAGAATCCATTGAAATTGGTATATTTGCCAATCTCATTAATAGAGAAAAGAGTTACCCTTTAAGTAAGATTTGGAACCCTGTTTTATCAGACACTAAAAAACAATGATGTAGCATCAGAGTACTTTTTAATAGCGATTTGTGGATTTTGCTCGCTTCCACCACTGGGGCGCTATGTGGCCACTTGTGCTAGAGGGCATTTACGACTGATTCTTCCGCATCCGCTGTTGGCCTTCTCTGACTATGAAGGAGCATCCGCTCACAGTCCGAACTCGGTTCCGGCGAGTTCGCACAACAACATACTCACCTGAAGATGGCGACCAGGTGGACCGCGAAAATATTGTGCCAAGAAGACGACTTCATGATTCGGCTGCAGACCCGAGAAGAATATTACCAATTATTTTACACCGGGAAAGCCTAAGTAGTCATACAAAAGATTATTACACAATTTTCAGGAATGATAATTACATTTCAACTTCTGTATAAAAAACAGTTTCGATATGTCATGGTTTGTAAGATATTAGGATTTCTAAGATATTCCCTCTAAACTTAATATGCTACAATGCCTTTCGGGGTGTGTTTTACCCCTTAAAAATTGAAGTGGGTAAAAACGAAATAATACGTATTGCATTATTTTGACCTCTCTACATAGCTGCCAAGATTCATCAATGGCCGGCCGAAGTGGCCGTGCGGTTAAAGGCGCTACAGTCTGGAGCCGCAAGACCGCTGCGGTCGCAGGTTCGAATCCTGCCTCGGGCATGGATGTTTGTGATGTCCTTAGGTTAGTTAGGTTTAACTAGTTCTAAGTTCTAGGGGACTAATGACCTCAGCAGTTGAGTCCCATAGTGCTCAGAGCCATTTGAGCCATTCATCAATGTTTTCATGGCAGTTGGATGCAGGTGACTGTGTCGAATAGTTTCTTTACAATCTTCACTCTGGAAGTGGGGGAGATGACTGCTATCCTGCTCTTCTGCGTACAGTACTGTCGCATGTGACCGATTGTAGATGGGATCTTTGTATGGTCCATGAGTGCTGTTGTCGACTCTGTTCTACACTACCTCTGATCAAGCTTACCCTGACGCCCCTATCTAATGCGAAATTGACCACTAGATCTCACGTGATGCGGATCTGCCAATATTAAAAGAGGCAAGGACTATTGCGTTGTCAGCAAAACGTAGTAACAGCAGAGAGGGTGGGTTACGAGAGCTCAGTGACTTCGAACGTGGACTACTCACTGCACAGCACATCCACAACGGACATTTCATCCTCTCTAAAGCTGCAAAGTAGACTACGCACCCTTAAATACGTCTTCACACCGACGTAGCCAGGAGACGGCTGGTGTTATAGCTCGGCCCACTTCTTTGGACCGGTTTAGAATCTGGACCATGCACCAAGACTTTTCCAGTGAAAATATAAAAATATATTCATTAACTTCACCTCTTCTGACAATGTCAGGTATGTTGTTGCGTTCGCTTTACTTACTGTTCAGATACAATATATTTTTGAAACTTCCTGGCAGATTAAAACTGTTTGCCGGATGGAGACTCGAACTCTGGACCTTTGCCTTTCGCGGGCAAGTGCTATACCAACTGAGCTACCCAAGCACGACTTACGCCCCGTCCTCACAGCTTTACTTCCGCCAGTACCTCGTCTCCTACCTTCCGAACTTTACAGGTCTCCAGCGAGCTTCTGTAAAGGTACTGGCGGAAGTAAAGCTGTGAGGACGGGGCGTGAGTCGTGCTTGGGTAGCTCAGTTGGTAGAGCACTTGCCCGCGAAAGACAAAGGACCCGAGTTCGAGTCTCGGTCCGGCACACAGTTTTAATCTGCCAGGAAGTTTCATATCAGCGCACACTCCGCTGCAGAGTGAAAATCTCATTCTGGATAATATATTATTGTTCGTTAGCTGTAAGCTGCCACTTCTTGTTGTACGTGAACTCTGAGCACGGACTTTATGTATTTCGTTCATTACGTATTATGACCGCCGGAATTGTCTTTGTTTGTCTCTATGGGTATGTACACCATTTTAATAGGGTTTGCATCTGCACCCGATGTTCTTTCGTATAGGTATAAATCCTGCTTTTGCTGGTCCAGCCCTTGGGTATCTGTGGTATATATCTCTAGATCATCTGCATGAATTTAACAAACTGTGTGCCAGTGTCCTACTGGCAGAGCCGCTAAGGATGACGAAATTGTGCGTAGTAACGGCTCGAGCGATATGGCGCATAGTGCCACTGATCCTCGTTTTACTGAGCACTTGATCGCAAATGTAACTGGCGCTTTTCCGTTGACGATCACTCGAAAATTTGAATTTGTCAGTAGGTGCATGATTCCAGTTGTAAATTAATTCTCAAATGCGAGAGCGGTCATGACAGCTGAGTACTGCACGCGAAACGCAATGTTGGGCGTCCGAGTCCCTGTCGGGAAGGTTTAATTATTGTGAAAGCTATATGTAACCTGACCATCGAGTATAGGAAAACAATGCATCTGAATTTTTTTAACGGGAAACGTCTTAAATTTTTGAAATAGAACTAACGTTATTTACATTCGACACTTTTATTCTCAATGTCGACATATTTATTTCTCAACATATTCAGTCTAGCGCCAGAAACATTTCTCTCGATAAGAGGCCAGTTTGTTGACGCCGCCGCTGTAGAATATTTAACTTTGTTGCTGGAACCACAACCACACCTCTCCTTGCACCGCTTAATCGTTATTAAAGTGAAGTCTTCGAAGGTGTTCTATAAGTTCTGGAAACAGAAGAAAATAGTAAAACAGGATGGGGCCAAGCCGGGACAGTATGAATGATGATTGATGACAGTGAACCCAAGACGTTGGATCGTTGCAGATGTCGAAGCACTTGCATGTGGTCTGGTATTGTAATGCTGAAAGAGAGGGCGCTCTACACGGGGACGAATTCTTCGAATTCGAAACTCGATTACAGAGCGCTGTTTCTCAAACGCCGACTTACGTAGTTGCGTTATACATCACCATGTTACACTCTACGGTTCGGGGCCTTCTAACGGCAGAGAGATGTAAATATATATACGTTAAGAATAAAGAAGAAGAATGATAAAGACGTTTATTTTATTTACAAAATTAAAAGTTTCCACATAAAAATAATCGTAAGAATCGTGTTAATCTCTTCCTTCCATTATCGTCTGCACCATTTTCTCAAAGTTACACAATATATTTGACTTAAAGCTATGCAGGTACGTGTTTCACAAAAAGGCGTAGCACACGAAACCCAACGCTATCCGTTGTGGCAGTAATAGAAAACATACTACACTGTCTCTTCAATACATGTTCTCCTTCCAAATAATAAACATGAAATGAAATACCTTCGCCAGTTGACTTGTAAGTTGCACCTCATCTCAAGTTACACAATGGGAGGAGAAGACTTTAAGATCAGAGTAATGGTGCAAGATGAGGGAAAGGTAATGAATGGAAGATGATGAACAACAGTGAAACTTACGATAACTGCAGCAAAGACTAGGATATTGTGGAGCAGTGTACCAGAAGCTAGCGATTAACACTGCAGAGAGATTTCTATGCATGCATTCTGCAATGCATTCTGGGTCTTGCGAATTGACGTTAGCAATCGAGAAAAAGTTTGAAACATTAAAAAAAAAGCCAGAAGTCCATAACTTCACTGCTTCATCTGTTGCCTCTTTATGTCTTGAAAAGTAGTTTATATTTCATGTTATCTGTACGTATTTGGTTAATTTGAACAGTGATTTTATGTTATGGTATAATTATGTTTTTATAATATTTTTTGCCAATAGTTGTGAGGAGAATTTAATCTTACAATTAGGAAAATATATTCAGCAATTATTACAAGATCATTAAAAATGTAATTAATGAAGCCTTTGCGAGGAAGTGGCAATGTGGTTATAGACGGCATCGTTTCTACTCGGATTACATATTTTTGTTAAAGCAATCGATTCTAGAAAGAAGGAATGCCACTTGCCAAAGTTCTTGTTTTTCACAATTTCTTAAAGAGCATTTGATCCTATAATTTGGAGTTAACTGGGAGAAATAAAAGAAACTAAAGAACATTTTTAAACATCTGATTAAAATAATCGGAAGTGTATGTAGGAACAGGTCAGTAAAAGTACAGACTGAAGAAACAAAATGGTTGTTAATCTGGGAGCAAAATATATATCTCCAATGTCGTCACTACTCTGACCAGTAATTTTAAAGTGGACAGAGTTATTATAAACACCCTTTTATTTGAAGTTGTTTGTAGCTGTTCAGAACATGATCTGAAATTAACAGTGATGAAATGGGAGACATTAATAAAAAGAAACAAAACAGTGAGCTTCCAAGACAGACAACATTTTAGATGTAAAACAGCTAGAAATGATACCATTTGAAACGAAGTATGCAAGTTCACCTAGTTGCAGTATAAAGTTTTGTTTCTTTGAGCAAAGGTAGGTATTCCACAAAATATATAAATTTTGAAAAATTTGTGGTACAAATAACAGGGCATTAAATGGTTGTAGTATGTCCTAATCAGAAAGGAAATTTAAACTGAAATGCTGATGCATTCTTCCAAGTCTCAATGTTTGGGAGCTGGAATACAATGACCACTGCAGAAAAAGGAATGCGAAGCATAAGTGACAGTAATAACGTCAATGTTGAATTGCCACTACTAAGGATGGCCAGTTTAAGATAATTTGACTACCTGAATTGACAGTCGTCAGGCTCAGAATCTCGGCTGGTCGTCAGATAAGTTTGGAAACGGCGGATCTTGTTTGTACGAATCATAATACGACAAAAAGTTTTCATTACATTAGAAAAAACGAACAGGACTTCGTTTAGAAATTTAGACTGCAAGTTTCGAATTTTTCCGTTCTTGTTGTTGTTGTGGTCTTCTGTCTGAAGAGAGATTTGACGCAGCTCTCCATGTTACTCCATCCTGTGCAAACTTTTACATCAGCAAATAACTACAGCAACTTAAATTTTTCTTAATCTCTTTACCCCCAACTCTTCCCTCCAATACTGAATTGGTGATCCCTTGATGTCTCAGAAAGTGTCCTGTCAATCGAGTCCTTCTTCGGGAGTTAGGTTGTGCCATAAATTTCTATTAACTCCAGTTCTATTCAGTACCTCCGCATTATTTACGTGATCTACACATCTAATCGTCAACATTCTTCTGTAGCACCACATTTCAAAAACTCCTAATCTCTTTCGCGAAACTGTTTATTGCCCGTGTTGCCGGCCGTTGTGGCGCTTCAGTTTGGAACCGCGTGACCGCTACGGTCGCAGGTTCTAATCCTGCCTCGGGCTTGGATGTGCGTGATGTCCTTAAGTTAGTTCGGTTTAAGTAGTTCTAGGTTCTAGGGGACTGATGACTTCAGATGTTAAGTCCCATAGTGCTCAGAGCCACTTGAACCATTTTGTCCGTGTTTCACTTCCATACATGGCTACACTCTATTCAAATACTTTCACAAAAGACTTCCTAACATTTAAATTTGTATTCGATGTTAACA